>NC_080046.1:8944626-10307760 GCF_012489685.1 Lotus japonicus
AGTTCCACGTGAAAAGCTTGGAAATCTCAGGATTCCACGTGAAATTCCAAGGTTTCACGTGGAAAGCTAGGAAATCTCAGGATTCCACGTGAAATTCCAAGGTTTCACGTGGAAAACTCAAGTTTCCACGTGAAATAGCCCAGGTTTCACGTGGAAAGGAAGGAAGTCTCAACATTCCACGTGAAATTGGCCAAGTTCCACGTGAAAAGCTTGGAAAACTCAGGATTCCACGTGAAATTCCAAGGTTTCACGTGGAAAGCTAGGAAATCTCAGGATTCCACGTGAAATTCCAAGGTTTCACGTGGAAAACTCAAGTTTCCACGTGAAATAGCCCAGGTTTCACGTGGAAAGGAAGGAAATCTCAACATTCCACGTGAAATTGGCCAAGTTCCACGTGAAAAGCTTGGAAATCTCAGGATTCCACGTGAAAAGCTTGGAAATACCATGATTCCACGTGAAACCATGCGAAACATTGAGAATTCATGCACCAAGAATGAATCTCCCTCGTGAAACCTAGGCTAATATGCATGGAAAACAAATTTCCAGGGGCAAAGCTCAAGTCTCAATGAAAAGTTGGTTTGTCAATGCCATGCCATGGTGCCCAACATGTTACCGGATTCGGTAAAAACGTGGCAAAACAAAATCCCCGTGTGCATATTCAATGAAATTTGGTGGAAATGTTGGAAATATGCTCCTTGAGGTACACTAAAAATTCCAGAACAAAATTCGACCTCTAGGTACCGTTTTCTATTTTTACCGATTTCCCCCGTTTCGGTCGGAAAATCATATAAACAAATCCCCGTGTGCATATGTAATGAAACTTTGTGGGAATGTTAGAGATATGATCCTTGATGTACAGAAAAAAATCCAGACCAAAATTCAACCTCAAGGTACCTTTTCCTATTTTTACCGATTTTCTCGGTTTCGTCCCAAGAAAAAATTCATATTAAATTCATCCCTTGCTGGAAGTTGATGAAACTTTGGGAACCATCTTGTTTCATTTTTATAAGCATGCCTGCAAAAAATCACGTCCAAATTCGACCTCTAGGTGCCCAAACTAAATTTATGTCTCCTCAAAAAAAGGGTATCATCTTGTACAAGTGTGGAATTGTTGCGTTTTCCTATAGTAGGGGGGAGCATCCAGGTGAAAAATCAGCCCAACGTGAAATTTTCAGAAATGCTATGGAATGCCCCCCTGAGCGTCCCGGGCTAGCTTTTCACCTCATTCCATGGCAAATGAGTGATTAAACGGATCAAATCACTCAAAATTCATGTCCCGATCAAAAATTGCGTCCCGACCGAGATTTTTCAAAATGGGTAAACGACAACCCAGTCACAATTTGTGACTTATCACACCCAGTTGTGGCACACAAACATTGCGTTCTTAAGGTTTGGTGAAGCTTTTGCTTGACTCCGGCATGTTCGAGCTCAAATTCGTGAGCTTCAACCCGTCGGTCGGGCATTCGTCGATCCTCATTTTCGGAGCTTGATTTTTGTGTTGTCCCAACTGTTTGGAATGTGATGTGGCTGATTGATTTCACTCTTGACGTGCCGAATGCCGACCACAATCTCATTGGCGTGGGGATTCCGGTGACGGCGCTAGCGTCAGGGGTCAATTCGTGATGCCGCAGCACGAACCGAAATTCGTGTTGCATGTCCCGGCGGGTCGTGTGATCTAGTTTGGACGCGATTTTTGATCTAAACGTGAGTTTTTGCCATATGGAAAATGATTGTGAAAATGTTTCTAAAAAATGATCCGACTTTTTCGAAGAAAACCTTTTCAAAGAAAATGATTGTGAAAGCGATTTCTCTTGAAATAAAATCTCTTTTGAAGAAAATGTTGATTGTGAAAGCGATTTTTCTTGTCCCTCAAATAACGAGTCCCGATCGGTACATGCGGTGGGTACATTTCCAGGTTTCATCATACCTAGCGATGTAGACATGGCGCTGCTCGATGCTTCCATTTGCTCGCTTGCCTTGGCATTGCGGGGTGTGGAACGTTTAGTGGTGTTGGGTCTACTGTACGTGAGGGTGTATGAGTTGTGTTTGGGTTGTTTTTGCTGGCTGGCTCCATGCTTTTGCATCGAACGGTTGGCATGCAATCCTGTTTCAAGTGAACGTCCCTTTTAGTTGCGTGACTGCGGTTCCTGTGTTGACTACCTCTTGAATGGTATTCGTGTGGCTTGTCGGATTTCGTCCATCCAGACCTCCTCGAGGGAGGGGGTTCTGGGGGATCTCGAAGTGATGCATGTGTTCCACGTTTGCGATTCATTCTTGAAGCAATTGTGGCGCACATGTTTTTGTTGCTCTCTCGGATGCGGTGCATGAGATGAAACATGGGAAATTCTTCCATGCAGTCCCTTTAATCTTGGTTGCCTTGAATGACACTTGCCTCCGTGACTTGCTTGCTCTCCATTCGTGGTTGCATGCAAGCGCCGATGAGCAAAGTTGTTAATGGATGCTACCTGGTTGATCCTGCCAGTAGTCATATGCTTGTCTCAAAGATTAAGCCATGCATGTGTAAGTATGAACTAATTCAGACTGTGAAACTGCGAATGGCTCATTAAATCAGTTATAGTTTGTTTGATGGTATCTACTACTCGGATAACCGTAGTAATTCTAGAGCTAATACGTGCAACAAACCCCGACTTCTGGAAGGGACGCATTTATTAGATAAAAGGTCGACGCAGGCTTTGCCTGTTGCTTTGATGATTCATGATAACTCGTCGGATCGCACGGCCTTTGTGCCGGCGACGCATCATTCAAATTTCTGCCCTATCAACTTTCGATGGTAGGATAGTGGCCTACCATGGTAGTGACGGGTGACGGAGAATTAGGGTTCGATTCCGGAGAGGGAGCCTGGGAAACGGCTACCACATCCAAGGAAGGCAGCAGGCGCGCAAATTGGCCAACATCCCTCCGATTTGCTGCCTTGGACTGATTGGGAAGGTTGCAGATGGAGGTTTCAAATTATTTTCTTCCTTTGCTTGCATAATATGTTATGGTTTTTTCAATTTTATTTTACTTTACCTTTAACTTTCATTCACTCATGTTTGACTTCAAGGTCAATTTCGTTCATCACTTGCCATGCTAATTTCAAATTCTTTTCTTCAGGTTTTTTTTATAGATATTCCACCAAAAGAGATTCTTTGGAAGCCATGGATGGTGAGTCCATTTTATATTATATATGAAATTTTGCAATATTTTGATTTTTTTTATGTTTTCTGATTCTCCTTTGTATGTGATTCTATTTTATTCGTTTTTCTTAATTTGCATCTAAAATTTGTGTCCTATGTTATAGGAGGTGAAACATTGATCTGTGAATGTTTTGATTAACCTAATCATTGTCAGTGAAGTGGATTGAGGGAGTGAAAGAATTGAGGGGAGAGAAAGGAGAAGTTGTAGATTTTTTTCCTTGCAACTTTTTTAATTGGTAATTTTTTCTTTTTGCCTGCTTCTTGCACCGAGGAAATTAATTATTATTGTTGGTGCTTGTCGTTACAACTACAGAACTACATATCATGGATGAGATTTTACTGCTTATCTTTGTTCGCTCAAACTATACTATTGAGGTTAGACTTTTAAAACTGGTGTTATCCTTTCTAATATGCTAAACGCCTAAACCAATGTTCTAACAATAAATTGATTTCCTTGGCTTCCCTGGAAACATTTGACATGAATTTAGCCGTAGGTACAGAACGACAATGAGGTGCATACCTCTTTCTGACTACACTCTCTGTTTCTCAGCTAGCTGAAGATGAAACATGATTGATGACTCAAAATCTTATCTTGCTCTCATTTCAAGTAAGCCACGAAACATGTGAGACCAGTACTCATGAAGGTTTTTCTCAGTCCATTATATGTATATATTCACCAGATAAGAGATAGAGATGTGTGTTTGGTGTTGCACTACTGTGATGCATATGCATATATTCACCAGATAAGAGATAGAGATGTGTGTTTGGTGTTGCACTACTGTGATGCATATGTATATATTCACCAGATAAGAGATAGAGATGTGTGTTTGGTGTTGCACTACTGTGATGCATATATAGTTTTACTGACTTAGTTCATCAATTATACATCTATCTATCATCATTACATATATTAAAAGTCACTTTTCGAAGGCAATATTAGATTTTATAATTAATCATTGTTCTACTATGGTTCAGTTAATCAAACTTTAGTGTGATTGGAAGTCTTGCTTGCATGTGTGTAATTATCACATTACGATTTAGTATCAACATATGTTTTTGATTTGGTTATTGTACTTTCAACAACAGTGCTACATAAAGCAAAGAGTTGTTTTAGCCGTTCAACAAATATAATGGGTCTAAAATTTCTAGAGGGATTTTCTTCCATTCATCTTCTTTAGTAGCATGTGATTAGTTTCCCCTTACAAATAGATCTGATTGGTTTTGGAAACCACTAGAAGGCCATAGCCAAAAAGTGGCTTCCATTCATTCTTTGGCTTTCATATCTGTCTGCAAATTTGATTGCTATCTTTGCACTATCTTAGCTAGATTGATGTTGCACATATTGCTATTATGTTTGGTGGTCTTTAGTCTATCCTACTCTAACATGTCTATCAATCTCACTTCATGAGTTCTTGATTTTCTGTTACTTAGAATGCAGATACGGCTGGAAGCTGCTGATTTGGAAGCAAGTTTCATTTGAATCAGCATGAGTTCATATTAATTCATGCTAAAGTTGGACAACAATCAAGAATAGCACCTAGGATTGCTGCTGATTTGGAAGCAAGTTTCATTTGATTTTTTAATTAGAAATAAATATTTTAATGATTTAAATTCAAAATGTGATACCTTCTTACTTTATGAAGTGCTTTTTTATGCCAGAGAACAGACTCTGGTTGCAGTGAAAACAAAATTTGCATATGGTGTTAGGTACTGTGTGTAATTTGTGAGTGTGTTTGTGGATAATTTATAAGAAAAATGGTGGTGATAGTGAGGTAGAGAAATCTGAGAGAGATTTTGATGTAAATGGAGATTTTTCTTTCTTATGAGATTGGACTTTTAACCCTTATCCACACCATTCGAAATTTCCATTACTATTATTTTCGACACTTATGTCACTGACAAATAATAATTAGGTTTTAATGTAATGTATATTCTTTGTAATGGAGAATTAAGTAGTTGTTTTTAAGAATCTTTTATATATAATTCAGATGCAAACAGTATGCACTCAGCTATCACTTGAGCACTAGAGCAAGTAAAGGGAGCATACTACGACTGCTTTACTATTCTGAATTTTTTTATCGCAGAAACGCTCCGGTAAGTACAACAAGCTCAAAAGCAGAATAGCATGATGAAACTACTAGATATTATTAATGAACCAAACCTTTCAGTTCCAAACTGTCAAGACCTTCGCTAGAAATTTGTTCTAAAGTACGCCCATTAGTACTACTATAAGAGCAAAGCAACATGCTTCTTATATTGGGAGATAGACAAAAGCAGAGGTTGCCTTAGTAAGCTTTCTCACCTGGATCAACAGAAAAAGCAACTGAAACTCGATCGATGAAAGGTGGAATGACAAGGTTTACTCTTAAAGTCTTCGGCAGGAGGAGGATACAAGAGATCGACCTTGAAGCAAGCAAGGTATGGTGGGTGTCATCATCTTCATCGATATTACCCACCAGATAGACTTGAGAAAAGACTTTCAGGCATCCTGAGAGTAAGGAGAAGCTGGATCTAAATGTATTAGAAAGAGCCTAAAAGCTTTTATATATAGGAAGAATATTTTACATGAAAATACTTCTACATAAAAATAAATGTTAATAAGATTTCATCGGAATTTTTTTTGTTACAAGAAAAACATAATATAATATAGTTTGATGTTAATTTTTTACTACATAATAATATAGTCCACTTTAATTTTTTTGTACAAATTATTATAGGAGTTAAATTCTCCTACGGGAAGAAATATATTTTAACAAGAAAGTACCTTCATTAAGTATTAATTAATGTATCAAATACAATAACAAATTTCGCGGTACATTCTTTTTTTTTCTAAGATTAAAATGTGTTCTGAATGCTTTATTGGTGATTCTTCATATCTATAATTTGTGTTATTGTCTTTAGGCTCATGAAGAATGTGAAACGACTTCATGTTGATATGGGTCAAACTTAGTTTATTTTATTGTGTAAAAAATGAACTCGCATAATCACGTACATAAAGAATCTTTTCTCTTTTTTTCATTGTAGATTAAATCAGTTATTGTTTATTAGCCATCATTAAACCACATCCCCTAATATGTTTTGCATAATTTGAAATTTGGTTAACCAATTTTTTTATTAGTTATTCAATTGTACGAAGTTCAATCTATGCAGCAAGGGTTTTAATTTAAGACTTTTTGTCCACTTTGCTCATCGTTTCATACTCTTCTATTTCATCAGTTGTTTATTATATTTTTAATGATCAAGGTATTAATTGACCTATCAAATATAATAGATGTATTCCCCGTGCAACGCGCGGGTAAAAAACACTAGTATATTAGAAAAGAAGAACTCATATCAAACTGATTTAGTGACGTGTCGTTCTCACGTTAATTCTTAGTGACGTGTCATTCTCACGTTAATTGTCATAAGAAAAATCTCACGTGTCATTCTCAGGTTAATTCTCATAAAAAAATACATTTTTAAATTTTATATTTGATTAGGATTTAGGTTGTTTATATATTGATTTTATCTTAATTTATATTTGATTTATTTTTAGAGTATTAATTAATTTTTATGGTATTTTTATTGAATTTTCGGATTTTAAATTAATTCAGGATTTTATGAGTTTTTATTGTCATTTCCTAGATTTTTGTAGTTTTTATCTATCTTTATTTATTACCTTTTTAAATTTTAGATTTGATTAGGATTTAGGTTGTTTATTTCTTGATTTTATCTTAATTTATCTTATTATTTATTTAATGTTAATTTCAGGAAATATTTTATTTTATTTTAGAGTTATTTTTAGAGTATAAATTAATTAGGATTTAGGTTGTTTATTTTTATATTAAATTAATTAACACTCTAAAAAAAATCCCACGTGTCATTATCAAGTTAATTCTCATAAAAAATAAATTTCACGTGTCATTCCATTTGATAGATTCTCTTTTGTTGTGTTATTTTATCTTGAAACCGAATTTTAAAAGATTTGCCCTAATTATCTAAGATTTACCTAGATTACTCCTTACTAATTTTATTTCCAAAACAAATCTTGAAACCGTTTTCATTATCTCTTTAAATTAGGAAAAGTCTCTAGCCTAATTTACTGCATATTTACAGGAATCCACTGATTTATCCTTTTATTCTTTCTCATGATCTACAATATAAAAATAAAATATGTAATACTGAGATTATAATTCATTAAAAATTTAAAATATTTTCCCTAATTATCTAAGATACTGCATCATTTTGTTGACACGTGTTCCCTGAGATTTGCCCTAATTATCTAAGATTTACCTAGATTAAATAAAAAACCAAAAAAATTCAATAAAAATTAATTAATAAAAACCATCAAAATCTAACAATTCGCAATAAAAACTCATAAAATTTTGAATTAAATAAAAATTCGAAAATTCAATAAAAATACCATATAATTTAATTAATACTCTAAAAATAAACTTTTTCTTTTCACTTAAAATTTATTTCCATAACAAATCTTGAAACCGATTTTTTAAAGGTAATTTTAAATCTGATAACTTTTTAATAAAATATTAAAATTTTAAAAGATTTGCCATAATTATCTAAGATTTACCTATATTAAATAAAAAACTAAAAATTCAAGGGGTGAAATTGAAAGTGTCTGTCATCAATTTGAACTACCGTAATGAAGGGAAGTTTCTACATGAGATAATGGATGCAAGTAGAGGAAGGCAAAGGATCACGCGTCCACCTAGCGCACTTTCTTCTACACAGAGAGAGATGGAAAAAGGGGCTTAGACATAGCAAATTTACATCCATGGGTGATTCTCAGAAGAGGCAAGGAACTGGATTTGATTTAGATGATACACTTATGTTTGGCTTCTTTACTTATCAAGTTTAAATTACTTCAGTGAATTTTTTATCATGCATTCTTATTTCTTTGGTCCTCTAATTAATTGGATTCATCTTACATCTTGAGACTGTGACCCATGAGAGTATGAGACTTTTATTACAGTTTGTGATTGGTTTGAAGCTGTATTGGTAACAACCCTTTTATTGCTTAATGCAGGGGAGCTGCTAATTAATTAATAATATTAAAAACATAAGCTTGAAGTCTAGCTATATGCAGGGGAGCTGCTAATAATAGCTTGCTACGGCATATGTGGAAATAATTGCACACATATCCAAGTTCAAGAAACTTTACAAGGTTATTTGCATAATGTCTTTTGTTAAATTATTAGGAGTTGTCAATGATTGTTTTCCCTTATGATGTTATTTGACAGGTTATAATGGGGTACAAGGTATGTCAAAAGTGGGTTCTTTTTTTTTCTTGAATTGATGATAACCACAAGCAAGAAGCTACTGCGGATGTTCTCCCCTGGTATAATACTCATTGGTCATCCAATATTTGATATTATCAACACCGCAAATCCAAAGGTAATTACAATTCTCCTCTAAAGTCATTAATAATTTATTTTCTTGCTTACCAAGCGCAGATAAGTGCACTTGCATGTCATGATCTGAACTTAAGGTTAGCATGTAATGAACTCATGATCTCTTTCATAGAAAGAGAGAGTATAGTGACAAATATAGTAGTTTTATGTTAACGTATACCACAAAGAAAGTGATGGAGGAAATGATATATAGAAAGCAGGACCCATTTGCCTCAGCTGTGGCCTCCGTGACATTTTATTCTCATCTGTGTTTTGCTTTAATTTTTTTTTTGAAAGTTGAAAGAAATTTATTATAAATAGCCCGAGGGAAACAACCCAGGCAAGATCAAAGTACAACCAAAAAAGGCACAAACAAAAGCAGCAGGGAAAACAGAGCTGTGCTAAAACCCACCACCAACCCATAGAGTGACTTAGGCGGAATCCTAGAGCCTCATTAAAACCTTACTTGGAAAAACCCAGTGGGATAAAAACCAAGCAAGGAAAAAGAGTACCACAATCCCTGGATAGTCATTCTGCACTAGTACAAATAAGTATTACAATCCTTGAAACAAAAGTATAACACTAGCTCTAAACCATGGACCTATACAACATAAATCCTTCTGTAAAAGTGCAATCAGCCCACGTAAAGACAGTAGCAGCAGCATCATCATCAGGCCTGGAAATTTTTGTGAATAAATAGCAGCAGCAATCCCATGCACCAGCAACAACAGGAATAGACAGCTACAGGAAATCAGTATTTTCGTAACAGCACAACAGCACCAGCAACAGCACCATAAAAAACAACATCAGCAGCAACCAGCAAAAGAAAACAACAGCAAGACAGCAACAACAGTGGAAACGCATCAGCAACATCAGCGACAACATCAAATACCATGACAGCAACAACAGTGAAAACGCTTCAGCAACAGCAGCGGCGACAACAAATGCCACGACAGCAAAATAGTGGAGTAAAAAGCAACATAAACCTAAAACAGCCACTCCAAGCACCCTCATCAGATACCAATCAGCGATCTAACCGACTCCACAGGCCATTCTGACAACTTGAAAGCCAGGTATATTCACCATTATTTAATGGTAAATCCAGCAAACTACCATCCTGCACAAACTGCTGAAAAATTAAATCGCTTGTATCCAAAGCACCTCCAGATGATCGTTCCAAGCCCAGTAAAACCGCATTAAAATTAGCACCAAAGAACATCAGGCCACCGTGTCTTAGAACCTGCGTTTTCAACGCAGCAAAACAAATTCAACGCTCCTGGGACGTGTGAGAACCATAGGCGTTTCCCACCAAACAGTGTTATCAACAGTAGGAATTTCACACTCAGTAAAATGAACCATGTGTCCAAAGTCACTGTCTGAACCTGTAAAGATTTTTCTCGCCACAAACACATCAATCCACCTGTTGAACCTGAACATGCCTCATTTGCAAACTCTGAGCCCAAGAATCCACTGTACGCTGGCGCTTCTCATTCAGTTTTGTTTCCTGTCAATTGAGATGTGGATGGTTTTGTCGAATTTGAGCCTCTAAGCCACGGAGCATCAGCGCCTCCGAGCCTCGAGGTTTCAAACCCAACTGCTTTCCAAGTAACCAAGTTCTCTGAGCCCGTGTCGTCACGCCGTCTTCTCCCTGTACAGGCTCTAAGTAATCAACAGGCAAAGGTTTTGGCTTATTCTTGCTTCCTTTTGGTCGACCACGTTGTGAACTTTTTTGTGAGGAGTTTGTATTTGGCGATTGCTTCAAAGCCTGCGATGCTGAAACAGGTGAGGCCTCACAACCAGGAGAGCTCGCGGGTATGGGACGGTTCTGATTTGGCGTCACAGGCAAGGTTTCTTCACGCATAGGAGACGAGATAAAGGCGAGCTTCCTGACTATCTGATATGGGGCGGTATGAAAATACTCGCTGCTGGAATCACCTTGTTTCAGCGTGATTGAACTTGAAACTGTCTTTAAGCCAAAAAACTGCTTCTGGTTATTCACTTGAGAAGGCAAACACGCCCTAATCCCTGTTATCTGGTTAGTAGCACGTGGGTCCCTGCAAACAGAATTAAAAGGCCACAAAATATTTTTATTTTGAAACAAATCTTGAGAATTAAAAGAAAAACCTGTAACCGAAAATCTTTTATCCCGATTTTGAATTTTTTTCTCTAAGATTTGTTTTTCTTCACATAATAAACCTGCAGCCATTACGTTATTTTTCCAGCCCTCAATTTCCTCCATAGAGTAACCCGCATCAATGATATCCCTTAACTGTTCCTTTTGTTCCTCCGCAGAATTGAATGCCGTCATTAACGCTTCTGAATTTGAAATTGGGCCAAGAAACTCCTCCTTCTCTGGCTGTAACGTCTTCACGGCCACCTTCTCCGTCGGTTTCTCGCCGCCTCTGCGCATGGCTGAAGTTATTTCTTCCTCACCGCAACACTGCAAGCCTTCCAAACATCCATCCCTAAAGATTTCATCCTCTTCATCAGGTTCACGAGATTTTCCATCATCCTCAAACCTGAAATCATCATCTCTGGCTTCGTCCTCCTTTACCCGTGTTCGAATCCCACGGAAGGCATGCTGTGCAGCTAGTTTGGCTGGCAGGTGCTGGGGGGGGATTGTTGGGTCCAGGTGGGCCAGCATCCTGCCTGCAGGTAGCATTCGAAACGGGGCGCTGTCTGCTACGCTATAAGAAATAACGTTGCGCCCTCACTAACACCAATTGGTTTTGGCGTAGTGGTAAGCGCGTGATCCTACAATTGCTCTCAATTTCGCATGAGTAATCCTATCCCCCAAACCATCAACAAAAATTGAGAAGGAACCCGATTGCTGATTTGAATACTGTTGCTTATTTCCTTCACTCTGGGATCGTCGGACATGATACCTTGATGGAGCAGAATTCGAAACCTCCCCTTGAAAGTGCACTGCTCTCGGGATCTGCCTGTGTTGCTGTGTACAACGCAGATCAGGCCAATGTTGGTCGCTCCTCCCTTGCTGTTCACGGCGCATTCCAGGTTGCTGTAGACGAGGTAGTGAGGTCCCTCCACCATGCCTTTGCCGCTGCCAGAAAAAATTATCTCCCCAATGACGTCGGTCACCACCATTTCCAGCGGCTTGCCATGGCCGGAACCACCGTGCCGGCGGTTGCCAACCAGACATGGCTAAGGAAAACCTATGTTTTGCTTTAATTTTAAATTGGCTCAAGATTATCGGGTCCATATATTTTCTTTGAATTAACCTGCCTCTATTCTATGAATTGACTCATGAATGTCATCTCTAATTGCATTATTTTTGTATGTTACGTTTGAAGTCCAATTGAAATTTTCATTGCTTTATTCCATCCGCAATCAAGGTATTATGTATCTTAGCCCTTAAAGATCATGATTTTGTATTTGAGTCTCTCAGAATCATGATGACAGCTTTATTATTTCTGCTTGATCCTGCAGTAATTATTAATTGACTGAATCTCCTCATGATCTGTTTGTTTTTTTGTTTGTTCCCCCAATTTGAGTTCTTCCTTGCTGTGTTTTGTTTTTCTTTTGCAACTGGATTTTAAGACTTTTGAGACCTTTTATGTCTTTGGCTTCTCTGCATTTTTAGGACTTTTGGGTTAAATAACATTTGTGATTTTTTCTCCTTGAGTTATAGGTTGAAGAAAGTATTCGTAAAGACGGGGTTAATCCCATGGCAGAACCACCTGAAGTATATGACCCTGAGAAAAATTCTCACGTAAGCAATTAAAGAATAATTTTTATTAGTTTATTTTTAACTTATGTAAATTCAATTTACTGATATGTTCTCATCATGATTACAGGTTTGCCCATATTGGGTTGGTCTTCTTGAAATCTCCAAATTAGAGTGAGAGAGCAAGAATAATTTCTTATTTAGAGGATTCTTTCTGGGTTTCTTTTTAGGTTTCTGTTGCTGTTGGCGACGTCATGGTCAATGGAGAGATTCACGGTGGAGAAGAACAACTTGACGGTGGAGTCGCCGAAGAACATCAAAAGCACATATGGTTGTGTCAACTCAAACTTCTGCTCATGCTTTCTAGATTTTACTTAGCATTTCAGACTCTTCTATTTCATATGTTGTTTAATATATTTTTAATAATCAAAGTATTGATTGACGTACCAAATATGATAGACATATTCCCCGTGCAACGCGTGGGTAAAAAACACTAGTATAAGTTCAAATTTGTAGAATAATTACAAAAATTTAAAATGATGTAACTGAAGCATTCATTTAATTAGTAAAACAATGTCATATATCTCTATTATTTTATAAATGAAATCAAGAATATTATGTATATGAGTAAAAATCCACACCTCTTCTTGATCAGCTGGCTTTGCATACACACACCATAACTTTCCTTCCTGCCATCATTCAATCCCAAATCAATAAAATATAGCATCGAAAACTTAGCATCACATTGCAATTATTTAAGAAACTATAATGCACTGTGATACACTCCCAAACAAACAAAATAGTGAAGAAGAAAACACGAGACAAATTACCCCTTACTTCTTGCCAAGGATAAATTCTAGAGTCCTTTTATAAGGTAATGGAATCCCAAAATCAAACATCATACCAAATTTATATTATACCCGGCCGCGCGATACCCACTCATATCTCCAATACAGATTTCAACTGAAATATAGCCAAGAGAAAAAGAGGGCACTGCCTTGAGAACACAAGGTGAAAATGAATGCACAAAATGGTTCAATTTATAGCGGAACATTGATTACCTAGGCCCAAAAGCAACGAAAATGAGAAAAAAAAAAGTTTGACATGAACAATGCAATAGAACTTTGCATTTTAAGTTAGTAGATAATAGAAACAAGAGTAAAACTAAGAGATTCAGCATAACACTTATTTGTATATTAATATTCCCCTTGTACTTTGAAAATTGTTTGATCCGACTTCAACATCATAATACCTTATGAAGGTACCCATGTTGGGATGTGCCTTGCAAGAGATCCGTCTCAAACTTTGTTGTGCTCTGCCCTTGCCCTTGCCCTGTCAGGATCCGCCTAACATTATTATCATGTTTCACCTTGCATGCACTAGTGAGGTCTGTCTGCGTTACATTCTTAGAAAAAGAGTTTGAGTTCTACATAATCCATAAATTGAGGGCAATAATAATAATAACAATAATAATAATAATAATAATAAATTATTATTATTAATATTATTATTATTATTAATATTATTATTATTATTGTTGTTGGGTTATCTAACTTATCTCACGAGATAATTTAACCAAGTCTATGTACGATGAAGTCAAATTACTCCATGTAGTTGATAGACAACTCTATATAAACCTTGTACGAAGGCATGGGTTACTGCCCGATGAAAAAGTAATAATGTTTTACTAGTCATGACATGTTGTAAATACTTGGTCATTTGATGATATGAAGAGCCAAATTATTTATAATAAGTAATTTTGACCAAATCATTCAAGTTACTTGAAAATTTATCTTATGACCGAAAGTGCAAAAGTCTAAATATACTCTTCCCAACCCCATCAAGAGTCATGAATATTTCAATACACAAGTCAGGAACAAGTAATTTTTTAAAAGCAAATAAGATAAGTGATCCAAATCTGTTCCATATATAAGTGGCAATTTGAAGATGGATCTAACTCTAAGCAAAGTTCTTCTTTCCCTCAATTGTTAGTGTTAAAGTACCATTTCTCTTCAATGTGAACCCAAACAAAGTGTTGAGGTGGAATTTCACCAGAAAAAACCTTCCCCCTTGCCATAATTTATATGCTGCACTCCCTGTTGTTGACAACGAAGTTCATTCTGTCTTTTGTCCACCGTTGACAACATCACCAACAACAATAACTTTTTCTTTGAATCATTTTATCAAACACCATTCATTTTCCATCACAGTCTTTATCTTTTCACCCAAATTTTCAACATAGTTTCCTACTTTCCTCGTACAATAGACTATGCTGCAACTTCAACACAAGCTCCTAGCCTTGACCCTGTTCTTGTTGTGGTCATGGAGGAGCTTTCACGGTGCACTGGGTGACCCTCAAACGCGGTTAATCAACAAGGGTTGCAGCCAATACAACGCCACCACCTTGTCCACCTTCAACCAAAATCTGAACGGGACTCTTGCGGATTTGAAATCGCAGGTGAGTAATCAAAGCAAGCGTTTTGCGACGGCGCAGGAAGCAAGGGGAACGGACCCTGTTTATGCTATGTTTCAATGCCGGGATTATCTCTCTGCAGCTGACTGCGCCGCCTGCTTCACCGTCGCCGCCGCTCAAATCAGGAATTGCTCAGCCGGTGCCAATGGGGCCCGTGTCATCTATGATGGTTGCTTCCTTAGGTACAGTACAGCTTCTCCACCTATGATTATTTGTCTAATTATTTAGTATATCTTATGCTTAATTGCTTATTACTACTCTACTTGCTTAGTATATTTTAATATATCATAAATTTAAATTATATACTTTAATCATATAAGGAATTTGATCCAGTTAGTAGGAGTAGAAGATTTTTTTGAAAGGTTGGACTTTTTTGAAGATGATTAATTAGAGCCGAATAAAAAACTTTAATTAGTAAAAAACTAGTTTAGAAATTTTATAAACATACAACCAAATATATATCGACACAGAGTGAGTGACACAAATAAACAAAGTGGCATGTTCTAGATAATTTGGGAAACATGTCATGGGGAATTAAGGTCTAAGTTGTGGGTTGGAGGTGGACTTTTAGGTGAGGTATGCATCAAATTTAATGCCACACGCCATGCCTTTGTCACTTCATATTTTTTTAATACGCCTGCACCTCGCCGGCAACAACGGTGTAGTGATTAGTGATTCCAATGATATATTCACACCTCATATTTTATATATTTTATTTTTATATATTTTTATTTTTATTTCTTTTCTCTTATCACTTATCACATTTTATATTTTCTCTTTTTTATTTTTTTCTTTTCTTCTTATCTCTCTCATCCATCTTTTTCCACCTTAAAAATGCGGTGTGAACAAACAGTTATTCGTACTGATAATACATCATAATAAATTTATTATATAGTATTATCTCACAAAATTTAAATTTAAGTTATCTCATTGTTCATAATTTTTTTAGAATAACGATTATATTGAGATGAGCTAGAGTAGAAATAGGGAGGGTAGAAATAATATAAAATATAAATGAGACTTATGACCTAACCTATATTAGGCTCATGCTTAAAAAAAGTAGGTTTTTAAATAGATTATCAAGTCAGATAAAACTTTCAAGATGCTAGGTTAAGTCCTAATTTTTTTATTTAACAAATAACAGGTCCGATCTTAAATTTTTTAAATAGGTCACACCTATTTAAATAAGGTTTAGTGACTTTAGTCTAACATTTCCACGTCCAGGTAGAAATAGTTGGATATTGTGAATTTTTTTTTAAAATAGGTCTAACATACATTCAAAAATTCAGGTCAGAGTCTAACACATTTAACTATATAAATAAATGAATAAGTATTTAATTTAATATTTCATAATAAAAATTCAATGTAAAAGTAATTAAAATAATAAAATAAATTAATATTAAGGGAAATTATGGGTTTGGTCCTCCGGATGGTGGAGCTCCCCTGAGCATACCTAGTGACCGAAAACACTGACTTATCCGCGAATTTTTTAATTAAAATTTAAATGACACATATGTAATTAATAATTGAATTAACCAAAATTATTAATTAAAAAACTTAATCCATAATTAACTAAACTAATTTAATTTTTACATGAACTAAACAAACATAATCTTCATCATTTTCACCCCAAATTCATCTTCATCTACCCATAAAACACAAACCACAAACACTTTTTTTTTCTTCCAGAAAACACAATTTCCATAACACCAAACTCATACAGATGTATACCAGGCCATTTATTTTCCATACACTCATAGAGTGCATATAATTTCTATTTGTCAGAAGAACTGGGGTTTTATGCGATTTGGTACTAGATGTATTTTGTTTAAGATGTCAATTTCAATATTGACTACTCATGTAATTAATTTAGCTCCACTGCCAATCAACTCATCCAAAAACTTCCAATACAGTATGTTCATTTTGGAAAGATTTTCAGGTTTATACAACTCTAATATCTTGATGATCATACTTTTTTTATCACTATGAGTTCCCTTTGTTTTCCTTTTCATTACCTCAGCAAGTTACCTTAACACAAATTACCAAGAAGACGTATGCACATTATTTGCTATGTGAGTATTTTGTTTAAATTCTCAAAATATGTTTTCATGACATGTATTAAGGTACGAGAGCAATGGCTTCTTCGATCAAACCACTCTACCCGGCAACAGTATGATTTGCGGAAATGAGACTGCAAATGGAGCCTCTACTTTCACTGCAACTGCACAGCAAGTGCTACAGGATCTACAAACAGTAACACCAAAAATCACTGGTTTCTTTGCAGCTACCAAGACACCAGTGGCTGGTGGTGCAATCTATGCCATTGCACAATGTGCTGACACTGTCACAGAGAGTGGTTGTTTGGATTGCTTGACAGTAGGATTCAACAACATACAGAGTTGTCTTCCCAATTCAGATGGGAGGGCATTTGATGCAGGGTGTTTTATGAGATACTCTGAGACATCCTTCTTTGCTGATAACCAGACCATTGATATCACACCCTTCTTAAAACAAGGTATGATTAGATTGCTTACTTTACATTGTTTGTGGAAGAATGATAGTATATTTATAGAATGTTTGGAAATCATTACAGAATTGATTTTTAAGCCAAACTGGGGTAGCTTTTGGATGCCAAAATTAATCATGACAAAAATTAACACGTTTGGATTAGGGTTGTCATAATTAATTTTGGATAAATTTATGTTTGGATGTATTTATGAGAAAGTTGTTTTTGTATGGTAATATTGTGAGATCCAGTTGTGAAATATCAGAATTGATTATGTTCGACGAATAAGAAACTCTCTCTAGCTTCTACCAGAATTGATTTTGGGAGTGAAATTAATTCTCCAATATGACTCCCAAGTCCCAAACATACTGTTGTCATCCAGAACTATTTTTACTCTATTAGAACTGATTATGAGCTTCTCCAACAGGAAACCATTCACACTAAATGGGAGCTTGCACTTTACACTCAAAGATTAACGGCTTTCTTCTCTTGCAGGCGGTTCAAGCAAGAAGGGGGCTATTATTGGTGGTATTGTTGGAGGTGTAGGTCTTGTTGTAATCCTTCTTGCACTATTTGTCTGGCTTAGAAGGTACAAGAAACCCAATAGGCATCCTAGAGGTGAGTGAGACAATTTTGAAAGTGTTTTAATTCGCAATTTCATACCCAAGACTAAACAACAATAGCATGTCAGTTCATGGTTGAAACTTGATGTCCTTGCAGGAGACTTCTGCTATTTCATGTTTATTCTATGGAGAGAATAATTTTTTTGTACATATTTTTTGTAATATGGATTGATGAATACATGGACTCATTTATATCTGAAGAAATTCCTAAGTCCTAACTATATGTTCTTTATTAGGTGACATATTGGGAGCAACTGAGCTGAAAGGTCCAGTTACCTACAGGTACAAAGATTTGAAGTCTGCAACAAAAAACTTTAGCAATGACAATAAACTAGGAGAAGGAGGTTTTGGAGATGTATATAAGGTATACTTAAGCTATTTTTCAACATAAAATTACATGTTAAAAAAAGTAATGATTCTGAGTGAATCTATGTTTAGTACAGGAAAAATTGATTATAGTTATTCCTCTAGCTATTAAGATAGATCACTTTGAATATTTAGAAGACTCATAATCTTCAATTTACTGAACAGGGCACTCTAAAAAATGGTAAAGTAGTTGCAGTCAAGAAATTGCTATTAGGCCAATCCAGCAAGATGGATGAACAATTTGAAAGCGAAGTGAAGCTTATAAGTAATGTTCATCATAGGAATCTAGTTCGACTTCTTGGATGTTGCACAAACGGCCCAGAGAGAATCCTTGTATATGAATACATGGCCAACAACAGTCTTGACAGATTCTTATTTGGTAAAAACTCATGTCAATCTCTAATTGAAGCATTTGTGAATCTCTATTGCATATACGTTCCTCTTTCACTCAATCCATTTAGCATTGAATTTCCAAAACAGGTGAAAGGAAGGGTTCTCTCAACTGGAAACAAAGGTATGACATAATTTTAGGCACTGCAAGGGGTCTGTCCTATCTACATGAGGATTTCCATGTTTGCATCATACATAGAGATATAAAGACCAACAATATCCTCTTGGATGATGATTTTCAGCCTAGAATTGCTGACTTTGGGTTGGCAAGGCTTCTACCAGAAGACCGATCTCATCTCAGCACAAAATTTGCAGGAACATTGTAAGTCCACACATTTACTTCTATTATAGCATGGTGGTTGCTCACCTCGTCCCTTAACCATGAGGTCGCAGGTTCAATCCTTACCTAAAGGAAAGAAGCACATTTTGTGACCAGCCGTTTACCGCTTAGTGCGAGCACTCACGGTGAAGGGATTAGTTTTTGTTGTTGGTGGTCCCCAGGCTCACAAAAAAAAGTCTTACCCGTCTAATTGAGTTCAGCTATATGGATCACATGATCCATATTAATGTTACAACCAATTGTACATTGGCTGCCGCTGGCTCAACACAAGCTTCCTCCTTTACCCGAGCTTAGAATTGGCAATGACACAACATAGGCAGAGTTTCCACCCTCGATGCTATATGTAACTATTCTTTTATGAAAAATGCTAACAAATTGTGCACTTGTCAGGGGATATACAGCTCCTGAGTATGCACTCCATGGTCAGTTATCAGAGAAGGCTGATACCTACAGCTTTGGTGTTGTAGTCCTAGAAATCATAAGTGGCCAAAAGAGCAGCGAATTGAGGGATGATGCTGATGGTGAATTCCTCCTTCAAAGGGTAAGCAATTTTGTTAATACTCACCCCAAGCTACCTCTATGGTAGAGTTAGGTCTAACCCGCATTCTACGAAATTTCACGGATATACAAAGAAGAAGAAAGTGTCATTTTTCCTTTTAAGCATTTGCTATATTGACTTATTTTTCTTACTTTATAACAGGCATGGAAACTGTATGAGGTTGAGAGGCACTTGGAGCTAGTTGACAAGACATTGAACTCTGAGGACTATGATGGTGAAGAAGTGAAAAGAATCATAGAGATTGCTTTATTATGCACTCAAGCTTCAGCTTCTGCAAGGCCAACAATGTCTGAAATTGTAGTCCTTCTCAAAAGCAAGAACTTATTGGTGCACATGAAGCCAGCCATGCCTGTCTTTGTCGAATCAAACTTCAGGCCCCGGACAGACACATCTACCTCAACTGGTTCCTCTACATCTAAATCTAATGCTACTGTTTCCACTTCTGTACTATCAGCTCGATGAATATATTGAGGAGAAATAAAGGATTTGAAGTTCTAAAAAAAAGAGCATTTCTTCCATTATCCCTCAAATATGAAAGTATAGTGTGAAATAATGATTACTTGATGGTTATTTCATTGAATAGAATCGATGGTTTTTTCATAACCAAGCACATAAAATATTTCTTACATCTTCCCAATTCTTCATAGTATAAGCTTTTCCAAATCTATACAAAAACTTTCTAAATATGATGGTATGTCGATATTAGAACTGTTTATATAGATACTATACAAAAGGACATTTAAAATCACGTTTAAAATTCTCTCCTCCTCAGTTATCCCTCTTATATTTTCTCATTTTTTGCTGTACTTTCTTAGACTTCTTTTCCTTATGCTTATTCAGTTAAAGTACATATAACATGGTATTGTCGAAATGACCATGATAGGGGTAGTTTAGTCATAGTCATAGGTATGCTAATAGAACACTACAATACCTAATTTTACCCATATCTACATATATTTATAATATTTTATAATTTGTATTTAATTTTTTATTAAGTTAATTAATTATTGCGTCGATAATGTTTTAATAGTTAGAAATTATGTTTGATTTTTTTTTTCAAATGAGATACTATTTTCTTGGTTGATTTTAAGCGTTAATGCTTCTTACAAAAAAAAAAGGTGTTAATGCTATCAAACAAACACATCACATGAAACTACACCAAATTATTTTATAAGAGATGATTACATATGACGTATAATAAAATGTCTGTAATTTTCTAGTAAATATTTTTTTTTTTAACTTTTGGAAGGGAGTGACCACATGTTTATATGAAAACATGCAAGTGCAACCAGATTCTTATTTTTTAAAGATCATTTATTTCTAGCTGGCGACTCGAGCAGCCTAAAGATTTGACCTTAGCCTTCTATATAAATGAATGGGTTAAATACGTTTTTGTCCCTAAACATTGGCCGAGATTTGGTTTTCGTCCCTCGTCTGCGTAACTTCTGGATTAGGGCCCCAGACTATGGTCGGCTTTTGATTTTTGTTCCGGTTTGGGGCCCTAATCCTGAAGTTACGCCGACGAGAGACAAAAACCAAATCTTAGGGACCAAAAACGTATAATGGATTTTCATTCATCCTGATTTCATTAATTCAAAATAATTAATGAAAATATAAAAGAATAGTTCATGTGACCTGAATTTGATAAGTTGTAGCTAGTTCTATAGTTTACACGGTAGAAAGTATAATGGAGAGAGAGAAATAGGGCAGAGAATTTGAGAAGAGATTGTGCTTCAAACATGCACAATCGACAAGTTTGAAATCCTAGCCTCAATTAACCAACCGTCATCGAATGAGAATCAATGTTGCAGAACTATTCATATTAGGCTTGGATCTTATTCCAAAACAAACTTGACTTTTGATCATTTCCCATGATCGCATCCCTCGTTTTGGTTTTTTTTTTCATATATCTTTTGTCTGACATTTAAATGCCGCCAGGATTCACTTTAGGGCAACCACAATTTGCTTATTGTTGGATAACAATATTTTTTAATAAAAAAGTTTTTTTTTTCTTTTCATCCTCTCGAAATGAGAGGAGAGAGTGCACACAACATTTTTTCTTCTTCTTTTTTCTTTTCTCTTTCTATCATGACAAACAACTTTCAAAATAAAGTTATGATTCATACACACCTTCACCCCTTTTTTCACCTTCATTTTCTATCTATTTTATCATTATTCAATCAAATCACCTGTCACATTTTATTTTTTACTTTCCACCTAAAAGTTATGTCGGCCAACAGGGCCGGCCCTGGGCCTGTGCAAGCAGGCCCACAGCCCAGGGCCTCCAAAAAGAAGGGGCCTCAAAAAAAAAATTGAATACTTTTTACAGCGTTTTTCTTTAAAAAAGCGCTTTAAAAAGTCGATCTTTTACAGCGCTTTGTACCGCTGTATACTATTTTACAGCGGCTAGAAGTCCAAAGCGCTGTAAAAGGCCTTTTTTTGGTTTAGTGTACCTATTAAACTTTCTCCAAAAAAAAATTTAGGGGTCCATTTTTATTATTAACCCAGGGCCTCCAAAATGTCGGGACCGGCCCTGTCGGCCAAAAGTGTTTTTTTTTTACATGAAGTATGTACAAATATAAATAAATATTTGTTACCGAATCGAATGTAGACTCCCAAGCTAACGATGAGTGTTCGATTCCCGCTACCCGCTTCTATCCTATTTCCCAATTTATTCTATTTGAATATATCCTTTTCTATATATCCTATATATACCTATATGAAGAAGAAATCATGTAAGGAGGGCCTCGAGCCAATGTTCGAGTATCATGCGCTACAGTGATTTTAGAAGATGGTGCTATTACAGTTGGCAGTGAACTCTCTCTGAGCAACTTCCAAATGAGGCCGTACACCTTTCTGGGCCAATAAGCTCACGGGTGGTTATGGAGAATCTAGCTACAAGAGAAGCGAGATAGAGAGCTTTCCCCCCTTCCGCCCGACATTGGAATTGTATAGGACTCGACCTCTCCTTTGCGAGTACCAACTTTAAGAGTAAATTTTTTCTGCACATGAGAGTTGTCAACAACTATAGAAATTGGAGTCCTTTGAGCAGGGTTGGTCAGCTCAACATTTTCCTTTTGCTCGGCATTTGCCTCAACCTGTTGATTCGTAATAGGCATCGCATAACCTTATCAAGGGGAAAAAAATCACCATTTTAGGATAGAGGATCTTGATCTGAATGAACCACCCATTTTATTACTTCATTATAGCCGCCACCAATAAAAATAATCTAAATTAAAAGAGTAATGATACACAAACATACAAATATTGAGACAACCTCATATTTCTTTTATATATCTCTCTTCTATAATATATTACATTTATTATTATTTTTATCATATATTACATTTATTATTTCTGTTTCAATTCTTTTTCTTTCCACGTTCAAAATTCTTTTTCTTTCTCATTTTTTTTTCGAAAAAAAAAACACACTAGCCCACAAATAAACAATAACATTCTGTTGTTAAAAAACAACCTTAACATTCTCGTCTATAGCTAGGTCATCGTCACAAGTCGTGGTGACTGGTGGGTACTTGTTTGGCAGGGAATCGCTGGAACATATGTGGAAGTAAACGCATAATTTTCTAGTATGCTCATTCGTGTTGACTACGTCTTCTCACTCATCACCCCACCACCATTCTCGCCTATATCATCATTAATCATTCTTCATCATAATTCAAAACCACCAATCTATATAATTTTCAGTTAGGAGCATATATATAGACTATTCTAATCTCATTCGTAATGTCTCTCTGGATATATAGTATCCACAAATTTTTCAAGTATTTGTTGGATATGAATGAAAAAGAAAATTCCTTTCACTTCTTATTTTATTTTGGTGAGTATATTAAGAAAATATTTTTATGACAACCTAATTGCTGTCATAATTCATAATTGAGTAGTAAGTGATTATGTAGTGAAATAAATTAAAGTCAAGTCATGATAAATAATAATGCTTCATATTTTAGTGATTAACAATGAGATGATATGATACATTTCGAAGGGCATAAAAGCATGACAGTCGAATCAAAACTCTCTACTTATATTATGAAACAATTTATTGATAAAACAGAAAATGAGCCAATAAATAATGACCGAAGATATGTTTTTTTTTAAGAATTTCGGGCTAGGCTTGTTGTTAGCCATATCCATAGTCGACAAGACTGGTTGCTCCAATTCTAGAGAGCTGCCATTCATATAAACGTTCGTATCAATGCAAACAAACAACTAAACACGAATAAATACTTCATATGTTATCCCACTCAATTTCGCTACTTTCTCTTAATTTCTTATCACATCATCAGTTATATATCTCAATCTCTTTTATTTTCTTTTATTTTCTGTCTAAGTCGTGTTACGGTATTCCTCCAATAATTTTCCATGTGATGAATATTATACACACACAACAATAGACTATTAAAACTAATGTAAGCCGCCAGCAAGAGCAAATAAACTAATGAAGTCCCAATAGTACTAATAGACACACACTTGTGAATTTCTTCATCATATATATTTGAAGTTATCAAGTAATCTGAGACACAGCTAAAGAATAAAGATGCAGATGCTGCAACTCAAGTTCTTACTGGCCATAACCTTGACATTGTGGTGGTGGAGCGACATCAATCATCACGGTGCAGTCGCGGCGCCGCAGACAAAGTTGCTGAACGCAGGGTGCAGCACGTACAACGCTTCTAACCTGCGCAGTTTCCATGCCAACATCAACGACACGTTTTCGGACCTGCGAGCGGAGATTAGGAACCAGAGCAACAACCACTTCGCGACGTCGCAGAAAGCAAGGGGGGAGGTGATTACCTTTACCATGCTTCAGTGCAGAAACTACCTCTCCAGAAAGGATTGCCTCGCTTGCTTCGACGCTGCTGATAAGAAAATCCGCAACTGCTCCGCCGCCAACGGTGCCAGAGTCATCTACGATGGCTGCTTCCTCAGGTAGGTGTTTTCAGCATGAAATGAGATGAACAACTAATCTTTACCTTAGTTTTTTTTCTTCTACTTCAGCATGAAGTTTAATCATTCATCGCCATCATAGGGCGTTCTAGCGTCCACCACCTATTCGGGTGGTAGTGAATGATTTTTTTTTGAAAGTAAACAATATATATGCATTAATCAAAGAAACGGGTAATAAAGCT
Organism: Lotus japonicus; assembly: GCF_012489685.1. Classification (NCBI taxonomy): domain Eukaryota; kingdom Viridiplantae; phylum Streptophyta; class Magnoliopsida; order Fabales; family Fabaceae; genus Lotus; species Lotus japonicus. Next base: position 8,969,300 of record NC_080046.1, read on the forward strand.
ATTACATCAGAGTTCACCAACGAAACTTCAACTATAGAAACCTACTTCACTCACACTGAATTAGCATAGGTGTCTGCGTTTTTAGCCAATAAATTCGCCATAAAATTACCAGACCGTCTAACAAACACAAAAGAAAAAAACATCAAAAATAGAAACAAGTAAATGACAATCCCTTCAAACAAAATCTAAATAAGATAAATTCGATTCCCTCTTCTTCCAAGCCTAAAGCAGTTTGAGGCAATTAATCTCGACCTGAACCCGCCAGAATCCCAAGTCTACCGCAAGCTTCATCGCCGGCCGCATGCTTTCGCCTGAGCCAGCAAGCTAGGGTGTTAAAGTTGACAGCGGGTAAGAAGTTGCAGAGGCCATAACCTCTCCATGGTCATTTCGCACCACCATACCCATCCCCGTTTTCTGTGATGGATTTAAATTTACTAAAACTAGTTATCAAAGAAGTGTGAATTAGCTACGGGAAATTTAGTTTTATAATTACTTTTTTTATAGATCGAAAAGATAACTTGCACATTTTAGAGATTGATCTCTGGACCTCCCTTATCCAACCCACATGTCATCTGACTCTTATCACTCGAGTAATTATTCGGGGACAGGTTTACAATTACTCTCATTTTCTATAAGAATGAGAAAATATTTTATATATCATTGATATATAATAATAAAAATGTCATTTTTTCACTTTTTAAAAATGTTTGTAGAAAAAATAGTAATACCAATAAAAATTATTTTCAGTATTTTTCTTGTATGCAAATATCTATTAATTCATGAACCAACTATTTTAAAGGACGCATAATTTTTTGGGGCCAATATATTCTTAACATTTAAAACGTAAAGATATTATGTCACAATTTTGTGGTTGAAACGGACAATAGTATATTTATTTTTTTTGAAAACGACAATAATATATTAAAGTCCTTATACTTGACACTTGTTTTTAATTTAGTCCATACATTACAATCTATGACGTTTTCTTTTTTTAAACGTACAATCTATGACGTTATACATTCAGTTTTAATTAGTCCATACAATTTTTATCCCTAAGCATAAGAAATGTTATGAATTACTATCTTTAAGAACAACCCTATCGGGTCGGGAACCGATGGTCAAGGCCTAGGCATGGTGGTTCGGGACCATGAGAGGGAGTGCATGTACGCTGCCACCAACTCTTATAGTATCATGTTGATCCGTTGGTGGCAGAGGCAATAGCGCTAAGGTGGGCCATAGGTGAAGCTTTGAAGCTGGAATTGGACACGATGGTGGTCGAATATGACTCTTTAGAGGTCATCTCATGTTTCTTAGGTAAACCATCGCCATTTTGGAACCGATCATCCGTATGACTGTAGAAGGGAGGGTAATAATGTTGCTCATACATTAGCTGCTAAAGCTTTAGAGTATTCAAATGTCTGTTGATGGTCTAATTTTCCCAATTTCATTAGATCACCTATTTTAGCGATCCTATGAAATGGGATATTTTTTGGTACATCGGAAAATATGAAATGGGATATTGATAACACCTTGTTCGGATTGAACAAAAAATAAATAAATAAACATTGCACGTGTACCGTAAAGCAGCCACCTATAAAAACATGTATGTGTACCCCTTAACTATCCCGCATTGCATCCAAAAACTGCTCTTCACAATTAAGCTAATACACCCATGAAATTCAACAACCAAAATCCTAAATTGAGCCCCTTCTCTTTGAAAACACCCATAAAATAAAGAACTTTTACTGATGACCGAAGATACCTTTAATCTGTTGTGCTAATTGTTTTTAAAATAACATAAGATGAAGACCAACTTGAAAATAATTATATGTGAATAGGATAGGAAAATTACTGTTTTTATACGAGTAATGTTTCATCCACACCTCTCTTTAGAGGTAGAAGAGAGGTGGAGAGGTGGAATGGTGAGAGAGATAGAAAGAAAAGAAAAAGTAAGAGAGAGAAAATATGAGATGTGATAGATGATAAGATGAGAGAGATAGAAATAGAAAAAGGTGGAAATGAAGTGTTTAAAAAATGAGGTGTGTATATATCATTACTCTTTTTATACAAATGTAGTTATAGTGAAAACAATGTTATGTTCTATACTTATTAATTAATAAATTCACGAAATAAAAAATTGTTCAAATCAAATAGAACCTAACTACCAGTGGCCACCGTCAATTGGAGTTGGCTTTGGAGTATTATCTAGCAATGAATTAATACAGTACATTACATATTTGGTACGGATAATTTTGCCGCACACACACCATATTAACATGTTATATCTATATCCTGCAGGTGAAAGTTTAGTGCCTACATGTCATTATTACTCAAATTAACGTGAAAGTTTACATGCACGCATGATTTAATTGTATAAATAACTATTGAGCAAGAGCCAATTTTCACTCAACTTTGATGTTGGACACTTGCAAAATGTGATAAGGTACGAGAGCGAGAGGTTCTACGATCAAACCAATGAACAAGGTGGCGGTGTGTCATGTGGGAACAGGACTGCTGCAAAGGATGTTAGTGCTTTTGGAGCAGCTGGAATACAAGCGCTTATGGACCTCCAAATAGCAACACCAAAAATTAAAGGCTTTTATGCAGCTACTAAGACAATGTTAGCTCCTGGTGGTGGCGGCGGTGCAATCTATGCCGTTGCACAGTGCGTTGAGACAGCCACAGAGACCAACTGTCTCAGTTGCTTGACAGTTGGATTCAACAACTTGCAGACTTGTCTTCCCAAATCAGATGGCAGAGCATTTGATGCAGGGTGTTTTATGAGATACTCTGAGACACCCTTCTTTGCTGATAACCAGAGCATTGACATCAAACCCTATTTGAAAGAAGGTAGAATTTGAATGATTCCATTTCATTGTTTTTGGATGAAGGCATAGTTAAATACAAAAAATTAGAATAATTTTATATGAATGTATATTGAGATTAAAATGGCAAACTAGGTGTGTCACAAACATAAAAAGTAGTACCTCATTTGGGAATAATGTCAACTTCTTTCCTGTTTTGCAGGAGGTTCAAGCAAGAAGTGGGTCATTATAGGTGGTGTTGTTGGAGGTGTAGCTCTTCTTCTGATCCTCCTTGCATTTTTCGCCTGGCGACGATTCAGAAAACCCAAGAGGGTTCCTAGGGGTAAGTAACTATGGAATCTTAGATCTCCGCAAGGGTTTGAATCCTCTCATGTCATATGATATTATCATGTTAAAGTTTGCGTTTAACTATTTTTTCATAAATGTTTACAGGTACCACTTATTTAATAAGAATGAAAATGAGAACACACAAATTTAACATGACATGTTCATGTGAAGCCTTCAAATGAGGGAACTCAAATCCATGATTACTTTCTTTTGACAGTTCTCTCAATAATTTACTCTTGAATATAAGTAATTTTGAACACCAAAATAAGCTTTACTTGTTTATTCATTAATCATTAAGAAATTCAAACTCATGTGTACCTCATGTGGCAGGGAATATACTGGGAGCAACTGAGTTGAGAGGTCCAAGCAACTACAAGTATAGTGATTTGAAATCTGCAACAAAAAATTTCAGTGATGAAAATAAACTAGGAGAAGGAGGCTTTGGCGATGTCTACAAGGTAAACTTAAGTAGTTGTACAATATTTCAAGTGAAAGAATGTTCAAAGAAAGTAATGTTTTTTAATGCAACATCAGAAAAAACCACTTTCACACTAAAAGAAATTCCAATTATGCTATTGAACAGGGTACTCTGAAAAATGGAAAAATAGTTGCAGTCAAGAAATTAGTTCTGGGCAAATCCAGCAAGATGGAGGATGACTTTGAAAGCGAAGTCAAGCTTATAAGCAATGTTCATCACAGGAATCTTGTTAGACTTCTTGGTTGTTGCAGTAAAGGGGAAGAGAGAATCCTGGTTTATGAATACATGGAAAACAGCAGCCTTGACAAATTCTTATTTGGTAACTCATATCAACTTCTACCTCAAACCATTTTCTCAATCTTTCTTATCTGTTTTCCTTAAGTGCATAAACTTGTAAAACAGGTGACAAAAAAGGCTCCCTCAACTGGAAACAAAGGTATGACATAATTTTAGGCACTGCAAGGGGACTGGCATATCTACATGAGGAGTTCCACATTTCCATCATACATAGAGATATAAAGACTAGCAATATTCTCCTGAGTGATGAGCTTCAGGCCAAAATTGCTGATTTTGGATTGGCACGCCTTCTGCCAGGGGATCAATCTCATCTCAGCACAAGATTTGCAGGAACATTGTAAGGCAAAACAACTGCATTCACTTAAATTTCTTGACATTTATTTGAGCAGTAAATATAGTAAAAAAGTAGAGAAAAGTTTTGTACGAAAGAATTTACCGCTCCCAAGTCCAAGGAAGTCAATTCCATATGGGCCGTCTGATCTAGATCCGGACAGCTTAAATTTTAATACATGCCTACCATTCGATCTTGATGAAAAACATGAGTAGACCGATCTTAATCGTACGGTCTAGATATCGTGAATGCATGAATGTAGGGTGTTGCTGATTGCACGTATCTCAAGTCCTAGGAAATGGATTCCCTGCAGTCGGGAATCCCTACATTATTCATGCAGTCATTGAATCTGAGCCCTCTGATCTAAATCGGATAGCTTAAATTTTAAGATATGTCTACATCTTGAGAAAAAATATGAGTTGAACGAGCTTAATGATACAGTCTAGTAATCGTGAATGCATGAATGTAGGGTATCCCTGACTGCACGTATCCCAAGTCCCAAATTATTATTACAAGTATTCTTTAATTGATTATGTAATGCATAATATGTACTTGTTGTCAGGGGATACACAGCACCAGAGTATGCAATTCATGGTCAATTATCAGAGAAAGCTGATACCTACAGCTTTGGTATCGTAGTCCTAGAAATCATAAGTGGTCGAAAGAGTACAGAAGTGAAGGTTGATGATGATGGTCATGAATACCTTCTTCAACGAGTAAGGAATTTCTCATAACTAGTAAAATGTTAAATATCACATGATATGCTGTTACCATATTACCTTATATTTGATTTTGGCTGAACAGACATGGAAACTGCATGAGAGAGGCATGCACTTGGAGCTGGTGGACAAGGCTTTAGACCCTGATGAGTATGATGGAGAAGAAGTGAAGAAAACCATAGAGATTGCTTTGATGTGCACTCAAGCTTCAGCTGCAATGAGGCCAACCATGTCTGAAGTAGTAGTCCTGCTCCAAAGCAAGAGCTTAATGGATCACCTGCAACCAACTATGCCTGTGTTTGTTGATACGAATCTCAGGTCCCGTGACGGCCACTCTACCTCAACTGGTTCTTCTATGTCAAATGCCACTGCCTCATTTACTATTCCCTCAGCCAGATGATTATCGGACGTAGTAAAGGGACTTGAATAAGAAAAGTAATTGAGGATTGCTCTTCATTTCAGATACATATCAATCATACAAGTCAATAATGTTTGGATTTGCCATAAGCACGAACTCGAAGTATGTTTTTTCCATAGCTACAAACAGCTAAGTTGATCGATGACATAAAGATCTAAGTCTCCTTCAAACAGCTTAGTTGACACATTATTGGAAAACTGGACATAATGAAAAAAAAATCTAATATAAGTTTCTCCTTTTAATCCAAGCTTGGCATAGGCTGTGTTAAAAATTGACGTCACAAAATGCAGGCAAAATACAAATCTCAACACATTTACTAGACAAATTCATAATAAAAAGGAGAACATGGAAAAAGAACAATTTTAGGGAGATTTGCATTCAAGACACAGTAGAGTGCTTGCTCAAAGAAACAGGTTATCCATATGCCTTTCAAACCTCAAAGTTCTTCAGATACAGGAACGTGATATACACTCGTCCACATATTTTGAATCTTTAAAACAGGACACATATACTGAGTTTTATTCATTACATTACTTACATTACATTACATTACATTACAAGACTCTTCTAGAAAGATATTTGAATTCCAAGTAGACCCATCAACTGAGAAATGAACTCAGGGTGCCCTGGCCAGGCAGCTCCAGTAACCAGATTTCCATCAGTGAAGCAACGGCTTATGGGGTCTGGCTCCAGCCATGTTGCTCCTGACAGAACCACATTAAGTTTCACAGCCGGATAAGCAGTACATTTCCTTCCCTGTTACAATAAAAATGTATCACGTGGAAACAGTTTAGAACCAGCAAAGCCAAATCAAAAACTATCAGTGCTAACTTCAAGCAATTCAATGAAATAATGGGAATAACAGAAGTATTAAATTTACTATCCAATATATTAAATGATTGTTGTCATGTGTTTTTCTACCAACCATCAATCAACAAATGACATCTTGGAAAATTAAGAAAAGTAATATAAACAGGCAACATGCAATTAATATTGAGTTATCTAAAACTCTCATACTTAATCACATCTATATGGTCACAAGTCACAACAATAGAATCTAACAGATCATCAAGCCAAAATAGGAACAAGAATTAATCAACCCTTACAAGGCATTACGCACTATACTAGAAATGAGGATACACCCATGCCCAAAGATTTGATTAATACATAATAGATGGATAATGAAGAGAACCAAAAGAAGAAATTTATCGAGTCTTTGTTTTAGTCGACATCTATTCAGGGCTATCTGATTTCTTTATGCTTAGTTATATATTTCTTATGAAGATACTTGATGAGATCCTTGGTTCACATCATTACTTAAGGATTACAAACCAATTGTCCAAGCAAGCAAACGAGGTGTGCCAAAAGCAGAAGACTCCTAAGTATACCAGGAGATAAAACCACACAGAAGCAGGCGGCATAAATTTTATTAAATCAAGATTAGCTAGAAAGCAAGTTTGAGAAGCAGCTTCTGACATTCTCAGACCACACATGGTGCATGTCTCCTCCAATATATCACAAAATAACAAGCAACTCTAATGAAGATAGGGACAAAATCCAGGATAACAAAATTGAGAAACAACTATATACCAAGTATAACACAAATCGTGGCAAAGAGGGAGGAAAAAGGAAACGAGAATATAAAGGGACAATCAAATCACATTTTCAGTACATGAACTGCTGAATCTCAAACTGTAATTTGCTGAACAGACAAAAATCAAGACTCACATGACAAATCACTAACATTATATATTTCCAAAAGCACTGATAAAAAAGTGAAAACCAGAAGGACATGTGCCTGAAGCATCAAGACATTAATGTGAAAGTTTAGATCAAATGTACAATCTGCAATAACACTACAAGAGTTATTTAAAGAAATGGCTGTAATCCTGTAAATGAATTACCTCCTAATTGCTCAGCCATACTGTTTACCTTCGTAAGCCAACAATTTAAAAGAATTTCAGTCTGCATACTGTTAGAACTAATAACTGATGTTACAAATTATTGAGATGTACATATAATGTAAATATGGAGCTTTTCTTTCCAGATAGTAAAAATGAATAGAGAATTGAGAGAAGTGTAGATTGACTAAGAGCTCTAAGAATACAGTATACCAATAGCCATGATTACCTCAAGACAACATAGCTCAATTAAAATGCTGGTTGGTATCATGTGTGTGCTAGGGTTGGTTTTCCTCTAACAGCCAAACAAAAGGAAACAGGAGCAAAGGGTAATATTGTTGGAATTCTCTGAATGTTATTTAAAATAAAATATAAGACACAAAGAAGGAAATCCTTCTTTTACAAGGGAAACCCCTTAACAAGGTAAAACCCTTTCTAACTCAGTAATCAAATCCCCCCCTAACCTAATGAGAGACCTCTTATTTATAATAAACTAATCTTAATAGATAAAGGATTAACCCCTAAGAAATAAAAGATATAATTCTAAAATAAAATATAATCTACTCTTAATCTAAAAGAGAACCCACCCAAAATAAAATATCAACTTCCTAATAATCAGATCCTAACAGTGTGAAACTTAACAAACATGATGTTTCTAATGAGCTTGCAGTGATAATACCTTGAGAACACCAGCAGCAGCTAAAATTTGTTGGCCATGGCAAATGGATGCCACTGGCTTATTGCTTTCCATGAAATGCTTCACCATGGCAATAACTGACTCATTCAACGCCAAATACTCAGGTGATCGGCCTCCGGGGATGACAAGGGCATCATAGCCTGAAACATTCACTTCATCAAAGGTTGCAGTTAAAGTAAAATTATGTCCTGGCTTCTCACTGTAAGTTTGATCTCCTTCAAAATCGTGAACAGCAGTTGGGCACGTGTCACCTGCCTTCTTTGTGGGGCAAACAGCATCAACATGGCATCCTAAAGCCTGAAGGGACTGGAAAGGAACCATGACCTCATAGTCTTCCATGTAATCCTGCAATTAATACATCTTCATCAATCAGCATAGTAATAAGTGACATGTTTCATGAAAGATTATAAAAACAGAAATTATTGGTATAGTAGGTGCATGACAATCCTCCTATGCTATAACATGGAAGTGAGACACGCGAACTATGTAGACCATCATTTCTCCCGCTTCAATTATTTTAATGTTAATTGTTGAAAAGTCTCAAATTGATTAGAGTTAGAGATATGGCCAAATAAGTATTCCTAAAAGGTAGAGGAACCCTCATCCCTAAGTGCATATCCTAGATCCCTTTAATAAAGACCACCTATATATGTGCAGGCAGATGCTAATTCTTGCAAATTTCACTGGTATTGCTTAATGATATATAGTGTGAGAAGATATTCTTAAACCTTCTTAAATAGTAATCTCAAACAAAATTCCCCCGTTACTACATAAACAGTCATCAGACCTATGCCTTAAAATTATACTCCTAGAACTAGACACACCAAAGTCCAAAAGAAGTAAGGTGGGCAGCAACCAAGCCAATGATTACCATCTGAAAGCAACATGAGAAACATCTGAACCTACCCCACAAATGAAGAGGATCATTTTATTGGAGCCACTTATTTTGCCTCCTAACGCCTTCACAAAATTCTGAATAACTTCTGGGTGCCCGTCATAAGTAGATGCAGTAATGAGATTATCATGCACCACTGTTGTTGCCGAGGTTTCAGGTTCAACCCAATGAGCACCAGCAGCAAGCAGTACCGGTTTAACACCAGGAAAAGCCGTGGCCTTGCGACCTTCAACTACTCCAGCAGCAGCCAAAATCAACTGTCCATGACAAATGCTAGCAATCTGTTTCCCAGAACTGACAAACTTGGCCACCAGTTCCACAACACTAGGAATATGAGCAAGATACTCCGGCGCCCTTCCACCCGGCAACCACAACCCATCATAGATCGCAGCATCAACTTCATCAAACGTTGCATTTAGTGTAAAATTGTGACCACGAGTCTCAGTATAAGTCTGAAATCATCCAAAATTCATTACTCAAGATTAAAACCTTACCATCCAAATCACAAAATCTCACTAATGAATGAGTATGCTTGGAATTACATTGCAATTTTAGGAATCGATTGATTAGACTTCTAAATGAACATTTTTAGTTTCTAAAGTTATAAAATTATATATGCTTGGAATTTTCAAATTCTTTTGATTTTATGTTGTGTACATGTAAAAACCTCATCCATCCATAAAAATTTTGCACCCATAGAATTACCAACTGATTTGCATATCAATTCAAACCAACATTTTCCCCCCTTACAGTGAATATTGAATTCTAATCATAAGACAAATCAAATGAAACAAGTTACACATTTTTAATGATTAGAAACATCATGTGAGGAATCAAACCCATGAAAGAATCAAGCGTCTTGGTTAGGAATGTGAGAGAGACCTGGCCACCAGGAGCAAGCATGTGGACGGCGGTGCGGCAGGCGTCGCCAGATTTCTTTCCGGGACAGACGGCGTCGACGGTGACACCAAAAGCTTGCAAAGCCTGAAACGGAACCATGGCCTGCAACAGAAAACATGAGTGAATTGAAAACAGTGAGAGACTGAGAGTGAAGGTGTGATTGGTGAAGAAGTGAAGTGAAGGTTACTTCAGAGTCTTCGACGAAGTCACCGCAGATTAGCAGAACCTTCTTGGGAGCCATGGGTGGTTGTAGTGTAGTGTAGTGTAGTGTGAGAGAGTGAACGATGAAATCTTTGGGTGGTGGTGACAGTGGAAGAAAAGAGGAGATTATGTTGTGAAAGTGATGCATATTCCAACCAATTCTTAATTTATATGATGGAATGTCAGCATGCCACGTTATCACAAGAAATGAGATTAAAATTCGCTCTGAGATCATATTAAGTAGGTAGACATCTCTCAATAAATACTTCTCTATGCACAATTGCACACTGTTCAAGAATCGAACCCTCACTATATACTTAGCCTTGCTTTTTCAATTTTTAAAATAATCCTCATTTAAGAGTATTAAACCTATCATTTATTTGCTTCATTTTGCAAGAGAACCCCACAACCACACACATTACACTCAGCCATTGAACTTGTCTATATGTTCTCAAGTTCAAGCACAGCAGAAAAATGAGACAAGTGATGACTGGAAATCCATTAATAGTAGAAAGAAATCCTCAAGTGTTCTGATTTTGTAAAATCAGATTGAAGTTTTTTTTATTAAATTCTAATATAGAAAACTTGGTAACTTCTGCAACCTAGTGTCATGAGATGATGAGAGCTACTCTTAAATTTATTGAAGCTTATTGAGCCATACAAACTATCATCATTTATTTCAACTTTAATTTACTCTAACCTTCACTGCAAAACCGTTTATTAAAGGCCCGTTTGGTGCGACGTATAGTATAAGGCCTGATAGTATAAGGCCTGATAGTATTAGGCCTGATAGTATAAGCCCTGATAATTTTCTTATACTATCCAGCGTTTGGACATACACTGTATAATTTACCATATCGTTTAAATTAATGCAATTTTATGTTTAATGAAGTATTGAATAATGATATAAAATAAAAATCAAATATGGAGGCGATTATAACGGTGGTGGCGGTGGTGATGGAAGTAGTGGTAGTTTGGTGGGGGTGGTGGCAATGGTGGTAGGTTGGTGTTGGTGGCGGTGGTGGTGACAGTGGAGATAGGTTGGTGATGGTGGTGGCAGCGATGGTGGTTGTGGTGGTGGTGATGATAGGGTGGTGGTGGTGGTGGTAAGGCGGTGGCGGCTACAGTGGAGGGTGGAGGCAATGGTGGTGGTGGTGGCGGCGATAGGGTGGTGGTTGTGGTGTCGGTGGTGGCAATAGAGTGGTGGCGACAATTATGGTGGTGGTGGCGATAGGGTGGTGGTTGTGGTGGCGGTAGGGTGGTGGCGGCAACATCGGTGGTGGCGGTGGTGGCAGCGATGGTGGTTGTGGTGTTGGCGACGATAGAGTGTGGTGGTGGTAGTAAGGCGGTGGCGGCTTAGTAGGGTGGTCGTGACGGTGGAGGGTGGAGGCAATGGTGGTGGTGGTGGTGGTGGTGGTGGTGGCGATAGGGTGGTTGTGGTGTCGGTGGTGGCGGCGATTATGGTGGTGGTAGCGATAGGGTTGTGGTGGCGGCGATTATGGTGGTGGTGGCGGTAGGGCGGCGGTGGTGGTGGTGGTGGCAACACCAGTGGTGACGGTAGGGCGGTGGTGGCGGCGGCGGTGATCGGATGGTGGTGGTGGTGGTGGTGGTGCCAATGGTGGTGTAAGTTGGCAGCAATAGAGGGTGGTGGTGATGGTGACTTATACGTCACAACCTTATCATGCCTTATCCATCACTCACATGATGGATTAAATAATACGTCATTTTAACGTATAAGGGGACTTTGATGGATAAGCTTATACAATACAATGTCATCACCAAACAATGGATAAACTCATAATGTATTGTATAAGCTTATACTATCATGCCTAATACAGCGTGCCAAACGAGCCCTAATTATTCTATGCCTTGCTTCTTTTGCTATATTGATTCTTGTTTTAATAAATACTTGTGGTAATTGACTGATCGAGTTGGAGCTTAACATTTTATGTTGAACTATGTTGTAGGAATGAAGCAGAGAAATTCAAACTATTGTCAATTTTCTGAAACCTGAGGTGTTGTTTCCCTTTTGAACTCAGTAACGCTTCATTGATGGATTGATCATTCACATGCTTAGCTTTCTGCTCATGGCCCTTCACCAATTCCATTCTCATTGATGCTAGTAAGTGGTCAGGGACGGATGCAGGTTAAAGAGTGTGAGGGCATGTGCCCTCACTTCTTGATTTTGGAAAAAAAAATCATTAGAAAAAAATTGAATAGTAAAAGTATGCGATTTTTAATGGTTCCTTTGGTAAAAATTGCCCTCACTTGTTTGCCACATTGCTAAATGTCCTCACTTGAGTGTAAAATATTTTGTTTTTATTGTACCTTTGGTAAAAAGTGTCGCACTTGTGTCTCATTTATTAATACCCTCACAACATTAAATTTCTAGATCCGTCTCTAAGTGGTCATCTAGCTAGCATTTATTTTTTTTTATAGTAAGTGTAATGATAGATTTGATGCTTTTGGATAGTAGTGGTATAAAATGAAAACTGATTTAGAAATCTCTAGGTTGAAGTATGGCATGGAGGCTGTAGCTGTATCATTCTTTGATTTTTCTTCATTTTATGGGCTTTATATTTAGTTAAGTAATATTTTATTGAGAACAATAGCATCAACATGTGGACGTGCCGGAGTGGTTATCGGGCATGACTAGAAATCATGTGGGCTTTGCCCGCGCAGGTTCGAATCCTGCCGTCCACGTTTTTTCCTATTTTCTTCTTTTCCATTTCTTTTAGTTTTTTCTTCATTACTATTCCAATGGAAAATAATTTCAAGTGTAAAAGAGTTCTTATATTTACTGTTTTTAACATACAGATTTAAAAACTATTTTCTATTTTTTTCAATTAATATACAGAAGAATGAGATAATAGCTTTCTATTTCTTTTCAGTTCACCAAATTAAAATCATCTCAATATTTATATTTTGTAATATATTAATTGATGAATGTAAACATATTAATTCTAATAATTTTAATTTTATTATTCATCAATTGTCAGTAGTTACTAGAAAGTTAAAATTGTTTATTTACTCATATAATTTAGTTTAAAATGACGTAACTTTATAAATGGTGAAAAATATTGTTCTTACTCATATGAAAATAGACATTTTTTCCTTTCCACTTGTCACTACTTAGTTAATATTATTTCGTTACTTATATTATGATAGTAATAAAAAATAAGCTAATTATTTTTTTTTGAACTGAAATAAGCTAATTAATTATTTACTAACACTTGTTTTGGTCTTTCATGGATGTCGTCACCCGTTCGGAAACCATTGAATGTTCTTCCCAACAATTGTATTTTCCAGGGTTCGAACTTGTGCTCCCAATTATTTACTAACACTAAAATAGACTACTCACTTAAAAATATTAATAGTAAATATAGATTAATTTTCTCTTATCATCTGCACCAAATTTGCTTTTAACCAAGCCAATAAAAAAAACCGGCAAAAGCTCAACCACTACAATAAAAACCTCTCAAACACCTGTAAAGACCTACAAGAACCAAAACCTACATTTGCACAAGAGGGAAAGACCCCATTGAAAGTCAGAAAAAAACTACGATAAGAACAAATCCTATCAAAATACATGGGTAGATTGATCCAAACAATGAGGTGATTTTTTTTTACCATGTGATTTAGCTGTCGCTAGTTTTCATGTTTTTGTGTTTCAATTTGGCAATACCGTGGAGTGTTTCATAACGTGATATGCTAAAGGCATTTTTTATGGTGCTGTTTTGATTCGCATGGTTGCAGGGAAGGTTTTATTTAGCATCTCATGGTTTTGAGGTTCCAGTTTATTGTTTTTAGTCTTTTATGATGGCATGGATTTAATTGATGTATGAAGGTTTGCTGGTTCTCTTTCTATGCTACATGGCCTGCTGGGAAGGAATTGTGTGGAGCTACATTTCATGGCTGGCCCAAGGGTCAAGCGACTCAAGTAAGGACTTTAGGCCTCCAAAAAAAAATTCTAAGTAAAGAAAGGCCTCATATTTTTATAAGTAAAGCCTCAAATAAAAAGAAAAAATACTATCATTTTGTTACTATTACCCTGCAAGTTGCCACTATGTTATTGTTTATTCCCTAATTTTTCTCAAAAAAACTTAATTGACAATTACTAGAAATTAGCAATCTTAATTGACAATTAATTGATGTTACCTGTTTTTTTTTCACCTTTCATTCTTTGACCTTTCCTTTTCTCTCAAATCCTAAACCTGTTTCTATTCTCTCTGCCACTCTCTCACTCTGACTCTCTCAAAGGGGAAAAAATTTTTTATCTAAGGCTTTGTCTCTCAAACTCTCACATCCTTTGTAAAAGAATCTTTCTCATTAATTTATTTTTCCTTTGATTAGCCATTGAGAAGAAGATCAATAGGAAGAAAAAACTCTCCTGCTTCTTGGAATTCAAAACGATAAGCACCGTAAGTACTAAATTGCTAATTTTCATTGTTGATTTTTTATGATATATAACCTGACTTTGTTTTGATTTGTCCTGTTGCGTTGCTACTGCTATTGGTTCTTTTTTTTCTTGCTTACTAATATGTCTCTTTTCATCCTTTAGTTTATTGTTTTCTTTTACCTTTGTTCTTGTATCTTGGTTTTTTTGTTGTGGTTGTATTTTACTCATTTGGGAGAGTTTGCTTTTTCATATCTATATAATTTTATGTTTAAAAAAAATTATTGGTTCTTGTTGCATTTCAAAAAGCTCCAAAAATAAATTTTAAATAAAAAATTAAAAAAATAATAAACTTTTTTTTATAAATAAAAGGCCTCAGTTTTAAAGTTCGCTTTAGGCCTCACTTTGAGTTGGGCCGGCCCTGCTACATTTCGAGTATCTAATCTAATCTAATAATATATAGTTTGAGACTCATTGAAAGCTTAGGTGTCAATAATCTACAACTTCCACAATTGTAAGGACATGTGTCAAGCTAATAAAACTCACGAAATAATATATAGTCAAGCTTCACAATATTCACCTAATAAACCTATATACAACTAGTATCCGAACCCGTGCGTCGCACGAATGAAATAATATGGAAAAAAGAAATAAAAATGAAGTTAAGAGCAATAAATATGTTTTTTATATGGTCTTTTTGTTTTAACTGAGTCGAGTTACATTCGGGTATGTTTTGGTTATGTTTAATTTTTACTTTGGTTTTAGAGAAGACACTATAATACACATAATCATGTGTGTATTATATTCATAGGGTATAATCTTGCATTCGTTGATCATCAAGAGTTAAAAACAACGTAATAAAATATAAGATAAATTTCACCCCAATTGACGTAACGTAGAAATCTGAAATAACCCACGTCTGAAATAGTATTTTAATTAGAGGCACAATTAACCAAATTACATAACAAATAGATTCGGAAAGATCCTTAAAGTGTGAAAACCACTTGAACTGGAAAATTCATTATAAAATAAATAATAGCAATGTAAAAATGTCTTTGATTATTTTTCGATGAAGTGACATTTTTTCTTTTTCATAAGTCACCACCTGCAAAGAATGAGACACCATAAAAATTACATCACTAACTGGTTAGGACTAAAGTTATAACATATTTGTAGTCACATGACAGATTAGTGCATATTTAAGTAGCTTGAAATTTCATGTATGTAGTGATAGACAATTGCATTCCCAGCACGTAATAGCTTAAGCATCATAGGAACATATAATATCATAATATTTGACTAATATGATTATTACAAAATAAGATGAATGCAATATGTACTTCAAATAAATTATCAGAATCACTAGTAGAAATCATCTAACAGCTTTTAAGTAAAACTATTATTACCAACACAGTTATCTGTCGGGCTAAAAGACTCCATGGGTATTTTGCCACACAATATCTCTTGCAACCTTCAATCATAATATTAAACAACAAAAATAAAAGGAATCACACAATTGAATTGGAATCTCATCATTCAAGTACCAAATAGAAATGACAACATATTATATGATATATTGAAAGTACAAAGTAATTTCAATTGACTAAAAATATTAGATAAAGAATAAACCTCAAATATTTTCAAAGACCTCCCAGTAGAGAACATTTGTTGTTGAAGTGGTAATTTCTCCTTCATCATCCAGTATTAGGATTCTTAACCCTTTTTCTACTTTTGACTCTTGATACTGCTACGTAGAACTGACCATGAGTGAATACTGGTCTAGGAAGGTATAATCCAACATGGCTCAAAGACTGCCCTTGACTCTTGTTGATGGTCATTGCGTAACAAACAGCCAATGGAAACTGTCGCCTTTCAAATTTGAATGGAAGACCAGAGTCTTGTGGAATCAACTCATTCTACCAATGTAAACTTTTTTTCCGGAATTTGTTCCAGTCACAACAGTCGCACCGGTCACATTTGGGCACAAATCCTCTATTAAAAGTCTAGTTCCATTACATAATCCAGAGGATTGGTCTAAGTTTCTTAGAAGCATGACAGACACCCCTTCCTTCAACACCAATTTGTGATTTGGAATTCAAGAACATTTTACTTCATGTAGAAACTCCGGGGTTAACCATGCAGCTTCAACATCATTGTCCTCATCAAACTTGCAAGCAGAATCACAACTCAGATATTCTTTTTCTTCCCCTTCAATGCAAGATAAAATATATTGATTGACTTTTTCAACTGATTCTAATGTAGGGGCTAATATAGCTCTTTCTTGATAAAAGATTGGATCTGTAAGATGAGAAACCATATCTGGATAAACAAACTGTATAAGTTGGAGCAACGGTTCAGATGGATCAGTAATCAAAAGATCATGAGGAACATCAATAAGCATTTCACCGTCATCATTGGTTGTTGATTCACCGTTTCCCAATTTAAGAATCCACTCAGCAAATTCTTTGACGTCATCATTATCTTGATGTCCATTCGTATTGAGTAACCTCATATTTTTTGTCAAGGAAAGAACTTTGCAGTTTTCCACTTTGATAATACTTTCACATGGAATTGAAAAACAAAATTAGTTCTTCTCCACTTTGATAACTTTCTTCAAACGATTAACGGAAGATCCATCAGCCACAAAGTTAGCTTCATTTTCAACTTTCCTCTTATATGTAATAACTTGATCCACTGTCTGTTTAACATTGTTGTCATCACTGGCAGCAGTGAAATCAGAGAGCAAGTCCTGCAATAATAAAATTGACATGCAAATGATTTTTAATATACCATCGTTTAGTTTGTAAATAGTTAAGAATGAAACTACAAAATTTGTTTAATACCTTCGGGGTATTGATCAGCATAGAAGTATTCTCAGAAGAACTATCAGTTTCAGAAAGCGATGCAATGGCTTTACCTTTAAATATCTATGGAAAAGGTAAAAGTATTGATTAGAGGCTTTTGAATTTAAATAAATGATTTTTTTTTTGACATACTACCAATTTAAAACTAATTATTAATTTTGTAAATAGATAACAAATTAACAATTAAATTGTAAAATCTATGTAGAATACCGTTGAAGAATTGTTCAGATCAGAAGTGGTATTAGGAGTTGCTTCAATGTCTGATAGTGATGCAACAACCTTTTCTGACTGGTGCTACAAATAAGGAATAAGGTCAAAGTTGAAGTTAAGATATGAATTCAAAAAACACTAATTATTTTTAATTTTATGTACACATACCAACTGATTAGGAGTCATTTCAATGAACTTTTGGATTAGTCCAACATCATCTGTGAGCCTCTTAACTGGGTAGCATGCTTCATAATTTGACATTCTATTTTGCTTTATTTCAACTTTGAACAGGAATGTCTTCTCAGCAAGTTGAAGTATTTCATTTGGCGGAGTGTGTAGTGAACCATTCTTAAAAAAATAATAACATAGTTGTTCAATCATATAGTGGCCTATTTAAAAAATAGCATAAAATAAGAGTATTAGATATAGGGATTAAGATTTTGCTTGTGAAACCGGACCTTGTCAAGAATTTGAATCAAGTCCGCACACGACTTATTTAGCATTATAGAAGCCTCACGATCAAAAATGACTAACGCAGCAGAATCTTTGTCATCGATTGCACGAAGCTTAATCCGATACCTGCAAAAACAAATATTAAAAATGAATAAGTTGTCATTTTTAACACATGTATTAGCCTATTTCGTCTTCTTAATAGATGAAAGTGAATTAAAAAAAATCTATTATACAATAGGAGGTGCCACAATAATAAAGAGCTTTATAATTACGCGGATCCTAGATATGCATGAGTAATGGGTTCAACTTAATTAAAAAGATATTGCATCTATTG
This sequence comes from Lotus japonicus, assembly GCF_012489685.1. NCBI lineage: Eukaryota > Viridiplantae > Streptophyta > Magnoliopsida > Fabales > Fabaceae > Lotus > Lotus japonicus. The sequence goes on from NC_080046.1 coordinate 8,987,546, forward strand.
TGGTGATTACCTTGGGTATACAGTGAAGGCTGTGAAGAGATGTTGATTGCAAGAATCACAGAAGTTCAACTTATTACGTTGATGAACAGATTTATGGCAAACACAAGCGGCATACCACCAATCATCTGGGTCAATTATATGCTTCATTGTTGCTTGGAACACAACATACTTTTCCTTCAAAAATTTAAATTTAAAGGTAGAGTTATATCAAAGAAATCAAAGGTAAAAAATATGAAATTTTAATATTTAAACATATGCAATCAATGCGCATTTAATTTTATTACCGTTCTGCACTCCTTCATTTGCTCAATATCCATCCTCCGCGTCAGGCGTAAGAAGTCATCTTCTGGTTTCAATTGGCTTGGATCATTGAGTTGATTGTTGAATGGTGTGAGACTTTGATTGACCATTATGCTTAAAATAAGAATGAATTTAGTCAGCATAAAATGAATGGGCATGGTGGGTACTATTAGGAAGAGAATATTGGAATGTACATACCTTTGCTTGATAGCAAGGACCTCAGGAATATCAGGGTTGAAAAATATTTTTGTTCCATACATTGAGTTTTGCAGTACATTTTTACCTTTGTATAAAATCACCATAAAGAACACATTATCTATGTGTTGCATAAAATTAAGATGTTAAATAAATTTAGAGTTGTTACCCTTATAAAATTTAACTCTTGCCATATTAATAACGACAACTTGGCTGAGAGAAGTGTCATTATGAAGCAATGTGTTAAACTCATCAGCGTATTCACCAAACAATGTGCACTCCATTTTATGTCTGCATTAAATAAATATATCTAATTTGAAGTCATTATGTTGTAAATGGATGGAATTAAGAAGATAAATTATTGATTGGTAAGCCAAATACTTACCCACCAATTAACAGATCTATATTGAGAATCTTCGTCTTCCCCTTTCCATAATGAGTGAGCCGAGGTTGACCAGATAACAATCCGATTATATCTGTAAATGATGGAAAAGATAAAGTAGTTAATGTTAACTTTGTTTAATTTCATTTCTAACTTTTCTAATTATTAGCCTTCAAAAAATAGTCTTTCTTATAACCGTATGTACATTTTTTTTATAAAAAGAGATTTTTTCAATTCAAATTTTTAAATTACCATAAAAGAAGGAGTTGATTCTTTTTTTCAAATAATTTTTTTTAATTTAAAAATAGTGTTTTCAATTTAAAAATATAAGTAAATATCTAAATATCGAAACAGAAGAAAATAGCAAATAAAAGAGTTTTTTTTACTGTATGTCTATTTTTCTAAAGAGGCGTCAGATTTTTTTTTAATTTTTTGTTAATTTAAAATTCATATTTTGGAAAACTAATTATATAAATGAAAAAATATATTGTCCTTTGCCTGGTTTGCTTCTCTGGCTCAGGCTTTCTTATTAATAATATATCTTCCTTTTTCTAAAAAAAAAATAAAAAATATTAAATTTCCGTAAATGAAAGAGTCAATTTTTTTTCAGATAAAATCTTGTTAATTTTTTAAAATTTTAAAATAGTGTTTTCAATTTAAAAAATAAATATTAAAAAATCAAAACAGATGAAAATATCAAATAGAAAAGATGCACTCACCAACCATAAAAGATGTATCAATACTTAGGTTGATCAATTCAGAATATGGAATAAATGAGAATCCAAACATCGGGATGTTTGTTTCCTTAATCACGACAGCTGTAGTTTTTTCTTGGAAATTCAGACGACAGGAGTGACGTGTTGATATGTATTTTCCGATATTACCCGAAACAGCTAAACCACTAAACTGGTATACCTCACCTTCCATGAGTTTACCATTAAAGATCTCAATGACAGCCGAGCCTTTTATTGATGCTTGTATTTTCGAACTCTGTAAATGATTAAAAAAAAATTATATGTAGAAATATTTGAAAATTTACCAAGAAAAAAATTGTAAAGTTTGTAAATATACCTGCTGATCCATCAATACCATGTTAATAGTACCTATGTCTGATGGATTGTCAAAGGAAGGCAGAGTCCACATACGTAATATCCTTGCAGCGAAGGAACTTGTTGCTTTTGAAAGGCAAACATCTGATATGAGGTCTGTCATGGTTGAGAGGAAGGAGGGGGAAGTAGAGAGAGTTGTGTGAGAATTTGTGAGATGGGGAACGTGAATTCTGAAATGTGTGATAATGGTTTTTTTATAATGATGTTTTTATTTTTAAATTATTTTAAATTTTGTATTTTAAATTTCCTTCTTTTTTATGAGTTAAAGATGAATGAATATAAGACCAGGTGAATTGTTAACCTCAAATACTTCTACTTGACTAAATCTAAACTAATCCAGAAATTCAAGAGATAGTTTTTGAAATCCACTAAAATCAAGATGAGAAGATGTTTCACGTTTTTGTTTTCAGGTTAGTACATATTCTAGAATATTGCAATTAAAGAAATTATAATCTCATATTATATTATCAGTATTTTTATTCAAAAATCAAAACTTTTGACCACTGCAATATCGGTTTGTTACGTTTGTTTTTTCTTTCCTTCTATATTTTGAATTTCAAATAGTATATAGGTTTATTAGAAATTATAATCTCATTGAAAGCTTAGCTTTGATATAACTCTACCTTTAAATTTAAATTTTTTAAGGAAAAGTATGTTGCGTTCCAAGCAACAATGAAGCATATAATTGACCCAGATGATTGGTGGTATGCCGCTTGTGTTTGCCATAAATCTGTTCATCAACGTAATAAGTTGAACTTCTGTGATTCTTGCAATCAACATCTCTTCACTGTATACCCAAGGTAATCACCACAATAGATGCAATATCTTTTTAATTAAGTTGAACCCATTACTCATGCATATCTAGGATCCGCGTAATTATAAAGCTCTTTATTATTGTGGCACCTCCTATTGTATAATAGATTTTTTTTAATTCACTTTCATCTATTAAGAAGACGAAATAGGCTAATACATATGTTAAAAATGACAACTTATTCATTTTTAATATTTGTTTTTGCAGGTATCGGATTAAGCTTCGTGCAATCGATGACAAAGATTCTGCTGCGTTAGTCATTTTTTATCGTGAGGCTTCTATAATGCTAAATAAGTCGTGTGCAGACTTGATTCAAATTCTTGACAAGGTCCGGTTTCACAAGCAAAATCTTAATCCCTATATCTAATACTCTTATTTTATGCTATTTTTTAAATAGGCCACTATATGATTGAACAACTATGTTATTATTTTTTTAAGAATGGTTCACTACACACTCCGCCAAATGAAATACTTCAACTTGCTGAGAAGACATTCATGTTCAAAGTTGAAATAAAGCAAAATAGAATGTCAAATTATGAAGCATGCTACCCAGTTAAGAGGCTCACAGATGATGTTGGACTAATCCAAAAGTTCATTGAAATGACTCCTAATCAGTTGGTATGTGTACATAAAATTAAAAATAATAATTAGTGTTTTTTGAATTCATATCTTAACTTCAACTTTGACCTTATTCCTTATTTGTAGCACCAGTCAGAAAAGGTTGTTGCATCACTATCAGACATTGAAGCAACTCCTAATACCACTTCTGATCTGAACAATTCTTCAACGGTATTCTACATAGATTTTACAATTTAATTGTTATCTATTTACAAAATGAATAATTAGTTTTAAATTGGTAGTATGTCAAAAAAAAATCATTTATTTAAATTCAAAAGCCTCTAATCAATACTTTTACCTTTTCCATAGATATTTAAAGGTAAAGCCATTGCATCGCTTTCTGAAACTGATAGTTCTTCTGAGAATACTTCTATGCTGATCAATACCCCGAAGGTATTAAACAAATTTTGTAGTTTCATTCTTAACTATTTACAAACTAAACGATGGTATATTAAAAATCATTTGCATGTCAATTTTATTATTGCAGGACTTGCTCTCTGATTTCACTGCTGCCAGTGATGACAACAATGTTAAACAGACAGTGGATCAAGTTATTACATATAAGAGGAAAGTTGAAAATGAAGCTAACTTTGTGGCTGATGGATCTTCCGTTAATCGTTTGAAGAAAGTTATCAAAGTGGAGAAGAACTAATTTTGTTTTTCAATTCCATGTGAAAGTATTATCAAAGTGGAAAACTGCAATGTTCTTTCCTTGACAAAAAATATGAGGTTACTCAATACGAATGGACATCAAGATAATGATGACGTCAAAGAATTTGCTGAGTGGATTCTTAAATTGGGAAACGGTGAATCAACAACCAATGATGACGGTGAAATGCTTATTGATGTTCCTCATGATCTTTTGATTACTGATCCATCTGAACCGTTGCTCCAACTTATACAGTTTGTTTATCCAGATATGGTTTCTCATCTTACAGATCCAATCTTTTATCAAGAAAGAGCTATATTAGCCCCTACATTAGAATCAGTTGAAAAAGTCAATCAATATATTTTATCTTGCATTGAAGGGGAAGAAAAAGAATATCTGAGTTGTGATTCTGCTTGCAAGTTTGATGAGGACAATGATGTTGAAGCTGCATGGTTAACCCCGGAGTTTCTACATGAAGTAAAATGTTCTGGAATTCCAAATCACAAATTGGTGTTGAAGGATGGGGTGTCTGTCATGCTTCTAAGAAACTTAGACCAATCCTCTGGATTATGTAATGGAACTAGACTTTTAATAGAGGATTTGTGCCCAAATGTGACCGGTGCGACTGTTGTGACTGGAACAAATTCCGGAAAAAAAGTTTACATTGGTAGAATGAGTTGATTCCACAAGACTCTGGTCTTCCATTCAAATTTAAAAGGCGACAGTTTCCATTGGCTGTTTGTTACGCAATGACCATCAACAAGAGTCAAGGGCAGTCTTTGAGCCATGTTGGATTATACCTTCCTAGACCAGTATTCACTCATGGTCAGTTCTACGTAGCAGTATCAAGAGTCAAAAGTAGAAAAGGGTTAAGAATCCTAATACTGGATGATGAAGGAGAAATTACCACTTCAACAACAAATGTTCTCTACTGGGAGGTCTTTGAAAATATTTGAGGTTTATTTTTTATCTAATATTTTTAGTCAATTGAAATTACTTTGTACTTTCAATATATCATATAATATGTTGCTATTTCTATTTGGTACTTGAATGATGAGATTCCAATTCAATTGTGTGATTCCTTTTATTTTTGTTGTTTAATATTATGATTGAAGGTTGCAAGAGATATTGTGTGGCAAAATACCCATGGAGTCTTTCAGCCCGACAGATAACTGTGTTGGTAATAATAGTTTTACTTAAAAGCTGTTAGATGATTTCTACTACTGATTCTGATAATTTATTTGAAGTACATATTGCATTCATCTTATTTTGTAATAATCATATTAGTCAAATGTTATGATATTATATGTTCTATGATGCTTAAGCTATTACGTGCTGGGAATACAATTGTCTATCACTACATACATGAAATTTCAAGCTACTTAAATATGCACTAATCTGTCATGTGACTACAAATATGTTATTATTTTAGTAATATATATTGTTTTTCTCTTGAATAAATAACTTTAGTTCTAACTAGTTAGTGATGTAATTTTTATGGTGTCTCATTCTTTGCGGGTGGAGACTTATGAAAAAGAAAAAATGTCACTTCATCGAAAAAAAAAATCAAAGGCATTTTTACATTGCTATTATTTATTTTATAATAAATTTTTCAGTTCAAGTGGTTTTCATATTTTAAGGATCTTTCCGAATCTATTTGTTATGTAATTTGGTTCATTGTACCTCTAATTAAAATATTATTTCAGACGTGGGTTATTTCAGATTTCTACGTTACGTCAATTTGGGTGAAATTTATCTTATATTTTAGTACTTTGTTTTTAACTCATGGTGATCAACGAATGCAAGATTATACCTATGAATATAATACACACATGATTCTGTGTATGATAGTGTCTTCTCTAAAACCAAAGTAAAAATTAAACATAACCAAAACATACTCGAATGTAACTCGACTCAGTTAAAACAAAAAGACCATATAAAAAACATTATTTATTGCTCTTAACTTCATTTTTATTTCTTTTTTCCATATTATTTCATCCGTGCGACGCATGGGTTCGAATACTAGTTATATGAGGAGGAAAGCTTGATGCAACAAATTTTAGTGAAAGTCGTATGCAGCAAGAATAGTATGGGGACTTTGTATTGGGCTTTATAAGTGGGATTATGTACTGTGTGTTAAAGGCTAACTGAGAATGATGTACTCTTTTTCCTTCACTAGAGTTTTTCCTAAAAAGGTTTCAACGAGGTTCATTCTTCAAGTGTGATCTTTTAGGAGGGCGTCTTTGATTCTAAGAATTGTGGAATGAGGTGTGGTTTTCCCCTCTTTATGAGATGTTCTTACGTACTTCTATTCTTTAATAAAGTTCTTTTGTTGGTGAATTCTTTTTTTTTAGGATGTGCTGGTGGTGACGGTGGCAGCCGTGAAGGTGGTAGAGGCAGCGCCGTGGTGGAGGGTAGTCGTGGAGAGTGGTGGTAGCAATGGTGGAGAGTAGTGTGGTGGCGATAATGGAGGGTTGTGGTGGTGACTTATACATCACACTCTTATCATGTATTATCCATCATTTATAGGTGGATTAAATAATCAATCATTTTAATGTATAAGAGGTAATTGATGTATAAGATTATATAATACAATGTTATCATCAAACAATGAATAAGTTCATAGTGTATTGTATAAACTTATATAATCATGTCTAATACACCGTGTCAAACGAGCCCTAAGTCATAATCCTCTCAAGTGGCATTCCAACTTTTTTTTTTTTAAAATCACCTTCACTACGGACAAAACCACCAAAATAGAACACTAGGGTTCATAGCTCCGGCGACAATGGAGGCAGCGAACGCCCGGAACCCCGCCACCAAGCGGAAGTTCGACGGAGCACCGTCGTCAAACAACGGCTTCACCAACGGAACCACCACCACCAACACCAACACGGTCGATCTTTCCCTTCTAGAAGCCATCGAGAAATCCCAGCACACCATCGAAGCTGTCGACCTCCGAACCCTAAAGAAGCTCGTCCTCGCCTTCGAGCGCCGCCTCAAGGACAACATCGAAGCCCGCCTCAAGTACCCCAACCAACCCGACCGGTTCGCCGACTCCGAAGTCGAACTCCATGAAGAGCTTCAGAAGCTCAAGGTCCTCGCCGGAGCACCGGAGCTTTACCCTGACCTTGTCAACCTCAACGTCGTTCCCTCCATCGTCGACCTTCTCAGCCACGATAACACCGACATCTCCATCGACGTCGTGCAGCTCCTCCAGGATCTCACCGATGAGGACGTGCTCGACGACAACGACGACCCTGCCAAGGCCCTTGTGGATGCTCTTGTTGACAGCAGCGCGCTCGAGCTTCTCGTTCAGAATCTCCACCGTCTCTCGGATTCTGACCCTGATGAGAATGCTGCCATCTACAACACGCTTGCCACAATCGAGAATCTTATTGAAGTGAAGCCCTCAGTGGCGGAGCTGGTGTGCGAGAAGACCAAGATTTTGAAGTGGCTGCTGGGGAAGATTAAGGTGAGGGAGTTTGATGGAAACAAGCAGTATGCTTCAGAGATTCTGGCGATTCTGCTGCAGAGTAGCACCGCGAATCAGAAGAGGTTGGGGCAGATGAATGGGGTGGATGTGGTGCTTCAGGCCGTGGCCATGTACAAGTCGAAGGACCCTAAGAGTTCAGATGAGGAGGAGATGCTGGAGAATTTGTTTGATTGTTTGTGTTGTTTGTTGATGCCTTTGGAGAATAAAGAGAGGTTTGTGAAGGCTGAAGGGGTGGAGCTGATGATAATCATCATGAAGCAGAAGAAATTGGCTTATGGGTCGGCTATTAGGGCGCTTGATTTCGCAATGACCAAGTACCCTCCGGCTTGTGAACGGTTTGTGGATGTTTTGGGGTTGAAGACAGCTTTTGCAGCTTTTATGGGTAAGGCAAGTGCTGCAACCTGTCCTCTATTGCCCATTTTGAAGAACTTGCAAGAATTCAAAATGTTGCCTGTTTTAAAATTGATATTTGAATGGATTATTGTTCCGGGTGTTACTTTAGTTTTGTTCGAAATCCATTTGTTTTATCTTGGCTTATATCAGTTGTGAAATGTGATTTCATAGACATGTTGTAAATTTGATTACACTGAAAAGGTTTCATATTTTGATATATATAGATTCCCATCAGTAAGAAGAACAAGAAAGAACGGTACCAGGAGGACTTAGAGGAGCGCATTGTGTCCCTCATTGCTTCATTATTTGGTAAGCAGGCAAGTGAAATTTCATTTGAGTTTTGACATAGGATGTCTTATTTTGCTAGCTACTAGGCATGGCATGTATGCATAGTCCATTCTTGTCTTTTCTTTTAATCTATTACAGTCAAGTCGCGCTCACATTTGATTATTGTTCTGTAAATACATAGTGCATCATGCATTCGACTGGGTTTGTTCAACCTCAAACACAATGCATAGTTGTAACACTCTATATGGGTTACTTAGAATGTGGTTTTTGAGAGAGTCCAAATGTCCAATGGCATTGATTGGTCCATCCAGCCAATCTTACCTAGTCGGATAAGGCTGTTGTGGAAGGTTTTCTTTCCCACATTGTTGCCTATGTCTGGAATGTGGTACATGCCTTTATGGATCAAAATAAAATGTTGGTGCCTGACACAATGTATGTAGATTTTAGTTTTCCCGTCTTGTGATATTGAACTTCAGTTCCTTGTCTTTTCCCAGGTGGAATCTTGAGGGGTTCAAGGAGAGATAGACTATTAAGTAAGTTTGTTGAAAATGAGTGCGAGAAGATAGACAGACTAATGGAACTATACATCAGGTAGGTTGGACTTGACCTCTTCTCTTTGAAGTTCCTGATTATTGTATTTACTCCATTTCTTCCAAGATGCTATTTATCAAGCCAAGAGTCAGTATAGGACTAAAAACTTGTATTAGGGATCTTGAATTATACACATTTATTAAGCTATCCTGTCCATAATTTAAGCTCATTTTATATGCTGTTTAAATAAAAAACACATTTATATTCTCATTTGAGCATACTAAGTTTTCCCCTCACCAGATATTCAGATAGAGTTAAAGCTGAAACTGAGCGGTTGGATCAAGTTGAGCTTGATGACTTGGAGGTAGCTTACTTTTTCTGCTTCTACATGTAATTTTTTAAAAAGGTACATGTCATAGCAAACTCTAATATTTCTGTTTTTTATAGATGGATGAAGATGAAAAATACAATCGTAAACTTGAATCTGGACTATATACTCTTCAGGTAAGATTTTTTTTAATATCCTAGTTGATACTGAGAAACGACATATTAGTAGTTTTCTACGTTTTATGAACTCAAACTGCTTACCGTCTCTTTTTTATTTCTTAGAAAACATGATTGGAATTTGTTTTTAAGCAACTGCACATGTATTAACTAGAGGATTTTATTTAGGTTTAGTTTCTTTCCATTTCAATTTGTATTTAAGAAAAATTATGGTAAAACACATGGTGCCTATATTAGCACCATCTATAAATAAGTGGATACCATACCAGTTTTATATCACCTTTTGTTCACTGACAGTTTTATATGTGATTCTGCAGTTGATTGCTGTCATTTTGGGTCATGTTTGGTGCTCAGAGTAAGTATTTGCACCTTTGTAGTTTATACTGTAAAATTAAAAGCTTTGATATTCACCTGACTTCTTTTAATTGAATACTTAATGGTCAGACATCCACAAATGAGAGGAAGAATTGAACTACTTCTCAAGCAGAACAGACTTGGTAAAAAGCATATCAAGGATATACTTCAGGTTGGTGGATAAATTTGAAATAATAATCTTTTTACTCTTTGCTTATTTTTATCTTGCTAGTGTTGGTTTCTATATTAAGGATGCATTGGTGAAGTCCTAAGTCCAAGTTAAATATCAGTTTGCAATATTTCTCATGCTTTTCTATATTTGAAGGCAGCTCTTTCATGATTTGAAAATTGATATATTAGTCCGTTCCCACTAAAAAAATCAAGTTTCCAATAAGAATCCGTGAGCTTGGTTAACCCAACAGTGCTTTGACTGCAATTTACATGTTTTTTCCTTAAGGTTGCAGCCTTTTACTTAAATTTGGTAATTTGATTTAGTCCCTATTAAAAACTGAACATGCCTATCATCCCTGCTTAAGATGCGCTTGATTACTATATTCGGTTTGAAATCCAGTATTTTAAAAAGGAAATAGTAGGGGCTTCTAATGTATTGGATTTTCTTCTTTCCACGGTTTAGGAATATCATGACAATATTGGTGATCTTGATGGACCAGAAGAGAAGGAGCGAGCACAGACAAAAATTCAGAAGTTCCTGTCGGCATTATAACTTTTGTATGAGTTAAATGAAACTGATTGAAGTTTTATATTTTTTCTTGAATGCATGTAAAAATCTGTTATTTATCCAGAACGAGGAATAGACTAGCTAAGTGTAATGGAGAAAGAACTCTGATACGGAAATGTTGTGGAGATGGTCCATTGTTTTTACTTTTTACACAGCTTCATTTCGTGTAGTTAAGATTTTTAGACATTTATTGTTAACATGGGAACACAGCTTCATTTTGTTGTGGAAAAGAATTATACAAACGTTTTAAGTTGGATCTACTATTTTGCCAGTATATAAAAAAACATGACAGTATATGATTGGAGAATATTGTTGTTTTCTTGATCACCTTGAAATATTAAAAAAAAGGAGGGGTTGAAATTGTACTTAGGATGTGTTTAGTAAACAACTTCATTAACCACTTACTCATAAGTTAATTTGAGAAGCTCATTGAAATAAACTCAACGGCTTAAAGGTATGTCATAATTCATTTTCATAAACTTATCCAAACACTTATGTAAGCAGCATAATGTTATAAGATAGAGTAAAAGATAAGTTCAAATAAAAAAACATTGTAATCCAAACCTCAGAGGATAATGTGGAATAAACCAATAAATATCATTTGTAGTGTGATGAAGGCCTGGCAGCTGCAACTGAATGGCTGATTCATATCATTATTTGTATGACCGATGTAACTTATTTAAAAGAGCTTATTTGAACTTATTTTCAAGCATAAACACTTACTCAAATTTTTGGAAAAAGTTACGTAAATTTATGACTTATCTATAAACTGTTTTGAGCTTATTTTCATAAACAACTCAAACTAACGTATAAATAAGTGCTAATACTAATACCTATAACGTATTGAAAGCTTCTCCTAAACCCTCTAGTTATATAAAGGAAAATGTTCACTTAAACACAATCATATACTCTAATGAGATATAAGATCATCCTCCTCGGAATCCATGCTTATACAAATCATGTTGCTTTGTAGAGATCCCCAAGCAACTTGATCATCAACATGATAATCAAGAAAGATTCGTCGAGATCTGGTCCTGATAACAACATTCGAGATCTACAAAACTCTCAATTGCTATGAATGAAAATTTTAGAAGAATAAGCCAGTAGATGCTTACAATGTCTTAGAACATATGACATACAGCAATTAATAGCAATCCAACAGATATAGTAGAGTGAAAAAAATAGCAGAGTTATGAAATGAGAGATTAAGGTTAAGATGATCAACGGACTCCTGTGTTTCTTCTTTGACTCAATGGTAAATACTAAATACCCAGGTGTGTACACTTTCTTATTCAATTCTTGTGTAAAAACAATATAGGTAAGGAGAGTTACTGAATTCCTATCTGTTAAAAATAGTCATATATTGCTGTCAACATTAAATAGTTTCCACTTTCAATTAATTCTCTTACGCTCAATTTAATGTCGACATCACCACAAAACTAATTACAAAATAGTGATTAAAATATATTTCCCCATCAAATGCTTTTTCATATTATAAAGATAAACTACTAAACTATACACTTCTCAAATTGAGAATCTCAATATCATCCTACCAAATGCTTCTTGTTTATCATGTCGAGTTGGAATCTCGGATTGAACCTGCAATAAAATCCAAATCAGATTTATAGCCAATCCAAACCACAGAAGGCATAATGTTTCACTTTGATCTATCATATATGGCTGTAAATCAGATATATAGCCAATCCAAATCAGATATATAGAGTGCATTCTTATACACATGCAGTTTATGAGTGCAGCAGTTTTTTGTGCGCATATGAAAAATGTGTGACCTGCTGAGTATGTATCATTTCAAATTGAAAAGGAAGTTCTTTAGGTCAATTTCGGCCACACAACCCCAGTTTATGGCAGAAATTCAAGCATAAGTGTTAGACCCCGTCTGAAGAGCTCATTTGAGTATATTTTATAGCATAAGTGCTTATGGAAGTGTTTGAGTAAAATCATGAAAATAGCTTATGACCAACCAATAAACTATTTTGAGTTTATTTTCATAAGCTGCGCATATTAGCTTATCAATATGGGCTTATACCTACCGATAATGCTTTGAGCTTATTTCAATAAGTTTGTCAAATTAGCTTATGAATAAACACTTATGTGAAACTTATTTATTGTCATGACTCATGAGCACTTAATTAAACTGTTTACCCAAACACACCCTTGAGCCTATTGGGAATGGCTACTGAAATGCTTGTAAGTTATCATTTTTCACCATTTACAACTAACAATCAAGGTGAGTATTACAAGAACTTGTTAAAATTAACATGACCCAGATCATTCTAGTTGAAGTGGATGCTCTCCCAAACTCAAAAAAATTAGATTTGTTATCCAACCAAAGCTGCATTATATATGATCCCAAAATCCAATATCCTTTTAAAATGAAAAAGGAAGTACCATAATCTGCCTCCACATCAACAAATGAAAAGAAAAGTCAAAAAGTTAAATAAAGAAAGTATGCACCTCTCTTGGTTTTTCTTATGTGTTATTTTTTTTTCAAAACAGAGGAGAGGTTTGAGAGCAACATACCGATTAATTCGAAACATCCCTCAGTCCGAGGGAAGCAAGTTCGTTACATAGAAACTCAGAAGGATCAGCTCGGGGCGGATTATAATTGGTTGGATCATTTAAATTAGCTGACCATATTACTGGATTGACAAAATTCCTGCAGCAACGGATTACATTAAAACTTCTACTTGAAAAGAACTTTCCACTATTTTTATCAATGTGAAGCAAATCATATAATTAGTAGTAGAATTATACCCATCATAACTCCTGAATTTGCACCATCCAAGAACATCTGGATAATAATTCCTATATGAGATTTTAATATCCCCTGCCAACCTGGATACCTCAGACAAGTGCAAAACATCCCAAATCCTCAAAACCTGAGCATAACGCGAGTTCTCCTCAAGAATGTCTACAGTACATGCTAGATAAAGCAACTCATTGACCTTATACAGCTCCAACAGCTGGGAAGAAGTATCATCTACAACTACAATATTTATCTCGTGGTCAGGTTGACGCTGACCACTTGAAAGTTGCATCAGCATGGAACATATTTTCTGGCAAAGATCAGTGCCCTTCATTCTTTCCATGGAGCTCCGAAAATTTTCATTGAAGAAAACCTATAATATAAATTGTCACAGAAAAGAATAAGAATAGATTAAAATGGTAAAGCTGTTTAAGAATCTTAAATAGACTTTTATCTTCTGCATCAATCATAAGGGTTAAAGAGCATCAAAAAAATCATCAATCTCATTACTCTTCTTTAAGAAAGGTAAATTTTAATTTTAGTGCACTTTGCAGTGTATGATAAATCAATCTGTTATGCGATGTGAGAATAATCATTTGAGTTTGAGTAATCTGCTTGGTCAGGGCAGGGTAGAACTTTGGCCTGGTCAATATATGTTGCCTTATTTCTTTAATGAATAGATTTTGATGGTGAAAGATGTATTTTCAGCTTTTACTAAACTGTATAAGGATTCACGTTTTCATAAGTGCTGAAGGTTAAGGTTATTACAATTTAAAGGAGTCTAGAGCCTGCTGCATGTCAATCAAAAGAGCCCTCTACAGGTGATCATATGCATTGAATTTGATAAATAACAAGGCACATGACAAGAAGGAAACATGTATGATTGGGAATTGTCTAATGGCAACGCCCCTGACTGACTGACTATGAATTGCCTATGTTATGAGGAAAAAAATGGATTACAGTCCAGGCCAATGCAGATTTTATCGGTCAGCATACCTTCCACCTTGCTTTTCTAAGGAGCAGAAAATTTGTATTCAATAGATCATCAACTTGACCAAGCTCAATCATGGCAGTTGCAATAGCATGGGACAACCTCTCATTGTCATCAGCATTATGAAAACACCCTCGAGCCGTAGCGTCACGAACTAGTCTCTCCCAAACAGAGCCACTATTCATCAGAGTTTCACCATTACCGACTACCCAAAGGCAATACCTACAATGACAGGGAAAAGTACAACCGTAGTTAAGAAAATGTAGAGCAACTTGTGAGTATGCTGTCAGGAAACAGATCATACCTTGCTCTTGTTAGAGCAACATTAGTTCTTTGAGCATTCGAAATAAATCCCACGTATCCCATGGTATTATATCTGACAGTGGATAATATTATCACATCCTCTTCACCACCTTGGAAACCATCAACAGTGGAAACCTTCACAGAAAAGTTATTACCAACATCACCACCAATCCTTTTTCTAAGTGCATCTTGGATTGCATCAACTTGAGCTTTATATGGTGATATAACACCGACACTAACAGTCTGTTTTCTTGAAGCTGATTCTGTAAAGATTCAATACAAGTTAGAAACTACTCCGCAGTTAGGACAAAAGATCTGTATCATTATACAGATAAACCATGGCAAAAATGTATAGTACTGATGGTTGCTTTTACTCGCACATATATTATTACATCACATTACCTTTAAAAAGGTTCAGAACAATCTCAGATACCACAGCTACTTCCACCATATTTTTTCGGCTAGTTGCTTCATCCAGTTCATCTTGTCCGAAAGCAACATTTATGAAAGAGTAGGACTTAAACATATCTCCATGTAGAAATTGTTTCTCGTAGCTTCTTTGTCGTACACTTGGAGAATCCAAAATTTGATTGTCATAGAACTCCATATTTGGAAACAAGCTAATGGATGGATGCATTCTATATTGAACATTTAGAAGGTGTTTTTTATGACCCAAAAGAACCAGCCTTTCAAACAAACTTCTCCCAAATCCTGCCTTATCAGAAATCTGCAGATTAGCAAAAATTCTTAGGACTTTGAAATGTTATTCATAAATTTCACAAAATAAGACAAAAAATGAGACATAATACTGAGCAGGCTTGCATATACAGGAAGTCAGGAGCTAACAAGACTGATACATACCTCACTTTTGACTAGTGCAGGCAATTGTTTCTCGTCTCCAATAAGTACAACATGGCGAAGACCAGGAAGTTGTAAAGGTATGTTTGACTCACATTCTTTTAGTTGGGCAGCTTCATCAACAACCAACATTTCTAGCCTGTCAAGTTCTTCAGCATGCAATCTAGCAGAGCTTGCAGCAGTACAAAAAATCATGCGACATCTTTTGAAACAAAAGCTTTTAATTGTATTTTCATCGAAAAAATCAGGAAGAATCAACGTATCTCGAAGAGATTTCAGTCTTTTAAGGCATTCTTTCCTGGTCGTACCCAGCTTATACTCCCAAGTAGACAAACTAACTCTACTTTCATCAGCATAAGGTGTAGTAAGGGCATGTTTAAATATTTGATCAGAAATGGAATTGTTTGATAGCACCGTTGCAAGGTCTCTGAGCCAATCAAGGCATTCAAATAAACTTTTCACTACTCTTAACTTAATAAAAGAAGTTGGCAAATGAGTACACATATTGACAGCAAATTTTCTCATCAACTTCCTAATGTAATTGAATTCTTTCTTGACAAACTCATGAAATGTCAATTTTTTTGTTTTGTTCCCGTAGTTAACAAAACCCTTCTTCTCTTGTTGGCCGTATTTACTTTTGTTTTCCTCCTTAAAACACAACCTGTTTTCTCTTAAAGTTTTATCAACTATCCTCTTCCACGGATTTTGCTCCTGACTTTTATGTTGACTTGCAATGGCAGGAAGTTCCTTCTTTTCTTTAAAACAATCATCATCACCTATCTCATAATCCCTCTTTACCTCACACACTAAATATTCATGGTAGCATTTTTCAGGGTTTTCAAGTAACCATATCATTCGTTCTATATGATGTTTCCAACCAGACAAAGGTGCAAAGCACTCGGAAAGAATTTTGGCACGGTAATCAAGAAATATATCAAGAAGATCATCACGATCAACAATACGCATCCGCTTTCTGTTACCAAACAATATTATGTCTCCAAGGCCATAAGTGAAAAATTCAAGGGACTCCATTACTAGCCTAAGAAACCGAGATGTCACTTCCAGTACTGCCACATTAGTTGGGGCACAAGTAAGTGTTCCACACCTTTTTTTGAGAAGGGAAAATAACAATGAGCCGACTGTTTTAGTTTTCCCTGTCCCGGGAGGGCCCCAAATTAATTTCACAGTATTTTTGTGACAACATTCCCTTGCAGCTATACAACTTATAACTCCTTCTTCTTGAGCTTTGTTCAAATCAAATGAGCGGATAACAGCACCAAGGTTCGATGTGTCAATATCGTACCTTTCACTAGAGAAACATTTAGCACAGTTTTCTCCAACCTGTAAGAAGAGGAAAGACCAACTATACTATGTAAATGCATTCACCAAATCAATCCAGTTATCTTGACAATGTGTGGAACAATATAGGGGGATATACTACGAAAAACTCTAGCTTCATAGATAATTTAGTTGTAGAGCCATACCACAGTTAGTGGTGATCTATGAAACACAGACATCTCTCCTTCTTGATGTGTCAGAGTGTCAAACATGTTTCTGACACTATTGAACATTCCTTATCAGGTGTCTTATTGAATAATCATTTATTTTTTCAGCCAAGCACTTCTTATATTTTAAAATTAGTTAAAGCCTGAAAAAAGTTAAAAAGAAATGTCTCCAACACACTTCATTGAGAATATTCATCCTTACTTCGTTCATCCTTTTACCCTGGACAAGCAAACGCACACGCATGCACACACAAGTGTGCATACGCACATAGCACATGTATGTGCAATATCTCAATGACTTATATTTTAGACATTGCCCATGTTGGCGTATTCATACCTGATTTCCTAGTCTATTTATGTGCTTCATAGACAATTAAATTGCAAGATATATATATAAAAAATAAAGATGAAGAATAAACCACTATTCTTACAGCAGAATTAGGTTGGAGCAGTTGCTTGATGATATGCAAGTCTGGGCCATCTGGATTTCTTTTCAGTACATTCCATATACGAGTATTTGTTGTTATGTTACTAAGATAGACAGCAAAACCATATATACATGTGTCATCCTTTCGCAAGTACTCGTCTAAGTTAATGGGCTTTGAGGTTAGTATTTGAACCGCATAAACATCTGTGTCCTTTAATTTCTCTTGTACCCTTGTAATTGAAGCAATCAAATAGGAATTTCCCGGTTTGTTCAAATCATCAATGCATGTGGGCCTTGTATCAGTCAAAGCAATTAGCTGTCCAGGCTCAGGCTCGTAAATATCCTCTTTTTCATCACTATTCACTATTGTTTTGATTTCAATCTTGTAAAACAAATCATATGGAGGATTGTAACCTTCAGAAAGATCAATTTCAGTTATTTCACATGCTGGAGCTTGTGACACCGTCTTAATGCTTGAGCACAAATCTGTCCGAGTTTCCTCAATAAGAGGATTAATAAATGAGGTTAGATAGTGACTTGCTGACGAGAATGTCCTTGGAATCTGCCTCACCTATTAAAAGATATAAAAATGAAAGTCTTAGAAGCTAATTACATGTAAAATGTAAAGAACTTCTAGAATGCAATGAATGTCGAGTACACAACCAGGCTAGATCCAGATCATAAAGAAACATCCAACTTGTGCTACTTGCAAGTTGAAATAAATAATCAAAGTTTCTTTTGAATCAAAAACACAATCATTCATAAAAAATCCTTGAAATCCAAAATGAGGCTTGTATAACATAAATCCTTAGGCTTTCAGAGCTGGTATATATTTTCTACAGCTCAGAAGCCCTAAGTGACTGTCAGCAAAGAAACTATCCACTTCCTTCATCAAGTTTTCTGTATGAAGGATATGCTCATTATTCAGCCCCACAACTACCTGAAGGGAATGATTTGGATTTTGGTTTGTGTTTGTTTAAAAGTTGGAAAAAAAAAAAACTAAAAGCACATTCACTCAATCCATTCTTTGATTACATCAGCTTTTATGCCTCGTAATTCGTGTGAATGAACATTTGGGACATCCCAACAAATAAAACCAACAGAGCCCAATTACTCACTATATATATTTCACTATGTAAGTATCAATATGAGAGATGACAAATGTATATACTGCAAAACAAATTGAACAACATCAACATTAAGGAGCAATGTGAAGACCAAATCAAACAGGCAAAATGTTAAACAGCATTTGATAGCAAGTTCCAGTGACCCTCATAGCCTAGTTGGACAATCACACGGTAAAAACACACATACATTGACTAGATATCATGCAAATAAAGTTGAAATCTTTATAGTGTAAACTAGAACTAGTTATAGTGTTCTAAAAAGGGTCAAAGTGGAAAGACCATAAATAAGCTTGTAAGCAAACCTTGTCTTTATAAAGATCATCGTTGAGTACATCCTCAAGGGACCATGAAAACACCAATCTCAACAAGCTTTCACCCATGAGTAGAGTAGAGTAGGGTTTCTCTGAAAATCCAATAAGATTATTATCAGTGAGTGAGTGAGTGATCACAGAAACTGATGAATGATCAATGAAGAGAAAGAGACAGAGGAATGAGAATTTGAGTACTGTGATGTGATGAAGAAAACAAAAGTAACGGTTAATCAATCAATGGAGAAAACTGAAAAGCAGCAATTTATGTTGCAGAGAGTATGAAGGAGACGCAAATTTTGACTCCCTGTGGAGCCAATGAGGCGAATTAGCGGCAACAAGACAACTGGTTTTTATTTAGGTTGTAAGATATAGTCAAGGAATCAAAAATTTGAATTAAATTGTAATAATACATGTTTAAAGAACAATTTATTTATTACTCATTAGTAGCATATATTATAATGAATGAAATATTATGGTGGGCTTGTGGGTTTCTTCCTTTAGGTGTGATTGATATCTCATCTGATGACAATCAAATCAAATGAGCTTTTGGGTTGAGAATTGTCTTTTTAACAGGGAAATGTCTGAATATGATTTATGATTTTATATGAGATTGCTCTATTTTTTGTTACATTGAAAAATATGAGATTGCCCGTATCAATATCATCAAAATGAATTTAATTTGTAAAATTCTTTTGATGATCGAATTAAAACCTAATATTATTAATAATATTAACCAAAAAAATATTACTAGTATTGATAACATCTTCAAATTTGTCCTTGTAGGATAGCTCATGTCGTAGAAGGTGAGAGACATATGAGTTTGGTAAGGAGAGGTCCAGAATCAAAAAAAAAATGAGTCCACCACCTCTGCTTGGTCAAACGGAAAAGTGAACTGAAATCTGAAACACCATCGCCGCCGCCGCTGAACCAACGTGAGTCCACCACCTCTGCTTTATTCTCTTTTACGGTTTTGCCTCTGTGAACTTAGCTCCTTTATCCATAATCGATTTGTTCTCTCCGTACTTGCTGTATGTTTTCTGGTTTAAATCTTGTTTGCACATTTCCTGTTATTGCTTTGGTTTTCTGTTAATTCCAATTAAGCGAAGATTCAATCATTGTGAGCCTGTGAGGATGAAACACTGAAAAGGAGAATGATATTGAACTCACTAAAAAATGTTTCTAGTTTTTTATTAGAGAGGAAATAAGACATTGGCATTTCAACATGTGTTCCTTCTTCCATCTTTGCAAAGTACACTTTGAAACTCTCATTTTGAGTCTCCATCTCAAATTTACATTTTGTAAGTTCATTTTGTTTCGCTTTCCATGTTTTAGTCTATACTAACCCTAAATTTCAAAGTTATGTTAGGGTTTTTCTTTAATTTGATTTTACTTCGGCCGTTTTTTCCCCTTATGTTTCTTCCTATATTATGATCTTTTGCTGCTTCTGTAGCTTTTAAAGTATTTCGCAATAGAAATTTTATAGGTTGATTCGAGTTTTTTGGTTTATATCTTTCTCTTGGTACTCTGATGAGAAAATAATGGTGGGGTAGTTGCATTGCAGGATAAGGTCTTGGAGATTGATTTCATAGTGGGAAGATCAAGATGCACCCTCCTTTAACATTGCACAAACACCCTATGTGTGCCGAAGTGAGTTTGTTTGATCATCCATACTTTTTTCATCCTATTTTATTATTCTTATGATATGGTGTTGTACTATTTGTGGGCTTGTTACCTAGGATTAATTTTGAACATTTCTGTGCCTGTGTCATGTGATAATGGCTAGTAGTAGGAAATTTGGTTCAAAACAAAGGGCTTTGGCTGTGTATGGCTATTTGGAGCCTTATTCTGGAACAATGAAATTAGATTTGAGCGCAAAGAGGTTTTTCCAAGGGTGGTTTCTTGCCCAGGCAATCTTCAATTACGTTCCCCTTGCTTTAGAAGTCCACTGTGGGCTCAGAAATCATGTGAATTTACAAGTTTAGATTGTTTCTCTTTCACTCTGGTCTGGTGCTGAAAGCTATCATAATTGGTTGTCTTGCAAATGTGAAACCAGTATATATATGATAGCCAATTTTAATCCAGGCTACGCTTTTATGCAGATCATAGAGGAGTTTCAAAAGTGTCATTTAGAACATCCTTTTGCAAAATTCTTTGGTGAATGTACAGATCTGAAAATAAAATTGGATCGCTGTTTCAGACAAGAAGTGAGCTTTTCATTTAGTTTGTTTGTTGTTTTTAAGGTTTTTTTGTTTTTGCTTTGTTTTCCTGTACTTTGTTATAATTGTCTGTGTTCCAACAGAAAGCTGTGAAGCGAAAGGCCAACTTTGAGGAGAGCAAAAAGTTTAAGGAGCAGTTGCAAGCTTTCAGGAAAGAAAATGCTGCAAGCAGCAGTCAATAGAAGAATTACCTGCAATGTGGATAAAGCCCAAACTGCTCTCCAAAATACTTGATTTTGCGCAGGGGTTCAATACAATATGCTTTTAGCTGCTTTATAACAGGGATATATTCTATATCAATATTGTTTGAAGTATGTTCTATCCTATTACCTTCAGTGCTCTCTCTTTTATGGTGCTCACTTGCTGTTTGATGAATCGAGATTTTTGTAATTATATTATCTTAAGACGAGATACTTGTTATATCATAGATGATGAGAGCACCCTGCTGAAAGCCGAAAGAAATAAGTTGGGATTCTATGGATAGATATAGATACGGATGTATATGTTTATATGAGATTTGATCTCACATAAGGCAATAACAAGCACTAGTGATATAGTTTCTAAGCATCCACCTTTTTGCTGTAATTTTGACCATTTGATCTATTGTTGCATGATGTGGATGTTGTTTATGACGGTTGAGTTTGGCATATTATTTGCTTGAAGAGAATATGACAAAATCAAGTTTAGGAATCTTAATGAGTACAATGTTTTTTTTTTTTTGTCAAAGTTTAGAATAGGTACTCTGGAGCCTGGAGCACCTGGCTTGACTTATTTTTTGTCTCAAGCCCCTCTTTCATTTATGTTATTATCCTGCTCTACGCCAGGATTGGGAACATGTTTCCTAGATTTTCCAGATTCTGTTTCTCAGATGAAGGTCTTTCGACCCATTTTATCCAATCCTAAAATGCAGGCCTATGATATTAAAAGGGATATAAAGGAATGTGCATTCATGAAATTTTATACTCTTCAACTTCTTTTTCTGTCAAAGGAGTTTAGAATAGATGCCAAAGATAAGCTCAGTGGCATTTACAATAAGGGTTTTCACTTTTCAAAACACAAAGGGTTTCCAATTCCTGCGGGTGAATTCCATGATGTAACTGTTACATAAGAGAGAGAGGGGAGCATTTTTTACCATTATGTAAATCATACCCACCCTTTGCAGCTCCTGATTTTCCCATTAGAGGAGCATATGAGAGAAGAGGATTGATGGCCTTTGGCACAATCCCCTACTAGAGAAGAGGTGGTTAAGATTTCTATAAGTGGTTATTCTATCATCAATAGTTCACTACTAACAGTTGCTGGCTTCCATAGTCAAATTCCATCCTCAATAAACTTAATATTTTCGTTCATATTGTCCTAAATAAAGCTGTCAGCTTTACAACATTTTGTTTTAAAAAAATATTTGTTATTATCTTCAACTTTTAATTTTAACAGTAAATTATGGTGGTTTACTTTATTTTCTACTTTTAAAGGTTCTCTCATGAGAAGCTGAAAAATGTTTAAACACAACTCGGTCAAATGATATATCACTTTTGTAATCAAAACTAAAACAAAAAATGAATATTGAACCCATTTTCTTAAACCTAACAGGTCATACATTTCTCTCATCTAGTATAACTAGCTACATGGATTGAGAAAACCTGCTAATGTATTCTGAAATCACTAAAAAACATAATACAATTAGATCCTATGACAATAATGAATACTTTTAGAACATAAGGAAAATAAATTCGTTAACAATAAATTAAATCTATTTGTTTGATATAGAAATACAAAAGTTGGCTAAAATATAATCTGTGAACATTCAAATAAATAAAATTGCTCTTTAACACAGTACCAGAGCTTTTCCTTTTCGTTTTGTAAGAGTCTATTTGATTTTGCTCCGGTTCTCCCCTGTGGATTGTTATAAAATCTTACTAACTAGAGAAAGCTTTGAAAACTATAACCAAAATTAGCAGTGATTACATGACAAAAGGTAAGAGGAAAAAAAGAGAAAAACTATATGATATTTTAGCAGTTTGACTACTTGAAATGCATTACTGGATTGAGCTCCCATCCAAGCTCATATAGCATGACCGATAAAGAGTGCAAGGAAAATAAACTTTTCTTAGTATGTTAGAGATGCCCAAGAAAAATATAACTTTAGTAAGCGGGATTTACTACTTAAAAAGAAAACAAGATCACACAGGAACTGTCAACAGCTAATGTACTTTTTAACTTGCAGTATACCACAAAAGCACCTATTTGGTCAAAATTCAAGTATTCAACACCATATCATTGACACGGGTAAACTTATACTTATGGGAAGGTTTGCCCTTCATTTCCATATACTAAATACTGGGAAATTTTTGGTTAAGTGCATCAGTGAGAAGTATTGCCTCCTCTTCACTCTGACCTGTCTTCCAGACCTTGAATTTTATGGGATGAGTGACAGATTCACTCCAACATTTGAGAACAGACATTGAATAGGGCCCTCTCTTTTCACCAGAAGGACCCAAACAATGCCAAATAGAAATCCCAGGACTCTCCATTTTTTCTCCTGCTGAAGCATCTGCAACATTTACATCCTCTTCATCACTGTCGCTTAACTCGATAACATCTGCAGTTGAAATGCTAACTTTCTGCTCCACTACAATAGCTGAAGCACTTTTAACTTGTTTGTCATTGACACTTGTATCAATAGTTTCAGCAACTGAAATGATTTGCTTTTCCTTTATTGTCTGTTTAGCATTCCTGGTAGCAGCACTCAGATTTTTGGTGTCTATACCAGAACCAGATTCAGTGTTACTTGATTGCCACGGGCTGAGTTCTGTGTTGAAGATCTGAGAATCACAGTTTAGTTCTTTAATGAGTGCAGCCTTCTGATCATCTTGCCTGACTTTTGAGCTGGATTGAATCGACTTACTTTCAAAAGTGCATTTAACTTGGTTTGTCTTCACCGGAGTTTTTGTACCTAAGCCATGAAAAGTGACACAATGGATATTTGTGTTATATTTCATGAATAATTGGTTAAAACGTTAACTAAGGCCGCGTTTGGGAAAACAGCTTAATTAAGCGCTTATGGTCATAAGCGCTTATGACCTAAGCGCTTATTCATAAGCTGTTTTAAAAAGTTTATTGAAAGAAATTGAAAATAAGCTATATATAAGCATAAGCTCTTTTTCATAAGCTATTCTGAATAGCTTATGAAAATAAGCTCAAAACAGCTTATGGTAGGTCATAAGCTGTTTGCATAAGCTCTCCCAAACACTGGCATAAGCGCTTATGCTATCAGATAAGCTCAAATAAGCTCTTCCAAATGGGGCCTAAATTAGCAACACATAAATGTTTCCTAGCTCAAGAAACTTTCAGAAACAAAACAAAAGCACTTTCAGAAACAAAACAAAAGCATGCAAGTCTATTTTGACGGGGTACAAAGCATTCGCATCTAAATAGGATATATATAGGAATAAAAAAATAAAAATATCACAAATACACATTAAATTCTAATTTAACTAAGTGAACCTAGTCTAAGTAAAACAAGAATTTAGTTGTTTAAACAAAACAAAAATTTACTTAAATTGTAGAGAATCTTGAGAATTGACAATAAATCACACCCTCAAGAATGTGAAGTGATACAGAGGATAGATGCAATATCAAGAACCCCTCCCCCAATGTAGAAAGAAAGTGTTGATCAATATAGAGATAATAGTTGATTTAGTTAATTAGTAATTAGTATTGTTTTTATATTATTATTAATTGTTTAATGACCCAGTCTATGTGGCGGCTAGGGTTATGTTATTAGTTGTTTAGTATCCCAGCCTATGTGGCGGCTAGGGTTACTTGCTTGCTGTGTAAGTTTGTGTGTTCTGTGCACTCTATATAGAGAGAGCCGCATAACCTTCTATTATCAAGAAAATAATACAGCGTTAGTTTTCTCTCTTTATTATCTCTAATAATCAACAACAACCAAAGCCTTTTCCCACTAGGTGATGTGGGCTACATGGATCAAACAATATCATAAAATCCTGTCAGGAATCAAGTTTAATGACAGACCATTTAAATGAATCCAACAGAGAAAATGTTCATCAGAAAACAAAATTGAAGTTATAAGGATATAACAGATTAAGAAAAACACAGGGAGTACTGGGAGAAATACCGGGCAAACCTGCAACATCTATTTTATTCAGATATCGAGCAAAACTACTGTGTTTGGAGTAGCATCCACCAGAGACAGAAGTCTCTCCAATGGCTAAATCTGGCAAACCATTTTGCTCAAGCTTATCTTCTCTAGGGGAACCCTCCGGTGATAGGTTGGAATCAGCTATTTCAGGAATTACATTTGGAATGTTACTTAGTAAACGTGTTTGTTCCAACGGAGTCTCAAGCTTCAGTTTTCTGTCCATATAATCAGAAAGTGTATGGAAATATGGTTAAGGCCCAAATTGCGCATTCATGGTTATTATAAAATACCATGCACAGAAGAATAGGAAACAAATGGAAACAATTTAACAACTTTCACACTACTTGACAATTCTCTCCCACTTGGAAGTGATTAGGTGATTTAGAGCTTTAAACTAGGAAACAAATTAACAATTTATAACATTTTGGCCTTTAGCTACTACTCTTAGGTAATGTTAAAAAAAATCAATATCATGAAAGGATATTCTCTCCTCCGTCCCCTTTCATTGGCCTGATCAATGCGGTTCTGTAACAATTGTAACTCCCTTGGAATCCACTGCCATATAAAGCAGAAGACAAATATCAGTAAAACAAATTTACAGGTCTGATGTTCTTGTATAATTTAAGAAAGGAATCAGGAATGTTCAATAATTTAATAACAAATGAAGTATTAGGCATAAAGGATTAAAGTGTTAATTTAAGGGCAGATTTAAAAAAACTCAGCTAGCGCCTTCAGACACATGCTTAACCAAATTTCATAAGATTTTTAATAACAAATGAAGTATTAGGCATATGTTGAGTTTTTACCACTAATTTTTGGAAAATAGTAAGTTTTGCACCCTTGCTAAATTTCATGATGAATATACTTGCTATACAACAAGACTTTTCAATGATAGAGTTCTATGTTTATAATAGCTAAAGGGATTTACACAGCACAATAATGATGATATGCTAGTATGCTACATACATGCTTTATGATATCTTCATGCAGACTTCTTGCTTTCTGCTCAAGCTCCAGCTGAAAAACACAGAGGTGGTTAACTGGTTATGAACTGTTGGCATTATACTACAAATCCAATCAATTATATTTTTACAAATCAAACTCTTACTCTTAAGAAGCAAAATGCTCACACCACAAGAGAAAGCCCGTACAATCAGTATGGCCTAAAGTGGCTGAAAAATAAATGTTCAAAGGTTCTGGCCCAAGGCAAAAACTAGAACTGAACTGACCTAAATATATGGCCTAAAATTTATTTCATGATTTTGTTTCACAGGAAGCTATTGGTATTAATGCTGCTTCCCTGTGATTTATATCATATCATATGTGACCCCTCTATTCCCCACTACCCCCGGCTCACTTGTCCCTTTTTTATGTTACTAACATATATATTAGCTTCATTTAAAGAACATTAAACACCAAAGAATGTCCGATTAGGCGTGATGTGACAATGGGAGAAATTAGACTCTGCCTTCAATGCTCAAGAGTTAAAACATGTTTTGTCTTCAACCTTTACATATATTTGAGCTAACGAAAAGAAATAACAAATAGGAGATTATCTAGCAGAAGTAACAAATAGAAATAGTGAGGATACACTTCATTTATATCTCAGGTAAAAGAATTCCTGAAACAAGTGAAAAGCATTAGTTTAAGGCTAGGTTTTAAAGGATACACTTCATTTTTAGTCAACTGTAGCTTCTCAAACTTGGTTCTGTAGATACCAGATATACAGCAAAGAAGCTTCAAAAGATGTAATAGTTTTTCTTACTAAACCATTAAACTTAATTCACCTCTTTTTGCAGTTATTTTCTAGTACAGCCAGCATATTTTTGCCGCGGATAATAATATAATTGTATTATTAAAATCAGAAAAGTTTTACATGGACCTTACTCATATTTGATCAGATCACTGAGCATTAAGTTTTTTATGGTACACACTACACTAAATCACTCACACACAACAAACTTACTATAGTTGGCTGTTTGAGCAGACCATTTCTCATTCTCTGATACAGATCTTGACACTCTCCCTGCAGATAATGTTAAATGTTACAATTATGAATGACTCTGAAGCTGAATCCTGAAAGGTAGGCATAATTTCCTAAAAAGAATAGGGATACACATATCTTATCTTCTAGATAACAGCAAAGAACTTGTAAGAGTATTAACAATGATCACCTCAGTATCAACATTCATCATCTTAAATAAAAATGGTTTGGAGAATGTGAACTGTCCAATTTTACTTAGTAACTGTTACTTAGTTTGCTCCAATGTCTTTAGAAATGGAAAATACCACAGCAGAAATTCCCGTTACAACAGCATTAATACCTCAGTAAAATCGTCATCTGAAATTTTGCAGATAGGTACATCTTTTGGCACATGAGAAAGCTGGAGAAGAATTTCCTTGTTGTTTTGATCATTCTTTGAAGATCTGTTTATTCCTGTGGTGGATGCAATTACTTAATGTCAGTGTATGCATATTAGAAAAGTATGGTAGTCAGTTAAAGAATATCACTCATGTTACCCTTCTAGAGGAATGCACTATGCCATTATAGAGCACTCTACTGAAAGCTTTCCATTTTATAGATCATTTTCCTTTTTCAGATATGTGCTATAGGTACAATGCATGACTTAGTTGTCTACCAATTAAAGCAACTTACTTTCAAAATTACACACAAGATCAATTAATTCTTTTAAAAATAATTTGCGCAAAATTATGGTGCAGAAGATAAAGTTGATGTGTGATAATCTAATTGATCTATTAAATATACCGTATGAACACTAATACTAATCAATCAGAAGAAAAAGTAACAGTCTGCTTCATGGGTAAAAAGTTTAAAGGCATTTATAATTTTATTTCATTACAATTTTTTTGTTTCAATAGCTACTGTTTTTTTAATTTTCATTTTTCTTCCTTGAATTCGGATATCTTACTAAAGGCTGCAACATACTTCAGTTCTTCATTCCTTCAATGCTTGTCAGGAACTCTTAATAACATTTTAGAAATAAGATCATCAATGAAAGTATTAAACTATCATTATAGTACTTGAAAACCATTTGCAGCCAGCAAAATAAACTTCTATACTTCCATAAAAGACATTCATATGGTTAATTTTTAATGACCATTAACTTCTAGCCATCACAAAGATTACCTACTACTTGTAAGAGCAGATGAGAATTCTTCTGTAAGAAGTCATTCGGGTCAGACTTTATTCTTACAAAACTTCCAAACACTTTGCCATCAAAAGTTTCCGGTTGCTTCAAAAGCTCCTCCATTAAGCTCCGCTTTAAGTAGACAAGTTTGAGGTTTGAACTAACTATGGCTGCAAGGCAGCTCTGAGCCTTTTCAGAACCTACCTTCTGACAAGATTTGACATTTGAGATTGATTTCCTCTGCCTCGAATTTTTCAATGGCTCATTATCATCCCTATCTTCTGAACTATTAGAAACATCATCCATGACATCATCCATTTCTTCAATATTCTCTGCAAAATGTGGTGCCAGAAGGTTTTGTATACTGTTTTTGGTCACTGATTTCCTCCCCAGTAAAGATCTTAGTTGTTGATCACAAATTATCTTTCTTTTTTTCTGGGGGTCAAAAAGATTGTTTTCATTGCAGTACTTAGTAATTATCGAAGCAACTTCATATTCAGATAACTCTCTGCTCGTGTCACTACCAGTATATTTAAGAAATTCTATGAGACTTCTTGAACCCCATCCAATAAACTCTTTTTTCTTATCTTTCACCTTTCCTTTTATTGATTTAAGCTTGTCCGTGCGCTTCTTTTTCCTGGCTGGTTTAACTCCATCTCTGTCATTCAGGTCATCACAATCAGAAACTTCATAGTCACTTACATCAGATTCTCCACTATTATCTTCCTCTTCATCTATTTCATCTAGATCCAAATCACTCCTGTTTTTGCTATTCTTCAAGAAGTTCCGGGCAGAGTGTACATGTTCAGAATTCAGCCCTTCTTCTTTTTTAATAATTTCATAATATTCTGAGAATAAGCACTCATATGTCTCTCGGTCTTTGAAATCTACATTTCCCTGTTAATAAAAAAATTGATTATAAGCCCACGATATAAATTTCCTTACTTGATTCCAAGTTTCCAACAAAGGGAAAAAGAAAGCAACAATTTATTTTCTAAGATCAATGAGAAAAAAAAATCACTTGGTTATTGTTTAATTAGGTAAGATTCTACAACTTGGCTTACATTGAAAATTTATTCAGTCATGTGAGTGAAATTTTCCCATTCATCAGAATCCAACATTATATTGCATTCACTATAATTTCTTAGTTTGAATTTACAAGAATTTCAGGTTTCTAGATTTTGTCAATTCGTATAAGTGAAAGGAATGCAAATGCATTTCAAATACTGATGCACATTTTTTTTCCACTTGTAGCATATAACAAATGAGTGAAAACAATGTTACCCCATCAGAATCAGCATCAGCCTTTTCTTCAAATAAATATGCAAGTTTTGTGCAGTTATGGCAAAATCCCTTGTTCCCTTTGACAACAGCAATTTCAGCGACATAGATGCATTCCCTACAAACAGCACTTGGGCAGCATAAGCATCTAAACTTAGATGTTTTGCCGCAATGGTAGCAAGAATGTGAAGCTGCAAAAAATAATTTATTAGAAAGTAATCAGTATCAAAAGAATTATAAGAGATTTTGCCCAAATATCTAAAACATGAACTCACAAAAAAACAGAGAAAAACTGATTTTTAATCATGACAACTGACAAGCAACACATGCACTAAATTTTCTTCAAGGCTGCCAATTCCAGCAAATAGTTCTTTCACATTTCCAGAAAAATAAATATAGATCATATAAAACATGAAATCTCAAATCTCTAAGTTGAAGACTGATAAAATACCAACTATTCAGGAAAATTTTCGATAACCAAGATATCCAGTTTCAGTTATAGTGTGTTTAAGAGGAAAACTGGGGCATCTGACCATAATTCCCAGAATTATATAAGATGCTCAATCAATTGGCAGCATGGTATCAATTTTAGAAATATGCACTATGCCAAAAAAAGAAAAGGTATTTGAATGCCTTGCAATAATGGTAGAGTGATAGGTTGAAGTAGCTTACCACAACTCCAGTAACTGTCATTCTCCAAAAAGGAATCATCCTTTCCCACGCAACGAGGATGATAAGCTTTAAGACAATCCCTTTAAGCAACATGAATTAATTAAGTATCAAAAAGAAAGTACTCACAGGACAAACTATATCTATGTAATATGTATGACCCAAATCCAGATGCATCACAATTTCACAATCGTACTAGTGATAGTGAATGATCACCAAGCTTTCCTCGAACAAATTTACAGAAATTTCAAAGTAAGCCACACCTTGATCGACCAAAAAAATAATCCAAAGTACCAGCAACTTTGTTAAAGGGGAAATCATATATGGCCTGAAATGTTTCTAGACGAATCTCACGAATCATTTTTCACCATTGATTTTCAATTCAACAACAGTTATATTTTCCAATAATGCCTCTCTGATTTCCATTCAACTCATAATATGACTAGCAGTGAAATTCGTCTCTTCAATCTTTCATGCCCTATACTCCTATAGCATTTCCCTTGTTAAAGCTACCTCAGAGAATTATCCACTTTTTGCAAGGCCAAGCACATACAATAAAATAGCAAACAAGCACGAAAGGACTGCAACCATTTATTGAAGCAGCACACAAACATATGCCAATATTTATGCTCCTACCTCAGTACCTCAAAATGAATTTATGCACAAACAGAATCTTATGTAGCAAATCAAAATGAATGAAAAAGCTTATTAATGAAGAAAAAAAATTAAAAAAAAAAAGATTTTAAGTGCTCTTTTCATTACAAATTAATCTGTGACCAACAATGAAGAAAAAAACTGATCATAGCACATCAAAAAAATATTCTAGGAATTCAGTACTCGTTCATCTCAATTCCCAACCGTGTCCTGCAAAAAAATTGCTCCTTTAACAGAAATGACCATTGATGAACCTTCACAACCGAATTGAAACCACTCCCAGAAGAAAAAGCACTCAACTGAAAAAGCAATACCCATTTTATGAAACAAAAACAACATGCATTCATGATTCTGAAGTTACCTATAATCGCAGACCCTCATGAGCCCTCCATCCTTGCACGCAAAGCACCAATCCTCAGCCATCTCTTCCTTCTTTCTCTTGTTCTTCGTTCTGACCATCTTGTTTCGGGAAATACACAAACAAAACGAAGCAGCCCAAACCTAATTCTGCACAATGCAGTTGGAGAAAACCAAAATCAGGGAAAGAAAGAAGAACCCATTTACCAGATAGAATCAAATACACCAAAAATGGAAGCTCAGTTAACAATGCATTACACTTTGAGGTGAGTGAGTGAGTGATGATCGCAGTGTTGTGTTTCGAACCAGACGCAGAGGAAAAAGAGGTCTGTGTTTTGGGGCATGAAAAGCCAAGAGTGGAGGGTGAAGAGTATAGAGTGAAGAATTGGTGTGATCAGATATAAATATTAATAATGATTAGCATGTTTGGAAATTATATGGTACGATACAACTACAAGTGATCATAAATTTAAAGGTTAACTGTTATATTAGTCCTTGTCTTTGTCTCGCCGTCTGAGGTAGGTCCCTCCCCGGAAAAAAATTTGTCTGAAGTCCTCTTGTTTGAAAAGTGGTTGGAGCAGGCCCTCGCCGGAGGGCGGAGCTCCGGCAAGTGCATGTGTGGCTTGGTGACTAGGATTAATGAACCCACGTGGCATTAAAAAATAAATAAAAAATAAAAATCAAATTACAACTCAGAATTTTAAACCTAATTAACCTATTTCTAATTAACCCTAACTTAATTAACCAAAAACTAATTTCCCCCCCAAACTTAACCCAATTCACACCAAATCAACCCTACCCCCAAATCAACCCAATCCCAATCTGAAGTAGCAGGGTTCTCCTTCATCGTAAGCATTATCGTGTTCTTCCTCTGCCGTCTCCTGTTCTTCTTCATCGTCTTCCTCTTATCGTGTTCTCCTTCCTCTCTATCTTGTTCTTCTGGGTCGGCTTTGGTGCGGCTTCTTCTGGGTCTTGTCGTTTTCTCCTTTTCCTCTCCTATTTGGTGCGACTTCTTCTGGATCTTACATGGATAGTTCTTCTGGTTTCAAGGGTTCCACTGCTTCCTCCTCTCGTTCCAGGCAGAGGCCACGATCTGCAGGTGCAAGGGCTAACTGTCCTTGTGGTCTTCCTCTCATTATTTACACTGCTGGTACTCGAGTGAACTCAGAAAGGAGGTTTTTGAGATGCAGAAATTGGCATGTAAGTGTTGTATACTTTGATTTCAATCTTGGGTAACCGTTCTATTTGGATTTCAATTTTGGATAACCCTTCAATTTTTCTACACTTTCAGTTACCAGGCACATGTAATTTCTTTTTTTGGATTGATGATCCTGTTGATGAAAGACAACCCAGGCATGTAGAGGCTGATACTGACATTTCTGAGATTGACAATTCATCTAACTCTGTGCTTCCTGGACCTGATTTGAAGAAGAAGATGAAGAAGTTAAAGAAGAAGGTTGAAATTGAGACATTTCACAAGAATGTTGCACGGTTGATTGCTCTGATTTCTTGGATAGTCACAGTTCTGGTGTTTTTGTATGGCAAGAGTTTGAAGGGTTGAAGGGTTTCAAGGGTTTCAAGTTAATTCTGTTTTAGGGTGGTTGGTTTGTGTTAGGGAATGAATTTGGTTGTTTGTTCTAGGGGATGTATGTGGTTGTTTGTGGGATGAAATACTTGTTGTGTAGCATGAATTCAACTTAATGAAATGAAAGAAAAGTTGTTGTCTCTCATTTATGTCTCATTCCTACTTCCTTTACCATACACAGCTAACATTGAAAGAAAAATGATAGTATAAGGACTTAAACATGAAGTCAAACATGTAAGTAAAGATGCAAAACTTTAAACAGAAACAAGAGAAGGACTTTAACCTTGAATTTGAAGTGCAACATCAATACATAAGGAGGACTTAAACATGAACTTGTTGTTTGGACCATATAGTCACAGCAAACAAAACAACATAAACAACATAAAAGCCTGTTTTAATAACTAACAAAAGCAAGTGGCTATAGTTTTGTGGTCCACAAATCCCCACTCCCTAAATATTACAAAAAAATTGACCCTAGTGGCCATGTGGTGCATCTGCTGCTTTTGACAAAAAAAGATTCCCACTCCATTAAAGTTGTCCCTCATCCAAATCACAGTCAAGTTGAACCTCCAAGGGTGTTGTCCATCACAACACTGCACTGTGTTGGAACATTTCCTCCACCTTCTTCTTCTATTATTTCCATTTGATGTCCTGCATCTGCTACAGAACCTGCTGGATCTGAGCTGCCAGGTTCAGGATTTTCAACCATAGAACATGAAGTAGTCGCCCCTCCATTGTCATGAATTAGTGCAGCTATATATTTGCTTTTAATGCAGCCATCATCAAAAGATCTAGGAATTTCAGGTACCTTTTCTTTCTGAAAAAATCATAAGGAAAAGTTTGCTATAATTTGTTTTCACAAAGTGAAATTAAAGCTTATTGGTTGATTATGGGTTTAGGAAATACCTGTTTTCCATTATTGTGAGGGGCTTGGACAGTAGCAGAAGCTGGTTCCCTTATCACAATCCCAGGTAGAGAAATTGGTTCATTGGGGGTTTTCTTTGGGTATTTCTTACAACTTGTCTTATAGTGACCATATTGCTTGCACACACTGCACCTCTTATTACCTTTTTTCTGTTTCAATACACAAGTTGCATTACATTCAAGAAATACAAAATTATGAACAAACAAAATTTAGTAGAGTTTAGTGTTAATACCTCTTTCTTATTCTGACCAGTTGTCGGTTGGTGTGTTTCATCACCTGGAGCTGGAGCTGCAGTGGCCTGTTGTGATTCAGTCTCCAACAATTTCTCCAGTACTGCATCCATCTGGGCATCAAGCTCTGCTGCATCTATCTCTATCTCTTCTTCAATTGGGTTTTTGCAGCCTTTCTTATTGTGTCCATACTGGTTGCACCTGCTACACCTCACAAAAGCACCTCCTCTCTTCAACTTGTTTGGATTAGGGTCATCATATGGGTCCCTCCTTCTCAATTTTTTGGGCCTCCCTGCACCTCTCTTAAAAAGTGGTGGCAGAATGCACTCAGGGTCATTTGGTGTCACAATCCACTGGTCAGGGCCAGGAAGTGGAGTGATTTCATGTTCATAAGTAGCCCTGAAAGCACCTCTTTTGTAACAATCATCAACATAGCTCTTTGGATCATAACCCTTGAAGTTAATTCCACACACTGCATGCCTGCAAGGAAAGCCATTGATCTCCCAGAATTTGCAGCTGCATTTCCTGTCCCTCAAGCTTACAACATGCCTCTGCAAAGTGTGAGCATGACGAACTTCAAACTTCTCATTTCCCACTTGCCTAGGAATCCAGTTCTTGCTCTTTCCCACCTCAAATCCTATTCTTTTAAGTGGCTTTGGCATAATCTGACCTGTCCAGTTGTTAAGCTTCTCCATCATCTTTGGAAACCTCCCCATGACATAGGTCCTAATCCACTCCATCATAGTGAGAATAGGTTTGTCTCTGGCCAAAATAATTGCAGCATTGAAGGACTCCGAGAGGTTGTTCATGATGACATCACACTTGGGCCAAATGCTAAATGCATGCCTGCACCAAGAAGATGTTGGTTTCTCCATCAACCATTCAAAGGCAAGCAGATTCTTTTCCTTAATGAGCTGCATTTTCTCCCTCCATTCTTCTTCATATGTAGCTTTTGCGGCTGCCATCATCAGGTTCCTTAAAAGAACTCCACCACCAAACTTTGTCTTCAAATTTGCATACAGGTGTCTCACACACAGCCTATGATCACAACCTTGGAGCAACTCTTCTTTGAAGACTTCCATCAAACCCTGTGATGATAACATAACACAAGCCAGACAATTAGATTATCACCATGACATTGTAATATTTGTAAGTGAAAGAATATATATATATTTACCTTTTGTTGGTCTGAGATAAAGCACCATCTACTTGACCTTGTAGGGTCAATGTCATCCATCAACAGCTCCATAAACCACCTCCAACTGTCCTTGTTCTCTGATTCAACCACAGCAAAGGCAAGGGGGAAGTATTCCTCATTTGGATCACGAGCTACAGCTGACAAAAGGATCCCTCCATGTTTTGTTTTCAGATGACATCCATCCAAGCCAATAAATGGCCTACATCCCCCCAGAAACCCTCTCTTACACCCTTCTAAGCACATATAAAATCTGAGGAACCTAGGATGCAAGCTAGCTCTTGGTGTCACAAAGTTGATTTTGCATGTGTTACCTGCATCCCTCCTTCTCAACTCATTGCTGAATCTCCAAAGCAAAGTATATTGCATTTCAGCAGCTCCATCAACCTCCTCAGTTGCCAACTTCTTACCTTTCCAAGCTCTGTATCTGGTAATTCCAATTCCCAGATTTACCCTGAAATCATCAACAATCTCATTGGTGCTAATTTTGTTTACAGTCCTGATTTTGTTCAACAAATTTTTCTTCACCCATCTAACATTGGCAGACTTATTATCAAAAACCCTTGCACATGTGTGCTCTCCCTTAAGAGTTTTGATTCTATAAGTCTGTTTGTTTCCAACTTTGCTACATAAGATCACAAATGGACAGCCATCACTCAAGCATACAACCCTGCATCTCTTACTGTCATTCTTCTTGAATTTATATTCCCTGTTATTTTTCATACAGTAGTCAGTGAGGGCTTCCTTGAACTGTGTAAGTGATATAAACTCCATACCCAATGTGAATTTGAAATCTGGGCCCATGTCATCCTCATTGAATCTTTCAAACCTTCTCCTAGGAATCCCTTCCTGCTCACTATCAGTGGGGACACTTTCAAGGTCCTCACTCTCATAGCCTCCACATAAATCTGTCTCATCTCTCTTTTCCCCATCATCATTATCTGCTGCAGTTTGTTGAAGCATTTGAGTAATGTGCTCATTCAATAGGGACTCAGCCTGAGCAAATCCTGGGTTTGTAACTTCCTCCCCTTTTGCTAAATCCCTTTCTTCTTCACTATCATCGACCCTATCAACTTCAGAAACATCAGAATCATCATTTTCTTCTTCCTGGTTATCCTCACCAGCTTTATCACCATCTACCCCATCTACTACTTCAGGAACTGCAACTTCAGGGTCCACAACATTAGGGATAACGGGTTCAGGAATCACAGCTTCAAGGAGAACAGGTTCAGGGAGAACAGTTTCATTTTGTAGCATTGCAACTTCATTAGGAAATTGCTCATCATCAGATAACTCTACAACTTCAGGAGGTCCCTTATTTGTTCCTTGTCTCACCATTGCTTGCAACCTACCTGACTTTCTCACCCTTAGTTTTTGTACCTTAACATTCTTGTTGGAATCTTTCTTCTTTTCCTTTAATGCAGTAGGTAGAGTGGGAGGGTCTTTGGATAGATTGTCCACAAATATAACACCTTCATGGTCATTTCCAACTGCATATTTAGCAAATTCCTTGACATCCATATCTGTTGTGTAATTCCTGAAAACATGCCAGTCAACATCCTCATCAGGAAGCCACAGTAAATCAAACTCTTTGTAGCCAAGACCTTTGACAATTTCCACAGTCTTAGAGTAGGACCATTTAAACTCATCAAGATCATGGAACTCACTTTTGGCACCACCGAAGTAATGCCAGTAAGGACTACTTCCAAACCAACCACCATGTCGCACAACCAGTGTAAAAACCATCCTGAGAAATCACAAATTTATCAACCACATAAAACAACAGTGAAGCATGCTAATATAGCAACCCTCATACCCATCCCTGCACCCTAAGTCATTGTAGACGAAAACCCTAAGCATGCTAATATAGGACCATATGCCATTATCGAAGAACCCAGGAAAACCATAAACCCAAAACAACGAACCAAAAACCCCAAACCCAAAACCACATGTCATTATTGAAGAGGAGAGGAAGAACGGAACTTACTTTGAAGAAGCACAATGAGCGGCGAGCCTGAGCAAGAGAACCGGCGAGAACACGAACGATGACGGAGAATTCGATGGTAGACGATGGTAGGGGAAGAACCCTGCTACTTCAGATTGGGATTGGGTTGATTTGGGGGTAGGGTTGATTTGGTGTGAATTGGGTTAAGTTTGGGGGGGGGAAATTAGTTTTTGGTTAATTAAGTTAGGGTTAACTAGAAATAGGTTAATTAGGTTTAAAATTCTGAGTTGTAATTTGATTTTTATTTTTTATTTATTTTTTAATGCCACGTGGGTTCATTAATCCTAGTCACCAAGCCACACATGCACTCGCCGGAGCTCCGCCCTCCGGCGAGGGCCTGCTCCAACCACTTTTCAAACAAGAGGACTTCAGACAAATTTTTTTCCGGGGAGGGACCTACCTCAGACGGCGAGACAAAGACAGGGACTAATATAACAGTTAACCCTAAATTTAATAATAGTAGCATCTTTAGATGAAATAATTAATCTATGTTTTGTCTGGGTACATCACAAAGATAAATTGCACCATTCAGAGTTCAATCACTGGACCCAGTGTTGTTAAACTAGGTCCGGTCAGGGTATTGTGTCAATGGGTAACTGGACTGACCATTGGGTCACTGGTTCAAATGTTTGACTCGGTATATATTAAAACATTATAATATAGTCCAACACAATATAAAGTTAATACATAAATAATAAAAGAGGTTTTAAAACATTAAATAGGTGTATTGGTTAGTATTTCTTTATATTTCCTCAATGTCTTGTGATTAAACCCCATTGTAATAAACCAAGTGTGTTGATGTAGTGGTTCAACACTTCATCTTTTAAGCAAGTAGTTGGGCGTTCGAATCCCAACTCTTGCGAATAGAGAAAACTCATTGGTCAGCCCCGCGGTCAGCCCCCTACCGCTTAAGGCGCTGACCGCAGGGCAAGAGATTAGTCTCATAGTTGTGGGATACCTTGGTCAATACAAAAAAAAACCTCATTGCAATAATTTTTTAGATAAATATCACATTTTTATCCTACTCTACAACAAATTTTTTTTGTCAAAAATTGTTGTTTCATTCAGAGAAAATGGGCTATGGCCCAGCCAATACAAAATACAGTAAGGGTTGCGACAGGGCCCAAAATCTTAATTGCAAATATTGCACAACTCCAAAATGGGCTCTCATGTACAGCCCATTATCAATATATCATAAAATAAAATACAAAATAGGTTTGATAAAAAAATAGATGACTCGCCAGTTCAACAAAAAATCGGTCGAATCACCTGTTTTTTCACCTAAATCGGCCGGTTCGTTCGGGTTTAGTCCGATTCGAATGCATGACCGACTCAATTGTCAACTCAAACCGGCTAAGCCGCTCGTTCACGGTCAGACCGGTCGAGTCCGAGTTTAATAATTATGCATGGACCTCCTCCACCTCAACTCATATGTCCTCTAACTCTTACCACTTGAGTTATCATTCAGAGACAATCATATTTTATTTTGATAAAAAGAAAAATTTTAATTAATGCTTAAAAAACACTGTCATTCAATCATAATCTAATCATTTTTCATGTCACAATTAATTTAAATTTAAATATACTTAAGGCTTAAATACACTTTCAGTCTCCTAGTATGACATCGGGTGATTTTGGTCCCCTACTTTCTTTTTATACTTGATTTTAGTCCTCTAAGATTTTTAATCAAACAAATTTGGTGCTTTAATTAACTTTCCATCCAATATTTGATAGTATTTGTTGACATGGATAATTTAATTTAGTCAGAGCCACATCGACAATCGTGTGGAGAGATCATCTTAATCACGCCCTCCTAACACACTCAATGAAGAAACTAACTCACAAATGTCAAAAAGAGATGAGTCTCAAGAAGTGCCTTGGAGGAGATCCCAAAGAGAAAGAAAATTGGCTATTCCAAACTACTACGAGACTTATTTGCAAAAATAAAATATGTATTCCTATATATAGGATTTCCAAACTACTATAAGACTAAACATGTCTTCATCTCGTTTTCACAAGCGATTAATTGTCTTGAGTCTGAAAAATGGATTGATGTCATGAAAGATAAGTTAAAATTCATGGATGATAACAAAGTTTGGGACATCGTTGAATGGGCAGAATGCGCTAAATGAGTTGGTTGTAAGTGGGTCTTTAAGACCAAACGTGACTCAAATGGCAATATTAAACTATATAAAGCTCAACTTATTGCTAAAGGGTCCCCTAATATACACAAGTTGTGTAAACTTGCACAAATGTCTTTTGACCTATTATACTAGGTTCATCACATTAATTGTTTTTAACAAAAAAATAATTATGGTAAAAAAACACATCCTCGTTAACCCTTAAACTTTATTCATCACCATCTCCTTCATCCTTTAACAAGAAACCAAGAAAATCAACTTTAATTATCAAGGTCTTCAACTTTCTTTCATCATCTTGATCCTCAATACAAAAAATTAAGAAAATTAAATTTATTCACTATCATCTTCAACATTCTCTCATTATCTTCATTCTTCAACAATAATAAAAACCATAAAAACAAAAATATATATCCTAACCCAATCCATCAACACCACCAAACCCAACCCCAGAATAGAGGAAGATGAAGGAGAGAACCCATCGAAACCTAATCCCATAAACATCACAACATTGAATCGTCTCCCCGTCGAACTAGATCTGTCTTTAAAGTGGAGACCTTGCGTGTCGTCGTACCTCTCTGCTCCGTCTCTTCGTCAGTTCGTTCGTATTTCGCACCTTCGATCTCCTTCCCTACCATCAACCTTGCATCCTCCTCAACCGCAAACAATGGTGCGACGGTGGTTGCATGACGTTGCTGGTTCGCTGGAGGCTGGATCTGAGGTTGGGTTGTAGACTAGATGGTGGTATACGAAGAGGTTAAGGATCAAGGGTTAGGGATCAGTGGTGGAAGGTGGGTGTTTGTGGAGATTGATGGTTTGTTTGGTATGTTGTATAGTATACGGCCTGATAGTATTAGGCATGATAGCATAAGGCATGATAGTATGAGACATGATAGTATTAGGCCTGATAAAATTTCAATACTATACAATGTTTGGTGACACACTGTATAACTTATCATTTCATTTAAATTAATATAAACTTATGTTTTGTGAATTATTGAATAATGATATGTAATATAAAAATGAAGATAATGTTAGTTGGTGGTAAAGATGGCGGTGGCAGCCAAGGTGGCTGCGATAATGGCGGTGACGATGATGGAGGGTGGTGGTTGTGGTGATGGCTATAGAGGTGGCGACGATGATGCTGATTGGTGGTTAGGGTAGTGGCCGCAACGGTGTTGTAAGTGATGGTGTTAGCAACGGTGGAGGGAGGTGGTGGAGGTTTGTGGTGGCGGTAGTGGTTTAGGTGGTGGCAACGACAATGGTGGTGTTGGAAGTGATGGTGATGATGGTGGTGGCGGTGGCAGTGGTGGTGGTGGCGACAGAGGGAGGTGGTTATGGTGGTAGTGGTGGTGCTGGGTCATGGCGGTATGCAGTGGTATTAGTGATGACAATGACAGTTGAGGTGGTGGAGGCGGTGGTTCAAGATGATGGTGATGATGGTGGTGGCAGTGGCGATAGCGATGACGAAAACGACGAAGGTGGCAGTGGTGGCGGCGGCGAAGGTGGTGGAGGCGGCGACGACCGTGGTGGTGGTGGAGGGAGGTGGTGGATAGTGGTGGTAGCAACAGTGATGCTGAGCGGTGGTTAGGGTGGTGGCTGCGGCGGTGGAGGGAGATGGTGGCGGCGGCGATGGTGGAGGTTTGTTGTGGCGGTAGTGGTTTAGATCGTGGCAGCGACAATGATGGTGTTGGAAGTCATGGTGATGATGGTGGTGGCGGTGGTAGTGGTAGTGCCGAAGATGAAGAGAGGTGGTTGTGGTGGTGCTGGGTCATAGCGGTATGTAGTGGTAGCAGTGATGACAATGACGATTGAGGTGGTGTGGGCAGTGGTGGTGGTGGTGGAAGGCGATGGTGATGATGGTGGTGGATGTGGTGGCAGTGGCGATAGCGATGACGACAACGACAACGACGGTGGTGTATGTGGTAGTGGCGGCGACGGTCGTGGTGGCGGCGGCAGAGGTGGTGGAGGCGGCGACGGTGGTAGAGAGTGGTTGTAGCAATAGTGGAGGGTGGTGTGGTGGCGATGGTAGGATTGTAGTTGTGGCTTATACATCACACTCTTATCATGTTTTATTCATCATCTATAGGGTGAATTAAATAATCCATCATTTTAATGTATAATACAGGATTGATGTATAA
Organism: Lotus japonicus; assembly: GCF_012489685.1. Lineage (NCBI taxonomy): Eukaryota > Viridiplantae > Streptophyta > Magnoliopsida > Fabales > Fabaceae > Lotus > Lotus japonicus. The sequence goes on from NC_080046.1 coordinate 9,028,911, forward strand.
GCTTATACAATACAATGTTAGCACCAAACAATGGATTAGTCCATAATGTATTGTATAAGCTTATACTAGCATACATAATACGGTGTATCAAACGAGCCCTGAGCTTTTATTCCAAAAACAAATTTTACAGTAGTTAAGAAAATTGGTTGACAGTGGCTCAGGGGCGGACCCACGTGTAGGCTAGGTGTGGCTTTAGCCACACTAGATTTTTTAATTTTTTTTTGTTAATATCGTTTATAGCGGCGGTTCTGGAACTGCTGCTAAAAGTATTGTGTTAATGTATGGCGACGGTTGAAAGCGCCGCCATAGCTTAATAAGTAAAAAATCAAAATTCACAGTTAACATCAAATTAGAACGCGGTTTTTCTTTCTTTCTTTCTTCCATTGTTGCTTTTTGGCATACATCAACTTAAAATCATTATCCCCAAAAATTGAAAAGCCACCAATCTTCACATTCCTAAATTTCTCATCGTATGGAGAACCCTGATCACCGCATCAATCAACCACAATTCTATTTCTATTTTTTTTAATTTTCAATTTTCAAAGATTTGTTTTTGGTTTACGAACTTGTTGCACGCGTTGAGTTGGATTGATTTTTTGGGTGAGAATTTTTGCTTGTAAACTCAACAGATCTGAGTTCTTTGATGGAACCATGTGGGGTTTGGAGCTATCTCCGTTTGTTTTTGCTGATGAGTTTTCTTGTTTTGATTGTTGATTCGTGTCTCTAAATTTTGGAATGTTAAATTAGCAACATTGTAATGTTTTCTCAAAAAAAAAAGCAAAATTTGTTCTTTTTACTGCACAAATTGGTCTTAACTTTTATTGGTTGAATAAAATTTTGTGTTTTTCATGTGAGATTATAGCTACTTCTTGCTTAATAACTAATATAATTTTTACTTTATATTTTAGTCTAAAATTTATTTTATATTTAGCCTCACCAATATATAATGTCTGGATCCGCCCCTGCAGTGGCTATGGTGGGTGGCTGTGGAGGTGGAGTGGGGGAGAGAGAGGAGAGAGAAGAAATTATGGTATTTATGTTAAAAGTAAAATAATATTAATTTTATAAATTAAAAATAAATAAAACTAGGAAACCTAGTGTCGTAGGTCAAAAGCAGGTTGTGTAATGTTAGACACGTTTTTTTGTGTGTATATCAGAGATTCTCATTCCTGTTGCTAATGCTTATACTCAAAATGATGATGTTGATTATAAAGAAACATTTTCACCAATCTCAAATAAAGATTCATTGTGCATAGTTATGACTTAGGTGGCTCATGCATCATGATTTAGAGTTACATCAAATGAACGTGAAAACAACATTTCTAAATGTTAATCTTGAAGATGAAGTTTATTTATATAGATCAACTTGAAAGTTTTCTAGTTGAAGGAAAATGTCATATGATATGTAAACTTAAGAAATCGGATTGAAACAAGCCTCACAACAATGATATATAAAGTTCAAAAATACCATTACTTCTTTCAGTTTTGAAAAAATATCATTCACAAATGCATATTAAGTCAAATGATACCATTACTTCTTTCAATTTTGTATATTTCTTAAGGATTTGAAAATACGTACTAAGCAATTTAATTAAATCAATTGAATTTCTTGAATTTTTAAATTCACTTTTTTGGGTGTAGTTTATTGAATTTCTTCAATTTCAATTTTCTTCTTTGTACAGAGTAATTTAATGTCCTTAATTTATAATTTTTTTTATAAAACAATGATATTTTTATTTCAATTTTTATAAACAAAACAATTACCCTTTTTCATGTATAAAATCTTGATTAAAAAAGTCATCAAAAATTAATTATAATTATTTATTTATTTTTATGAAGTAATCAATTATTCTGTAATAAAGTTTTACTATTTTTTATTACTTGTAACAAGATTTGACAATAATTTTCTGATGAAGAAAAATAAAAAGATTTGACAATTTTTTTAATGGATTTTGTCTAAAATATTCATAAACATATCATATTGAAAAATAATAATAAATACCTACAAGGTGTAGCACGCCTGGTAGATAGTTGGACTCTTTAACCATCTAGTCCAGGGTTCGATTCCTGGGCGGTGCGTATGGAGAAGCATTTGTTGGGAGAGACCTACCCACTTAACGTGATCTCAGAGCCTCGAACGATTAGCCTCATGGCTGTCGGCTGTGGGAATACCTTAGAAAACAAAAACAAAAAAAAATAAATCAACTAATAAATTTTAATCATAACAATAGCTAAAGGTTTCACTTGGAAGATGAAATTGAAAATTGGAAAATCTTACTGTATCACAAATCAACTCACTCTCAATTTGTACCAAAAAAAAAACTCACTCTCAACAGGTGGAAGACATTATTATCACCTTGTGCATAAGCAGGCACATACATGATTATAGTTCTTACCAATAAAGCCAACAAAAAAATTTCCATAGGCATAGAAAAGGAATCACAACCAAGATGAAGAACCAAGTTGCAAGTCTGCACACGAACCAGAAACAAGAACGACGAAGGAGAAGAAAGACGGGCAAATAAGGATGTTTTCTAACTGATCAAGAACCACAAACTCGGATGTTTTCTGGACATGAATGCACAAACCACGAACAAGGACGTTTTCTAGCATAAACACATTATTAAAATTTGGAAAGTCTAATTCTGCCTCAAAAATTAACTCTTAAGAATTATCTTCCGATATATAAGGACTATCTTGGTCATATCTCTAATCGATAAGAAACTTCTCAACACACATGAACCAGAATTTCAGCCCTGAATTAATCAAGATTCAGAATAAAAGACTCATGATACCATGTTAAGAATTTCTAGCTTTTTGCCTTTTTTATTCTCCTTTTTTTCTATATATACAAAGCTATTTACAGCTCTTTAAGACACATTTACTTTCTGGTACATCGGAAAGATATAAGACACATTTACTGCCCTTTAAAAACATTCCAACTCCTAATTTGGGCAGCTAAAAATTACTCCCTCCGTTCCAAAACTATTGTAGTTTTAGCTTTTTTGTTTTGTTCCAAAACCAACCATTGTTGTTTTACATTTTCAAAGCACTTTATCTCATTATCTTCCATTCATGCCCTCATTTAATATTGTATCTCTCAAGTATCACCTCTTATTTCCACCAATCACAATTCTCACCAATTAGTTGACCAATGATTTTCATTCTCTCTCTTTCATATAACTCGTACTCCCTCCGTTCCTAAATAACTGATACTAATTTGGTTCTTTTTTTTGTTCCTATTTAACTGATACTTTTACAATTTTAAGAGAGCATTAATGCTACTTTATCAATTGTGCCCTTCATTTATTGTTGGTAGGAAAATTGAAAAGTTAGAATTGATAAGAGAGATAAAGGGTATAATAGGAAGTTAGATAGTAATTTTAGTAAAACAAGAATATTAATTGCTACTTCTTAATATTTGTTCACAACCTTAAAGTATCAGTTATATAGGAACGGAGGGAGTATTAAATAAGCGTGATTCAGTCAAATTATAACATTAATTAATGAACTCTTAAACTTAGTGAAAAAACTAAAACTACAATAGTTTTGGAACGAAGGAGTAAGAAATCTAAAAATTACAATTAAAAGGATAAATAATATTCCGAATAAATTCATCATATAAAAGGAAATAATAATATATAGTGAAAGATTCCCTTCTTAACATAAGACATATTATTTGTTTCTCGAAGACTTGAAATTTAAATAAGTCTAAGTCACGGAAATGAAAACATCAATAATTCGAGAAATTCTAAAAAAACAACCATATCAAAGTCAAAATAGTCATTACTAAAAAAAACAGGAAATAAATATCACTCAGGAGGATGGACATCTGGGCAAGGAATGAATTTTCCTTCCTTAACATGACAAATTTGTCCTTCCCGAGCAACCCTATTGGAAGCAGCTCCTTCAATATTGAGTCCGGGATTAAGAATTCTGAGCTGATTGACTGCATTGTCAAAAGCTCCTTCCGCCGCCCTAAGAAGTAAAGATTTGAGATTATCAACTTCTTTCTTCTTTGCCTCGAGAGAACTTTCGGCACTTTCATTCTTTTCAAGGAGGATTTCAGCTTCCTTCTTCTTCTCTTCAAAAGCAGCAGCAGCAGAGGTCGCAAAAGCTTCAGCAGTAGAACACTTAGTCTTTAAGCTGACAACTTCTTCTTCAAGAATTCCCACCTTCTCTGCCAGCTTATCCCTCTCTTGCTCAGCATCAGTGAGCTTAGTAGTTAACCTTCTGATATCAGTAGCTCCAGAATCAGGGGCTCCATGTTGCTTGCCAGTTCCATCAGCAACAAGGGTGGTCAGGTCGTTTTCTTGATCCTTGGCTTGCTCAACATCATGATCAACTTTTTGTTTACGTTGCTCCTGAATTGCTAGGATTTGAGTCATCAAGTCAGATGGATCAATGTCGTTCTCAACTGTAATAGAAAAAGAATGTTAATATCAATATGAAGAAAAGTCCTGGAAAAGAAATATTAAACATATATAAACCTTAGTACTGGCCAATCTCAACCAATGTCCGATCAAGTAAGACCCAATGAAAATATTGTTGTTTGTCAAATTCCAATGAAAGAAAAGGGATTGAGAGTTATTGACTGCCAAGTTATAATGCATGCTTGATATTCCAACCCAGAGAAAAAATGTTTGAATCATCCTCTTTTTTCGAAAAAGGGGTGACATCACGTGCAATTTTATTAATGACAAACTCATCCTTAAACCATTTAGAAGATTTTGTGTAAGCCTCTAAAATATTTCGACGAGGATGGTTTTGAAGGGTAATGAAACCTTTCCCCTCCGCTCCTGAAGTTTGGACAACTTGAAATTTTTCGATGAGGATGGTTTCAATGGTTTCGAGTTATTACATGATTACACAAGGACAGGGCAGTGATACATTAAAATATCACGAAGACAAAGACTACTGAGAGAAGAATGATGTCACTCTAGAAGGAGGACAAGAACGTCATATCTAAACAATATCTGCCAAGAACAAGAAATAATGCTAATGCAAAAATTTTGACAACAGTTCAGTGTTGAAGCTTTGATACTATGTCAACAATATAAAATTCAAAAAGCTGTTTTGAAAACTGTGTGGCTCTTATCCAACCTTTCTTTCTTAAATAGACAGAAATCAAATTCCAAGATTTTCTCCTAAAGTTTAGCCTAGAAAACTGACAGCTACAATCTAATTACAGAAGGTAAATATAACAGCTATAACACAATAAATACATAGTAAAATAATGATTACGGTTAGTCCTTATAATCTGCCTAATAATGCATAATAAATGTCTTGCTGGCATTAATCTGAGTAAAACATGAATTTGGTATTTTAAAACAAAAAATTAGTACTTAAATTGCATAAAATCAACATGAATTAACAAAGAAAAATGATTCACGGCACGAGACGAATTCATCTGTGCCTTTCTCTGCTCTGATTGGTTACTAAATTCTAATTGTGGTCAACCCAAGAAGGTTTCCTCTTGTAACCGGAAAAAAAAACTCACAGCATGAAGAAGAATGTGAAGATAATACAGAAGATAGATGCAATATCAAGAACATCCGATAGAGAGAAAATATTGATAACAACAACAAAAGCCTTTTCCTGTAGGCGAAGTGGGCTTTTTCCCACTAGCCACTAGGTGAAGTGGGTTACATGAACAAACAATATCATAATATCCTGTTAGGAATCAAGTTTAATGACAGACCATTTAAATCAACACCTCTCTTAACGTTTGACCATCAGAGAATAATTTCAACATAAAACAAAATTAAAGTTATAAAGACATAACAGATTAAGAAAAACAGAGGGAGTACAAGCAGGAAAACCTGGCAAACCCGCAATATCTGCTCTTTTATTCGGACATTGACCTAAACCATTGTGTTTGGAAGAGCATCCATCAGAGTCAAGCTTATCTTCAGGAATTACTCTCGGAATGTTCCTTAACAAACGTGCTTGTTCCTGTTGATTCTCAAGTTCTGTTCTTTTGTCCAAGTATTCAGAAAGTGTATGGAAATATTGTTAAGGCCCAAATCGCACATTCATAGCTATTATAAAATACCATGAAAAAAAAAGAACAGAAAACAAAACATCATAAATCAAATCAATATAACAACGTTCACACTACATGAAAACTCTCTCCCACTTGGAAGTGATTAGGTGATATTGAAAGCATTAAACTAGGCAACAAATTAACAATTATGACATTTTGGCCTTTACTTACTACAATTGGGTAACATTAAAAAAAATACTATATCATGAAAGGATATTTCCTCCTCTGTCTCTTTTCATTGGCCCAATCAATGCGATTTTGTAAAAATGCTAACTCCCTTGGAATCCACTGCCATATAAACCAGAAGATGAAGACATCAGTAAAAGAGAAGTGATAGGTCTGATGTTCTAGTATAGTCTAAAAAATAGAATCAGGAACATCCAATAATGTTAGTAAGCCATTAGACAACTAAAGCATTAGGGATAAAGGATTAAAGTGATAAATTTAATGGCGGATTTAAAAAAATTCAGTTAGAGCCTCCTGACATGTGCTTAACAAAATTCCATAAGATTCTAAACTATATGCATATGTTATGAGCTTTTACTTTTTGCCACTAAATTTGGGAAAATAATAAGTTTTTTGCCTGTTTACTTTCTATACAAAAAGAAATTGCACTTTTTAATTATATTGAGTTCGGCATTCATAATAGCTAAAGGGATTTACACAGCACAATAAAATTGATATGCTACATACATGCTTTATTATATCTTCATGCAGACTTCGGGCTTTCTGCTCAAGCTCCAGCTGTGAAACACAAAGGTGGTTATGAACTATTCACATTATTCTACAAGTCCAATCAATTATATATATATATATATATATATATAAATCAAACTCTCACTCATAACAAGAATAAAGCTTGCACCACAAGAGAAAACCCGTACAATCAGTATGACCTAAAATTGCTGAAATTAAAAGTTTCAAGGTCCTGACCCAAAACTAGAACTGAACTGACCAAGATTTATGGTCTTAAATATATACCATGATTTTGTTTCTCAGAAAGGGTAATAATACTACTTCCCGTGATTTATATCATATCCTGTGTGATCCATTCCTCTACTCCCCACTTTCCCCGGTTCACTTGTCCCTCTAATTATATATTAGCTTCATTTGCAGCACATTAAACATCAAAGAATGTCAGATTGGGCATGATGTGAAAATGGGAGATATTAGACTCTGCCTTTAATGCTCAAGATTTGAAACATGTTTTGGCTTCTAACTTCATATAAATTTGCGTTTAGCAAAAGATATAACAAATAGGAGAATATCTAGCATAAGGTAAGACAAGGATCAGCTGCATTTATATCTCAGGTAAAAGAATTCCTGAAACAAATGAAAAGCAGTAGTTTAAGCCTAGATTTTAAAGAAGATTTAGTTTAGTAGTAGTAACTACATTTTTTTATGGTACACACTACACTAAATCACTGAGCCTTAAGTTTTTTATGGTACACACTACACTAAATCACTCACACACAACAAACTTACTTTAGTTGGCTGTTTGAGCAGACCATTTCTCATTCTCTGATACAGATCTTGACACTCTTCCTGCAGATAATGCTAAATGTTATAATCATGAATGGCTCTGAAACTGAATCCTGAAAGGTGGGCATAATTTCCTTAAAAGAAAAGGGATATACAGATCACATATTTGAGATAATGATAACCTAAGAAACCCATCTATATGCTCTTAGGCTGGAAATAATACAGTATAATCAACAATCAACAACTTGAAGAAAAAATGATTTAGAGTATGTGAATATCCAATTTTACTCAGTAACTTCTCTTAATTTGCTCTTATGTCTCTAGAAATGAACAAAATTACAGCAGAAAATAATGTTGAAAGTTTCAACAGCATTAATACCTCAGTAAAATCATCATCTGAAATTTTGCAGATAGGTACATCTTTTGGCACGTGAGAAAGCTGGAGAAGAATTTCCTTGTTGTTTTCATCATTCTGTGAAGATCTGTTTATTCCTGTGGTGGATGCAAATGCTTAATGTCAGTGTATGCATATTAGAAAAGTATGGTACTCAGAAAAAGAACATCACTCATGATGACCTTCTAGAGCAATGCACTATGCCATTATAGAGCACTCTACTGAAAGCTTCCATTTTATAGATTATTTTCCTTTCTCAGATATGTGCTTTGGGTACAATGCATGACTTGATTTTATGTAATATTCTTTTTCTACCAACTAAAGCAACTGACTTTCAAAAATTACACACAATATCCACTAATTCTTTTAAAAATAAATTGTACAAAAATGTGATGCAGAAGATAAAGTTTACATGTGCTGATCTCTTAACAATGCATAAGAATACATAACGTTCTTTGCAATATCTTTTATAATTACATTTTTTGTTTCAATAGCTATTGTTCTTTAAATTTTCATTTTTCTTCCTTTAACTTGCATATCTTACTAAAGGCAGCAGCAGACATCTGGAGTTCTTCATTCCTTCAATACTTGTCAGGAACTCTTGACAGCATTTTAGAAATAAGGTCATCAGCATAAGTATGACACTATCATTATAGTTCTCGTACTCAAAAACCTTTTGCAGCAAGCAAAGTTAACTACTATACTTCCATAAATAAAAAAATTGTATTATGATTATTAACTTCTCTAGCCGTCACAAAGTTTACCTTTTACTTGTACGAGCAGATGTGAGTTCTTCTGTAAGTTGTTATTCGGGTCAGACTTTATTCTTACAAAACTTCCACACACTTTGCTGTCAAAATTTTCCGGTTGCTTCAAAAGCTCCTCCAATAAGCTCCGCTTTAAGTAGACAAGCTTGAGGTTTGAACTAACTATGGCAGCAAGGCAGTTCTGAGTCTTTTCAGAAACTTCAAAGTCACTCCCATCTTCAGATTCTCCACTATCACCTTCCACTTCAGCTATTTCATCTAGATCCAAATCACTCTTGTTTTTGCTATTCTTCAAGAAGTTACGGGCAGACTGTACGTGTTGAGAATTCAGCCCTTCTTTTTTTTTAATAATTTCATAATATTCTGAGAATAAGCATTCATATGTCTCTCGATCTTTGAAATCTACATTTTCCTGTTAATAAAAAAAAAAGCATGTGAAAATACAGAGATATAAAGAAAATTGATTATAAGACCAGGATATAAATGCAAATTTGGTTCTTGTAAATGTTTTTCGAAAACAATTATCACCTTTAAGTAAAAAAAAAAAGAGGGAAGAACCAGTTTGAGAATGTGTTTCAGGTTTGTTTTTCAATCATTAATAGAACAACTTTAGTATTTTAAACGCATCAAAACAAAAACACTTTCAACATATTTCCAAAACAGGGAAAAAACACAGAACACATGCCTCTTTGTTATTATTATTGCTCAAGCATAACAATCCTGCATTTTTTAATAGGCAACTCCTCCCACTTAGATTGGTAATTTATGTCAAAACATTAGAGTTTGCCAATATACATAAATAGCAAACAAACAAAAATTTGTTACTAAGTTTGTTATGAAATTTAGGAATCCAACTACTATTAAAAATTATATTTTTTTTCTCTTGTTGCATATAACTAATGATTGTAAACAATCATACCCCATCAGAATCAACACCAGCATTTTCTTCAATTAGAAAGGCAAGTTTTGAGCAGTGTCTGCAAAATCCTTTCCTCCCTTTGACAACAGCAAATTCACCCAAATTGGTGCAGTTCCTACAAACAGCATTTGGGCAGCATAAACACCAAAACTTAGATGTTTTACCACAACGGTGGCAAAAATGTGAACCTGCAAAAAATAATTTATTCGAAAACAATTCAGTATCAAAAGAATTAGAAGACATTCTGCTGAAATCTCTAAAACATGAACTGACAAAAAAAAACAGACAAAACTGATTCAATCATGACAAACAACAAATGCATTAAATTTCCTACAAGGTTGCCAATTCCAGTGCAGAGTTCAAATTGCCAGCAAAACAAAAATATATCATATAATACATGAAACCTCTATTAAAGACTGATAAAATACTAACTTTTCAGGCAGTTTTTAGATAAAATGAATATGCAGTTTCAGATAATAGAGCATTCAATAGAAAAACTGGGGCATCTTACCATAATTCCAGAAATATATAAGATGGGCAATCACTGGTCACTATGGTATCAATTTTAGAAATATGTACCATGCCCAAAAAGGAAAAGATATTTGAATGCCATGTAATAATGGTAGAGTGATACTGTGATAGGTTAAAGTAGCTTACGGCAAGTCCAATGACTGTTATCCTCCAAAAAAGAATCATCTTTTCCCACGCAATCAGGATGATAAGCTTTAAGGCAACCCCTATAAGCAACATGAGTTAATTAACTATCAAAAAGAAAGTACTTACAGGACAAATTATATCTATGTAATATGATCCAAATCCAGATCCATCACAATTTCACAATCATACTAGTGATAGTAAACGATCACCAAGAATTACTTAAACAAATTTTCAGCAATTTCAATGTAAACCACAACTCGATCAACAAAAAGATAAAATAAAAAAAATCCAAAGTACCAGCAACTTATTTGTTAAAGCTACCTCATAATTATTCATATTTTGCAAGGCCAAGTACATACTATAAGATGAGAAGTGTTATTTAACACTTGAAAATCATAGCACAAATGAGCTGAACAGTTATTTTGCTGGTTTGACCAAAATCAAGGACATTGACTGAATGAGAAAAACCGCAACATGATTAAAATCAAGCGGTGAAGTAGCACAAAATGACTGCAATCTGCAACCATTTATTGAAGTAGCAAACAAGCAGAGGACAAAATTTATGCACCTACCTAAACTTTGCAAAAGAATATATTCTAAAAGACACAATTTTATATAGTAAATAAAAATGGCAGAGCTTATATATTCAATTTCTTAATAAAAATGATATTAAGTTATTTTTTCAATACAAACTAATTTGTGACTAAGGAAGAAAGAAACTCAATTTAGCACATCAAAACCGTGTCAACCGTGTCCGGGGAAAAAAAAATAGCTCCTTCTAACCTTCAAGATATTCTTTTTCAAAACCAAATGAACAGTTTGATCAGAAATTACCATTGCTAACACTGGGGAACCTTTTCAATCGGAACCACGCACATACTCAACTAAAAAAATTAATAACCATTTAATAAAATAAAATTAACATGCATTCATGTTTCTGAAATTACCTATAATCGCACACCCTCAACTTGCCTCCATCCATGCACTCAAAACACCAATCCTCAGCAATCTCTTCCTTCTTCATTTTGTTCTTCTTTCTGACCATCTTGTTTCAGAAAATAAACAAACAAAATGAAGCCTCAACCTAACTCTGCAAAATGAAGTAGGAGAAAACCAAAATCAGAGAAAGTAAGATGGGGAAATTCACCATATAGAACCAATACACAAAAAATGAAGAGATCGGACAACAATGCAGCAGAGCAAGAAGGGGAAATTCACCAGATAGAACCAGATACACAAAACTGAAGAGATCAGACAACAATGCAGCAGAGCAAAACCTTAAAAATAAGTAAAACTAATAAAACTGCTAGAGAGAGCACAAGAATTTCAAAGGATGAAGTTGGATTGAGGTGAGTGATGAATGCAGTGTTAAACCCCAGAAGCAGAAAAGAGGAGAAAATGGAGTTCAGAGTGTTTTGGGGCATGAAAATCGGAGAGGGCCCAGGGTCTGATTTGGGTGGGACATGTAATGGAGTTAGTGACTATGACTTGCAAGTAAGTAAGAAATGAATTCTGAACTGAAGATTACGAATCAAAGTAAAAAAAAAAAAAAAAAAAACATACAAATAGTGCAGATACATTGAACCTTTTTTTTTTGTAACAAAAGGAAGAGATACATTGAACATTTACTCCTATCATTTATTATTTTTATCTTTCTATTTTTATCACATTTTCTCATTTATTACATTTATTATTGACTTTCCAAAAAAAAACATATTGAACATGCAAATAGTGCAGATACATTGAACATTTATCATTTTTTATTTTTATCTTTCTCTTTTTATCTTTTTTTTTTTTTGAAACTATCTTTCTCTTTTTATCACATTTATCATATATTACATTTATTATTGAACATACAAATAGTGCAGATACATTCAACATTTATCATTTATTACTTTTATCTTTCTCTTTTTATCACATTTATCATTTATTACATTTATTATCTCTCTCCTCTTGTCTCACTCTACATGTTTTTTTCAACGTTTGCACTGTGGATGACTGGATTTGGATCCCCTCATGTGTCTATTTCACATGACCATGTCATGTGAAGGATCTCAGCCTTTAATTTATTTTAAATAAAATATGGACCACTAATAGATTTATGGAGAGAGAAAATTAAAATTGTGAATGAAATAATTTTGTCCATCAGATTTCAAAATTAAGGGTTGAGATCCCACATATGACATGGTCATGTGAGATAGCCACATGAGGGGATCCAAATCCGAGGATGACTACAATCATTTTCCAACAAATAATGATTTTTTTTGTCTTGGCCAAGGTATCCCCATAGCCAACAGCTGTGAGATTAATCCATCGCCCCACAGCAAGTTAGCTAGCGCACTAAGCAGTAGGGGTCTGGCCAATGAGTTTTTTCCATTCACAAAAAATTAAGACTCGAACCCCCAACAAATAATGATTACCATATTTAGGATAAAAATAATAATAATAACAACAACAACAACAATGACATCTTTAGAGGAGATAATTAATAACTTTTTATTTTGAATAAAATCAAAATATTATGCTATTATAGTATAGAATACGATAGTTTTTATATTCTTTGAAGAAAATTTTGATTAATAAGCTATAATAAAATGTAACTTTTGAGCTAGGATAGTTTTACTATAAATTTACATTTAGGATAAAATACTTAACCATATATCATGTCAATTTAAACTCAATATAACTAAAATTAATTTTATTAAAATATGTTTTACAAACATTTAGGTCATGTCTGATTATTGGTTTTATAAATATAGTTTTTAGTTTTTAAAACAAACATGTTTGATAGGAATTGCATTTTAAAGACATTTTTTGTTTTTAGTGTCTAAAAGTTAAAATTATATAAAACATCTCAAAGATGTTTTCTATTTTTAGTTTTCAACTCACATCTTTTAATTTTGCAAAACATTTTGCACAAGTAGTTTTTTCCTCTTAAAATATTAAAGAATTAAAGGAGTATACACTGATAGTATAAAGTTTGTTTACACAGACAACCAATTGAATTCCGCCAAATCAGAAAATATTTTTTTTTAATTAAAATTTGAAGCAAATGTAATAGATTCTCCTACGTGTCATATTGTGATTGATTGTCAGTGTAAAAATATTTTACATTGATAGTGCATATCCATTAAACTCAAAATTAAAAATATATTTTTAATAATAGTTTTCAAAATAAAAAAATAGATAAAGGAATCAAAGAAACCCTTACTTTTTTTTTGGAACAAAAGAAACCCTTACTTAAACACACACCAAATAATTATTACTATACAATTTTGTGATAAAAATAATGACAATAAAGAAAAAAAAATATTTTCTATATATTATCTACATTTGGCTAACTATTTAAATTTATATCTATAAAAATGATTTAGCGTCATCTTAAATTATTGGTATGTTTCCAACAAGTTTAACAAAAAAAAAATTAGAAAGTACTTCACTTCTATTTAATTTGCTTTGCCTTTTTATATTCTGATACTCGTAATACTTGTGACTTGTGAGAATGTACAATTTGTATTCAATCATTACTTTGTATACATAAATAAATAAAAGAAATTAATATTTTTAACTCATTTTTACTCAATATTATCCTATTTTATTTTCTTTCAAAACAAAGATTAAGTTAAAATGAGAAGAATTGTAATTTTATTTCTTATGTCAAATTACAATACGTGGTTACAATAGTTCAGGAAATGATTGCAAAGAAAATATCTATACATGTCTCCCAAATGCATATGTACAAATCACATAAATACGGAAATAAATGTCTCATAATAGTATCATGATATTACTATCTCATAATATTATCATGATACTATCATATTACAATTTACAGCACAAATGGTTTATGAGAGATCACTTTCATTTTAAGTCCTTGGTTTGTGCTACTTTATTTTGAAACATCAGTTACCTTTTTAGGTACTTCGTAGAATAAAAAATTGAAAAAAACATGTGTTATATGTGTGTGTGTTTGTGTGTACGCACGCATGCATGTGTATATATAATCAATGTCAACATTAACGACTATATCAAAGGAGGAACGGAGAAGTCTAGTACAAGCTTTGGTGCGGGTTTTACTCAGAACTCGAAGGACAATGGAGGAGGCCATCCACCGGTACGGGCAACCTTCAAAGAAAAGTTAATGAGAGAAAATGGGAAACCTGGAGGATAGAATGTCAAATGCAATGAAGGAAAAGTTAAGAGCCATTAAGAAGGCCTTAGCAAGTATGGAGGTTCTAGATATAAGAAATGGTTTCTCTATGATCTCCTTTGATGTGGAAAGGATAGATATAAGATGGTGAATGAAGGCACATGGGTAATCTAGGACCAATACTTTTCGGTTCGACTTTAGGATCCTGATTTTGTGGCTTTAAAGGCAAGGGTGGATAAAATACTACTTGAAATTCATTTTTCAAGTTTGGAATGACAAAGGTGTTGCTGGAATTGACCTCGGTGGTGAGCACCCGTCCAAGGTAGATAAGAAAACCCTAAATGTCACTAGAGGATGTTTTGTTAGAATATGCGTTGAGATAGAACTCAATATTCTTGTAGTGAGACGAATGGATCTGAAACGACTGGTATAAAGTTCAATATGAAGGTTTGCATCTTCTTGCTCAAGTTGTGGATGCTACATCAAATGGGGAATGTGAATACAAAAACTAGACATGGTATGTAGAATTCCACTAGCATAGTCCATACGCAAGGAATCATGACGGCCACTGGAGAGGTGCAACTTATGGTAGTACGAAAATCTAAGAGCAAGCTTTGCATGGACCTGAGATCCATGGGGCGTGGATTACGTTCACAAGGAGAAGATCTATGCCCAAATCTATGTACTATGCTATGATAAGTAACTTATTAAGGAAAGAAAATCAATCAATAATTATAACAGATTCATCCACCTAGCAGAGGAGGATCTTAAGATTAAGCACGTGCACCCTGGACAAAAGAAGAAACCTAACTCTAGAAAAGGGGAAGTGGACCCTTCCCCACCAAATCGTAAGGAACAAAGAGAAATGACCCTAAGACCTAGACACATGATAGTGTAAGTTTTACAGGATCTGGGTGCAATCCTTTATCTCAATTGTGATGAGGTTCATGAAAGGAAACTTCATAATTGCTCCTAGATCTAGTAGCTTGAGGCATAAGAGGCCAAAAACTCCATGAGTAACTTGTAACAAAAAGGAAGAAGAAATTCTAGAGATGTAGAGGAAAGAGGAATGGTATTAAATTTAGAAATGTATTTGAATGCCAAAAAAAGAAAGGTATTTGAATGCCTTGCAATAATGGTAGAATGATAGGTTGAAGTAGCTTACCAAAACTCCAGTAACTGCCAATCTCCAAAAAGGAATCATCCTTTCCCACGCAGCGAGGATGATAAGCTTTAAGACAATCCCTTTAAGCAACATGAGTTAATTAAGTATCAAAAATAAAGTACTCACAGGAAAAATCATACCTATGCAATATGACCGAAATCCAAATCCATCACAATTTCACATATAATACTAGTGATTTTGAATGATCACCAAGCTTTACTCTTAACAAATTTACAGAAATTTCAAAGTACCAGCAACTTGTTTGCAAAAAAATATACTCGTAATATGGTGAACCTTTACAATGGAATTCAAACCCTCAGCAAATTGGAACTGAAGTTACCTATAATCGCAGACCCTCATGAGCCCTCTATCCTTGTACACAAAACACCAATCCTCAGCAATCTTTTCCTTCCTCCTTCTGTTCTTCGTTCTAACCATCTTGTTCCGACCTAACTCTGCACAATGCAATACGAGAAAACCAAAATCAGGGAAAATAAGAAGAACCAAATACACAAAATTGGAAGCTGAGACAACAATGCATTACACTTTGAGGGGAGTGATGATTGCAGTGTTCCCAAACAAACAAACGCAGAGGAAAGAGAGCTCACAGTGTTTTGGGGCATGAACAACGGAGAGGGACCAGAGTCTGAATTATGGTAGTCCATCAGTCCATGTGCTTTTTTGTAATTTACAATATGAAAATTTACTAGGTGGTCTTTTGATGTCGCACATTTGAACACTATTACACTACACTTGTTTGGTAGGATAGAGAGAGATAGAGGATAGAGTAGAGAAGAGAGAAGTTGAGTAGAGAGAAATATACGAGAAATAAAGAAGATTTGTTGATTGTTTGGTATGATAGAGATGAAAGAGAGATGAGAGAAAGAATGAGGTGGATAATATAAAATAAAAACTAAAAAATTTAATTTTTAGAAAAAGACTATGATGTCTGGCAAAAGAAAAAAAATTACAACTTTCAATGGCCTTGGAGAGAGAGAGAAGACAAGGACAAAATAGGAAACAAAAAAGTAAGCATCATCAACATGCTATCTCTTCTCAAATTGGAGAGAGGAAAAAAAGGAGTGGGGCCCGCATTAAAAAGCTCTCTCTTCACTAGAGATGCAGCTACCAAACAAGGGTGGTTTGAGCATCTCTTCTCTATCTCTCTCTCCCCTATCTCTCTCTTGCCAAACTCTCTTCAAACAAATATAGTATCTTCAACGCATGTCCTTAGAGAGGTTTTTATTTTTAAGGATCGTTTCTTATTTTGGTGAAGACATTGGAGTATAGTGACATGTGTTTTTTGTTGATTAAATTTTAGCAATGTTGCTTATTTAAGCAAGAATTGTTTACTTTATGTGATGTTGTTTTTTGATTAAAAAGTTATATTTTCTCCTTTATTTAGGACTCAACCAAAAGTAAATATATGAGGTATAGTAGGACACCCAATAAAAGTAAAATAAGAAATCATGGTTGGAGTGAAATCTGCATCAATTGCTTATGAGTTATTTAAATCACGTGTGGTACTTTTGGCTCACTAGAATAGTGTTTAAGCAACTCATCTAACAACCCCAAGTTGCCAATGGTTGGAGATGCTATTACTAAGGCGGTCTCTTCTCCTCCATTGACCACTGTCATCTCTTCTTTCTCTCATCAGATCATGGTGGTTCATAGCGAAGATGTGGCGGAAGCAGAAACTAAGTCGCAAATCCTCTTTCTCTCGTAGCTAGGAGTGCAGTGGTGGTGTTTGTTTCACCTAAAACTCAACGAGCTGTCCGCGAACTTCATTTACAGGTCGTAGGTGCTCATAGTAAAATTTAAAGATTTGTTGCCATAGCAAAAACTAAGTAGTGGACCAGCTTCCTCTTGTGGCCAAGAACGCGGTGGTGGTGTTTCTTTTCCTTAAAACTCAACGAGCTTGGCCACAAAATAAATGCATCATCCTTGCCAAGTGACAAGAGAAGGCTGAAGAAGATGTAGAGGCTTGCAGCTAAGAGGTTTTCTCCCCTCTCTCTCTCTCTCTCTCTCTCTCTCTCTCTCTCTCTCTCTCTCTCCTCTTCTCTGTGGAGGGCCAACCACGTTGCCTTTGGCTTTCTATCGCAAAACTTCAACGCACCACCATTATTCTTTAGCGAACGCGGATCGAATCTGATCTGCTCCAACCCGAATTCTATCTTTCCCTTTAGAGGTTAGAGTTTCTCCTCATCCCCTACTTTTAAATTTAAATTTAAATTTCATGACAAACTGAAAGAATGTAATTTTATTTCTTATCACAAATTACAACATGTGATTACATTATATAGATTAATGCCCGCTCTACTGATTATGGAAATATATCATATCCTATATCAAACTCAAAAAGTGGCAAGTGTTATAGGTGGCATGCTCTGAGCCTTGCCTGATTTGACTTTACTCATTTTCCTTACTAAATTTTGTAGTTTGATTATGTCATAAATAATTTTATTCATTTTTTCCACATTTAATATTTGATGATAAAAAATAAATCGAAATATTATATTATTTCATAAATATTTCGAATTTCTATAATAATAATATCATAAAATGATGATAACAAATTGATACAATTTTAAAATCATTGATCTTATCTCTATTATTTTAGAAAAATAATAAGTTTGTTCACTAAATTTAGTCATTGTTGCAATAATTAAGTTTCCTAACATCATTCAATCTCATTTATAAATTAGGAAAATTTTAAATTTGAGTAGAATCCCTTATTATCAAGTAATGAGTCAACTACACATGATAATTCTTTGTGAACGATGATGAAAATGGATTGAGAACGATCGCGATAAGTCAAATATTCAAAATTAAATAGTCTGATATCAATGCCAATATTATGTGTGTTGATCATAACCGCAAGCAATTACGTAATTTCTTACTTTAAAATATTTCAAAATTTCATAAAAGTCTTCAGTTTTTATTATAGATACATGTTACAAGATTGTATATCAAACTACGTCTCTGCTCTTCATTTTTTTTCAATTATTCTTTGAATCTTTGTTTTCAAGAGTTACAAGCAAACAAGAGTTCAAGATTCTTGCAATGATGATGAAGGAAATGCATGTTCGACGAGTGTAGTTTATAAAGTTGTTTTTACTACGATTTGATTAAAATTTAATAATTTTTATGACGTACATGTGCGTTTAATTTATCTTTTATTATAAATTTTGTCTCTCATATATTAGTCGTGCCCGAGTTCAATAATAATATCTTCTAATTACAATTGTACTAATCACACAAATAAAGAAATAAAAATCTAATAATATTATCACGATATTGATGAATGAATGCCTATTATTATCATAATATTACAACATTCTCTCTTATGTTGATGAATGAATGCCTATTATTATCAGCTTACAAGTAAGATCCTGAAACTGGCTTCATCGGAAGTCCTTTGATGAATACATCGGCTATTGAAGTTCTAAAAGGACATACTACAAAGATATGAGACATTTCCAATTCTCCTTGGTTAAGTGTCGATCTATCTCTGATTCTGTTCTAAAAGGACATACTAAGTGTGTGTTCTATCATGTTTGATTGGGTTATGAGCTAGATTTGTTATCACAATATAGTTTCACAGGAGCCTCACACTTCATCTTGAGATCATCTAAAATAATTTTCATCCAAAATAATTTACATATTCCCTGAGCCATGCTATGAACTCAACCTCTGCGCTCGATCTTGCGTCTAGATTTTGCTTCTACTCCTCCATGTTACTGAATTTCCACAAATACAATATCCAGGAGTGAACCTTACATCTATGATTGATCATACGTTAGTGTCAATTTCCATAGACAAATTTTCTTCTCACCTCCCTTCATTTTTTACTGCTAAGGTACTTTTTAACTTGAAGCGTTCCACAAAAGCACCTATTTGGTCAAAACTCAAGTACTCAACTCCATATTAACACTGGTGATGTAATAATATAAAGGAAATTATGGCCCTCCATTTCCCATTCACCTACAAACTGGGAAATTTTTGGTCAAGTGCATCAGTGAGAAGTATATTTTCCTTCTCACTCTGACCTGTTTTCCATACCTTTAATTCTAAGGGATGAGAGGTAGATTCACTCTAACGTTTGAGTACTGACCTGTCTTCCAAACAATGCCAAATAGAAATCTCACGACTCTCCACTATTCAAGATGAAATGAAAACTTCATTAATTCAAGATATTCTCAAAGGAAGACCATATCAGGTCTAAATAGTCATTACTAAGAGAAACAGGAAATTAAATTACTCAGGAGGATGAACATCCGGGCAAGGAATACATTTTCCTTCCTTAACATTACAAATTTTCCCTTCCCGAGCAACCCTATCAGAAGCAGCTCCTTCAATCTTGAGTCCGGGATTAAGAATTGTCAGCTGATTGACTGCATTGTCAAAAGCTCCTTTGGCCGCCCTAAGAAGTAAAGATGTGAGGTTTTCAACTTCTTTCTTCTTTGACTCAAGAGATTTTTCAGCACTCTTATTCTTTTTTTGCTCATCTTCAAGGAGCTTAAAGAAATTTTCTTTCTCGGTCATCAAAGAATTGATCTTATCTTCATCCATCTTAATCTTTTTTTGGAGGTTTTCAACTTCTTTCTTCTTCTCTTCAAAAGAGGCAGCGGCAGAGGTAGCAGAAGCTTCAGCATAAGAACACTTAGTCTTTAAGCTGAGAACATCTTCTTCAAGAGTTCCCATTTTTGAAATGAGAGTTTTCACCTTCTCTGCCAGCTTATCTCTCTCTTGCTCGGCATCAGTAAGCTTGGTACTTAATCTTATGATACCATTTTTACTCATTTCTGCTGCTTGGGTGTGTTTCATTATTGTTTCCTCATAGTAAGGAATGACAACCGAACCCAAGGATCGAGCAACAGATGCAGTCCTTAAACTTTGTTTGACCGTTAAATCAATGATTTCCTGGATGCTTAAGGAATCAAGCTGACCATCGTCAACATCTTTGAAGTCAATGGGAGTCTTTAGGAATTCAGGATCCCAAAGACGAATCTTCTCATGAGCTTGCATCTCTTTTTTCTCTTCCTCTATCTCAGCTTTAGTCTTCTTTTTCTTCACTGGCTCTGTTTTACTTGGATTTTTCCTTTTCCTGTCATCAATTACAGTCGGATCAGGGACTGTTGAGGAACCTACAAGAATGTTGTGATCAGAAGTGAAACCAATTCTGGCCTTAGAATTATCAGCAACTCCAAAATCAGGAGCTCCATGTTGCTTGCCAATTCCATCAGCAACAAGGGTGGTCGGGTCGTTTTCTTGATCCTTGGCTTGCTCGGCATCTTGACTAACTTTATGTTTTTGTTGCTCCTGAATTGCAAGGATTTGGGTCATCAAGTCAGAAGGATCCATATCATTCTCAACTGTAAATAGAAAAAGAATGTTAGCATCAATAATAAGAAGAGAAGCAATGGAAAAAAATATCAAACATAGGCGAGTTGTTAGAAGTTAGAACCATGGTCAAGCTAACACAACCAAGGTTAGATGCAATATCAAGAACGTCCTATATAGAAAGAAAAATTTAATAACAACCAAAGCCTTTTCCCAGTGGGTGAAGTGGGCCTTTTCCCACTAGTTGAAGTGGGCTACATGGATTAAACAATATCATAATATCCTGTCAGGAATCAAGTTTAATGACAGACCATTTAAATCAACAACTCCATTAATGTTTGACCAACAGAGAATATTTTTAACAGAAAACAAATTGAAGTTATAAGGACATAAGGAAAACTGAGGGAGTACAGGCAAGAAAACCTGGCAAATCCGCAACATCTGTTCTTTTATTTAGACATCGAGCAAAACCATTGTGTTTGGAGTAGCATCCATCAGAGTCACAAGTCTCTCCAATGGCTAATTCTGGCAAACCATTTTGCTCAAGCTTATCTTTACTTGGTGAACCCTCCGGTGATGGATTGGTATCAACTATTTCAGGAATTACTTTTGGAATATTACTTAACAAAAGTGATTGTTCCAATGGAGTCTCAAGCTTCAGTTTTCTGTCCAAGTACTCAGAAAGTGTATGGAAATATGGTTAAGGCCCAAATTGCCCATTCACAGCTATTATAAAATATCATTACCATGCAGAGAAGAACAGAAAACAATACATCATAAATCGAATCAATATAACAACTTTCACACTACTTGACAACTCTCTCCAATTTGAAAGTGATTAGGTGATATTGAAAGCATTAAACTAGGTAACAAATTAACAATTATAACATTTCGGCCTTTAGTTACTACTCTTCGGTAACATTAGAAAAAATACTATATCATGAAAGGATATTCCCTCCTCCGTCCCTTTTCATTGGCCTGGTCAATGCGATTCTGTAACAATGCTAACTCTCTTGGAATCCACTGCCATATAAAGCAGAAGAGAGAGATTTCAGTTAGTACCTCCTGGCATGTGCTTAACAAAATTTCATAAGATTCTAAATTCTATGCATAATATTATGAGTTTTTACATTTTACCACTGAATTTGGGAAAATAATGAGTTTTTTTTCCTGTTTACTTGCTCTACAACAAGAAATTGCACTTTTTAATTATATTGAGTTCTACACTTATAATACGTTTATAATAGCTAAAGGGATTTACACAGCAATATTTATATGCTACATACATGCTTTATTATGTCTTCATGCAGACATCTAGCTTTCTGCTCAAGCTCCAGCTGTAAAACACAGATATGGTTATGAACTATTCACATTATTCTACAAGTTCAATCAATTATATTTTTACAAATCAAACTCTTTCTCATAACAAGCATAAAGATCGCACCACGAGAGAAAGCCCATACAATCAATATGGCCTAAAATAGCTGAAATTAAAAGTTTCCAGGTCCTGACCCAAAACTAGTACTGAACTGACCTAGATATATGGCCTTCAATATATACCATGATTTTGTTTCTCAGGAAGCTTTTGATATTAATGCTACTTCCCATGATTTATATCATATACGGTATGATCCATCCCTCTACTCTCCACTTCCCCCGGTTCACTTGTCCCATCCTTATGTTACTAACATATATATATTAGCTTCATTTACAGGATTAAGCATAAAAGAATGTTAGATTGGGCATGATGTGAAAATGGGAGAAATTAGACTCTGCCTTCAATGCTCAAGAGTAAAAACATGGGAGCTTCAATAATTTTTTTTATTAATTATTATACAATTTATACTTCATTTGCCTTTTTTGCAGATATTTTCTAATACAGCCAGCCTATTTTTGCACCGCATAATAATATAGTTGTATTACTAAAACCAGAAAGGTTTTACAAGGACCTTACTTATATTTGATCAGATCACTGAGCATAAAGTTTTTTATGGTGCACACTAAGCTGATACCACTCACACACAACAAACTTACTATAGTTGGCTGTTTGAGTAGACCACTTCTCATTCTCTGATACAGATCTTGACACTCTTCCTGCAGATGATGCTAAATGTTAAAATTATAAATGACTCTGAAGCTGAATCCTGAAAGGTGGGCATAAATTCCTTAAGAGAATAGGGATCGAGATAACAACAAAGAGCCCCTATGAGTATAAAACAATGATCACCTCAGAAACCCATCTATGCTCTTAGGCACGAAATTATACAGTATAATCAACACTCAACATCTTCAAAAAATGATTTAAAGAATGAGAATTATCCAAATTTTTTCAGTAACTTCTACTTATTTTGCTCCAATGTCTCTTGAAACGGGCAAAGTTACAGCAGAAAATCCTGTTACAAGTTACAACAGCATTAATACCTCAGTAAAATCATCGTCTGAAATTTTGCAGATAGGTACACCTTTTGGCACATGAGAAAGTTTGAGCAGAATTTCTTTGTTGTTTTCATCATTCTTTGAAGATCTGTTTATTCCTGTGGTGGACGCAAATTCGTAATGTCAGTATATGCATGTTAGGAAAGTATGGTAGTCAGTAAAAGAACATCATTCATGTTGACCTTCTAGAGAAATGCACTGTGCCACTAAAGAGCACTCTACTGAAAGCTTTCCATTTTATAGATCATTTTCCTTTTTCAGATATGTGTGTTAGGTACAATGCATGACTTGGTTTTATGCAACATTCTTTTTCTACCAACTAAAGTGAACTACTATACTTTCATAGATAGAAAAATTGTATTATGACCATTAACTTCAAGCCATCACAAAGATTACCTACTACTGGTAGGAGCAGATGTGAATTCTTCTGTAAGTAGTCATTCGGGTCAGACTTAATTCTTACAAAACTTCCAAACACTTTGCTGTCAAAAGTATCTGGTTGCTTCAAAAGCTCCTCCAGTAAGCTCCTCTTCAAGTACACAAGCTTGAGGTTTGAACTAATTATGGCTGCAAAGAAGCTCTGAGTCTTTTTAGAAACTATGTTCTGACAAGGTTTGGTACTTGAGATCAATTTTCTCCGCGTCGATATTACGAATGGCTCATTATCATCCCTATCTTCTGAACTACTAGTGACATCATCCATTTCCTTAAAATTCTCTGCAAAATGTGGAGCCAAAAGGTTTTGAATGTTATTTCTATTCACTGATCTCCTCCCCAGTAAAGATCTTAGTTGTTGATCACAAATTATATTTCTTTTTTTCTGGGGGTCAAAAAGCTTGTTTTCTTTGCAGTACTCAGTAATGATCAAAGCAACGTCACATTCAGATAATTCTCTGCTCGTGTCTCTACCAGTATATTTAAGAAAGTCGATGAGATTTCTTGAACCCCATCCAATAAACTCTTTTTTCTTATCTCCTTTTATTGACTTCAGCTTTTCTGTGTGCTTCTTTTCCCTCGCTGATTTAACTCCATCTCTGACATTCAGGTCATCACAATCAGAAACTTCAAAGTCACTTCCATCTTCAGATTCTCCACTATCATCTTCCTCTTCAGCTATTTCATCTAGATCCAACTCACTCTTGTTTTTGCTATTCTTCAAGAAGTTACGGGCAGAGTGTACATGTTGAGAATTCAGCCCTTCTTCTTTTTTTATAATTTCATAATATTCTGCAAATAAGCATTCATATGTCTCTCGATCTTTGAAATCTATATTTCCCTGTTAACAAGAAAGAGTGTGAAAATAACGAGATAAAAAGAAAAGAAAATTGTATACAAGGCCCAGATATAAATTTCCTTACTCTGCTCCAAGTTTCCAACAAGAGAAAAAAATCAACAAAACTTTTTCTAAGGTCAGTCAGAAAAAAAATAACTCGTGTTCATTACTTAATAAGGAATTTAAAATAAGTTTGCAACTAGGCTTACATTGGAATTTTTTAAAAAATTACACTTGTTCATGTGTGTGAAACTTACTATTCATCAGAGTCCAACATTATATTCGACGCACTATGCTTTTAGTTTGAATTCACTATAGTCTGACTTTTCTATATTTTGTCATTTCATATAGGAACGTAAAACATACACTACCAATTTAGTTCGAGTTATGATATATACACACCTCTCCACTCCTTTTCCACCTTCTCTCTCCTTTATTTCTCTTTTCTCTATCAATCAAATCACCTATCACATCTTTACTTTCTCTCTCCTTTTTTCCTATCTCTCTCTTCCTCCACCTCTCCACACCTCAAAAATGAGGTGTGAAGAAATAATTATTCATTTAGTTCCTGTAAATTTTTTTCAAAACAATTTTCACCGTTCAGAAAAAGGACAGGGAAGAACCTGTTTGAGATTGTGTTCCAGGTTTCTTTTCTTATCATTCATAGAACAACTCTTCCCACTAAGATTGGTAATTTAGGTCAAAATATTTCAATTTGCCAACATACATAAATAATAAACAAACAGAAAGTAGTTATTTTTTTTGTTGTCA
Organism: Lotus japonicus; assembly: GCF_012489685.1. NCBI lineage: Eukaryota > Viridiplantae > Streptophyta > Magnoliopsida > Fabales > Fabaceae > Lotus > Lotus japonicus. The sequence goes on from NC_080046.1 coordinate 9,054,314, forward strand.
AATTTACAAATTTGTATTTTTTCTCTAGTTGCATATGACAAAGGATTGAAAATAATCTTACACCATCAGAATCAACATCGGCATTTCCTTCAATTAGAAACGCAAGTTTTGAGCAGTGTCTGCAAACTCCTTTCTTCCCTTTGATAATGGCAAATTCACCAAAATAGATGCACTTCCCACAAACAGCACTTGGGCAGCATAAGCACCTAAACTGAGATGTTTTACGGCAACGGTCACAAAAATGTGAACCTGCAAAAAAAAAAATTCAAAAAAAATTCAGTATCAAAAGAATTAGAAGACAATTTGCCTAAATCTCTAAAACATGAACTGACAAAAAAAAAGCAGACAAAACTCAGTTCATCATGACAAGCAACACATGCACAAAATATTCTCCAAGGTTGCTAATTCCAGCACAGAGTTCTATGACATTGCCAGGAAACTAAAAATAAGATCATATAATACATGAAATCTCTGTTAAAGACTGATTAAATACTAACTTTTCAGGCATTTCTTAGATCACCAAGATATGCAGTTTCCGATAATTACAAAGTTCGAGAGAAAAAATGGGGCATCTGACCATAATTCCCAGAAATATAAGATGGGCAGTCACTTGTATGGTATCAATTTTAGAAATATGTATCATGCCAAAAAAGGAAAACATATTCGAATGCCTTGAAATAATGGTAGAGTGATAGGTTGAAGTAGCTTACCACAAGTCCAATAACTGTCATCCTCCAAAAAAGTATCATCGTATCCCACGCAACGAGGATGATAAGCTTTAAGGCAATCCCTTTAAGCAACATGATACAAAAGAAGGTACTTACAGGACAAATTATATCTATGTAATATGACTGAAATCCAGATCCATCACAATTTCACAATCATACTAGTGATAGTGATCACCAAGCTTTACTCAAACAAACTTACAGAAATTTCATGTAAACAACAACTTGATCAACAAAAAATAAAAATAAATTAAAATCCAAAGTACCAGCAACTTCTTTGTTAAAGCTGCCTCAGAATTATCCATATTTTGCAAGGCCAAACACATACTATACAATTAGAAATGCTATGTGACACGAGAAAACCAAAGCACGAACGAGAAGAACAGTTATTTTGCTGGTTTGACCGAAATCAAGGACAATGACTGAATGAGAAAAGCCACATGATTAAAATCAAGCAGTGAAGATTATTTCATTTCCCCATTCGTTAAACATTGTGTCATGCAATTTAGTATTTTCCCTATAAAATAGGAAGCACCACGTAAGAAATGACTGCAATCTGCAACCATCTATTGATGCAGCAAACAAGCAGAGGCAAGAATGTATGCACCTACCTCACCTTTGCAAACAAATATATTCGTAAAAGTCACAAATTTATATAATAAATAAATTAATAAAATGACAAACTGATATTAAGTGCTCTTTTCATTACAAACTAATCTAAACTCAATTTAGCTCCTTTACAAGTTCCAACCTTCAAGATAACAAAAATAAAAAAAGAAATAGCTCCTTCATTTTATAAAATAAAAATAACATGCATTCATGTTTCTGAACTTACCCATAATCACACACCCTCAAGAGCCCTCCATCCTTGCACACAAAACACCAATCCTCCGCAATCTCTTCCTTTCTTCTTTTGAGCTTCTTTCTTGCCATCTTGTTTCAGAAAACAAGCAAAGAAAACAATGCACAATGTAGAGTTCTGTTCAACAACTCTGCACAATGTAGTAGGAGAAAACCAAAATCAGGGAAAGTAAGAAGGACCCATTTGCCAGAAAGAACCAAATACACAAAAATGAAGAGCTCATACAACAATGCAACAGAGAAAAACCTTGAAAAACAGTACAACTTCTTAGGTTGAAAATAAGTTTGAGGTGAGAGTGACGATGATGCAGTGTTCACAACAATGGAGTTCAGAGTGTTTTGGGCCCAGGTTCTGATTTGGGTGGGGCATGTGAATGGACTGGAGTGAGAGAGAGAGACTTTGTTGTTTGGATAAGGTTTGAAAGTGGTCAACACATTTTTTAATACGCATTGTTCCAAAGTGAAAATTTTAAATTTGTCACACTAACAAAAATTATTTTTATTGAGATCTTTGGCCTTCACAACTTCTTAGAGCATCTCTAATGTAAGGTTCTTAGTTTTTATTTTTGAGTTAAGAACTTTACCATTGAAGGTGCTGACATGGAGCTCTTAGTTCTTAAAAATAAGAACTCAGTTCTTATATAAGAAGTTTTGTTTTTTGAGTTCTTAGCTTAAAATATTAATTATTTCTCTCTCATTCAAATTACTTTATTACTTTATGAGTTTTATTTTTAACTTTATGAAAATAAAAAGTATAAATAATGTGGTTGGTGGGACCAAATGAATAGTGGTAAGAACTAAGAACTAAGAACTCATGGTTTGAGCAAAATTGCTTGAGAGTTGCTTAAGCACATGTGGCAATACTGGCACACATGAATAGTGCTAAGAACTAAGAAATAAGAACTAGCATTGAAGATGCTCTTAGTCGTCGAAAATAAGAACTCATGATAATGCACTTATGATAATGTACTTTCAACTTTTATTCAATTGTTACTTTGTATACATAATTAAATAAAGAAAATATTATTTTTTACTCTAATGTAGTTTGTGCTTCGCAATTGATAGATTAGCAAGCATAAGGGCTAGTGTGCTCTAATGTGTTCATTTTCTTTTGAGAATCAATATAGGAAGTTAAAGCAACCCCATGAACCAAGAAGGAAGAACAACCGCAAGGTCATGGTTTTGCACATATATTACATTTAATTGAGCTTGGCATGTCTATAAGTCCTAACACAGCGGTAGGTAACTAAATTATTACAACATAATACTCTAGCACATGAAATTAACATTATAAAGTTTTGAGTCAGCTAGCTAGCCATGGAAAGGGGTGGCAGTGGCGGCAGCAACCTCGATGGTTGTAGTGGCAGTTGCAGGGGCACCGTACTTGGTGAAGAGTTTATAGGAGGAAATGATAGAAAGCAGCACATAGCAAAGCACCGCCACAAATGTGATAGCTGTTGTTGCTGTCAACTTATTACAAAATCGACCAAATGAACCACAAGCTGAGCTCCACGTTGTTCCGGCGTCTCCCTTCTCCATCAGGTACAACACCTCCGTTGATGCAGCTCCCGCACCCAGAATTATGTACGTTAGTACCTAGCAAGTAACACAAATATATATAAAAAAGTTTCAGTAGTTATTTTTTTGATAATCCTACAGTTATGTTATGTGATATGATATCTGATATTTGTATAAAATCGTTAGATAAAATATGTTGTGGGCCAAGACTTGACCAGCCAGCCCAAGTTTGCAAGGTAAGCTCAAAGGAACAAGGCCCAAACAAGTTGACTGCTAATAATTCAAGCCCAAACTAGATGAGGAGGAGATTAAAGTTAAACTTGTCTGATTAGCCAACTAATCAAGTTAGATTAGATCATAGTTATAGGTGATTCTAACACGTAGGTTTTCGGTTATGTCGCCTAAGCATAAAGTTACTTGATTGAAATTGTGAAGACAAATAAAACCAACACACACCTAGGTATAAATACGGTTTATTGAGAAACCAGGGTAGGCTCTATTGATTTTATCATTTTATTGATCTTCCTATACATCTAAACATTTTTCCTACTCTTGTTATAGACTTTAGAGCGTTGGTGTGCATTTTGTTTTATCACTTTTTGTATGTACCCCATCATCATACTCTGCCATATGTGCAACCAATCACCACACAGAGCCCATGAGTTGTGGAAGATCAATCAATTTTGATTTTAAATATCTCAATGGTATATTCATCTTTCATATATTTTGTTTTATTGAGTTTTCAAGTGTGAACTAATTTTCCCATATTATTTAAGAGTGAGCTAGTTGAAGGAAATCTTACACCGATGGTTGGAGGAACCAGGGGAAGTCTAAGGTAGAAAAAACTATAATATTGAAGAAATAATGGGGAATTATTAAATAAAGTCTTTTTTGCTATTCGGAAAAATTAATGAACAAACAATAAAGATCACTAAGACGTACGTGAGTCAAATTTCTTATATTAATTTTAACTGATTCAATTTTATTTGATAATATGAGACTTCAAATTCACAGTTAAAAACAAAAATCTTCGTAGTAAGTGTGAATTTCAGCTGAACCAATGTAATAGGATTAAAATTCCACCTAGGAACCAAGTCAGACAGCTCACAATGTTCAAATTTTCCTGGGCAAAACTTCGTTATCCCTTTCAGCCTACATTTATTGTTAGGATAAACCTTTGGAGCATGGATGGCCATAAAGGTGGTCACAATCATGTTGCTTAATTAGGAAGATTCAATAAAAGGGTTACAAAAAATATTTTTTCCCCTAAAAGAACAAATTATTAAATTTGGTTCCTTAGCTTTTAATTTTATCGTTAATTCTGTAACCAAAAAAAAATATATCGTTAATTTTGATCCCTCTAAAATAGCAAATTATTGATAGTCCCTCTATTTAATTTTCTAGCGGTTTAAACGGTCTCTAACATATTTTGTGATGGTAATGCACAAAACCCGCCACGAAATTAGTTAGTGGCGGTTTAAACTGCCAAAAAATGTCTCAAACATGAATGGAGGAAACAAAATCAATAATTTACTATCTTGTGGGAACTAAAATGAATAAAAAAATTAAAGAGAGATTTAAATCAATCATTTGTTATCTTTGGGGACTAATAACATATTTATCCCTTTCTTTTTTGGTACATCGGAAAGATAAATTGCACCCGTCAGGAATCGATTTCTGAACCTCCCTCTACCCAACCCATATGTCCCTCAACTCCTACCACTTGAGCTATCCTACGGGGACATATTTATCCCTTTAAAAAAATGGCTGAAACATATTAAAAATAAATCTTTTTTTTTGTCAAAATATTAAAAATAAATCTAAACAAAATCATTCATCCACTTTTTTTTTGTCAAATCATTCATCCACTTAGACATATTAATAGCTCTTTTTGGGCCTAATGTTAACCTTCATAATTGGGCTGCTGCAAAATGATGGCAGAAAAAAAAAACAATGATGACCTGGTCGAGCAAAAAGAAAGTCCAAGCACGGGACATGGTGGGGGAAGGGCGTGGCACAGCAACAAAAACCGCTGAAAGTAGAGAGTAACCAGCACAAATACCATTCGCATGTACCAAATACCTGCAGTATTCATTTCAAAAACCAAGAATTTAATGTTTCATCAGTGTGCATGTACCCAACTTTTGTGATGCATATGTGTGCATATATGGTGAGAAATCACATATTAAAATCATGTATGCATTGTGGCTGATCGTAAAAGTTACAAAAAAATTCTATTTACTGTGATTCTAACTCCATTTTGTTTTTCTACCATGTAAATAAACATGCAATAGATTTATATATGTTAATATGTACCTGAAAGGTCCAAGATCAGTGTAGTCAACAGAGCCATAATCGTTTTCTTGAGAGTTCTTAAGCATGAGGACAAGCGCTGATACACAGAGACCAATAGGAAGGAGACGCAGGAAGGTCTCAAGTGAGCGTAGGGTGGTGGCGCCGTTGCCTTCTAATTCCTCACCACCACTTGCAGCAGTTCCCATCATAAGTTGCATGGGAGATCTTGCAGCTGCTACTGCGGTTTCTTTATCCATGATCACCACTATAACTAGCTACTTGTTGTAATGTGTGTGAGTATCTGTAGACACGGTTACCTGATCTTTTTATGTTTCTTGCTGGCTTGGTTTGGTTTTGATGGGTTATAACTATGTCGGCCAGAGATAATGAGATCCATGTACCAAACCAACTACTGCTTGAACTTTAGGGGGTAGTAGGCATAGGCATGTGGGATTTGGGAATTTAATTGGCTCAAATTAAGAAGAGGGTGGGAGAGACAGGTATGGCATCTGAACCAGCAATCAATGTCATTATGGCTCGCCACATATTCCCACGCCTTTTTTTTTTTGTTAAAAAAGAAATTAGAGTAGATTCACCTCTCAAAAAGATACATACATGCTCCAAACACAATTTTCACGTTGGTAGCAATAACTGAACACACAATTTTCTGCGGAGAAGTGGTGTATTTTTGGTAATGACCCTTAAATTTTTTTTTTCTTTAATTATAATAGATTCAATTGATGACCTATGTGGAGTGTTCGAGAATTGGATTGGCCTGGTTGAAGAAAAAAACCATTCAATCAAATCTCATCACTTTTATAATTTTATCATCTAATGAATTTGTCTCAAAATTTAAATCCAAACTAACTCATTAAATTTATAGCGGTTTGAATTGGATTAAAAGTTTTAGTTTTTATTTAACTTTTTCACCATTAATATTATAGTGTATAATGTATAATAAATACATGCATATAACTTATAGCATCAATTCAACATTCATAAACTATACTTGATGCCTATTTAAAATACAGTCAACAATACTTTTTTAAATTTATAATTATTTTTACTCACTTTGATGCCTATTTATTCAAATAATTACTTGAAACTCTTTTTTATTGAAATTTATTTTTATAAATATGCACGTGTCAACATATACGGATGTAAATATGTAAGTATTAATGATATTATAAAGGTACAAATAAAATTCTATATATTTACAAATGTTCGATTTGGATTGGATTGGTTTGGTTTTGAAAATCCAATATGATCCGATCCAATTAAAAATTCCAGTTCTTTTGGGTTTCGGTTTGATTGGATCAGTTTTTCGGGTTTTGTTTGTATTGAATTGGTCATGAACCCATATGACTTATCAACAATTTTGACTTGTTCAATATCATGTGTCATTTCAGTAATTCTAGTTGAATTTTTTTTATCCACATGTTTTTTTTTTGAAAGCAAAAGTTTTATTAGATGAAATGGTTGATTGTACAAACATAACTCAATAAAATGAGCATAATCCCCTACAAACCCTAAAAAGCACCTATCCACATGTTATTTTTTAAAATTTCCACCCTCATCTTTGTAACATCCCGACTTGACGACTAACCTCACGGTAACAACACGAGTCTTTTCAGTGCGCTTTGTCCTCACTCGCGCACTTCCCGAGAAAGCTTCACAGGAGGTCACCCATCATAATATTGCTCCGAGGCTAGCACACTTAATCATAGAGTTCTTATGAGTTGGGCTCCCGAAAAGAAGTTGGAACTTGTTATTATGGGTAGTACAATCAAATCATATATGTCCTCCTCAACTGTATAGTCTATCCTTATACAGTCTCGGAATACCTCTTGCTCGGGTGTGGTGCGTCCCTCCACATAGAAGGCGATCAATCCTCGCCCTCGTCAACTCAGGGCGTCACAGGCCCACCAACTTTCGTTTGGTTCGTCCTCAAACCACACCGTACAGGGAGAGGTCAGCTTTGATACCATTTGTAACATCCCGACTTGACGACTGACCTCACGGTAATAACACGAGTCTTTTCAGTGCACTTTGTCCTCACTCGCGCACTTTCCGAGAAAACTTCTCAGGAGGTCACCCATCATAATATTGCTCCAAAGCTAGCACACTTAACCGTGGAGTTCTTATGAGTTGGGCTCCCGAAAAGAAGTTGCAACTTGTTATTATGGGTAGTACAATCAAATCACATATGTCCTCCTCAACTTTATAGTTCATCCTTACACAATCTCGGAATACCTCTTGTTCGGGTGTGGTGCGTCCCTCCACATAGAAGGCGATCAATCCTCGCCCTCATCAGCTCAGGGCGTCACAATCTTCCCTTTTCATTCTCTCCTTTTCCCTCTTTCATCATCTTCTTCTACCTCCTCTTCCAGTTTTTGTGTTTTGTTTGGATTGAATTGATTATGAATACTCATATGACCTATCATGCTATCATCAATTTTGACTTGTTCAATACCATGTGTCATTTCAGTTATCTTAGTTGATTTTTTCTTTATCCACATGTTATTTTTCTTAAAAAATTCCACCCTGATCTTCCTTTTCCCTCTTTCGTCATCTTCTTCTTCCTCCTCCCTCCCTATCAATATCACTCACTGCCACTCAACACCTCAACGACTATCACTACTCATTGCGGCACAACCATCGCTACCACTTGGACTTTTGAAATATGTGGGAGATTGTTTGAAAATAATTTGAATTTGAAATTGCCTATGTGATGAGTCTTCTAAAGGTTTATATATCAAACTTCACATGGAGGTGGTAAAGAGTTTAGTGAGGAGTTAACCCTCATAGTACGCATGAGATTAGGCTTCATTGGCCCAATGCAGTGTAAATCGAAGGAATTTCCTCGACCCCTTGTGCGCACGATATATGGGCCTTACTGTTTTTTTTCCAGTGCAACCTTACTCTATGAATACCAAGCCTATTTTCGCAGAATGGTCATCCGTTAGAAATCATCTTCTCTTCCTTTATCCTAATCTAGACAATATTAGTAGTTTAATCGCTAATTCTAATATTCTGATATTCATTAGAAGGGACTGTTTAATCCTGATCAGAGGTAGAGGCAGGAATTTCAGTATGGGGGGACTAAGATCTAAATGAATATTATTTATAAGAGAATTTCAATTCTTATCAAAGACATTTTATCTAAACATAAGAAATATAAGATTAGTTTGATTAGTGCAAAGACATTTTATCTAAACATAAGAAATATAAGATTAGTTTGAGTGCAAGAAATACTAACCGACTCATAAGTATTTTGGTGATAACAAAAAATCATAATTAACAAAAAAACTACAACTGCCTTTTTTTTGGATAAGCATGTTAGATTTATTTATAATTAATTCTCTCTTTTGTTATGTGAATTAACATTATCAATTAATTAGAATATATTTTGTTTGGTCATTAATATCAATTAGGTGAATTATTAATTTAATTCAATTACATGTATTACGATGGATGGTAGATTAGGCTTTTGTTATTAACTGTCCTAGCTATGATGGGTTAGGTCAGTTAACTTCTTTGTCTAATGAGGGGACACTGGTCTCAACTGGTAATATATAAACTGCTGCCCCATTAGACAGTTTATCTTAAGAACGTACTACCAGGTGCTGAGAGCAGTTCTACCCACTGGTTCTTTTTCACTTTCATTCTTCGGTAGATTTATGGATTCTTCAATACTTCCAGGTGCATAATTCATTTTACACTATTGAATCACAACATGCTATAATCTGTATCTATATTTATATGATCTATTTAGGTCACTTATATTAAGCTAAGCACTCATTCATTAATGAAAGGAGTACAAGTGATACGCAAACCCATTACAAATTTAATTAGAGCATCTCTAATGTTAATTCTTATTTTTTAGTTCTTAGCACTATTTATGTGGGCCCGTATTGTCACTTGTGTTTAAGCAACTCTCAAGCAATTTTGCTCCAACCATGAGTTACCACTATTCATTTGGTCCCACCAACCATATTATTAATACTCTTTATTTTCATAAAGTAAAAAACAAAACTCATAAAGTAATAAAGTAATTTGGATAAGAGAGAAATAATTAATATTTTAAGCTAAGAACTAAAAAATTAAAACTTCTTATATAAAAACTGAGTTTTTATTTTTAAGAACTAAAAGTTTCATGTCAGCGCCTACAATGATAAAGTTCTAAGTTCTTAGTTTTTAACTCAAAAATAAGAACCTTACATTGGAGATGCTCTTAGAGAATGAAAATAAATGTTACAAAGAGACATAACATAGCCCACAATTCAGTCCATAAGCAAAGCAACATCTTTCTTTTATTTTATTTTTTGAAAGGCCAAATAAAATTAATGAAGTGCATAAGGGGTGTCCCAACCTAACATAAATAAAAAGAATCTAATGTCAACCAAGTCTCCAACTACAGCCATCTAAGAGAAAAACGAAACAGGGAACAGAACGCTAGCAAGGAAAATTCCAACTAGCTGACAGCAGCAAACAACCAGAAGGGGAAAAATAGCAGTAAAAAAATTCCACATGCAAGTACCCTTTGTATACTACTTGGAATCCCCCATGGTCATCCTAACAGCTCCGTGCCTATAATTGTATAGCCTAGATAAGTGCTAATCAACTTCTAATTGCCACCAGTATGTATACAAGCACCCCAGCATCAATTTGTATATTTCTGTTATATATCAGCAATTAGCAAGGCACTACAACGGCTCATTGGACCATTCACTGCAGGGAAATTGTAAAAGGCCAGGGCCTGTGGCTCCGCCTCTGATCCTGATGAGTGTTTTAGATAACACCTGAATAAAACTCTCAAGAATAATAAATCTAATTCAAGATTTAACTCACTGATTTACTTCCTCTAATTTGTGTTGTTGCTGCTACAATTTTTTGTTATTCATACAACAATATTTGGTCATATGCAAACAAATGCAAGTGTATATATGGCTTAGCTTAGGTGGCAGTCGCAGATGAATGGAAAAAAAGGTAAAGACACAAAACAGAAAGTGTGAATGTAATGCCTTAGAGCAACTCCAACCCCAAAATTCTTATCTGGTTTCTTAACACACTATTCAGCACTATTCATGTGGGCCCTGTCTGCCACATCAGACTTAAGAAACTCCTAAGAAACTGAAGCAGATTTTGCTCCAACCCATGGTTTCTTAAATTACTATTTGAAGGGTCCCACCCGTGTCCCACCATACAACATAAATTAATAATATTTATTTTCACTCAATTTAGATTTAAAATTTAATACTAAATCAATACTTCAACTTAAAAATAATTTAATTAAAATTAATACGAATTTAATTTAAATTTAATTTTACTTAATATTTAAAACAATTAAATTTAAATATCGGCATGCTAACTTGAAACAAAAATAAAAAAGTACATTGTGTTATTTCTAGCAAAAACAATTTTATTGAATGATAGAAATAAAGACGAAAGAAAATACATGACAATGAAAAATAAACAACAATACATTTGAAATGAAATACATAATAACACTTGAAGGTTAATTTTCATTATTCTCGTTTTCGGGAAGCTGCCAAATATGCTCCACCAAGTCTGCTTGAAGCTGGTGATGAATTGACCTATCAATTTGATGTGCTCTTCTTTCCAAGATATTTCTAAAAGCGGGAATAGGACCACTTACTACTTCAGCATCCAATATGTCATTATTGACCTGATCATAAACAAAATTACCTCGGTACGTGTTGCGCTCATCTTCAACAATCATGTTGTGCAATATGATGCAAGCATACATTATTGACTTCATCTCATTCGGATGCCAAAAGCGTGATGGACCACGAACTATTGCAAACCGAGATTGGAGAACGCCGAATGCACGTTCAACGTCCTTTCTTGCTCCTTCTTGTCTTTTCGCAAATTTTTGCCTTTTTTCTCCTTGCGGCATTGGGATGGTCTTCACAAATGTAGCCCACGGGGGATAGATACCGTCTGCTAGATAGTATCCCATGTTATACATTGTTCCATTCACGCTAAAGTTCACCATGGGAGCATTTCCACTCAAAACCTCATTAAAAACCGGAGATTGATTTAGCACATTAATGTCATTGTTAGAACCTGCAATGCCAAAAAATGCATGCCAAATCCACAAGTCTTGTGATGCCACTGCTTCAAGCATGATTGTGGGCTTTCCATGATCACCTCGGGTGAATTGACCTTTCCACGCAACTGGACAATTCTTCCATTCCCAATGCATACAATCAATAGAACCCAACATACCTGGAAATCCACGAGACTCGCCCCATTGAAGTAAGCGGGTAATGTCTTCCTGGTTCGGGCGCCTCAAGTATGTTCCACCAAATACTGCACACACACCTTCCACAAAATTCTTTAAGCACTCAATTGCAGTACTTTCACCAATTCGAACGTACTCGTCAACACTGTCAGCAGGTGATCCGTACGCCAACATACGAATAGCGGCGGTGCACTTTTGTAATGGTGACAGGCCTTGTCTTCCAACTGCATCGACAGACATTAAAAAGTACGGGTCATGAGACCCAAGGGCCCCTACAATTCTGAGGAACACATGCTTTCGCATTCGAAACCTTCGTCGGAAAAGCTCTTCCGTGTACACAGGATTTTCGGAGAAGTAGTCATTCCACAACCGCTCGTTCCCAGCTTCACGATCTCTCTCTATCACCTTTCTTGTTCGCTTGGGCCTAACGGTGTTGGCACGTCGTTGATAAAACTCCATCTCCTCCTGCATCATATCTTCTATAGTCGTGTCATTGATAAGTTCGTCAATGACAACGTCGTAAATGTCCAAGTCGGCCATATTGTTTGGATCCATTCTATGACACAATGAGAAACTATCAGTGTAATTGGATAGGAGGAAGAAAATATGAGAGGACAAAACAACTCTTGAATGTTGAGATGAATGAAATATGACATGTATAAATAAGAGAAACAACAACGGCTATATTCTCCAACGGCTATATTCCACAACGGCTATATTCCCCAACGGCTATATTCCCCAACGACTATATTCCCCAACGGCTATATTCTCCAACGGCTATATTCCACAACGGCTATATTCCCCAACGGCTATATTCCCCAACGGCTATATAGAACACATAAGTAGAAACGCAGTACACATTAAGAAAAATTCGAATACTGAAATTACAACATTAATGCAGAATACATAAGTAGAAATGCTAAAATTACAACACTGATGCAATACACATAAGTAGAAATGCTAAAATTACAACACTAATGCATAATCAATAAGTAGAAATGCTAAAATCACAACATTGGCACACGCTAAGAAAGACAACAACAAGAATTAAGACATTCCTAGTTCTTTCATGGCGAATTCAACTAGGCGCTGATGCGTTGCTAACTGCACCTCGTTCATTTCAGATGTGTCCTCCATAAGGATATCTTTGTATTCCTTCAATAACCGCGCCTTTTGAAGTTTGTTTTTTTCCTTTCTCACCTCCAGTTCTTCAGTCTTGAGCTTCTCAAAACTCGCAAGGAATCCCAGTTTAGCTTTCCCGATGGCTATCATCTCGGAGTTAGGAACATAATCGAGATCACTTGAAGCTGTGTCTCCTACTTTGGCCTTCCTTTTCTGGTTCTTTTTTCCCAACGGGCGGGTTGCTGGTTGTGTGGCCTCATATTCGTCGCCCTCGATTGATGCACTCCGGTCAGACGATGTTGCATACACCCCATCTACTGACTTCTTCTGCCTCGTTGAACTGGTTGTCATAAATGTTCCCTTCCACTTTGGTTCATCCTTCACCAACCGCCATTCATTCTCATGTTTGAAATCTTTACCCGTATCTACATGATATAATTGATGCGCCGTAGCCATGATGTCCTTATCTGAGTGTCCACTTTTCCAATGATTGACGGCTTTAGTGTGGCAACCGACAAATTTTTGAAGATCAGCATTCAATTTATTAAAATGAGATTTCAGGGATAACCATGTCCTCGAAGGAGAGGCATCGTCGCGGTACTCCTCATATTGGGCTCGAATCTTATTCCAGAACAAATCTGACTTTTGCTCATTTCCCACGACCCGATCGGTAGAAACGTTGAGCCATGACTGAAGAAGAAGTATATTATCTTTACCACTCCATTTGGTGCGTTTATTTCCGGATTCTTCAAGATCAATATCATCTAGACCCCGTTGAGTAGAAAATTCAGGCTCCTCGGGCATAGCCTCACATTGTGTACTTGAGACTTTTGAACTACTGCTGCTACCAGTAGGAGGTGCTTGGTATTGTGGTGGATACATGCAATATTGTGGATTGTTTGGATAAGACATTTGTGATGGATATGATCCCATTTGACCCTGAGGTTGGTTTTGATGGTAGAACGATTGTGGAAACATTTGATACGAAGGATTTTGAACATTACCACCGGTGTGAGGAGGTTGGTTTTGAGGGTGACACATCTGCGGATGTTGGCTTTGTGGTTGATACATTTGCGGATGTGGGTTTTGTTGTTGGAACATCGGCATAGGTTGGCTTTGCGGGCGAATCACCTGCGAATGTTGGTTTTGTTGTTGGAACACCATCATAGGTTGGCTTTGCAGGTGAATCATCTGCGGAGGTTGGTTTTGTGGCGGAAACATAGGCGAAGGTTGCAAACCTTCACTTGTAGGAGGTGTTTCATTGTCGAGCAGTGGATAATATTGCTCATAAGGATTAGACATTGTGAGAAATTTGAGAATTTTTGGACAAGAGAGAAATTGTGGGAGTAAATGTTGGTGTTTCAAATGGTCTACTGCACTATATATAAGGTAAAGAATCTGAGAATTGAAAAAACGGTCGGAGAATTGAAAAAACGGTCAGAAAACGGGCAGAAAAACCGGTCAAACCGGTCAAATTAAAAAAATTCAAAAAAAAAAAAGCCCAAACGGGCAGAAAACCGGCACCAGCCGGTGGGATGACCGGCTCAGCCGGTCACCCACTATATAATCTATTTTTCCTCACTCACTCTCCATTCTAACCCTAGCCGCTCCTCTCTTCTTCCTCTCTTCTCTCACGCAGCTTCTTCTTCCTCTCTTCTCTCACGCAGCTTCTTCTTCAACCTCTCTCACTCACCTTCCTCTTTTCCCCTTCCTTTTTCCCCCTTCCTCTTTCCCTGACCTGCAGCGTCTCCTTTTCCCCTTCCTCTCACCCTAAACCCTGCAGATCCTTCCTCTCTGCCTCACTTCTCCTTTTCTCCTTCCTCTCGACGCCTCCTCTTCTCCTCCCTCTCTCCCTCACTTCTTCTCCCTCGATCTCTCTGGTCCACTCCTCCAAAGCCCCAACCGATCACCAAACATCAACCGCCGCCACTAAACAACCACATGCAGTCACCATCGGCCACCAAACAACCACCACCGCCACCATACAGCCTCAATCCGACCCCCACAACCCCTGTTTGCAAGCTTCAAAGCCTTGAAGCTTGCAAAAATCCTTCCTTTTCACACATGCAAGGGCCATTACTCAGATCAGAGCTTCCAGAACTCACCAGAGAAGATTTTTTTTTTAGGGTTTGTAAATATCAATTTATGTGTTTTAAGTTTCAATTTCTTCCTGTAAAGTTTCAATTCATTCAATAAAATTGCAATTTTCGTCCTCTGATTATGTCTCTGTTTAATTTACATTGTTCAATTTCATCCTTTCTGTTATGTTTGCCTCTGAAATCTGTTGGGGAAGTGAGAGAAAATAATAATTTTTAATGCTAAGAAACCAAAAAGCATAGTTGCTTGCAGAAGCAACCATGCACTGTAGCTAAGAAACTGAACCTGCCAACTGAGCAAGCTCCAATGCTGAAAAAAATAAGAAACTGTATCTTAGCAACTCCAGCTGGGTTAAGAAACCAGCGTTGGAGTTGCTCTTATTGCCCTAAAAAGAAGGACACGAAGGCTGCAATCACATCAACAATGGAATGGATTATGGATGGGTGTGGTTGTTTTTGTTGTTATTCAAAATTCAAACTTGGTTCAACGAAAACTCAGTGGGCGCCGCGAAAACCAATCATCATCTTGTTGGGTTGGGGCAATTTAGTAATTTCGGCTGCATTGAGTAACGATTCCATGTCAACACTTGTTCTTCGACCTTATCCAAATTCCTTGGGACCTTCACTCTCCACGCGCTTCTCTACTCCCCTCTCCCTCCTCCTATTCCCTATTCATAATTCATAATAAAATATTAAAAGTGTATTACTCCATAAAATATATTTTGAAATAAAAATTATAACTATTTAGATTTAGATTTAGAGAAGAAGTTTGATGCAGGATGGTGGAAATTTTAAACGGACCGTCACGTGTTCAAAAACATTTATGTTTTTTTATTTTAATTAAATTTATAGCTTATTTTCTAATTTGACGTCTCATCATTGGTTGTCTGTGTAAAAATGTTTACAGTGACGGTACATTATCATTAAACTCCTTATTAAAATAATATTTGTGACTTTAGAAAATTTTAATTTTTTTTTTGAAAATGAAAATTTTAATTACTATGATATGATTAGTTTCTTTTGAAAAATAATCAAATAAATGAGATCTAAATACAATATTTTTATTTAATGTGCTAAAGCATAAAATTTTAGAAATACTTTCGCAATCTCATAAAAAGTGATAAAATTAATTGTAAATTTGTAACGTATTCCATTTAATCTTTTTTTTTTGACAAATCATTTAATCCTTAAAACTACTAGCTTTTGCATCATTATGTTACTTCATATTTCATAATAATGTTTTTTATTGATATTAATTCAACTGAATAGTTTTTTTCAAAATATCATAAATAATACATTTTAATTTTTACGTTGAATTTTTTTAATTTTTGATAGTAAAATAATATATCGAATCTTATATATTAAAATATTATTTCTCATTTATTGTGACATATATAATAATTGTTTTTATTAAAAATATAATAATTATCATTTTCATTTCTAATGAGATAGATGTTTTTTTTTTTTTTTTTTTTTGAAACTTAATGAGATAGATGTTTATTAAAATAGTCTTTTGTTTTTAATAACTTTAAAGTTTTCAAAAAAAAAAACTTTATAGTCAATACTTAGAATTCTTTTATCAATTTTAATTTAATATTATATTTATAAATCATAATAAAATTATTTTTATCCACAATTTTAAAATTTTATTTTGATTTATTTTTCTTTTAAAATAATTTTCTAATGGCACAATATGTTTATTGGTTATTTAAATTCATGACGATTTTAACAGAAATATTTTATCATCACAAATGTTTTAAATCTTGATATAAATCTTTTTTAGAGATTGGTTATGTGAAGTCAAATTTGTCCACTTAATAATAAGCAATTCACACCACAAGGTGCAATGTATGGTAGTTTACTTCGTTCTTTAATCATATGTTGAGAATTCGAGTCATGATAAAGTTAATTTCAAGATCAGTTGTTTACTGTCTAGTATAAGTTGTTGCTGACAAGGAGATAAATCACCATTGTTAGCATAGATATCATCATATCATGTATATTAAAAAGGAAAATAACTCACGCGCTAAAGCGACGTGTTGAGCTTTTTAGTCCTCAAAATAAACATAAATGGAGTGCTACATTTGGTTAAGTAAAAGGACGATAAGGATAGGGGACAGGAGAAATCATGTTCGGATAAAGCCGAATCTTACTATGACTATTTCTTTCCAAGGAAGAATATTATCAACAAACAATAAAGTAATACATGATTATTAAAAAACACGTTTTAATCTTATCCACCACATCATACCTTTTCCTTCTTCGTATAAATATTCTAACACCTTCCATTCCATTTATATGTGTTCATTCTATAAGTGCTACCCAGATATAAATTGTTACGTGTGGTTGATTGAAAATTGAAGAAAAACACATAGTGTTATCTGAAGAACAGATAAGAGAATGGAGCAGAAGTGTGATATTGTTGGTTCTTTTTCTTTCTCTTCATCTTCATCCTCTGGAATTTCAAGTGGCTCATCATCATCAATGGAGTCTGATTCTTTTGATGAAGTAACCTCCCCTGCATCACCATCTTCTTCCTCTTCCTCTACCACTGATCTGCTTGCATCTGACCCATTGAGTGACATGTCTTCTCTGCTTCAACAACTTCCCATGAAGTAAGCATCTTTTTCTTGTGGGTTTTTTTTTTTTGTCATTTCTTTTGAGATATTTATTTCTAGGGTTTCATTTTTTTTCTCCTGAATTTGCTAAAGTTTGTGTCTTTTTTGATGATCTTACAGGAGAGGGCTTTCAAAATTCTACCAGGGGAAGTCACAGTCTTTCACTTCATTAGCAAAAGTGGAAAGCTTGGAGGATCTTGCTAAGGCAGAGAACCCTCAGAACAAGAGATTGAAATCATGCAAAAGCTATGGAGGAGGGTTGAGTCCAAGTGCCATGTCAAGGCATGTATCTAAGAGGGGTTCATGTTTTTCTTCCATGAGTGCAAGAAGGAGCAGTGGTAACTTCATGGGTAGTAGGCCACCAATCCCTCCTCATAGATCTACCAGCACAACAACTATACCTAATCAAAGGGTGTTGTTTGCTTGAGAGGGATCATTTGATTTTAAATTTTTTGTTGAGTTGAGTTTTTCTTTTATTATTTGCGGAGTATCATGCGATCTAGATTAAGGTAACATGGATGGATGCACCTAATTAGTCTCAATTTTCCCCTACAATTTTGGGATTGTAATTGGCATGTGCAATTCTGATTGACAAATTTTTGGAAGCGAAAAAGTTTTGGAATTTTTTTTTCATTTGACAATTTTAGAGGTAAATCATAAATGTTGTGTATCATAATTTGAAATGACTCAGCATCATGATCTCCCATAGGCAAAATCTGAATCAGCATACCGTCACCCAAAAGACTCGGATCAGAATAACCACATGTGCCAAATGATTTTGGTCAAAGAGAGATTAGATTAAGCATAAAGTCAAACAAGACTTATAAATCAAAGGGTAATTAAGTGAGGGATGCCTATGCGTGGCTCAACGTTTAGCACCGGAATGTTTCTGAGGAGAGGAAGTTGGGTTGGATTTGAAAAACTGAAGATGCTTGAGAAAGTTAAAACATTTGTTTGACTTATTATACATGAATCAATCCAGGTGAATGCGCATAGGTTTAAGTGTAAAATGGCCCCTTCTGCTTCTTGTGGGAGGGAATAAAAATTGGTGTACACTATTTGGGTGTAGACCACTACAGAGATAAGAAGATATGAGAGATAAGTGATAATTGTGATAAATGATGTGATGTGACCGGAAGAAAGAGATAGAGAAAAAAAAGGTGTCCCAAGGTGTCTGCACTATTTGGTGGTCTATGAATCATTACTGTGCGCGAGGTGCTCTAATTTGGTTGTAAACGATATCCATTATCTATGGGATTGTCCACATTTGAGAGAACTCTGATTGAGAATGAGAGTGTTGACTTGGGCGAATTTACAGCACTCTGACTTGAAAGTTTGGGTTAGCACGCTAGCTCGCAACATGCATTATTTGAACTTCGTTGCTTGCATTTGGGGAGTGGCAAAATTGCGTAATAATATGGTGTTCGAGACTCAGACTTGACCTTTACAAATTGCCTGGTGCAACATGCCAACATCTGCCATGTTCACAGTGATTTTGCTTGTTATATGAGGTCGTAGAGGCAGGTCTTGGATGGTGGTCTTTTGAGTCACATTTGGCTTCCCCCGCCGGCGGACTTTGTGAAGCTCAATTCGGATGGCGGCTTCTGTGAAGAGGTTGATACTATGGGTGGTGAGGGCCTTATTCTTGATGGTTGTGGTAAGTGGCTATTTGGCTTCCTTAGCTTCATAGAGGCTGGGATCCTTTTCTTGCTGAAGTCTATGCTCTTTGTGATGGACTGACCCTTGCTTGAAACTGCAAGTTTAAGAAGGTGGTTTGTGAGGTGGATTGTGCAAATCTAATTACTACATTGGAGGATGAAAGTATTATGAGATTTTATAGCATACTAGATGCTTATGAATATGAAACAACTTTTCATGAAGAATTAGATGACCAGTCTGACTCTCATTCACCGTGATAGTAATGATGCGGCAAATTGATTAGCAAAAAACGGTGCTAACTCCCCTTCGTCCGACATTACAGTTGTGGATAGGCCATATGTTGAATTAGAGTTCATTCTGTTTAATGATTCTTTTGTTTCCCTTAGTTTGTTTATTGTTTGTTTTGTTATCTTTTTGAATCACCAAGAAAAGGATTATTATGATTAGGGATAATAATTTTCACCTGCATATGAGGATTCCTACGAGGATTGCCGAATTTGGGAATCCGATCTTGAGAAAATTTTCCTCGTGGGAAGGGGGTGGGGACAAAAATTGTGACACCCGAGCCGATGAGGGCGGAGAGTAGTATATTGAGCCGATGGGGACAAAAATTATGAGGCACAGATAATGAGCGGCTCCTGGCAAGCTTCTAGGCGGAGGGACACATGAATGAACCTATCTCGCACCCGAACAAGAGGTAGTCCAAGACTATATAGGGATGAGACTATACAGTTGAGGATGACATAAAAGATTTGATTGGTAGTATTCATAACATCAAGATGCATCTTCTTTTCGGATCCCAACTCATAAAAACTCCATGATTAAGTGTGCTTGCCTTGGAGCAATATTTGGATGGGTGACCTCCTGAAAAGTTTTTCCGGGAAGCATGTAAGTGAGGACAAAGCGCGTTGAAAAGACTCGTGCTGTTAGCGTGAGGCCAATCGTCAAATCGGGATAGTTCAAAAATCCCCCCGAGACAAATTTGGGGGTGGGGTGGGAAATCACTCTCCCCTCCAAGCGAGATCCCTGCCCCATCTACATAGGTAAAAACTCAATCATACCCTTAATAATAAAGTCAAGTAGCTAATAAGAAAATATAAAGGATCATAAACGTAGCCAATTAGGTACTTTAAAATTTCAGTTTGAACAACATATATTTAATGAAGATAAAGATGCTATTGAGGTAAGGAAATATGTGGTTTCTATATTTAAACATTTGTGGTCTAGGTAGAAATTTATGTATTTTTATTTTATTTTTAATGATATATTAGTGATCCCCATGGGGACTCGTGTGAACATGTGGGGAGGTGGGGATTGGCGATGAGGTGAAAATTTACCCCGGTACGAGGATGAGGAGTGGGGATGAGGATAGGGAATAGATGCAGGGATGGGAAGTTGAGAGGCACTCCCCGCCCCCACCCCGCGCGGGTGTCATCCCTAGTTATGATTCAACCTCACGTCTTCATGCAAACCTATGAGCAAGATCATCATCTCACTATCGATGTTGCTTCCATCATTACCAAAACTATCTCCGCGATTCACTACTTCATTAAACCAGCCAAGCTAAAATCAATAGATTTACCAATAATACCATTATTGTAATTAGTGGCCCTCCTATCGTCGTTACTGTATTGGGTATGTGCACTCTAGGGTTTGAAACAGAGTATAGTGGGTTTGAGACTTTTTTGTAAATATCTTACTCGATTTGATCTTAAGTGTTGATAGAGTTGTCAATACGGGTAAGCTCGCCCCGTATGGGTTAGCTCGTTGCGGGTTGGGGAAAAATGGGTTGGGCTAGCCGACTCGCATTTAAACAAGGCATAAATAGTTGAACCTGACTTAACCCGCCATAGGTTGGTGGGCTGCTCATTTATTATAGGAAAAAATAAAAATAAAAATCTAAAAAATTGGAAAATTAGAACAAATATTGAAAATGTTATAAAAAATTACTTATGAAAAAAATAGTATGGTGAAAAAATATGGAAAATTACTTATAACAAATATGTGTAAAGTGCAAACTAAAAATCTAAATTCAATTATATTTTAATAATTGTTAGAACAATTTTCTTTTCAAAATAAAAAAGTCTAATTTGCAGGTTGATCCGCGGGCTAACCTGCGGGTTAAATGAGCATGGTTTGACTGGCGTGCTTTCTATCCGAGCAATATATTAACCAACCCAACTCGCCCATAAACTGGGTTGGCTTGGCTTGACTCGCAGGTTGAAACTCATATTAATAATTCTAAGTGGTGATGGATCTGAATGGAAGTGAGTGGAACCACAATTGGGCTTTGCCCTTCAAGGAGAAGGGAAATAGACCTAGTCTGGTGTTGTCACTATCCACGAATTGAGTTTGGTAGTCTCACATATTTCATAGAAATTGTCTTGATGTAGATTGAGGTTCTTAGATGGATAACTAAAATTAATTTTATTGAACCATAGATAATACATATGACTTCAACTCAAAATTATTGGCAATCACTACAACCAATGCTACGCTAAAGCGATGTCCTCATGTGGTTGGAGCTGTATAGCCTTTAAGAAGAAAAGAAAAATGTTTAGACTAATTAATAAATAAAGAAAATTAATATTAGGTTAAATAGTCCTACATAACGGCTCAAAATTCTTAAGGGGACGTCCAAGTTTTGAAAAATGATACCCAGGAATGTTATTCCTACGAATATTATGATGGGAATGTTGTTTCATGGCATCTTTTAAAAAAGTGTTTGGTTGATAAATTCAATTCCTAAGTATGTTTTTAAAATTTAATTAATTAAAATATAAAATTTGAAGTAAAAAGAAAAGTTAGTAGGACATAACTTCCATTCCCATGGCTAGAGGAAGAGGAAGAGGAAGAGGAAGAGGAAGAGGAAGGAGGAAGGAAGAAGGAGGAAGGAGGAAGGAGGAAGGAGGAGAAGATTTGGGAGCTCTGAAATGTCATATTCTTCTTCATCAGAGGAATTACCAAGAATTAAGTGCTTTTCTTGGTTGGAACTTTATCTTTGTTAGTTCTTACGAAGTGCTCCCCCTGAGTGTGTGCCTCTAGTTGAGCTTTGAGCCCCCCCTAACCTGTACTTCTCCCTTTGTGATAGGATTTTTAGTGGGTGTGGGTTGGCGTACATTCATATCTATGTCAAGTTTAGTTATCAAGAATATCCTCTTTATTCTTCACCAGTGCTAGCGTCAGTGTGGTTGGTAGAAACAACAGTGGAGGTATCTGATAGAATATTCCTAACTATGTCTCCACCATCGGTTTCATCAGAATTCTGATCTTTCCTTATTTATCTACCACAAGGGTAATGACATGGCATACATTCTCTTATATGATGATGATATCATCATCACCACGTCATACAATGATCTCTGTATGTCCATTAAGCCACTCCTTGGTTCAGAATTGTGCCATGAAGGATTTAGGCCTTCTCGGCTATTTTTTAGGCATTGTAGTAACCAGACATGTTGATGACATATTTCTTTGCCAATGAAAATATTTTGAGGATGTCATTGATTAGGCTGACATGATATCTTGCAAACCTACTGCAACACCTGTAAACACCAATCAAAAACTTAGTGTCTCCTTAGGTTCACTATGCAATTAAAAATTTCTGGGCAGGCTTCTGCCTCTACCTCTAAATCGGATTGCAAATTTGTTTGGCGATTAAAAATCCCTAGAAAAGTGCAACATTTCTTGTATAGAATGTTAAACAATTCTCTCCCAAGCCAGCAAAATTTGAGGAAAAGGGGTGTTAAAACTGAACCAACTTGTCCTGTCTGTGGGGAAAATATTGAAGAAACCGCTTCCCACCTCTTCCTGAGCTGCCAGTGGGCTAGAGTGCTAGACAAGTCTGGTTCCTCTCCTCCCTGGCTATTAAATCTGGAGATGTTAACATGTCTGTGGACAATTGGCTGCTGCACATGAAAGAAGTAGTAAACGCTGACACTATGGCTCAGGTTGCTATGATCTGCTGGAGTATATGGAAGGCAAGAAATGATAAAATTTTCAACAAGATAGCTCCTGATTCAAGTAAAACTGTGGAGCTTGCGGTTAACATGAGAGCAGATTGGTTGAGTCATCAACCTCCATCTACTAGAACCAGCTCTGTGCCATCTGATCCTTCTTGGACTCTCCCACCTACTGGTTTTATGAAACTAAACTTTGATGCAGGCTGGTCAGGGAAAATGGGCTCGGGTTTTGGCATGGTAATCAGAGATGATGAGGGGCGTTTTCAAGCTGCTGCAACTCACTATGTGGATTGCAGATTGGAGCCCCTAATGTAAGATCAAGATTTGGTCATGTGGTACAACTCTATGTTTTGATGATAACAAGTATTTATTTGTGGATGAACAATGATGATTCTCTAACGTTTGTCTTGAGTGTTTTGACAAACAGGTTCTGATTCTGACACCAGAAGATATATTCATCAGAAGATCTGAAGATCTGAAGATCAGAAGTTCTGAAGATCAAAAGATCTAAAGACCAGAAGATCTGAGGATCAGAAGTTCTGAAGATTAGAAGTTCTGAAGATCAGAAGATCTGAAGACCAGAAGATCTGAGGATCAGAAGTTCTGAAGATCAGAAGATCTGAAGACCAGAAGTTCTGAAGATCAGAAGTTCTAAAGATCAGAAGATCTGAAGGACCAGAAGTTCTGAAGGTCCAGAAGCAGAAGTTACGAAGGTCAGAGGATCCAAGCTTCCCTCTGACTCTGATCACCAAGCTTCACAAGTTCCAACACGAAGCATTCCTCTGATCAGAAGTCAATGGTTAAAGGCAAATGTCTCTATCAAGAAGTACAAGAGCAGTGTACTATTCTGACAAGCCTACCTACCAAGGTTCAGCCACAGCAGGTTCTGGAAGTTCCAGAAATGCCCTCCAACGGTCACATTCTCTCAACAGAAATATCCTTTGCACCTTGGACTATTTAAGGCTGAAGAAGAGAAGAAAGACAAAAGAGAGAAACCAAGAGCTGCAATACAAGAAAAGATTCAAGCCTTCACTTTCTTCATCTATTCTTATTTGGTTTACATTAGCTTATTCAGAAGCAAACCTTTGTAAACACCAACCTCAAACAGTTGTTTGATTTTCCTTAAGGGACCGGGTAGGTCAGTATCCTTAAGAAGACTAGGATCTGTGTATCTTAGTGGTGATTCCTTTAGGAGATCAAGGTTGATCGGATCCTAGAGAAGACTAAGAGAGTGAATCTTAGTGAGCTAAGTCAGTGTATTGTTAGTCACTTGTAGGTTTCAAGTGCAGTTGTAACAATTATCTGATTAGTGGATTGCCTTCATTCTAAGAAGGAAGAAATCACCTTAACGGGTGGACTAGATTAGCTTGAGGGATTTATCAAGTGAACCAGGATAAAATACTTGTGTGCTTCTCTCTTCTCTCTATCTTTATCCGCTGCACCATCTATCTCAGATAAACCGAAAAGATTTACTTTAAATCTTAAGGGGAAAGTTTTTATATTCAAAACTCTATTCAACCCCCCCCCCCCCCTTCTAGTCGTTTTTCACACCTTCACCTAATAGCTGAAGCTTGTTGTCTTAGATGGGTTCTAAATTTGGCTGTCAATTGGGAGCTTGATGGTCTTGTCGTTGCTTTAGATTGCCAACAACTGGTTAAGGCTTTCCATTGCCCTGCTGATGTCCCCTCTCTAAGGCACATTCTTTTGGATTGCCATCAACTAGTTAATAGTTTTAGTAGTTTCTCTTGTATTTTCGAGTATAGGCAAACAAACAGAGTTGCTCATGAGTTAGCTGCTGAGAGTCACTTGTACAAAGACTGCATTTGGTGGGGTGATCCCCCTGTGGGTATCCTTTTACACCTGGCAGCGAATTTTCCTGATTAATGAATTTACATTGTTATAAAAAAAAGGTACTTTGTAGTATCTTACATTTACAAGACCATATATCTCATATGTTGTAAACAGTTTTGCTTACATATGCATGATAAAAAAACAGAGCACATGAATGCTCGCAAACACATTCTGCGTTATAGGCGAGGTACCAGGGACGGATCCAGACTTTAAATATCAGTGAGGCTAAACATAAAAGCAATTATAGACTAAAAGAGAAATATTATAGATAAAGAGATAATGAAACCATCAAAAACCAAAATAACATAGCAACAATTTGCATTAGATGTAATCAATAATGGAATGATAGCTATATTATGTTACATTCCATCTCATCTTATTTTATTTCATTACAACTATAGCAACAATTTGCCAAAACAGCACCTTGCAAAAGTCCAGCAAATTACTTAAACCAGCAATAACAAGAGTCCAACAATCCTGCCAGTTCTACAATAATGAAAGAGATCCCACATTATATTCATCCATATAGAAAACAAATTCAACATAACATTCATACATCCCCTGCAATTAATCACTTTAGCCGCCAAGAGGATCAAATGAATAAAGTGATAAAGTAACCTTGGTCACATACTATACTCTTCACCACCATATACAATCTTTAAACAATAACAAGATACTCCCAAACCATCCACGAGTTAACAGCCACCCCAGTGGTATCAACAGACAAGAGAAATAATCATTTTGTTTATGCACACCAGCAAGGAACAGAAAATAGCACCCACACCAGTTGAGAAAACATCTCATATCAGGAACTTTAAGTGGCATCCTCTAAGAATAGTATTTCAATAACTATTTCTGCAACCCCAACATACGAAATGCAAGACAAACCTCAAACATAATCACACCCCCAAAACCAACACCAACCATCAGACAAGTAGATGTCCAACAAGAATTCAGAAAACCCTTTTCCACATATCAATTTTAGTTTCCACATATCAATTTCAATTTCCTCAAACCCTAGAACAAGAATCCAAAGTCCCAAACCCTTTGAGTGACTGAGAGACTGAGAGCATTACCTTTTGAGTTTTGACTTTGAGTGAGTGACTGAGAGTGAGAGCTTCAATCAGTTGAGAGGGAGAGGCACTGTCGTTGTTGGTTCGTTGGAGAGCACTGAGCACTCAGCTTCGTTGTTGGTTCGTTGGAGAGCAGGAAGAGGCACGAACAAGAGAGAGATTCAGAGGCGTGCGCCGCCGCCGTGCGGCCGTGAATCGACAGAGAGAGGCGGAGGCGTGACTCGCGTGAGAGAACAGAAGGCTGCGTGTGAGACTGAGAACAGAGAAGAAGCGTGCGTGCGTGAGTGGTACTGGTGATACAAAACAAATAATTTTTCTTTTTTTTTAACCATATAAATTTTAAAAAAAATAAAAAATAAAAATCGGTGTGGCCAATGCCACACTTGGCCTCTGAGTGGGTCCGCCCCTGCGAGGTACACTAAAGTTTGGCTTACATATGAGCACATCACCAACTTCTAGTCATATTTCGTATGCAAATGCTGATGCCTGATTGGGGTGGATGGCTTGACACCAGACGCTTCACATCTAGTTACTGTATTTTTCTCGGTGATAATTTGATCTCCTAGTCCTCTAAACGACACAACCCACTCTGTCTCGCTCCAGTGAGGAAGCCGAGTATAGAGGAGTAGCCAATGTCGTCCCCGAGTCGTGTTGGATTCATAATCTTCTTCTAAAACTTAGTTTTCTGGTCCACAAAGCTATATTGGTGTACTGTGACAATGTGAATGCAATATATCTGTCTGGCAACCCCGTTCAACACCAACGCACCAAGCACACCGAGATCGATGAATATACATTTTGTTCGAGAAAAGGTGACTCTTGGCCAAG
Source organism: Lotus japonicus (assembly GCF_012489685.1). Lineage (NCBI taxonomy): Eukaryota > Viridiplantae > Streptophyta > Magnoliopsida > Fabales > Fabaceae > Lotus > Lotus japonicus. The sequence goes on from NC_080046.1 coordinate 9,081,190, forward strand.
CTAAAGTACTCCATGTTCCCTCTCACCATCAAATCGCAAATATCTTCACAAAGGGACTTTCACGCAAACGCTGAGACTGAATCAGAACTTGGATCATCAAAGTTGGAATTATTATCGAAATCAGATTCAACATGCCCAATTTTAGCATCTTATAATTCATCTACGTCAACAGATTTGGTAGCATCATACTTCGCCTATATTTTCAAAGATCATCTTCCTCAACTTTAACATTGGATCATCATGAATTCATGGCGAAGTCACTCCAGAGGAATATCACCCCTAAAATTTAATGGTTGCACATACTACTAGTTAGAGAAAAATAAAAGAGTATGACTAGGGGTACTTCACTTAAATTATAGTATTAATAATTGTTATTTTACAATTTGTGTCATAACTAACCTTAGAATAACAATCTTTGTGTTTTTAATCTTTGTAGTAGAGGTTGTGTGCTAAGCTATGGTTTGCTCAAATGTAGTTAAATTTACGTGTTATATTATCCTGTTCGAATAGTGTTATAGTTTGGAATTGTAAAACAAATCAATTTGGCCCTATATATTATCCTTAGGCCTTTATATAGGTCGTCCTTATTACGGTTTATTTATTTATTTACTAAAAGTGTGCAACTTCAAAAATAATAACAACTAGTATATGACCCGTGCCTTGCACGGGAGAATTTAATTTTGAATGTAAGTTTAAAATGTGTTAATCAAATATTAATTGCTTAATTTTATTGGGTAATTAGAGTGGCGTGGTTTGGTTTTTGTTGTTTTTTTGCACATTTGTATTTTGTTTCGTTTTGATTGAAGTATAAAGTTTTTTTAGCAAAAAAAAGTAGACCATTCTTGGCGTAGTTGTTGCTGCAAACCACGATGTTTTAGGGGTAAATATATGAGATTGATATGTGAAAATTGAATAAAATTAAAAATAAACTGACAAAACTTTCGAATAGGGGAAAATGTACGACTGTGATGTAAAGCTCTTGTAGCCGGAAAAAACTTGAGGTTACACTTAAAACGTGAAAATACTCCTTATTGTTAAATGACATCATTTGAGCATTAGACTTTAGAGCTCCCAACAACAAGTTCTAAATCCTGCAATGTTCACAATAAAGATAAATGATTATAATCTCATGAAATATTGGTGGACAAATTCAAAAGTGTAGTTATAAAGATTTAGAAATTAGAATATGAAATTTAAACTTTGATTTGAACTTTGAAATTATGTCCGGTTCTATGAAAAATTTGAGGACGTTAAATGCTAATTTAAACTTCCTTCTGAAGTTGTCCTTCCCTTCAATCTTGAATAGAATTTGTTTGTGCACTAAATCAATTATTTCTTTGGGGGCTGTTCCATGCAGCCGTTCTAGATTAATTAAAAAAATGAAAAAAAATAGATATCTTATCAATTGATTGTGAAATTAAAAAGTAGTTTTATTTACATGTACATGTTTACCTTTTCCAATTTTTTCAGTATTGTGTTGCTTGTTTTATGGAGCAGAGCACAATACCTAATGTAAATGTAAGTAAATAAATAAATATATTGAATATGAATCAAATTAATTATACTATGGTAATTGAGTTTACTGTGTGGTATGATTTATGTGCATGGTACATTTCGAACAGTAATAAAGTGCTTCGTTAGAGGATGCTGCCCCGTGACATTTGCAGTCATGGTAAAACCAATCATCAGTGCTCACAATTTCCTCAATCGTAGCATACACAATGAATATTGTATGTTGTAATAATAAATATCAGTAATTGAATTAAAATATTTTCCAATCATATTGTGAAATTTAAATTATTAATTGTAAAAAATAAATTAACGTAATTACAGAATTGAAACTTTTTTGGAAGAATGAATTTTTAATAATAAATGAACGTAATTAATGCATTAAATTTGTATTCATTAATTTTTAAAAAACAAATGAATGAAAAAGTAAATGCATGGTTAATGATTCGATTAATGTTGGCACTAATTTTACTATTATAATTTTCACAATTAAAATTAATTTAAAAAAGTTTCATAATTAAAATTAATTAAACCTAATTAAAGTGTGTAAGAGTCAATGCTATAATTATTTGAAAATTTGACCGAATATTATTGTGTAATGAATTTCTCATAATTCATTTCAATTTAATTCTTTTTTTTTGTACATCGAAAGTTAAATTGCACCCGTCAGGAATCGATCACTTGACCTCCCCCTACCCAATCCATATGGCAGCTCCCACCACTTGTTCAAATTTAATTTATTTTCAAAAGCATTAAATACGTGGTTATTAATTTTAATTACTGATTATTTAATTTTTTAATTTGTGGTTTGAAAATTATATCTCCATTAGTTATTAAAAAAACGTTTTGTAGTGAAAAAGGAAACATGATCTGGTTCTCACATAATTAATTGTACAATTAAAACTAATTAAGGAATATAAGAGTTAATGAAATAATTAATTGATATTTTAACTTAATATTAACGTGTCTTAAATTAAATTAAAAGTGAGAAAAACATATTGATCTTTACACACAACCAAATTTTTAATGTTTGTGCGTGAAAACAGCTTGAGGAACTCATCTTCTTTAGTAACTTTTATGTTTTCAATCAGCACGTCATTATTTGGTAGGAACTGCGTCACACTCAAGTAACCCGCAAAGAAATAAATATTAGTTGGAATTGTCATTAAATCTTGTTCAAACGATTATGAAATATTTTGTACGGACAAATTTGTCTCTGTAGCACACTGCTCCAGAAATGTCGCGATTGAACATTACTGTAGTGTGTTTTAACTCAGCTGTTAACTGATATTCCCTTGGAATTTATTTTTAGTGGCCGGGTGTTATTTACATATTGAACATGTTGGTGTTTTATACATAAGTTTATTTTAGAATATAGATCAAATTTATCAAATGTATCTTGATGCCTTGTTACTACTCCAAATAATATGATAACAACAATATGTTTGTTATCTCCTGCACTTAGAACTTCATCCAAATCTTTGACGAATTTGCCATATAAAAATATTTTTTTTTCCTGAAAAAATAATTAATAATTGTTGGTCAAATCTTTTCTCGATATTTAAAAATCATTTGTTTTTCCGCTTTATTATGATAAAAGAAAACTTACCCTTAAGATTCGATTACAATGTCTCTGAAATTCTTTGCCATTTCGTTATGCTCATATCCTTGATAGTTTCCGATGTGCGTAATTTCTCTCATGATATATGTTTTCATGTTAATGTAAATGCTTGCAAGTGACAACATAGGTGAAATTATTTAAATCAAGGGATTTACTTACCAACTAAGTATCTCTCATCGAAGTCATGGTTAAGAACATCATGCGCGTTGTCAAACTTCAGCTCACATAAAGGAACCATACTTTCATTATATTTAAATATCCTTGTTCTAGTCTGCAAGTGTATCTTATATTGATGTCTAGAAGCACTTATACCTTGAAAATTATGTCATATGAAAAAATCTTCAAAGTCATATATTAATCATTTGTTGATTAATTTTTCAAAACGTTCTAAAATGCTTAGCCTACCCTCTGCGTGTATTGTTTGACCTTAAAAATTCATAAGGGTCATATCGATGTATGTCTCTAAAGTAAATTAAACTATATTGGGATATTTAATAATAAAGTCGGTGTTTTGGTTACAAACCTTTCGATCCATTAACAATAAATATTATTTACTAAAAGTGTGCAACTTCAAAAATAATAACAATATGAGGTAATTAATGAATTTCGCTTCTTATGGGCGAATTGCTTTGAAAGCAATTTGATTGCTTTAGCCTTTCTCCTACCATATAGCCTCCCCTACCTTGTTCAGGAATAAATTCACCTCATGTGAAACAAATTCTGAACCAAAACTACCTCATGGTAATTGTTTTTGAAGTTGCACAATTTTGGTAAATAATATTTATTTTTGCATTATTAACAAAATTATTATATTTTTTGTATTGAATTTTGTTTTTTAATCGGATTAAGTGTTAATTAATTTAGGCACTATAGTTTTAAAATGTTATAACAAAATGATATTATTTTAACTATCTTAGAAAAATTAAATTTGAATCATGTGATTTGACGTCGTGGTTCAACACTTATCTCTTAAGTAAATGGTTGGAAGTTCAATTTCCATCTCTTGCTAATGGAAAAAGCTCATTGGTCAACCTCTTACCACTTAGTACGTTGACAATAGAACAAAAAATTAGTCTTAGAACTATCAACAATAGAGATACCTTACTTAACACAAAAAGTTAAATTAAATGTGAGCTTACATAAATTTGTAAAATTTGAATGGGGATGCAACTAGCCAAGCTGGGGTAAAAAGAGTTGTCCAACCCCTGCTGGATTAGGAATGCAGAGGCCATTCCTTCGAAAGGAGACCCAAGAAATAAAGAGCTATATTGACTGACGCTTTCGTAGTGACTTTAAAATTGATTTTTTGTTTTTACATTGGAGGAAATAAAACTAGCAAGTGGGCAAACTAATGCGAAACAACAAACACCATAGCATAACTTAGGATTTGGTTTCGACTATGGTTGATACTAAAATGTAAGAGTTAACATTGGTGTTTGTATAGTTTAAGGAAGTATATGTTAAGAGGGAGAGAACCAGAAATTATCTATTGTGAGCATATATACATATAAACTTGTAACATATTATAATCAAAAGTTTGAATATATTTATGAGTTTTCACATTTTTCAAACAGGTAGCCCAACTAGCAAGAAAAGGACAAAGTCACCCCTTATGAGATTTTTTTCTTACTATATTGTATTCAAATGTTATATTTGTACTTCTAAGATATTTTTTATTACCTCTTTCAACTAATATTTATTGATTTTGCTTTATTGTGTTAATTTTTTTTTGAAAATACCAAATATATATATATATATATATATAATAGGCAAAAGCCAAATAGTACAAACAAGCATCCATATGAAAGAAAAAAAGAGAGCAAGCTAGAGCCACGCAGGGCTCTACCAAGCAAAAGAAGACAAAAGACTACTAAAAGATACTAATAACTACTGGAACAGCAAAAAAACAAAGATAAAGGAGACTAAAGCTATAAGGAAAGTAGTGTAGCCAAACACTCTGCATCCGTACTTTCTAGGTGAAAACCGCTTGCTTCAGCCTTCAACCAAGGGCAACCAGCAAATGCAAAGCAATTTAAATTCTTCTGTTCTGTCCAAGCAAACCCAGAGAGGCTCTTGTGTGTCTACTCCATCTTTTGGATAGCTGGATTTGGCACCCCAACCCTTAGATTTCACACCCCTAATTTTCGGATTTTTGGGTTCCGAATTATTTCGGAATGTTATATTCTGAAATTAATTCATGATTTGTAGTGCAAAATACATGTAACATCCCACTTTTGAGTGAAAAAATACTTCGGAAACCTTATTTCCGAAATATTTCGGAAACTAAGTTTCCGAAAGTGGGGTGACATTTCTAATGAGTGAGGTGCCAAATCTAGCTCTCCATCTTTTGCAAGTTGATCAGCTTTGTCATTTACCTCCCTGTAAATGTGCTGGATTCCAAGACACTGAACTTGGCTGGTTCAGTTCATTGATCAGCGAGCTTGGTCTTCGTTCTTGAGAATTTGTCCATCCGCCAGCATAGATTCGCTCTTGATGTAAATATTATTGAACAAGAACTGTTAACAAAAGAGGATAGCCAAAAGGATGGCATTGACCTCTCCTTCATGAGCCCATCCATGACCTAAGCTCTTAGAAAAATAGCCTAGGATTTCATTGTTGTGATTACGAAGCACTCCACTTCTTAGTATTTTTTAAATTGATCCTCGATTGGACTCAATGTTTTATCAAGGAGTAATAATATATACACACCTCATTTTTTAAACACTTCATTTCCACCTCTTTTTATTTCTATCTCTCTCATCTTATCATCTATCACATCTCATATTTTCTCTCTCTTACTTTTTCTTTTCTTCCTATCTCTCTCACCATTCCACCTCTCCACCTCAAAAGAGAGGTGTGGATGAAACTTTATCCTTTATCAAGGGCTTGAGATTGAGTGATAGATGGTTGCTCCCTTTACTTGAGAAATTTTCATTGCTAGAAAATTAATATCAAAATTCACTCAAATAGATAAATTTCACCATTCACCAATGAGTATGATCAAAATAAACATTTTATTAAATAAAATTTAATATAATTAGTACGAAACTACTAACTATTTTTTCTTCATCAACATTGCATTATATTTAACTTAAAAAATTTATTTTTATGTCATTAATAAGATTAAATAAATAATGAAGACATGATATGAGATTTACAATTTTGTGGGGATAATAATCTAATGAGCATTGTATATTGATGTTTAAAATTGAAAATGTAATGGGGCAACTGCCCCCTTATATTTCTATGTGCATCTGTGATTTGTCCATGTTTGTTAGAGTCAAGTGAACATTAATGCAATAGAATAATAAGGATTCTCAACGTTCTTGTGACATTCATGTTTCAGGGTTTAAAACAAATAAACGGAACAATGATATTGTTCTAGTAGGCCAAAATGAACTCAAAAGTGAAAAGAGCACACCATCCTCTTTATTCCCTAAATAATTCAAATTGGTATAAAAATTAAATTTAATAGAAACAACATAGATTTCAAGGGGATAATAAATTATAAACTAATATGTAGGAATAAATTGTATCAATCATCAGAGTGGCGCAGCGGAAGCGTGGTGGGCCCATAACCCACAGGTCCCTGGATCGAAACCAGGCTCTGATATAAAGAGAAGGCTTCCCTCACTATTTTTTATACCCTAATTGCACTATTTGGAGTAAAATTAAAATTTTTACATTTCCGAATTAATATATTATAAATTAAAAAAATATCAATAGTGAAATCATTTTTATTTGAGATGAGGGCGAAAAGGGAATAAAAAATTCCTATCAAAAGGCTTCCCGCACTATTATTTATACCCTAATTGCACGATTCGGAGTAAAAATAATATTTTTTACATTTCTAAATTAATATGTAGGAATAAATTTTATCAATCATCAGAGTGGCGCAGCGGAAGCGTGGTCGGCCCATAACCCACAGGTCCCTGGATCGAAACCAGGCTCTGATACAAAGAGAAGGCTTCCCTCACTATTTTTTATACCCTTATTGCACTATCTGGAGTGAAATTAACATTTTTACATTTCCAAATTAATATATTATAAATTAAAAAATATCAATAGTGAAATAATTTTTACTTGGGAAGATGGCGAAAAAGGAATAAAAAATTCTTCTCTAAAGGCTTCCCGCTTTATTTTTTATACCATAACTGCACTCTTCGGAGTGAAAATAAAGTTTTTTACATTTCTAGATTAATATGTAGGAATAAGTTGTATCAACTATCAGAGTGGCGCAGCGGAAGCGTGGTGGGCCCATAACCCACAGGTCCCTGGATCGAAACCAGGCTCTGATATAAAGTGAAGGCTTCCCTCACTATTTTTTATACCCTAATTGCACTATTTTGAGTAAAATTAAAATTTTTACATTTCCGAATTAATATATTATAAATTAAAAATATCAATAATGAAATAATTTTTATTTGGGATGAGGGTGAAAAGGGAATAAAAATTCTTATCGAAATGCTTCCCTCACTATTTTTATACCCTAATTGCACTATCCGGAATAATTTTTTTTTTTACATTTATAAATTAATATATATGAATAAGTTGCATCAATCATCAGAGTGGCGCAGCGGAAGCGTGGTGGGCCCATAACCCACAGGTCCCTGGATCGAAACCAGGCTCTGATATAAAGAGAAGGCTTCCCTCACTATTTTTTATACCCGATTGCACTATATGGATTAAAATTAACATTTGTGCATTTCCAAATAAATAGGGTTAATCCTCTAATTGGTCCCTGTGGTTGTGTGGCCGTCTGAAATTAGTCCCTCCCGTAAAATCTAAGTCCTCGCGTTTGAAAAAGTGTGTGTAGCAGGTCCTCGCTAGAGGGACTAATTTCCACACACTTTTCAAACGCGAGGACTTAGATTTTACGGGAGGGACTAATTTCAGACGGCCACACAACCACAGGGACCAATTAGAGGATTATCCCAAATAAATATATTATAATTAAAATATATCAATAGTGAAATAGTTTTTATTTGGGATGATGGCGAAAAGGGAATTAAAAAATTCTTATCAAAATGCTTCCCTCACTATATTTCATACCCTAATTGCACTATCCGGAGTGAAATTAATATTTTTTACATGTCTAAATTATTATATTATAAATTAAAAAATATAAATATTGGAATAATTATTGCTTAGGACGAGGGCGAAAAGGGATTAACAAATTCTTATCTTACCATGCTTTCTACCTTAGCTTTCTCCTTAGAATAAGTTTTACACATGATGAACATGAAAGGATGACAAGATTGCATTATCATATCCTGGGGGCGCAACAATCAACACCCTCAAGTAAGATATGATTACATGATTCTATCATATCTTGTCTTTTTATCCTGCCCACCAATTAGACCCTTAAACTCTTTAAATTAACGTGGGGAATTACTTTTGTTTATAAAATGATCACTCTGGCCAAGTCTAAGAAGTTGATTCAGCTGTTGAACTCGTAAAGTTGCACTCTTATGCTAAACCTTATGGGCTCGTTTGGTACGCCGTATTAGACATGATAGTATAAGCTTATACAATACATTATGGACTTATCCATTGTTTGGTGCTCACATTTTATTGTATAAGCTTATACATCAATCCCATATTATATATTAAAATGATGGATTATTTAATCCACCTTATAGATGATAGATAAGGCATGATAAGAGTGTGATATATAAACTACTTGAATATATTTAATCAATCGCCACCACCACCACCCTCAACCACCATCGCCGACACTACCACCACCACCATTGCCTCCACCACCGTCACCACCACCATCGTCGTCGCTACCACGCTCCACCATTGTCAGTGTCGTTGATACCATCATCATTATCACCGTTACTATCACCATCGACCGCCACCACCGCCGCCGCCACCTCCACCATCACCGTCGCCACCGCTACCGCCATTACTACCACAACCATTGTCGCAACCGTTACCACCACACTTCACCACTGCTACCATCGTTGATACCGTTATCGTTATCACCCCTATCGCCGCCATCGCTGCCGTCACTGCCATCGCCACCACACTGCCACCATCGCTGCTACTGCCACTACTACAACTGTCGCCTTCACCACCATCACTGTTGCCAGCAAATCATATAATGTATGACCAAGCTCTGTATATAATTCAAATTTTATCAGGCATTATCCTATCAGACCTAATACAACAGGCCTTATACTATACAACTATACAACATACCAAACATACTCTATTAGTATGTTTTGCTTTTAGAATATTCTTTCTATTAGCACTTTAAGATATTTGTTTGTTTGTAATTTTTAAAAACTAAAAAATTGGAAAAGCGTGTTTGTAAAATAATTATTATTTTAAGTTTTTAAGACTAAAATCTCAAATTAGCTTACCGATATTGTATGTTTGTCCTGGTAGAATAGCTCAAGTGGTAGAAGTTGGGGGACAAGTGAGTTGGGTATTAGAGGTTTAGGGATAGATCCCTGACGAGTGCAATTTATATTTCCAGTGTAAAAAAAAAAATATTGTATGTTTTTGTTTTTTTTTTTTTCAATTACAGCTTCTTTTAGTTCAAAACACCACATTCAAACAATTTTTTCATTTAAAAAAGTAGATTTTTTTTTGGTCAAAAAAAAAAACAAAAAAAGATTTTAAAATGGCACTTAGAAGAAATGGAGCGATCCTGCATAGAAGCAATGGAGCCCGTTACCAAAAGAATCATGTACCGGCCCACTCATCCCTACATGGCTGAATGAGTTACATACACAAATACAAATATTACATAAATTTGATGAGAATAATCAATAGAAAAAAATGGGAATGATTTGGACTTAGAGATTTCCATATTTGATATTTTTGTACAATACTCACTTAAGAAAGTAAAAAAAGTAAAAAACTACATCAATTGATAAAAAATTGAAGAAATAAATTCAAACAATTTTACCATTTACTAATAAAAATCACAACAATTATTGTTGGATGATTGGGGCATTATCAGCACTGCATGTGCAGTTGCACAAATTAAAGATCAACACTATTCACGAATAAATTAAAGGAATCAGAAGCAAACTTATTATCTTCTTAATGAATAAAGAAAGCAAATTGTGCAGAAAAGAGACAAAAGCAAGATCAAAAGCTGGACCAGCTGCAGTTGGTGGTGGTAGTAGGGTCAACAGCACTACAGGGAAAGAACATTGATGATTCTTTTTCTGTGTTCGCTACCAACAACAATGTCCAGGGTGGAACACACATGTTGTGTATGGAAGGATATCTCATATCATTAAAAAAACCAACATGTACAGTTAAAAGAAAATTGGGTGACAGACAGAGAAAAGCGTGTTCATAAAATTAGTGTTGTTTGTTTGTATATGTCGGCTAATTATCCTTTACCATAAAATATTTAATTTACTTTAAGACAGAGATTAGGATAAATGATAAGGAAATTAAAAGAGAAAAACAAAGTAGGCCAAACTTCACAATAAACAAATTTATAGTAAATTTAACTATTTTTAATTTGAGCAAGAGTAACCGAATTGGACGGTGCATAAGGTACACCATCAAATTAGGGGATCATCCATTCAACCAAAAGGCTTAGTATTGGTTCAACACTTGATTTCCTAAGCAAACGTTGAATGTTTGATTTCTTACTTTTCTGAATAGAAAAATTCATTATTTAAACCCCTACTATTTTTTTTTTTGATTACAAATGAGGGGCTAGCCCCGAAACAAAAAGGAAAAGCTAACTAGCAACATGCCCTACAAGAAACGGGATACAACAGGTCCCTCTGCAATAACGAGTCCGCCAAAGAGTTCACTTCCCTAGTGCTTTGATTATGGAACGAAAAATTAATCTCATAACTAATAATTATGATGTGTGAGAATATATTGACTAAGATAGAAAATGAAGTTAGGTAATACATCCAGCAGCGTACATATTATGAGTTGAACTTAAGATATATCTTGAATTAAAATAATTAATATTATACATGTAGTACCAATTTCAAGCATAATTAGTAGATAGTTAAGTTTTCTAAACATTTATTTTAGAGATTGATTTTTTGGTATCTGTATGAAGAATGATTTATTAGGAAAGACATACTCGTTTAATACGATTTTCAAGGCTTAAGATATTAGTCTCATAACGGTCTTCTGCAAGATATTTTAGAAAAAGATAAGAAAATATAGTCTTCTTATTTGCTCACAAGAAGCCTTATCCCAACTCACAACATTATCCTTTCAAGTTGGGATAATTAATAGGGTAAACAAAATCGTATTTTTAATGGTAGAATCGTTTCAATTTATAGGAACCCATGACTTTCTAGTGAGGTTTAAGGTTATACATTTTGATTAGTAACATTCTTTGTCTCCTAAAAAATGTCCATATCATGACAAGGAGCCCATTCCCATATTGGTGTTTTATATTCGATGTCCATGCTGTCGTACTCAGCTTCCAACTGTAAAAGGAAAATGGAGATTTTTATTTAACGTTTTCAAGTAAACTCCAATTTTTCTTTTAGGAGGTTTGAGATGGATACTTTATAAATTTGTTTGGTTGTTTTTTGTTAACCAATGTTATCTTTATTGAGGTAATTTCATTTGACTTGAGAGTGTAGTAAAAGTTAAATATTTCTAAAAGAGTGTTTCTCATTAAAAGTTCTTATGCCAGTGTTTGAGAGAGCTAATACAAACAACATATGGCGTACCATAAGGTGTTTTAAGCTTATTTTCATAAGCTACTCAGGATAGCTTATAAAAAAGAGCTTATGATTATATATAACTTATTTTCAATTTATTTCAATAAAAAATTTAAAATAGCTTATGAATAAACGCTTATGTCATAAGCACTTAATTAAGCTGTGTTTCCAAACGAGGTTTAAACTCTCGACCTCATGGTTCAAACAACTACTTTTAACTATTGTGACAGCGCTTATTTAATATATATTTTTGTTTGTTTAATTTACGCATCATAGGTGAACTGATAATGTGATTAAAAATAAATGAGTTGGAATTTATAAATTTTAATTTTTTTTACGAATAATTATATTAGCTCATTAGGATGAGGTTAAATGACTTAGTCAACCCTCTAATTTTTATGCTAATTAATAAATAAAAATATCAATTTTTTTTAAAGAGTTAACACATTTATTGAATAACTAGTATTTTTGACCCGTGCGATGCACGGGGAATATTCATTTTTATTTAATTTGTGTGTTTTAATATTTTTACATTATTTTCTAAAATATATTTTTGTATTAATTATATTAGAATTTTTGAAGTTTTTGTAATAAATGTGTTTTTTTTTTGTTTGGTCGTGGCATTGTGATGAATTTAGTGTGTTTGCGGTGTCTTGTCTCCCTAGCGACGACACACCACACACTTTTAACTTGTCTTGTTTTACAACCCTTATTGTTTTCGTGTTGCCTTGGTAATATAGTGGATTGTATTACCTATATGTAGAGTTTTATCTGTCATTTTTTATTTTACCTTGGTTGATGTTGGTAGTGCAGCTATCTTCATGTCTCTTTTATACTCCATTCGGGAGGATCAAAATAAAATATTCTGTCACCGGCATGCCGCTTCATTGGGTTCTTTGTTGTGACGCGTTGCTGCATTGCAACCATCTTTGGTGACAACAAATACCTCATATGCGCCTAACCTCCCGGGAGCTTCCTTTAGCCCGGGCTCGACCTCCTCCATATATGGTGAAGGCCAATTTTGATGTTTCTGTTTCAATATCTAGTTCAGCTGGTTTTAGCTTTTTGTTTTGAATTAATTTTTTTTCTTGAAAATTGTGATACAATATTTTCATGGAGGTTGAAACTTCCAATTGCTCTTGTCATCCCACAACAACAGCTTTTCAACCTAAACATCAACTTCTCCTCCGAAAAGTTGGTTGGAACTCTGCTTATTAGTATATATTATAATATCTCTGAGTGTTCAGTCTACAACTTGAAAATAATGCTTGTGAGTTCTTCGTCCTTTGATCTTATAGTTGCGATTAATGCTCTCCAAATGAAAATTGTCTTTGTTCCGCCATAACCATAGGAAACAAATTATACCCATTTATCATAATTAATTGCTGATATGATTGTGTCATAAATTTTAGATGAATTTTAGAAACGTTTATATTTATTTTTAATTTTACATTAAAATTGGAAATTAATTTTTAGTTCAATTTTATTTTTTAATTCTCAAATAAAATGAAGTAACATGTTAAGAATAATTTTTTATTTTATAAATTATATATAATAGTAATCACATGTAAATAGAAGTGTAGAATTTGAATTTTTTTTACCTCATGAATTTAATTGTTGAATTGTGTCATGATTAAGCACTTTGAAGTTGGATTTAAATTCAAACTTTAAGATTTTTACCTTTTGATTTTCTACATAACTCCTAAATGATATCAATGCACAATATTAAGTTTTAAGACTTATTTTAATAGCATTTTAATACATTTTTCGTTTTTGTACTTTTCAAATTCATAATTTGTAACTATATATGTCTTTTTTTATATTTTTAGTTTTATAATTTAAATTAATATATATAAGTAATATGTATTTGATATTTGTTTATCCACGAATAAAATGAAGCACAATTCTAATAATTTTTTATTTTTTAAAATTTTATAATGAGATTGTTTATTTTTAATTTTTATTTTACACTCATAAGAATATAATGCATTTGTAGATATTAAATTTATGTAAATGTTACACATGTTTTATGGAGTTGGGGATGTGAAAAGTTTTTTGCCTCATGGATTTAGTTCTTTGTTTTTAATGATGAATTGACAATTTGAATTGATATTTAAATTCATTATTGAAGGTTACATTTCTATCTAACTCCTAATTGATTTTTTAATTAAGGTTACAAAGAACGGTCAAGATGAAAACTAACGAACGGTCATGATTGATCTCCTATAAAATAATATACACAATTACAAAAATATACATGGTAAAAAATATATTAATGAGTCATGGTTAATAGAAGGATAATTTTACCCTCCAGGTTTTTTAGGTTTCACCAAATGCAAATTAAACTTCTGAAAGCATTTATATATAATAAGGAATTTACATTCTGCCTTGTGTTCCATACAATACTATTGCTGAAAGAATCATGATGGTATAGTACTAAATTCCACTAATAACCAATTGCAAGCTTTATTACCTACCAAGAACATGTTCCTTAGTCCCACCAGAAAAAACTAATCATGGGGCAGTAAAAGGTTTATGATTTTTTTATGTTGGTTGTTTTTTAAATCCTCTAATTCTGCTAATGAGCAAACAATTGTTTTTGGTAATAAATTGTTCTTTTATGTACTCTTAACTTCTTGATACCGGAGGTATTTTGGACATGAATGAAGTTTACATTGAATATTGAGGGTGAGTGAACCAACCTTTCACTGCCAAAGGTAAGGATAGAGTGAGCATAGAGAGCAGCTTCAATGGCTTCATAGTTTTCAAATAAATCATAGAACCATCACTCTAGTTTCTTCCAAATTGTACCTCTTCTTACTGCATAATAATCTACTAAGTTCCATAGCTGCCTGAATTTTTGAGCTTCTCTATCACCTGTCAAAGCATAATCTATTAATAATGCATGAACAAAGTTTGAGCAGATTAAAATGCATTTGAAAAAGAAAAAGAAGATGAAGTTAGCAAATCAGTGCAACATAATTTAATGTTATTGGACTTATTTCAATTGCAAAGAAATAAACTTTTCTAAGTAAAACCAAAAATTGGTTTTGAGAGAAAATAAAGGAAACAAAGTAAAGAAAGGAAAATATAAGAAAATAAATAAAGAAAATTATCAAAGATCATTAAGGTGATACCTAAGTAAACCATGACTTCCTTCCTTGAGAGTAGGGTATGAAAACATGATTAAATGCCAAGGAAAAAGAGTAATTCAGCAAGCTGAAAGTTAAAAAAGGAGATAGATAAACCCAAAACAAAAGAATGCAATTGATGGAAAAGATGATAACTTCGAAATGAGATGTAGGGATAAAGAGAAAGAAGCGATAATATCTTGGGAGTAAAAATGATAGGTTGGGAAGAGCAATTGCAGAGGCTAGGAGCGCAGGCAAAAGAAGAGTGGCCGCATGCTCCAAGAAACAATCAGTATCAATAAGAAGGATTATTGAGATAGGAATCTAAATATAATCAAATGACTAAAGCATAAATGACTGAGTCATACCTTGATGTTGAAATTGGCGTAGGTGGTGCAGGTTGGTAGAATCTTGTTTCTCTTTGATTAAGAGTGCCTGTGAGGAAAGCTTGTTGAAAATATTTTATAGGGAGATTGTTGAAGCTGGAGAGGTGGGTGGTGATAAGGTGGAACTTGAGAGGGTGGAAGAGGAAGAAACATGCAAACTTGTTTGATCTTAGGAGTGCCCATGTAAGCATGAAGTAAATTCATTGGAAGGTGAGAAGGTTGTTGAAGCCCAAGAGGTTTATGAGAATCTGTAACTGCTGAATGTGGAAGAGGAAAATGAATAAACATATGATGGATGCCCACAACATTGCAGATGCAATCAACGGTCCTGATTCAATCTAACATAAATAAGTAGCATTTTTACCTATATACCCATGCTTAATTTGAGAGTGATGTACAATTAAATATTGAATGACAAAGTTGCCCTCCAAGCTGCAAAAACTTTGCTTTTATATATATTATAGATTATAGATAGATTATAGATAGATAGATAGATTATAGATAGATAAGTAATGACTAATATATCAATAAGTTTATGAAAAAATTGAAAATTAGTTATTCAATTTAAATTTATTGATTAACTAGATTCATTTTTTATAATTGATTACTCATGTTGGTATCCCGAACAGGTTAACATATGTAATGACAAAAAAAACCTTCTTTTATCATTGGTTAGATGATGAAACCACTTTTGTCTTTTGCTCCATATTGTAATAATATATTGAATTAGATAATATTATGCAACTGCGTTAAATATTTAGTATAAATTTTTTTTCGCCTATGATAATTTTATCCATCTCAGTTTCAATTTTTTTTTTATCCATCTCAAAGTTGCGGAAACAATTTAAATAACAAAAAAGATAACATCACATTGTCAATAATACGCTTAATTAAGAGAATGAAAAAATGATTTTTTTAATAATATTACTAAAACTTTATCTGGAAAATCCATTAACCGCAAAAAATATCTGGAAAAAAGTATTAGCATTTACTATGTCAATATATATATATATATATCAGTATATAAATAATTAAAAGGAGATAGAACAGAATATTCCTTTTTATTCCCATAACCGTCCCTACCATCCATGTGACAACTAGCAAGACAAGACAAGTGATAATAAAAAAAGAAGAAAGTTTTCTTAGGTCTTTCATCACAAAATTCTCCCCTAAAATTTTAAATTATAACATTCATTATATCTATAAACACTACAAAGGAAGAACTTATTTACTACTGTTCACTAGGAGAGTTTCATACCATGTGTGTTGGTCCACTATAAGGCAATGTGTGGGTTTTTTTGTTTTTGCTTTATCTGATTTTTTTTGGTCATTTTTTCTACTTTTCTGATCATGAACCGTTGTTTTTTTCTCCCATGTGATGAAGGTCTATTTTAAGCTTATTATGTGGTTACTTTATGTTCCTTTAGTTGGTTGTAAAGAACTTTATTTGCCTTTTTACCGCTTTTCTGATTACTTTTCATGTTTTTTTCATCTTCTCTGGTATCTAATGTTACTTTTGAAGGAAAACTGAACTTTTGAGCATACTTTTTGATAGTTTTAACCCATTATAATTCTTCTTCTCCGTCTATTTAATCCCTCCAACCACCCACATTTCAAGCTTTTTGTTCATCATAGAAGATTCTTGAAGCTTTCTCTGCTCTCTCAGCCACGATGATTTTTCCAGCTTCAACAATGGTGTTTTCGGTTGGCAATCGCCTCATTCTTGCTCCACAACTTCAATCTTTCACATCTGGTTCGTGATTTATGTTCTCTGATTTGGTATCTGGTTCTGGTTTTCAACGCTGCCTCCAGATTCGCGTTCTAATCGCGATTCAGGTTCTCACATTTTCGACTTCTGGTTCTGGTTTTGTGCATCGAGATTTCAACTCTTCTCCACTTTGTGATTTCAGATTTGGGCATTGGGATTTTCGTTTCTTTTTTCTTCTTCACAACTTCCTGATTGTGCCTGATGAAAGATCAAGCGAATGCTTACTACCTTCATCCTTCGGATAATCTTGGTTTGCTCGCACATTGAGGAGGTAACCAATTCTTTCGACCCTTTCTTTCATGCTTACTTGTATAATGCTGAATAGTATACACCACTTGATATGATTTTGAAAAGAATTTGGACAATCATAACTTACAAGGATGTTCAACGGTGAATAGTAACACTAATTAATAATCACAGGTTTCTGTCAGCTGCCCATGGTTAATGACCTGTGTGGTTAAGCTACGGTTATATGGGGGGGGGGGGAGTTTGTTGTCTTTATGTTTTTGCTGCAGGCATAGTAAACGTAGGATAAGGAGGAAGAATTTCTTTCTTTTCTTATGTGATTGGGGGCTATCTGTATTGTTTTTATATGCTTTTGGAATTTTATCTTTTGGTATTTCTGAACCATGTTGCTGCTTGGTTTAGTTTGGGTATTAAATTTGTAAGGGGCTCTTGTCTCACTTAGGAGAGTTTGTTCCCAAGGGTTCTTTTTCCATTTAATGTATATCATATTTGAGTTTTCAAAAAAAAATAGTCACACTAATTGGTGATGTTGTTGATGATTACAAATCACTTCTTTGTTTTGCGGGGACTATTTTAGCATTTTTCTAATTTTTTTTAAAGAATGTTCCTTTTTTTGTCAATAAGGGCTAAGTGTGTGTTTGGATTTCTCTTACATTCACCAAGACTAGGTGTTTTTTTTTCAATCCACCATCATGAGACATGAATTTCTATTGAAATAACTTATAAGTTTTGCTAAGGGAAATCCAAACACACATGCTTAGCATTAACTGGAAGGTTGAACTGTTAATGCAAAAGTAACTCCAGGCATAAAATCTATGATGAAGATATTAGATATACTTTTTGGATATAATCCTATTTATTCTCTTGGTTAGGCTGCATCCGGTGATGTACAATGCCAGATGATAGACATGACGCATCCAAGAGTTGTTCCAATGCACAAGGTTGTAACATTTCTTTGTTTTAACTTTCTTTTGAGCTCTTCTTTGTATATTATTTCTACCAAGGGTGACTTTTGCAATGTGGGTTTGTTTTATCCTAGGTGAATTTTGATGCAAAGATGGAGTATGATAAGATCCAGAATTACAAAATTCTGCAGGACGTGTTCAACAAGCTGAAAATTGACAAGGTGCTTATTTCTTCTCATGATAATGTTAAGCAGGATAATAGAGAGCTTTGCTGTAGTAAATAAACAAGAAAGAAACAAACCTATGATGGCTTATTGTGACTTACTAGGGCAAACGTGATCACTATTCAACATTTCTATTTTTGGGGTTTCAATGAAATGACTTACCACTGATGAAGCTTTTTAGCATATGAGAAAATGGGGTGTTTATCAAGGCCTAGATATTCCACTAATGGATAAATTTGACTTTGGAATTGCAGATCACATATTTTTTATTAATGCTTCCTTTTACCCTTCACTCAACACCAATGTATACTCTCAAGCATGCACTGGCACACTACAATTTTGGGAATAATCTCTTTAGGCAGGTTGTATAAGGCTACATTAGAAATTAAGTAAAGGAGCTCCTCCCTTACACCATCACGGAAGCCCTTTCCTACAAAAACTGCCCCGCCTTCATCCACTGCACATTGCAGCTAGACAAGGCAATCAAGGTAATTAGATACCTCAAATTCTTGCAAGCACTGTTTTGTGAGCAGGAATTTCAGTTTCGATTGACCGGTGGGGGTTCAATCTTGTGCTGAATGTATGTGAATGATTTTCCTCCATGATTTTTTATTCATCTTTTAATATTATGTGTATGCGTTTTTGTTTCAGGTGTTGAACTTATCGAACAATACCAGTGGAGGAGAGGGAGATTGTCTGGTGCTAGGGCAGTGGAGTCAAAACAACTATGGGTCATTGTGACAAGTAAGACACATAAGGTGAAGTAGAAAAAGCTAAAACTAAGATATGGTCTTCAAAATCAGAACTGAGATCACAGTTTTCCTTCTTAAAGTCTGCATATGAATTTCTCTTTTCTCCAACTAATGTACTTCTTCTATCAATTTTATAACTCACTCAATGATGATGTGATCCATTTTTGTTGTTATAATGTTATGTATCTGTCTGGTGTCTCTGCTTGCCATTTTCTATTTTAGAAAGTCACAATATCTTACTTTTATTTAGATTACTTTGTAGGCTTAATAAAACTTGATGCGAAAATGACAGTTGGCTGCAGCAGTAAGAGAGTTTTATACCACGTGTGTTGGTCCACCATAAGGCACCGTGCGGTTTTCTTTTTTGGTTACTTTATGTTACTTTAGTGGGTTGTAATGAACTTTATTTGCCTTTCCACCGCTTTTCTACTTTTTCTGAAATGAAACTTACCCTTCATTGTTCTCCTTAGTTTGATATGTGTTATTAATTTTTGTGTTTATGTAGTTTGTGGCTGATGGCTTTTCTCTTCGCTCGGCTGAACGAGGTTCTGGCCCGAAAGCTTGCTGAGGAGTGAGGACAGATACTCGGGTG
Organism: Lotus japonicus; assembly: GCF_012489685.1. Classification (NCBI taxonomy): domain Eukaryota; kingdom Viridiplantae; phylum Streptophyta; class Magnoliopsida; order Fabales; family Fabaceae; genus Lotus; species Lotus japonicus. The sequence goes on from NC_080046.1 coordinate 9,100,996, forward strand.
TGGAGGTTAGGGTCACTCCAGCGAAAACTGAGATCATCATCAGAGCCACTCGAACCCAGGCCGTTCTAGACTTCTAGGTACTACATACACCTTCAATTTTCAATTTTTTTTCTTTCATTTGTTGCGCTGATTTTGAAATCTGATTTTGTATTTGATAGGTGAGAAGGGAAGGAGAATTAGGGAGCTTACCTTAGTGGTATCGAAGAGGTTCAAGTTTCCTGAAAACAGTGTAGAACTCTATGCTGAAAAGGTCAACAACAGGGGCCTTTGTGCTATTGCCCAAGCGGAGTCCCTCCGCTACAAGCTCCTTGGTGGCCTAGCTCTTTTTACTGTTTTTGTTCTAGGTATATGATTCAAATTCAATTCTTTGCATATATTCCATAATAGGTCCTGATACCAGTATGTCTTGTCATATATCTGATATATTTGGATTCTTTATTTTTTCTTTCAATTCCATTTTCATTTTCAGTTTGTCTTTCAATTCCATTCTTTATTTTTTCTCACGTATTGTTAATGTTCTTTATGTTCGTTTGGTTAAACCAATGTAATAATGTCCCATTGACCCTTAATGGGAATAACTACTTTAAATAGGACAAACTACTTATATTTCTTTCACCTATGTAATCTTTGCCATCGAGTATCATTAGAGAAAGACAATGATCTTCATGAATTCTTGGTTTGTGAAAGCTATTCTGCTTCACTTCATCTTCATGCCATGGTTGGCTTTAAAGTTGTTCGTAATGGCAAGTTCTTAGTTTCTATTAAGAAAAATCGGCAACTACTTTATTGGTTGTAGAATGAAAGTTTCTTTAGCTACCCCAAATGTAAGGTCAGAGAATGAAGTAGGATGATAATTTTAGCTTCTCTAAGAACAAGTGTGATTCATACTGAGGTTTCAGATTCTGAGAGAGAAAGTTACTTACATTCTTTACTCAATCTTGAACAAGAAGACTCTGAGTGGCTATGAGATTCAAAACCTGATGGAGTTTCATATGATAATCCTTCAACCCCTTAACAAACTTGATGGTGTAAAATGTAAAAATTGAGCCAGCTCAATAGCAACTTACAAACTGAGATTTTTTTTATCTTGAGTATGATGTTTTAGGTTGGATTGTGGTTTACTGCTGAAATGTGATTATAAGAACTCTCATTTAAAAGTTTGATGATTTATTATGTTTTTTGATAATTTTGGTGATTATTATTACTGAGCAAACATTAAGTGATGACCATTAACCTACCTGCTTTTTTTTTTGTTTTTTACTTGATTACAGGCTCTGAAGAATAGAATATGAACACTTGCTTTGAGCATACAATACGAAACTGTATTGCCCTTCTATGCTAAAGGTAGGTGATTCTTCTTTACAGAAATGTGATTGAGAATTTGTGATATGGACAAATGATTTAAAGGAATGCATGTGCTTAAAACAAGTGTCATATTAAGAATGAGATTTTCTGCTAAACATAATATTTTGAACCAGTTAAGTGTTGATAATACTCTTAGTAAAAGCTGATAAAGATGGTTTCTACCATCGAAGTTTCAAGCAAAAAGCATTTTTATTCTGCTTATTTCTAGGCTTCAATTGCATTGTTCTTTTCCAACTTGCACAAGTGTAGTGCCAAGGCAAATTTTAGGAACATTGATTCAGCTAGGCAGAACACAGGTGGTTCCAATAAGTTAGATCATTGGACGGTAGATAGCATGTGTGGCCCAACTAGAGATGTCTCATTTAAAATGGACACCCTAATGATGAGCAAATGGGCATCTTCCTTTCTTTGCCATCCTATATAAAATAAGCGAATAGTGATTATTAATCTTATATGATTACTTTTTCAGTTTTCACCAAGTGACCCAACCAAATTATTGGTGGCTTCTGCTGACTCACATGTCTTTATACGTTCCAGAATGGATGTCATCTACAAATTCGAAGGTAGGTTCTTGACATATACTTTCCTTATGTGAAAAATCTTCTAAAGTGAATGTGCATCTTATCTAAGTGTATCCTCTTTGTTTTTGTGTTTTGATAATCATTCCAGTTTAATTTTCATCTTTACAATTATGTCCATTATGTCCATTTAGCTAATGAAGTATATTTATACCTCTTACTTTTCCTTCAGGCCTAAAAATTGCAGGTCAGATGCAAGCTTCCTTCACCTCTGATGGGAAACAATGTCTCAGTTAGCGAGGGTTCAATTCAAATGTTGTATTTGGAACTTCCCTTTCGTTTGTTGCTGCTGGTTCTATTGCTTGCTGCTGGTTTTTTTGCTCTTCTGCAGCCTTAGTTCCTTTGCCGCACTTTCTGTTTTTCTTTCTACTGGTTCGCGTTTTCGCGTCCTGTTTCTTTATAATTGGGTTTGTAGCACCCATAATGCTACAATTCATTTATTCATTGGCCTTTCAGAAAAAATATTGGCCATGACAGGAATACTTCCAAAACAAAGATATTTTGGTTTTGAGTCAATGCCAGGAACAAAGTTGTTGCACATTTTCTCTTTCTGCCTAGGATCAAAGTTGACATTATGGAGAAACAATAGATTTCAGTTAAAGTATGCGTATTTTCAATATTAATTTTCATATATTCATGTCTTTGAAGGATAGCTCAAGTAATAACAGCTAAGAGACATATGCGTTGGCGAGGAGAAGGCCCGGGAATCAATCCTTAAAGGGAGAGCACCAAATGCACCAAATGTGTTTCTTAAACCAGAGAAATCAATGTGTTTAAGCAAAATAAAAAGGCTTAATTGCACTTTTGCTCCCTGATCTTTCACCTTTGTGCGATTTACCTCCCTCATCTTTAAAATGAGCGAATTCCCTCCCTCTTCTATTAATATGTGTGATTTATATCCTTCCGTTAGTTAGCCGTCCAATTGCTAACGGTGGTTGCTATTTTCACCCCCCCTTTTACTAACCACACCCCCTTATCAGAAATAAAAATAAAAAAATAAAAAATAAACGAAATAAATTAAATAAAATTAATAGAAAATAAAAAAAATTATAAATTAAAAAAAACTGAAAAAATATTTTTATAAAAATCAAAGAAAAAATAATAAAATAAATGAAATAAGTTAAATACAATTAATAGAAAATGAAAAAATATTTTTATAAAATCAAAGAAAAAACTGAATTTTTTTTTATAAAAATCAAAGAAAAAAATGTTTTTATAAAATCAAAGAAAATAACATATTTTTTTTAATTGAAGATAGAAATTTAAAAATAAAATAAAAGAAGAATTTGTTTCTATTTGCACCACCTACACTAAATTAAAAATAATTATTCTTTTATTTTATTTTTAAATTTCTATCTTCAATTAAAAAAAATATTTTATTTTCTTTGATTTTATAAAAAAAAAATTTTCTTTGATTTTTATAAAAATATTTTTTTCAGTTTTTTTATTGATTTTATAAAAATGTTTTTTCATTTTCTATTATTTGTATTTAACTTATTTCATTTAATTTATTATTTTTTCTTTGATTTTTATAAAAATATTTTTTTCAGTTTTTTTTTATTTTCTATTAATTGTATTTAATTTATTTTTTATTTTTTTGCTTAATTGCACTTTTGCCCCCTGATCTTTCACCTTTATGCGATTTACCTCCATTTTTTTATTTTATTTTTATTTTTATTTCTGATATGGGGGTGTGGTTAGTAAAAGGGAGGGTGAAAATAGCAACCGCCGTTAGTAATTGGACGGCTAACTAACGGAAGGGCCTAAATCGCACATATTAATAGAAGAGGGAGGGAATTCGCTCATTTTAAAGATGAGGGAGGTAAATCGCACAAAGGTGAAAGATCAGGGAGCAAAAGTGCAATTAAGCCAAATAAAAATCAAAAAGCGGAAAATTTTAAAAGTTCATATTTTTTCGTTTAGATTATTCAATTTCAAATAGCCTCAGATGCTTAATAGTATTTTTTGTTTCTTTATTATACTTATGTTTATTTTTTATAATTACTTTCCTAACCATTTATATGCATCGGCATTCTCATACTCCCTCCGTTCCTATTTATAAGTCTATTTTACTCAATTCTCTTAAATTAAGAAAAGTAGTTACAAGCAATAAATTTGTAAAATAATTTATTCACTTTCCTAGATTACCCTTATTTAATTTCTTATAAATTTCTCTCTCCAAGTTATTATTTTAAAATCTCATTGTCTCTTTCATATTAAATATGAGGATAATTTTGGGAAAAAATAATTAATACTCCATTAATATTGTAAATGGACTTATATTTAGGAATAAGAAAAACACTCAAAAATTGCCTTATAATAAGGAAAGGAGGGAGTATATATCTTGAAGAAATATGAAATTAATGAATTTTGAGAAATATTTATGTTAGTAGAGTAATATTAATTGAGATATGTTTATCTAAAAATTATAAAAAGGATGTGGTAGAATACAATCTTTAAAAAATTTGTCTTATAAAACATAAAATGAAAATAATGTATAATGGTGAGATTTTGTATAAAATTGGAAATTGAAAAATAAGATAGTATTTAATATGGAATTAAGGTCAAATATAAGTTAATTTAGGGGATGTGATAGTATTTAATATGGAATAAGTAGTTAGCTATGTAAGACATTATTATTATCAATGAAGGGGAAATAAACAAACTCAATGTTGACGTTGACGTTGCTATGAGTATCTCATATGTGAGGTCTTAGTTCGGAGTTTTTCCCATTTCCTTTTTCTTTCTTATGAACTGTACTAAAAAAAGTTAATTTCAATGTTTAAACTAATTATTTGATAATATTAAGTGCATTATTGTTAGATTCTAACACAATCATATAATTATATATGTATAAAATATTATTTAATATTTCAATAAACTTAATAGTATTATGTAATTTACAGATTATATTGGGTTTTAATTTAATTTGGGTCTTTATGTTTTTATTTCTACACTTTTTCCTTATATATAAATTATTATATATAATTAATAGTTAACGCTATGTAATAACAAAATTAAGTAAATTCATTTTTATGTAGTGAATAAATTTTTGAATAGTAAATAGTCAAACAAGTTATAAAATTTATATTAATATTTAGTTCATTTAACTCAAAAAAGCAATATTCATTCAAAATAGTTATGCATTGTGTAACAATGTTTTAATTTAATGTGTGTGCATCGTTAGTATAAGTTTTCTTTACACAATCACTCAATTAAGTTTTTACACACCAGCAGTAGGAGGTACCTTATTTGTTTTGTTTTTAGTGTTTATTCATACATGGAAATGATAAACAATTAGATGTTCAAAAATATATACATTAGATGGAATATGATATACTTATAATTAAAGTGACTTATATAATAATCAATTCATTACAATTATAAATAAATTATAAACTATTTTTGATACATCGAAAAATAACTAAATATAAAATATAATCTAATACATATTTTTTTATTAAAATAATTGTGACCGTGCATCGCACGGGTAGCTACCTAGTTAATCACATGAGAATTGAGAAAATTTGTTGACCATCCTTCCTCTTATGTAGGAATTAGGATAGATATGACTCGAGTTGTGTAAATCCTTCAAGATTTATAAATAATATTTTGACACCTATTTTATAAAATATTAGCTCATAAGTCATAACACATATCAAATAGGTGTAATTTTAATCCCAGAAATTATTTAAAAAAAAAATCCCAGAAATGAAAGAAGCTCAATTTAATATCATTGAAATTAAAATGAGATTTTGCTTCTATATATATATATTCAACACACTTGTTGGAGCCACCTTTGTTCAAAAGCTATTGCTTAAAAGTGACGTGATTCTGTTGGGCTTAGATGCACAGTCCAACACGCATGGAGATATTTTCAATCGCTGATAGTAGTACAAAATCTCAATAAATATAGCAATAAATATATTTCGTGATATTTGCATATAAGAGGTACATACTCAATAAAGCAATGTACCTAACTTCAAAAGTTCGAATTCATTGGTTAAATTGGATTAATCATGTGTCACTTATTCCACACAACTCAATAATCATTTAATAATACCAACAATATTACACACAACCATTAGATAATGAAGTACTTTTATGCATCTAGTTTTAAGGTTCGATACTAGCGGTGCGTTTAGAGCAACATCGATCAGAAAATATCTACTCACTTAATATAATCTGCGAATTTTGAAAAATTAATATCTATAAAAAAATAGTGATTATATAATAATGACATAAAAAATGATTATATCACAATTAATCATGATTTTAAAATTAATGATGAAATTACTCCATGATCTTATAAACGAGTTTAATTTCTTTCGACGACAAAATGACGTTTAATAATGATAAGAACAATCATTAATTATAAAAATAATCGTCACCAAATATCATTTTTCGTCGAGAGATCAAGATCAAATTCGATTACAAAATCAGTGACTAATTTAATCATTAATCCTTCCGATATTTTATTTTAAATTTCAAATATGGAAAAAAGGGAAGGGAAGAAGAAGGTGCTGCTCCGTGAAGTATAAATAGAGGGTTCGGGTTTATCATTCATTCTTCGCCGATCATTCATTCCTCTAAACAAGTGGGAGAGAGAGAGAAAGAGATAGAGATAGAGATAGAGAGAGAGAGAGAGAGAGAGAGAGAGAGAGAGAGAGAGAGAGAGAGAGAGAGAGAGAGAGGGTGCATTTGGCGATTAGGGTTGTTCATCGATTCTTCTATGCGTCGAATCTCTGGAATTGAACTGAGTTTGATTTTGATTTGAATGAAAGCAGCAACTAACCTTATGATAGTGTTTGAGAAATTGCGTTTCTCTTCGTATTTGAGCCGCTTCATTGCCGGCATCATCCTCTTGACATTTTGCAATTCATTCCAGTTAATCTCCAATTTTCCTAATCCTATACACCCTTGAATTGAAACTTCAATTCAATTCAATCCCCAATTCATTCTTCTCCTATTTCAATTCAATTGTGCATTCTCTCCCTTTCCTCTCAACTCTTCAACTTTTTCATGGACCCTAAAAGTTTATTCTCCAATTTCCTTGATGGTTAGTCTTTTCTACCTTTAATCTCGATTTATTTTGTTTATTTTCAATTTTTATGGGTTTTGTTTGTTAGTTTTATTAGCTTATTTAGCTGCTTTTTGGCTTGTTTACGTTTTTTTAATTTGCTTTGGAGTTGAAAGTTTTGAACTTGTTAATTTTTGAATGTTGGGTATATAGTGATTCTGAATAATGCTGTCATGTATGGTTTTGGAGTTGTTTAAGGTGTTAATTATGCTGCAAAGTAGATTTATATAATCCATTTTGTAATTAATTGATCTAGTTTCTGTAATGTTTGATGTGGCTTATTTGTAAGATTTAGATTTCAGATTTTGTCATTAAGCATGATTTACAATAGAACATTATAGCATTCATTGATCCATCATCATCCATGTATGTAACCAAGCATCTAGTAGTGAAGAGTGAAATTACTTTTGTTGTTGTTGTTGTTGTATCAATTTAATGACTATTCATGATCCACATTTATAACATTATTGCAGTTCCTCCTTTGATTTCTCTCCTGATGGATTTAGATGGTACTGATTTTCCATTTGCATATTTTATTTTCTTATGAGCTCATAAATGCTGAATGATTGTGCCTGGATGCGGTTACTTTTCCTCGTGTAACAAAAAAAGTTGTGAATGATTAAGTATGTGGCCAAATGCCAGTGTTAGTATTTAGTTCATTCTCCTAGTTGTGATCTTGTATATTGAAAACAATAGGAGCTTTTGCATTATATGGTTTGTCTCTCTCTCATTATGTGTTAGGGTTTTTCCCCTTCTGATTTTTGTGCCCCAATGACCAGGCGCTATTGCCTCACGTATTGAGAGCCAGCAAAGACCGCCTCCTTCAGTTATTGTTATTGGTGCTGGAATATCAGGGATTGCTGCAGCACGCAGTCTCTATGACGCATCTTATAAGGTGTCATATCATTATTCCTTTGTATTTTTTGGAATTATAGGTCTGGGGGAAGTTCTTTTCTTACTTTCTGCTTTGGCTTATTTTCATCATTTGGTTAGGTGACTGTACTGGAGTCTCGGGATAGGCTTGGTGGTCGCATTCATACGGACTACTCATTTGGTAGTCCTGTTGACATGGGAGCCTCATGGTATGTTCAATTTGTTCTATTGTATTTGTTGCACATAGATATAAAATATGAACAGAATTTGTTCATGAACTTCTAACTTATCTTTAATTTGCTATCCTATGTTTTCTATCCTAAGTTAAATATGCCCCCTCTAGTTATCTGTACTCTCCAAGTTCTATTCTTTGAGGAATTGTCAATGGAGTGAGTAATTTATGAAATTTTAACATTGTTAGATCTTTCTTGATTATTTTCCAGGCTACATGGAGTTTGTAATGAGAATCCTTTGGCTCCATTGATACGTCGCCTGGGGCTTACATTATATCGTACCAGTGGTGACAACTCTGTCTTATATGACCATGATTTGGAGAGGTAGCAATCTGTCTTATTTCTCCAATTCCATTAAAATTGATGCATTTGAAGGTGTTATGATGTGATTTTTTAAATTGAGAGTAATCGTATTTCAACTGAAGTACATAATTAGATGTAAATTTACCTAATTGGTAATTCTGTTTGGACCTTGACCTTTCCTTTGTGCATGGAATGTTCATGAGTTACTTTGTCTCAGTTGAAAATGGAGCATACATAAATGATTTACTTTTATGTTAAAAACAATAAGATCTGGACTTTTTGCATTTCTACAAGTAGTGTTTTATAGTAACTAAATTTTATGTTATGTTTCCAGTTATATGCTTTTTAACATCGATGGTAATCAAGTTCCGCAACAGATGGTCATTGAAGTCGGAGACACTTTCAAGAAAATTCTGGACGAGGTAAGATCTTTTCACTTTGCAGTATATGCCATATGGTGTTTTTCAATTATCAATTGTTATGTCAATCTTGAATCTGATTACATACTGATGACTACAGACAGAGAAAGTGAGGGATGAGCATCCTGAGGACATTTCTGTTTCCCAAGCGATTTCCATTGTGCTTGATAGGCATCCTCATCTAAGGTATTTGATTGAGAATGAAATATCATGTACAACCATTGAGGCTAGAAGTTCCAATCCATCAGTGTAATTGACAAAGTTTTCTGCAGGCAACAAGGACTTGCCCATCAAGTGTTGCAGTGGTTTATATGCAGAATGGAAGCTTGGTTTGCTGCTGATGCAGATATGATTTCACTGAAAACCTGGGATCAGGCAAGTGCCATTATATCAGTTGAAGGATATCAATAATGCTTTTGTCTCCAAACTGGAATAAAAACATTCTTCATTGTCTTATAAATGATTTCATTGGTAAACCTTATTTTTCCCCTACTAATCATATTCCATACCTATATCACTATACTATTTCCTTATTGAGAACTTCAGTGAAAAAACAATGTTGATAAACTGAAATTTTGTGTTTCATTCAAATAAGTTAGTTACTAGACAAATTGCATTTTACCTATGGGTATAGGGCCCATGTTTTAAGCTGACAAAATGAGATTAAGGTTCTTTGTAAGCTAGTTTGGTTATCTTTGTTATAATCTATCTATATGTGGAAGATAAACTCACCATGATGTGATATTTGAGTTAATGCTTACACTGTTGGGGTTCCTATCTATAGGAACATGTCCTCACTGGTGGTCATGGACTCATGGTGCAAGGTTATGATCCTGTTATTAAAGCTCTTGCAAAAGATGTTGATATACGCTTGAACCACAGGTATGCCTGCAAAATGCTACATGACTGAACTGGATGGGTCATTTTTTCACGATATTTGATAGGACATGTTAAATAAAGAAATAGTAAGAGTATGAAGAAAAATATATTGTAGCCTTGTGTAAAGCTCGGTGAATAATAAGCACTGAAAAGTGTAACCATGCTGATTCTGTTTTTTTTTTTTGGAGTGAGGGTTGAAAAGTCAATTTTATGTTACTAGAAATATGTTGTTTTCATAACCTGTATGGCTAGTCCTTTTCCAGCTTTTTAAAGATATGGTAGACACCTCTGGCTTAGATTTAGCTAACTTCATTGAATCTGAAACAGTCGCTGGTACTTGGTAGTCTATTGACTGATTTTTCATCAATGACTTGGTCCTTAATTTACTTCAATTTTAGAAGTTAAAATCCTCTTGCTTTAATGTGGGTCTATCTCAATTGCATGTGGCACTAACTTCAAAATTTTAACCCAGTACCCACAGAAACATGGATTTATTTAATTTTTCTATCTTACCAAGAATACTTCCCCAATTTTACTTTGGTGTGTTAGAGAGTAAGATTTTGATCCTTTTGTAAAACCTTGCCGTGTAGGGTGACCAAGATATCCAGTGGCTACAATAAGGTGATGGTTACCGTTGAGGATGGCAGGAACTTTATTGCCGATGCTGCTATCATAACTGTTCCTCTTGGAGTCCTAAAAGCCAACATAATTGAATTTGAACCAAAACTGCCTGATTGGAAAGTGTCTGCAATTTCTGATCTTGGTGTAGGCAATGAAAATAAGGTTGCTCTAAGATTCGACAAAGTGTTTTGGCCTAATGTAGAACTTCTGGGTGTTGTTGCCCCGACCTCTTATGCCTGTGGCTATTTTCTCAATCTCCATAAAGCAACAGGCCATCCAGTTCTTGTCTATATGGCAGCTGGCAGGTTTGCTTATGACCTTGAGAAGCTATCTGATGAGGCAGCAGCAAATTTTGTAATGCTACACCTCAAGAAGATGTTTCCTGATGCGTCCGAGCCGGTAAGATCACCCACACTGCTCAATTCAAGTTTGCTTTCTTTAGTGTCTGCATTCAACTGCAGGAGCCTGACTTTTATTTTATTTGATTCTTGCAGGTTCAATATCTTGTTTCACATTGGGGAACAGATCCAAATTCTCTTGGTTGTTATTCTTATGATTTGGTTGGAAAACCACATGATGTGTATGACAAGCTTCGTGCACCTTTGGGTAATCTATTCTTTGGTGGGGAAGCTGTGAGCTTGGAGAACCAGGGGTCTGTGCATGGAGCTTACTCTGCTGGGGTTATGGCTGCTGAAAATTGTCAGAGATTTATTTCGGAGCAACAAGGCCACATGGAAAGCGTTCCTTTAAGTTCTGTTAGTCATTCAATACTTGAAAGTACTATTCCTATTCAGATTTCCAGGATGTGATTGTGCTTGAAAGCATTTTTTAGATTTAAGTTGATGCTCCGTTTGCATGCTTTGAAAAAGCTAAATTAAGCATCAGACGTGAAAGGAATTCAATTGTTTATTAAAGTTAGTTGATGGTAAACTCGGTTAATGTCAAAATATTCAGTTGTGTCTATGGGTTTTGCAGTTCTGCTTTTTATTTTATTAGGATGCATCTAAATTTCTTTGCATAGGGAAAATATTCCTCTCGCTGTAGGGATGACAATGGGTAGGGTCTGGGTAAGGTATTATAGTACTCATCCTCATACCCGAGTTTTTAAAAAGTACATGTACCCGTCCCCATACCCGCGTGGGTAGCAGTCTGAATGCCCGTCCTCGTACCTGTGGGTACCTATATGTCCATACCCGTTACCCGCAATTTAGCTAGCGAAAATTTAACTTTCTTTAATGGAAAATTAAAATATAATTATTATTATAAAATAAAAAGGATAAATTAAAAATACAAACGATCATTTGAATATTTAAGAAGTAAAATCATTGGAATGGGTATAAATTTTACACTCCCGTTCCAGAAAGTTTGTAGTTTAGGGTTGTGGCACAAAGAGTAAGAAAGCAATTATTGATAGTATAATTTGACTAAATTGTCCTTATTTAATTTTACTAGTATGATGTGCAAATATTAAATTATACTTAGAAAGAGAAGAATGTAATTAATAGAGAAGAGTTGTGGTTGGTTAATATGAAAGGTGATAAGTGAGAGAAAATGTATTAAATGATGGTATATGTGGAAAAAATTAACAAAAAATGCATTGGTTTTCTAAAACAACAAACATTTTGAGATATTGAAAAATGATGCAAAACAACAAACTTTCTGGAACGGAGGGAGTAAAAAGAATAAGTGAGAATTGAAGCTTTACATTTATAAATTTAAATTATTGATAAGCTCCTAAAGTTATCGGTTATAATTTATTTTAAAAATAAGTGAGAATAATTATGATCCGTATATATAATATTAAGACTTCATTTACGTATTTTTTAAAAGAAGTTAGGAAGTTATACTTTAAGTTTATTTAAACGTACTACCAATTATGTGTATGCATATCTATAATATGTGTGCGGGTATGAGGCGAGTTGGGTACTATAGTACCCATACCCGCACCTGTACCTGTGAATTTTTGCCGGTATTTACCCATACCCAACCCCATACCCATATAGCGAGTTTTTACCCTACTCATTGCGGGTACCCCATTACCCTTCCTACTCTCGCGCTGCAATTTGAGCTCCATCATGAGAGGGATGGAAATGTAAGAGAGAAAGGAGAGATATGATGAGTGATACGATAAAAACGAAGAGAAATAGAAGGGGAAAGTGCGTGAATCAATCCTGGTGCAAGAAATTTTATTTGGTGTGAATAGTTTTCTGTCTTTTCTCAAAAGCACCTGAATGGTAGGTAACTAAGTATCCTCCATTCTTCCGGGTAGCTTTTCAATATTTTCCCTTGCTTCTCGTCTTTGCCTATTGATTCGAGTTCTTTTGAGTTATTTGGTTGGAGTTAAGAGACAAGAGAGTTGATTAAGATAATACAAATTATGTGTCATAATAAGGAATTATAGAAAAATATATAAATTAAATTAGCAGTTTTCATGAGTTATAAAGGGGGAAATGCTCAAAGCGAGAAAATGGTCCTAGCTAAAGAGGTTATTTGTTGGAATGCTCTAATTTTTATTTGGATGAAAGATAAACTGTGACATGTCTTTTCCGTGTTTCTAAAAACACAACTTCTGATGGAATCACTTGGGTGCGTTGCACGTACAGATGCTTGTTCGAATTCCAACAATTTTGTGATGGAATCCTTCATGATTATTGGAGTACTCCTAAACTTTTTTATGTTTTGATCTGATAATTCTGATCAAATCACTTAGGAAGCGTTAATTGTGGGGAGAACAACGAGCTTCTGGAAAGGTAGGTGTCAATAGTGGTGCCTAGGTAGGATTACGTTGTGCAGTACTTGGGAGGGGAAACTACGAAGGGACTCAAACGCCCAAGTCAGAGAGAGGAATTGGTGTGGAAGAAGGGAGTTAGAATGAGGTGATTAGTCTCTACCTTTGATGCTCCTACGACTTGCCTTATATAAGAGAGGGTTTGAGAATTTCGAGGTTGTAATGAGTGTTTGGTATGGTTCGCGTTGAACTATTGAATCCTCTGATTCACAATTTGGTCGAGTGGTGGGGGATTGACTTGCATACTGCTGCTGCGGTCTTGAGCTTTGCGCATGCACCTTGGTGGACGAGTCTTAGTTACTTGATGCAGCACAATGATGGGAAGTATTAAGCTCATATCTCGATTGGAAATTAATGGTGGTTAAAATCATTGTTAAACCATATCTCAATTGGATGTCATTGTGTATGTAAAACTAATATTTTTGATTGGTTTAAGTGATACATATTTTTTTTTGGTACAAAGGGAAAATAACAAAGCAAAGAACAAACAGGGAGGCTAAGCCCTAAAAAACGACACTCCAAGCGCATCCGCAAGGAGGAGACTACCCAACCCCGCCAACGGGGTCGACAGAGGCATCAACTCAGATCCCTGACCAGCGCCATGCTTGGCTAAGAAATGACGCATACACGTGACGCACTGACGGGGTAGCCAAGACCAACTCCAATGGATACATACTTAACTATTATTAGATCTTCTAAAAAAAACTCTTATTAAATAAAATCTCACATTGTATGAAAAAAAAAAATAGAATCCAATTAATTATCCATGAGATGATGGGCCTCACCAACATAATGGAAAGGGGTCGAATTTGGGGGGCTTTCCTTTTTCTTCTTTTTGGGTCAAAGGGGGCTTTCCTTGTATGTGAACGTATTCATTACTTGGACTTGCCCAAGTTGTAAGCAAAAGCAATTTTTCATTTGCATGTCAAAGTCAAGCCACCAAACTATTTTGTTATTCAACTGATTTAATTTAACTATTATTTAATCTAATATAATTTTATTTTAAAGTGTTCTAGATTCAACCGACAGAAATCAAATATAATTTTTTCAATCTTTTGTGACTTTTGTTATTAAGTTTTCAGTTTTTGAGATAAGTGATAAGTATAAGAAAAAGTATAAATATAAAGAGTGAAAAAGAAAGAGTGCAAAAGAAAAGAGAAAGAAAGAAGACAAAGAAGAAGTAAAAGCATATAAAACGATTGCGTTTTGATACAGAAGGTAGCGAAGAAACCCACCGTAAGCGAAAAGCAATAGAATTCAGAAACGAAGACTCTCTTCTCTTCTCTGTTTGGATTGATTTGATCATTCCGATCTTCAATCTCTTCGTATTGATTGGGTCCTCGTTTCTCTCTTCCGATCGATCCAATTCTCTTCACATGGCTACGATCGGGCACAACAATCTCAATGCTAAATTGGTGGGTTCACGCTTTTCGATTTCCTCTGTTTTTTTGATTCCGATTGATTGCGCCTTCTGACTCTGTTTTTCACCAGGTTCTCCTCGGGGATATGGGTGCTGGAAAATCCAGCCTTGTTTTGCGCTTTGTCAAGGGTCAATTTCTCGAATTTCAGGTTATTTTTCCAACCAATTTTTCATTATTATTGTTGTTATTTTGATTTCTTCGTTTTGATTGGAAAATTCTTCAGAGTTAGAGGTTTTTGTTGGGTTTGTTGTGCATGAAGAATATTCCTTGAATTTCATGTGGTTTATCACAAGCGTGTGTTGAGTTTAGCTAATTTATGAGGTTATGTTGTTGCAAATTAACTTTTTTTCTTAAAAATTACGATGGAGAATTTGAGTACTTAGCTTAATATGATCATGAATTTTATTGAGGTGGTAGTGATTAGTGAGAGTAAGTTGTTACTTGTTAGAATTTTGGAGCTATACTTGAAGGATTGATGTGGGGGGGGGGGGGGGGGAGGGAAAAGATCCTACTCCTCTCATGTCATATTTATTGTGACTTTTAAACTACGCGTCCATCTCTGTCTTCATAAATATTCACAAAGTTCCACCTATTTAATATATATGAAGAATAGATTGAGATAGATACAAAATTTTAACATGACAAGGTAATGAGAGAATCCTAATCCGGGAGGGAGATATCTTCTCTGAGTTCGTGTTCTTGTTGGGGATTTTGGGTTCTGACCTCTGACCTCTGACTTCTGAGAGCTTTTATGTTGTGCCTAATGAGTCTTTAGATGAATTGAAAAATGGAGATTATATTCCTGAGTTATATGGTCTTCTGTGGTGGTGACAGGAATCAACAATAGGGGCGGCATTCTTTTCGCAGACTTTGGCAGTAAACGATGCAACTGTTAAATTTGAGATTTGGGACACAGCGGGGCAAGAGAGGTACCATAGCTTGGCTCCCATGTATTACAGAGGCGCTGCTGCTGCTATCATTGTCTACGACATCACTAGCTCAGTATGTTATCTTTGCCTTTGTATATTTCTGAATACCTCTATATTTGGTGTACATTGACTAATTTTTATTTTGACACGTAACTCAATGCTGCTAGTTTTTTCTTGTTTATATACTACATGTAAAGTTATGGTTCGTAAAAGGCTAAAAGCCAATTTGTACTGGCTGATAAGTGTCAAATTCACTATCAGTGTCAAATTCACAATGGGAATGGTGAATCTTATACTTTTGAGGTTGAGAATTGAGATGTGTTCTGTTGAGTTATGTGGATGAGAAAGTGTTCTTTTGCTGTCTTTCTTAAATCCAGTAAATATATTCCTCGTAATTATCAATCCTGGATAGTGGCATGTAGCCACTGACGCCAAAACTGCTATAGTGCATAGCGGGATGGTTGCTACATTGTTGTTTTTCCATATATTTTATATATACTATATATGTATATAGTAAACAAAAACAATAAGGACAAAAGAGGAACATTATATTTTGAAAAATCATAATTTTCCTAAAAGAGGAGTAGATAACCGTGCTAGAAGTGTTCTTCCTTTTAATCTGTATATCTTTTTGTCTTCTGATCTGGCTGATGCTGTGCTTTTAACATTTTAATTATCTATTTTTTTATAAGGTTTAATATGATTACTTCTTTTTTTCGCTTACCAGGATTCGTTTACACGAGCTAAGAAGTGGGTCCAAGAGCTTCAAAAGCAAGGTATTGACTTATTAGTTCTGAAGTTTTCTCATGTTTCTTTCTGAAGAGGAATAAAAATTATAGATGGGAAAAGGAGATCTAACTATTTATTAACCATTTGCAAACTTCTATATGCAACCTATTTGCTAAGCATTCATGTTTATAATTGAATGGCGCACATAATGCATGAGTTGATCTGAGAATGATTCTATACATGAGAAGATTGTGTACAATTAGGTAGATTCGAAATTCCATTTGTAGAGAGCGAGGGACCCACATTGAACTTGAGTTTATTTGACATATTACCGATGATATTTAATGGTTTAAACAAAATTTAATTATTTCACCCTATACATGTTACTTTAAGGGGTCAGCCGTGCCTATCAATTATATAAAATCTAGATTAACATTTAATAGGTATTAATCCTTTTGTTCAAAAATAACACATGACTAGCAGCTTTGCACTGAAGTATTACATCAAACATCTACTTCTCATGTTCTTATCTCTAGTCTCTCGTAATACAGGGTTTATGGTAGCTGTAGTTGTATAACTAGAATCTCAAATACTGCATTCATTCTGATGTTGCAGGGAACCCTAACATGGTCATGGCTTTCGCTGGTAACAAATCTGACTTGGAAGATAAGAGAAAAGTGACTGCTGATGTAAGTGTTTTTGTTTTCCAGTATTTATTTTTATGCCATGTAAGTTAGTGATTGATACGAGAATTATGATCTTTAACTATGGTCTGTTGTGCGCATAAATTATATAAAATAGAACAACAGAAGACGTTATGGGTTCTGGCCCTAAACAATAGATAGCAGAGCAGTGGGGATTGATATACCAATGAATTTTAGCAAAGAATTAAACTACAGGCTTAACAGACATTGTCTCCGTTGTTTGATTTGACTAATTGATTAGCTGTTCCATTGTTTTTGAATCTTCAAAGTATTCTAGAGGGTGGGGGATAAAATTCAAGGTTTTAAACTTGATGCAAATTGCAGAAAGTACTTTTTCATGTTAATGCTTCTTTTCTTCATGAAAGTTGGATAAACTGTTTGACGTTATCAGTTTATCTATATTGATTCTTTTTTTATCCTGTGGGATAGTTTTACCATCTTGCTGAATTTCCTATGCCATTAAACTTCAATTTTGGCACAGAAGATGCTATAGTGTGTAATTAGCTACCATTTTGCGGCATCTTTGGATGGTTGGTCGATTGCATATGTTTGTGTAGTTTTGTATTGCATACATCCAATATATTATCAATAATGACATTTCTTGGGCCTACCTGTTTATGGATTTTGCACCATTGTTTTTGCAGGAGGCACGTGTTTATGCTGAAGAAAATGGTCTGTTTTTCATGGAGACCTCTGCCAAAACTGCAGCCAATGTTAATGATGTATTTTATGAAATAGGTGAGAGTCCATTCCTATAAAATATGCATTTGGGAGGTGTGCTAGAAACACTATCTTTTCCACACACACTCTTATTGGTTGAAATTCATGAGTCCTAGTAAATAAGGAGTCGGGCCCGGGGTATTGGGATTGGAACCCATATGATTTAGTGGATTCTGTATGAATCTCAACAAATAAGTGTGTTGGAATAAGAGTGTTTAAGAGTGTGTTGCTAGCATTTCTCATACTTTAGGTAGCTTACTGGGAATTTAGTTTCTTATTTTTAAGTTGAATTGCTATTTAAAAAAGTTAAAAGGGAACATCACTCTGAAAAGGTGGGAAGACCCGGGAAATTCTCCTTGAGGGAATTGACAAAATATCTGTTCCCACTCCGCAGGCCAAGACATCGCTATTATGTTCTCGGTCGGGTTATCTTTAAAATTCATGAAATCTTACATAAATAGTTCAAGACTGTGTTCAGTCTTGGGTTTAGTTTTGTGTAGGAAGTCCTATAATCATGGCTTTAGAGAAAGACACAAGCTTTTGCCAAAATCCATGGTTTTGAACTTTAACACCAAAATCAAACATGCAGTGTGACGTGGTTGTCTGAACCCACTCATGACATATCATATTCTTGAAACTTGCATTTCTTGTACCTGTCTTGGTCTATATAATGTTACCAAATATTTTCTCTTTTTTCCGTTGGCGAGGGAGAGAATGTTTGCATTTACGTTTAACCTTTACCTGATTCCACATTTAGCCAACGATCCACAAAACCTCCTTTCACATTTTCTATTGAAAAATGTGTTTTCTCCATTGGTTTTCTATGGGAATGTGGGATGATGGGATACAAACGGAAATAGCCAATTGACTTTCTGAGGCATAAAAGCCAACGGATGTGAGGGGTTGGATTAGGCAAAAGCTGGTTTGCATTCTCGTTACATTTATACAAACACACACTTAGATTATTTATATTCCCCACCTAGTGGGCTTCTTCCACTTCATTTTTGTGGCACATGAAATATTATTTACTTAGTTACTCTTGATTACGTTGCCTGACTTACAATTGCTTGTGTAAACAGCCAAGAGGTTACCAAGGGCTCAGCCAGCTCAAAACCCAGCAGGGATGGTTCTTGTTGATAGACCCGCCGAAGGAGCTAGGGCTTCATCATGTTGTTCATAAAGTATTTGAGCTGTATTTACTCCCCTGAAACATTAATCTTGTTTTATGTGGTTGTTATGTGCTGCACACTTTGCTGTCACTGTTATGTGGAGCTCCATCTAGTGTATGTGCTTCGTTGGTAATGAATGCAATTTACAAACAGAACTTGATGGTTCAAAATATATACCTTGGATGTGTACTATGAGTCTCTTGATTTGTCTGGGTATGTGGGGTGAAAAGGTGCATGTTTCTAGATAAGATTAGCGATTCTTTGCATTCCCTCTTCCCCTCTTTTACAATCTTCTCAACTAAGAAGCATCAAGCATTTGTTGTTTAATTTTAATTTATTATAGCATTTATTTAACATGATTTTAAATTTTCTAGATGGCATCTACTCACTACTGCAATTATGGGTAACAATTTTTTTAAATAGTTTGCGTTAATAATAATTTCCACTAATTAAGAAGTCCCCTGTCAATTTCCCCTAATTCCGTCCCTGCGTGCTTATTCAAATTTACCTAAATTTGATGAAAAAAATTTATCTCAAAATTGAGGATAAGACAATGTCTGATATGTTATTTTAGCTTGCTTAAAGCTTATTTGACGAGTTTAAAATCTGCTTAAAAGTATTTGGTAAAAGAGTTTATTTTAGTTGCTTTAAATTTTTCAATGAGCTACAGAGATAGCTTATAACTTAAAACTTAAAGCTTATTGAATTAGGTTTTGAGCTACCTGTTAAACTTTGATTCCTATTACCACCATTTTGAATTAGGTTTTCCTAATTGTGCTTTCCTCTCAGTGTCAATGAATTAGGCGTCGTTATTTATTGGGTTAAATGTGTTCTCCGTCCCTGAACTTTGAGCGAGATCTGATTTCCGTCCCTCGCCGGAAAATCTTCATAGCGCCATCCTCAAACTTACATTTTTGTTTGAAAACCGTCCTTGCCGCCGATTTAGCTCCGGCCGCCGTAGCCAAGTGTCACTTTTGGCCTATGTGGACATGCCACATCATTTAATGAAATGACATGTAATTGTTTTAAAAATAAAATAAAAATAATTTAATTTTAATTAAGTCCCACAAATCTTAACTAATTTAATTTTTAACCCCAAAACTAATAAGACTTAATTAATAACACTTTTGGTCCCTTTTCTTCAATCTTCAACCTTATTTTTCATAATCTTCTTCACCTTCTTCAATCTTCATCATCATTTTTCCCATGAGCTTCATTCTTCATCATCTTCTTCTTCCCCTACCCACCACACTCATCACCACACCCACCGCCGCCTCCAACCTCAACACCACACTAAAATATTTAGCCATCCCCCAAACCCAGAAACCCACAACCCAGCCCCACAGCCACAGCCTTCAACCTCAGCCACTGCCCCCAACCTCACCTTCAACACCCACTGCCACAGCCCCCAACCTCATTTTCAACACCGACATCCACCGCCCTCAACCTCGCCCACCACCAGAGGGGAAACGATGAAATCGAAGCATCCAGAGGAGAGATTGAAAGCGAGGACTTGAGGCATGTCATCGGGGAAGATGCACCGAATCTATCTCATATGGGTTTGCGGCATCTTGGTTGGGTTTTGTGCTAAATTGGGTTTGGGGGTTTCACTAATTTGGGTTTGAGGGTTTCATTGATTTGGGTTTGGGGTTTGGTCATGCTACTGCTTCATCTACATCTTCCTACTACAGTTCATCTTCATCCAGAGGAGAGTGCTGATTTGTTGTTGTATGATAGGTTGGTGTCTAATGATGTGTTGGATTTGGTTAGCCCCAATGCTAAACTTCTCTATGTGGGTAAAACTGCTGGGTACCATAGCAGAACCCAGGTAAAGATTGCAAAGACGGGTGGAGGTTGAAGAAGAAGAAAAATGGGGTTTTGATTTTGTCTGGATCTGGAATGGTTCTTTGTTCTCTCACGTCTCCGAATCTGGGTTTAGTGGATTGCATGGTGGGTTTACTCCTCACTCTCCGATTCAACCTTTCCCCTACCCCCCTCACCCCTTTCTTTCTCTCACCGAGTTTCTGGATTTTGATCATAGCTGGGGGTTTGGGTTGCAGTGGTAGTGGTGGCGGTTTCTTCAGAAAATTGGGATGTTGATAAGATGAAATGATGATGATATTCTGCACTTCGTGATGGGGACTAAGCCTTGCTGGTGATATGATTGGGATAGTGGGAAGGAATTTGTCTTTTATTTCTCTTCTACAAATTTTTCCATGTATCTTTGTAGCAAGAACTATTTTGATTGCTGCACCTTTTTGTTCTTTTTGTCTGCAATGGTTAAATAAATTAGATTGTGATTGTTCTTTTCGTCTACCCACAGTTTCTGGATTTTGGTTGTTCTTTTTGGGTTCAATAAATTTTCTTTTCATTTGTCTTTTTGATTGTTGCACTTTTTTGTTTTCTTGGTTGCTAAACAAATTGGATGCATATAGTTTAGTTAGGGTTAAATCAGAGGGCTTAATTACAATTTTTAAAAGAAATTTTTTTATTTTTATTTAAATGTCATGTCATTTCATTAAATGACGTGGCATGGCCACGTGCACGGCTGCCGGAGCTATATCGGCGGTAAGGACGATTTCCGTACAAACATTTGAGTCTGAGGATGGCGCTAGGAAGATTTTCCGGCGAGGGACGGAAACCAGATCTCGCTCAAAGTTCAGGGACGGTGAACACATTTAAACCCTTATTTATTTAGGGAATGGAACGGTCCATGTTTTTCTTATGTTTTAAATTTTGTATCTATTTCTCTTCATAAATCCCTTAAAAGTCACATCTATAACAAGTTAATACATATATATATATATAGAGAGTCATAGATTTTTTTTATAAAGCAAAAATTGTATATATTGAAAAATAAACAAAACTAGAAGCATAGTACAACTCGAAAAGGAAATAGGATGAGGCCAAAATCAGGAGAACAACAATCGACCTCTCAAAATACCTAATGAGGAACATGACCAAAAATCCCTAGACCAACACCAGAGACACATAGCTCCGAACGAAAACAACCACAACCAACTAAAAACAACAAACAACAACTCAAGTCTCAAAAACCAATATGGAACCTGAGCGTCAAAACAAAGTTAAAACTCTAAACCAAATCAAACCAAACTAAACCAAACCAAATCAAATCAAACCAAACCAAACCAAACCAAACGTGGCCAACAATGAGAGATGGCACAACACACGTCAAAACAGAGGATCCTTAAAACCAAACCTGGCTGATACACAAAGAGAATCAGCGAGAACAAAGCAGCGGAGAGAGAGGCGCAACCTGGCTGATACACAAAGAGGACCAGCGAGAACAAAGCAGCCGAGATAGCGGGGCGTGGACTTCACACGCAGAGAGATGGGAGGCGCGTGGTTTGGAATCCGGCGGCGGTGGCTGACTGTAGTCTCTAAGATATTTAACAATATCTAACACTTCCCTTCAAGCTAGATCATATATATCATATGCATAGCTTGTAACAAATATTATTAACTCGAGAAGCCGCTGCTGCCGGAGAGAGAAATTCACACAACACTTCCCCTCAAGCTAGAGCATATATATCATATGCATAGCTTGTAACAAATATAATTAACTCGAGAAATCGCTGCTGCCGGAGAAAGAAATTCACACACAAACGGAGCACACAATGCAATGCGGTAATTAGAAATTGTAGAGACTTGAAATTGCCCTTCACCGCTTACTCTGGTCGAATACTTCACATGAATTATGAAAAACTGATTTTGAGAAATCACCACAGATGTAAGGATCTTTTTGTGGTTTCCACACCGAAAATTCAGCATCTGAAATCACACATTCCAACCCAACAAACAAGGACAACAACTAGAGGCTCAAATAAGAGCATAAAAATAGCACCAAGCAAGACGAACAAACGTATAAGGGCAAGAGGCTCCAAGAACTTAAATCCTTATAATCTCTGATTGTAGTAATCAGAGTGCAGAAATAGAAATCTGAGACACAACTTCTTTCAATTCCAAAGCCACACATGCTTTAAATATATCTTCAATGACTTTACTCATGTAAGGCCGGAGGAAATTTGATTCTTCTAAATCTTGAAAAACGTTAGTAACCTTAACTCCATACAGTGATATGGTGCTGCATATCATTGCGGCAACTTAATCAAGGGAATAACTAGAATATTTTCCTTCTCCAACTTTTTCTTCAATTTTATTTGCAGAAGTAACAAAAGAGATAACCTGAAATCACACGATAAAGAGCAAGGGGCTCCAAAAACATCTAACAATACTCTGAATCTGGGCAAAATTGAAAACGGCGGTGAAACAGACCAAATCACCGTGACTGTGGCTGACAAAAACGCAAGAACCAAGAGAACATGGCGAACCTTTCTGTGGAAGCAGCGTCACGAATGACGGCTGGGAAGGCAACACGTGGAAGGACGTTGATTTGATAGTGGTTGAACATTACTAGGATTCCAAGACAAAGGGGACCATAATCAGAAAGAAACAAGGCCGTAAGAAAACAACTAGAACTAACAAGCGGAAGCAAAGTCACCATGAGGGGGCTCACAGGGGAGGAGCCCCCTCACAGCGGTAGGATCGAAACTTGCTCTGATACTAACTTGAATTTGATGAAAATATTACTTGTATATTTCATTCATAATACTTGACTAGACTACAATATATATAGACTAACAAAGAGATTAAAACAAACTAAATCCATCTAAACCTATCTCTATTTAAATAGATATCATCTCTGTTTAAATAGATACTAATCTAAAATAGATAAACAAATCTTAACTATATCTCAATGAGATAAGACTAATTATAAACTAAATCTTAATAGATATTCAACATGAGGAAAGAAGTCAATTTTTGCAAGAAAGTTGGAGTGAAAGTTCTTGGGGTTGTAGAGAATATGAGTAGGTTGTGCCAGCCCGTTACGGATTTTAAGTTTGTGAAGCTGACAGATAACGGTGAGCAAAAAGACGTTACAGAGTGGATTTTGGAATACATGAGAGAAAAAGCACCGGAAATGGTGAACTTGATCGCTTGCACTGAAGTGTTTGATAGTAGTGGCGGAGGAGCAGTGAAGATGTGCAGCGAAATGGAGGTACCCTTTCTCGGTAAGGTTCCTTTAGATCCAAAACTTTGTAAGGCAGCTGAAGAAGGTAGATCCTGCTTTAGTGATAGGGATTGTGTTGTGAGT
Source organism: Lotus japonicus (assembly GCF_012489685.1). Taxonomy (NCBI): domain Eukaryota; kingdom Viridiplantae; phylum Streptophyta; class Magnoliopsida; order Fabales; family Fabaceae; genus Lotus; species Lotus japonicus. The sequence continues at coordinate 9,124,983 of NC_080046.1, forward strand.
GCCCCTGCATTAAAGAAGATTATAGAGAAGTTGATGGAAACTAAGGGCCTGTTTGATAACTGTTTCCAAAACAGTTTTCAGTTTTTAAAAACTGAAAACTTGTTTGGTAAGACCTGTTTTCAAAAACAGTTCTCATTTTCAGTTTTTAAAACTAAAAAACCAAAACAGGTAAAAGATGTTTTCAGTTTCAGTTTTTAGTTTTCAGATATCAGTTTTCTAAATGTTCGAAAACATGTCATTCAAACTGTTTTCTTTTTCTGAAAACTGTTTTTAAGAATTGTTTCTGAAAACTATTTTAAAAACTGAAAACTAAAACTGCTATCAAACAGGCCCTAGTGGGTTGATTTCCGGTTTTTGATGCCTTGTGGGTTGCTTTTGAAATTGTTTTTACAAGGTACGAGTTTTTTTCTTCTAACAAATGAATATCTTAATCTTAAGATATATAAAAGCAGTTGTAGTTTCTGGTTTTTTAGGCATTGATCTGGTTTTGCAAATCATCTATCTATATACCTTAGAAAAGAACAACACTATAAGCTTCAATTAGCTGACGTGGCATTCCACGAAAAATTCTCCTTCCAAAATAACTCTTCCACTCAAAATGCTTACGTGCCTCATCCTCCTTCCATCTTCTTCATGTAATGACGTGTCTTTCTCTCCTTCATTCTGCTTAATTGGCCCCCATATCAGCATTTATTATTTCTCCTTCATCTGAGCCACCATTCTCTTTGTACTCCTTCAAACTGCCCCGATTAATCAATTTGATTTTAAATCTGCTAATTCTTCTCCTACATTTCTCATCTGCAAATGTCCCCCTTTTATGCAATTTGATTTTATGCAATTTGATTTTAAAATTGCCACTGACTCTTCTCCTTCCTTATTCGAATGCAAATTATCGCCCATATTAATGAATTTGTTTTAATAACAAAAGCTAACTCTTATCCTTCTAATCTTATATGCAAATTTCCGCCCCTTTTAAGAAATTTGATTTGAAATCTACCCCTGACTCTTCTCCTTCCTTTTTCATCTGCAAAATTACCGCCCATTTTAAGCAATTTGTTTTTAAAACAGAAATTGTCTCTTCTCCTTTTAATTGGAAGGGAGTTTTTTTTACCAATTTTTAATTTTAATAAGATATTGAATCTTCTCCTTCCTTTTTCATCTGCATTTAGGAAAAACCCTAATTATTTATTGTTTTCCATCTTACCTGTGGCCTTCAACTATTTAAACCCCCTTCTGTGATTGCTTACCATCAATGTTCTATACAACTTTCTTTGTCTCCAACCTTTGAAATCATCTCTTTTTTTGCGATGACTTGCACAATCGACGATCTCACAACCATCAATCCCTCGAAGGAGACCTGGACCATTGTTGTGAAAGTGATCGAGCTTATATGGATCCAAGCCCTCCTTTTCCATGGATATGGTTCTTATGGATCATAAGGTATAACTTTTTTCCCCTTTCAAAACTATTACTAATTTCGTGTTCTCCCTGTTTTATTAGTCTCTAATTTTTGTGGGTTACTAAATCTAGGGTTTTATGATCCATGCTTCAGTTATGAAGACTCTTATTTATCGATTCCAATCTCTGCTGACCGAAGGTCGAGCGTACCAGATTGCCTTTTTTGGTGTTGGTGAAAGCGGCTGTGATTTCCGCCCAACCTCGCATCCATTCAAGATTATTTTTTATATACATACTTTTGTTCGTGTGCTTTCAAACAAGGCTATTAACTTTTGTTCGTGTGCTTTCAAACAAGGCTATTAACTCTTTCATGCCACTGTCTGACATAATGTTTAAGGACCCGAATTCCTCATTTCTTATTGGTATATTTTCCTTTCTAGCCCATGGAGTATAATTATTCAATTATTTATTCTCTTAATTGTATGTTGTTATTGGTACATATGTTATTGGTATTTTAACTCGAGCAAGTGGTGAACAAGAGTTTGAGAAAGATGGTTCTGGACACAAAAGGATAAGTACTGAACTTACCAAGAAGGGTACGCATTCTTCCTTGCTTAATTTAATCTCTGTTTCATGTACTTACATGACTTACGTTATTAATTACCATCTTTCTCCAATAGGGTTCGACTTGAATGTGCTTTATTTGGGAAAATACGTTGCTGAAGTAATGGCTCACCTTGCATTTGGTGATATGACGAATGTTGTGGTTGTTGTTAAGGGTGGAAATAGGCCAGGTGCCTCGTTAGGGGCCTATGACTCGGCTCGTTTGAGGCTCGGCCCGGTCTGATTCGTTTATTAAAAAGGCCAGGTTTGGGCTTTTTAAAATGTTTATTTAACTAAAAAGGTCAGACCCAAACAATTAGCCTATTTGAGCTGATAGACCGACCTACTTATCTATTATTTTTATTAATAATATAAATAAATAAATATAATTATATATAATTTAATTTTAGTTGTGTTTATTTAATTGAGGTTTTGTTCTTTGAAATGCAATGATATACAAGTTTATTTATTTAAAAAGAAAATGCAATGATATATAAAAAGGTCTATTAGCCCACTGGCCTAATGACCTTCTTTTGGTGAAATTTTCTGTTAAATAGGCTTTTAAGTAGGCTTGTAAGCCAGCCAAACCTTATGAAAGGCTTGACCAAGCCTTAAAATTTGGCCTATTGATAGGTCATAGGCCAGGCTTGGGCCACAAAAAGAGAATGCAGGCCATGCTTGGGCCACGAAAAGCATGTCTCGGCCCGGACTATTTTCACCCCTAGTTGTTGTTCAATTTGCAAAAATAAAGCCTTTTAGAGGTATTTATATTCTCGACTGTATATAGTGATCATAAGTATTTGGCATAATTCTTATGTTTATATGTATATGATCCCATAGATTTCGTATATTCAATTTAAGTTAATGAATTTATTACTTTTAAAAATGTAAAAATAATATAGAGATTTGAATTTGAAATTTAAAATTGGTACTATTAAATAATAGTAATTAAAAAAAAATTCAAGCAGAATTTAAAACTTTTTTCTTAAACAACAAACAAGTAATTAATCCCTGAAAGTTTATATGGACAACTTATTCTTTCTACTAATAACTAAAAAAATATTTTGTCACTTATTTTAATCACATTGGCCCTTATTTCACCGTTTTTATTTTCAAAATAAAAAACATATAATTATTAACAATCTAAATTATTGATTGATTAGATTAAATAAATTAGTGGTGATACGTTTAGTTTTTTAAAAGTTATTGATATAAAGTCAAAATCCCTTCGATGGATTAAAGGGTAGATCTTCCATTCAGATTTTTTAAATTTTAAAAATATGTTTTTTTAAGAAATAAGCAAATCAATATTCATTCCAGACACAAAAAAAAATAAATGGGGATACGTTTTCTTTTTTTTTTTTACAAATAAATTAAAAAAGGTCATGATCTCATAGGTTAAGAGTAAATATTCAATTTTAGTTAATGATTTTATTATTTTTAAAAAATGTAAAAATAATATAGAGATTTGTGTTTGAAATTTTAAATTTAAATTTGGTATTAATAAGTAATAATTCAAGCAAACTTTCAAGCAAATATTGATTCAATTATGCTTTTTCATTTATTTTACATGCATATAAAATTGGAAGTTCTCTTCCCCCCTAAAACATGTATAAATTATTTGCCCTTATTTTGTTTCACAGTTGATTACTAGTTAAATTCTAACTAATTTGCACCAACCTTAACAGCTAATTCGCTTATTTCATGGCCAATTAAACAACTAAATTTGTAAGCTATTTACCATGATTATAAAACTTTTTTCTTAAACAACAAGTGGTTAAGCCCCAAGTAATTATGGACACCTGATTTTTTTACTTATGACTAAAATAACATTTTGTAACTTATTTTAATCATAGTGGCCCTTATTTTACCTTTTTTTTTCAGAAAAAAACATATAATTATTATCAACTGAATAAATTAAATAAATAACTCGTGATATGTTTTGTTTTTAGATATAAAGTCAAAAACTCTTGAATTAAGGAGTGGATATTCAAATCAATTTTTTTTTTAAATACAAATCAATATTGTTTCAATATTGTTTCAAATTTCCTTGAAATTTCTGCCATTTAATTCTTATTTACAACTTCCACATAATTTTAAAATTTGGGTGCATTATCAACCTAAATTATTGGCTGATTAAATTAAATAAATTGCTGAATATGTTTAGTTTTTTAAAATTAAATGATATAAAGTCAGAAACCCTCATATTAAGGAATAGATATTTGAAGTTCAAGAAAAAAGGAATAGATATTTGAATCATAACTTTTTTTTATAAAAAATGGAAGGAATATTCAATTTTTATTAAAACATTATTACTGAGTCATGATCCCCTAGATTAAGGTGTATAATGAGTAGATATTCAATTTTAGTTCATGATTTTGTTAATTTTTCCCATAGATACGTTCAATTTTCACTGAAGCTTCATGATTCCATTATTTTCTGACTTGAACTACTCTATTTCCCGGTTGTTTTTTCCCCTTCTTTTCATTTGTCTTATTTGTTTCATTCCCTTCTTCTACTTGTTCTTCCAAGAGGTTTCTCCCTCATGCCTAAGATTGAAGATTGTCCATGGATTAATTACAAGTTTTGGGTTCCTATACTAAGTTACAAATGACAAGCAAGTCAAAAATACAATTTCAATGTATTTTCTAGCGAATTTCCTAACTCCAGATTTAACATTCCTTTTTATGATCTTCATGCAGCTTCACACAAAGATTCCGCGTTGTTTAGTTAGGGAGTTTAAGGCGGAGCTCAGAGATCAGTGAACCGTAATCGACCCTGCGGGCAATACTCATGTTGTTCACTACAACATGAACAGTTCAGATCCTAAGCTAACTGAGGGATGGTATTCGGTGTGTGATTTCTACAACATTCAAGAAGATTGTCTTTTCTCCCTTGGTTATTTTGGTGATTGTGTATTTCATTTCACAATTTTTTATCATGAGGAGAACGAGGTTATGTATCCCTCCATTAATCACCCTGTGAGCCCTTTGCCTGTTTAGAATCATGACATGGTCATTAATGAACCGCTAGTTGCTCTTCATAATGATGTTGTTGTTAACGACGTTCCTGAAGTCGGGCCTGTTGCAGATCTTCTGTAAGCAGATGATTAGATAATAGAGGTAGATCTTGCGGGGATCATTCTTGAATTCAATGGTCAATATAAATGCATTTGGACTCACACCCTTTCCATCTGTCAAGCTACTCGCTACATGCTGGCATGTTTATTGTTACATACAGATATATTTTCCTCTGGAAACAACCTTTATTCCTGTACTTAGTTACAAATATATTTGCATGTAACAATAAACATATCAGCATGTAGCGAGTAGCTTGACAAATGGAAAGGTTGTGAGTCCAAATGCATTTATATTGACCATCGAATCCAGGAATGATCCTCGCAAGACCTACCTCTACAATCTGATCATTTGCTAATCCAATATCTGCAACAAGCCTGACTTCAAAAATATCGTCAACAACAACATCGTTATGAAGGGAAACTTGGGGTTCATCAATGACCATGTCATGATTCTCAACAGGAAAAGGGCTCGCATGGTGATCCATGGGGGATACAAAATCTCCTTCTTCTCATGATAAAAAATGGTGAAATGAAAAGCACAATCACCAACATAACCAAGGGAGAAAAGTCAATCTTCTTGAAGGTTGTTGAAATCACGCAGCGAATACCATTCCTGAGTTAGCTTAGGATCTAAAAAGTTCATGTTGCAGTGAACAACATGAGTATTTTCCGCAGGGGCGATCAAAGTTCACTGATCTCTGAGTTTCGCCTTAAACTCCCGGAAAAAACAACGCAGAATCTCTGCGTGAAGTTGCATGAAGATCATAAAAGGGTATGTTAAATCTGGAGTTAGGATATTCGCTGGAAAATACATTGAAATTGCATTTAAAGCTTACCTGTTATTTGTAACTGAGTACATGAACCCAAAACTTGTAATTAATCCATGGGTAATCTTTCAATCTTAGGCATGGGGGAGAAAACCCGTAAAGAAATTATATTCGCAATCAGAGCTAGATCCGAGAGTCGATTATGCGTAGGGAAGGTACTAGCACCCTACGACGTCCTTTTATAAACGGTCCCCTCTAATTAATTGTGTAAAATATATTAGAGAGACATCAAGATAACGTAGTTCTGAAGGAAAGCTTGTTAAAGTTGATTCGAAAGGACTGGAGAAAGCTTAAAGAAGCTTGATTTTGAGAGACTTGAAGAAGCCTGAGCTTGACTAGGAAAGCTTGAAGAAGCTTGATTATGAAAGACTTGTAGAAGCCGAAGTTTGACTACGAAAGGCTTGAAGAACCCTAGAATTAAATAAAATATTTTTAAGACTTTTGAGCAATTATTACGGATATTCTTGAAGGAGATCTTTTAGTACATGGAAATGACATTTGGTTGTGTTTTGTTTATATTTTATTATAATTTAGGAGATTTGATATTTATTTAGTAGAAAAAATATTATCTTAAATTGATGAACATTCTTAATTTAGTTTAAAACCTATAGACATTAATGAATTTTATTATTTATTTTTAATTTGAGATTTAGAAGATTGAATTTGATTATTTACAGGAGAGAGATTTACGAAAAAGGAACCTAAGTTTAAGGTCATGGTGACCCTGAGTGCGGCGTGGTTTGGTCGAAACGGAAAAGGAGATCGGTGTTGTTATAGTGAAAGTTTTGGCCAACGATGATTATGGTTGTTTTGGTGGAGAAGAAGATGTTAGAATCAGTTTCATTTTTATCTGGCTGTGTCATCCCCTACTTCTATTTCTTTATATCTAATTAGGAGATATCACTAACATGGTGCACAACACTATGTCATAACTTTACAGCAAGAAATAAGAGTATCGGCAATTCCTTGACCATGCCTCATTACGTCAACCAAAATACATTCATAAGGTTTATCTATTTGATCATGTCATATGCCAAAAATAATTATAAGCATATACAAAATAATTAGAATGAATAAAAAAGAGTGCATAACTTACTTGATCATGACAACAGATTAGTTCTCCTTTTGCGTTCTACCTTGATGCAATTCTTCTCTTCTTGTATGCTTTCTTCCTCCATATCTTATTCTTCATTTTCTTTGCTTTCATGATGAAAACGTTAGGCGTGGGAAAAAAAGTCTTCCTAATCGAAGCATGGATCTTACAACCCTAGATTTAGTAACCAAAAAAATCAGAGACAAATAAAACAAGGAGAACACCAAACTAGTAATAGTTTGAAAGGGAAAAGAGTTATAACTTATCATCCATAAGAACCATATCTATGGAAAATGTGAGCTTGGATCCATATAAGCTCAGGCTCAATCATAAACGAATAACTTTCACAACAATGGTCTAAGTCTCCTTCGAGGGATTGATGGTTGTGAGATCGTCGATTTTACTAGCCATCACATAAAAAATATGATTTCAAAGGTTGAAGACAAAGAAAATTGTATAGGACATTGATGGTAATAAAATCACAGAAGGGGGGCTTAAATAGTTGAAGGTCACATGTAAGATGGAAAACAATGAAGAATTAGGGTTTTTCCTAAATAATGAAAAAGGAAGGGGAAGATTCAGTATCTTAGTATCTGATTAAAATTAAACAATAATGGTTAAAAACTCACGTGAAAATAAAAGGAGAAAAACCAGCTTATGTTTTAAAAACAAATTGCTTAAAAGGGCGGTAATTTTGCAAATGAAAAAGGAAGGAGAAGAGGAAGGGGAATTTTCAAATCAAATTTCTTAAACGGGGTGAAAATTTGCATATAAAAATAGAAGGATAAGAGTCAGCTTTTGTTATAAAAACAAATTTATTAATATGGGCAATAATTTGCATTCGAATAAGGAAGGAGAAGAGTAAATGACAATTTTAAAATCAAATTGCATAAAAGGTGATAATTTTGCAGATGAGAAAGGAAGGCAGGAGAAGAGTAAGTGACAGTTTTAAAATCAAGGCTTAATTGCACTTTTGGTCCCCAACTTTGGCCTTCCTGCAAAAATCGTCCCCAAACTTTAAAATTAGTAAAAAACGTCCCTAACGTTTACACCCGGTTGCAAAAATGGTTTTCCGTCCAATTCCATCCAATATTTAACGGAATATTCCTCAAAAAATTAATTAAAAAATTTAGTATCTGAAACATTCATCATCTTCATATTAAAAACCCAGAAATTCACAAACTCAAACTCAAATTCACAATCTTCCCAACAACAAACCCATATTAAATTCAACCACAAAAATTTCCAGAAATAACAGTCAATACTCCTTTTCCTCACCCAAATCCAAAAATTCAAAAATATTGTTCAGAGGTGGGGTTTTGACATGCACCAAAGAAGAGGAGGTGGGGTTTTGACCTGGAATTTTGACCCACCTCCATTGAACCCAAATCTGAATCTGCCATAGACCACCCCGCCGCTCCTCGTCGTCACCGTAGCACCACCGCCGCTCCTCTTTGAATCCTCCATCTCCATCTCTCTTCCTCCCTCGATCCTACTCTCTTTCTTTGTCTGTTTTTGTTTGGTTTGGAGTAGAGATGAAGAAGGCATAGGAGTAGATACGCGACGACGGTGGTCGGTGACTGAAGAGCTTCAACAGAGGTGGTGATGGTGCGGCGCTTCGTGGACTGGAGATCCACGTAAAGGAGGCGCTGCGAACCCAGAGGTGGTGGTGGCGGCGCGGTTTGGTGGTGATACTGCCAGATCTTGATTTTGAAGAAGAGGAGGAAGTGGTGGCAAATGGCTCTAGCGAAAGAAGGAAGTGGTTTCGAAGAAGAAGGTGGTGGTGGTGCTGGATCTAGATTCCCACATACCTGACCTGAAATCCTAAAAATGTACTCTAATTTCTTTGAGTGAAAGGAGAATGGAAAGGAATTGCTTTTTTATGTAGGGTGTTTGATGTTTTTTTTTAGGCTTAAAAGCTCATTTGGTCCCCCACGAATGCGATCTGTGCAAAAGTGGTCCCTAAACTATTTTTTTAGCATTTCTAATCCCACACATTTTGCTCCGTTAATATTGTTCGTCCCTCAACCCTTTTCCGTCAAATATTAACATTTTAAGCTTACGTGTCATCTTTTAATAATATTTTAATAGAGAAAATTAATAAAATAAAAAGTTATCACTCAATTAACAAAAAAAAGGAGGCTCTGCTAGCCAACGCAGGAAGATCCTCCTTCCACCCGCCACCTCCGTAAGCCAGCGCTGCCACGTCGACCACCGCTCTTTCTACTCCGTCCACCATGTCGTTCCGCCAGCGAGTTGCGCAACCCCTAGTTCTCCCTCTTATCCGCATCGTCTCTCTATTTAGTGACCCACTCAACACCCAGATCTGGTTCTGTGCTTCGCATGTGTCGTGCGTTTGGTCAAGTGCGATTGAGAGAGGCATTGCTTGAATTGGGGAGAGGTGCGATTTGAGTTCGCGATTCCGATATGCTATTTCTCGACCCGGAAACCTCAAGGTGCGATTCAAGCTACAAACCCAGAAATTGAGAAAGAAGCAGAAACATGATGATGTTGTTGTGGTTGGATCTTGGGCTATGCTTGCATGTAGATCTATTTTGTTTAAAGTGATAGATCTAACCCGATCTGCACCTTCAACAGCAAAAGGCTTAATCTATTGTTGTTAAAAGGTAGAGAGTTGGATCTGTTTGAACCTGTCATGTTTTCGTGATGCTTTCCCATCAAAGGCACGAAGGTTTTAAATAAGAAATGTAGGCAGGCTGCAAGTTAGCCTTACTGTCGTATGCTTGGCCCTAATGTCTCCTGGTTTGTCTTTCTCAATTAAACAATATTAACCCTTTTTATGCTGGTGTTGGGTCGTTAGTCATTATTCTACCTCTTACGTAATCTTGCTTAATGGGTGGTGGTGCTATTGATGTAAACTATTTGAACTCAATTTATGGAATTGTTATGGGTTTTAATTAAGAATGATAGTTTTAATTTGGGTTTTTAAAATATTTTTCTGGGATTTTGGGTTTGAAGGTGATGAAGATGATAGAGGAAGAAGTTGAAGATCATGTGTTTTGAAGATGAATATGAAGAACAAGATTGAATGTTTCTGGGTTTTTTATATTTATATTTTTAATTCACATGTGTGCCATCTTGCTTCGCCTCTCTCCTAATAAGCCTCCACGTCATTTAAAAATATGCCACATGGGAGAAAAACGTTAGAAAATTGACAGAAGGATCAACTATGATAACGGGAGATAACGTGGGGGACTGAAAATACTAAAAACATAGTTTAGGGACCACTTTTGCACAAAACGCATTCGTGGGGGACTAAATGTGCTTTTAAGCCTCTTTTTTATGTAAGGTGTTTGATGGTGACTGGGTTTGAGGAGATTGATTTTTTTTTTTTTTCTGAAATTTTTTCAGCTTTATGTTGAAGATGGTGATGAAGATGAACATTCATCAATTTTTAGGTTTTTGTTTTATTTTCTTATTTTTTTTAATTTTTATCCCAGAATTCGTTAAATATTGGATGGAATTTGACGGAAAACCAATTTTGCAACCGGGTGTAAACGTTAGAGACTTTTTTTTGCTAATTTTAAAATTTTGGGACAATTTTCGCAAAAAGGCTAAAGTTGGGGGATCAAAAATGAAATTAAGCCTAAAATCAAATTGCATAAATTGGGGCGGTTTGAAGAAGTACATAGAGAATGGTGGCTCAGATGAAGGAGAACTAATAAATTTCTTTATTTTTTTGAAATGTAAAATTCATTAACACTCATAATAATAATAATAATAATAATAATAATAATAATAATAATATGTGATGAAAATATTGAATTTCTGTAAAATAATTTATTTTCTTTGTTAAAAAATAAAAATAAAAATCAATAGCGACAGGTAGAAACAGCCTTTGTTTTGTCATAGAAAAAAAAAAAACAGCTTCTTACGCCGCCCGGTTTGTCTCTCTCTCTCTGCAAAACAAAACCCCTTGTTAATTCTCCATTCAAAATCTACCATGATCTTCAGATAGCTTCACATCATAGAACCAGAAAAAAGGTACCAACTCTTCAATCAAAATCTCGATTATTTCGCACTTTGATTCAATCTAACAGATACCCATGATTTCAATTTTATCAGGGTCTCTCTCAACCGTGAAGCAAAACCCTAACCGCTGAAGTTGGAACAAAGAAGGGGTATATGGAGAGCAGCAGTGGAAGACCGACCAGAAACGGCCGTGTGCCGCTATCGGAAGTGGTGGCGGATTGTGTCAAGCGGTGGTTCAAGGATACTCTCAAGGAGGCTAAAGGAGGGGATATTAATATGCAGGTTTTGGTGGGTCAGATGTACTGTACTGGCTATGGTGTTCCCAAAGATGCCCAGAAGGTAAAGGGTCTTGTTTGTTTTTACTTGGTACTTTGATTCAGTGTTCTTTGATTAATTTCAATTGGATTGGGGTTTGTTTGTTGTTTTTTGATTATTTGGATTCTCTAGTGCTTTGAAATTTCAATGTAGCTTGACCATAGAAGGGACAATTAAGTGTGTGTTTGAATTGCAGTTGAGTGTAACTTGAACGCGAGAAAGAACAATAAGTGTGTGTTTGGATTACAGTTGACCGTAACATGAATAACGTAAGTGGAATTTCATCCGAATTAATATGAAGAGTTTAATAATGCACTCGAGCTAACAGATATCTAAACATAGTTGAGCTGGTGACTATAAAAAAGATGAAGAAAACATTAAGTCCTTTCTAGGGTCTTAACACACACACAATGCTTACATGCCTGTTTGCTTATCTGGGGTGGATGTGATGGCTCCATTAGTCTTTCTGGCTTGCAATTGTAAGGTCATTTTGACTTGGGTGATGGCAGAGATGGGTGTAAATAGCTTCTATTGTATAATATATGGATTTCATGAACCAGTAGTTGAATAAAAAGAGTTATGATGTGATTATGGAGGATGAGTAATGTGTGGAGACTGTAGTGTGGATGTACTTGTCTTTTGGTTATGAATGCTGATGTTATTGGTTTTGAGATGAAGGGAAGAATTTGGCTGACTAAAGCATCAAGGGTTAGGTCTTCAGTTTGGAAAGTTGGTGATAAGCGTCCAGGTAAGCTTTCCCTTGTTGCTAGCAGCTTATCATCTTTCTTTTCCATTGTAATCTAGAGTGGCTGTTTTTTTTATCTGGTGAATTTGTGTTAGGTTATAATGCAAGTGATTCTGATTCCGATGATTTGGAGGAGGATTCTTAAGCATACAAATTTGGTTTCTTGTCTAAACTTTTTAAGGTGAGTTTATCCCAATCTCTGAAGACTGTCTTCATGTAGTTAGTGACTTTTTTGTACCAAAACCATTATCTAATGGAAAAATTTGAAGCTTTAGCTTTCAAGATGCATGGTTTATTCTTCCCTAGTTAAATTGATGTGTTTTTGTATCAGGCAACTAAATTTACTTCTGGCTTTGAAATGTTATATCCTATTTTCTTAATGTTGTGTATTTGTGTCATATATTGAGAAGGTGGGTTTATGTATTAATTCAATTGAGATTTGAAATTCGTATTCACCTAGGACAGATGTGATACACAATGTTGCAACAATGTGTATAACAACAAAACACAATCAGAGTACCAAAATTTAAATAAACAGTTAAACAAAAGCACACAACGAGTTGTTAACCCAGTTCAGTGAACATCACCTACGTCTGGAGGGCTTCAGCCCGAGAAAGATAATCCACTATAATAGTCAAGCACGTACAACAGGTTCACCAAGAAGAGGCACAGTTTTAAACCTTTCTACCTATTGCTACCAGTGGCTTAATACTTAAGTCTCCCCCTAAGTATGAGAACCCCTCCTCTCTTTCTCTCAATCACTGCCTCAGTGATCTCACTTGTCAAAAGCAATAACAAGTTTTGCTGAGACTAGCACTCAACTAAACATATCAACTTAGTACTTGCAATAGCACAGGAAGCACTAAGTTGTTACAATACTCACAACAGGACTCAAATAATAAACCCTAAGATCAATATCTCACGCTCAGAATCCCTGTATAGCTAGGGTTTGTAAGCTCCTTTATATAGACGTTCAAACGAGGCTTGGATCTTCAATGGGTCGCACGTCAAAGAGTCCACAAAAGCACTTATGGACTGAATCTTCAAGGAATCAAATCTTACCGGAATAAAATAACAGAACCAAGTAAATTGAAGTTCAAACTTTGAGATAGACTTGGTTCACACGTTATCAATCTTGTTACTTCAGCCAAGATTAAAACAAACACGCCTTCAGAAGATAAAACGCACAGCATAGAATAAATCTTCCGAGTCCCCATACAGTCAGCAACCCAACAAAAAACTTGATTTCAGCAATTGAACTACCAATATACGTAAACGCAACATGTTGCTCTAGATGTTGGAACATATGGTTGCACATCATGTTTTGAGCAAAATGCAGCCAATCAAGGCTTTGGAGTTTCCAAGAGCTTCTACATCTTCTTCTTTCGACCACTCTTCTTCGGGCTTCAATTCTTCTGTTGAAGTTCCTTCTTTAGATACTACCACTGGATGTTTCCCACCTTTGACAATTGCTTTCCATGTTTTGTTGTCCATAGATTTAAGAAAAACAACCATATGAGCCTTCCAATAATCATAGTTGGTACCATCCAATAAAGGTGGCCTAAGGAGTGATCCTCCTTCTTTAATGTTGTCCATGAAACCATAATACATATTCCCTGGAACTCACCTAAACAGAATAGGGTGCCTGCTCTGATGCCAATTGAAATTCGTATTCACCTAGGACAGATGTGATACACAATGTTGCAACAATGTGTATAACAACAAAACACAATCAGAGTACCAAAATTTAAATAAATAGTTAAACAAAAGCACACAACGAGTTGTTAACCCAGTTCGGTGAACATCACCTACGTCTGGAGGGCTTCAGCCCGAGAAAGATAATCCACTATAATAGTCAAGCACATACAAAAGGTTCACCAAGAACAGACACAGTTCTAAACCTTTCTACCTATTGCTACCAGTGGCTTAATACTTAAGTCTCCCCCTAAGTATGAGAACCCCTTCTCTCTTTCTCTCAATCACTGCCTCAGTGATCTCACTTGTCAAAAGCAATAACAAGTTTTGCTGAGACTAGCACTCAACTAAACATATCAAGTTAGTACTTGCAATAGCACATGAAGCACTAAGTTGTTACAATACTCACAACAGGACTCAAATGATAAACCCTAAGATCAATATCTCACGCTCAGAATCTCTGTATAGCTAGGGTTTATAAGCTCCTTTATATAGACGTTCAAACGAGGCTTGGATCTTCAATGGGCCGCACGTCAAAGAGTCCACAAAAGCACTTCTGGACAGAATCTTCAAGGAATCAAATCTTACCAGAATAAAATAACAGAACCAAGTAAATTGAAGTTCAAACTTTGAGATAGACTTGGTTCACACGTTAACAATTTTGTTACTTCAGCCAAGATTAAAACAAACACGCCTTCAGAAGATAAAACGCACAGCATAGAATAAATCTTCTGAATCCCCATACAGTCAGTAGCCCAACAAACAACTTGATTTCAGCGATTGAACTACCAACATACGTAAACGCAACATGTTGCTCTAGATGTTGGAACATATGGTTGCACATCATGTTTTGAGCAAAATGCAGCCAATCAAAAGAACTACAAGATTCCACCTTGACATCATCTTTTTAGCAACATGTGATTGATGAAATTTATGTTCTGAGATCCAGAAATGTGTCTGGCGTAATTAGGCATGTGATGTGATTTCACCACCTAAGATTTGAAGAGTAGTGCCTAGTCTACAGGGAAAGGGGTTTCAGGAATTGTAGATGCCAGCATTTTATATATTTTCTAGTATATCCTTCAACTTGAAAGGTTAACATGGCTTTCATGTTCTCTTTTATTTTGTGTGTTGTCCCCTTACTGAAGTCTCTTGCATGTATAATGGATATTATTAACCACATTTAAAAAATGAGGCATATTAAAGAATGTCAAGATCAGTGCTGTCAATTCCCAAATCCCGGATAGCTGAGCATAGCAGCTGACCCCAAAAATGCTATAGCGGTATAGCGGGATGTCCCGCTGCGCTAAATTTCTATATATTTAAATACTTTATACAATATACATTAATAAAAAGTAAAAAATACTCAAAACCTATCATATTCATAATTAATATTAGGAATTCACTTGTCACAATAAGATATTATACAAGTTTGACCAGTGAGAGATAATAAAGGAGTGAATAAAGTCAAAATAGAACCATTAAAACAAAGAAGACTAAAAAATAAGAACCATAAAAGAGACAAAATAAACAACAAAAGAAAGAAAAAAGGGGGAAGATAACTCTACTGAGGTGAGGAGAAAAAAGACTGTTGGGGGGCTGCAGATGATTACCGGAGCGTCGTCAATCTTTGTGCGGTGGCTGGATGGCTGTTGCTTGATTGGTGCAGAATGGCTAAGAAGCTAGATGACGTTATTGGGAAGGACAAATGTGCGAAGAAGAAAACAGAGTGTTTTTCATCAATTTTAAGGAAACCTAAAATTACCCTTCATTTATATTGACGGGAATCCCAATAATACGCCTAAAAGTTTACCCTAATCTTCGAACTGTGAGGGTAAGTTTGAGTTTTCCCTGTGTCTTCGTTATAGCGCCGTGAAGGCGTTGTGAAAACGGCTGCAATTTCAGCCGGGATGACCACGACATTAAACTACTCTGCTATGGGACTTGCTGTAGATGCTAGGGGCTGCTCCGCCCCACTCCACTGCGATAGCGCCGGTATCGCGCATTATTGACAAGCCTTAAGATGCCGAGCTTATCCATAATTGCTTTGCATCAAAGTTGATAGTAATCAACATTCTTTGAAAATAAAACTTTCCAATATATGGTTTAAAAGATAATAATACAAAGCAAATAGTTGAGTTTCATTCTTTCGCTGTGACTGTTTTTCTTTTTCTTTTTAACCTTCTAGAAGTTTTATAGGGTTTCGGCAAAAAATCCACTAAGTTTTCTAGTTAGATCGCTATCAGGGGCTGGGATCGGGGAGCATATTGACTTTGGGTCAAACTGCACTCAAATTGATCTTATTTGCACAATGTGAGAGGACTGCAATGGAGAACAACGTTGCCTTGTCCTTCATTGTCGATAAAAAATATAGTGGCAATGTCACCATGTCCAAATAAACCAGTTTCTGGTTGTGCCAAAGTCTAGTGGAGCAGTACAATAACATGTGGATATAATCTATTCTTTCACTTTTTAACATTTTGCAATGAAAGATGGAAAAGATTGAAATAATTATGTGGATATGAAAATATTTCTTAGCGTGCAGTGGAAACTGATAGGGTACAACAAGCTAGGTGGCCTTAAGACTGTTTTTACTGAGGTGAGCTAACGGATTTGTTGGAAGGGTTAACTACCCTGAGTGCATTGTAGTGTTTCACATTCATAACAGGCCATTCTTGATTGACATGTTAAACTACCCTTTCTGGTATCTTAGAACTCGGGTTTGACTTGACTCTACCGAAAAGCTAGCTTAGGGGTGAGGATTGTTGTACATTTTATATGGATTATTTCGGCCATAATAAATTTATCTTGTGCTCCTTTTGTTTTGTAGGTATGCTCGTGCTTCTTGATATCCCCATGGATGTTCTTCCCGTTTTACATTTGCTCTGAGAGCAATGCATGATTTGATACATTGTTTTTTCCAACCAAAAAGAAAAGGAATCTTATAACTTTTTGAGTGACTTGTTTGTAATTGAGGGTTTTTTTTATCCCTTCCATTGTTATATTACCATTTAATGCAAATAGGATAGGGATGTATATAGCTTTTTATTTTCTTAACATCATTCCGGAAGGCTAAAATCTCTAGAGTCCAGACTCGAGCAAAATTCAGGCATCCAAATGGTACTAACCTTCTAAATTTAGATTCCCATTTGTGTGGCTTTATGGCATGGGGTGAAACATTCTCATTTGTGTGGTTTCAGACATCACTTTGTGCATATTGGATTTTGGAATGATCGGTAGTGGCTGTCAAAAGAAAAGAATTGGATTTCAGACATCACCTTTTCATTGACTAACTTCAACTAATTAAATTGTTCAACAGTATTACTGACGCTTGTAGGTTCAAACATCATATTTATGAATCACTTCAGTTTAAATAATCAGCCCCTTGTTTTGTCAAATGATTGGTTGAGGGGAGCTTAATATTACATGGATGGGATATCGATATCCTACCTCAAAAGGGCAACACAATTGTTTGAGCTTTGGACATTGACGTTCTTATGGGGCTAACTGTGCTAATGAATTTTCATTTTTGCACTCACCAGACTTGAACCTAATACCATGCTTATGAAGAGTCAAACAGTTCAAATAGAACAAGGCTCTTTTAGTGATCAACGTATTAGTATTAATAAGTGTTAATAAGCTCTTTAAAACTTGATTTTATTAATGTATGAACAAGTGTTTATATGATAAGTGTTTCTTGACAAATAATGGCGGAATATGGTGGGATATGAGGAATATTGTGGCCATATGGCAGGATATCGATTGTGGCGGAAAGTCAAAAAACTGCTATGGCGGATATTTGACAACAATGAGTAAAAGTATGATGTTTTATCTCTACTTGTATAGTTTGGAGATAATTGTGAAAAGAAAAACAATCATACTTTTAATCATACTTTTATGTTGGAACAAAATTACCCCTGACGTTGAAAGTCATTCCATGCACGCGCGGTTAAAATACAAAATTACCGAACCCATTCCATGCATGCGAGGTTAAAATACAAAATTACCAAACCAGTAATTCTTCAGATAATGATTAATAATAATTACCAATGGCATGGATTGAATCATCTGTCCCCTAAGTAAAACCAGAATGGCAAACTAGTATAACACCACATGAATTTACCAAACCCACCACCCGTAATACGAATTGTTTTCAACGGTGGCTCTTGATTTTCATGAATTCTCTAGAAAACCAACAGAACCCAAATAGCACTTTAGTATTCATTCCACATAATTGGTACAGAAATTGGTCATATACTGTTTCTATGGATAATTATTATAGTACAAAAAAACATTTCTTCAAAGTGAAATGTAAAGTACCTATAAATCTATAATTTTGATATGGCACATTCCACTTAACCAGCTGAATCATACATGGGCGATATGCATGTTTGAAATTTCTTCTATAATGGATTCAAAAGTCTGAATCATTTATAGAGAGAAGTTTCTGTGAGTAGTTTCTGGTTTCCATAATTGATTCTGAGGAAAGAAAAACTACAAAGTCAAACATGCTAGATGTTCTCTACATACCATTTGTAGGTATCAACAAGCCCATCCTTGAGTGAGATTTTGGCAGTCCAACCCAGGCCTGCAAGCTTGGAGCTATCCATAAGCTTTCTTGGAGTCCCATCAGGCTTAGTAGCATCCCAAACAAGATCCCCTTCAAATCCCACCACTTCCTTCATCAGTTCAGCTAATTCCTTAATAGTAACTTCCTTTCCACTCCCTACATTCAAATGCTCAATTCCACTGTACTTCTCCATCATAAAAACAACCGCGTCTGCCAAATCATCAACATGCAAAAACTCCCTCAGTGGACTCCCTGTACCCCACACCACCACCTCCTTGGCACCTTTGACCTTTGCCTCATGAAACCTTCTCATCAATGCAGGTAAAACATGTGAATTCTCAGGATGAAAATTGTCATTCGGTCCGTATAAGTTGGTTGGCATCCCTGAAATTGCATCCCACTTATACTGAATTCTGTAAGCCTGGCACATTTTGATCCCAGCAATCTTGGCAATCGCATACCATTCGTTTGTGGGCTCTAAGGGGCCCGTAAGCAAAGCATCTTCTGGGATAGGTTGGGGTGCGAATTTGGGGTAAATGCAAGAGGAACCCAAAAACAAAAGCTTCTTAGCACCATGGCGATAAGCAGAATCAATGATATTGGTCTGGATTTGGAGATTGATGGCAATGAAATCAGCAGGGTAGGTATTGTTGGCATGGATACCACCAACTTTGGCTGCAGCTACAATGACAAACTCAGGCTTCGTAGTGGCAAAGAAGGCTTCAACATCAGCTTGGCTCGTGAGATCAAGCTCAGCATGAGATCTCAAAATTAGATTAGTAAACCCAAGTTGGGTCAGCCTGCGAACAATGGCTGAGCCAACAAGACCCCGGTGACCAGCAACGAAAACCTTAGCAGATTTATCAGCTAGAAATGAATTTGATAACAATGCAGCTGCAAATGCACAAAAAGAAAAAAAAAATCACAAATTGAGATATTCAAAATCCACAAACGATTTTTCTTTCATTTTGGCAATAAGTTTTGCCAGAATGAGTTAGCATTGTTATTGTTATTGACACTTGGACTATAATCTCCCCTCATCTAATAAACAACTTTGAATCTAGTCAAATTGTAATCGAATTCATTCAAACTTTACTGCTGAGTAGCATTACTAATCTAAAAATTTAGACTATGATTGAATAATCAATGACATAAGTGTTAAGCGCTGACACTTCGAGTTTGAGACAAAAAGTGAACGAAACTCTACTTATGAATTGAAATGAAAATTCATTCATGTAGCACTTAACCGGTATCCGAACACACACTAAGAGATTCAAATCAGAATAATTACCATTGATTTCATGGTTTCCCATTTTTGGTGCTTGAAGCAAGGCTAGTTCGAGCTTTCAATCCCCAAATCAAACCCTGAAACGAGTCATTGACACAGAACCACAGAATGAACAAGTTAACAATAAAGAACAAAGCAACGCAACAAGTTACCAATTGACAAACAGCATCTTCCGATTCGCATTTCAAACGTGAATGAGAACCCACTTCCAAAACGACGAATTGAGACATGGGGTGCAGGAAAAATCGAAAATTTACCTCGAATTCGAAGCGAACCAAATGAACTTTCCAAAAGCTCTTATTATTGAGAGTTTGAAACGAATGAATGAATGGGTTTGCGCCTTGCGGGTAATGGCGGATTCGACCCACCGGCGGAGCCTGAATTGAACTCCGGTGACTACGACGGTGGTAGCTCAGATCTGAGGGATACCGGTGAGATCAGATCACAATCTCTTGTGTTTTCCTCCTCCTCTCACTTTTCTCACTGTGTGCTACATAACACTGTTGCATATATTAGTTACTAAGTAAATCCAATAATTTTAATAAATATAAATAAGTTAGATAATTGTAAAATAATCAAATAATATTACGTAGATATTTATTAATTTTTAACATTTTAATGTATTTTAAAAAATTAAATATGTGTATAAAATTATTTATAACATCATTATATATTAAGTTCTCAAAATGCTAGTCAAGATTGATTTTGAAGGATTAGTCTCATGTCTAACGGTCGTAGGGATAAATTGGGAAATCAAATCTTCTTTTTTTTTTCTAGAAAATTAAATATTAAGCACTAATGTAACTTATATGATAACTAGTATCTTTTACCCGTGCGATGCACGGGGGATATTCATTTTTGTTTTTTTAAAGATATTTTATGGATTAAAAGAATAATGTTTATTTTAAATATAAAATTTTAAGGTTTTTTTTTGTACTAATTGTTTGTTTTTGTTTTTTTGAGTTGCTCTTTTTTTTAATCATTTGTCTTTGTTTTCCTAAATGCTCGATTTATGATTTTTTTTATATTTATTAAATAGTTTCTTACAGGTAGTTGAAGTAACATATATGTGCTAAAAATATACATGAATTCATTTTTTTTTTGTAATTAGAATAATTACATTAAAATAAAACTAAGAATGTATTGATCCACATTTCCTGACATTGCGAAAGAATTCTTAGTGAACTATATTTGAAGTACTATGAGAATTGTGTCATCACTATCACAAATGAGGTTTTTTAATCCTCTACGACGCATGACTCTAGAGAATGCTACATATAGTTGGGCATGTTGAAACACTGATTTTGGCTAATATATCTCCACCTTTTTTAATGATTGTCTTGACTTTTGTTTATTGTCGTGACAAAAGAGAGTGTTATAGGAAATTGTCTCCTTTGAAATTTAAAAGGACTTCTCCTATCTGGTGGAAACTATTTGTCTGACATTTGCTTCCAAAACATGTTCCCATTTGAGTAATAATCAAACGTGTGTCATTACACGTTCCAACTGATTGGTCAATATTTCTTAGAAGCATTACGGGAGCACTAATTTTGAGCCTTAATTGATGATTAGACAAACCTGAAGAGTTAATTGTGTTTAAAACTTTGATGTGTTGATAACATCTAGGCTGTCATAATTGTTGTAAGATGACCAATTTAGATCACAATTTACTTTTAAAATTATAATTAAAATTTAAAATAATCTATATATTTACTTTCAAAAAAATTGCTTAATAATCAATTTAATTCACAATTTAAATCAAAATAATCTATACATTCATTATTAAATGAGAAATAATCTAAAATAAAAGAGAAATAATCTATATATTAAAAATAATTAATTCTAATTGGTTTAAAATTTAAATAATAAATTATCTATATATTTACTTTTAAAATAGATATATTTTCAAATTCAAATTAAATTAGATGAGAATTTACTTTTAAAATCAATGTAAATTAGTGTTTTGAGCTAAGCGAAATAATAATGTACGCGGGGTGATTATGGACACTTTAAAGTGAAATAATCATGCATTTCTTAACATACCCATTATCATAAAGGGTGTTTCATATTCCATAAAAAAAAATAGAGGGTGTTTCATATAACTCATATTAAATAAGGGTGTTTCAGTCAAATTATAACATTAATTAATGAACTCTTAAACTTCGTGCATACAATTAAACTACAATAGTTTTAGAACGGAGGGAGTAATTAAAAGTTATTATTTCTGTGTGAGGTTTAAATTGTCTTTAAAGGAAAATCAGTTGAAAAACAAATAATTTCAGCCGTTACACTTTTTGAAAACGAATAGCTTGGCTATCATATACTCCATCCGTTTCATAATAATTGTTCACTTATGAAGAAAAAGTTTGTTTCACAATAGTTGTCCACTTAGAATTTCAATAGAACATTAATTGATGTTTTTACATATAATGCCCATATGAGAAGAATAAATGAAGAGTTAACGATATTAAAAAGTAGAGAAACAAATTATATGTTTTAAAAAGTTAACGATATTAACTGCATTTCTTAATATTTTGAAACGAAGAGAGTATTATGCATGATTCTTCCATTCTTTATTCTTATGATTCGTCATTAACCTTCAATTAATTTACAACATTATCTCAATAATTTTTTCAATTACTCAATTTTTTATTTATAAAAATGATAGAATAAAGAGAAAACACCTCATAGTGGCATGCATGTTGGGGTGGCCGGCAAAGGCTCACTCATAGGTAGGAGCACTGATGGATCTCTCCGAGGAGGGTTGCCCACCAGCTGAGATTTGCCAACCCGAGGGGAATTCGAACCCCCAATCTATGGGGAGGTGAGATTTAAATCTAGAACCTAAAGTCAGTTCAGTTGTGTGAACCCATATTGACATTACTCAAATTAAAATATAAATTGGGATGCCAATTTCTTGTTTCAGTTTCAATATGTTTAAATTTTCCCAAAAACAGTTTCCATAATTTTTTTTAAAGCTCCATAACATTAAAATTCTCATTTATTATGCTTAAATTGAAAAAACAATATTTAGAACCACAAAAGGACAACGAAAGCCCAAAGAGTACAACTTGAACCAAAAATTTGATGTCTATAGTACTAACCAATTCAATTTATAAAATCCAAAATCCAAAATTATAATCACTCCAAAAAAATATAACAAAATAAAAATAAAGCATCAAAGCAAAGCATGAAAGATTCAAACACTAACTCATGTGTTCTTAGTGGCCCTTACATGAAGTTCATGAGCATTACACCTAGACCGTAAGCCAGTACTGACTCCTTCTACCCAATTCAGCAATTAGAAGAATTCATAACATCCGCTACCGAGGTGTCGTTCCTTTGTTTCTTTGTTGTTCGCTTACAATCCACTAAAACTGGACGATACTAACGTTTTAATGTAACGCTCAGATTCAGAATTCATATGACATGGGGATGGACGATGTTAACGTTCCAATGTCAAGGATGATGAAAAAAATATGTGAACCAAAAGGTGGAAAAATAACAATAGGCAAGAATTAATATAACAATTGCAAAAATCACTAACGAAAATATCATATACAAAAATCACTCTAACAATTGAAGGACACATGATAAATTTTCAAGGACATTGGAAATTGGCAAATTGGTTTCCAAGTCCTGTAACGCGTTTAGGCCCATGATGTTACTCATACATGTTCAACAATTAACTGTGCATCCAATTTAATTTGAATTCAGTCATTCACTCATTCCTCATAATCATAACTATCATCTGCCGTTCAATCTGAATTCTAAAAAGCTTTTAACGTGTTGAACTACTCTGTCATTCTTTCACTCACATGTGCTGTGTTCGCCATACAAAATCTGAAAAGGAAATGCAAGTTGCAAAGTTATCTCATATTTAAGGGAAGTAAATAAATAGCCAAATGGAGAAGTTTTATCTCCCCGGCTGGAACAGTGTCATGAATGAAGAAGTTTCGGGGAGGGTGAAAAAAGGGTTGTAGAAAGTAGAAAAAGAAAAAATTATTAAGGACTTAGAAGTGAATGGTGATTGCAAAGCAATAAAAACATTATTCAGAAATCAAAGAACCATGAGAGAGCAAATAAGAATTGTCATGTTCGGAGCACTGTGAAGAGAAGAAAGTGGATACAGGTGGGTGAGAGAAACAGTAACAAAAGAGATTTTGCTAAATTGATCCAATAACATACCAACCTGGAACAACAAAAAGTGCTTAAGACCATGATTCTTATCTGCTATATTTAGATTTTAGAGGAATATGAACATAAGAGTGGTTGTGAAATTTCGTAAAACAAAGAGAAAAAATAGTAAGTTCACCGTTCCATAACCAACATTGCAGCATAAAAACAAAACAGTTTGTCAAAAGCATAAGAAATAAATAACAGCTCTTCATCCGATGCGATGAGAGGAGCGAAGGGGAGGGGCGAACCATTTGCCTGGCTTTTTGGGAACATCTTCCATAAAATTCTACTCTCTATTTCCAGCAGAAGGTACATCGTTGGCGTTAGAAAAAATTCATAAAAGACAAACAATTCACTCATAAAAGTAGTAGAATACTGATGAAACTTAAAATTTCAAAAAATGGCATGCCATAATATAGCTCCACAAAAGTAAGATGTTAACATGACATGCTCCCCATAAAAAATTCAGCCAAGAAAAACATAAAAGAAGAGAAAATAGTGCTTTGGTTCCACAAAGGAATGACATGAAGGAAGGTTCAAAGGGAGGTTAACAGCATAAGCTCTACCTGGCATTATTTGCGGCGTGAAAGAAGCAACCAAAGTCCAAATGGTTTGTAACGGATAAAATCAGAATAGTGATTATCCACCTGAAATTAAGGGTGAAAGTGGAAAGGGGCATAGAAAGAGAAGAAACACTTGCAGAATTGTAAAGCGGCAAATGGTTTCAATTTCAGACACAATAGTTGCGAAGGAACACAGCGAAGAACAACAAACACAGTGAGGGAAGAAAGACAAAATATGTACTGCACATAAAAACAGAGGAAAATAAGTTTTACTCACTTCAATTTTGGTTGGAAATTTCTGAAAATTCCCAGAGAAGCACAAACAGAACAATGAAGCATCGAATAAGGGAAGAACAAAAGAAAGTGATCCAATATATATGTGCTACAAATGGAAACAAAGGAAAATCAAGAGAAGGAAATCCTATAAATAATAAAAAGCACATGGAATAGCAGACCTTATACTTTAGATTCAGTACTTCATGCTCACATTTGCTAGCCACAAATGATACTTTATCGATGAAAGCTTCAACATTGACTGCGCTATCACCCTCAAGGTTAATCGATCTATCTCACCTTCATCATTCAGATTTAAAAGGTATAATATCAATCAAAACCAAAGAAAGAAATAGATAAGATTGTAGGCTACCTTCATCAACAAATATGCATAAAATCAGTTGTGTAGAAACAGGAAACAAAACAAAAAAATAGAAAGGAGAGGACAATAGATAATGCAGAAGGCAGGCACCAAAGAAGGTAATAGAGAGAACATTAGCAGAGTTACAATTACGACATCATCATGTTTATCATCGAATCAGTGAAGAAGGGGTGTGGCAATAGGATCAAGTTTTCTACTATCTGTCAGAATAAAATTATCAAAAAAATTGGGGAAAATTATCAAAAGAAATTATTAGATATAGACCTGAGGCAAAAAATGAAGAGGTTTAAGAAACTGAATATGATTCTAATGGATATTGGGTAAACCTTGAAAGACTCATTAATGATAGTTTTATTTTCTCTTAATTATTTGACATCAATATTTCTCATACTCTCTCTAGTGCATATAAAGCCATCTAGTTGTCAAATAAATGATGTTGAGAATATTTGACAGCATCCTTGCAAAGCTGAAGGCATATGTCAGAAAATTGTTCAAAGCCTTGGCTGGGGAGCTAAGTGATGCCAAAAATGCAGCATGTTGACCACACATCTCTTCTGCATTACTTATAAATAAATTTGGAAACCCATCAGCAAAAGACCTGGATAAGCATAAAATTTTGTAGGGGATCATAGTTCCAAATACTCTACCATATGAGTTCATCTCTGATATCATAGTTCCAAATACTCTACCAAAATCTACCCTTTCAAAGTGTCATCACTAAAGACTAAATATTAGCATTATGTAAATATTACGAAGAAAATTATTAACCTTGTTTAGTAGAGTTTGGTGTACATGCAGATATGTTCATCTCTTGAGAACCTGAGACATGAAACAACACAACATATGTACTTTGAGATAAGATAAGAAAAACTGACCAATGTGTGAGTATCAAATAGGAGACCTTAATCGAACACAACAAACTTGGGTTGGAAGCAACTTTGGATATTTTCTTTACTTGTGTAGCAGCAGGCTTCACACTGCGATTATGATTTGATAAAACAAACAATGAAAGCTGAAATTAAATTTATGAACAAATAAACAATGCCGCAATAAGGGAAACCAAAGAACAGTTCAGTATGCCAACACGGTTCAAAAAACAAAAATAATGATCAGCCTGCTGAAACATGAATGTATCAGAAGTCATGGTAAGCAACTGTATCTGAATCAAGAGAAATCGCATAAGGTGAAACGGATGCCAAAGAAAACGTTGAACCATGGCATTAATAGAATTTGAAAATTACATACCTGTTGTGCTGCGTTATCAACCTGCTCTGAATCTACATGGATATAAAATAGACATAAATCTTCCTGTAGAGTGCAAAGGGGTATCATCCTTTTTCCAATCAATTGTTTGTTCATTTTTTTCCTAGGAGGGTTCTTACTGGTGCAGCCATATTGAATTCACCTCCCTGAAAATTTCCTCTTTTTATGCTAATTCACATATCAGTAGAACCTTTTTTTTTTCACAAACCTGATGCTTCCCAAATAGAGAGCAAGGAAATTGTTTGTGCAGGTAAAGGAAAATTCAATGAACAAAAGAGGCAGAAAAAGTTACGTGAAAAGGGCAAGGTCTGCTTCATCTCCTCTACCGTGTTGGTGGTAACTTCGAGCGAATCAAGCAGAGAGCGAGGCAGCTTCAACACAGTGCATATGAAAGACCTGCTCCTCCATGTCCAACTCCTCGCCGATTTAATTAAGCTGAAATTTCAAATCAGGGTTTAGGAGTCACATAACAACGAAAAAAATACAGAGCGGTTGGAAATTCACACTGCAGGTTGATGTTACAGGGATAGCAACTCAAGCGACCATTAATTGCAAACGAAACATGGCAAGCGCAGGCGAACATGAAGGGCGACATTTTGTTACAGCTTGAAACTCTGAAAGTGGGACAATCCAACAAAAGGGGGAATGCCTACAGAGATCTAACCTGGCTACGGCGAAGGAGACATCTCAACGGGGTGGAGTGGACAGCGATTTGGTGATAAAAGCGGCGGAGGAGCATATGGGAGAGTTGAGTCCTCTGCCGGAACCTATCTCTCTGATGCAGCGGACATATAAGGGTTTTCATCGTTCCCTTATTACTGAAAAAGAATGAATGAGGGTAGAAGAAGTGGTGGAATGGAAACTGAAGCCTTGCAGAATCAAAACGTAAGCATCTGAAGAGGTGGTAGAAATAAAACAGAAATCCTAATTCTAGAGCGAATGTGAGAGGGCAAAGACCAGAAGATGACAACCGTAAAGATTAAGGCAATGGACGGCTGAGATTGAGTTCCATTTTAATTATTTCAAGATTGACTGAAATATCCATGGTAAAATTGTAGTTCATGTGCATTAATATATTGAATTACTGATTTGCCCTTAAGGCTGCAAATACTCTTCCTTTATATAGTTTATAGATAGATAGATAGATAGATAGATAGATAGATAGATAGATTTATAGATAGATAGATAGATAGATAGATTTATAGATAGATAGATAGATAGATAGATAGATAGATAGATAGATAGATAGATTTCTTCTTTCATGAATAAATTAATATGAGAAATGATATCAAATTTGGAACCAAAATAACTGCTTGTTTTATGACATTATTATGTTTTTTTTTCCGATTGTAGTTGTACTGTTATGCTATGTTTTACTTATCTGGAAGAGTTTGTTCCCATTTTTCCTTATCATTAGTAAATGAATCTTTTGCTGTAAAAAAAAAATATTATGTTTTGGAATACTTTTGTCTACTGAATTTAGAATTTACTCGATTCAAACATTCACTATCTCCTTTATTTTCTTTTTTGGGCTAGGATAATTGTTTAAGGATTGTTGTTTTTAAAAATAGACATGCATCACCTCATCGGTCTCAGTGGAGCATGGCCTAGAATGATGGCGAGGATGTAGTGGTGCTAGTTGCAAGTTTTGGGGTATGTATAGAAGACACTTCGACACCCAAGTCAGTGCGTGAGTGAGGAGAAAATCATAAGGCTTTGGAAGAACTCCAAGTGAATGCTAAGAATAAATAGCAAGTTACATAACGATTGAACCTGTATTTGTAGGGTTGAAGCCTGTGTTCAATATCTCTACAAGTGTATGAGAAATCCATAAATCAAAACTTTTGGGTGCATGATTGACTTTCGAGCGCATGCTTTGTTCGTTGCATCTCTGCACTCTGCTAATGCTTGCCTTCCTAATTGCAAGCTTTTTGGGTCAGCTGCGATGCCATTGGACCTTGTGGGCCTAGTAGTCGACCGAAACATGGACAAACAAAGATTTAAACATGAGGGATTTGACATGCGTGTATATAGGAGGCCTGACCATCAATGATAATGATTGACCGTAAACCAAATCAACATAGTGGTAAGCCGTTCTGCTATGAGGCCTTTTGGGATGAGCACAAGGATTGTAAGAAAACTGTTTATGAAGGGTGGAATGATGCAATGAATTCTTCTGGGGGGTGGGCTGACTATGTCGTGAGGAACAAGGCTTGTAAAAGGCACCTAATATCTTGGCAACGTAAAACATTCAATGCAGCGGATAAGGAAATCCTTAAACTCAAGCAAGAGCTGGCGACCCTCCAAGATAAACCTCATGCTGAAGTGGATTGGAACCGAGTTACCACTTTAAAGAGGAACATTAGCCAAATGTGGAAACAAGAGGAAATGTATTGGGGCATGCGTTCTCGGATCAAATGGGCCAAGTGGGGAGATAGGAATACAAGGTTCTTTCATGCAACTACCATCCAACGAAGAGACCTCAATAGACTAGAGAAGCTACGGGATGACTCTGGCACTTGGGTGGAAGGGCAAGATAAAGTCATGGAGACTTTTGTCAACCATTACCAGGAAATATACACGAGTGCAACTGCCCAAGGAATAGGGGAATGCATTAGCCAAATTAATGTTACTGTACCCGTCACCTTGAATGAAGACCTTTCCATGGAGGTTACAGATGAAGAAATCAAACAAGCTGTGGATTGCTTAGGCAGCCTCAAAGCCTCGGGTCCCGATGGCTTGAATGGTCTCTTCTATAAGAACCATTGGAACACAATCAAAGCTATTTTCTGCCAGGCTATCCGAACTTTCTTCTCAACTGGGGAACTACCTCCAGAAGTTAATGAAACGGTTGTGACCTTGATTCCCAAACTAGCTAACCCAGAGGCAACCACCCATTATCGCCCCATAAGCTGCTGCAATTTCACTTATAAGGTCATCTCAAGAATCATTGTGTCAAGGCTTAAAGGAGGACTCAATCAAATTATTACCCCCAACCAAAGTGCCTTTGTTGGGGGAAGGATGATTCAAGACAATATTATCATTGCACAAGAAGCGTTTCACAACATCCTAAAAAAAGGGAACGAAAGCAAGGAGCATGTGGCACTTAAGTTGGATATGAGCAAAGCTTATGAGAGGGTGGAATGGAACTTCCTTGAGGAAACTCTCAAGGCATACGGCTTCAACAACAGGTGGATTGAATTAGTGATGCTACTTGTGAGGGGAGTTACCTATAAGCTCAAGATCAATGGGTTTTTATCCCGGAAAATCACTCCCCAAAGGGGGCTCCGTCAAGGAGACCCCCTCTCACCCTATTTATTTGTTCTATGTGCAGATGTCCTCTCCCATATGCTACGTCAAGCACAAATTTCAGGTTGCATTGGAGGCATCAAGCTAGCTCCCACAGCGCCAAACCTCACTCACCTCTTCTTTGCAGACGACTCTCTCCTCTTCCTCAAAGCCTGCCCTCGGGAAGCCTATCACCTTGCTTTCGTCCTCAACAAATTCTCTCTAGCCTCGGGCCAACGTATAAACTCTCAGAAGTCAGGCATGATTTGTAATAAGCTACAGGATATGGGCACAAGAAGACAGATAGCAAACATTCTCAAAGTCCAACTTTGGGATTCACCGGGTATCTACCTAGGCCTACCGGCCATATGGGGCAGAAACAAGACTAACTCCCTTGGATGGCTTAAGGATCGTATCATGAGTAAGATGGCTGGATGGAAGGAAGTCTTACTCAACCAAGCCGGGAAGGAAATCCTCATCAAAGCCGTAGTGCAAGTCATACCTACTTACGCCATGACCATCCTCAAATTCCCAAAAAGCTTTTGTAAGACCCTAAACTCTCTAGTTGCTAATTTTTGGTGGAATGGCCAGCACAATCAAAGAGGCATTCACTGGAGAAAATGGGACCTCCTCACACGTCGGAAGCTAGAAGGAGGGATTGGGTTTAGAGATTTTCAGCACCAAAATATGGCTCATTTGGCAAACCAAGCATGGAGAATTCAAAGTGATGAGGATGCCTACTGGGTGAGGATCCTAAAAGCTATCTACTATCCAAATCACTCATTTCTCAGGGCCCCCAAACCACGGAATCCATCATGGATGTGGAATAGCATGTTAGAAGGAAGAGACTTCCTCAAAGCAAAAGGAAGATGGGCAATTGCTAGCGGGCAGAATGTAAGTGTTTGGGATGATAATTGGGTGTGGAATGGGGATTCACTACATCAGTGGTCCAATGGCCAGAATCTAATGGTTAAAGACCTTATTGATACATCTACAAACAAATGGAATGAATCCAGAATCCGGAGCCTTTTACCCAATACCCAGGCGGTGATGATCCTTCAGACTCCACGAGGTTTTTTGAGGACAGGGACATATTCATGTGGCCACACCACCCCTCAGGGACCTACAATGTCAAAACGGGGTACCACACGGCGAAGAACTGCTCTTGATCTACTGATACCAGTGCTGGCCCCTCCTATGCCATCCCAAATGAACTTTGGAACTCCATCTGGAGTAGTGAAGTCCCTCAAAAGATAAAACACTTTGTGTGGAAAGCTTGCCACAATGCACTTGCGGTTAAGGGTAACCACCTTTTTAAACGAAGGATCTCACCCTCCAATCTTTGCCCGGTTTGCAACACAGAGGAAGAGACCATTGAACACACACTCCTGCTATGTCCTTGGACAAGGGCAGTGTGGTTTGGATCACCACTTCAACTAGCAATCAATCCATCAATCACAAGGTTTGACCAATGGCTCTGCTCTCTCATTGAAAGATTTCAGGCTTCAGACACTAATGGCCATGAGGTTTCCCTCCTCCTTCGCACACTGTGGGGCATTTGGAAGGACATAAATAGGGCAGCTTTCAACATGGAGGAACCCGACCCCGTGCATGTCCTAAGACAAGCTTCCCTCCTACTCCATGATTGTATCATTGTGGAAGGAAATCCAGAAAATGACCCTAATACAAGGCAAGTAACTAGCAACAGACAAGGAGTGAGACACCAAACCTGCTGGCAAGCTCCGACTAGGGGAAGTCTAAAAATTAACACTGATGCTGCCTGGAGGAAAGGCCAAGATGTGTGCTCAACAGCTATCATAGTGAGAGACCATAGTGGTAATGTCTTAACTGGTACTGCCTCACAATTTTTCTGCCCGTCGCCTATAATTGCTGAGGCCCTTGCCATTAGAGAAGCCTTGATCATGGCCTCCAATCTTGGGCTAGATAATATCTACCTGGAATCAGACTGCTTACAATTGATTGATGCCTGCAAAGGGAAAAGGACCATTGGTGATATCCAGATCATTGCTGATGACATTACAAGGCTTGGTTCGAACTTCCGCTGCCTCAACCTCAATTGGATCCCCAGGAAAATCAATGCTGCAGCTCACTCTATGGCTCAATTGCACGCGCAAAACCAACTCCCAGGCAACTGGTACCTTGCTTCTCCTGTGTGCCTGGCAGAAATTCTAAGGAGGGAGTGCAGGTCCTTTGCAGTGGAACCGGATTGAGCCCTCTGTTTTTAAGGCCTTTAGGGAAGCTAACCTTGTTATTTACGTTTGTTCCTCTCTCAGTAATCTTACCTTGGTATTAGCTCTCCCTTGGTGTTAGTGGAGTTTAAGTTGTGGTGGGCCAGGTAGTCTTAATGACCCTGTCAAGCTCTCACCACCCTTGGTTCCTTTGGCCTTTATCATTAATGAAATTATTTTCA
Organism: Lotus japonicus; assembly: GCF_012489685.1. Lineage (NCBI taxonomy): Eukaryota > Viridiplantae > Streptophyta > Magnoliopsida > Fabales > Fabaceae > Lotus > Lotus japonicus. Next base: position 9,156,968 of record NC_080046.1, read on the forward strand.
TTTGACAAAAAAAAAGGATACCATATGCGTCTAAATTGTACATAATCATGTCTTTTTTTTATGCTTTTTATCTATTTTTTGTTAGAATGTTTTGGGTGGGGACTCCAATTGATTGATATTTCTAGTTTGTTATTTAAATTCATATTCTAGAGTATTTTGTGCAATAAAATCATACCACTCGTACGACATTATTTTGTCTTAGGATCACCTTCTTTAAGTGATAGTGTAAATTATAAATTGCTGAGAATGAAATAAATAACGAGAAAATTTACAAAATTTTATTTTACTTTCTTTTCTTTATTTTCTTTTAGTTTTCTCTCTTTGATCTACCAAAAAAACATAAAAAATAAAGTGTTGAAAATCTATATCTATATATATATTAAAGCAGTAACATTCCAAGCATGCCATTATCAAAAACCTCAGCTCCTGAATATTTTACAATATTTTATTTCCTTCCATTTGCACCACAACTCGACACGTGTCCCTTTAGGATTTTTATATTCATATTTACTAGTTTTTAACCCGTGCCTTGCACGGGGGAATTTGTTCCTGATTTTTTTTAAAATAAGAATTTTGTTTAACAAATTGTTTAATATTTATTTATTTATTTATTATATTTATGTTCTTTTTTTATGGTTTTTTAAAGTTTTGTGGGTGTTATTTAGTTAGTTTATCATATAGGTTTTGTGTACCAAAAAATGGACAATTTTTCAATTGTTGTTTCATGAGAGCAATGTGTTTTTGGGTGAAAAGCACATATATATAATTATGCACTAAGATTTGCAAACAGACAACGATTCATTGAAAAATTGACAATCGTGGTCAATATACACAAAATTTAAAAATTGTCAAAATGATTCAAATTTACCACCGAGGTCAATATACCAAAAAAAGTAGAAATTGTCAATGCGGATAAAGAAATATAAAGAAAAGTCTAGCACAAAGGCTATTTATGTGTAAGCTACATAAAGTGAATGGTTCTACATCTTCTTCACATTGATCTTCTTCATCATATCTGCATTGGTAATTTTGACTTGAATTTTGATATTATTTGTGGGTCCATGAAAACTTTGAGCACATTAAATGCTGATTTGAACCACCTTTCAAATCTATCCTTTCCTTCGACCTTGAAAAGAAATTCCTTGTGCAACAAATCACGAATTTCTTTTGGGGGGTGTTCCATGCAGCCGTTCTACAATTTATTTAAAATAAAATGAATTAAATTAATATTTATGATTTCATTTTTCAATGTAAAAGTACTTATTTTTAAATGTATATGTTTACCTTTTCCATTTCATCCAAAATTTTATTGCTTTTTTTGTTGATCAGAGAAATACCATCGCTATCAAGAATTGTCATAGTTGCAGATCCAGTATTATCAGCAACATTCATCAACAGCTTGTACCTTAGGCAAACATCAATACTTAAATTAAATGTATTCTTTATTGAACAAAGTAATTTATTTATTCTAAATGGAGTTTACCGTATGGTAGGAGTTACGTCTTTGTTACACTTTGGACAAAAATATTGTGCTCCGTCAGAGTATGCTGCTCTGTAACATTTGCAATCACGATAATATCAATCATCTGTACTCACAATTTTCTCAATCGCAGCATACACAATGAATATTGTCCGCTGTAGTAATGAATATGTGGGTTAAAAAATTTTGCAGCTACAAATGTTTGTAATATTAACAATGATAATAACATATGTATGTTTAATATATTTGAAGGTACCTACTCAATGACATGTTTTTTCTATTATGAATGTATTATAGTAGGTTTATCTGTTATTATTTAGATAAAATTTAATGTGTAAATAATACATTAAATAGGTTTACTAATATTGTTTTATTCATAAAAGTAAGGGAATTGTCTACTTAATGTTTTTATAATTTTAAAATTATATCAGCAGTAAAAACGCACGTAACTCTACTAATTATGTTCTTTATAAAATAAAAAAAAAGGTATAAAAGGATTATAGTAGTTAATGTTTTTACCTTAGGCTAAAAATAAAAACTGTTAAATACGTTTTGAAACTGTTAGATTGGATTAATCAGTGACTTGACTGTTATGTTAATTGTATTGTTAATGATTCAATTAATGCTGGCAATTAAAATTAATCCAATCTAATGATTGTTTATAAGATGCAATGTTATATTATTTTGAAAACTTAACTGAATTTATATTTATATTTTATAACTAAACTTATTTAAGGATTTTAGTGAGAAATAGTTTTGAAGCTTTGGAAATAGTTTTAGAAACTCATCTTCTTCAAGAAGCTTTGAAGCTTTCAAGCACGACATTCATTACCTGTGTTTGAACCGCATCACACTCAAATAACCTAAAAAAATAATTATTAGTTGCAATTGTCGTTAAAAGTTGTTGAAACGATTATTCAATATTTTGTACAAACTAACCTGTCTCTGTAGCACACCGCTTCATGAATGTTAGGATTGAACATTACTGATGCACAATTTAACCCAGTAGTTAACTGATATTCACCTGCCAATTTTTTTAGTTGTCAGATGTTATTTACATATTGGACACGTTAGTGTTTTATAGAGAAGTTTATTTTAGAAATTAGATAAAATTTGTAATATGTACCTTGATGCCTTGTTACTGCTCCCAGTAATATGATAACAACATGTTTGTTATCTTATCCACTTAGAATTGCATCTAAATTTTTTACGAATTTGCCGTATAACAAACATTTAAATTTTTTCCTGTAAAAATAATCAATAAATCGCACTTATTTATTTCGTTGGATGGTAAAAATATTTTTTTTCTACGTTTTATATGGTAAAATCTAACTTACCCTTGAGATTCGATTTCAATATCTCTTATATCAGTCGCTACTCCGTTTCGCTCTTATCCATGATAGTTTCCGACGTGTGTAATTTCCCCCATGACATCTATTTCCCTTCCATTTGCACCACAACTTGACACGTGTCCCTTTAGGATTTTTATATTCATATTTATTCCTCTATCCTTCATTCTCCCTCTTCTCCCACTATCTCCATTAATTTTATCTCCCCCATTATCTCGGCCTAATCATAGAATTATTCTGAATGCTTAATGTTGGACAAATTTCAATGTAAAATTAAAATTAATCTCCATTCCTTTTCTCTCTCTTTTTCCTCCCTTTTCTCATATTGTTGAAAAACCGTTTATATATCTGGTCCCTTCTTCATTATTATCTGAAAATTTTCAAATTATTTAGCCTCCATTGATTGGATTTCTCCATTCCCTATTTTTATTTATCACGCCCCATTAAGAAATTAATTCTATCTATTTTCTATGTGCATTTAACTTTGATTTCATTCCTTTTCTCTCTCTTTTTTTATTCCCTTTCTCACATTATTTTTTCACGTTTATATATATGAACCATACTTTCTTATTGTGAGAAAAAATTTCAACATGTGTCTTTTTATCCTCCATTTCTGCTCCCATGTCTTTTTATCCTTTTTTTTTCGTTTTATTATTCAACATTAATTCTTCATTCTCCCTCCCACTCACTCTCCCCCACCCTAAATTCTCATTTAATTCATTACTAAACAAATGATTCAGCTTCTGTATTTGAATTCACCATTTAATTCGCATAGGATGAATGAGATTTTGAATACATCAATCAGTATTTAAATTTCCCATTTAATTTGCATTTTGGCAATTTGATTTCCACCATTAGTCCCGTCAAAAAAAAATTCCACCATTACCAGTATTTATTTAATCCCTTACTATTAATCACATATAAGAATTCCTCCACTAGATTAGCCGGTTGTAAATGTTATTCATTCCGTTACCATTTCAAAAAAAAAAATAGTTTTTTTTTAACGTAAAAAAAAGTTATCAATTCTGTTATATTATTTAATTCTGTTTTGAATATTAAATTTCCTTTTCAAAGTCAGTGGCGAAACCAGAAATTTTGGGAAGCCTGGGCAAATTTTAAAAGGTAATTGTTAGACGCACTCTGACATTTAATTCTACAACTTTTTGCACTTATAAGTGCGTAGTTCACGCACCTAAAAGGTGGGGTGGATTAGATGTCAGGAGGTGCGTTTAACAATTTCCATTTTAAAACCGTAAATACACACGCCACAATATATAAATAGTTATAAACCGAAATAAAAAAGACTCATAATTTTACCAACAAAAGTATAGCTAATTTTGGTTTCATTTCGTTAGACAATACAAAATAAGAAAAAGACGCGTAAAAGAAGATAAGAAAATACAAGACAATAGGAGTACTTGAGGTGTTGCACCAATGGAGGGATCAATAGCCAGCCTTGGGAATTAATACACAAAACACATAGTGCCATAGTGGGGTAATCAATACACAATGCATTAATTGAGAAATGCGTTTTAGAAAAGCATATGCATAACATAATGCATTAGAAAAGCATCTGCATAACATAATGCATTAATTTTTTTTTATAAGCATCACATAATGCATTAATGCATGCCTGCCAAATCACAATTTCCAAATAGAAAGCATATGCATGCCTGCCAAGTGCCAAATCACAATTTCCATAGATGTTCATCTTTTACATTAGAAACCATTCCAATTTCTGTTGCTGTGTTCCAATACCTCTAAATTCAATTGCTCCTTTTTGAGTTTCAATGTTTCATCCTCAATCTCGCAATCGATATCTACATCATTCTTAATCAACCACAATCAACTTTAATCACATACTAATTTTAGAAAATTATGGATATAAGCTCAAAATTAGCCCTTTTCCTCACAATCAACCGCCCACCTCTCCCAGTCACTGCAAATACTTCCTCAACAAACTCTTCCAATCACACACTTAGGGCCCGTTTGGTGGTCAGGATATGATATGATAGGATATGATATATGAACAGATATCAACAGGATATGATAAGAGCAGGATAGACTCTTATCATATCCTGTGTTTGAGGTGCACATGATAATGACAGGATATGATAAGGAAAAATGTATCAGATTTATATTTAAATAAGAAATACATTTAAAATTGATCATTCTATTAAATTTAATTTCTTTACATTTTCATGAATGAGTCTATATTTTAAAATAAATAAAATTAATTTAAATTTTATTAATTAGCTTATTTTATTGTTTTGAAGATACCCTATATTTTAAATAAAATTATGCAGTTAACCGATTGGTTTTCACTTAGCTGTGACACGTGATAATTAACAATAAAAGTTAACTAAATTAAGAATATTATTATTTCAAAAGTAATTTATATTTGAATTATAAATTATTATATAAGTAGATAAGTAGTTTTAAATAATAGGAGATGAAAATAAAAAATTAATCTATTACTATTAAAAAATCAATATTTGTAATCAATGTTTTTCACTTAGTTGTGACACGTGATAAACAATAAAAATTAACTAAATTAAAAATATTATTATTTCAAAAATACTTTATATTTAAATTATTATATAAGTAGATAAATAATTTTTAAATAATAGGAGATGAAAATATTAAATTAGTCTATTATTATTAATAAATCAATATTTGTAAGTGAGTAGTCTATTTTTACTATTTATGAATAATAATTTTATTAATTTTTTATTTTAGTTAAATTAATATTTTTATATTTATTAATTAATATTATTATAAATTATATAATATTAAAATAAATTAATTTGGAGTTAGGATACTGAAAGAAAATATATAACTGGTATCCTATCCTGCTCTATCTTAACTCCCCTCAGGATAACTTTTACACATGATTGACAGGATATGATAGAAGACAGGATAGTGTTATCATATCCTGCTGGTGCAACAAACAACAGATAACAACAGGATATGATTATTATCCTGTCATATCCTATCCTATCCTGGTCACTAAACGGGCCCTTGGTGTTCTACAGCTGCTACTTTTCAAATTTTGAATTTGAAAAAACTCAAATTTCTTAATTCATATCTTCCTCTTCAATTTCATTTGGGTTATAATTTTGTGTTTTTATTTCTATTTTGTGTTCTAATCTGAATAGGTTCTAAAGAAAGATCGATTTAGACGGCCATGTTCACCTTCCACTGTGCGCAGCTACACTTGCCCTTGCATTTCGGTGAGTCTCTTCACTGGTAGATCCATTTTAAATTTTTATCTCCCTCTTTCATTTTGATTGTTGCATTCTGACTACGTACCTGTCTCTTCATCTCAATAATTTTGTTTATTAGAAAGTCCTATGTTTAATGCAGGTAACATTGTGTAGATATTTGATGCATTGATTTGAATGATGTAGTAGAAGCTTGATGATACATGGTTATTTTTATCCTATATTCAGGTGGGTGCCTATTGCTCAGGTAATGAAAACTGGGAAAGAGTCCTTGCAATAAGGTAATGAAATATTCACTTTGTAGGTAGCATGTATAAATTACTCATTCCTAGATTAAAAGATTATAAGTTTATGAGCATAAATCAGTTCAAAAATCGATGTGATCTGCTGAAGTGCTTTAAACTAAAATCTGCTTCTGCTGTTTTGCAATTTCAGTGTTAGCGGCTTCTGATGTTTCATTTTTTGGGCTCTTTTAGCTTGCCAGATTAAAATCTTTTATTTTGAAATTTCAATTCTTTATAGCCTGTTTTTCTACAGAAAACTTCAATTTTGAATAGATCAAAGGAAATAATTGAGAAAACTGAAGTATGTGGGTGCTGGGTTAGTATTTTATTGCAAGATATTTGGATTATAATGTGCTTGCTGCAGTTCAATATTATTAGTGATCCTATCTTTTCTGTTTACTTCAAACCGTTCCTGTTCTGACAACCCATGAAGGTACTTACAAAAAAGTTGTTATCCATTGTGTGGTTGGAAGGAAATGATCATTTTTCAAGTTGTTATCCAGAGTTTATTATTTAACCTCTATTGAAAATTCTTTCTTTTGTTGCTTCTCTCACTTCGAGGGTCCTTTTTCAATTTTATCTTTTTCTTATTACTATATGTTTATTTTTCATTCTCTTGGATTTGATGTTTACCGGATCCATTTTGCTATTTTTTGAGTTTTTGGTTAGGATTGATATTTTTATTATCTGAAATCATTGGACATGAGTCACTGCATGAAGAGGAGGCATTGAAGGGATACAATTACGGGTAAATTTCAAGAATTTCATCTTATCAATCAATCAATACATATATTAAAAGAGCAAGGGTTATGAGAACTCGATGCTGAGGTGTCATCACCTGATGCATTTTGCTCTTACATTCAATTTCAGAGTTAGTGGAATCTACATATATTAGAAACTAAGTGAGGCCTATTGACCTTAATTTACCATGTTTTTGACTTCATTTGGTTCTCCGGAACCGTTTGTCTTGGAAATTAAGTGAGGTTCCAGACTAATGTCTTTTTTTCTTTTTTACTTATGTTCTACCAAGGATCATTTGGAATAATACTCTTATTATCCCTTCTTTATGATTGAAGGAAGATTTAGGCGCAGTTTATTGTTATTGAAATTTCTCATGTGCATTGTAGGATTTCCTTTAGATTGATCATCTACAAGAAGTTAGCTGTTAATTTTCTTCTCTTCTGCATTCATATTTTGTTATTGAAATCCTTCATATGTATTGCAGTATTTTTTTTTGGATTGATCATGTGCAGGAAGTAAGTTGTTCAATTCATTACACTAATCTTGATTTTCTGTGACTTTGAATGCAGAGACTGCGGGAAGCAGTTCGATTTGGGTAAGTGACAACCTAATTTAGACGACATTGTTCTTTTTAAATGTGTTGCCCTTCAAATTCAATTTCTACACCAATCTTGATTTTCTGTGACTTTCCAGATATATATGTTTCACTTAATTGTTTGTTATATATACCTTGGAAATTTTTCAATTAGTAATTGTTATTCAAATATTCAAATACTTTTTAAAAAACAAAAAAAAAATTATTTAAGATAGTAGTTATTTTCTCCTTCATTCCAATCCTTTCTGATGTCTTTGTTTTTTGACTTTTTTCACGTGTTAAATTAACCAGACCCCCAATCTGAACGTTTCTCTCTCCCCAACGTAAGCTGCACTCAGACATTAAACACAACTCTATTCCCATCATCCCTTTCCCCTAACCAACTCCATCACGCGTGATGCTTCTCCCTAAATATGGCGATTTTATATCCTGTGGATGTTTACTCGAGGTGGCCATTTATTATTATTCCAGCTGCCCCTCAACCTTACCCGAGGTGAGTTTTCGGAACTCTAAATCCCTAATTGATTTCATTGAACCCTAATTCGAATTTGGGGGTGCTACCATCCTCTCTCTAATTCCCCTATTTAAGGACCATCTATGTTGTTGAATCTATCATCCTCTGCCTCTTATTTCCTCATATATGTTTTGCGTTATTTCTTCATGGTTATGAAGGTTGATGATGTTTTAGCTGTGAACCCTTCAAAGGACTCTGAATTCGTTAATTTTGTTTTTAGTTGGAATTATTGGTTATTGATTTTTATTTATTTAGCAACCTTTTACTTCAGATATTTTTGGGATTCTTACTAGATCCAGTGGCGAGCAATAATTTGAAAATGATGGAGAACTACAAAAGCAAATTACAATCGAGCTTTATCAGTAGGGGTGAGGAGGCATTCATACTTTTTTAAACTTATTGATTTTTTACTCATTATGCATTATGTATTAAATTTATATACTGTTTTAACATGTTTTGTGCATATCAGGGAGACCTAGCATTCAAAATGTGTATTGAGCTACAAAGATCCTGTTTAATCCTGATGTTGAGGAGGCAGCTCCACTTCGTGAAAGGTGATTTATTGTTGAAAGTGTTGGTTCTCATTTGTTGTCCAGTATAACTACTGAAATTGTGATATTTTCCTTGCAGGATTTTTTTGAACTGAATGACCCTGCATCCCAGGTCTTGAGTTAGCTACAAGACTCTTGCAAAGTTCCCGTTGCCGAAGATTTCTTGAACCTTACCGAAGGGAAGACAATTGAGCAGATATAAGATTTATCAGAGGTATTTTTTTGTACATTAAAGTTAATTGTATTATTTTTATTAATTCTGAATATGCTGACATTATTTTTCCTAAACTGTTTCTATTTAATTGTTTCATGTCTCTATACACAACAAAATAACTGTATCATTATCATGTCTTTTTATGTTGTAGAAAAAGAGTGTTGGTGATGACTCTGCTGGAGCTTCCCAAGTTTCTGAAACTGGTAAAGAGGCTGAATTGAATATCTCTGTTGAATGCCAGATTTCCCCTCACTCCCAGCGTCCATCACCCCCTGATGCTGAAGTTGTTGGAAACTCAGTTGCTGGCAAGAAATCTCTGAATCTCTGATAGTTGTGGAAAATGAGAAGATCTGAAGATTGTTTTTTTCTTGTGCTGGCTGTTAGTTATTTGTCAGTGTTGTGTTTTCCAGTTTTCAGTTTTATTTCAATCTGCCTATTATTAGTTTGTTTTGTGATGGCAGATTATTTTATTTAGGTCCCTGTTTTGTTGTCTTATCGTATGATCGAAAATGAATTGAATTGAACAAGTTATTTTGTTGTCATATTTTGAGTCTCAAATTCCATCTTACCCTGTTTGCACTATAATTTATTGTTACTCCCGACTTAATTGTGTTTTAATTTTCCAATTTCTAATTATATGATAATGAATGAATTTGGTTTTTCCAAAAGCTTAAATCATAACCTTTATACTTCCACAAAATACGCATGTTTAACTAAAAATAATAGAAGAATGGACTTATTGAAATTTAATCTCTATATCTTTTTATATCCATATTTTTAAATTAATCAAATATAAATACCTTCTGAACGCCTCTTTTTTCTTATTATGAGTTATGTTCAATTCCATGTATATGGTATTCATCCTCTGTATATGTTCCACTTTGGATTTTATCAATCTAATAAAGATAAAAAAAAAAAAACTCTCATGTATGTCCCTTTACATTTTTTCGTTTTTATCCTTGGAAAATTTAATAATAATTCGAGAGGAAAGGTTTCTCCCTCTAATGGAAATGCAGATGAAGCAGGGTCATCTAATGTGGCTTTATGTGAACTTGGAGCATTAACCAGTGATTCTGATGATGCCGAATCAGGTTATCTAACATACATCAATTTTATTTTAAGAGAAAGTTGTTTAATATGAATTCTTTTGATATTATTATTTTTATATACATCTAGCATACTGTTTTAATTAATATGATAGCTCATGGGGATTCAGATGAGGATTATGTGGATTATACACAAGAAGTGATTCCTGAAATTCCAGCAAACATTCTTGCTTTGCTTCAATTAGCTGAAAATATAGGTATCATCCTAATCTTTTTTCATAAACCTAAATTATATAGATGTTATTAACCATATTCCATCCAGCTCTATTCAAGTGGGCGATGGCACGGTTAAGCCAATCGATGAGGATGATTCTATTATAGAAATTCCCTCTGATTTGTTGGAAAGGGAGTCTGATTTTCCTTTACTTGAGTTAGTCAATTTTGCATATCCCAATGTTGTTGATATTTGGAAAACCATGCATATTTTGAACAAAGAGCCCTCCTTGCTCCCACACTTGAAAGTGTTGAAGAGGTTAATAACTTCATGATGTCAATGATCCCTGGGGAGGAAACAGAATATTTGAGTTACGACACTCCATGCAGGTCAGATGAAGACTTTGAAATAGATGCAGAATGGTTCACTTCAGAATTCCCAAATGATGTTAAGTGCTCATGATATTGATTGTTGGCTGTTTCCTATCATGCTGATTCGGAACATTGATCAGTCTGCTGGAATGTGTAATGGAACTAGATTGATAGTGACTGCTTTGACACCTTATATCATTGTTGCAACAGCTCTTTCCGGTTCTAAAACAGGTAAACCGGTTTATATTCCTAGACTTAGCTTGACTCCTTTTGACACTGGCCTTCCTTTCAAATTCTCAAGGAGACAGTTCCCTATTACTGTTTGTTTAGCTATGACTATAAATAAGAGCCAAGGCCAATAGTTATCGCATATTGGATTATACCTTCCTAGGCCGGTGTTCACGCACGGCTAGCTATATGTAGCTTTGTCGAGAGCAAAATCTAGAAAATGGTTGAAGATACTTATAGTCAATGACAAAGGAGTAGTATCTAATTGCACTCGGAATGTGGTTTATGAAGAAGTATTCCAGAACATATGAATGGTTAGATTATCTATCTTTGATTTCATACTTCTTTGTATCATGCACATTGTAAGTAGCCGTGATGTATATTTGAATGTCTTATTTAAACTATTTTCCAATTTTTTGCAGATTCAATAAACTAAGAATGAGGATGGGTCAACGAGCAACAAGTGGATTGCATAAGGATCCTATTTTTCTTTTTAGTGCTTCTATAAATTTATGTAACCTTCCCCTTTGCTGGATTAAATTGTGTTTTCATTGTTGTGCAAACGAATCAAATTTAATTTCAATTGTTATCTATGATTTTGTGGCAGTTAATCGATTCAATTTCATGTAAAAAAATTAACGTAAAAAATTTAGAAAAATCTTTCGCCGTGCAGCGCAAGGGTAAAAACACTAGTTAGTTTTACTGCGCTCTGACAAAAATCTTATGATTAATTTCTCAATTGCACGGATCTTAATCCATCTGTTGTTGTTTTTCTCTGACTCAGAATCTCCTTCACTCACGACAAATCTCCACGTTTGTGCTGGTCAAATTCTATCAATTTGCTCGTGCCATTTTGCTATCAGCAGCTGTTCATTTTTTTCATTAAAAGCATGTGATGTGAGTGCTCATACCAAAATAGAATATGCGTAGTCTATTGGATCAAGTTATTGTTTAAATCCCATTTAATAAATATATAAATCAAAGCAACGTGCAACACAAGATCTAAACCAGTAAAAGATAATAAGGCCAACACTTTTTTTGTTTGTCCCAACTCAACAATTTAATAGTATCAAAGCAACAACCGAATCCTAACGTTTTCTGCACCCAAGCTTCATTGCACCTTCTTACTTACTAGGGTCCCCACACGTTCAATAACTTAGTACTTCTTTCTATACATCATTTTCATTTCCTATATAAATGAACCTAATGAGTGTTCACTCTCACTCACAACCATAACAACTCTGCTTCTGTTTTATTCTCCTCTCTTCCTCTCTTTGCAAATCATCAAGATTCTCTAGTTTCTTCCCAATTTAGCAGAGCCTGTAATGGATAACCTTCCAAAATACGAAGCAAATCACACAAAACTCACCCCTTTAACGTTTTTGAAGAGAGCTGCAGCAAGCTATCCAAACCGTACCTCAGTGATTCATGAAGGAACCTGGTTCACTTGGTCTCAAACTTATGACCGTTGCCGCAGACTTGCGTTCTCCCTACGTTCTCTCAATATTGCTAGGAATGATGTTGTAAGTGTTAGCAATTTTCTGATCATACCTTATCATTTTTTGAAATTTAAACTGCTACAAATTTCTAAGGGTTCATATATTTAATGATCCACATGATTTAGGACACAAAATATAATTGAGTGGCATACTAATATTTTGTTTTGTGCTCAATGAATCAGGTATCAGTGTTGGCCCCTAACATCCCAGCCATGTATGAGATGCATTTTGCAGTTCCCATGGCGGGCGCTGTGCTGAACACAATCAACACTCGTTTGGATGCTAAGAACATCGCCACCATTCTGCGCCACTCGGAAGCCAAAGTCTTCTTTGTGGACTATGAGTATGTGAACAAGGCGCGAGAAGCCCTCAAAATGCTTGTGGTTCAAAAGGGTGCCGAACCAAATCCAAAAGAACAAAACTATTCAACTCTTCCACTTGTCATTGTCATAGATGACATTAACTCTCCCACAGGTGTCCGACTAGGTGAGCTGGAATATGAGCAGATGGTTCAACATGGAAATCCAAATTATGTTCCTGAGGAAATTCAAGAAGAATGGTCTCCAATTGCTTTGAATTACACCTCAGGAACAACATCAGAACCCAAAGGTGTTGTCTATAGTCATAGAGGAGCATATCTAAGTACTTTGAGCCTCATACTTGGGTGGGAAATGGGTAGTGAACCGGTATACCTTTGGACGCTGCCAATGTTCCATTGCAATGGGTGGACTTTCACATGGGGTGTGGCCGCACGAGGCGGTACTAATGTGTGCATTCGCAACTGCGCAGCGAGTGACATTTACAGGAGCATTGCCCTGCACAATGTCACTCACATGTGCTGTGCGCCAATCGTGTTCAACATCATCTTAGGCGCCAAGCCGAGCGAGCGCATAGTGATCAGAAATTCGGTAAACATACTCACTGGAGGAGCGCCACCGCCTGCGTCACTACTCGAGGAAATTGAATCCCTCGGGTTTCATGTGACGCACGCGTATGGGCTCACTGAGGCGACAGGACCAGCCCTCGTGTGCGAGTGGCAGCAGCAGTGGAACCGTCTTCCGAAGCAAGAACAGGCACAACTTAAAGCGCGTCAAGGGGTGAGTGTGCTGACACTTGCAGATGTTGATGTGAAGAACCTTGACACCATGGAGAGCGTGCCGCGAGATGGGAAATCAATGGGGGAGATTGTGTTGAAAGGAAGTGGGATCATGATGGGTTACTTCAAAGACAAGAAAGCAACTTCAGAAGCCTTTAACAATGGTTGGTTTCGAACCGGGGATGTTGGGGTGATACATCCAGATGGGTATTTGGAAATCAAGGATAGATCCAAAGATGTGATTATATCAGGAGGGGAAAACATAAGCAGTGTGGAAGTGGAGTCTGTTCTGTACCGCCATCCGAGGGTGTTGGAGGCGGCGGTGGTGGCGGTGCCGCACCCTAAATGGGGGGAGAGTCCTTGTGCCTTTGTGTCATTGAAGAAGGATTCATCAAATGATCATGTGACTGAGGGGGATATAATTGGGTTTTGCAGGAAGAACATGCCACACTTCATGGTTCCAAAGATGGTGAAGTTTTTGGAGGAGCTGCCAAAGACTTCAACTGGTAAGGTTCAGAAGTTTGAATTGAGAGTCCAGGCAAAGTGCTTCGAGGTCTCCGAGAATTTACAATCAAAGAACAACAACAAGTCTAGCCAACTCAATCAAAATAATCAGCACATTATTATGGCTGTGTCTCGTCTTTGAATGTGCTGAGTATCTATCGACAATTTGAATATATTTATACTCAATTTCTTATCATCAAATTATTCTTTTCTTATGATATTATTTATCATATATCTATGTTCTTTCTCTTGTATGTTTATCCCTCTCTATTGAGTGGAGATGAAATGAGTGTGAACATATATTTTTCCTTCTTAGTTTTGAAATGAAAAAACAGTAGTATGTGAACATAAAGAGTGATGAGCTACTTGCTGTTTCTGGATATTTTCAACTTCAAGCTAAAGTTATAAGTTTGGACTACTTCAGCTTGTTCTGTGGCAGAGTACCAAAATATTTAAATAATTTTCCACCATGTTGTTTTGTTTCTCCCCTTATTTTGTCATTCCTGCTTGTATCTTAGTTTCTGAGTGGTTCAATGTGTTTTTAGACCAACTAGCATTCCGGTATAAAGAGAAGTAAACTATAATGATTAATGATTCATTCATATTTCACTTTCTCTTTTATCTCATTTACACTTTTTTTCTATATCTCTCAGCAATTCACATTACATTCTCTATCATATCATATATTTCTCACTCTTCTCTTCATATCTCACTATTGGTACGTATGAGTGAAAATGTAGTGTGAACAAAGTATTATCAATTGCGATTGGATCTCATGGACTTGTAACTCCTCACACAAAGGCCCTTCTCGACAAGCTCTTGATACCACTGATGCAACCTTGGTGAGTGAAGGCCATAATGCGACGACTCGAGTAAAGGCCGATGGCGAGTGAAGCCAATGATGATAACCCGAGTGAAAGGACGATGGCCAATGAAGCCAATAATTGAACCATGATGTGACAATTCCTTTTATCGAGAAAGACACAATAACTGTGGAAATTGTGTAATGCGCCAAGTAAAATACAAGTGTTAGTCTTAGGCAGTGTGCCCCGTTGACTTCGAGTTCCAAAACAACAATACGAGAATGTGTGAAGTGAAGTGCTCGAGGGGAGTAAACAAAGAAAAAATAAAAGAAAGAAAGAAAGAATATAAATTAGGCGAAAGTGATGGGAAACGCCCACCGTTGCAGTGGTTTTCAAGCATACTCTCATGAAAAAGAAAGACAAAGTTTGGATTTTTTTTTTTCCGGTTAGCAAACAAAGTTTGGATATATAAGAGATATGGGGAAACATGTGTAATGTATTTTTTTTTTGTCTTGACCAAGGTATCCCCACAGCTGATAGTCGTGAGACTAATCCTTCTCCCCACGGTCAGTGCACTAATCGGTAGAGGGCTGGCCAACAAGGATTTTTTTCTCTTTTATACGTTAAGTTAATTACTAATCAATTTTAACAGTAAAAATTCTTTTTAGAGAATAAGTTTGATGAAGGAATGAGTCAATCCTCAACAGAGGTTGTCTCCTCTGCTGCTGTACAACTCTAGGTTGACGTGGCTAGGGAAGAACATGGAACGAATTTACGATGTAGGTAACATGGATGCTCATTTCAAACTTGGCGTCAATTTTCTGACATAGGAGCCACCAGCTAAAGCTCCTCAAATGATCGACCCCTGATATTTGTGAAAGTCTTCGTGAAATAAAAGAACAAAATCAATTGCTATAACAAATACTAGATGAGCAAGAGAATGACACAACCGCCTTTAGAGCGAATGACACAAACATATAAAAACTAGAATCGACTAAAGAAAGCCTCATTCAATGAAACCATATTCCTTCTCCATACCTAATTCCAACTCACGTAACCCTGCTTCCACTTCTTGTGCTTCCTCATGTAATGAAAGATGTCAAACGCAATCAAAGCACATTATCTATAATCAATCACCTCAGATTAAAAGCTCTATAAAAGGTGCATATAATACGAGGAAGTTAGGAAGATAACATATTTCATGCCGGAAAATGTATAATGATATAAACTGATCAGGGATAAGCCTTGATCGTTCCTATCCGTGAAGATGGATAGGGAAAGAGGAGAATGGTGAGGGCACGGGGCAGTCGGTTGGAGGAAGTAGGCTGGAGGTCACCGTCCCAGGAGGGGGTCCTGCAAGATGCTCTGAAGCTTAAGTTAGTTGAGGAAAGTCTAAGTGGTTTATTGTGTGTAGTAACGTAGATGATAGAATAGATACCTTGACTCTTGGAAGTTTGAGGTCTTTTATACTTTAGTAGAAACGAAGGATGGGCCCTAGTCAGAAAGGAGACGTCATGAGTGTCTTGGGTATATGGATACCCCCTCGCGCCCCTACCGTTGGATCCGCCTGTGGCGTCTGTCAATTCTCAGAGATCTTACGGCTCAGGATTCATCGTAACCCACTACCTGACCTTGAGATGTGACCCCAGCCCCCAAAGTACTGGTTGTGGGGTCCGCGATGGGAGGGTTGACTTGATCTTTCCCAGCGAGCTCCTGTCCCCCCTTACTCTCCGGTTGGTCCTTCCCGGTCGGTGGGGTGACCGTCGTCCTCGGGTGTAATTCTCCCCCGGTCGTCTGTCGTCCCTCGGTGTAACTTCTTGGTGGTCGTCCCTACCCCAGCCGCAATGATCGTCTCTCTTATCGGCCTATGTGGGATCGACGATCTTTTGGGACAGTTGGATCGTCCCGGAGGGGGACGAGGGTTGTTAGGGGTGCTCGGCCGGGGAGGGGTTTCCCCCGGTCCCAGAACATAAACAAAGAAGTTGCACAAAAGGTAAAGGTGAAAAGAAAAGACAAACCAAGCACGATGCTAAAAATAGATTCTACAAATTGATACCCAAATTTAACACATACGATTTGAGACAATTCGTGGAAATATTAACAGTGAAGAAAAGAAAGTGAAGAAAGACATGAAAAGAAAGAGAAAGAAAAGTGCTCAACATAAACAATGCTAAAAGCCCAAAAGACACATCATTGAGGCTTAAACGATGAACATGCAGGGTTCGCGTTTATTTTTCCAAAGTATTGTTTGTGGACCAGCATTGTTGTACTAGTCATGTTTAGTTATCTTTTTTTTTTCTAATTTCATCCTTTCCCAAAAAAGATTATTAATTATTTTATTAAAAATAAGGAGAAATTATGAAAAAAATAAAGCAGTGATCGTTTTGTTTCATTGTAAATATGTGATTATGCAAATACTTATTTATGTAATTCCATTATATAAACTAGTGCGATAACCCGTGTGCTGCACGGAATTTTATGTTGAAATTTTTTAATAGAAAAATTATTTTTTATATATATGTAATTTTTAAATTATAAATAAGTCAATCGTGCATAAATTAACCGTATAATAATATATGAAGAGAAAAATGAAATAAATAAATTAAATTGTGTTGTATACATCAAACATTTCCAAAAACTTCTTTAAACACCACATTTACAGTACTGGTATGTTGTTTGCCGACTCATCCATAATATAAAGTTTAAGACCCTTTCTTGAGCGTACTATAGAGAAAGTTACATATACCATGAGTGAAGATAGCCTCAGAAGGGAGAGCCCAACCTAAGATAGTGTTTGTCCTTGACTTTTGTTCATGGTCATCGCAAAGCATACTGCAATTGGAAACTATCTTCTTTTGAAATTAATTGGAAATTTGGAATCAGAAGAAACCAAATCCATTCTTGAAATATGCACTTTGTCATTAGCATTTACTCCCGTGATAACAGTTGCACCAATAACACGTTCACCAAGTTCATCCACAATTAACCTGGTTCCATTGCATAAACTTGTTGCTTGGTCTATATTTCTTAAAAGCATGATTGGAGTACCAACTTTCAAAAATAGTTTGTGGTTTGGTATACTTGAACTTTTAGTGTCGTTCAAATTTTTTGTGGTAAACCACTCACCTCGGATTTCGGAATCCTCATCAAACCCCAAGGTAGAGTCGAAGCTCAGATATTCATGTTCTGATACAGCTATCATACCAAGTATGTAAGTGTTTATCATTTCAAGTTTCAACAGCCTCCAATGTAGGGAATATTGCTTTATCTTGAAAGAATTGCGGATCTTGAAATCAACATCTGCGATTCGTAGTTCTGCAGTTGAGAAGGAAGATTAACTGATGATTCTTAATTGTATCGAATATAACTAATGTTGTTCACACACTTTGCATAATTATCACGAGCAATGTGATTTTCTAAACTTTTGAATTTCATTTAAATTATATCCAAGCAATAATTATATTATTATAGCAACATTTCAAATCTTAATAATATAACTTGACAACCTACATGCCTAGATTATGAAATGTTTTTCTATATGTGGTGTATGCCTTTTTATAAGAGAAGCCAGCATGCGTCCCAAACATCATTAGGTTTTGAGATTGAATTCATCATTAACATTCTTACAAAGAGTTCCTGCAATTGTTCTCTGGAAGCTAAATCATAGACTTCTTTAAATGCATCTATATATTCATTTATCATCTGTTAGCAACCATAATTGATCACGTGCTTTTTTAAAAGTATCATATGTTATTCCCTTCACTGTTCTGATACTTCTATATGATGTACAACCCTTTTGCATAGTTAGTAGGATTCTCATGTAATATAACTCCTTGATGCCTAGAGGGATATACTGTAGTCTGCCAATCTCAAAACATCTCTTTCTTGGTTTCTAGATTCTATCTTTTTTAAGATAAAAAAAAATTACTGGGAAATTAAGCATATGTTAGATTTCGCCCGTCTCGATATTTCTCATTAACTGCATACCAAGCCATATCAATGTCATCTTTCCGAATTAATAAAAATACTTCATATGAGAATGAAATTCAGAAACCACAGTTTAAGGATTGGACTGCTGAGAATTAGGCTCAAATTAAGAAACTCAATGTTTGAGAGAAGCCTGATGCATAATCTTATTTGTACAAATAAAAGAAGGTTACAATGTGATATTATAACTTCTTGGTGCTTTTCCTGGATGGTTCTCATAAGCAAATTCATAAATCAAAGAGTGAAATCATACCAAATAGAGGAGCATCCGGTCCTTCAGATTCAAACCAATGAATTGAAATGGCATCGTTATATAACCAAATCTTTATTTGATCGTAGTTTAGAAAAATAAGTAAAAACTGCATAACAATATGAGAAGAATACTTAACTGACTATCTTTTGAATGAAAAATAAATATGTACTTTCCTTTAAACGACACACAAAATTCCAGGTCTCTCTACCCTCAAAAAAATGTCTTGTCTCTCTTTCAATCATCTTTAAATTCGTAGTCGCTCATACAGTAGTATTTTTTTTAGTAAACAGATTATATTAAGAACTCATGAGTGGAGATGAAGGCCATAATTCAAGACCCTTGTTATCGATCAATGAAAGACACTGAATTATCTCATATTCTAATAATTGGAAAAGTTGAAAAAAAGTCTAACCCTCTCTGAAGATAAAGGGAATGAAAGCACACATGCTCTGTGAAGAATTTGAAAGAAAAAAAAACTGAGAAAATGGAGGAATTTTGGAGATGATTAAGAGGTAAAAATTGAGAGATTTGAGGGAATTAAAATTAGCTTTAAAATCATTGATAAGGTTCGCGGGTTTATTTGTTCACTTTATGAATGGACAACTCAACCTCTGATGTGCTTGCAACGTTTATAATCCTTGCTGTTTGCTGATTGTCTTTGCTGTTCTGCGTCTTCGTGTGTTATGGAGGCAAATCTAGTTTTTTGCTGGGGTAATTCTTTGCGTGTATAGGCACGTTGGATAATGATATAGTGTGGGGGGTATTTGTATTAATATCATTAAGGGAATTGGATGCTCCTTGTTGTCGTGTTAGTCGCTCCAATTCATTTCTCATCTGTAACTTGTTTTGGTTTTGGATTAATATAAGTGGGGTGGGCAAATTGTGGTGTTTGTGCCAAAGTTTGGTAGGTGTTAGTTGTTCTGTTATTGTTTGTTTTTTGAGTTGCTAACCGAATATGGGAGGAATTTTTTTTGGGTTACAGAATATGGGAGGAATTTAATAAAAGAGTGATTTTAGGAGAGGAAGTTTATAATTAAATAGATATTCATTTATTTATGTACACAATTTGGACCAATAAAAAAAGGCACATGTGGAAAATAGTAAGTAAGAGCAAATCAAAAAAATACACGTGTCATTTAAAACACAATATGGCCCACTTTTGTGGATTAACTTTATATATTATTAAGATAAGATTTTCCTAAATAAGAAAAAGGTGTTCAAAAGGATTGATACTTTTTGATTAGTTGTCAATTTTGTCTTGAAAACTTATAGCAGAATGTGTAGAGTTTCAAGTTTGCCAGGAGTAACTGATGAAATAATTCCTCAAGGAATGGCTAAAGTGTAGAGTTTGAAGTTTGCACACAAATAGAAAAGGATCATGAAAAGTAAAAAAGAAGCAAAATAAAAGAAGAGTTTATATCGCTGCTTAACATGATAACTGATGGACGCCTGTCAACAAACACTCTATTCCCTTTGCTTCTCTTTCAATCTTCCACGTTCTAGTCCAAAATCAAAAGAGAAATGCAAATTAAAATAAAAGTGGAAACCATAATAAGAAGTAAAGTTAAATAAAAGAAATCTAGAATCAAAAGATTGAATAAAAGAAACAGACATAAATCACATTTTTCAGCCTAGTTCATCTGAAGAACTTATAACAAATCATGTTGTTATACAAATTTCATAGTTTATCTGAAGAAAATTTCACAAAAACAGCTTTTTTAATCAAACTCTTCTTTGCTGCTTAATTCAACGAAACGAAAAAAAATAAAATAAACTTTCCAGTAATGAACAAACATTAGTGCAGAAGTATCACTATCAGTTGATTAGTGCATGTGGACTTTGTAAACACAATCATTTATATGAAACACAACCAATCATGTAATTTAGTGATTAGCATTTCCTCTTATCAATTTCTCCCCCAAATATAAATGAAGACTTTGCCTCAAAAGTAAGAAAAGCATTCGGACCCATCTTCATTATCCGTCAGAAAATACATTGAAATTGAAGATCGAACCTGTTTGCGAGAAGCCGAGAAGAGATGACAACAAATACACCCTCTAAGCCAAGCCTCTAGGCTTTGCAAAAGCAAATTCCCTGGGTGAAAACACAAAAACTAAGAAATGAATAGCTTGCAAAACCACATTGATGTAGTTTAATATTATCATGAACTAACTGGCTAGATATGGTATGAAAAGAAAAGAATGAAAATAGAAACTATAAAGGGCTTTCAACATATGGTATCACAAACAGCATGAAGCACTTACTTTTGCGAAAGCTTTTCTACCAAGTGCTTGTCCTCGCCAAACGGTATACACGTGTCAAGGTCCAATTCCTAATAATCAATGGAGAACCTATTAAGCAGGTCACAAATGGATGGACTCCACATAACTTATTCTTACTTGTTCTTCCACACTTCAAGGGAGAGGCGTGAGAGGGATGGTCACATTAAAGAAAAAGTAAGAATTGATACAAAAATTAAAAAGTTGGAGACAGAGGAATATCTCACCTCTAGAACCGACAGAACTTTCAAAAGCAAGGAAGATGGAAAACCACCACAACTACCTTATTTACACATCAATGGCAGGAAAGATGGAAAAATTACTTGTAAAAGCATGTGCCTGAATGAAAATTGATTAGATTTCCAAGGTGAAAGAACAATCCCTATTTTGTAATCGATGACGATGAGTTTAGCATGATAGTGACTCCATATTTATTTTAAAGTTCAAGTAATTAATAGTTCCAAGGTGCATCAGTTTAATCCATTCAAAGAAATAATATTAAATTTGTAACATAATTTAAACCTCTTACCTTCTAGTGTGGTTTCTCAATACCGAAACTCCTGCTGAATAAATAGAAGGCAAACAGAGCACAGTGAATGGTGCTGAAACTCAAAACGAAACTAAATAAAGAAAGGAAGAAAAATGGAAAAATTAAACATGCACGTCAGATGATGTGGTGTTGTTCGTTGTTGGTTTGGAGAAATAGAAGATGAACGTGGCTGGTTATGTGCAATTAAAGGTTAGTGTTTGAGATTGGGAAGATCAGAGCCAAAGAAAGAAGGGATTACCTGGTGAGAAGGACGCTCACATCAAACGCGATGAGAGGTGCCTACCCTGAGCGCCGCTTCTGTCTTCATCACTCTGTCTCCTCAGCAGATTTGCTGTGAAAAGCAAAAGGTAAACCACGGGAGGCTCGAGGGTTTCGCAAAAGCTACATAGCTCCCGCCAAATACAAATGAAAGGACGACCCAGATGGAAAGGTATCTGGAGAGAAAATTCGAGAAGAAATCCTTACCACAAATTAGTGAAGCAGCAAATTTGCCAAGAAGAAAATTGATTGAGATCAAATTTAGTCTACATAAAAGGAGGATCCAATCCTGCCCCCAGAACCTCTCAGACACCAAGCAATCAAACAAAACCTGTTCAAGCATAAGTGCCAGGCGAAATCAGTGCAGAATAGAGAAGTAAATTAAAGCAGAAACGAAAATCAGGAATAACCTGGTCATTGTAAGCTTCTTTGTAAGCATCTCTCTCAAATCTGTCAATTTCGAAAACCCTAGAGAGAAACGACGCAGGGAAGGAGAAAAGGAACGAAAGAATTGGAGAACACGCAAGGAAGACGCCTCAGCCTCTTCTCCGAGTATGGCAAAACATCACCCTTTTCATGAATAGAAATGGCGCAGAGAAAGAAGAAAACGAACGGAAGAAAAAACGTAAAAAATAAGCGTTTTAGATGGAATAGAATGAAAGAGTGAATCAGATGCAATTAAAAATCAAAATCCTTGTGAATCAACGGCTGAGAAATGATTCAAATTTAGAATTTCAAACTTTGTTGATTGAATGATTAAAATTTGTAATTAATAAAAATAATTTAATACTGGTTAATTGAAAGAATGAAATCATAAAGGGTGTAAAAAAGGAAAACTAAACTGGCCCACTGTGTTATATTGACAATTTTATTTATTGTTATTCATGTGCTATTAAAGATTCGTATAATCACATATGTAAATGATTCAAATTTTAAACCAATATTAATAATCATATTTATAAACAATGTGGCCTTGAATTTTTTTTTTTCCACAATCACGTAAATTAAGGCATTGATTCAAAATTTGAATGTCATATTTGATCGGTGAATGGTTTATTAGCTTTTATATTTATGGATTAATTTATTTATTTGTTTATGGAATCATTAATTTCTACCAATGAAAATTAAACAATGTGGACCAATAAGAATACGCCATGTGGAAATTCAATAGTAATAACCAATAGAATGCAAACTTTTAGAAATTATGTAGCAATGTGGCCCACTTTGGTGGATGAGCTTTATATATTATTAAGATGTGTTCACTTCTTATTTTCATAAAATCTCAAAATAAAATCTCTGTAAAAACTACTCTTTCATTTAAAAGTCTATGGTTCAAAGATGTGTTTTCTTATTATTTTGAGGGTTTTTTAATTTCCCTAAATAAATGGTGACTTCACACGCTTTTTTTCTATATTTATTTTATGAGTTTTTCCGTCATCTATTCTTAGACCATTCACAATGGTTAAACAAGAAAAGTTTTGTTTACCCCTTTTTACCCCACTTTTTCTCTTCCCAACACTCCACATCATCTTCTCTCTCCAATTCAACAAACTCTCAACAATTACTCACTCCAATGGTTTTCTCTCTCAACACCCTACCCCACCACTCACCCTACCCCACCACTTTTTATTTCATATTTTTATTTAATTTTATATTATTGTTTTTATTATTTACATAAAATTACAATTATTATTTTAAATTAAATTAAATAATAAACACTCAACAATTTTTTTTTTACTATAAACAATAATTTATTTTATTTCCTTAACCAAAAGAAAAGCTAATAGAAAGATAATAAGATGGTGAGAGAGATAATAAGAGAGTGAAAAAACTTGGTTTTTTTTTGTGTCCAAATCAAACGAACCAAGTCTCTATTTATAGAGAAAAAAAATCATGAATTTTGGTATATTTTTTTTTTTCAGAAAATATTTTTTTTGATGAAATAATTGAGTTTAAAAGATAAGGATAAAAGAAATCCGGACAGCCAACAGAAACGTGACACCTGACGGCTGCAGAAAAAAAAATAATTTTCCTCTCTCCTCCCAGGCGCGTCACGCGCCTTGTCTGGCCGTGTGGCCCACGCGCCTGGGAGAGGCCATCCGGACGCTGACGCGTGGCGTGCAGCAGGAGGCTCAACAATGTTGAGGAAGCTCAACATTTTACCCGTTTCTCTCTCCTCCCAATCACTCTCAACAAAGTTTCACACCCATTGCAACCCCTAAACAAAACTCAACAAACATTTTAAACATCCATTGTAAGTGGTCTTGGCCTTGGTTGCGAGACTCAGTATACGATGTTTATTTTTAAATTGTTAAAAGTAATTTAGTTTACTATATTAGCCTTCATTATTAATAGTTTTTATTTTGGCTGCTTCGTCAATTTACTTGTTGAATAAAGGTGACTCAAATTATTTTTTTATTTAGGGAAGTATATATATAGAGAGTTCATTAGTCTCGCTAGGAAGTAGGGGTAAGTAGCTAGTTTCTTTTATACTGATCACATGCTAGTATTGAACATGTGTGATGCACGTCTGATATATAAAAAAAATGAATTTATAATAAAAAGGTAAATTGAACACATATGCATGTACGCCATAAAATTATTATATTTTAATCAACTTTTAGTAAAAACATCATTATAATTACATGTATAAGTTTAAAAAGAAAACTATTTACTCCTTTTTTTGTAATAGGAAAGTGGGACAATGATAAACACACATTTATTTGATGCACTAAGATATTAATGTTGAAATTGTTGTTGCATATATGTAAATATAGATTTTAATTATTTGAAGCTACAAGTCATTTTAGTCTTGTCCCCTACAATTATATTATGGTTCTGCCCATGGTAGTTAGGTGTGTATGTGCTCTTCCTCCACACAATACTTGTGGACAACTTTGGTGGAGCCGTGGAGTACGTTAGCAGTCTTTTTGTGTTCACCTCTCTGCAGAGCAAATGCCAATTTACCAATAGATGATAGATCGATATATTATTGCCAAGAGTTGCTTTGAAAAAGAAAAGAGTAATAATTTCATAGCATCAACACTGCCAGCCTTTGTTATGTAGTTGGGCCATTTTAGTCTGATGTGAAATGGCTCTGCCATGCCATTAATCTGTGGCTGTCCCCTTTTTGAAAAGGCAAAACAACAACCTTTTATTTGTTTCTTGTATTTGTTGACAGAGTTATTTAAATAAATCTAAATAAATATGAGATAAAATTATCTTAATTGTAGGTCGTCGGGACATGTATGAGATTTGGGCTATAAGGAGGTTTTTTACTTCTCTGATTTGCAGGGATGTTGGTCATGTGCTTATTAACGACATGGATGTCAGTGCAATTTTGGGACTATATGTTCTTCGTGTTAGAGCTATGATATGATGAGAGTGGAAGTTGTCGCTTAAGTGATTTTTAGAGCGCGTACATAATATGGTAGCTGATGTCCTGACTCGTGATGTAACAATGACCAGGTCTCATCTCCGAATTCAAATTTGAAAATTTCCACATTCTTATATAGTCGCGTTGCTGAGACAGGATATGTTAGTTTAGTTTGCTTCTTGTTTATTTTTCAAATGTACCAAAAATAGTACAATTTTTATTTTTCGGTAGAACAGAAGTGTTGTCTAAGCCGAACAAGGAAGCAAGATTGATGGGTGCCAACATCTATTAGTTACAATAGGATATCATAAGTGTATCATTTTAACAATATATATATATATATATATATTAGTTATTATTAGTAACATTAGTAAATTAGTCATTTACTTTGTACTCTTCACCTTCATCTCATTCAACTTTTATGTCTCCTAGCTCTTACCACTTGAACTAATCTCAGGGACATTTTAATTCAATATATGATTAAGTTAATTGACCAATTAAAGCATTAAGTGTTGAAAGAAACATCCAATAATGAAAACACATTGGCTTTAGTTGAACATGCTTGATTCTTCAATTTAAGACATTTTAGAGCATCTTCAATGCTACTTCTTATTTCTTAGTTGTTAACACTATTCATTAGGGGGTGTATTGCCACATGTGCTTAAGTAACTCTCAAACAATTTTGCTCAAACCATGAGTTCTTAATTCTTAGTTCTTACCACTATTCATTTGGTCCAATCAACCACATTATTTATACTTTTTATTTTCATAAAGTAAAAAACAAAACTCATAAAGTAATAAAGTAATTTAGATGAGAGATAAATAATTAATATTTTAAGCTAAGAACTCAAAATGTAAAACTCCTTATATAAGAACTGAGTTCTTATTTTTAAGAACTAAGAGCTCCATGTCAGCACCTCCAATGATAAAGTTCTTAGTTCTTAGATTTTAACTCGAAAATAAGAATTAAATACCTTGCATTGGAGATGTTGTTAATCGGTTGAAAAATAACCAACACAAATATAATAAGAGTTAGTAATATTGGTTGTCTTTTTAGTCTCTCATTTTCTAAAAAGATACCCTTCGTTATATTCCAATTATTTTAAGGCCACACCACATGTAAACGGTTGGTTCATATCTTTCTATATATTAAGTCACCCTACCTAATGTACTTCAATATTTTCGGTCAAATACTGTAAACTAGGCCACCCTACCTTGGAAATATTATAATATTGAAAAATTGTGAAATGGTCAAGTACTGTATATTTTCGGTTCATATCTTTCTATATATTAAATCACCGGCCCTACCTTAGAAATTATATTGAAAAATTGTGAAATGGTCATTTACTCTGCAATGATCAGCTTTGCATAGAAAAATTAACTTTCATTTGTTTAAACTTCTGATAGATTAAGCAAAAATGTTTAATTAGCATGCACTAGTAATTATGAAAAGAGTTTTACACCATCATTCAATTAAAATTTATTAACTTATCAATATTAAATTTCAATTTAAAATTAAATATTTGAAATGAAAAATTAATAGATGTAATTGAATGGATGTGTACAACTCTTAACACGGTTAGTGCATACAAATTAAATCTAATTAAAAAATGGTAATAAGTGAAGGTAAAATGGGACTTAAAAAAGCAATAGCTTAACGATTCAACTAACTAAAAAATAGAAAAACATAATGCAGAGCACTAGCTAACTGGAACATAATAAAATAGTTTGGGTACGTTTGACTCCGATCATCAAAATGGGTAAGGACATGCGTTTAGGATCAAAGAAAGGTTACTTATCACTTACCAACAACATCTTTATGTTGGCAATGAAAATCAAATGCATTATTTTCTAAGAGGAAATAATTTGTTCTTACCGATTGTTGTTTCTCATAAAAAAAGTTGGCAGGAATGATCTAGAAAAAAGGGGTAAAAATGGAGAAGCAAGAAGATGGTGGAAAAAATTATTTATATTTTGGCTCTGATCTGCCGCAAAACAAGCTGAGACAACACAAACTTGTAACTTTAGCTTAGCCTAAATAGTACAGAAGTTAGAAATCCCCAAGAATATAAGCAGCAAAATAGCAAATAGCTCTCACTCGATATGTACACAGTACTATTGCATTATTTTACATTAGAAAATTAAGAAAGAAACTCAACACGTACATTCAAAGACGAGACACAGCTAAAATGTGCTGATTATTTTGATTGACTTGGCTAGACTTGTTGTCGTTCTTGGATTGCAGATTCTCTGAGACCTCAAAGCACTTAGCCTTAACTCTCAATTCAAACTTCTGAATCTTACCAGTTGAAGTCTTTGGCAGCTCCTCCATAAACTTCACCATCTTTGGAACCATGAAGTGTGGCATGTTCTTCCTGCAAAACCCAATTATATCCCCCTCAGTCACATGATCATTTGATGAATCCTTCTTCAATGACACAAAGGCACAAGGACTCTCCCCCCATTTAGGATGCGGCACCGCCACCACCGCCGCCTCCAACACCCTCGGATGGCGATACAGAACAGACTCCACTTCCACACTGCTTATGTTTTCCCCTCCTGATATAATCACATCTTTGGATCTATCCTTGATTTCCAAATACCCATCTGGATGTATCACCCCAACATCCCCGGTTCGAAACCAACCATTGTTAAAGGCTTCTGAAGTTGCTTTCTTGTCTTTGAAGTAACCCATCATGATCCCACTTCCTTTCAACACAATCTCCCCCATTGATTTCCCATCTCGCGGCACGCTCTCCATGGTGTCAAGGTTCTTCACATCAACATCTTCAAGTGTCAGCACACTCACCCCTTGACGTGCTTTCAGCTGAGCCTGCTCTTGCTTCGGAAGACGGTTCCATTGCTGCTGCCACTCGCACACAAGGGCAGGCCCAGTCGCCTCAGTGAGCCCATACGCGTGCGTCACGTGAAACCCGAGGGGCTCAATTTGCTCGAGCAGTGACGCAGGCGGCGGGGCTCCTCCTGTGAGTATGTTCACCCGGTTTCTGATCACTTTGCGCTCGCTCGGTTTGGCGCCTAAGATGATGTTGAACACGATTGGCGCGCAGCACATGTGGGTGACATTATGCAGGGAAATGCTCCTGTAAATGTCACTCGCTGCGCAATTGCGAATGCACACATTAGTACCGCCTCGCGCGGCCACACCCCATGGGAAAGTCCACCCATTGCAATGGAACATTGGCAGCGTCCAAAGGTAGACCGGTTCACTACCCATTTCCCATCCAAGTACGAGGCTCAGAGTACTTAGATATGCTCCTCTATGACTATAGACAACACCTTTGGGTTCTGATGTTGTTCCTGAGGTATAATTCAAAGCAATGGGAGACCATTCTTCTTGGATTTCCTCGGGAACATAATTTGGGTTCCCGCGGTGAACCATCTGCTCATATTCCAGCTCACCTAGCCGGACGCCGGTGGGAGAGTTGATGTCATCTATGACAATGACAAGTGGAAGAGTTGAATAGTCCTGTTCGGTTGAATTTGGTTTGACACCCTTTTGAACCACGAGCATTCTGAGGGCTTCTCGCGCCTTGTTGACGTATTCATAGTCTACAAAGAAGATTTTGGCTTCAGAGTGACTTAGAATAGTGGCTATGTTCTTTGCATCCAAACGCGAGTTGATGGTGTTCAGCACAGCACCCGCCATAGGAACCGCAAAATGCATCTCATACATTGCTGGGATGTTAGGAGCCAGCACTGATACCTGATTCATTGTTGAGCAGAAAACAATTAATTTTTGTCCTATATGATGTCGATCATGTAACATATTCATGGATTTGAAATTTGTAGCAACTTAAATATTCACAAAAGTTGATATGGTATATGTATGATCAGAAAATTGTTAATACTTACAACATCATTCTTTGCAATATTGAGAGAACGGAGGGTGAAAGCAAGTCTGCGGCAACGTTCATAAGTTTGAGACCAAGTGAAACGGATTCCTTCATGGATCACTGAGACACGGTTTGGATAGCTGGCAGCTGCTCTCTTCAAAAATGTTAAAGGGGTGAGTGGTGTGTGATTTGCTGGGAATTTTGGAAGGCTATCCATTTCTGCAGGCTATACCAAAGTTGGAAGAAAGTGGAGAATATTGATGATTTGCAAAGAGAGCAAGAGAGGTGAATAGAAACAAAAACAAAGTTGTTATGGTTGAGTGTGAGAGTGAGCACTCACATGGGGTCTTTTTATAGGAAAAACTATTAATGAAGTTAAAGCACAGATTTGTTAAAGGCCACGTTATTTACCAAGTGTGTGGGGCCCAGTTAGTAGCTTAGAAGATGCTATGAAGTTTAGGTGTGGAAGTCGTAATTTATAGAAAGTTGTTTGTTGAGTTTTATATTTTGGGATGTTGTTTGTTGAGTTTGAAGTCTGAACAGTTGACAATTGACCTTAATTATTTTTTTCTTTTGGGTCCATCATCCATGTAATGTGCATTGTGCACGTTGCTTTCCCTAATTATATATGAGATATTGTTTTCAATTTTCACAGTTACTTGATCCGCAAAGCAGACCCACCACGTATTACGTATATTCAATTTTCATCAACGCTCCCATGTTTAACGTGAAGGGCGCTTAATTGGTAGCTGATTGGCCAAAATGAAAATAATGAATAACACCTGATAGCTGCAATTAACTAATAATAGTCATCGATATTTTATAATTCACGATCGTGATTCGTGTGGCAACTTGGACCTCGCAAGCTGGACTACTACAGAGAGAGATCTGGTATGATGGGGCGGATGATGTTGCTGCATAGGACACTTAAAACCACAGGTGACTATTCTTAGAAAATCATCTATAGGAAACACATTAATAATCTGTGAATACCTCCTCTTTCGGTCTAGAACTCCGGTCAGGACTAAGTAATTAGAAAGCAATCACAAGATATGACAAAGTAGCAAATGAGTAAAAAAGTGTTGGATCCCCCACCGCTTGGGCGGTGTCCTCTTTATATATTATAAGATTTTGACCCGTTTGAGTCATGGGTCGCCTGACCCAATAATACAAAATCAGTAAGCCCACTAACTTAGGAAGTTCGTAAGCCCAATAACAGTACACAAACCCACAAGACACCTAATCTTAAAAGTCTTTTTAAGATGCAACGTGTCTTTTAATTAAGTAAGCCCACAATACAATATTCAACACCCCTTAAGGTACAAAGATAATGACGCTAAATCTATACAAACTCATTAACCTCGTCATAATGACTTCACAATAGTTACATGCAAAAAATAAATCATAATAAGTAAAGAAAGCTTCGCCCGTGACATCACTATTACGCCCTTGTCAATTGCTGAAGTTACTTTGCCTATTTTCTTTCCTAGCACCTTTGCCTGTCGCTTCGTTGCCATGTTCCTGTCACAGTCATATACAAGATATGCAAATATTTTGAAACTTGAAACTACCAATTACATCACATGATGAAACGACACCTGACGATTCCCAATACTCACTTCCACTCGGCATTTAATTTCCACTAACATCACTCTATCAAACGGTACAAAAGTATAATTACCTATCCTAAACTCTACCTACACGTAAATCCGCTCACTTCCAAGACGTTTCAAAGATAAAAATTAATGGCCCTTCAAGGGACACGTCTTAAAACTTATCACCTCTGCCAGAGGGTGAATCGACGCGCCTGTTCCCCACTAACATTATAAAACGCGACTCAAAGTCTTTTTTCTTACCATCCTCCACTTTTCCAATTCTCTAGTAATTTTCTCTACAATTCCAAAGAACATTCGCTGCTCTGTTTCAAGTATTTGAAGAACTTCTGGGATTCTCACAAGAAGCGTTTTCATCTCCTTCAAGGTTCTGCAATTTATTCCTAGTAAATCCTCATCTCCTTCAAATATTTACCTATTAACTTTAATTCTCACACCTCATCTACTCATGCTTCTTCTCCTGAACTTAAGATCATATCAAAATTTTCTGCAAACAAACCATTTTACCCAGAATTTGAAACCTAGCTGCCTAACATACCCATAAACGACTTATAAACAAACATTTCTACCCTAATAGCCCCCATTTCCTTTTAATTTCAGGTAGATTCTCAAAATGGTTGCGAAAAACCCTCGTAAGGCACCTAAAAATCGTAAGAACCCCACGGCTGCCGATTCACTATGGGTTTCACGGAAAATCACAACTAGATTTAGCGATTTTCGTACTATTCCCAAAGTAATGGATCTGCTAACCAAATACACTTTTAGGGCTGACGGTAATGATGCTCACCTAAACATAATCGCATGCGCCCCTGATGAACCTTGCTGTTTTGGAAAACCTGACTCTAATGGGAGAAACCACACATATTTCTTTAAAACTATATTTCTGGACCTCGAATACAAACTTCCCCTTTCATTAGCGTATACAACATTTATGGAATGAACATACTTCTTTCTGGAAGAATTAGTCATACCTCCTCCTCGGAATCCTCCAAATATGGAATGAATACGCCCTTTAGTCTCACCTCCAGCTTGCTTCTTTGGTTCTGTCTCTTCGATTTCCTTTCCTGTTTCATCACGCTTCGTTGAAGTTCCAGCTCCATCTGATTCCTTTCGCCCTTCCAGTTGACGCACATAACCTCATTTTATCAAAGCCTCGATCTCCTTCTTTAAGGTAAAACAATCATCAGTATTGTGTCTCGCAATTCTATGGTATTCGCACCACTTATTTCTGTCTACGTTGCTTGGCGGGCGTTTCGGTTGCTTTGGAAAACGAATCGTGTTAGCCTTTAAACACATGTGCAAGGCTTCAGTTAAATTAACTGCAAGTGGGGTCGACCTGTCTTGTTGGTTTCTGGTCCACGTCATCGATTGTCCATAACCACTATTTCCATAAGGCTGAGCACGATTTTGAAAATTAGAGCGGTTATCAAAACGACTTGTATTGTTGTAACTTCTTTCTCCTTTTGAAACCGCTCCTCCGGAGCGCTGGTCATTAATCGTCGCCTTCTTCGAATCCGACTGTTGTTGTTGGCCAGTAACCGCTGCATTCTTGCGGTTTCTCTTTATGCGATCACTTTGCTCTTCCCGAATAAAACCTTGCACCCTGCTTCGCAATTCCACCATCTTTTCCACGGGCTTACGGCTTAAACTGCTGTTCAAACTTCCTGACTGAAGACCCAATTCAAAAGCCGCTATGCAAATTTCTGGCATCTTGTCCTCCAAATGCACCGATAGTTGATTGAAACGCCCCATAAAAGAAGACTTTCATTGGGCCTTTGTTGCACGTTGAATAAAGCTGCTGGAGTCACCTTCTGGGCGCGGCTAGTTGAAAATTGCGACAAGAATTTCGCAGATAAATCCATAAATCTAGCAATTGAACGCGGTGGGAGTGTTGTAAACCAAGTCATTGCTGACTTTTTGAGAGTTGAAGGAAGCATTTTACACTTCAGAGCATCTGAAGCGCCCACGATAACCATTTTGGTGTTGAAGTACACCAAATGATCCTTTGGGTCAAAATCTCCAAAGTATGAATCAAGAACCAAAGTCTTCAAATTATCTGGGACGGTGGTGTTGGCAATGTCATCCGTGAACGGTTGAAAATCTACCACCATCTCTGCCATTCTACGATCGCCCTCATGTAGGCCCCGATCTTGATTGATTTCAGCAAGTTGAGTTTGCAGTTGTTGATTGTGTTGGCGGAGATCAGTTAGATCCGTCATGATCTGTTGCAAAATGTCGGGCGGAACGTTATCCTGGTTAACATGATTGTCCCTTCCATTCGCTCCAGATCGATTCACTATTTTCAGCGAGTTTGAAGCCTATGATTGAATTCCTCGGCCCCACGGTGGGCGCTAATGTTTCGGTCTAGAACTCCGGTCCGGGCTAAGCAATTAGAAAACAATCACAAGATATGGCAAAGTAGCAAATGAGTAAAAAAGTGTTGGATCCCCCACCGCTTGGGCGGTGTCCTCTTTATATATTATAAGGTTTTGACCCGTTTAAGTCATGGGTCGCCTGGCCCAATAATACAAAATCAGTAAGCTCACTAACTTATAAAGTTCATAAGCCCAATAACAGTACACCTCCATAGGGTCGGGGCCATTCAACACGTGTACTCTTTATGGCGATTTTTAACATCTACAAAATGCATAATTTATTAAATAAATAAACTCCCTACTAGTAATGTTTCTTGTCATCAATGCGCCCTCCTCGTACAACATTATTAATGTGTGAATACCTTCATAGGAAAATCATCTATTGTTGAGATTTGGCTCATTATATTTTGGGTTAAAATCTTTAGTTTATTAGGATTTGATTTAATGTGGATTGTAAAAGGTTTTAAGGGATTGTTATAGGATTTATTAGGATTTTATTGTAAAATAGAGATCAATAGAATCCACTATAAATATGATAACAATGTAACCCTAAAAACACAAGAGACACAAGAGGCACTAGTGCAATTGAGAGAAATTGCAATTGTTGAGTGATTGTATTCAGGTTCGAATCAATAAACGGAACTATAGCTGCTCTATAGTCGCAGAGGTAGGCAATTTGGCCGAACTGCGTGAACAAAGCTTTTGTGTGTTTCTCTCTACTCTGATCTGTATTCGTGTTGCTGTTCTAACAGGAAACACATTAATAATGTGTGAATACCTCCATAGGGTCGGGGCCATTCAACACGTGTACTTTATGGCAATTTTTGACATCTACAAAATGCAGAATTTATTAAATAAATAAACTCCCTACTAGTAATGTTTCTTGTCATCAATGCGCCCTCCTCGTACAACATCATTTTCAGAAGAGATCCTTTGAACTCCCTTTGTGTCGTGATATCCACCCTCCAACTGACATTGAAGCCTGACCAGGAGATAGTCAGGAAGCGTTTCAGGGATAGCATAAACTTAAAGGCTTGACCTGGTTAAGGAGTTTATCTCATGGAAGTGAATGATATAATATCCCTGGCTGGCAAGTGAGGTGGCTAACAAGATCGAGAAAATGGATCTAAATAGACCTAGACCTAAGGCGCCCAAACTTAGAAAAGAAAAAAAGACCCTTCCCTTGAAAGAGTTGAAGAGCATTCAAGTCGATAAAAAACCTGAGCACGTCACGAGATTAGAAAACCGTAGAAAAGGAACTGACTACATTCCTCCAAGCACACACAAAGCTTTCTCGTGGGAACCCAAAGACATGAATGGGGTTAGCCCAAGCTTCATATGCCACAAACTAAATGTAAACCCCCAAAGCCAAACAAATCATGCAAAGAAAGATATGCTTTAGAGAGGAGAAGCGGTTGGCGATGGTAGTTGACGCAAAGAAGTTGATGGACCCAGGTTTCATCAGGAAATCAATTAACCCTCTTGCTAGCTAACGTCATGGTTAAAAAAATCTTTCGGAATGTGCATGGATTTCACTGACCTGAACAAGCATTGTTCCAAGGATTCGTATCCTCAACCAAGTACTCCCTCCGTTCCTCTATATATATATATATATATATATATATATATATATATATATATATATATTTTGGTACATACCGTTCCAATATATAAGTTAATTTTACCTAATTATCTTAGATTAAGAAAAGTAGTTACAAGCAATAAATTTGTAAAAGAATTTATTCATTTTCCTACTCAGACTACAACCAGATCTGCATACACCCTTTGGATGAGGAGAAAAAAAATATGACATCTAGAGCTAATTATTGTTACAAAGTGATGCCATTGTGACAGTTATTTCAAAATAAGTGTGAATATATCATTGTTGTTTCATTATCCTTAACAAGGGCCCACAAATTTGTGACAGTTATTTCTAAATAGTCTAGAGCGAGGGATTCAAATATTCTACGGGGGATTCTAATTTTAAGCTTGAAGAATACATAAGTGTACGTATAGAAGCCCATGGTACATTAAGAGCAGGCTCGAGTGTTTGTTTTCGAGACTATGAGAGTGTATCTTTCAAGATATTCATCTATTGATGATATTTCCACGTTTATACGGGATGAGAGTAATTTACACTAAAAACATTAACTATTCTGAAAAGTGTCGATTTCAACTTACAGTTTATCTACAAGTTAGAGTTCCATTAGTTGTAATGTTCAAATGTGCATTTAAACATGAGTCAACAATCACCATGTGTTTCAGTCGACACAAAAGGTTACTAGGGCCAATATTGTCTGAGGAGACCTGAAGGTTCCACCACCAAGTGGATACAATCTTGGCGAATCGAGCGAACTTAAGCTGACACATTCATAAGAAAATTACAAGGTTTCATACGAGCAACCATCATATCGGAATTCTTATATAAAGACTTCATTAAGGTCCAACGCATTAAAAATGACTCTAACCATGATAAAAATGCAGCAGGTTTGATCATTTAATTATATAAATATTACTTATTTGAACGTGTCAGCTTAAGCCCGTTCAACTAACATACTATACCTTGAGCGTTGGATTGCCTTTGCAAGTACCTCTCCTCGCCCTGTTACCAGCACATTACCGTGCCGAAGAATCCATCCAGGACCGTGCATCATACAGTTGATCTATAGAGCATCCACTAACTCAAATTTTGGAAGAACACCCTACATAATAACATGTTTGTGCTTCAATTCTCTATTTTTGAATATAAAAATTTTATGAATACAAAAATTTTATGAATACATTTTTTGGAGGGGAATGATGCTCTAGTTCAAGACATGGAAAATTATTGGATTCAAAGAGCACTTATAATCATTTATATTTACCTCACCCTAAAAAGATAAGTGAAGTTTAAACTTGCTACCTATTAGATATTTGTGACCCCTTATACTCTACTTGACTAACCCTATGGGCTATTAAATAATTAGCTATCTACCTAACTTTTAATTTTTTTATATGTCTTTTTTGGCACTTGTACAAACACAGTTGAACAATATGCCTATTTTATACAGGAAAATGAATTATTTACATCTATTTAATCGAGAAAAATAAGAAAAGAGGAGCGAAAATTAAAAAATATCATGTGTGATGTGATTGAAAAATATAACTAGATGATAAAGATAAGAAGAAAAAATAAGTAAAAATAATATAAAAAAGAAAGTTGAGTGATCTTTTTATAAGTTTCCACCTAATTCAAACTTCATATTTTGCCTTATATAATTTTCATTTCAATTTTCAACGAAGATGTCTCAGTTCTCCTCCACACACACTTCGTATATATGAAATGTTTTATGTTTTCAAAAGGGTGCTATTCCAGCTCAAGTGGGCTTTTATTTTTATGATTTACTAGTACTTTTCTAATATAGTCACTTGAGATAATTTTTCCCCAAGAGTTTATTTTCTAAATAATATGACTGACTTTTATTTCAAAAAGAAAAATCTCTTTCCAGTTTCCACACTTCAACTACAATAAATTAAATTTCATAGTATATTCCACAAATTTTCCGGGAAATGTCGTGACATGATATATATTGAAAATGCTGAAAGCGCACACCTTTGAATTGCTTTGAATTCTATACACTGTGCTCCAGTCTTGTTGAATACTATGACTTCATGATACTCCTATATAGAGTACTTGCAATTAACACCTGTAATACATGGAAATTCTCCTTGTCTTGACCTGCATAATGGGACAGCACCTCATCAAGAACCATGTGGAAAAGTTAAGAAGCTAATTAAATGTTTAGTATTTTAAGAAGAATTGGGTGTGAGGAATGTCTAGTAATAAAGGTGTGGTTGATTCTTGGCTGAGAGAATTTGTTAGAAATAATATTCAAGATCTAGAAGATGGACAGTTTTTTCCATGGAAAATATTAATGTTGAGTCTTTTCTTTTGTTGATTGTTTTTCTATGTGCCGTCCTTTATATTTGTTGTTTCTTTCCTTTCCTTCCCCTCTCCTGTTTCTTTCCACTACCATTTCACTCTTTAATTCATTTCACCAAACTAAATCTTGTTTTTATTCATTTGGTGGCAGCCAGTCCTTGTGCTTTCAAAGATTTATAATACTCGAAGAAAAATTCTCCGAAGACAAAAATCATGAGTTTGAATCTCACCTACAACAGCGGTGGAGACTAGGTGAACCTTTTAAAATTTGGTATACAGGTATATTCAGGGTTATTTTAGTAATTCATTATAAATTAAAATTTATAAAAAATAGAGATGTTGATTTTAGTGGACTATGTTATAGTTGAGATCGACGTTTCTGAGGTTGCGAAGGGTACCTAAGCCGGACGGAATCTCGCCAGAGATGAGTATCAGTGAACCATATGGATCGACATCACCCACCATACCTGAAACACGGCCAAAGGATCTCACACGACGTCGAAGGTGAGTTGCGCGACACTCGACTCAAAACATGATCCTCTTTTGGACCAACATATCAATTTAAATTTATGCTTCTGATAAGGAATAGGAAAGCTTTTATTCAAACAAGTTTCACAAATAGAATTTAATACTAATGCAAATTATCAAGGAGGAGATTAGGGATTGTTGGATTGTCTAATGCGAGGAACTTGGTGCTACTGATTGAGCGGTGTGTCGTGGCTTACATGTGATACTTCTTTAAGCATCACATCTTCTCTTTAGTTAATGAGTTGTTGACCTTAGGAGATGGAGTGTCTTGATGTTGAAAAATGTTAAGTTATGGCGATGGATACCATTCGATGGTGCAATGGCCAATCAGTCGAAAATGATGTGGACAAATGTGGGTTGATCACATGGACGCTAGTAGAGAGGACAACCATGGGTTCACATGGAAAGTGGTTTGCAAATGTTTGGCATGTGAAGGGATTGTAGCCGCTAGACCACTTCATGGTCGGTAGAGTAGCATGTTCGGGCCGGGAGATGGTCAATATAAACATATGGTCGATGATCACGTACCTGAATAAACATGTTTAATCGACCATGGTCGGCGGTCAATATATGTTTGATAGTGATGAAAAAAAATAAGAGACTCTCAGTTCTCAACTTCACCATAAGTGATGGTTGAAAGGTATGTCAAAATAGGTTTCTCATATTTAACCTTCCGAACAAATTTCTTATCAAACCTGATCATCACAAATCTCTAATAGAACCATTGCAAGCTTGCAACCACAATACAACTTTCAAAAAAAGGGAAGATGGAAGAATATTAAATATATATATATATAATATATTTTAATATACTAAATTTGTATAATTTTTTAATACAATTTGTATGTAATACACTAATACTAGCTATGGGAATTTATATGTATATTTATAGGAAGATATAACATTCTCAAAATGGAATACCTTGAAAGTAGAGTAGAAAAGTAGAGTGTTGCACTTTCTCGGAAAGAAAACGTAAAAGATAACTGATAACATCAAAGGAAAAACATCAAAGGAAACAAAAATAGGGTGCTTGCCAAGTGATGAAAAAATAAGGCAATGGCCAAGTGATGAAAAAAAAGGTAATGAGAATGATAACTTTCCCAATAGAAAAAGTTACAAGGAGTATGAACTTTAGAAAGAGAATCTGGTAAATGAAGTTAAAAGGAACATTACGTGAACTAATATATAGCAGGAAAAATGTCTCTATTCAGATATAAAATAGGTTTGTGGACAAAAAAATCACATATGTTAAGTACCTGTACGTTTCGTTAACTTCAATTTTCATCAGTTTGGTAAAAATATCTTACGTAATTATCAATAACTGATTAAAGAAAGTAATGTATGTGAATCTTGAAGTGAACAGGTACGAGATTGTTTTTATTTCATCCAATCCAATGACTGATATATGCTTATACCTGAATCAACGGCCCAATTCACGTGTGGCTGCTTTCCAATTAGTTGCCCAGATTCAAACTATTTTTTTAAGTCTCCAAGTTATAGTTCAAGTGTTAAGAACAGGGAATATATGAGTTGGGAGAGTGAGGTTCGTGGATCAATGCTCAGAGGTTGCAATTTATGTTTCTGATATAAAAAAAAAACTCATTTTTCAGAGGATTTAATTAGTCTCATAATTA
The DNA here is from genome assembly GCF_012489685.1 of Lotus japonicus. Taxonomy (NCBI): domain Eukaryota; kingdom Viridiplantae; phylum Streptophyta; class Magnoliopsida; order Fabales; family Fabaceae; genus Lotus; species Lotus japonicus. Next base: position 9,196,310 of record NC_080046.1, read on the forward strand.
TATCTTTTGAATATGAAAATTATCATCATCAGTCCATATAATATTATGCGAAGCAGATCCCTATTGATGAGTGTAGAATCTTTACAGCTACATAAGTTTGGAATTCTTAAATGAACATGTGAATAGCAATAGCATTGCAGGTAGGGGCACGGAGCCAAGATATTTTTTTATTTAAAAGAGGGGTTGTCTAAATGACCCGTAAGAAAATTTGAGTTAAATAACTCATCATCCAATCACATTGGAGATAAGTGAGTTAGAAATAAATTAATAAATAAAATATAAAAATAATAAAAATATAATTTATATTCAACTCATATTTATATTTTTTATTTACCCTTTTTCATTTTTGATTATTTTTACGGATAATTTCAATACATACATTTAATCTTTTATCCTCATTTTAAGTTATTTTTTGTTTTGGAAAATGGTACTGTGAGAAGGGTTCAAACCCAAAGACTAGTGGGGAGATTATTTAAGTTAATTTCGCTGCGCCATTGTGCGTTAATTGACAAGTATTGCCTAATAATATATATTAAGTTTACTACCAGGGACATACAAAAAATATACTTAGTATCAGAATGAATATTGAAAAGATTCAGAGGCGCGATAACATCGATAACTATAAGCCACCCCGGTGGTTACGCCCATTTGCAGAGATTAATGAATGTCAGCACTTGTAATAACTAATAAGAACATCTCCAATGCAAGGTTCTTAGTTCTTATTTTTGAATTAAGAACTAAGAATTTTACCATTGGAGGTACTGACATAGAGCTCTTAGTTCTTAAAAATAAGAACTCAGTTCTTATATAAGAGCATCTCCAATGGAATCCTCATTTTGGGATCTTAAAATAAGATCCGGATCTTATTAGATCCCACCATTGGAGCTATCCTACATGGCATGAGATCTTAGCAAAAGCTAAGATATGTGCCTTAGCTCAGGTACTTTCAAATGTGAGATCTTAAATAAAATAATATTTTTTCTCTCTCCTTCAATACCATAACCAAAGTGAAAATTAGGGAGGAAAATAAATAATATAAATATATTGGGTACTGTGGGTCCAGTCAACAGTAAAATAAGATATCAACCACTAGAGTTAAATGTGCATGAAGACCTTATGAGTGTCTTAAATCCTATGTGGCAATTTAGGCCCACAAAAATTGAGTTAAGTCCCAAAATAAGTTCCTACCATTGGAGATGCTCGAAGTTTTACTTTTTGTGTTCTTAACTTAAAATATTAATTATTTCTCTCTCATTCAAATTACTTTATTACTTTATGAATTTTGTTTTATTACTTTATGAAAATAAAAAGTATAAATAATGTGGTTAGTGTGTCCAAATGAATAGTGATAAAAACTAAGAATTCATGGTTGTAGCAAAATTGCCTGAGAGTTGCTTAAGCACATGTGGCAATACGGGACCACATGAATTGTGCTAAGAACTAAAAAATAAGAACTAACATTAAAGAACGAAACGATCTCCATTGACAATTTAGGTGTGATGACAACTATATCATTTGTTTTACCAACTATTTTATGAAATGATTGTTCAGCACTTCACCATTCTTCTTCTTTATTCTACGAGTCACTCATCCAACCCTTTCTCTTCCTTATTTTTTTCCCCTCTATCTACAGTCATAAATTTCTATGTTTGTTAATCATGACTTGTCTCAGTTTCTTTCATTCTTAATTACTGGTTGAGTAGTACCGTAATTAAATTGTATGATAGATAGAACTTTCATTCCTAGCTATTGAAACAAAAACAAAAACAAAAAAATCACAGTGAAAATGTTGCAAGGGTTGACCCGATACATTGCAACCTTCTGTTGTTGGTGCTGACAGTGACAATATTATTGTTCCAAGTTGCTTCGAATTCAAAATGACTTAGATACCTCTTTCTTGGTAGAGGTGATTTAACTAATTGTTTCTTCTTTTGGTTGCCCAGTTGTTTTTCATAAACACTTGACTATGTCACGGATTCAAGTGGAGTAGGTGTTGCAGGGTATCTTGACTATATCTTCCATTTGGTTGTTCAATAATTTTTTTTTTTCCTGTGAAAATATGAAAAAAAAATCTAATAATTAATGAGAAAAAGTTTGATGCACCGACGGTGTAAAGTCTTTTTACACCGTCAACCAATCAGATTTCAAGAATGTGAGAAAATCTCTCTTTTCATTTAATTTCTTTAATTGATAATTAATATCTTAATTATATCTTATAGTATCTTATAATTAATATATTGGTCTTGTTTTAAAGTAATTAAGATAATTTAGATTATTGTTTTGTTTCCTTATTTAATTAGACTAAGTATTTAGTTTCCATATTTAATAAGAATTAAAAGTCTACTCATTAATATAAGGCTAAAAAGCATTTTTGGCCTCTAATGTTTCAAGTTTGTGCAAATTATGCCCCTACTCTATTTTTGTCGACGTTTCTACCCCTCGTGTTTTCAAACAGTGCACCGTCTACCCCTCCGTCAGTCAAGCTTTCTCAGGAGAGATTCCAGAGTGGATTGGAGAGATGAAGAGGAGTATATGAAGTTGATGATGATCAAGGAAATGATATAAATTAAATTTGCTTGATGTATATATCAATTATGGCTGTAACTGAACTGGTTAAATGCATGTTTTGCTACTTACAGGTCTTGAGTTTGAATCTCCCATGCCCCTTTTTTCCAATTTCACTTGTAATTTCCACGTGGCAGGTCAAAAAAATATTAAAAAAAAAGTCAAATCAGCTCATTCCGTTAGTTTTTTAACGTTTGACTGACGGAAGGGTATACGGTGCACTGTTTGAAAACATGAGGGGTAGAAACATCGACAAAAATAGAGTAGGGGCAGAATTTGCACAAACTTGAAACATCAGGGGCCAAAAGTGCTTTTTAGCCTAAATATAAATAATGGTGAGTACTTTATCAATTAATTAATTCTTTCAGTTTTGAAATGGTAGTCCCTATGACTAGGTCGTCTAGAGTTCAATCATGTTCGTCCCCAAAGCTTGTAATAAAAATTAGAATTTTAACACATGGTACGTGAACTTGTCCATTGTCAATGCTTCAAATCCGAGTGAGATATTATGTGAGGAAGCATGTTGGAAATATAGTATAAAACAATTCATGTGGTTTTACCCAACAACTTAAACTTTTGGGATAATTGGTTGTTTGACATTATATCAGTGCAATATCATCCTCTATGATGTCATCATTGTTTGGCCCTCTAGTAAGACCATGGTGTTTGAGGGATTTGCATTGTTTGGCTCTCCCATGTGATGATTGAGTATGGGGATTGTGTTGTTTGCCCCTCTATATAATGATGGAGTTTGAGAAATTTGCATTGTTTGACGCTTTAGTATGACAATTGAGTTTGAGGGATTATGTTGTTTGGTTCTCCAGTGTGATGGTAGAGTATGAGTGATTTTTATTGTTTGATCCTCCAAGCATCAGACATCTGTTGAAACAAGTGAATATGGGAAACCAGACACAAGTTATTAAGATGATAAGTTATACAAGCGACTCAAGGTTTACAAACACTACAACGGTGGCTTTGGTAGACAACAAACATTAGATACTGAAAAGGGTGGCGGGGCACATGGTCGTCTCAGGGCTTCAACTCATATAAGAGTTTCAGTAAGATTTAATTATATATCTATTACCTTAGTGAAAATAAATGGTAGATTTATCACTGCATTAGTCACTGACTGTTGTAAATACTAGTTAGTTAGTTTGTTATGGTTGGTTAGTTGCAGTTGGTTAGTTAACCATTCTGGTTAGTTAGTTGAACCATGGTTAGTAGGAACTTTACTCTTTGTATATAAGCAATATCTACTGTACAATCTAGTCATTCGATTGAATCAAATTTCAGTTCATATACATTTCACTTCTTCTTCTTCGTTTTCTCCAAGAACCTGCAAGTTTGCAAGTTTGTTATGGTATCAGAGCTCTCTTAGAGAGAGCTCTGCTGCGCATCAATGGCGGCTGCACAAGAAGTCGCGTATCCCTACTCTGTTCAAGATGCACAAACCGCTTCCCACACATTCTACATTCATCCCAACGAGAGCCCCTCCACCGTTCTGGTTTCACCACCGCTCTCGGAAGGGAATTACCACAATTGGGCGAGGGCCATGAAGATGAGTCTTCTGACGAAGAACAAGTTAGGGTTCGTGGATGGGTCGATTCCAGAACCTCCTCAAGATCATCCAATTTCATCGTTCTGGCAGAGATGCAACGTTCTTGTTCTTAGCTGGCTCATCAAGTCTATGAGCGTGGAGATCGCACAATCAATCTTGTGGCGTGACAAGGCCAGCGACGTTTGGAAGGAGCTTCGCGAAAGGTTCTCTCATGCCGATTTGTTCAGAATTTCAGAGCTGCAGGAAGAAATTTTCAGCCTAAAGCAAGGTGATAATTCTGTATCCAAATTTTACACAAGTATGAAGATTCTTTGGGATGAATTAGATGTTTTGAATCCATTGCCTGTGTGTACATGCATTCCTCGATGTTCGTGTGGAGCAATCAAGAACATAGATGATGAGAGGAATAAGAACCAAGTTGTGAGGTTTCTTAGAGGATTGAATGACCAATATTCAGGAGTTAGGTCACAGCTGATGTTGCTAGATAGTCTACCTAATGTGAATCGAGTGTTTGCTCTTATTGCTCAGCAAGAAAGGCAATTTTCTGCTGAGAATGTCTCTGGATCCAAGGCATTGATGGCTTTGAGGGAGAATGGTGGTGCATCTTCAAGTGGAAGTGCATCAGGAGCATCTTCTAGCTATCAATCACATGGAAATTCTCAGTCACACTCAGGAGGATATCATTCTGGTTCAGGGAACAAGTATTCTTCAAAGAAGTGTTCCTACTGTGGCAAAATGGGCCACACAGTTGATGATTGCTACAAGAAGCATGGCTTTCCACCTGGTTTCAAGTTTAAGAATTCAAAATATGCTAATAGATCTGCCAATTGTGTTCATTCAGTGAATGATGATCAAGATTCTCAGGGACATACCTCAGGACAAGATACAAAATTTGGTTTTACTGCTGATCAATATCATAACTTGCTAGCACTGCTTCCTACCTCAGAATCCAAGGGCTTTTCCTCAGGACAAGTGGCTAGTGTGAATTCCTGTGTACAAATTCTACCTGAGAAACATGGTAAAGGTAGTTCTTCAGCTAGCTCATCTGTGCCAACCAAGAATGGTAAGCCTCATCCTCTTGATACTTTTTGGGTTCTTGATACTGGAGCCACTGACCATATATGTAACAATTTGAGTTACTTTAGTTCCTACACACATGTAGCTTCAATCCCAGTTTCACTCCCAAATGGGGTTGTAGAATCAGCTTTGATAAAAGGCTCAATACAACTCACACCAGCTTTTATTCTTCATAATGTGTTGTTTCTGCCAAATTTCCAGTTCAACTTGATTTCAGTACACAAGTTAGTCAAATCCCTTGCTTATAGACTGAGCTTTTATGGTGATATTTGTTTGATCCAGGATTCCAATGCTTGCAAGAAGATTGGCATAGTTAAGGCAGTCAAGGGATTATACATCTTCAACAAGGCCTCGGTTGCATCAGATACCCTTTTAGCACATTGTAAATCTGTTTCCCATTGTAATTCTGTTTCATCTGTTTCCAATAATGACCTTACTTGTAAATTTGTTCCTAGTGTGTCCACTTTATGGCACTATAGGTTAGGTCACCCCTCTTTTGTTAAGGGGCATTCCATAACAGATTTGTTTCCTTATGTACAATGTACCAAAGAGCACATTTGTGATGTTTGTCCTATTGCTAAACAAAAGAAATTGAGTTTTCCTTTAAGTACCTCTTCCACTTCAGGCATTTTCCATTTAATTCATGTTGATATATGGGGTCCTGTGTCTGTGCTTTCTTTGCATGGTTATTCCTACTTTTTGACTATAGTAGATGACTATTCAAGATATACATGGGTATATCTTTTGAAGTCAAAAGCTGAGGTTAAATTCTTAGTCCAAGATTTTTGTGCTTTGGTAGAAACTCAGTTTGATGCCAAAGTCAAAAGCATTCGCAGTGATAATGGAAAAGAATTTGCCTTAGACAGTTTTTATGCTAGTAAAGGTATTGTGCACCAAACTAGCTGTGTTGAAACTCCTCAACAAAACTCAATTGTTGAGAGAAAGCATCAGCACATTTTAAATGTTGCTAGAGCACTTTTGTTTCAATCTCATCTTCCAAAAATCTTCTGGGCACATGCTGTTGTTCATTCTGTTTTTCTTATCAATAGGTTGCCTACTCCTGTACTAGACAATAAGTGTCCCTTTCAGTGTCTTTATCAAAAGGTTCCTGATGTTTCTTTTGTCAAGGTGTTTGGTTCACTTTGCTTTGTTTCCACTTTGCAAAATCATAGGAAAAAGTTTGATCCTCGAGCCCACAAATGCATTTTCCTTGGGTTCAAACCAGGAACCAAGGGTTATATTGTTTATGACCTGAAAACTAAAGCCATTTCCATCTCTAGAAATGTGGTTTTCCATGAAAACATCTTCCCTTATTTTTCTTTATCTACTTTTGACAATGACCACACAACTTTTCCTCAACCCACTTTTATCACAGCAGAACCTTTTGACTACACTTGTTCCAATGATCACCCTATTCTTACCAACCAGCTTGTATTAGCAGGCCCTGTTCCACAGGAAGAAGGTAATATCCAGAGGGTATCTTCACGAGCTAGGAGACCACCCTCCTATTTACAAGATTATCATTGTACTCTCAATGTCTCAGCTGCTATGCCAAGTTCTTCAACAAGCAATGGTTCTCCTTCCACAAACAAAGGTATTTCTTATCCTTTATCCCAAGTACTTTCTTACCAGAATTTAGCTCCTTCATATCGTACCTTCATCATGAATATCACCACAGTAGTTGAGCCTAGTAGATATTCAGAGGCAGTGAAGCATGAATGTTGGAGAAAGGCTATGACACAAGAGATTGAGGCCCTGGAAAGAAACAAGACATGGATACTCGTAGATAAGCCACCTGATAAGACACCAATTGGGTGTAAGTGGGTCTACAAAATCAAGTATAAGCAAGATGGGACAATTGAGAGGTATAAAGCCCGCTTGGTTGTCAAAGGGTACACACAAATAGAAGGCATTGACTTCATGGACACCTTCTCACCAGTAGCAAAAATGACAACCCTCAGAGTGTTGCTTGCTTTGGTTGCTACAAATAATTGGTTTCTACATCAACTAGATGTTGATAATGCCTTCCTTCATGCTAGTTTGGATGAGGAAATTTATATGGCTTTACCTCAAGGACTCCACTCACCAAAACCAAACCAAGTTTGTCTTCTTCAAAAGTCGCTTTATGGGCTTAAGCAAGCCAGCCGCCAGTGGTACTCTACCTTGGTCCAAGCTCTTCAAGCTCTTGGTTTTGTTCAGAGTTCTGCTGATCATACTTTATACATCAAGCAAGGAAAATCAGGAGCATTCACTGCTCTACTTCTTTATGTAGATGATGTTTTGTTGGCAGGGAATGATATGACTGAAATTCAGTTAGTAAAGGATTCTCTCCATGCTAAGTTTCGAATCAAAGACTTGGGTGAGGCAAAATATTTCCTTGGTTTGGAAATTGCAAGGTCTTCCGCCGGCATAGTGTTGAATCAACGCAAGTATGCTTTGGAATTGTTGTCAGACTCAGGTTTGCTTGGCTGTAAACCAGTGTCCACTCCCATGGATAGTTCTATGAAGATGGGAGCTTCCTCTGGCACACCTCTTGCTGATATCAGCTCTTATCGTCGTCTCATTGGTAGGCTTCTCTACCTTACCACTACCAGACCCGACATCTCTTTTGCGGTAAACCAGTTGAGTCAGTATCTCTCCGCTCCCACTGATGTTCATGAGGCAGCAGCACACCGTGTTCTTCACTACATCAAAGGAAACCCAGGTTGTGGTCTTCTTTACTCAGCTAGCTCTTCTTCCACACTTACAGCTTTCAGCGACTCTGATTGGGCCGGTTGTGTTGACACTCGTAGATCTATCACGGGGTATTGCACGTTCCTGGGTTCATCCCTGATCTCGTGGCGTTCTAAGAAACAGAACACTGCATCTCGCTCTTCCTGCGAAGCTGAATACCGGGCCATGGCAGCTGCTGTATGTGAAATTCAATGGCTGAGCTACCTATTGAAGGACCTTCAAGCACCATCTCAGTCGCCTGTGTCTATGTACTGTGATAATCAATCAGCTATCCATATAGCTCATAACCCTAGCTTCCACGAGAGAACAAAGCACATCGAGTTGGACTGCCACATTGTTCGTGAGAAGTTGCAACAAGGACTGGTTCATCTGCTTCCAGTCACATCTTCTAATCAACTCGCGGACATCTTCACAAAGCCTTTAACTCCAGCACCGTTTCGTAGTATCTTCTCCAAACTGGGAGTACATGACATTCACTCTCCAGTTTGAGGGGGGCTATTACCTTAGTGAAAATAAATGGTAGATTTATCACTGCATTAGTCACTGACTGTTGTAAATACTAGTTAGTTAGTTTGTTATGGTTGGTTAGTTGCAGTTGGTTAGTTAACCATTCTGGTTAGTTAGTTGAACCATGGTTAGTAGGAACTTTACTCTTTGTATATAAGCAATATCTACTGTACAATCTAGTCATTCGATTGAATCAAATTTCAGTTCATATACATTTCACTTCTTCTTCTTCGTTTTCTCCAAGAACCTGCAAGTTTGCAAGTTTGTTAATATCAGCCTAAAAAACTAATTTCTTTTACCGGTGTTTAGATTATTTGGTGGTTCCTATTCTTTCCCCTCTCTTTGTCATTGGCATTAGCAATAACAATTATAGAAATGGTTTCTCTTCTTTCCCTTTAGTTTCTCATCTTTTCTTTGGCAATGACAATGACAATGATGCATGACAATAGTAACGACAACGCAATCGCATTAGTTTTACTTTTTTCCAAACCGTATATTTGCAGCAAGCTTAAAGCTAAGTTAGCTTAAGCTTGAGAGACTATGTTAGAATATAGAAAATATATCTAATCATATATTGATCACGTCTTAGAGTATTTTATAACATTTTAATCTTATCTTAGAGTAAGTATGATAATGTAGATTTTTATTTAAATTAATTTATTTCCTTATTTAATTAGGATTATGAGTATTAATTAAATTTAGTACTTAATAAGAATTATGAGTCAACTAATTACTTATGTTCTGAATAAATGACCACATGGGCCAATGGGCCAAACTCATATGTCTTTTGTCTTCCTAATGCTATAAATAAGAGGATGATGCACCAAGCATCATAAACCTCCAATTCCACAATTTACTTGTCTCACTCTTGCATTCTCTCTTCTCTTTTCTCTTCCATCTCTTGCTTATACTTTATTCTTAACAGAGTAAGTATTATACAATTAATCACTATTCATAATTCTTACATTTTGAACTTTAGTGCTCAATATATGATATTCGCCACACTCACAAACAAAACTTTATTTTAAATGAATTAAGTTGTGTTAACATTCTCAAATGAGTGCAAATGAGTGCAAATGAAGTGGAGAAAAGGGAAGAGATAAAAAAAAATTAGAGAAATTAAAAAAAAGGTAAATTTTGTGGTACCCTGAATTATTTTTTTGGTGTGGTACCCGCCATTAAGTAATTTAATAGACTATCATCATGATATTCAAGGTAAAGACTACATCTTTAGATTTTGCTTCACTTATCAATTAACTTTATCTCATGAAATTCATTTTTTAATGAAAAATGGACGAGTGGTGGTAACGAATGATGGTGATGGAGATGCGCGTAAAATGGTCATGGTTGATGGATGAACAAAGCTCAGAAAACACAAATCACATATCTCACGTCCCTAAGAATGGAACACAATATTACTATGATAGAACAAAATCAAAATTTTAATCGATATATGAGTCTTTATTATTGAACTAACTCATTTTGGGTACCACACCTTAATCTGACTTAAGGTACCACAGCAAGCACCAATTAAAAAATAAGAAGTGTAATGTGATTAAAAAGGAAGGGAGAAAGATAAAAAAAAAATAAACGTAAAAATAAGATGCAAGTGTAAATGAATCATAGCTCAATATATATATTAATGTGTTCATCGCTTTTCAAAAAAAAAAAAAGTGTTCATCTTTTGCCGTACAACCCCATTTTTTGTTTATTAACTTCTTGTTATCCATTGGATAAACTTAAGCGCAGGCACTACTTCGAGTTGGGCTCATTGTAGCATCGTAGAACTTTTAACAAGAGAAGTTACTGGCCAAGTCAAGCCATATTAGACCCAAATGTAAGGCCTGTAGAATAGCCCAATATGCCCATTTGTGGGCTTCTCTATTAACCCAGAGTTGAAACTTGAAACTCCATTTACTCACTCTGCTCAAAAAAAAAACTCCATTTACATTTGCAATAACTATACACTTTACTATGTTAGGATGTAGATGTTAAAATGAGTTGAAAGAATAAATTAAGAACAAATGTAAGTGGAAAAGTGGTGATTTCTAAATTGTTTGGATTAAGGTAAAATAAATGGAAAATTGATGGAAAAGTGATAAGGATGAAAATGAGAGTGATTTAATCTTACTAGTTTACCCTTACATATATTTTATTTGAGTATTTTATTTTTGAAAACAATAGTAGATAGATAGCATGATAAAATTAATTTACTCTATTTAAATATTAATAATTAATAATTTAATTTTTGGAAATTATTTTGTACTATCATGTTAAATTCTTTAAAAAAAATGTTGAATATTTTCTTTTTCAAATATTATTAATTGATTTTTTTTTATAAAAAGTATATCTCATTTAACATATTTACTTATTTAAATTTTAATATTTTTTATGAAATGTAATAAAAATCTTATATTTTAAAATTATTTATAAATTTAACAAATGCATTTTAACTAAAGTTTTAGTTTATTTCTCAAATTTAATGGAATAATTCTATTGCTTTAATACATGCTAAGAAAATTAAAAAGCAAGTTGTCATTTTCTTCGCATCTTTGCAAGGAAATGCATTATGTGGGGCCCACAAGGAATTTGTCCATTTTCTTTCATCTTTCTCGCAATCCAAATGAATGGAAAATAGTGCTTTTCTACCATAATCCATGACATCTTTCACTTTCCACTTAAAATCAACCCTACCAAACATAGTGTAGGTACATTGGTGTTGACCCATATCAACACATAGAAGTAAATACAATTATGTAAGTGAATAATTATCATGTCTAATTGTATCATGAAACTTATAAATTTTATTTATACACATTCAGGACATAATTGTTTACCAAGCATGTTGTTTTAACTTGATAAGAAAAGAACAGAAGAAGGTTGTAAGTTGCTGAGATACGTTTTGAGAGCAGTGTATTCTATGTCACTTACAGAACATGGAGCAAAAAAGAAATTAACTTACTGAACACTGAATTACAAATAACATTAAAACAATTAACAATTTTAAACTTCTAAGTAACTGCCCCCACAAGGCCACAACAACTGACAATAACTACCTTCCACAAACTAGACATGACTAATCTGAAACCGATTTGGTTAAACGTACCCTACATTCACACATTCACAATATCTAGACCGTGCGATTAATATCAATTGCCTCATATTTTTCATCAAGATTTGATGGTAAACACGTCTTAAAATTCAGGTGAGAATGTAAGGATTCACAAGTGTAGGGAATCCATTTCCATATGCATAGTATAAACTGACAGCAAATTCAATAAGCAATCCTCAATGCATATTTAACAAAGCAAAATGTCTGTACCAAAAAAACATGGCAAATGTGTAAAACAATACTAGCTTATATTGACCACCATCAGTTCATCACTTTACCCAAACTTGATTTAAAGAGGTAACGTTGCAATTTCTGCTAAGGGTAAATGTAGCTCAGTTTCTCCATCAGTCAGCAAGTCCTTCTCTCTCTGTGCATTGTGAAGCCCAGAAGCATTTGATGAAAGGAATGAGCAGCAATTGAAATTCATCCCTGGATATGAGTAGGTGCACATAGATCTCAGATTTCCAGTATCAAATTTGTAAGAAACAACAGATCCTGGAAGCTGCAAATATATGGTCTGAGCTTGCTCACTATAGGCAATAGGTGCAACCTTATAAGGCTCCCACTCATAGAAGCAACCAAAAAAGTTTTGGTGCTTAGACATAAAGCCTTCATGCATGACACTATGGACTAATCTCCATCTAAACTTTTTGAAATCACAGGAAGCATAGATGGATCCACGATACTCATGCTCCTTGAGAAGATCCCAAATGTGAAAGCCATCAAAATCAGTGTAGCAGTAGTAAACTCGGCCTCCCGATTCGCACAAGCAACGGCGATACGTCATAGTTGATTGCCAAGACCAGTCCGGAAAAACATTTGGCATTTCATGAAGTTGACAGTGGTTTTCTTGGATTTGATACACCAGCAAGTATCCACCTAATTCCCAATGGATTGCCCCATTGGAGTAGAGAGCAGGCGTCGTGAGCTCTTGGAACTCGAGTTCCGGTAAAGAAGACAAAGCTAAATTGATGAGGTGGTGGTGTTTCCTCCATTTGCCAGTCTCAGAAGAGAAAACATGAAATTGAAATTCTAGTCCATTGGATTTGGGAGAACCTGCTTCAACAACAACAACCTCAAATTGGGATCCATCAGAGGCTAATCCAACTCTAACAACTCGCCTTTCCACGCCAGCTTGAGGGATCATGACAGAGTCCTTGGTGAGGGGGTTGATCACAAAGTAGCAGGCTTGATCCCCACTATAGCCAGATAAGAGAACTAAGCCATTGCAAGAAGCAAGTGTCTGCACAAAGCTTTCAGTAAAGAAGTTGAGGGAATTGTCAAGGATAGCCCCACTTCCATTCTTAACATCCAAAAACACAAACTGAGATGACCCATTTTCAAGCTGATAGTGGCAGACAAGGCCAACTCTGTTATCAATTTGATGAGAGGTTGTGGAAACAATTGGAAAACCCTTATGATCCATGTTCATTGATTCAAAATTCTGCATCTCAAGACCTGTGAACAAAAACAAGCATGTGAATCTTGTTAGAAGACTTGAGAATTGAGTCTACGGTTGTGGAATTTTAGAGGGTTTCTAGGAACCATTCATTCATCATTCAAATTGACTTGACTCAATGGAAAAATGAAAGAAACTTCTTGTGATAAAAATCAAATCTTAGGCAGAAACATACACTGAAATTTTAGGGTTAAAGACAAAAAAATCCCAATTGAATGAAGTTTTCCATGTTCACACTAACATTAATTACCAGGAAATAAAGCCAAAGGAAAAGAAAAAGGTAACAACTTTCTTTCTTGTTTAACGCAGACTAGGTAAACAAAAAGTAATAAAAGCAGAGAGAAAACAAAGATAAAGAGAACAGACCAAAAACCAGGGTTTTTGCGGCGGCTTTGGGAATTGCGAGACAAATGCGGGTTGATGCGGCAACAATTGCGGTTGCGATGTCGAAGCGGGAAGTCCAAAACCCTTTTTGCGGCGCTGAATTAAAACACTGAAAAAAGAGAAAATGAAATAAAGAGAAAAATGAAATTTGAGTAAAATAAAGAAGTGAGAATGAGAATAGAAAATGGAAAAAGAAAATACCTTGATGGGAAGATTGAAGATCGCTTCTTCTTTCTTGTTCTACTTCACTTGAGTCGTCAACACGATGAAAAGAAATTGATGGATGAATGTAGCAAAACTAACGCGGTTATTGTTTTGAGTTATTCTTCTTCTCCTACTTGCCCCGCAAGTTATCGGGTCAACTGCTTTTAAACCCAAAAAATCTGTTACTATTTTCAAAACAAAACTTGTTTGGTAAATTTAGTTTTGATTTCCTTTTTAACCCAATATCACAACACTTTTCCCTTTATTTTAAAAACCAAAATAATAGGTTTGTTGTTTTAAGTTTTAAAAGTTTGAATTACGATGGATAACTGTTTTACTTGATCATTGGAAGAGTACGTGGCAATCAAATTAAATTAATCTATTTTTGACTTTTTGCTGATTTTACGTAACTGGTATAGCATTGCTTTCTTTTTGCTCCCACCTCTAATTTTACAACCGTTTTATAATTAAAAAAATTAAAAATTAAAACCAGTTTTAGTTTTCCAAATTTTCAAAACTTTAAATTTACAACCACCCCGAACAGGGCCTTAAGTGAGTCAATAATATTATGGATTTCATTTTTGTGCAATTACCATGTAAATAGTCTTGCAAAAATATCCAATCACATCTTGCCTTATTTATTTTATTTTAATTTATTTATTCTGTCAAATTAGTGAAATGTCTAATTGTTCTCCTCTAACAATATTTTTTAGTAAATTGTCTATGTGTAAATTTTTAATAATCACTAATATTATTGTTTCATAAAAAATACTCTAATATCATTGCTCTGTCGCGGCAACCCCATTAGGCCTAAATTTTAAAGAGATTTTAAATTTGCACTCTTATTTTTATAAAAGGGAGGTAAATCTCTTATAATTGACATGTTCATTTGAATACCAAACACGACAGTGGGCTTAAAAATTCTTACTGCCGCTAGGGATTCCGACTTAGTCCTTGTCACGGTTCTCCCTTAAATAAGATAACGAGTCCGGGTCTTATTATAGAAAAATTTCTGCTGGAAAAATTAGTCTCACTAGGAAGGGGATATTCCAGATCATACATGATTGTCTGTAGTGGATGTGTTCAAACAAGTTCAAGTGAAGTATTCATAGTAATATATAATGGTTTTTTTTTTTAAATCACTTTTACATGAACTTTTATAAGATATAAATAGATGAGTTATTTTTAATCTAACCCATAAATGAAAACAACCTGATCAATTTTCAACCAGATCGGAGTTTTTGACTTCGATTCATTTTTAAGTTCATTGTTAAATCCCAGGGCTCAACCCTAGACAGGTGGTGAAAACTACCAAGCTGGAGTACAGTAGGGGCAGAGGAAATTTTTCATAAATTAATATCGCTTATACCAAACATGAGAACCTTCCATTCATACTTTATTAAAATGATTATGTTCACAAGTGCCATCTTTTGTTTTGTTTTCATAATACACAGCACCATAGTAAGTAATATTGTAACCCGTTAGGTGGAAAATCAGTCCAAGACTAGGGTGAGGAAGATTGCCTCACCAACCATGTACCATGAACATTGATATTTTTGAAGTAACAAAAAATGCCGTCCATCCAAGCCAGTATGCAACGCGAACGCACGCTGCATGACTCAGTAGTGGAACAAGAACAGCCAGAAACAGCCAGGAATCAGAAAAATAGAGCATTGATATCTTTTAAAAAAGAAAAAATAATATTAAAAAGTAAAACAAGATAGATCAAATAATTGGGGTAGGGGAAACACACATGCAGCTTTCAAGAAAGAGCCATGAAAACGATTTTTAAGGAGATATGTTGGATTCAAGGATTTCAATAAACTGACCAATACTATAGAAAGGGAAGTTAATGATATAGATAGGGCACCGGTAACTCCTTCAAACTAAAAAGCTGATATCAGCAGCAACATAAAGCAACTGTACTAAACCACAAATAGACCAAGAACAATAACAAAATCTATCTTAACTTTGACCGCTTCGGCATGCTACTACTTGCACTGGCTCGAGACTTACCAAAGGCTTTCACCTTCCTTCTTTGCCTATCTTCTTCACTGTCATACTCGTGCCCTTTCTCCCTATCTGCATTGCTTGCTTCCCTCTCCAGTTCTTCCCAGGTCTTTCCCTTCTCTTCCTCTGAATCTACCTCAGAGTCCTCATCCTCATCATCATCCTCAGACTCAACTAGCGATGCACTTTCAGAAGCTTCATCTTCAGAATCAGACTCCGGCTCCACATCAGATGGTTCGTAACCTTTATCTGACTCCTCTGAGTTATCAGATTCTGAATCACTAGCTTCCAGGTTCAGAAACTCCCAACCACCAGTTTCAATAAAGCTTTTAGGGTCATCCGTGATTGTTTTTAGGATCTGGCGCCAGTTCAGATTCAGCCTGCTTTCGTAATATTTGATGTCTGTGGTGTCAAGCCACTCCTTGATGCCATCCAGTGATGTAGAAGGGATAGAATCAATCCTGAGCACATCCCGCTTGAAGTCCTTAAATACTATTGTCATATCAAAGTTCTTCTGCCCAAGCCCAACTCTCTCTAGATTCACAATCTCAATCTCACTTAGTGTGACAACAAGGAAAGGGGTCTCTATCAGTTCAACAAGGCAGGCTGAAGTAGGAACAATAAATACTGAAGATTTATGAGGTACTCCAGGGAAGCCAAGTTCTCTTAGAGGTTGATCAAACTCCAAGTCAAGGCCATTGAATTGTGGTTGCCCCCAGAGATCATTCACTCGATTCACAAAGGTCTGAAATTCTACATTAATTTTGTTCTTTCGGTCTCTCTCTCTCTGTTCTTCTTCAAGTTCATCAGGGTCATAGGTGGATCTTTTCCCACCTCCAACATTCTGGACCATGTCCATTACCTCTACATAAAACTGAACATCCTTAGTCTTTTTATTTCCTACCATAATATGGTTGTGCAGATGAAAGTGCAGGAGTGTGATCATTTCATTCTCTGCTGGCTGAAAAAATGCATGCTTAATGTTGCTAAACATTATGTCCACACGCTCATCTTGCCTGGTGGTAGAATAACGAAATCCATTCACATGAGCCTCAAGTGTACCAGGAATCTTCCTTCCACGTCCACCAAAAGGAGGGCGGATCCAGAGATCAGACAACCTTATGGGCTTAAATCTGTTATTAGCAAGCTGCAGCTTCTCCTGGGTAACCAAGGTTGCCCTTTCAGCTCTCTCAGACTCCCTTGCCACAACTTGTCGCCTGAGGGTTTTTATGGACTGCACAACCTCACTTATATGCCTGGAATCTTTTGAGCGGAAAGAAGCCTCCTTCAAATATATAGAACCAGGGTACTTCATTGAGTTCGCATCCTGAGAGCTAAAAGGAGTCCCAGGAACATTAAAAATAATTCTCATATACCAGATGCGGTTTTCCTGCTGGCTAGAAACAGTCCGAATGAAAGCAACATGAAAAGGAACCATACTTCCATTAATAGGCAAGAGAACTGCTTCATTCTTTTGATCAATCTGAATCATCAACTCTCTGGGAGGGGGAAGTTCATTTATGTTCTTGTAGGCCACAAGATCTGCAGAAGACCTCATAGACGAACGGTTATCTCCAGTCGCATTTCCACCACCAGCAAGTCTCCTTGCAGTTTCTTCATTTTTCTGACGAGCAAGTTCAGCCTGATGCTGCCTTCTGAGTTCCTCTTTTGAAACTTCATGATTGTCTGACCTTAGAGTTGTCTTAGAAATAATGGGCTCTGCGCCATTTGTTTTTGCTTTTGTGCTTTGCTTTTCCTCTTCCTCATCCTCATTGAAAGAATACGCCACATCCTTAAGAGCTTTTGAGCTCATAGAAGTCAGAACTTCTGTCTTGTCCTTGTTGATGATGACTGTGTCAGCAAGCAAGAGAGAGAAGAGCTTGCTCTTAGACTTACTGTTCTCATTCTGCAAATTCTGAATTCCAAGTGACACGTTGAAGACCATGCCTTCTTTAATAATCTGTTCATTTTTAGCATTAAGATTCAATCCTGATTCACGAAACTCAATGCCAATGCCAGTCCCAGCAGATTTTGTTAAGTTGGAAATCAATTCAGGAGTCTCCTTTTCCACAACAGAAACTGCAGCTTGGTATGCGACACTCAGCTTATTTCCAGGCTTCAAGGAACCAATTACAGCTTCTTGGGCTTTCAGAAGTGCTTCATAAGCCTTACTTTGAACAGGGTCAGCATCAATTAAGAAGGTCCTAGCTATGTTTGAGCAGTAACTCTTATACCGGGCTCCAACAGCACATATAATCACACTGGCAGGGTCATAGTGAAGTAAATCATCATTGCTGACAGCACTAGGCCTGAGATCAAATTCCACCCCACTCTGAAAAATTGGGGGGTAACAAATATCAACATTCTCGGCTTTCAGTTTACAGTTAACTTTTGAAGGCTCCAGTACAACTTTCTCAGTCTCCTCCATCAATGTAGAATGAGAAACTTTCTTCTCTTCATCAATTACATTCTCAAGCTTTGAAACCACAAAGTTCTTCATCACACTGGTTGTCAGGTATGCTGCTCTCTTAATTGATGTAAGCTCCTCATTACTCTTCACAGCAAACAACGTAGATAATCCATTGGCCACGTCAGTCAAATGAAAATCTGAACTTTTCAATTTTTCAGCCCAAGCTTCAAGGAGTTTCCCCTCTGGAGCTTCTCTTGATATATATCCAATGGTGGAAGCATCACCGCCATCAGACTTTGATTGAGCTCTGATAGCACGGAATATAGCATCCATTAGAGCAGTGCCATCATCATTTTTAGGCTTGACATGCAAAACAACTTCCAGTTCTACACCAACTGCTTCTCGGGCAGGTTTTTTGACAGATTCAAGAATAGATGCTTTCTTTTGGCTGCACAAGATATGGATCTGATTCTTCATGAAAACCATAATTGTGTCTGGGAATTCAAATCCAAGCAACCATAAGTTTAGAGCGGTAGATTTAAGGTATCGCAGGTCTTCAGAAGGTGGAGGACATGCAATTGCAATTGCATCAGAAGAGCCCCACAGATCTGTTTTGTGTTCATCCCAATGTGAATAAAGAGTCCTCAATCGGGATTGAAATGCATTCAGATCAATAGCATATGAAGTTCCTGCTGCACCACCCTTTCCACTGGGAGTTTGTGATTTCCCATTTCGATGATCTGTCATGGTTTGCTGCCACCCTGGAAATTTTTTAAAAAGAAAAAATAAGACAGTAACGTCAATGAGCAAGTATGTAAACAATTACGGATGTAAAATCCTTTTCAACTCATTTTTAGGCACTGAAACAACAAGTGCTTAAGGGTGTGTTGTGAATTTTTAGAAGTGGGAAGGGAAAGGTTTTGAGGGGAAGGGGAGGGACAAGTGAGGGGGATCTGGCCCCTCTAAAGTGAGAGAGGCACTTTAAAGGGAAAAGTGAGTCATCACAACCATTGATTCAGTTACTTTATTGACTTTTCAAAATAGGTAATTACTGGTTGAGATGACTTACTTTACTCTCTAAAGTGAATTCAAATCCGAAGGTGGGGTAAGCTCGTCCCTTGTTTGCAAGTACCAAGTTCCTCTAAACCCCCCAACTTGGGGAACTCCACAAAACAAAACAACCAAAGGAGGGTCTTGGAAGGTTTTCAAAAATTCCCCATACCCTTCCCCCCCCCCCCCTTTTTAAAATCTCCCAAACAAGGGGAGGGCTTCTCATAAGCCTCCCTATTCCCTTCCGTCCCCTCCAAAACACAACTCACAAATACACCCTAAAGGAACAAGGAGTCCCGATTTCATTTGTTTGGTCTCAATAAAGAATTAAACCAAGAACTATAACGTACTCCATTCCCATACTTGACTTGTCAATCGAGTAGTCGCAATATAAATGAATCCATTTTGCGATTGTAAGTTTCCTTCTCATACATTGATTTTCATAATTAACTACCAAAAATTATACATTGTACAAATATTACAAAAAAATATTCAAAAAAAGAAAGAGATTGAATTATGACTACAGATTCCAATGATCATTATTCACATATGGCCCCAAAAAAGAAATAACCAAATTCAGTTAGCAAAGGAAAATTTACTCCATAAATGATGAATAATTCCAGTCAAGGGTTACCTTTTTATGAATAGTTGGTCAAAGACTTCAGTTCTGTGAGTAAACAGGTGAATGAATCTTTCACCGCATTTCAAAATCTAGACACAAATTGGCAACAATAGCAGTCCAAACCTATTATCAAGACAAAGCATTAGTGGTAAGGCCTTCATTAAATCAAATATGGGATTCAATCCAACAACAACAACAAAAACTTCTTACACACAATTCCAAATCAATAAAAAAAAAGTCCAAATTTCTCACTCTAAAGTAATTAACATATGGATAGTCTCCAATAGATCCAAAAATATAACTATGTGATGACAGATCACAAATTCCACTTAGTTAGTCAACAGTTCCTGATTATCAAATTTTGAAAAAAAATCTATTTTTTTTCTGAGAAGAAATCTAGGGTCTCAGATTCTCAAAAACAAAAAATAAATCCACAAAAATGGAAACTTTTTTCGCTTACCGTGTATCTGGGGTGTGTAAAGCTCTACCCTTTTTGTCCTTTTTCTTCAATTTGGATTATGAACCCTAATTCGTTGCGCTATGAAATTGGGTGCGGTTTCGATCGAAGTTTGAATGCGCAGATATACTCTATGCCATGCGTTTTGGGAAGAGGAGCATGAGCTTAGTGAAACAAAGAGAATGAATGAGGAGGATAAAGGTGGTGATGATCTCTTCCAAGTTTGAAGAGGGGGAAATTAGGGTTCATTTGGGGAAGATGATTGGTATTGTAGTGTTAAGCTGAGACACACGATGGATTAGAATGATATGAAAATAGGAGAAGAGGGGTGTAAAGGGAGAGAAATAATTTAAGAGGAGAAATAGAGGAAGAGACACAAAAACATTGTAATTGGATAGGTACTGTCTCTCTTATACGCCGTCTAAATTGTAAGAATGAATCGTGACCGTTAGATTTAATATAAAAATTAAAATATTAAATTATGTGATTTTTTACATTTTTAAGTCGTCATGTTGTCTCTCTAATGCTAAATGAACAACACAATAAAGTATTTACTAATTAGTTCCCAATGAAACAAAATAGCCACATTATCAATATCGTTTAGCATAGTTGATAGATAGTTAAACTTTTTAAGTATTTAGTAAAGTATTCGATTTGTGAACGGTATGCATGGAAAATGATTTATTGCGAGAGACATATGTACTTAATGTGTTATCTGAGACTCAAGAAAACTAATCTCATAGCTTCCTGTTATGAGAATTCATTGAGAAAAAAAAATTATCTATGTTGAGAATAAAAGTCCCAATTTACTCCCATAAGTTCCTAAAATATCAAAACTCTTCATGATATCTACACTTTTTTACATGAAAGTAATGACTTCGTTCATAAAAGAACCCTACTAGAGAGTAAAGTAAAACTAAAGAGTGAATACATGTTTGAGTGTCATTTAGCTAAACTAAATATGGAAAAGCTATTGCATGTTTGAGGAGTTCATAAACTATTATATTATCTTTTATACAAACATGTCTTAAAGAAAAAAAATATATAAATGAAGGGCTAAGAATTTTACAATCTACTATAAAAAGACTAAAAATAGGAAGGAGATATAGGTCATATTTTTAAACAAGTTTTCTCTAAAGTATGCACTCACTTACAAGGAGTAAAAGGAGTGTGGTGGTTCCATCAGATTAAATATTCTTTTAAAGTGTTGTAACTTATTTATAAACATTTGAAGTTTGTTCACATGCTCATAGAAGAAAGTGTGTGTGATGACCTTCTAGCGAAGCATGGTGCTGGCCAGGCCGAGGATTTGGTGTTCCTGTTGAATCCTTTGCAGGGGTTAGGTAGTCTCCTCTTGGTGGATGCGTTGGGACTAGGGCTGAGCAAATTCTCCGTTCCGACCCGCACCCGAAATACCCGAGTGCAAAATTTCGTTGTCGGACAGATTGAAGCGGTTTACGGGGCTTCAACGGGTGTTAAAATCGGGTGCATATGACTTCATTCGGTCGAATTCGGTTTCATTAAATCTGAACCGTCGAAATCCGAATCCGACCGCTGAGATGCGTGCATTAATTTAAAATATATACCTATCTTGTAACTTCGTGATTCCCGCACATCACTACATCGTGATTCCCGTTCTGCTTTCCAAGGAGTAGTATTTATTATTCAATATTTTTTCCAACCTTCAATTGTCATGTCAAATACCCCTCTTTTCAGTCTTTTGTACTTCGCCACTGAACATTCATCATTCATATATGAAATTCTAGATCCCTTAGAACAAATGTCCTGCACGATGCTGGGACAATCGATTAGAACATCATATGACTGAAAGGCATGAACACAAAACAACAAACAACTAAAAGAAACAAGACATAGGAAGTTGTTAACCCAGTTCGGTGAAACTACACCTACATCTGGTTAGCTTTCGCCCAATGAAAAGGAATTCCACTATCTCAAGAACTAGGTATTACAGACACACATGAACACATCAAGTTCATTGTTCTTAACC
The DNA here is from genome assembly GCF_012489685.1 of Lotus japonicus. Classification (NCBI taxonomy): domain Eukaryota; kingdom Viridiplantae; phylum Streptophyta; class Magnoliopsida; order Fabales; family Fabaceae; genus Lotus; species Lotus japonicus. The sequence continues at coordinate 9,218,466 of NC_080046.1, forward strand.
TAAGTATGAGAGCCCCTCTCACTTTTCCTCAATCACTGCCACAGTGATTGGTAACAACAATAACACAAGGTTTGTTTGACACTCAAACACAAAACAGAACTCAGTCTTACTTTATAGAATCAGTGAGCAAGACGAGTTCACAACTAACAAAGACAAAGAACAACTTACACTCTTAAGAACACTTGATCTTCAAGGTAATTCTCTCGATCAACTTCAAGCTTCAGGTCTTTGTCAATATATACTTCAGCAGAGGCGGCTAGGGTTTATTTGGGCTGAAGAACACTTTGATCCAACTCATATCAGTAGAGAATCTTTCAAGATCTGATATGAGTGATCAACAAGTAAAAATAGAAACAAATCTTTTTAATCACAGATTTGCTTCAACAAAAACAACCCGCAACTGGCTCCCAACACACAGTTACTTGACCTTCAAGTAAGCACAGATCATACCATAAAGCATAACCACAAGGGACCCACTTGCATGCCAGCAGGGGCGGATGTCCTGGCCTTCATCAAGGCAGATGTCACAACATCGGCTAGGACATCAGGTTGTTTTTAACAAAATTGATGACAACAAAGGAACAACAATCTCCCCCTTTGTCAAATTTTGACTAAAAACAACTTCACTACCAAAGAGGGAAAAAATATCAAAATCATCAGAGTCAGCAGCAGAAATACTCCCCCTCAAACCAATGCATCCACAACAGCCAAAACACGGAGGAACTCCCCCTCAAAAGATGCATCCAAATAAACACTGCCTAAAGTATATAGAACCCATATTCATAGCAGTACAAACTAAAACAACCACACTTGATAACACTTGAACAGAAGCTAGCTTGAAGCACTTGAACATAAAAGATCTCCTGAACTTGTCTTGACAAAGCTGCATACTTATTACATAACATAACCAGAATACCAAGTCTTCAAAAAAAAAACAAACTACAACACACTACTACTCCCCCTTTTTAGCACAAATTTGGCAAAGGTGGAAAGAATTTAACCAAGGCCAACTAAGAAACAACTAGGAGATGCACTAAACACCAGAAGAACAGGAGTGTTCCTCATCATTTTCTGCAGATCCTTCCTTCTCAGCATCAGCTGCATGCTCACCCTCTTGACCAGCTTCCCCCTGGAGAGTTTGAATGAGAGCATCCACCTTAATCTTCCTAGCAGCAGCAATCCTGATCGTCTCTTGAAGTTCCTTGGAAATGGCCTCAAGTTCAGCAATGACACTGTGAGTGCCTGAGGCAGACATAGAGGCAAGAACAGATGTCCTACTGGATGGCAGATCAATGTCCAGGACATGAGGGTCCAGGAACAACCGTTGGTCCAAGGTGATGGGAGGGCCTTTGGGCACAGGAACATCATCAACAGTGAGGATATTAGGATGTTGTTTCAGAATGATAGCAGTCAGTAAAGAAGGAAAAGAGATGGGGAGTTTCACAGCACATGTCTCTGCATGCTTCAAGGTTTGGGAAAACACAAAGTTGCCAAAGTCATAAGCAATTTCAGTCCCAATGCGATAGAGAAGCTTGGCAAGCATAGCAGAAACAGCAGAAGTATGGTTAGAGGGAACCCAATTCACCACTCCAATCCTATTCAAAATAGCATACTTCACACTCAGAACCCCAGTTGACAGAAGCTTCTTAGCAGGCCACTTCTTTACTCTTCCAGCAGTCAATTCCTCAGCAACCGTATCCAGAGAAAGTTCTTCTTCAACAAATTCAACCACACTTCTTCCAAGGGTTTGGTTGATGATAGCAGGAGAGAAATTCACACACTTACCCCTGACAAACACTTTCCTGAATTCAGGACTGGCAGAATTATTAACATCATCAGAGAGATTGACAATAAATTCCTTCACAAGCTTGTCATAACATTTTCCTATGTTCATTACAGTCTGTCTCAACCCTGCTTTTGCAATCAAGGCAATGATCTCTTTGCAGGCTAATACATCAGAATCAATCTCCCTCTCTTTGGCAACACGTCTTTGATAGACATATTTCCATTTGAAGGCATTTTCTGGAGCATGAATAGACACATTATCTAGAGGAACATTAGGAATATCTGAGGGAATACGCTTACCAGAGAACATTTTCTTCTCAGAGGCAGTGATGTCCAGGACATCGCCTTCAACATCTGATTCAGTCTCCAAATCAAGTCTGGAAACTTTATGCTTTTTCCCAGTAGTCTTCTTGGCTTTCTTCCCTGATGATTCCACAGCATTCTGCTTGCCTTTCCGTGACGCATCGGTTGCCCTTGATTTTGAAGATCCAGTAGTGATCTTGGTTTTCTTCTTCTTGACAACAGGGGTTTCTTCAACACTCGCCAGAGGCACATCCTCTGAATCTTCATCATCAGAGACATCATGAACAATAGGAGGGGTCTTCATCGATTCCTCTGACAAAACATCCATTGAGTTTGCAGCCTTGGAATCAGAACTCTTGGATGAAGAGGAAGAATCCTTTGAGAGTGAAACTTCCTTGACAGGCTTATCAGACAATGTCGCGACATCGTCTTCATCATTTGCAGAGACAGAAGTGTTGGAGACTTCCTCAGGCACAGGGGCTTCTGGGTTTTGCATTGAGGTTGCACGAGACTTGTAGTGCTTCTTGGAAGGAGTTCTTGAGTTCTTCTTAGATTGAGTGGAAGAACTTGTGTGCAAACCCATAACCCTAGCACCACCAGCAGTTCTTTCTATCTTTCCTTTCACAGACTCTTTCTTGCTTGAAGACATGATGAACTGGTAAAGCAAACGGACAAATACAAGAAATTGAGAAAAATGGAAGTGATGAGAACCAGAAATTGTGAGAGCAAGATTGGCAGCTTGTGGTGAGATTGTGATGAAGCCATGGGTGATGATTATATAGCAGTTGAGTGAGAAGGAAGCAATGATGTCACAACGGCAGTTAATGGTAGTTACAAGGAAACTAGCCGTTAGACAGAAAAGGGGCTTTAATTGCTATGCTTCTTCGAAGAGGCAAATCCCAAGATTTCCTCTTAATTTGTCAAATGTAGCAGCATCTAAGGGTTTGGTAAAGATGTCAGCCAATTGTCTCTCTGTGGGGACATGTTCCAAAGTAACAATTTTATCCTCCACTAATTCCCTGATGAAGTGATGTCTGATATCTATGTGTTTGGTTCTGCTATGTTGTATAGGGTTCTTGGCAATATTGATAGCACTCAAATTGTCACAGTACAATGTCATGACATCTTGCTCAACTTCATATTCCTTGAGCATCTGCTTCATCCAAATAAGCTGAGTACAACTGCTTCCAGCAGCTATATATTCAGCTTCAGCTGTGGATAAAGACACGCGGTTTTGCTTCTTGCTAAACCAAGAGATTAAGTTGTTTCCAAAGAAGAAACACCCTCCAGATGTACTCTTTCTATCATCAGCACTCCCTGCCCAATCTGCATCACAATACCCTACAAGAGAAGAATTAGTATCATTTGTATAAAGAATCCCATAGTCACAAGTACCATTTATGTACTTAATGATTCTTTTCACTTGTAAGAGATGACTGGTCTTTGGAGCAGCTTGATATCTTGCACAAGCACCAACAGCAAAGGTAATGTCAGGTCTGCTAGCAGTGAGGTACAACAAACTTCCAATCATGCTTCTATATAAGCTTTGATCAACATCCTCTCCCTGATTGTCTTTAGACAGCTTGATATGTGTAGCAGCAGGAGTCCTTTTATGTCCAGATTTTTCAAGTCCAAATTTCTTGACGATGCCCCTAGCATACTTACTCTGGGAAATAAACATTGAGTCTTCCATTTGTTTGATCTGAAGTCCCAGAAAGTAGTTCAATTCACCAACTAAGCTCATCTCAAACTTTGACTTCATTTGTTGGACAAAATGTTCCACCATCGTGTTCGACATCCCACCAAACACAATATCATCAACATATATCTGTGCAATCATGAGTTTTCCTCTTTCATTTTTCACAAATAATGTCTTGTCTATTCCTCCCTTGCAATAACCATTGCTCACCAAAAACTCTGTAAGGCGTTCATACCAAGCTCTAGGAGCCTGTTTTAATCCATACAGGGCTTTCTTGAGTTTGTAGACATGTTCAGGATGATGTGGATCTGTGAATCCCTTTGGCTGTTCAACATAAACTTCCTCATTCAGATAACCGTTTAGAAAGGCACTTTTAACATCCATTTGGAATAATCTGAACTTCAAAAGACAGGCAACACCAAGCAAAAGTCTTATGGATTCCAACCTAGCCACTGGAGCAAAGGTTTCATCAAAGTCTACTCCTTCAATCTGAGTATATCCTTGAGCCACCAGTCTTGCTTTGTTTCTAGTTACTACACCATTCTCATCTGACTTGTTCTTGAAAATCCACTTGGTTCCTATGATGTTTACTCCCTCAGGCCTAGGAATGAGATCCCATACTTCATTTCTTCTGAATTGATCAAGTTCTTCTTGCATAGCATTTATCCAGTATTCATCTGTCAGAGCCTCCTTGACATTCTTGGGTTCTACCTTGGATATAAAACATTCATGAGCAATGTAGCTTCTAGCCCTGGTAGTAACTCCTTCTTTGAGGTCACCAATAATATTCTCTTGAGGATGATTCTTTTGAATTCTGATCGATGGAGCTTTATTTGCAGGGGTCATCTGGTGATCTTGCTCATCAGAACTGGTTTCTGATTCAATGTCGAGGTCAATAGTTGGGACATCGGCTGTGACATGTGGACCATCATCATCTTCAGTTGCACCAGTGTCTTCTCTTTCATTTGGTTGATCATCAATAGAGACATTTACAGATTCCATCATTACCTTTGTTCGGGAATTGTACACTCTGTAAGCTTTGCTGTTTGTAGAGTATCCCATGAAAATTCCTTCATCACTCTTAGGATCTAGCTTTCTTCTTTGTTCACGATCAGCCAGAATATAACATTTACTCCCAAAGATATGAAAGTGTTTCACAGTTGGCTTCCTTCCTTTCCAGAGTTCATATAGAGTGACTGTGGTTCCAGCTCTAATGGTTACTCTATTGTGAATGTAACAGGCTGTGTTCATGGCTTCTGCCCAGAACTTGTTGGAAATCTTCCTTGCATGAAGCATAACCCTGGTGGATTCTTGAAGAGTCCTGTTTTTCCTTTCAACAATTCCATTCTGCTGAGGTGTAATTGGAGCTGAGAATTCATGGCTTATTCCTTCTGAATCACAGAAGTCAGAGAATTTGGAGTTCTCAAACTCTCTTCCATGATCACTTCTGATTCTTACTATAGAGCAATTCTTCTCAGTTTGAAGTTTCAGACATAGCCTTCTGAATATGTCAAAGGTTTCTGATTTTTCCTTCATGAAGTCAATCCATGTGAACCTGGAATAATCATCAACACAGACATAAACATATTTCTTACCTCCTAGACTTTCTACCTGCATGGGTCCCATCAAGTCCATGTGAAGAAGTTCAAGGACTTTTGTTGTAGTTGGATGCTGAAGCTTTGCATGAGATGTTTTGGTCAGCTTTCCAATCTTGCATTCTCCACATATCTTTTCTTCATCTATTTTCAGTTTTGGTAGCCCTCGTACAGCATCTTTAGAGATAACTTTCTGCATACTCTTGAGATTGATGTGACCTAAACGTTGGTGCCATAGATTCAACTCATCCACTTTTGATATCAAACATCTAGACACTTGGGCTTTCTTTTGTGGAATCCACATGTAGCAATTGTCTTTGGACCTGACACCTCTCATCACAATCTCTTGATCACTAGTGGTAACCATGCATTCAGTCTTGCTAAACTTCACATCCAGATCTTGATCACACAACTGACTTATACTGATTAGATTTGCTGTCAACCCCTTGACAAGAAGAACGTTGTTCAGACTAGGAGATCCAGAGTTTACCAACTTCCCAATGCCTTTGATTTTTCCTTTAGTACCATCTCCAAAGGTGACTGATTTACTGGAGTATTCCTTGAGATTTTCCAGATACTCCTTATTCCCAGTCATGTGTTTTGAGCAGCCACTATCAAAATACCAGTCTTCACTTGATGAGACTCTAAAGGATGTGTGTGCTATAAGACATGAAACTTCTCCTTTGGGTACCCAAGCTTGCTTAGATGTCTTGAGAACCTTCTGGATCTGAGGATATCCGTATAGCTTGAAGCAGTAGGGCTTAATGTGCCCAAACCTACCACAATAATGACATCTCCATGGAATTTGAGCAGTAGCCTTCTGAGTAGTAGGATGTGGAGGCATATGTTGTGACATCGGGCTTGACCTCTGATAGTACTCTGGGTTTTTAAACTCAGAGTTTTCCTTAGCTCTTACAAACTTCCTTGATGCTTTCTGATTTCCTCTACTCTCAGACTGGTAACTGAAACCAATGCCTTTAACACTCTTTCCTTGCTTGCTTGTTTCTTCCAGAATCTCTTCAAGCATATTAGATCCACTGTTCAGCATACGCACTGACTTGTAGGTATTTTCCAGTTTGGCTGTCAATGTAGCTACTTTCTCTTGAAGATCAGCTATAGTTAACAGAAGCTTGGCTTTTTCAACAGTTTCAAGATCCTTTAATTTTGAGTTCCATTTATCCAAATCATCTTGCAGTTTATCAATGGTCTCCCTTAGGTTTTCATTTTCAGTCTTAACTTGTTTCATCTCATCTTCTTGCTCCTTCAGATGTTTGCAAGTTTCCTTCCATTTAACATGTAGGAGTTTGTAAGTCTCTTCCAAATCCTCAAATGTCATTTCATCGCCACTGGAATCTGAGTCATTGACAGCTTCGGAGAAGGCATTAACCTTGTTGGCAGTTAACTCTTCCTCATCCTCAGTATCTTCATCTGACCATGTCACTACCATGCCTTTCTTTTGTTTCTTCAAGTAGGTTGCACACTCAGATCTAATGTGACCATAACCCTCACATTCATGACACTGAACACCCTTGTTTAGGCCTGATTTGTCCTCTTCTTTGACCTTTCGCTGGGAATTGTAGGATTTAGAGTTGTCAGACTTAATGTCCTGGACATTTGGCCTAGTCCTTCTGTCTATCTTCCTTAGAGCTCTGTTGAATTTTCTAGCAAGAAGTGCCAGAGCTTCAGATAGATTCTCACTTTCACTATCAGCATCATCTCCTTCAGTGGTGTTGGATACAAAAGCAATGCTTTTGGTCTTCTTTTCAGGTTTTTCACCCAACTTTAACTCATGAGTCTGCAGAGAACCAATCAGCTCATCCACTTTCAAACTGCTGATATCTTGAGCTTCTTCAATCGCAGTGACCTTCATTGCAAACTTGCTGGTTACAGATCTCAAGATTTTCCTCACAAGCTTTTCATCTGACATAGGTTCTCCCAGAGCAAATGAAGCATTTGACAGATCACGCACACGCATGTGATATTCAGAAATAGTCTCATCTTCTGTCATTGTCAAGTTCTCAAAACGAGTAGTAAGCATCTGGAGTCTAGACATCCTCACCCTGGTTGTACCTTCATGTGCTGTTTTCAAAATCTCCCAAGCATCTTTGGCAACAGTGCAAGTATTAATCAATCTAAACATGTTTTTGTCCACTGCATTGAAGATAGCATTCATTGCTTTTGAGTTTGCCAGAGAAGCTTCTTCTTCAGCACTTGTCCATTCATCCTCAGGTTTTTCTTCAGGAGTAGATGTACTTCCTTCTGCTTGAGCTTTGACAGGATGCTTCCAGCCTTTGACAACAGCCTTCCAAGTTTTGATATCAATAGACTTGAGAAAGGCTATCATTCGAACCTTCCAGTAATCATAATTGGAGCCATCCAGGATTGGTGGCCTGTTGATCGATCCTCCCTCCTTATTATCCATGAGATCAAGAAAATATCTCCCTGGAGCTCACCCACACAGAACAGGGGTGCCTGCTCTGATGCCAATTGAAATTCTAGATCCCTTAGAACAAATGTCCTGCACGATGCTGGGACAATCGATTAGAACATCATATGACTGAAAGGCATGAACACAAAACAACAAACAACTAAAAGAAACAAGACACAGGAAGTTGTTAACCCAGTTCGGTGAAACTACACCTACATCTGGTTAGCTTTCGCCCAATGAAAAGGAATTCCACTATCTCAAGAACTAGGTATTACAGACACACATGAACACATCAAGTTCATTGTTCTTAACCTAATCTACCCAGTGGTATTCTACTTAGAACCACAGCCTAAGTATGAGAGCCCCTCTCACTTTTCCTCAATCACTGCCACAGTGATTGGTAACAACAATAACACAAGGTTTGTTTGACACTCAAACACAAAACAGAACTCAGTCTTACTTTATAGAATCAGTGAGCAAGACGAGTTCACAACTAACAAAGACAAAGAACAACTTACACTCTTAAGAACACTTGATCTTCAAGGTAATTCTCTCGATCAACTTCAAGCTTCAGGTCTTTGTCAATATATACTTCAGCAGAGGCGGCTAGGGTTTATTTGGGCTGAAGAACACTTTGATCCAACTCATATCAGTAGAGAATCTTTCAAGATCTGATATGAGTGATCAACAAGTAAAAATAGAAACAAATCTTTTTAATCACAGATTTGCTTCAACAAAAACAACCCGCAACTGGCTCCCAACACACAGTTACTTGACCTTCAAGTAAGCACAGATCATACCATAAAGCATAACCACAAGGGACCCACTTGCATGCCAGCAGGGGCGGATGTCCTGGCCTTCATCAAGGCAGATGTCACAACATCGGCTAGGACATCAGGTTGTTTTTAACAAAATTGATGACAACAAAGGAACAACAATATCTTTTTATAATCTTTTTTAGCTTTTTACCACTCATCTCTCTCTTTCTTTGCATCTGTGTTCTCCATTTTTGTTTTACCAGGTGAAAGATGATAGAAAAGCAAAAGCAAAACCTTTTCTTTCCTAAAACAAAATTATCTTCTTTATAAACACCCACCTAGCACCCATGCTCACACTCTTCCACCACCGTGGTTTATCTCCTTCTTCCTCTTCACAACCACACCTGCTCTTTCCTCCATCAGTAATTGAAGCTTCCATTTCAGTGGTAGTTGCACATGGCTAAAGACAATTGAGGGATGAAGACGTGAACGGTAGGTTTTTTTTTAGAGTTTTTCTGAACCAGTAGCTAGCCCAATACCCGTGAAAACCGACCGATACAACCCGTCAATTGACCCAACCCGCACCCGTGTTATCCGATGTTTGGATCGGTCGGAGATGGGTTGAGTTATGCATGATAAAAACCCGTCCAAACCCGAGCTATCTGGCCCGAATTCACCCGAACCTGACCCATGCTCAGCCCCAGTTGGGAGCTTCGTTTCTGAGGCCTTAGCCTCGTTTGTGTTTTGTTCTCTTCTTTGCTTTTGTTCGCTTTTGTTTGTACAAAAAAAAACTTGGATTTTGGTTTGTACTTTGAACTTAAGTCCCTTGTTGATGGGGTCTTTTTTTCTCTAAGAAAAAAAAAACCTATGTCTAAACACACACTACATTGAGTGGAAAGCGTAGTACCACCTACAACCAATTTGTTATATCCTCCGTGTGTGATCAATATTTTTCAAATACTCAAAGTTTCGACAAGGCTCACTGATTTGATATCTTCAATTTCCACGTTGTGTTCAATCTTTTTCAAATAAAAATCCAATATTCACCAGAGTGTGATCAATCTTTTTCAAATACTCAAAGTTTCGGCAAGGCTCACTGATTTGATATCATTCAATTGCCACGTTGTAGTAAATAGCTAGTGACCCTTTGACCATCACTTACTATTGCACCAGTGTTTCGTCTAGCTTCCGTAGAATGGACAACATCAACATTCAGCTTTTATCATCCACGAGTGATGTCTCCATCGCATTCCTATTGAGGATTCCATAATTTCGTTTCACAAGATTCTATCACTCGGCAAGCCAGGTATTCATGAGATCATTATTTAAGGTCAAATATCAACCCCTTCAAAGAAAAATTTGTTGCAACATTGCCACATATATACTATAACAAATATCTTAAAGGCTTAAAAGTTCATTTGGTCTCCCACGAATTCCATTTGTGCAGAATGAGTTCTTAAACTATTTTTTTAGCAAGCGAGGTCCCCCACGAATTCTCTGTTAGTGACGCTGGTCCTTCAGCCTTTTTTCATCCAAAAACATACGAAAAACTTATGTGGCGCCATTTTAATGACATGGACTTCAGTAGGAGAGAGGCATCGAATACTTGAGAGGCATGTGATTGTCTTCTTCATCTCCTTCTCTATTAAACTCAACATTTCCCCAAATTTCACAAAAATCCCCAGCTATGAAAATTGAAACCCTAGGTATGGGAGGCTATGGAGGGACACCAAATCGAACGGAAGGATGTGATGATTCACATGCAAGGGAAGTTGTGTCCCAACGCAGAAGGCTACAAACGCATGGATGAAGTGAAATATCGTCTGGTTCTTTTGATTTGAGGAGAAGAATTACGAAAATGTGTGATTGTGGAATTGAAGCTCCTCTGGCTACTTCGTGGATTAGGGATAACCCTGAAAGGAGGTTCTATGGTTGCAATTTGTTCAAGGTATGGCTTTTTGCTTCTCTTCATCCATGTTTCATGTATTGTGAAGGCTGATTTTGACATTTTGTTTTTTCACACATTTCCAAGTTAATGGTAGGAGAGTATGCAAGTTCTTTGAATGGTTTGATGATGCTGCGAATGCAAGGGAGAATAAAGTTATTGTTGTGCTATCAAGGAAGGTTGAAGTGCTGGGAAAAAAAATCACCTTCCAGAATTCGTGTTTGGTCATTGCTGGGATTGTGGTTTTGTGTCTGATGTTTGCAATTAAGTAGAATTTGGCAAAAGCACATTATGGGGAACTTAGTGAAGTGTAGGAGGGTTGGTTGTAAGAAAGTAGAATTTGGTTTGCTTTTGTTTGTACTGGAAAGGAATTCAATGATTAAATGCAAGATTTCTATCTATCTACTTCCCTATTCATTTTCTACATATATCTAAACTGTTGAACTTGATATTTTGCCTCAACATAAAGACATATCCAAGATCTCCAAAACAAGTCATTATGGCATAACATAAAGATAGGAAATCGTAGAAATACATCAAGATAAGTTAACCATAATGGAAAAATAAGCCATTATGTGAAGAGTAACAAAGTACCAAAATAAGTCATAATGGCTATACACATTCCAAAATATACAATAGAGTAACAAAGTACCAAAATAAGCCATAATGTATATACATCCCATTAAAACAAACTTCACATGGTGAAAAATAACTAAACTGCTGCAACAATCACTGGTTTTCACTAATTTGTAGAATCTTTCTCTTTCTTCCCCTCCTTGGTGCTTGTTGGCTTGAAGCTCCTGTAGGTGGTGGCTGTGTTTGTGCCTCATTAGGCTTCCTCCTAGGTTGTGCCTTAGTAGCCTGCTTCCTAGGCTTCCTTGGAGGAAGTCTTGGTGGTTGAGATGAGGCTGCAATAGGTTGGGTTCCTTGGCTTGAAATTCCAGTACCTTGAGTCACTTGGCTTGACATTCCATCACCTTTTGTCCCTTGGCTTGACATTCCAGCAACTTGAGCTCGCTGAGTTGATGTGCCAACACATTGAGCTCCCTGACTTGATGTTCCTACACCTTGAGATCCCTGAGTTGATGTTCCATTACCTTGATTATTCTACATTGAGCTTTCAGCAGCACCTAATCTTTGTTCATGTTGTAAAACTATAGGATTGTCCTCAAATGCAATTTTCCATAAACATTCAGTAACATTGAAATCCAAGACTTAGTAACATTGGAATTTATGACAAGAGTTCTATACCTGATTCTCTCTAGTGGGGATTGTCTTATCGACTGCTATCTTTCTTGTTCAAGTTTTCCTGTTGTGCCCATATTTTTCACATCTTCTGCATTTCACAGTTGTGTAATGCCTCCTCAATCTGTTTGGGGGGGTTCCTTGGATCATCATTCCTCTTATTTCTTATCTTTTTAGGTCTTTAGGGGCTCTCATCACAAATGGTAGATTCAGTGGCAGGGCACCAACTTCTGGCCACAGTTTTGGTCCATTGTTTGGCAGTATTATGTGTGAGTAAGTGTCTAAGAAAGTGTTTCTCCTGCAAATAATGCAACCAATGCAATTAGTTTAGGAATGTAAGCAGTGCAATTAGATTAGGAAGAAATAATGTATACATGTAGGCAACATCAACATAGTTTTCAGGAAAATGATGATTATGCCACATGCATGCCACTAAATCTGCACAAGGTGTAACACCCCGATTTCGGTGGCGTCACTTTAGTAACCAAAAAGAAATTAAAGCGGAAAAACGTGAATTTTTTTTTGATTTGTTTAACTGATAAAACTACGAACTTAATTAAATAATACTCAAAGATAAAAGATAGCATGACTAATGTACAATATATAATTACAGCCCCCGCTGTAAGTAGCAAACCACGTCACGAGTAACCTCCAGTGACGGGAAGTAACAGAAAGTAACGCCCGTAGGCAATATGTACAATCCAAAAGGATAGGTCAAGTGTTCGCAACATAATCCCTCAGAAATGAGAATAAGTCAGCCCAAACGGCCTAAAACAAGACCCCCTAGTCCAACCAACTCTCTGTGATTTCCGTAGAGAAACCACACAAAAAGCTATCGGTTAGGAAACTACCCTGTCCCCAAATGAAACAATGACATCCAGAGCTACGACTCTACTCCTACACTAATCCTGTCTAGAGGAGCTCACACCAGCACTCAAAACTACATGCTAGCGTGATCATCGTCCAAATCGGAATCCAGAGCGACTAAGTCAATGTACACCATCCTCCCTCCTCTCGCTACCGCGACACACTCCTGTGCTGGCCTCACAGGCTTAGGGCCCGAGCCATGGTCATCAATGACAGCAACAGTGGGTGAGCTAGACTCCGCAGAAGTCCCTCCCACAGGCTCCTCCTCTGAGGGGTCCTCATCATCTGAAGATGATGGTGGTGGTGGTCCTACACCGGGTCCGCAGTGCACGTCGGGTGGCAAGTTGAAGCTGACAGTGCATCTCCCCAGCACTCCTTCCGTCAAGTGTCCCAGACGGTCAACACGGTCCTCCATAATCCTCCCCGAGTAAGTCGCTCGGTGGCCAGCGGGGTCGACCACCCACGAACCGGGGTCATCCTGATCTAAAATCTCGTACCTAGTCTCCCCCGAAGGGTGGACCATCGTGAACCAGTCCGCCAAAGACATCTGACAATGGGCGTAGTCCGCCAAAACACACACAGAAGACGTGAGGGTCAACTTCAAAGAATTATGTAAGTAATAACTCCAATAGATACAGTTTAAGGAGTAGCCACTTAGGCTTATAAGTTATGGATAGCATCCTAGGGTTGTATATTTCACAATGAATATAACGACAATAATAACAATTAACATGCATCAAATAGATTAACAAGTATCAATCACACTCGGCAACTAAGTCAGAATGCATGTTGCATGAATGAGATGTCGGTTGACAAGATGCATTTTGGAGGGATGGCATCAAACGGATCAGCCCTAACACCAGCCACGGTGGGACCATTTCGGCCCGCGTGCCTCTTACACCAACAACAACGGTAGTCAGATCAGCAGTAAACCCGAAGGTCTTCCATTTCGGTCTGCTACTAAGAATCACCTAGCAGTGTTCTTACGCGGAAATCCGGGTCTTATGACCATTTTGGAATCCACCGAGTTCCGGAGTTCGTCCCGTGTATTAACATCATTAATGTGTGCATGAATGCAAGTGATTAGCCAAACAAAGTCTCCGACCTCACTCGACACGTCGCCACGTGTTCTAGCTAACTTATTGTCTCTAAAAGCATACCCTAAGGCAAAAGTCGATTCTGCGACAAAAGACCATTAATTACAAAACACATTATCTCATGATGATTCCTCGAATCATCCGACTCATCTCCATCCGATGGTCAAAACTGCTCAGCGAGCAAAGAGTATCAACATACTCAGAAACTATCCGTTTCCCGGCTTATCTTTTAGATAGCCCAACAACAAAACTGCTCCTCGAGCAAAAGAGTATCAACATACTCAGAACTTATTAGTTTCCTCAACACTTGGACTCGACGACACTTCTCATTTTCCAAAACTAAGATTTGAATCCTATGTTTTTCTTCGAGATTGTTATCATTATTTAAAGATTTAGAGGTTGTTTAATGTCTTATGAATTTTCCTTGTAAAATAGTTTCCATTTAGTTTTATGGCAAATCTTATGAGTTTCAAAGATCTCATAATCCCATATAACTCCCAGAGAATGTCTCGATCCACTAAAACAATAACAAGGCCCGAATCTCCGTTCGTCCCGTCAAACTTCCCAAAATCTCATAATAAATTGGCATAACCTGCCCGTTATCCTCACTCTGAAGCATAACAGATATATGTGTAATAGCACAGTCAAATTAGCACAATCCAACAGTCATGGCACATATATCAACACATCCTAGATTAACCATGTAGCACTTAGCATATAGGGCAGATATCACACATCCTAGATTACCCATTTAGCACATAGCATGTAAGTCAATCTCAAAAACAATCAATAGATGAGTAATCATCATTGTTAGCCGAAGCCTCAGAAAACATTTTCCCAGTCAAACACAAACAAGTGCATAAACAGTAAATCAAGTCGAATTCGTCGACACCTAAAGCATTAACTAATAGTTCAGTGAGTAGCCCTCACCTGTAGTTCCTCCAGGGTTATCCTCGAACGTTCCTTCACACTCCACGCCTTGTTCTTCGGGAAATTCCTCAAATGAACCTTAGAGCAAAAATCACAGAATTCCATCATAATCAGTCAGAAACTCAGTACTCAATACTCACTAAGGTTACACGAAGTAGCATATACTCCGAGGTACGATAATCTAACGCGATCGGACAAGTTTTCGAAAACGGAATTTTCCTCCCCCCCTTGGAGGTGCTCACGGCCACACACTTTAATTGTGTGCGCCGATTTTTCTTCGGCCAAACTTGGTTCCTAGGTTATCATTAGTCGTAACTAAGGCGAATCTAAACTCGGAAAAATTATCGGATCGAAAACTGTCGCAGGGGCATTTTGGTCAATATTTTTAGCTCAGAATTTCAAAATTGGAATTTCGAAAAACAAATTGGATGGGGACGTCACCAACGACGTTTATGACAACTAATCCTACTAGCACTAAGCTAAGTTGAGAGTTTTCAGTATAAAGGATGAAACTTTGTCTAAAAATGGGTATTTGGAGCAGAATTGAAACTCGGCGGCAATTTGGCGAGAATCGGCGAAATGTAATCCGCTAAACATGCTCTTGGGCACGTAGGGAAGAGGTTTAGATAGAAAGATGAAGTTATTTGGACAGTTTTGCAAAAACCTCAAAACTTAGAGCACAGAAAGACATAGTGAAAAACGACGGAATTGACGATCAGAAGTAAGGATTAGCATCTATACCTCGATACCTTCAAGCAGCAATTGTCAGAGCAACGATCAAGCAAGAAATGGCGAAAATCTTCTCCTCCTTCCTCCTCCTTGAGCTCGCGGGTTTTGGGTAGAAATGGTGAAGAGTTTTGCAATTTTTCTCCTATTTATAGGGGATGGAAAAATGCGGGAAAATGAAAATTTCGCGATTTCGATTTTTCCGGCGCCATTCTCCGTGAATTCTAAGATAGGTTTTGGCGACAGAATTCCAAAACTCAAAAGAGGTTTCTTGGAATTAAGGTAAACAATCCAAAGTCGGTGTAAATATATTTTACCCGAAAAACTACTTTTTGCAGTGGATGTCGGAAGAGAAAACTTCCTTCTGAAGAAAGATTGGAAACATCAAGAAAAATGGGTGTACGCGTGTGGAATCTTCGTTTGAAGCTCCGAATAGAAAAAGTCTTCATCGACCGTTCATTTTAGGTTTCTTGAACTATCAGGGTTTTAGTTTCGGCAAACCTCCGAGGATTGGAACCAGACATTCGTATATCTCAGGGTTTCGCATCGAAACGCTTGTCATGGAAGGATTAAGAGAAGTTCTAACATTTCTCTGAAGATTTTTGGAATTAGTTTCCATCGTGTCTTTAAGTGCAAATTAGCTATTTACTAGCGCTCTTGCCCTAGGTTTAAGCGTATACTAATCGTGCTATAACTTTTATCGACTTTGATACAATCCTTAGCCTTTTCCTGAACTTTCTCCTTCATAAATTTATTCCATTCAATAAACTCTTGTTCAGGTTTCCCTTCACGATACATCAACCTAATCGTGAATAGGAATTTGATTCACTTATTCTAAACTTAAAAACTTGGGTCTTACAGTATTCCTGAAAAGGTCTCACCTCCTACGTGAACTAGTTCTTGCCCTAAGATCCATTGTATATATGTCATTGTCTCTACTAACTTCAAACAAGGCATAAGCATTATCCATTTGTCCCCAATCCAAGTAGCTTACCAAAAGACAAGATGCTTCTTCATTTTCTCTAATTTCTGCTGAATCATTGGACAAATCTGACTAGTCTTCTACCTTAGCATTAACTGTCTCTGTTTCACTATTCTGGTGGTAGGTAGAACTTCAATTCCTCCAAGAGTGTTATTGTAGGCTTGTCCCCATGCTCCAAGATAGCCCTATTGAAGGCGTCACACATATTGTTGACTTGCAAGTCACATTTGGTGTGTGTACTGTATGCTGATCTGGTCCACATTTTTGGAGGAAGGTTCATCATTTAGTGAAAGGCGTGCTCATTCAAGCCTTTCATGACCTCCATTGCATCCTTCTACTCATTATGTGTGCTTGCCCTAGATGCAGCCCATATAGAATTCTTCAGTAAATCTCCAGGATACTTCTTTCTGAAGTTGGCATACATGTGTTTTATACATTACACATAGTCTATGTTCAATGTTTTCATCCATACTTGCAAGAGTTGACACCAACCCCTAAACACACATAAAATGCAACAAGGTATATATATATATATATACACACACCTAATCAAGATCATTAAGATCAACACCATTAAAATCATTAAGATACACATAATGTACCTTCTGTTGGTCAAAGATAAAGGATCATCTCTTCTTCTGCACACCATTAAGATCCTTCAATAGCAGATCCAAGAACCATTCCCATGAACCTTTGGTCTCAGCTTCCACCACAGCATATGCAATTGGAAACATCTGATTGTTTTCATCTTTACCCATCAGATAATAGTTGACCTCCATATAACCCTTTCAGGGTGTAGCCATCCAAGCGAATCAAGGGCATGCAGGTCTTAACAAAGGCAGTTTTATGGCATTGAAACACACATATATTCTTTCAAATACATGGTCATGGTCTCCAAGTGTACTTTTGATTATTAGTGTACTGCTTGGATTTCTCCTCAACAGTTCTTCAGCATAGTTTTTTACTGGCAATACTATTGCAGACTAGCACCATGAATCATATCTAGAGCTTTCACTTTGCTCATGTAAGCCTTGAATCTTCCAAACACAATTTCCCACCTCACCCTTGCTTCTTCAATGAGAGCTAAAACTTTGATGTTTGGTGCATGCCTGAGAATTGGGATAAACTTCTTAGCAAAAAACTCAGACTTAGCTTGCATGATCGTAGATGTTTTGCAGCAGGTATGACTTGAATCAAAACTCACCACTTGCCAGACAAACTTGGTAGGAGTCTTACTAACTCTTAGGTAGAATGGACATTCAAGTTCGCAAATGACAACCACCCTCTTCTTGTCATTTTTCTTGAACTTGAGATCCTTCTTGTTCTTCGAAGTATAGTCTTTGATTGCATCCCTGAATAAATCCTTGTTTATGAAAGTCAATCCACAGTTAAATTGTACACTTCCTTCTTGTGATGGCTTAAACCTTCGATATTTGGTTTTGCTAACCAATTCTTCCCTTTCACTTTCAGATAGTGTGTCCAAGTCAGAAGAATCACCATCTTCATCTTCAAAGTCAGAAAATACAACTGGACCGCATTCAATGGAGCATTTGAAGCTTCACCATTCTCAAAATTAGAAAATTCAGGATATGGAGTATGCACACCTACATCAACCAGAGACTCAACAGGTAACACCTGAGTCCACTCCCAATCCTCATCATAGTCACTATCATCTAGTGACACATATCTGCTTTCATCACTTTCTGGTTGGTATGTTTCAGCATCAAACTCTATTTTACCATCAAGAAATCCTAACAAGTTTTCACCCTCAACCCCAACAGCCTCTTTGCCTTTATCAAGCACAACCTTACCTTTGCCTAGACCAAGCATCATAGGCCTCGCAGATTCAACCACAATCTCCTCAGTTTCAACCCTAGAATTCTATATTTCAACCCCAAACCTGACAGTTTCAACTCCTTCAATCACAGATTGCACCCCCTCATTCACAGTTTCAACTCCTTCATTCACGGTTACAACTCTTCCATTCACAATTTCAGGCACTTCCTTCTTAGCCCTCTTCACACTCTCAGCAGTCACTTCAACGTACACAGTCATCAGTATCCTCAGACCCCTCCACATCTGGTAGATGCTCAACATAGACATCCACCACATCTCTACCTTTAATATATTCACTGAGTTGTCTCACATTTGCTTCATTATTCAAAGGACTTATCACTCCGGACACATCCTGTTGAAATGCCTATACCACAACCCTTTAAAACTGACAATACCTTCATTATTTACCAATTTTCCCATTTCAATTGAAGATAATTTATCCACATCAAACCCCTTAGGCACTGCCTCTGTGTCATTAACATATGGGACAACCGGGTCACTTGTCATTTTGCCTCCATAGTGCAGAGTAATTTCTATCACATGGACCAAAGTAGGCCTACAAACAGACAAGCCATTAGAATAGCAATTTCCAGCATTGAAAATGTTCAACCTAACTAATCACTTTTGAAGCCAAAATACACACACCATAAAAGACAACACCATAAAAAACACCACACAACATTGAAAATTTTCACCAACCACTGATTCAACATAAAAGACATAAAGTGGGAGTAAAAAAAGATGAGAAAGTTACCTTGAAACCAAATTCGGAGGCAATGTATCCTCACCAAACCAAAACAAGGAACTGTTATAGCTTTTCTCTGGTCCCATATTTTCTAGCTTCCAATTTTGATTTCTATTTTTGGTGCCCACTAGGGTGGACCATTAATATTTTGGTCCACCGGTGCACCATGATTTATCACCAGTAGATCTTAGCATCTTGGAATATTCTTTAATTGGATGGTCAAGATTTGAAGGATGAAAAAAAGGTGAAAATGTAAATGTCAAACTCTTCCCCACCCCTTCCCTCTTTGTCGGAACTGTATCTGTATCACTGTGCCCTAGCAACTACTTCCAGAGAGATGAATGAAAACGAAATCTAAGAATCAAAGAGAAATCATATGTGGCAGTGCCTCTGATTTTGAAGATTAATAAATCATGGATTCCTAAATCTCGTAAAACAAATAAACAACACCATTATTGTTTATTTGTTCCTCACAAGATGGGAGCATGTCGATCTGCAAAAGAAAGATGAATTTCTAATTAGCAATTTTATTCAATAAAATCCCAACTACCCTTGATCAAGCCTCTCAAATGCATCCAAACTCAGGAAAAAAAATTAAACCTTTCTGAAACCCAGGAAAAAAATTAAACCTTTCGAATGAGATCAAGAGCATCTGGGTTTTATTCCGAATGAAATCAAGATTGAGAGCTGATGGTGATTTAGAGCTGATGATGTTTGTGGAACGAGATCACTACCGCCCAGATTTCTCCACCGCCGCTTCTCGCTGTTGAGAGCCAGATCTGAGTTGTGCAACCACTGTCAGACCAGATCTGCCACCCTTCCTTCGATCCACTCCTCTCCAATGTCAAGCTTTGGTGATGCTGAAGTCTGTGAAATCAAAATTGAAGTCTGCAGCTTGACCTTTTGTTCTTGGTGATGCTGAAGGTGTTTGTGAGTGTTGTTGGAGATGGTTGAAGTGAGAGGAGGGGAGAGTGGGAGGGGAAGGAGGAGAAGGTAAAGTCTAAAATACCCCAAGTGCAAAGTCTAAAATGCCCATGGTGCACCGGTGGACCAAAATATTAATGGTCCACCCTAGTGGGCACCTCTATTTTTATTGGATTTTCTATGTTCAAATTGCAATATAGGCTAGTGTATATAAGGTCTATATGTATTATTAGATAGTGATGAAATCTCCAGTTTGAGAAAAAAAAACTTAGTTGAAATAATTTCCTAAGAAATATGTATTACTGTTCCACTAATGTAGAACTAGTTAAATCATTTCAAAACAACTATGGGCTACCTAATGGAATGTGTTGAGCATCTTGAAAGAAGTCAAAGAAGAATTGTAAGTTTTTTCTTCAATTTTATCTATTATGAAGCCTTGTGCATTACAACAAATCTTTCCCTAGCCACCAAACAACAAGTTACCTGCTATACTAAGTGGTAGTAACATGTTAAGAAGAAAATTAAAAAGATAAAAATACATTGTTACAAAAATGCCTTCCTCTCTCCACTTTCTACTTCCACCCACCTCTCCGATCCCTAGCCCTCCGTCTCCCACCTTTCTTCCACCTTTGGGGCGCATCTGAATCATAATGTGGTACTCCATTCCCTTCTGTACTCAACTACGGGGAATTCTCACAACCGATTTCATTTCATTTGTCTTTTTTCCGACTATTTTAATCTTGAGATCTAACAGTTTTTTTGTCACTAAGCAATATTTGATTATTCATTTCGTCGTTTGAAAAAACAATTTGAAAATAGGAGAATTTTCGGCTAGATCAGAAGAGTTGAGAATTTTTATCGGGGGCGTTTTGCACCTACAAGCAACCACAACATACTTGTTTTTGTATTCTTGATCATTATCACCGACCACGACCACCGCATGAAAAACTCCCTTGAAATAAGGGTCTCACTACTTAGTAAGCGGGCAGCCGTAGGGCAAGTGAAACATTCTTTGTCACCTCATGAAAAAATTCATTGAAATGATTGAAATATATGTGACTTGGCTACTTGGCTTCTATTGTATTGGTCTTAATTGGTGAATGCAACTGTGGTGGATGCTCGGTGGTGGCTACTGGCTACCAGCGCTACAACCTGGAAGTGCCTAAGCGGCGGTAGATGTTGGGTGAACTTGCGTAAATTAGTGAAGAAAGTAAATTGGTCAAAAGGGAACATCCATGACATATTTCCATTACACACCACACCCTTTCTTTTCCCCTCCCTCTAACGCTGACATTTCCACCACTGTAATTTTCATTTTCTCCTTCTTCCTCCTTCCTCTCCACCTCTGGGACAACACCAATTTCACCTTCCACCACTCCATCTTCTTCATTGCCTTGTCTGTCACCCTAAGTCGTACCACCATGAAAATGTGACAACCATCCTCACGAGCTCATCTGGCTCACGGCTGCTCCGATGTCGCGGAGGGAGCACCATCGCTTCTCTCCGTCTTCTTCATTTCTCCATGGCGCATAGGCATAATGAACGTGAAAGCGGTAGATCTGGGACAATGGGCCTCAAGTTTGCACTTGACAATGGTAGATCTGAACATTGAGGTGGCAAATCTAAAGAGATATGTAATGGATCTCAATTTTGCACTTAGCGACAGTGAATCCGACTCAATCTGCCGAGGAAACCGTGCAACCGTATAACCCGAAACTAACTAACCCGAAGCATTTCACGATCGGAAACGGATAGAGATGTTAACTGTTCGGTTACAGTCGGATGAGACTTTTTTACCCGAATCCGATCGTAACCGACCGCTGCTCACCCCTAGGAGACTTGTAATTTGAGGTAGTTAAAAAAGTCTTTCACATGTAACCCACATGCTAGTTCATCTTAGACACAACCATAAATAATACCAACGAATAAACACCAATTAAAAAATTGAGAAAAGCCAATTAAAAAGTTCAAAATTATAAAAACTAATTAAAAAATCCGTAAGATCATAATGGCACCAAGAAAAATTTATCTATATATACCTCTTCGTCCTTCTATTTTGTCGAAAAGAAGAATACTAGCAGAGAAAGAAACACTTAAGAACCAAAAACACACAGAATCAAAAATGATCACAACCATTTAATTAATTAAGCCATTGAGATTATAATAATATATTGGCTACTTATTTTATTCTCTAAGGTCAACGACTTTCGCCCTAAAAGTTAATCAGGAAACATAAAATAGCCGCAATTGTATAAAAGATAAAACCACGTTCAAGGAAACATAAATTCGATTCAAGGGCTATCCGATACTGAGCTATGCAAACGAAAATCTAAGTTACAATGATACGACAATTAGTCCAAACACGAACTGCAATCCACAGCAACAACATAAAGCATCTGTACTACTAAACCAGTCAAAGAACAATAAACAAAATCTATCTTAACTTGGAGCGCTTGGGCATGCTACTACTTGCACCGGCTCGTGACTTACCAAAGGCTTTCGCCTTCCTTCTCTGCCTATCTTCATCACTGTCATACTCGTTCCCTTTCTCCCTATCTGCATTGCTTGCTTCCCTCTCCAGCTCTTCCCATGTCTTTCCCTTCTCTTCCTCTGAATCTACCTCAGAGTCCTCATCCTCCTCATCATCATCATCAGACTCAACAAGTGATTCACTGTCAGAATCTTCATCTTCAGAATCAGACTCCGGCTCCACATCAGATGGTTCGTAACCTTTATCAGACTCCTCTGAGTTATCAGATTCTGAATCAGTAGCTTCCAAATTCAGAAACTCCCAACCACCACCTTCAATAAAGCTTTGAGGGTCATCAGTGATTGTCTTTAGGATCTGACGCCAGTTCAGATTCAGCCTACTCTCGTAATATTTGATGTCTGTGGTGTCAAGCCACTCCTTGATGCCATCCAGTGATGTAGAAGGGATAGAATCAATCCTAAGCACATCCCGCTTGAAGTCCTTAAACACAATTGTCATATCAAAGTTCTTCTGCCCAAGCCCAACTCGCTCTAGATTCACAATCTCAATCTCACTTAGTGTAACAACAAGGAATGGGATCTCTATCAGTTCAACAAGGCAGGCTGAAGTAGGAACAATAAATACTGAAGATTTATGAGGTACTCCAGGGAAGCCAAGTTCTCTTAGAGGTTGATCAAACTCCAAGTCAAGTCCATTGAATTGTGGTTGCCCCCAGAGATCATTCACTCTATTCACAAAGGTCTGAAATTCTACATTGATTTTGTTCTTTCGGTCTCTCTCTCTCTGTTCTTCTTCAAGTTCATCAGGGTCATAGGCTGATCTTTTCCCACCTCCAATGTTCTGTACCATATCCATTACCTCAACATAAAACTGAACATCCTTGGTCTTTTTATTTCCTACCATAATGTGGTTGTGCAGATGAAAGTGCAGAAGTGTAATCATTTCATTCTCTGCTGGCTGAAAAAATGCATGTTTAATGTTGGCAAACATTATGTCCACACGCTCATCTTGCCTGGTGGTAGAGTAGCGAAATCCATTCGCATGACCCTCCAGTGTACCCGGTAGTTTCCTTCCACGGCCACCAAAAACAGGGCGGATCCAGAGGTCAGACAACCTTATCGGCTTAAATTTGTTATTAGCAAGCTGCAGTTTCTCCTGGGTAACCAGGGTTGCCCTTTCAGCTCTCTCAGATTCCCTGGCTACAACTTGTCGCCTAAGTGTTTTAATGGACTGCACAACTTCACTGCTATGCCTTGGATCCTTAGAGCGGAATGAAGCCTCCTTCAAATATATAGATCCTTGGAACTTCATTGAATTTGAATCATGAGGATTGAAGGCTGTCCCAGGAACATTAAAAATAATTCTGATAATGCACTTGCGGTTGGTGTCCTGTTGGCTGTTAATTGTTCGAATGAAAGCCACATGAAAAGGAACCATGCTTCCATTTATGGGCAAGAGAACTGCTTCATTCTTTTGATCAATCTGAATCATCATTTCTCTGGGAGGAGGAAGGTCATTTATGTTCTTGTAGGCCACCAGTTCTGAAGAATTCTTCACAGAGGAACGGTTATCTCCTGCCCCATTTCCGCCACCAGCAAGACGCCTTGCAGTTTCTTCATTTTTCTGACGTGCAAGTTCTGCCTGATGCTGCCTTCTGAGTTCCTCTTTTGAAACTTCATGATTGTCTGACCTTAGAGTTGTCTTAGACATTAAGTGCTCTGCACCATTGGCATCAGATTTTGCACTAGGCTTTTCCTCTTCCTCTTCATCCTCATTGAAAGAATACGCCACATCTTTAAGAGCTTTTGAGCTCATAGAAGTCACTACTTCTGTCTTGTCTTTGTTTATGATGACAGTGTCAGCAAGCAAGAGAGAGAAGACCTTGTTCTTTGACTTACTGTTCTCACTCTTCAAGTTCTGAAATCCAAGTGAAACATTGAAGACCATGCCTTCTTTCACTATCTGCTCATTTTTTGCATTAAGATTCAGACTTGACTCTCGAAACTCAATACCGATTCCTGTTCCAGCAGACTTTGTCAAGAAGGGAAGTAAGTCAGGAGCTTCCTTTTCCACAACAGAAACTGCAGCTTGGTATGCGGAACTCAATTTATTTCCAGGCTTAAAAGAACCAATGACAGCTTCATGGGCCTTCAGAAGAACCTCATAAGCCTTACTTTGAAGAGAAATGGCATCAATCAAGAAAGTCCTGGCTATGTTTGAGCAGTAACTCTTATACCGAGCCCCCACAGCACATATAATCACACTGGCAGAGTCATAGTAAAGTAAATCATCATTGCTGACAGCACTAGGCCTCAGATCAAACTCCCCCCCACTCTGAAAAATTGGGGGATAACAAATATCAACATTCTCAGCCTTCAGTTTACAGTTAGCTTTAGAAGGTTCAAGTATAACTTTCTCAGTCTCCTCCATCAAAGTAGAATGAGAAACTTTCTTCTCTTCATCAATTACATTCTCAAGCTTCGAAACCACAAAGTTCTTCATCACACTGGTTGTCAGGTATGCTGCTCTTTTAATAGATGTAAGCTCCTCATTATTCTTAGCAGCAAACAACATAGATAACCCATTGGCCACATCAGTAAGATTAAATTTAGAACTTTTTAATTTTTCAGCCCATGTTTCAAGCAGTTTCCCTTCAGCAGCCTCTCTTGATATGTAACCAACAGTGGGAACATCCCCGCCGTCAGCCTTTGACTGAGTTCGAATGGCATGAAATATAGAATCCATAAGAGTGGTTCCATCATCATTCTTAGGCTTGACATGCAAAACAATTTCCGCACCAACTGCCTCTTTGGCAGGTTTTTTGACTGATTCAAGAATGGATGCCTTCTTTTGGCTGCACAATATATGGACTTGTTTCTTTGTGAAGACCATAATCGTCTCTGGGAACTCAAATCCAAGCAGCCACAAGTTCAGAGCAGTAGATTTCAGGTATCGCAGATCTTCAGAAGGCGGAGGACATGCCACAGCAATTGCATCACAAGAGCCCCAGAGATCAGTTTTGTGTTCATCCCAATGTGAATAAAATGTCTTCATTCTGGTCTGAAATGCATTCAGATCAATAGAATAGGCAGTTCCTGCTGCACTAGCCTTTCCATTGGCAGCTTGGGCACTTCCATTTCGATGGTCTGCCATGGCCAGTTATTTCTCTGAAAAAAAAAAAGACATAAAAAAACAAATAAGAAATAGAAAATTCAGTTATGAACACAAACTCCAAGAGTCCCCTCAGGGCAGTGTAAGGTGGTTGATTAAATAAACAGGGAGTCGAGTCCCACTTTATCATGGTTTGCCTCAAAATACTGCTCCAGCACACGAATGACTAAAAAATTTCAAGTACTCACAACACAATTTAACTATTGCTCAAGTTTCTCTATTCCACACTATACATATGAGCCTTGAAATTAAACTAGGGAATTTCCCATTTCATAAATATCAGAACCCTATAGAAAATGGACTAATATCTCTATAATCTCCAATACACACTGTCCATACATATCAGGGGAAGTCATTAAAAAGGTAAACAAAAGAAGCTCCTGAAATATTTTATACAGACATTGAAGTAGTAAACGAAATCTGTGTGCACATATTGAGCATATACAGTGAGTAATTCCAGTAAATAGTAACTTTCATGAAAAAAGTACTCAGAATACTTCAGTCCAATGAATAAAAATAACTGGACTTTTCACAACATTCAAACCTGGACATGATTGGTTAGCAGTAGAAATCCTAAACAAACACCAGTCTCTTTCAAATTTCAGTAAGCAAACATAAACTTCTATCAGTATGGCAAAGTTACACACAACAAAGCACAGAAGGCAGAGTAACTATACTTGCAAAACTCAGCACAAAATTCAATTTCACAAGAGATCCAGAAAACCAAATGCATAAAACAGAACTGAAGTAAGAATCGACACAGTTTTCGCAACTTGGACGGAAATCAAAACACAGAATTCAACCAACATAATCAAAACATTCGAAAAAATTACCCATGCAAATTCTAGGGTTTTCACGTCGTCCCGCAACCGCACACCGCCGCAGCATCCAACATTTACAGTAAAATACAAAATTCACATAACATCGAAATCCACCAACAAATAATCATGATAGGAAAAAGAACTGGTAGTTCGTTTCACCCGAATTCAGACGAAGATGAAAAAACAAGAAAAAGAAAAGAAAAAAAACTCACTCAGTCGTTCGTTCGTTGTCGAAGGTGTAAAAGCTGCTCGTTTCGCTGCGAAGTTCACCACGAAGGAGAAAGTGCGTTTTCCAGAGTTGAGGAGTGTCTTCTGCGCGGTGCGAACCCTAATTGGTGGTTTTGTTCTTCGAAGAAAATGGGGTAGGGTGTGAAACCCTAATTGGTGGTTGTTGTTGTTGTTGAAATTAGGGTTTTGAAGTGTGGCTCTATGCCATTTGAGATGGAGAAAGAAGAAGAGTGTTGAGAAATGCGAGAGGGTGAAATTAGGGTTCAGTTGTAGCGATGGTCGTGACGGGACTCTTAAAACCGGAGGGAGGGAGTCGCGGTTGAATGAAAATAAAGAAAATGCGCCAAAGTACCGCGGGCAAAATAATGGCATGAATTGTAATATTTTTGAAATTCTAACCGCTCATAGAACCTTCGCGATGGTGGTAGTAATAGTTTTTTTCTTTTTTTTTTCTCTGACATGTGATTTGACTATTTGAGAATCTAGGGAGGGATTCTAGCCATGAGTGCCTAAGCAGAGGGCCTAGAGCCCATTTTCTGTATCTTGGACTTAACTTATTGCATTTCATTAATAAAGTTCCATTGACAAAAATATTTATTTCTTACCTTGAAAAAGATAAATTGTTTGAAATGATAATAACATGCACCAAAACAAGTGTTGATCTAGTGGTAAAATAATGAATTTTGATATACTCACATTCATGTTTTTTTTACATATCATTTTCACTCTATTTTTATCACATCATTTACCATATCAAACTCATTTCTCTCTCTTTTATTCATATATCTCTCTAAAAGTAGAGCGGTAGAGAAGTGTGAAGACAACATTTTTCGTAAAAAATCTAAACCCTTGTAATGATGAAAACACAAATTTGGATCCTGGAAAGTAGACCGTCTAAAACATGTTGCTTAAGGAGTTGTTAAGCAAAGAGCGAAGACCTAGTTTCACAAACAACGTTGTAGCTACACATACAATTCTGTTTCCTCCCACAATCTTTAAGTACATTGGAGAGCTAGGATGCAATTACCAACTTCAATCGCTCTCAATCCTTTCCTCTAAGATTGTACAATCACTTCATTCCGCGGCTCTTCTTAAGCTAATCACATGATCGTTGATAGCCCCCAACTGCACTTATACTTCAATTAATAGCTTGATCATTCATCGAGCACAAGGTTCAATCAATTGCTCAGTGTGTTTGTATTGTTGTTGGGGCCAATGTGAATGTCCATTCAACTCAAACCAACAATGAAGCTTCGTTTACTTTTGTGCCTAAGAAATCGGGATGACGTTGAGGTGGATGCATCACGTTTCAACTGAAATGAAGTAAAAACAAACAAGCACTCAATTGTATTGTGGGAGGCACTGAACCACCCTTGTCCAAAGTTGCTTATAATTCGGGGGCGTATTATTTATTTACTGTTATCCGAATAGTAGTTAAACATGACAAAACAAAACCAACGAGTGAAGAGAGCGTGGCAGCTAAGCTAACACTATGCACGTATGTATTTTTTGGAGGGGTTGAAATATCTGAACTCATTTGCAGTGAAACCTCATAGTAGTAACCAGCCAAAAATAAAAGTAGAGACCACATTATTCGGCAAAAATGGCGGAAACGCTTCATATCACAGGGATCAAAACATGACCCTCCTTGAGTCTTTGTCAAACAAAATTACAAAATAATAGGCAATGCTCCATATTCAGACATCCTCATTAAAAACCGCCTTGTTATTTTTTTCCCTATCAAACTTGGAGCAATAAGAAGACTGAAAAGATTGCACTGCCAGACAAATTTTAAATCCTCACAGGTCCTCAGGACCATTTATCTCCTGCACATGACAATTAAAGCTTTAGGCCTACTTAAATATTAGAATGATAACCTCAAGCAGATCACCTGGACAAATAAGGCTTGTGTAGTTGAACTTAAATACCTTGTTAGCAATCTCAGCTCCATCAGGTATTTCCAGCTTTGCACCTGGTTTTGCAACAATACTGACTTTCCCCTGTTAAGGCACCAGAAAGAATGGAAGATAACAGATCAAAAATCCAAATAAATAGTTTTTTTTTTTCAAGTTCTCAACTGTATTAGGGACGAAGGCCGAATAAATTACTAGCAGTGAAAACATAAAAGGGGAAATTGATATATGATTGGTTTCTTTGCTGACATTCTTAGTTTACTTGCAACAGATCAAAACATTAGAAAGTTTCTAGAACATTCAAAAGGAACATATAAACTTTATGTGGATGATATTTCAAGAATCTGGCATCACGCTATATAATCATCGAAAAACAATTATGTACTCGTAATGTGATAAAATGAAACTTCGATTGTAATTTGGTAGTACTATTAAGGGTGGAGAATGAGTAGCCGAGTGAGGAATCAAACTTTGTACACCATCATATCACAACACACCCCAATGGTCAAATTTTAAAGACCCGGGCTAACAACATCATGTAGCTACAAGTTCGTTAGATCCTGCGGAACCTTTAGAAGAGGAATGGCTAATATTTTTCTGCATTTACTGCTTAAAAATGTGGAAAGTAACGTTTAAAATAGATACTTTATGACTAGACTAATAATTAAAGCAATAATACTCTAAGAGCATGTTTGTTAGACAATTTTCAGTTGAAAAGGTTTGTGTTAAAATTAGTGTTGTTTAATGTGAATTGAGTTAGGGTAGTTTTCTCTGTTGGATAAAGTACATTCACAGGTGACTTAAGTTACATTTACCAGATTTGTTCATTCTTAGCATGGGACCCAGAACCTAAAAAATTATTCTATCTTACTATCCAACCAAAAACAATTTTTCAAACTTACTTCTAACATACCATTTCCAAACACAAATTCATTCTCTCAAGCTTAATTCCACCGAACTTGATTATAATAAACTTGCTAAACCATAAAGAAAACTTGAATCTTAGTATTTCTCATACCCACAAAGTACGCGAAGTCACGTTTGGAATAAGAATGACAAAACATTCAAGAACATAAGTATCAGACATAAGGAAGAATTTAATTCAAAACCTTGAGGATAACACCAGCTCCAAACCATACATCGCCTGCCACTTTTATACTATCGAGCTCAACTATACTGGGAATTGACTTGAACCTGCTCAAGAAGTTGCTGACCTGTGAAGGAGACCAAGAAAATGAATATTATTTTTATCATCTAAGACAAAGTAAAAGTAATAGAGATCTTAACCTTCTTATACTCTGGTCCCAATTCAATAGAAGGGTTTTGAGGATTTGCCCTAGCTTGGTTCCTAAGAACAAATCCATCCTGTAAAGTGTACAGGTCTGACTGCAAAACAAGACAAATTGCCTTAAGCGAATGACTTTCATCAACTTCCAAGCAAGTTATCATGACATGAAAGAAAATATTATGACCTGAACTAGAAGCAAATCTGAAGTTGCCTTCACTGGAAGGAAGCGGGATCGAGGAACGTTGATTCCAATAGTCTTGTCAAAAAACTGTTAAAAGATATGTATTAAGAGCAGTAGAAAAAATAAATCAGTGTTCAGAACTTCTAGTAACATCTAAAATAAACAGTACCTTAATTGCAGCACCGGCAGCAGTTTCGAGTTGAAGAACTTTCACTCCTTCAACTTCCTAAAATGCACAAATTTTGTCAGCAATTTTCCAACTTATTGTCCAGCACTTAACCCAGACTATAGCACCCCTGTCATAGAAACAACAAAAGAGAAAAGTGGTTACGGTCAATGACCGTTTTGCACCTTTGGATTCGGAATAATCTCCATCTTCAGAGCATCAGCCTCAACAAGCCTTTTAATTGCTTTTAAGTTCACCCACCTGTAGAGTATATATTGTGAATATCCCGAATGAGTCTATAATCTAAGACACTCAGGGAACTGACTAGCATAACTTACAAATTATTTGTGTTGAAAATTTTGAACTTCTCTATTGACTTGAATTCATTAACCTGCATGAAGAGGGACAATGAGTGACATAATTAGCAAATTCTCCAACAAATTTGTTTGCCTCAACCATCACCATTCACAAGCCTGTTCCAGCTACCATAAACCTTATTCTCCTTCTAAATTTATCGGGTAACAGATAAACCAACAATAAATTGCAAAAGCATGTTCTAGCATCATACAACTGACTTCTCACTTTAATTCCTAATGAAGGACCCATCATCAAGTAAGACTTATCAACATTATACTATTAATACCAATGGTGGATAAAATTTTACAAAAAAATATTAACACTAATGATTATATAGTTCATATAATCAATGGTTATCAACTAGCATGAGGGTTAGATATGTCATGCAGTTTCACCAAAATAAGAGAAAAGTCTATATCTCTTTCAACTACTAGGCTTTCCTCAACAAAGGATATATCACCAAAGCAACTCTGAGTTCCCTATGCAGTATGTATCATTATCAGACTTCGTTTTTCAAAGAGGAAATATTGTGTTATTTTCTTGAAAACGACAAAACAATCATGGCTTTTTTTCCTTTCCTTTTTAATTATTGAAAATGTTTTTTCCCAGGCATGAGCAATCCAGTCAGACAATTATAGAGCAACCCATTAGTGTAAAGTACAGATCGTTGATTGCCCAAATAAAATATAACTATTTATCGAGTGAGTCATCGCATTCTTAGTTATAATAGCCGACTTAGTTCATCATGATCCTTATTCTTCATAATTTACTAAAACAATTGTCTCCATTTGGGAAAGAGGGATGAACAGGAATGAAAATGACAGAGTTTAAGTAGCTTACATGTTCATCTGGAACTTGAGCGATTTCCAGGAGCTGCATTGAACAATCAAAGATAAATGTCACTAATTACCAATACCGTGAGACTCTAACTGATCATACATCTCTTAATTTTATTTGAAGGTGCAGAAAGCCAGAAACCAAATAGGGAGAGAGAAGGATAGTTATTGAACTCTAGATAATTTTTGTCCCTTTGGTATAAAAACTTGGATAGAACATATCACATTGAAGCAGTTCAAATAGAGCGAGTTAGGCACACCCTACAATCAGAATACTGATTTGATCAGGTAAAAATCTTGGTTGAGAAGAAATGAAATCAGAAACTGGTACGTGCCTGAACCCTTCCTTCATAAGAAATCAGAGTGCCACCTTTCACATCAGCCAATGTCTTGGGAGTCACCTGAAATACAAGCACCGGAAAAATAATATTATGCAAGTCTAAAGCTAAAATAGAATTGCTTGATAACAACCATCTTTGTTTACCTCCATGCAGTATTCATTCTTGTTCTCGATCAAATGATTTAAGATTTCTAAATTAAACTGTCAAGGACACTATTGATACTAGAGATACAGTTTTCATGTATAACTAAAGAGAAATGCAGCCAAAAATAATATAAAAAGAATAAAAGCTTAAAGGATACTCAAGTCAACTACAGCACCCAAGTTATCTGAATTGGCAACAAACACATACTCCTTACCCTGTAAGAGAACAAATAGGACAGGAAAAAATAGGTATGCTAATGACCAAACCAAAAGACAAACCAATTAAAAATAAATTGAGTTCTGGAGTCAACCTGCGATAAAAGTGCATCAAGTTTTCCACTGTTCATTAATGATGAGAAGACATCTCCATGGCCAGGAGGGTACCTATGCATGAAGTGATTACTCATAAATATACTAGCAGAGACATGCTCAAGGTTACAGTTATGACTAGACTGACTAATGAACTCATATAACACTTCCCAAGTTATGAAGGCAGCAAAGCAGACAATTCCAATGTAACCACTGGATGATAGTACGCTTTTAGATTGCCAGTTTTTGGAGATTGGAAGAAGCCAAATCCCTGTGGCATTGCGCAATCCATTCCATATGGTTGGAAGTTGGAACATAATTGAACTCATAATCTTTAAGGAGATTCTTATGCACAAGAGCTCCTTTGGGATGAGAATAAGTGTTTGACTTCTTGTTTTAAAGTCCAGGGTGTTTTACAGGGGTTTCTCTTGTACAAATGTTGAGAGATTGGATAGCTTTGCTTCATTGATGTTTTCTTGTTCTCTTTGTTTTTTTTTCTCTTATTCTGTAAGGACCGTCTCTTATCCTCCTAACTTTCTAATTATCTGTCCACCTTAATGAATTTGTTATACATGCATACTCGTAAGTAATATATTACTTTAAAGATGTATGTCAAACTATCTGATTAAATGTGTCCCTTCATACATAGTTGGGGATAATCCGAACAAACCCCACACTCACGCCATGCATGTAACTTCTAGGCCCCAAAAGTTTGAGGAATGACAAGACAACTATGCAAACTACAAATGTCCCCCCAAGCATGAAACTTCATTTAGAATTAGACTGATTAATATCTCCAAAATGGCTGACATGTGGGGTTTAACTGCAGGACATGAGTAAAACTTAGGAAAGATATGTTAAGTATTTGAATGAATGCTTGATTCATGAGCAGAAACAGTTCCATGCTTCAATCTGAGGGTCTGTGCTATGTCTACTTTCTAGAGGAACAGTTTTATAACAACTGTGTTCCTACCTTGAGAGAACCATACTACAA
Organism: Lotus japonicus; assembly: GCF_012489685.1. Taxonomy (NCBI): domain Eukaryota; kingdom Viridiplantae; phylum Streptophyta; class Magnoliopsida; order Fabales; family Fabaceae; genus Lotus; species Lotus japonicus. Next base: position 9,251,570 of record NC_080046.1, read on the forward strand.
GCTAGCTGTTGTGGTTGGAGAGCCCAAGGCATTATAAACTCCACACTAGAATCTCATACTTCCAATGTGGGACTCATGTTGCATACCTTGTGATTGGACCCTAACAATATATCCTAAGAAATCAGCATTCAGCATAGAACAAATTTGCACTTCCATAATGGCAAGGTGATGCAGAGTTGAGGTGCTTTTAACTTTGTCAGGATCTTTTATAAATGATAGATGTCATCCTGATACAACAGGTACCAAAAAGGGGAAAAAATGCTATTATTGTGGCAACCCTGATTTCCCCAATTCTGTCCCAATGTGAAGCAGAACCAGGAAAACAGAGCAAAAGAGATACAAAGGAATGCTGAGTGAGTTTGAGACTTTGAGATGCTCAGCCCTCTCCACAAAATCCCAAATGACAATCTGGATACTCCTCAACAGTCTCTATCATTCTCTAGCTATCCTTCTAACAAACTAACAATTCCCTGTAACAATTGACTAACTAGCTCTATGTTAGTTAGTGGGTCATTCTTACAATGAACTCCCCTAAGTCTCCTCTCATAGACCCTCTTAATTGGAGGTCTATTCCTATCACATCCCTAAATATTTTTCATAAGATTAACATGAACTCCTTTACATATGTGTCTTGAATTATACATCTACCTACTATTATACCGGTGCAAAACTGCTAATTAAGAAACCTGAATAAAAATATAAAAAGATGCAAGGTTTGCAAAGCAAAACACAAATGAAGTCATACCACCCATCCTTGCCAGTCTGTCCTTCGGATGGAAATGGCAAAAAGTCATCAACAACCAATCGAGGGTATTGGCTCTGCATAAAATTTAGTTTTTGCAATCTAAAATCAAGCAAGAAATTAAAGCTCAATGTCCAGAAAATTCATCATGTATTTAGTGTGATAACTCAGAGACACAAACCTGGTTAAAGGTATGAATCTCAATATTCGAGTTTTTGTATTTTTCAACAATCTACAAACACTCAAATTGTTAGATCAGAAAAAAATTCAGCCTATATTTATATCTAGCACTGAGGGTCCAAGGGAAAGCTCGTGTACCGTTTGAGTGTCATCATGAGTGTTGAACGAGTTCATCAAAAGCAATGGAACACTGCTTCCATATTTGGAATTGAGATTCTACAATAATGCTAGTTATCACTTATCAGTGAAAAGTCCACGAGTGCAAAAACAGAAGAAAAGCCAAGCAAAGGAAGGACTGGAAAATAACCTCAATTTGGATGACAATTAAATCAAGAAATGTCAATCCATCACGAACTTCAATGACAGATCTGCATTTCATTTGTAAACAAATTAAGAAGAAAATTTAGATAGTAATGAAAGGCAAATTAAGATAACTACCTAGCAGAATTCCCAAATCCAGACCTGGATTAAATTTTTCTTCTCCAAAATTTCTATTTTCATAATGTTGACAAGTATTTTTCAATTAATCACTTGAACACACTTGCATTATAAATTTTCCATAAACACCAATATGCATCTATAACTTTTTATGACAACACTAATAATAGGATTGTGAAGTCAAACTTGTAAGGACATTTGTTTTCCATTTTTTTCAAAATTAAGGACTCTAGCTGAAGAAACAATCATTACAAGGCAAATTGATCACATGTATCGCCAGATTCCGCGCTATTAAACCTTAGAAACTTGATTTTCCGACTAGCCTAAAGCACTAACTATCAAATACAGGAAAAATATCTTGAACTTCTAAAGGAAAACAAAACAGATTCACCATACTTTGGACCAGTACAACCCATAGTTGTCCCCAGGCCTCCATTAAGCTTCAACACCACAAGCTTATCTAAGAGATTCTTCACCTGTGAAGAATCTGCACCGATATCGATTCACGCGGTAAACACAAATCGATCTGTGAAATCATCAAATCAACCAAATCGAAAAGCCGAACGAAACACGAAGATCAATTACCTTCAGGAGTTGGTACCAAACTATCATAAGGCACCACCACTTCATCATTAGGCGTCTGGATCTTACTCCATTCAACATGCTGTGCTTCTCCACTGCGATCAATGCATTGAAAAAAACAATATAAATCACCGGAAAAAGAAAAATGCGTGCATATGATCAATTTTGATTGTTAAGCTTCGTGATTAGGCGATTCATACCTGAGATAACGAGCGACGAGGTTGATGAATCCGCTCTTCTCATTCTCACTGCAAAACACAGATTCGAGAAATGAAATTGATGATAATCATCAGGTTCTGGTTGATGAGAGAATGCAGATGAGATGGAAGAGGACCTGATTTGGCTGAGGTGAGCGACGGCGGATTTGAGGTTGGAGAGCTTATCGGTGTCGGCGGGGCTGAGAGTTGCGGTGGCCATCGTTGCCGGTGAAGGAAGGTTCGAGAATGTGAGGTGAAAGCGCGCGGGAGAGTTACGATTCGGCTTCGTTTGGATTGATGGAACATAATGGAGCGGAGCGGAATGGAATATAATGGAACGGAATGGAGCGGAGCGGAATGGAATAAAAATTTCATTCAATTGTTTGGATATTTTATGACGGAGCGGAACAAAGTTACCACTGCGTTGTTTGGATAATGGACGGAGCGGAACGAGTTATAATTTTTATTATTCCTATATTACCCTCATTTTAAAATAAAAGACAAGCTGAAAAAACAGTTAAAAATTGGTAGCCAATGTTCAATATCTTAAGATCTGGTGTGTCTAAATATTGAACATGAATGCTCCTATTAAGAGGCCAATATCACGAGCAACGTACAAACAAGGACAAAAATGGAGCAACAATCACCAAAGGCACCACCACTTGGACAAATAGAAGAAGTCACAATGCCACAACGTACACCACCAGCCATTGAAAAGAGAGATGCACACTAAGCAGCCACAAGAACCACGTAATTAAGAGGCCAATATCACCAGCAACCGTACAGTTGCAAACATTTGAAGAGCAACTATACTTGCAGAGTGTAAATAAATGTATATATATCTCCATGTCCTCACAATATATAAGAAAAAATCTAGTTGCAGTGATTATGTATGGAGGTTATCATGGGTAGAATGGTATTTTCATAATTTAATTAAGTGACCAATTTTCCTTTCCATTCCTTTCCATCCAATTTGGGGGGGGAGTAAATCTGATGGAATGTAATGGAGCATGATGGATGTTGGACCATTACTTACCACTCCCTTCCATCCTATTTTAAATAAACCAAACAATGGACCCATCCCTCCCTCCCCTCCCTTCCACTCCACTCCCTCCTCCTCCATCAATCCAAACGAAGCCGAAGAGTGACGAAGGAGGTGAAGAGAGTGGTGGTGGTTAATTGGTTATTGACTTAATTACAACTTTGATCCTTGATGTTTACCAATTCCACGATTTTAGTCCCTCACCTAATTTAATTACACAGATGGTCCCTGACTTTGCTGACAGTCTGCAACGTTGGTCCTACCGTTTGTTTGTTAATGGATGAGGTTTACGTCAGAGACCAAAGAGCAACTGAAAGTTTTAAATAAATGTGGTTTTTTTTTAATTGCCACCCCAATTTTAAACACACGTAAACCTAAATAGAGAGAAAAATTATACAATGTGATAGGAAGATGAGAAAAAGATAAGAAAACTAAGTGAATGAAGATGAAATGAAAAAAAATTGGATCAAAATATAAAAAACATCTTAATTTTCACATATCATATTCCATTATATTATATTTCTCTCTTTATTTTCCTTTCAATAAAATTTGTTCACACTCGAAAACAACTCACACTTAATGATACATGAAGAAAAAAAAATGAAAAATATGATAGATAATGTGATAAGAAGCATAAAGATAGAAAGAAAATGAAAGAAAAAATGAGGTGCGAAGAAATCAAAACTCTTAACCTTTATTAAATTCATAATTTCTCTTAAGTTTTCCATATTATAAAATACACGTCATATTATAATTGGAAAATACCCAAGGTCTAGGGAAGAAGAGAGAAATGATAGTTCAAGTGGTAAAAACTGAGTGACATATGAATTGGGGAAGAGAAAGTTAAGAATTAATTTTTAAATAGTGTAATTTATTTTTTGGATACACCGAAAATTTCTCCTTCTAAATATCTACCCTCAAATTAGTGAGTGTTGACATATTATTTTTGTATTTTTTTTTAGTAGCTAAAATTCGTCACTAATTTTTTCTTTATTATTCAAATTTTGTGAAAATTTTTAATATTTTTTTTCAAAAGTTGAAAGAGGGTGAGTGAAGTGTATATTTTAAATAAAAATGTGACGTAGTGTTATTTTTTTTTTCTTTTTGACATTGATGGAGTGCTATTTTGACAAACAATAAAGGGGTTGAATGTATTTTGGCCATATTTAAATTTTTTTTAGAGGTTTCCCACATTTGTTTTTTGAAAATACCACATTTTTTTTTTAACTTCCACTACTGGTCTCTCCGGCTCTATTTACGTGCTTGCATTCCACCGTCGCGCACCGCCGTCGCTGTTCACGTCGCCTGCCAATGCTCGCCTAGTCCGGTCTCATTTCGCGGTGCCTCCGACAAGCTATCCCAGTCCGCAACCAAAAACAACGTATTTTTCGCCGCGTTCGACAACTCTAATTGCCACTTGCCAGCCACAATCAACACTTCACTTGTAGCCTGTAGGTATATAATGACAATGAGTTTTGATCGGTGAAGCGCTTGCGGTGGTGATTTTTCCGAAACAAGGCATGAAAAACGTACCCACGGGAAGATCCATGGTTAAGAGAAAGACACCGTTAGAACTTAGGGTAAGTAAAAGTTCCTCCCACTTCAAACTCAATTTCTACATGCTAATGGGAATTGCTGCCTTTGGTTATCCAATTTGTTTGAAATTTTGAATCCTCGACAGAAATGCGATTCGAATTCAATTCATTATCGATGTTCAATAATGATTTATAATTGTAGATAATGCATAATTTGTTCCCTTGCAATAACATTTCATTTTTTAGAGTGAATTATCATTTTCTTATTTCAGGATGAGTTGCATTTCTATTATTCATCATGTTGTCTGCATTTTATTTCTGATCTTAATTGATATGATGATATGGAGTTATAGTAGTGTTGTTCCAATTCGAGTTCCCGAGAATTATATATGTCTTTCCATGTTGACATTTAGCATTTAATTATGGTGGGGGGGAGGGGATTTCAGATTTCTGATATGTATACATACTTGGCAGGGAGAGCAGTTGAAGCGAGCAAGTCTCAAGGACCTTACTAATGAATCGACACCCCCGCTGGCTAGTTCTACAAAGTAAGTATCTTTTGCACCTCTTTCCGTCCATTGTTTCATAATTTGTTAATGTTTGCTTTGTTTATGTTAGTGCCACTGAGGGGCGTCGTGGATTTAAGAAACAAGGATCGTTCGAGACTCCTAGATACACTGATACACAACTCGATGAAGTATTTGCTGCGAAAAAGTCAAGGTTTAGAGTTGCATCCGGAAAGGAAAATGCAAAGGTTATTATATTTTCTCAACTTCTTACTAATATTAGTTTACTCTATTGATATTTTCATGAGTTGTTGAGATTGAACAAAGTCACTTGTTGCTGTGTTCAGGAAAATCCATGTTTGGGGAAAACTAGTAATCTGAAAAATCTGCTTGGTTTTTCTACTTTGGATGCTAAGAGACAGCAAGGAGCTACATGGTTTGCCTCATAGCTTATATATTTACTTGATCTTGCGGCTAAATTTTCCCTATTCTGATTCTGTTCCTAATTTTCTCTCAGCTTGACAAATTCTGTTGCTTCCAGTGAGGTGAGAAAAGTTGGTCTATTGCAAGCTTGTCAAACAAATGAAAATTGCAGCCAAGGCAAGTTTCTTAGTGTTGCTGAGATTTCATCTGTTGCTGATAGATCTTCTGGCTTGGCTGCATCTATTGACATGGTATACAATGGTAACCTCAGACATTTTTTTATCTGTGTGCCTACTTTTAAATCAGTGTAGGCTGTATCATAAATATGTTACTACTCAAATGTATCTCAGGGCAAAGCACTTAGAGGACTAGCCGCACTTGAACCACGGGTTGATAATGGCTTAGCTGATGATTCATCTGAAAGACGTGGAGATTTGAAATCAACCGTCAAAGGAAGTTTCTTCTCTGAATGTCATGTACCCGGTCAGAAGGCCCCTTTGGATCTTACTCTAAAAACCAATATGAGAATAGTTTCTTCCTCTTCAGTAAATTGGTGAGTGCATATGAGAATAGTTTCTTCCTCTTCAGTAAATTGGTGAGTGCATAGGATTGACTAATATCTTGGCATCAAAACTGGTAGGAATAGTTTCTCCTGGAGTGAGCTAAAAAGCTTACCCTGAAATTCATAGTTTATATTTAAAGGAGGTATTTCTAGGTTTATTTAATGCCTCTATAGTTTATAAAAGATAATTGTGCCCAATGCTGATATAGAGCCTTCCCCCAGTTGGGGTGTTTGAATCCCTCTGAAAAATCGGTTAAGGTGGTATGGGACATGTACAAAGAAGCCCTTCGAAGGCACCGGTGAGAAAGGTTGATAACTTGGTTTTGCAGAGAGGTAGAGGGAGGCCAAAAAGAACTTGGGAAGATGTTGTGAAATATGATCTCATTATCAATAATACCCCTCATAATATGTTTTTGATTGAGCTCAATGGCATAGTGTGATCCATATAGCCGACCTCACTTAGTGGGATAAGGCTTTTGTTGAGAGTCTGATGAAGTCCCTACCAACTGTCGCCACCCCAAGTTAATAGAGTTCTGTCAATATTAAATAGATGTGCTGACAGTTAAAACTTAGTAAATATGACAGTTAAGTTGTGATCCTTTTGCTATGTGTCACATCCACATGTTTATATGAGAATACAAAAGCTATTGCGCTGGGCTATATGATGGGAGTCCTATCTCATGATATTCCACAAAACTGATAAGAAGAATGTTGGCATTTGATGTGATATGAATATTGTTGATGTAACTAATGCACGCACTATTCATGCATGGTGTATGGTATAACAAGTATTTTTCTTTTGATTTTTTTCCCTAGCTCTCTATATTCTCAATAGTTGAAGGAACTAGGTAGTATATTGCTTACATAATTCTTCCTTTTCTTAGTAACCATGACATGTTAATATTTCATGTTTCTAACATAAAAGTCTGTTTACCACCTACATAAAACAGTTTTCATATAGACATTGATACCTCAACCAGTAAATAAGACTTCTGTTTATCGCTATTTATGTTGAGAAGCTGTCCTATTTACGTGATTTGTTTGGATTTTTATTGCCCGCATAATTGCCTTGGGCATCCCTCATGTCCTTTTTTGTCTTTAATGAATGCTATTTGTATTTCCTCTTTCAAATTTTCACAATACAAGGTCAGCTATGCGTGGTACCATGAGAGGGTCCAATGGCTTCAAAGATTTGCATTCATGGATGTATCCCCAATCTGTTCTTCCACCTTCTCTCATATTAGTGTTGAGCCAATCAACTGTTGATGGAGGTAATCAAGCAGCTTTCAATGTAGCCCATTTTAGTTTCTTCTCTGTCCTCTTCCTTTTTATTTCCCTTACATTCCATATTTCCTTTTTATGCAATAGAATTGGAGTTCTTAAGAAAACGACAAGTAGCTTGGGAAGAATCCTTTCGAGACCTCTATTACATGCTTCGGAATAACATCTGTGGCCTCTTTTATGGTAATTATTCACGGACGTCTTCTTTTTTATTGGATGAAATTGTACAGATTATCGAATTATTCAAAGTATGCTTTTTTTATGATCTGTAAATTATTATTTTTGTGTGCAATGAACAATTATCTTGATGAAAATACAGTTTCTTGTATTGATGTAGGTTCCTTTTGTTATTATTAATTCAGACCTGGTTTTGATATATTAGGAACCTTCCAAGTTCTTTGTGCAATATTATGTGTGTTAAAATTTATATAAGAATATTGTATGAGACTTTGTGTTGATTTTACCCCTGCTGTTTTCCAGTTTGCACTTCCCAGTTTGTGGTGATGTTTACCGGTGGTGATAGCTCGAGGAGATCAAAATGCTCTATCAATGCTTATATCTCTCGGTCAACCATGGGTTTAAGATCATTGTTAAAAGAGCATGTAAGCATTACTTGTATAACGTATAATGATCTGTGCAGTTCATCTATAAATTACTAGTCAATCATACAGACAGGGGGCAGGGGAGGTAGTTATTTTTATAATATCTGCCTAAGGTTAAGAATACAATTCATTGATTGCATATTTCTAGGAGAATATCAGTGACAGTGCTACAAGGCATATTACTTCTTTATCTTTTTTTGTTGTAGCATTAGTCTTGTCCTAGGTGCCATTATGCTTCTATGGTGTTGGGTCTTTAAAACTGATGGGGCCATGAAGTTAATAACAGGTCACCTCTTGAGCGTCAATAATGTGTGCAGTTTACTTATTAGCACATATGGTTTATTAGGGTTTTATTTTATACTGCCGAATCACCAGAACTTCCTTTTCTATTTATGAGGTTTTTCATTTTTCTTTTTGAATTATTATCCTGGAATTTTCTCATTAATATTTTCTTTGGTTATGATTTCTGAACTTACTTTTGGTTGTATCCACTCTTGAACAGGATCTTTGTTTCTATATGCCTCTCTGCCATTCGAAAGTGGAGCTAGTTGCTACTGAGTCTCTGGCTGAGCTGTTAGAGATAGAGAAGCAAAACTTAGGACAGGTTTGTTTTTTTTTTTTTTTCCATATGTAATTTGCATTTCTATGGGAAACTTCTCAATGATCATGGTAAACAATTCCCTTACATATTACACCCATCTCTTTGTGATTCTATTGATGAATATGTACGAAATAGTGACTACTGAAACTGCACTTCTTTTTTGGCTCACAGCTAGTATTAACTGTAGTGTTTGCAGGAGTTTATATTAATCTGCTAGTAAAGTATTTTCAAACACCATCTTCTAGTTATATGCTGTTACCTCATTGAAAGAGTTTGACGCACAAGACTGTTTTAATAATGATAATGTGATAACACATGATCAGACATAAAAGAGCAACCTGATGCTACAAAGCTCCTGGTATGGCTGATTCTAGGGATTGGACCCTTATGGATCTATTGAAGCCAGCCTTGCTTTGTATCGTAAGAGGCTGATTCCACGACTTGGACCCAGGAGCTTCTTTGTCACAAGGCAGCAACTCCAACTATTGCACCAAGGCTCCCCTTCAACACATAATTAGACATCAATGAATTTTTTATTAAAATGTTTTTAAACTCATGTTGAGATGGATGAAATTTCAATGATTAAAGCATTCAAATACGTGTCCTTCACAAAAATGACATGATACCAGAACTATTTCAAAGTGTCCATGTTTCCTGAATTATGGTAACACTTGATTAGACAATATTTTACAATTTTTTTACAGGTATACTGAATTAAACTCAACTAGTTTATAGATGAAAAGTTAATCAATAAAGGCTTGCAAAATATTATGCCTTCTGCTCTGAAAGTTTATTGTCCAGTGGTTTTTGCTTATTTTCATGTTAATAACTGATTTTCCCATGTGTGCATATATTATGCCTTCTGCTCTCAAAGTTTATCTACCAATTAACTTGAGAACTGTAGTTAAGTTTATTTATACTGTTTTTATTGATTGGTGCTTTATCATTTGAAATAATGCAGACCCGACGGTCAAGGTCATTTTCTGATATTGATAATAGCCCGGAATCTTTGTTGGTTTTCAGTGGCAACAACAATGTACATGGTTTATATGACCTCTTACTTAATTATAGGTGACTAATTAATGGTTAACTTTCTTGGTGGCTTCCTATCCAATTTCCATACGCCATTGACTTATACTTGTTTGATGTTAACACTCGTACTTTTAATCTTGTGGCGGACTAACTTTTATTACCTGTATTTTGCAGAATTCTCTGGACCTCACTGTCTGGTGTGGATGTACCTGTCTTGTGCTCTCCCGTGCCCTTTCAAAATTCTGCTTTGTCTTCTCCTGATGTATGTTAATAAATTCTTGACTTAATTTTCTCTTTTTGTTCTTTCCATGTTGTGTTTCTGCAATTTGTAAATACAAGTGCATTATTGAACTATCGTACCAATCCTTTTACCTAAGTTACTTAAGTCAGAAATTTTGTTACCACTTTCAGTGTTATTTCTTATCGTTGAGTTGTAAATATTGTTAGTAGTTGCTTAATTTTTCATTTGTGCATGAGTCTAGTATCGATGAATCCTCCATAAAACAATCTAGAGGAATCAATTGTTTGAAAGTTATAATTTATTTTTGTACAATTTGTTTAACGCTACAGACTTTATTTTTCTTTTACCCAGCTATCTAATAATACATATTGGAATCTGTATCTTCTCTTTCTCAGATTAAATGCATGGAGACAAGAAGAGCTGAACATTTTGCTGCTTCTTGTAACAAGTCTATTTGGAAAGATGGTGAGTCTGCACCGAGATCACCAGATGGCCTTTGTTATAGCATTGAAATTAAGGATGCGCTTCTTCCACCTTGGATTATTTGTAGCATATGTGCATTGATGAGCTCTGAAGGGAGAAGCTTTGAGGCAAGGTATGAGTAGACATTGCTTGGTGATACTTGTTAAGTTGTTATAAATGAATTGTTTAGATCGAATAGAACTGATGTGTTCAGCTCTGGTAATCCTAAGCACAATGATAGAACTTACATAGTTACATGATCTTGAGATATTTCATCCTACACATCCTGGCATCAATCTCCACTACATTGAGATACCCTTCCATAGTGGTGCTTCACTGTTTTGACATGCCAGTTGGTCTGAGTATTTATTTATGTTGCGATGCTATGGATTTCCCTTGAAACACCAAAGAATTAAAACTAGGTGCATGTTACCTAGTTATTTGAGGCCTAAATGATGTTTGGTTTGTCTTGTGATACAGTTTCTTGACAGAACCTCGCTCAGTTGGCTTGAATATTGCTTTAAAACCAACTTCTGAGAAGTGGGAATATAAAGTTGCCGGTAGTGAGAACTCGCAAGACTGCAGTGATACATTTGGCATTGCAGAAGCTGTAGTCACGTCTTGCTTGTCGTCATGTTCACTCAAAAGCTTAAAGTACTGTGAAGGTTCATATACGGGATCACTGTCCCCTGTATAATTGTATCAAGCAAGAGGAACTTAATTTTCTCACATTAATGGCTAGTCTATTTATAGTATATTAATTCTGAGATGCTAGGTGTGATAGGAATTTGGCATGCTATGCGTCTGGTTCATTTAGCTGTCAAGGAATCAAGAAATAATTCTATAAATGTAAGCATGGACGAAACTTTGGAATTGATTGAAGTGGGCATCATGGGTTGGTTGAATGCAAAGGTCCCAGGTTTTGATCACTCTTTTTGTAATTGGTGTAAGATTCCTATGGATGGCCTGCTATAATTGTTTATGATTTTGTGGTTTTGATATAGCACCTTCAAAAGAGAATTCAATCAATCAAAAATCTATGTCATATTTGATTTATATCATCTATCTGAAATGTGGATCAGCAACATCAGTTGTAACTAAATATTTCTTTAGAAAGAGATCTTGAAAGTTCCCACTGTAACAGCATCCTAGTAGGAAAGTTAAGTCCAAGACATTTAACAAATTTCTCCTGCAACCAATTAAGTCATCGAATACAAATGCAAAATACAAGCTAAATCCATATTTGAAGTACTAAACAAATGGAATATCAGTAAATTTCCAGGAAATTAGGACTGATATATCAAAGATCATTTCATTTGCAAGATAAGTACAAGTATACAGTTGCACGTTGCTTATATGCTTATTTATTGAAAAATACTAGCAACACTCTCTTTTTAACACTATCTTCAACACTCTTTTATTGTTTGGTTAAAATTTTAGTGAAGTCTACTAAAAATATGAGACGCACTTCCAATTTAATGGAACTTGTATGAATTTCAATGTTAGAAGACAGTGTTACCGGTACTCTGCACTACTTCCTTTCTTTAAGCACAATGCATACATCATACATATGAAAGTTCACGCACCCTCATTTCCAAATATAAATATGATATCCTCTTGTGCACGGACCTACCCCATTCCCCTGTACTTCAAAGCCTCCACCTCTCCGAAAAACTCTTAAATATACTTTAAAGGGTGTGAGATAATTATAGTTTTTATAATAACGACCATAAGATGTTTTTTTAATTCTTCCAAATTAGGGGGTTTTGAAGCTTCTAAAGAAGGTAGTTTCTTTTGATTGAATGAATCTCTATATTAAACGTTAAAAAAAACTATAATTTTATCCAACATAATTTTATTCAAAGTAATCCAAACAGATTCTTAATAGTTTTTCCTTGTTGTCTTTATACAGAGTAGTTTTGCGCCTTTCACCCCTATTTTGTTTTTGTTGTTTTTCTTACATATTGAGATACCTTATCTTCATCTACTTTGCACTTTAATAAAAGTTACAAATAATACACAAATCTGTCTTCAAGTCACAAAATTGAAACTTTAGACATACATAACCAGATCATTTGACTAATCACATATATAACAAGTTTTAAGTTGATTAAATTTTGAACGGCTCTTTTTCTCAAAGCTATAATTCCATAGTTTTTATATATACTTTTAGATACTCTTTACCTTCAAGAGTCAAATCAAATGATTGCAATATATTATGAATGGATTTCTATAGTGATTCAGGTTACATCTGTCAATACCTATTTGAAATAATGGAGTGGATACCATATCATTATTCGTCATACTCAGTCCTGCCGCCAATCTCATCCTCACCATCAATGAATGACTTTGCCCAAGTTAAGCTTAAATCTGAAATGTGGGTGTCCGCTAGGGTGGATTATTAGTATTTTGGTCCACCGATGCATCCGGGGTATTTATGACTTTTTACTGTGGGTATTTTAGACTTTTCCCTTCTCCTCTTTCTCCCTCCCACTCTCCCCTCCTCTCACTTCGGTCATCTCCAACAACACTCACAAACACTATCAGCACCACCGTGAAGAAAACGTCAAAAATCACCTTTGATTTCTCCTTTTGTTTTTTTTTCTTTTCAATTTTGATGGAAGGGGAGAGTTCCCCCTCACCAAAGCATGACATTGCAGAGGAGTGGATGGAAGGGGTGAGTGGTAGATCTGGTCTGACACACCATCAGGCAATCTGGTCCGGCTCTCATTGACAAGGAGCGGAGAAATGTGGGTGTGTGTTTGGTTCTCTTCTTCATCTTCTCCTTCATGTGCGTTTCAGTGTCAGTGAGTTTTAGTAGATCTCAATTTCTCCTACTGTTTCAGTCTCAATATACACCTCAGTGAGTTTCAGTCTCAATACACGTCTGGTTCCCTTCCCTTTTGAAGCTTTGACTCAAAACTCTGACCCAGATCGCTCTCAATCTCTCTTGGTGAACCAGATCCGTTTTTTTTTTATGTTTTATGGGTTTCAGAAAGCTTTAATTTTTTTTTTCTGGGTTTGGATGTATTTGAAAGGCTTGATCAAGGGTATTTGGGATTTGAAGGGTTGAATGAGGTTGAGATTTTTTTTTGCATCTTGTGGGATTTTATTTCTTTTTTAATTTCAACTTTCAGCTGCACGTCGAGTTCTGTACTGGGTGGGGAAAGCTAGGCATGAATAACAATTGGGTTTTTCTTTTGAGCTCGTTAGTTTGCTTTGTAAATTCTCCCATGTGTTTGCAACCAGTGTTCTGCATTTGTTTTCTTTTTTGTCTTTACCCAAAAATATGGAAATGGTGGTTCATGGAATTGATGGAAGTAGTACCTCATGGAAGGTGTCACCGCGATTCACTTCTCCAGCAAGGAGGGGAAGGGTGGGGAAGAAGTGTCTGAGTCATTTACAGTTTTACCCTTTTTACATTCATCAAATCCTCACCATTCAATCAAAGAATATTTTAAGATGCTGAGATCTAATGGTGATAAATGATGGTGCACCGGTAGACCAAAATATTAATGGTCCACCCTAGTGGGCACTTGAAAGGTGTGCGTGTGTGTTTCGTTTTTATGTATTTTAATAATATAAATTGTTATTATATTTCTTTAATTATTTCAAAAGTAATTTAGATCATAATTGACTATAGATGTTTATTATCAAAAAGCATAATAAAAAAATGTATATACAACATTACAAATGACCTTTTTTGGGGTTGATACATTATAAAATACTAGAAATAAACGTTTCTTCACACTCACTTTATAGTTCAAAAATCCTTTTTTTTTTAAATGAACATGTTTTTGCTTACTTTCCTTTCTAGGTTTTTTTTCCTGTTACATTAACATCATATTTCGATCATCTATCTTTTAATTTACATCTTTTTTTGTGAATGAGATTCAGGGGGTTTCCTCGTCTTTGGAGGTGGCGTGTGGCCTTACTTAGCTTTGTAGGTGTGGCAGAGCTACATGATTACGATAAGAAGTGTACTTGCAGAAAACACTCTGATTATTAAGTTAGTGAGATAGCAAGAAGACAATCCCAAACTCTCAAGAAAAAAACTCATAGTTTAGTAAGAATAAGAAGTGTATTTGGTAAATTAACGATCACACCTATATTTCTAGTCCCAGGATCTGTCCTCGTTGTCTCTGAAGGTTGGCTCCAGTCCGCTTTGCTTGTTTATCATTAATCAGATTGTCGTGAGACTTCTCAGCTTTAACTAGGAGAGGTTGTTCCTTTACTAAGTCACTAAATTTGCCCTAATAGTTCTCACTTAACCCTAAAACCTTTGAAATTGGATGAGAATTTTTTGGGACATTCTAGCTTTTTTGGTTAGTCGGAATAGTCCTATCAAACACGTAGATCAACTAACACAAAATTGTTTTAGCTTGAGCAGAAAATTAGGAAGTTGCGTTGTTGAGAAAATTTTGTTGTTCATAGATGTCCAACCTGACTCGAACATGATTGTCGAGTTTTGATTCATTCACACTTGTACTTCATTTCCACTCCACTTTTGATTATTTGTCTTATCTTTCAACCACCTACCAAATAATCACAACTTTTATTTATCTCTTTTTTCTTCACTTATTTCCACTTTCTAATGGGTGTGAATTAGTGAATAAAACTTTATTCTTAACACCATAGGGGATGGAGGATATATACCTATGTTTATACCCAAAAAAAATAAAAATTAATAAACATAATAGTGGGCCTTATCTTTTAGCGTTGATTTGCAACCTTCCTGTGTCCACTACACCTGGCAATACCTAAATAAATACCCACTTTATCTAATCTAATATTTCCCTAATAACTTTTCTCAAGAAAAACAAAAACCCTTTATGAAAACATGTGGTGAGAAATTTAGACAATAAAAAAACAGAGAGGGAAGACAAAACAAACCAAAAAAAACAAGTGGTGGAGAACGATCATTATCCATTTTGCGCTTTAACACGTTTCGGCATCTAAGTTGTCCGGCGGCAAGTAGCTCTGACGTGGCGAAAAGTGCATATGAAAAAACAAGTCCCTCTCTCTTTCTTTCACTCTCGCTCTTTAATTTCTGATCCACAACTCATGGCTTGGCCTACTACACATTACACAACTCTTCTTCTCTTTTTTGTGTTTTTTAATTTTTAATGAACGATGCAGATATTTTGACATCACAAATATCCTTCTATTACTAGATACCACAATTTAATTTGTAGTTCATAGATTGCGATATCTAATTTTTTTGTCAGTGCGCCACTTGTATTTGTATGCATGGTGGATCCTACTCGTTTCTTCCTCACTCTCACTTATTACTATTGTGTTCTCAGTTTCTCATTTATCAGCTGTTATATATGGATATTAATTATTTGGGTTAATTCTATTTTTGCTCACATTCAAGCGTTGATTTTGATTCCCAACTGAGTAAAGGTGTAAAAGCACTTGTGCGTTTAGAGAAATACATCATGCTTCATGGTGGTGATGTGTCCGGTTGAGTGACTAAAATTAAATTTGTCTAAGTTTAGAGGGGTTAACTTATTTAACCCATAAAATTAGAATAGGAGAAGTCTAGTGTTAATTCTTATTTTGGAACAAGTGTCATGATTTTGTGATTTTTCTTTGATTATTTTAAGCTTTCTTTTGTTCAAGGGTAATAATAGAGATGTCGACTTTCTAGTTAAATGAGATTTTTCTAATTTAACTGTATCTTGTTTGAGGAGATTCTTCTCAAACGATCTTTTGCTACGTCGTAATGGATATGATATAGTATAAAACTATACAACATTGTGTTTATTCATTATTTGGTGCTAACATTCTATTGTATAAGTTTATTCATTAATTCACTCTTATACATTATAATAGTGAATTATTTAGTCCACTTGTAGATGATCGACAATGCCGTATAAGATTAGTACGTATAAGCTATTTGAAATTATTTAATCAACTACCACATTAATCACCACCCTACACCATTGCCGCCACCACCGTTGTCACCATTGTCACCACTATCACCACTGTCATTGTCACCACCACCACCACCAACTTCACTACCATCATCACTACCATCATTCATTACTAGCACTATCGTACTACAACATTGCAACTACCATGACCCTTATCACGTCCACCACAACCAATTCCACCACCACCCTCGCCATGGTCTCCACCATCATTATACCACTATTGCCACTAGCACCACCACCAGTATACCACTAACACCACCACCACTCTACTGCTGTCCGCCAACATCCACAACCAACACCACTACATCCACAACGCCATTGTTGCCACTACCGCCTTAAAACACTACCACCACAACAACTAACTCCATCATTGCTTCACAATTCCCTCCACCATTGTCCACCACTACCGCCGCCACTACAACCATCACAACTCTACCTCCACCACTGTCACCAGCACAACTGTTGTCGACATCACCACTCAATCCACCACCACTACATCCACATCCACCACCCTTCACCATTAGCACCACTGTTGTCGCTACCTCCACCTTTTGTCACCGTCATTGTTGTCGCGACTACCACCCTACCGCCACCATTTCTTGTACAACCACCACCACTACTGCCATCATTACCACTATCTCTACCATCACCACTCTCCACCTCATGTCCACCAAATATACGACTATACTAATTTAATTGATATGATAAATTATACAATGTATGATCAAACATTGTATAATATTATTTTTTTATCTGATCATATCCTCAAACCTAATACTACAAGACTAATATTAAATGATCTGATACTATACAACATACCAAATGAATGTCAATGTATTGGCCTTTATTGTTTCTTTTACTTAATTGTATTTCCTTTTAAAAAAATCCATGTTTAATAAATAATATATAATTTGGTTATACATAGATTTGATCGTAAACTGATTTGAAAGGCACTTTGGTTGAAGTCAAATCGGCTGCCAAATTAATTCAAGATAGAAACTTTATGAGATGTTTAATCATACATATAAAAATATAATTTTGGGTGAGAGATCCAAACAAAATTAATGGGCACAAGATCACAAACAAAGTTTAATAATTAGTTTTTTAAGTAAGTGATTGGAGGTTTGATTGTCAATTCTTATAACTCTTTTGGTCAGACGGCTGAGACGATGAATTAATCCCATAGTCACTAATTGTGGAATATCTTATTTAACACTTTTTGTAATTTTTTTAGATCCTAATATCAAAATTAATGATTAAAAAAACTTCAGTAGCATGAAAATGGAAGGTTGTATAAAATAATAAATTAATAAATCTAAAATAAGTAATTAACACTAACTAAAACCATAAAGAAAAAAATTAGGGAGAATATTTGAACAGAAACTAATAAATATTGGCATTTATCTGTTTCGGTATTGGAAAAATGGAAAGAAAAAAAAAAACCATGCGCCACGTGCATTGAAGTGAGTGAACGAACAATTTTTCATAGTTATAATTTTTTTTTATTTTCAGAAAAATATAAATAGAAAACACTGACCATAAATAAATACCAAACATCTTGATTTAAAAAAAAAAAGAAGTATAGACAATGTAGGCAACGCGTGGTGCTCCGCAACCCGCGAGTCGCGTGTTCCCTACAGTCGCACCCGTGAGTATGACGTGTTCGAAATTATCCACAAAGTGCGATCGTTGTAAACGCTTTTCTTCGTCCACCGAATTAAAAAATGCAAAATTTCATTATTTTCTTAAAACAACAGTGACACGCCACGTGTCCCCAACAACTCTCGACCTGAACCACACGATTCCTTAGAATTCTCGCGATTTCCATGTCGGAAAAAAAAAACACTTTTTTTAATCTCACTTTTTCGACCAGAAAACAGAAAAATTCAACATCTGACGTGTCAACACTTCCTTTTTCTTCCCTTCACTGTCTATAGTTCTCTTCTTATTCATTCTCTTCTCACTTTTGTTGTAACCTAACAAAGCTTTCAACTTTTTCTCTCACGTTTCATACCAACAAACAATTTTCTCCAATTAGAGAAAGGGGTAGAACTTAGAACAAGTAGAAGCTTGAATCAACGGTGAGGATTCATTTGGAGAGGTTTTTGCAGGATTGAAATAACAACCTCTTGTTTTCTGGGATTCCACTCCATTTTCTATCTTGAAAAAAGCTGTTATTATGCACTTGATTAAGCATGATCAATGGATCTTATAGATTGAGAGGGTTCTGTGATTCTGAGCTGAAGATTAGTGTTTGGTGAAGTGGAGAGTCAAGGTAGCTTTTGTGTCATAAATTAATTACCTTTTGGATCAAGAAGGTGGGTCCAATTTTGTGAAAAAAGTTGTTGATTCTGTTTCTAGCTTTCTAGTGGAGAGGTTGAAGGCTAGGACCTGAAATTTGTAGATCTGTGTGTGAGGGAGGAGAGTGATATTCAGTGGTGAAGTTGAAGAAAGTTTGGCACTTGTGAAGAGGGAGAAGAAGATTTTCACCAGTGCTTTCTGCAGCTATGGCGATTCAAGTATGTAATATATAAGTTTTTGCTGTGTTTTTCTTTAATATAAACTATTTGATATTGTACTTGCTTTAATTGTATTGGGTTACTGAGATTGTGGTTAAATTTTGATTGTATTTTTTATGGATTTGCTCTGATTTCTTGCTATATATTCCCATGGCTTGTGTGGGGTATGCTTGTTTTTGTAGAAACGAGAGATGAAAAGAGAGAACTTGGTTTACCTCTTTAAAATGTCCAAAATGAATATATTTCAGATATGGGTTAGCAGCAGGGATCCTGCTTAAAGGATTATGATTAACCTTGTTCTTGTCTTCATCAATGGACTAATGAAGTATTTACTGGTGTTTTATTTTTCAAATATTTCTAAGGGGTCATTTCTTGTTGAATTTATGGTTATTGATCATTTTTCAAATAATTTCTTGAAAGATGAGTTATTCCTTGGTGTGGATAACTGATTTGTGGTGTAGTAAGCGCTTATAGTTAGATTATAGTAAAATCTTGGTTCTCCGAAATGTTTACAATTGCATTATATCTTATTGCTCTCTATCTAATGCAGGATCAAAATGGATTTACTAGATCACTAGTTAGCCCTCCAGTAGGAAGTGGAGTTGTATCTTTGAGTTCTGGATCGCATTCTGCAACTCATATTCAACTCGATGATCCGTTATCTTGCGGGAATGACTATGCTCTGAAGGTTCACCATAGACTCTTGTGCATTTGTGTCACTGGCATATATAAATGATTGATTTTCACCTCTTGGAGTCATCTTTGTTTTGATCAATTTTCTTTCTTCTTCAACAGGCAAGGAAACCATATACCATTACTAAACAGAGAGAGAGGTGGACAGATGAAGAACATAACAAGTTCCTTGAAGCTTTAAAGCTGTATGGCCGGGCCTGGCGACGCATTGAAGGTATAATTAGTTTACAACTTCATGTCTTAAGCAACTATGCTATTAGGAGCTAAAAAATATATATGAATAAGTAATGAAGGAGTATGATTGTGCTTGGTCTAAGTTTTGAAATGCTTATTTTCACCACAGAACATATTGGCACAAAGACTGCTGTGCAGATTCGAAGTCATGCTCAGAAGTTTTTTTCTAAGGTTTACTGCTCTATTTCAGAAATCGTTCTCTGCCGCATTTTAATACATATACCATGATTCATATATCAACATATGTTATGATTTTCATGACCATAGGATATCCAACGTGCTAACCTCATTGAGATTGAAGGGTTCATAGATTTCTCGTTGAATCCACTCTAACTCCTTTAACTTTACAACAGGTTCTTCGTGACTCTAGTGGGAAAATTACGAGCACTGAGGATTCAATTGAGATTCCTCCTCCAAGACCAAAACGAAAGCCGATGCATCCTTACCCTCGTAAGCTTGCTACCCCTAGAAAAGAAATTTCGATCCCTAGAAAAGAGATTTCGATCCCAGAAAAGAGAATGAAGTCGAATTCTCTGAAGTCATTGGATTTTGATCAAGAAAACCAATCCCCCAAATCAGTGCTATCTGCAGTTGGTTCCGAAAGCCTTGGGTCCTCTGATTCAGACACACCAAATGGAAGTTTATCCCCGGTATCATCCATTAGTCGTGTCCACACAAGTGGTTTTACACTTGCTGAATCCAGAACACCATGTGAGGAAGCTTCATTGAATGCTGATTCCGTTCATGATGAGAAAACTCTTATGGTACGGCCTGGTCCATCTTCATTTTATTTTCTACAATGTCAATCACTAGAACTGCTTGAGAAAACGATATATGATACTCTTCTGCTTGATTTTTCAGAAATTCGAAAGTTTTTCTGCGAAAGAAGATGCAGCAGAAGAATCATCCAGTCGAACACTCAAACTTTTTGGGACAACTCTATTTGTAACTGATGAGGCATGCAAACCATCTTCTCCAATAATTGAGGCATGCAAACCAATACCTCTCGACGTACGTGCCCATTGCCTTAGCGAGGGGCATACAAAATTGGAACTTGTTGGCAACAGTGCACTAAATGAAACATCAACCATATCCCAACTAAGGGTGAGAGTGAGAACTGCATCATGTGGGAAAGGTTTTGTGCCATATAAAAGGTGCATGCCACAGACCGAAAACCAATCTTCATCTGTAACAGCTGATGACAGAGAAGAGCAATGCATCCAACTTTCATTATAGCTGACCAGAATGCGTTTTTCTTCAAAGCAGTTTTCCCTTTGAGATAGACTACTAGAATGTTTGGATCATCGGTCCTTTTATCATACTTAATTTTGAAATCCAGAAGCTACTGATTCTGACTTCAGAACGTAGAAGGTTTCCAAACATTGAGCTACAGCTGTTTCAACTTGAGAGGGAGGGAGGAGGAAAAAAGGGGGAGCTGAAAATTTTGACATTTCTGAAGCGTTGTAAAGCTGTTCAAACTTCAAATCCAGCAACCTGCCTTTTGTATATTTTTACATTTTCAACTGTGAATTGTCTAGTGGTTTTTGTTTTTCAACTTTCTCCTCAGTTGCAGAAATGCTAGTGACACTTTTCACAGATTCTTTTCAACACACCAAATATGGAATGAGACTTGCATGATGACTGATGAGTGTGTTGAAGAAAGTTTGTTGAATATGATGGAATTACTCCCAACATTGCTTCTTTTTGTGGATTTAGAGAGGGAGAATCATTGGCAGCGGACATATTTGGGGGCAGAATAAAACCTTGGGAGTGAATGTTGTATTGGAAGAATAATGTTATTAATATACAATGTTATTAATTGCGGATGAATGGCGGATTATGGAAAAAAGCTAAAACAAAACAACAAATAAATAGAACTAACAACTTATGTTATCAAATATACCTCAGTAGTCAACATCATAGATACATAAGTATCACACATAAGTTTAGTAGATAGATTTATTTAATTTTCATCAAACATTACAAAGAGTTCAATACTTCAATTCCTAAATAACTAATCATCCTCATTACATATGCCAAGTAGTCTTTGACATTACCCACTTCATAAATATAGAAGGAAGGATCACTTTCACTTTCCTTAATACACAATGAATTATTGAAAGCATCATGTCAAGCTCTAGGCGCCTGCCGTAAACCATAAATGGCTTTATGAGGAAGTTAAACATGATCAGGATGTTATTAATCCTTAAGACCAGGGGGGTGAGCCATAAACACGTATATTCTTTAAGAGCGCCTTGATGAAAGACATTTTTGATATCCTAATCATGCATGGGCCACCTATGAACAAGTCAACAAGAGTAAGAGTAGAACAGTTTAGTGACCAAAAAAAAAAGAGTAGAACAGTTTTAATTGTTTATGGCAAAATCACTCTCCTTAGAGTCTAAACCAGGGCATTGAGTTTAACAAGAAATGTTGCCACCATGATTCCTTTTTTAGAAGAGCCACTTGCAACTTGAGATTCGTTGGGAAAGATTACTAGAGCAAAAAGAGCGCTCGTTAAGGCTCAAGATCTTTTTTGGTAGCAAGTAACTATTGGGTGGCTCAAGGTAGCAAGTTCAGGTCTTGAGAAAATGTTAGTGGTCAAGGATTTGAAGTTAAAGGAGGAGAGGGATTGTTACCTGACCTGATGAAGAACCTGAACACAAGTGGCTCTCTTAATTGGAACGGGAGAATGACACTCTATGTTGGATTGGGGTGTCCGCAACCGATAAGATGATGTGTTTGGATTGGACATCAAGTGGTGGAGGGAAAAGATGTAGTTGTTAGGTTGTGAATAAGGGAGGGGTATGAGAAAATGGAGTCTTAAATCTTCACATGACTTGTGTTTGAAATGAACAGACTTGATCGTGATGAAAATCACTTTCCTTAAAGTATTTCAAGCACTTTCTGAATTTTGTCTTAGAGTTTGGATGCAAGAATACCCAGGATAATCAGCCTTGCTTTGAGTTTGCACAAGACTAATGAAATCTCGAAATGAAGCGAAGTGTTTTGTGGAAAATCAGAGGATATGATTGTGATTAATGAATTCTGAATATGCACTGTATTTATAGGCAAAAACAAAACAATGTATAAGGTTGCGACCCTTCATAAATTGTATCTGTTACCAATAGTTGCAAAAATCCGAATTCAAAAACGAGCAAAACAAACGGACGATACAGCAACCGCGTTGCCGTCGTTGCGTCGTGCTTAAGTGCTCAAGTGTCGTGCCGTCTACAAGACGCCACTAGCGCCTCTACGCCCGCGCCGGTGTTGGCGACACCGGCGAGGGGTGGTGTGAATGGAACATGTGACATAAAAGCTTGGGACCACCAAACCATGCACATGTGGCACTATATCCTCTCTTTGTCTCTTTGTTGAATGGTTGACATTTAATGATATATAAATGCTTTGAAAAGTTGCTCCACTTTCTATGTGGGACTTCATTCAAATCCATTCAATGCAACACATTTTTCATTTTGGAACACTATGTAATTATTACTCCTTGAGTAAATATTACAACAACTTGAGGTATAAATCTGCTCTACGATCGGGTCAAAAAAGTGGTAGGCATATCGCGAGTCAACATAACCAATGAAAATGCATGGTTGAGACCGTGGTTGAAGTTTGTTGGAGGCATAGGGCCCGAACATATGGGAAGTAGAGACAACCAAAGGAGTGAAGGCGATGCAGGGCCGTCTCAACCCTAAGGCCAGTAAAGCCCTTACTTTAGGCCCCAATTTTTTTTTTTAAATAGTATATATTTCAAAGGAAATTATCCAAGAATAGACCAATTAAATAATTTATTGAGTGCCTAAAATAAATTCATTATAATAATTTAATAAACTATTTTGCATATAAAAAAGCAAAAAAAATAAATTTTATTTAAATTATTTATATAAAAAATTAATTTTATAAAAGCCCAATTCTTAGAATTCGCTTTAGGTCTCAATATTGGTTGAGACGACCCTGAGGCGATGATTGGTATGCAGTTGAATTGTGAAATACCTAGAGTGGTTGAATGTGGAGAACAAGTATGAGTAAATGATTGATCAAGTATATCATGAATGTTGTCCGTTTATGATTGTTTAATGGCTACAAAGTTGGTGGTTTAGGGGACTGTGAAATTTCACTTCTTCAGTTTGCAGATGATACTGTGTTTGTGGGGGATGCGACTACTAAAAATGTTGTGGTTCTTAAAGCTATTCTTCGCTGCTTCGAGTTAGTCTCAGGTCTCAAAGTGAACTTTCAGAAAAGCAAGCTTGCGTCTGTTGCAGTTGGGCTTGATCTGATGCAGAGGTTTGCTTCGATATTGAATTGCCACACTATGGAGATCCCCTTTGTTTACCTGGGCATTCCAATTGGGGCTAGACCTGACAGTAGGAGAACTTGGGACCCAGTCATTGCTAAATTTAGAAGTAGATTGTCAGCTTAGAGACAGAAAACTGTTTCTTTTGATGGGCGGATTTGTTTAATTCATAGTGTTCTTTCTTCCTTACCTCTGTTCTTCCTATCTTTTTTTAAAGTTCCATCTTGTGTTGTGAAGACTTGTACTGCTCTTATGAGAAAATTTCTATGGGGTGGGAATGATGAGGACAAGAAAATTGCATGGATGAAATGGTCTCAAGCCGGTATGCTTACCTAAGGATTGTGGTGGATTGGGTATTAAAGACTTGTCTCTTTTTTAATAAGGCATTACTCGGGAAATGGCTGTGGCGATGGCGTACGGAGCCTACTTCTCTTTGGTGCCGGGTAATCAGGGGAAAGTATATCCTGAGTGCTTGTTCTAAGGAATCACCCGTGGTGGCGTGATATCCAGAGGGCCAGTCAATTTAATGATCTAGATTGGTTTGGGGGTGTTGTTTCTAAATCGATTCGGTATGGGGATGCCACTGAATTCTGGCATGATGACTGAACAGGGAGTGGCAGTTATCGATTATATAATTTATCTAGATTGAAGTGGAGTTATGTATGTGATTGTGGATGGTGGGAACAAGGCGTGTGGCGTTGGAGGCTTCTATGGCGTCGTCCTTTGGTTGGAAGAGAATTAGTTTGGGAACAAGATCTACTGCGTGATATTGGGGCTAAGCAGTTATCTGAAGGTGTATCACCTATTTAAGTTCTTCTTCTTCTAATCCTAGTTATATTTTAATTCCATTTTTTTTTAATTTGTTATGCTTTGAATCAATATACCAAAATCATTTTAATCTTCTAAATGTATATAGGAAAACATAAAATACAAATTTTTTGAGTTAATTTCCAAATCAATCCATTTTTTTTTGTACATCGGAAAGATAAATTGCACCAGCCAGGAATCGATCCCTGGACCTCCCCATACCCAATATGTCCCCCGACTCTTACCACATGAGTTATCCTACGAGGACTCAAATCAATCCCTTAAAACTATTTGATATCAATTTTTTGATGATATATTTGATATCATTTTTATCGTAACATTCATTTTTTTGTTATGTAATATAAAAAATAACCAAATCATAAAAAAAAGACTTTGTCAGCGTACACCATTAAATATCAAATTAATTATAAATTATTAATGGTAGAAAAGTCACAATTAAATATCTTAATGGTAGAAAAGTCACAATTAAATTTTATTAATTATTCTAATGTCATTAAAAACCATTAAATATCAAATTAATACAATGGTTATTTTGAAAAAGTCGCAATTGATTTTTGTTAACTATTCTAATATCATTAATAACTATTAATGAAATATTAGTAAATTAATTATTTTAAAAAATATAGAACTATTTAATATTTAAATTACTAAAAAATTAGAAAATATAAATATGACATTATCTACATACTAGTTATAGTATGAGAGAGTAAACTTATGAAAAAATACATATGATAGTATATGATAGGATAGGATATAATACAACACTTGCCATAGTATATACTATATAGTATATGATAGGATAGGATATAGATATGAATTATTATTAACTTTTAATTTGGAAAATTAATTAATTCAAAAGCAAATATAAGATAAGACAGTAGTATTTTAATAATGGGATATCGTATCAATGATATTTTATGATTTATTGTTCACTTACATATGAGAATTTTTATTAATTATGTCAATGTTTATCATTATTAATTCATGTATTATTTGTATCTTGTATAGTTAATATAATTAATATTTAGAAAAATTAAATGATGAATTAATCACATCTTTGGTGGAATTCTAGAGAGTTCAAGTTGTGATTTGGAATCCAAAAATATTAATTTGTTTATTTGGTCTAACTTAAATAAAAATCTTTAATTTGTACAGAAGTTTTTTTTTTTGATAGGCTAATTTGTACAGAAGTGAGGATAAGGATTGCTTAAGGGTTCCAGATGGATCCAATAAGATTAATTTTGAGCATGGTTGCTGTCAAGATAAGTTGGGGTGGATTATCCTGTATGTGATAATAGTTTCTATTGTTAATTAATTGTAATTAATAAAAATTCTTCACACTATATTAATGATTAATGAATATATATATATATTATTTTATAGTAAAAAATTGATACCTTGATAATCTAAATAATTAATGCATATACTTATTATATTAGTATTATACAAATAAATAATAAGTATTATATATTATTTTATTCATGCTTTATCTTATGTTTATCTATATAAATGATAGTCAAGGTAATAAGAAAACACACCATACACTATATTTTGACATTCTTTCTTGCTCTAATTTCTTCGTCTTTTCCAGATCCCTACCATGACCAGAAAGAAGGTGAAACTTGTGTTCATGATCAATCTTTTGAAGAGGAAGGCATCATTGGAGAAAAGGAAAAAAGGTTAGAGATTATTATGTTTGCTTTAATTTATATAGACCATGAAATTAACCTTGTTATTTTACAATTTATAAAAAATTTAGTTACTCTTTTCTTACATTTTCAAGATTCCCTTTTTTTGACTCTTAATGTGTGTCTTGGTAGGTATTAAGAAAAAGATTGATGAAATTACCACCCTTTGTGGGATTGAAGCATGTGTCATATTCTTTAGTCCAAAGGATCCTCAGCCAGAAGTTTTTCCAACCTCATTGGAAGCACATAAGGTGTTATCTAGGTTCAAGGAAACTCTTGAGTATCAAAAAAATATGTTGTATCAGGAGAGCTTCTTGAAGGAAAAGATTTCAATAGCGCAAGAGAAACTAACGAGACAACTGATTGAAAATAGGAAGAAAGAGATTGAACTTCGCATGTTTGAGTACCTGAGTGCTGGTCAAATTTTTGGTAATGTTAGCATGACTGATCTCAATGATATATCATGCTTGATTGATCAAAAATTGAAGGAAACTGAACAAAAGATCAATCAGATCCAAGCTGGAGAAGAGTCTGTGACTGGAGCAGAAATTGCGAGTGGAGGTCTTGTGAATGGAGCTTGATTAATTCGTCCTAGGTATTGGTTTATTGTTGGGAAGGCGTTAACTTGTGCTGGGAGTGTATGGTTCCATGTAATTGATGCTTTTGGGATGTTTTTCTTGGGTTGTAACATTTTGGTTGAGTACTCTTTTTCCTTCATTAGGTTTTTTTTCCATTGGGTTTTTTCTAGTAAGGTTTTGATGGAGCTCATTCTTTGGTTGGCCATCCAAACCGGTTTTCGAAAAGTATGATATTTAGCATTGGTGTTTTATATGCTTATACCTTATGAGAGAGTTGTTCTCATGTGGTTATCGTTTATTCAATAAAATTGTTTTGTTTTAATCTCTTGTTTTTAAATGTGTCATTTTGTAGACAGTAATAATCTGTCATAGTCTACTCTTCATGAATATTAATTTCATGTATTCGAAACATATAGGAGTATCTAGCAAGTCTCTCTTCTTATTAAAGATGTTTACTTTTCTGTTTAAAGTTGTGATGATGATGATCAATGGAGTAATTGGCTTGTTCCTCAAGGTGATTTTACTGAGGCTGACGAATTTCAGAGAAAAATTAAATGAGAGTTTAATTTTGTTAATTTAATTTGTTGTCAATTTCTTTTACCTCCCTTACTTTTTTTTTCATCTCCTTAATGTTTTTTTTTCATCTTATCATCCTTATTCCTTCATATCTGTCTTTCATTGTATTTTGTGAAAAAACTTAATGATTTAATCACAATTTTAGTGGCATTCTATAGTGTTCAAGTTGAATTCAATAAATTTATATTTTTATTTGATTTATTTACTCTTTATATTATAAAATTGAGTGAACACACTCGAAATGTATACTCTCTTATTCTTATAATTAGTCTTTTCTTTTTTCATTGTATATATTATAAATTTCTAAACATTTCTGTATACCAAAGTTTTCGTCAAATATTATTTATTAAATTTCTAAATAATTTTTCATGCATCATTTTTAAATTCAGATTTTATATTTATACCAAAAAATAATTGATTTTTTAAAGAAAAACCCCTATATCAATTATATATAACAAAAAAATAATTTAGTTAAATTATTTTTTAAAAGAAAAAAACCATGAATTGCATGGGCTACTTTGTAGTTAAATAATTAGTCTTTTCTTTTTTCACTGTATATATTATAAATTTCTAAACATTTCTGTATACCAAAGTTTACGTCAAATATTATTTATTAAATTTCTAAATAATTTTTCATGAATCATTTTTAAATTCATATTTTATATTTACACCAAAAATTAATTGATTTTTTTAAAGAAAAACCCCTATATCAATATAATTATATAACAAAAAAATAATTTAGTTAAATTATATTTTAAAAGAAAAAAACCATGAATTGCATGGGCCACTTTGTAGTTAAATAATGATGGTGGAGTTGATCTCGCAGCATAGGGTAGGAGTGTCCAATAAAGCCTAACGATACATGAAATCGAAAAACTGTGATTTTTTTAGAGACACGGTGTGGTCGAGTTAGAGGCGGTCTGGGCGGTTGGCAAACCTGGGTTCAAGTAAGTTGGGGCGATAAGGTTTAGTTCGAGCTCCAACACGACTGAAGCAAATATATATATATATATATATATATATATATATATATATATATTTCTTTTTTGGTCAAAACATTTGTATGAGTTCACTTATGACTATGACAGAGTGAGGCATTGAGATTACATGTAGCCCACTGCCCAAGCCCATTTATTTTCACCTCTTAAGTCAGTCACTTACGTTGAATTGAACCCTAGAGCGCTGTCTCATTTGAACTAATAAAGGATGAAATAAAAAACTAGCCTTTTCCTCTTACTCACCTGACAAGTAGCCGCCGCCCACTCCATCACCGTCGCTTTCCCCTACATCCTTGGTCGAAGTCGAAGAAAATCTCAAAGAGAGGATTGATACTACATCACTAGTAGTCTGGTATAGTGTTGTTTCCTCTTTTACTCCTAAGTCTAACCCAATTTTGTGCTTCATTGTGTCATCAACTTCTCCACAATCCCTTGAACAGGGGTTGTCCTTTACTTGCTTCTCTAGCAGCTATAGATGTACTTACATGCTTTCTAAAACATTTTTTTTCATGATGAATACATTTTATTTCCAGTGTTCCTTTCATTTTTATTGTTTGTGAAATTTCTTATGGATGAACAATCCGTATGAACCCACCTAACAAAACCGTGACAATACAAATCGATCTCAAACAACTCGTACCAACCGGAGGTTGGTGGGCCTAGTGTTTTATTATTTTTCACCCGACAAAACAGACTATTTAGCCCCAAATCCGACCGATGGACAACACTACCATAAGTTGTCACTGCAAATTAAAGTGAGCTTCCATGTATGGTCATCGTCGTGGGCCTCGTTGTACAAGGCATCACAGTCATTAGTCTTCCATGAACCACCGTCATGAACCTCCTTGCACGAGCTACTTGCGCCAACCTCCTTGTACAACCCATCCTTGCTCGAGCCATTGACTTTGTCGACCTCCTTGCACGGTTCAACGACCTCCATTAATTGCACGATCTTCCACAATCTTTGTTGGGATCTAGAAAGGAGGAAATGGGTCGCAAGGAGAGAGTCAGAGAGTGATGGCAAAATAGAGATATGATAGGTTAGCAATGTATACATGTTGAGTTTTTAGGGTTTGGATTAGAGTTGATTTGCAATAAAAAAAAGATTGGGTTCACTTAGGCCATGTCCTGCTTTCTTTGGGTATATAATTTTTTTAAAATAGAAATTATGTGATTAGGGATTGGATTGAAGCTTAACAAAATAAAATTTTAGAGTGGTACATCAAAATTCAAACAAGAGAAATAGTTTTAGTATGTTATTTTTCCAAGTTACTACTATGAAATGGGAAAATTTATTATGGACCAGTTTTTGGTGGTCTAAAGTTAGACCACTACTTGTTAACATGGTACTAGAGGTTTTATTCTATTTTCATTTTTTTCAAAATTAAAATATTTAATATATTCAAGTAAATTAATTAACCCTAATCTTCTCCCCTTTTCTCTCTCTCTCAAAGCTTCAACCTTTTCAATCTTCTCCACTACCACCCACAACCCTAACTCCGACCACCCAACCGCCGCCATCTCATCATCCACCCAACCACCACTGCCCCCACCCCACCGCCCAAGCCACAACCCCCTCCGGCACCCAACCACCACTGCCCCCACCGCCACCACCCAACTCACCAAACACTGAAAATTTGTTTCCTCTTCCTCCTCCTCTTTTGTAGATCGTGATTCTTGTGTTTCCTTGCTTCATGAAATCATCTGGAGTTTGTGATGGAAGGTGCAAGGCGTGGTGGTGGTGGTGGTGGTGGGAGGTGGGTGACGACAGCGGAGCAGACCGGCGCGACGGTGAGGTTGCGGGGTTGGGTATCAGATCTGGGGTGGGGATCGATTTTATGACCCAGATCTTTTGATTGATTTCTTAATCGTTTCTTGGATCTTGATTTCTTGTACATAGGTGAGGTATAGGGACAACAATTGGAAAAATTTGTTCCTAACAATTTTGCTAAGGAAGCAGAGTGAAAGCAACCGTAATCTTTCTAGTTGATTATCTGTTTACTAGAATATCAGATTTTATTGATAAAGCTTTTGGTGATTTCACGGCTTTGTTTTATTAAAATTCATGGCTTGTAAAAAAAAACCAGATCTGGGTTGCAGGTTTTCTGGGTAAGAAAAAAGAGTTGAGAAAGGAGGGGATTTACCCGATCCAATTAATCTCAAATTATGTTAAGTTAATTGTTTTGAAAATGTGTTTTATATGTTTTGAGGTAGAAATACGTTTTTGGTCATGCTAAATATTTGTGGTGGTCACATCTGAAAATAAAAGATGAGTTATTGGAGATTGTTGATGAAGGTTGCATTGCTTGTTTAGTTGGGATGATGGAACGAGCCGCCACAGATTTACTGGAGAGAAGGATTTAGTCATGGTAGAGGAAGGGAGGTTGAGGGTGGTGTCGTGGTGGAAGAAGATATGGCAGATCTGTTGGTGGTGCTGGTGGAGCAATTTGCAGATTCAAAGACGGATGAACAAGAGGGATGGAGAAGATGAAGTTTCTGGTAGGATGAAGATGATGGAGGGTATAATTTAGTGAAGGTTGTTGATGATGAATGAACTGATCCAATTAGCTTAAATCATACATTAACATTCATTAATTATATAACTAATTATACTATAATATATTAATTATTTTATTTTTGAAAAATTATAAATTACCTGCAAAATCTGCAGTAGCATGTCAAAAGCAGGTGGTGCAACTAGGGGTGTCCAGCGGTCGGGTACGGGCGTGTTCGGGCCAATATTGTCGGATCCGATCGGTTTAAACAACCAAACAAGCACAACCGCCACCGTCCGGCCAGTATGATCGGATTTATCGGGTTCGGTCTTGTCGGGTCTCGGGCGTATACAGTCGGTTGCTCGGTTGAGCGAGAAAAAAAAAAGAGTATAGAACAGAGGGCACAGAGGAGAAACACATGAATTTTTCATTGATATTTTGCATTACAATAACAAAGAAACCTCAATACAACAAATAGAAGAGGAAAATCAACAGAAAAATCGCATGGAAGGGTTCACACTTGCAGATCAAGCACCTTCGACCTTGATGAGACCGATCTGAGCGCCGCTGTAGATGGAGAGGCTGCAGAACTCCGGATTCGACCTCGTAGGTTCTATTTTGACAAGAAGAAGAGAACATCAACGGTGTCTATGTCAACAGCGGGGTGAAGAGAAGAGGAGAGAAGAGAATGACTGAGAGGTTATCTATGAGAGGGGAAGAGAAGAGACATGGCGGTGGTGGTGGCGGTTGGGTGGGGGTGGGGGTGGTGCAGAGTGGCGGCTAGGGTTTCTGAAGATGAGAAGGGAAAAGTGATGGAGGCTAGGGTTAAATGAAAGCTGGTGAGGGTTAAATGTTGTTTAAATGGGCCGGGTTTCAATTTGTTTTTTTTTTACCCAGACCTCTCTCTTTCTCACTCAAATTGGGCTGGGCTAGGCTGCAGTTTTTTTTTTAAAAACTACTTCGGTCGGTTTTGAGCCCAAACCGAAATCGACCGAACCAAACCACAATAAACCGGTTTTTTTCAACCGAGTAACCCGAAAACCGGCCCGACCGGCCCGTTTTCATGAAAATTGGCTCAGTTTAGCCGGGTCCGGTTCGGGCCGGTTCACCCTGGACAGGCCTAGGTGCAACTATAAACCACAAAAAAGTGGTCCATAGTAAACGCGCCCCTATAAAATCTTGAATTAATCGGTTCAATTCTGTAAAACACTGTTTTATCATGTGGGCATTGAAAGACAATAACAATAATTTTGGATATGCGTATGTCTGAGTGTTTGGGTTAATTCTAAAACCCAAATCTAACTAGAAAATCACATTGAATCTCAAATTATTATGTACAACTAATAATCAACGTATTTTAAAGTTCGTGTTAGATATATAGATTTAAACACGTTATGAAGAGTATTACCAACACCAACACTATTCATATTGATTTAATTTCCTAAAAGTAAACACATTATGCTAACATGTTAATTTCTTTTAAAAATAAAACAATTACATGACTCTATGTTTCTTACTGTAATTTATTTTTGAGGTGCTGATTATGGATTTACGTGATTATAGAGCTGTTTTACAAACATGCATTAAATATGCATGTGCAAAGGCTCAATCGATCTACAAAAGTAAATGCAGGGCTAGGAAAAGTCCAATAATAATATACATAACATTTTAAAAAAATAATTAGATTCACGTGCAACAGTCAATAGTCAATACAGTCAATTTTTCCAAGAGGTTTCAAAACTATGAAAATAATTTCTCGAGACTCTAAAATTATGTTAATTGAGTCTCAAATATTTTCTCATAAAATCGCCCAAGAATTGAATCGAAGCTGAATTAAATATTTAAGTAGTTAACTTAATTTTTTTTTGATACATTAGAAAAAGATAAATTACACCCACCAAAAATCGATCTCAGAATCTCTTATACCTAACCCATATATCTCTCAACTCCTACCCGTGAGCTATATCGGGGAACAGTAGTCAACTTATTTAGATTTTGTTAATCATATCAGAAGTACAGAAGTATCAATAAAAAGATTTGGAAAAAATCATGAGTATGTGAACAAGAATAAGGAAGTGATATTCATCTTTTGCCTCTATCACCTCTTCAAATCTCATCTCTAGAAAACAAAGCCAAATGTCACCGAGTGTGTTGCCACTAACACTAACCATTCTTTTCACCCTCACTTCACTAACCACCTCCCTCTACCTTTCTCCATCACCCCCAGCCGCACCGTTCTCCGAATCCACCCCGCCGGAACAACCACCCTCCGCCGCCGAATGGCTCCCCGCCACCGCCACACACTACACCGCCACAACTTCTGACTCAGTGGACGGCGCGTGCGGCTATGGAAACGGTTACGGCACGGCCACCGCCGCACTCAGCCAGGCTCTCTTCTGTCGCGGCCAGATCTGCGGCGCGTGCTTCGAGCTCCGGTGCGTTGAGGAGGAGTCAGCGACAGCGTTCGACCGGCGGTGGTGCGTCTCCAGCAGCACCTCCGTGGTGGTCACTGCTACCGACTTCTGCGCCCCGAACTACGGCTTCGACGCCGAGAGCCGCGGCGGAAGGTGTAACCCTCCAAAGCAGCACTTCGTGCTCCCTGTGGAAGCGTTTGAGAAGATTGCGATCTGGAAGGATGGTAACATGCCTGTGGAGTTTCGGAGGTACTCTTCATCATCCTCCATCAATTTTCCTCTTTCTAAATTATGGATAAATGATTCAACAAATTCTAATGATTGCATTTCGTGTTCGGCAATCTTTTTCAACTCGGGTGTGGTAAAAGTTAAAGGGTTTTCCGAGTGTGTGACTCATAGGAATCGAAATGTCGACCTTAAAGATTTAAACAATCACTTTTTAGCACCGGGACCGAACCTATTGGTTATTGGGTTGTTTTGTAGTAGACTCTAACATAGTACCACTCATGTTATTAATTAAAGAAACTCTTTTCCCTCTCTATGATGACATGTGTGGATTTCTAAAAGAAACACTTTTCGTTAAAAAGGGGCTTAACTTTCTATACTTTTCTCATTATAAAAATAAGGATAATTAGTAGGGTTATGCGTAAAACATGCATCATTTGGAGGTTTGTATGCAACTATGTTAAATAGTTGGGAGGAAATTTTAGTCATACACGAAGTAGTTGATAATAAGTTATGAATGGTGATTTGATTTAATGGCGTACATTTTTGTGTGTCTTACTTGAACTATGGTTAGAGACTAAAATCATGTAAAAAATTGAGTTCAGGTAATTTTACGAAATACATTGTTTATAGATGAAATGTGTAAGTTAATTCACTCATCCCCAACTGAACTTTTAGAGTTCTAAACAATAATCTAAATATAACCAAATATAGTCTTTAAGCATGACTTTGGTGAATTTTTCATTGTGTATTTGAGTGACATATTAAAATTTTAAGTGAGTTAAGTGATTTATGTTCAGTGGAAGATACCTTGGTTTTTTTTTGTTACAAAAAGATACCTTGGTACAATTTCTTGATGGAAAATGTTTGGTAGACACCTAGAGTGAGAAAGGAAGAGATGACAAAGAAGAAATGAATGTGATAAGAAATGAGAGATAGAGAGAAAAATGAAGTGTTTTGATGGTTAGAAGGGGGGATCCGGTTTACAATTAGATGTTATTTCTCTATTTGGAGCAGGGTAAAATGCAGAAGGGAAGGGGGGATCCGGTTTACAATTAGCGGTTCCGGCATCTTCATTTCGGTGTTGATCAGTAATGCTGCTGGTATGGGAGACATTGTTGCTGTGAAGACCAAGGGTTCAAGAACTGGTTGGCTTCCCATGGGTCGAAATTGGGGCCAAAACTGGCATCTAAATGCGTTACTGCAAAACCAGCCTCTTTCTTTTGAGGTTACTAGTAGTGATGGAATAACACTCACATGTTACAATGTTGCTCCCAAGAATTGGAGCTTTGGGCAAACCTTTGAAGGCAAGCAATTCGAGTCTTGATCAAAAGCATAAACCAACAAGAAAACTTGTTACCAGGAACCATTCTCTCCTCCCATGAGTTTTACGTACCCTGATTCTCACTTATTCTTTATTTTTCATTCCTCTCAACAAGTGTCCTATGCTGTGCTTAATTGATAGGTCATCTAGGCATCTTATTCCCAGAATCTGAAAGAGTAAAATAACAGGACTCATGGTACCATGCATAGAAGTTAAAATAAGCAATCCATTTATAAGTTATGCTCATCATACCCCAAAATCTTTTGGAATATCTTTATACCATTAATGACTTTTATGCAACTGTGGCTAGTGTATCCGAACACATTTATTAATCTTGACTTGGTGAAGACAGGAAGCAGAAGCAAGACCCATGTGCTAAAAATAATGGCCTCCTATCTTGCAAGATGTTTCAAGAATTTAGACTCAACTTACTGTGGCACTCGGCATCTCTAGATGGATTATTAATCAAGTTCACACTTATAAATGGGTGCACATGGCCGGGTCAACCCAATGAAACCATCCAACCCAATCCAACCAAATGGTAAAAATGCGGGTTGGATTGGGCAAATAGGTTTATCGAATGAATTTTATTATGATCCAATCATCTTTGGATCGGATATCAGATTCCATAATAATCCATCCAACCCAACCCGAAAACAAATCATATAATAATAAGATATAATTTAATATATATTTTTAATCATTTTAATTTTTATCTAACCTACTAGTAGGGTATGTAATTTATGGGGACTTGGAGCCGTACTACTAGAGTGATTTTTAGGATACTAATTTGTTTTTAATTACTTAACATATTTAAATACTTGAAGTACTTGTTTAGTTATGTGTTGTTGTATAGATGTGTGTATACGGTGGTTATATGAACTTATGATGTAATTGCATGTTAGAGACTTATATTACTTGTTTTTTAATATTTTTCAATATTCCAGATTTATTTTTATTTTAATATAGCGATCCAATCAATTCATCCAAACCAACTTGAAGATTGTCGGATCGAGTAGAAAATGTAATTTTAATTAAAGTAAATGTATAAATTACTCATGAGGGCGATTTAACCATATCTTAGGTGGACTAATGAAATTTAAAATAAATGATTTAGGGTTTAGGGTGTGTTAGTGTGATGTTGGGTCGGTCGGTGCCAGGATGGTCTAGTAGATGTTAGGTCAACTTCAGGGTGGGTTTAGGATTTTGGATCGATTTTAGAGTTTAGAGTTGTTTTTAGGGTTTTAGGCGTGTCGACATTAGGTTGGGCGAGTTGGTGCCAGATCGGTTTGGTTACCATCTAGCCGGCTTCAAGTCAGGTTTAGGGTTATGGCCCAAACTTTAGGCTTTAGGGCAGATGTTAAGGTTCATGGTCGATTTTAGGGTTTCGTGCCAATTTTAAGGTTTAGCGTCGATTTTAAGGCTTATGGTCGATTCTATGTTTTAGGGTCAACATGTAAGGGTTTCAAAACTAGGGTTTATGACTGATTTTAGGATTTATGTATGCTCGAGCAGTCCTGGACGAACTGGCCCAACAGGTTCATGTCCAACTTAGGGTTTGGGGAACTAGAAGCTAAAGCTAGGGTGAGGTATTCATAGACTCTCTCGTAAGCCCAACTCATTACTTTTTTTTTTTGGTCAATACCCAACTCATTCTTAAGCAAAGTTATTTTGGCTATTCAACATTCATAAACTTTTTTGACCAATAAAAAAAAACATTCATAAACTTTTCAACCTTGTATGGGACGGGCCTTCCCTCTTTTTGGCAGAATTTTATGAATCACATTTGACCTTTGACCAAAAAGAAATATTCATAAACTTCTTCAAAAATATCCTGTAAAAAAAAATTAAATTAAAAAAATTGAACTGAATTTTAAGTTTAGTTTTAAAAATTGTTTCAATCGAATATGAATATAACTTATTGTTGAATATCTGTTAAGATTTAGTTTATTATTAGTCTTATCTCATAGAGATATAGTTAAGATTTGTTTATCTATTTTAGATTAGTATCTATTTAAATAGAGATGATATCTATTTAAATAGATATAGGTTTAGATAGATTTAGTTTCTTTTTAATCTCTTTGTTAGTCTATATATATTGTAGTTTTCAGTCACGTATTATCAATGAAATACAAGTATTATTTTATCAAATTCAAGTTGGTATCAGAGCGCAAGTTTCGATCCTACCGCTGTGAAGGGGCTCCTCCCCCGTGAGCCCCCTCATGGTGACTTTCCAAATCTCTTTGGATTTATTTTTCATACTTTGCTTATGCGCTTGTTAGTTCTAGCCGTTTTCTTACGGCCTCGTTTCTTTCTGATCATGGTTCCCTTTCTCTTGAAACCCTAGTGATCCTTGTCACGTTCTTGGCAGTCACTATTGGCGTTCAACACTGTCAACGTCTTTCCACCGCCGTTTTCCGAAGTTGCTCAAAACGGATCAGAAACACCTCCATCTTTTCCCTGAAGCGTCGCCGCCTGTATCTTGAGCAAGGTTGGTCCTTGAGTGGGCGAGTCTCATTGATTAGTGAACACTAAGAATCTGTGGTAGGAATATCTATGTCTCTCCCACGGTACCCCCGTTCATACTTATCTGTTGCGGCGCAAGGAATGGAATACGAATTCTTTGTATGGCGTGGTCAATAATTCGAGATTGTACTGATTCAGTAACGTGGTCTTTGTATGGTCAATGGCTGGTATTATTTTAATGGAAGCAAGCTGCAGAGTTTGATTAAGGTCTCCAGTGGTGCAGCACCTTTGAATGCAGCGGATATTTATTACTTTGTCCAAACTTTCCTAATCTTGATTTCATACAAGATACGTGAATAATGAGGAAGCCACAATTTCAACAATAGATAAAGATGGTTATTGGAGATGTTTATTTCAATCAGGATGAGTATA
This sequence comes from Lotus japonicus, assembly GCF_012489685.1. Taxonomy (NCBI): domain Eukaryota; kingdom Viridiplantae; phylum Streptophyta; class Magnoliopsida; order Fabales; family Fabaceae; genus Lotus; species Lotus japonicus. Next base: position 9,289,711 of record NC_080046.1, read on the forward strand.
TACATACATCTGATCGCTATCTGATCGCTTGCAAGGTATTATCAAATACAAGGGCTTTCAGATTGCTCCTGCTGATTTAGAAGTTGTGTTAATTTTGCATCCTGAAGTAGTTGATGTTGCTGTTACAACTACCATGTATGAAGAAACTAGAGAGATACAAGGTGGCTCTTTGGTCCAGCCAAGTTCTCAATTAGTGAGTTGGGTTACTCTGGTAATATTTCTTCTGTTGAATGGATGTATGCATCTGATGTGCACTGCAACTCTTTCTTAGAGTCCAATATTGAAGCTGCTATTGTTTGAAAGGGAAAAGTCTTTACCTAATCGTTGGGAGTAGGCGGTGAAGGGAAATTTCAAGTCTCTACGATTTCTGATTACCGCATTGCATTGTGTGGCAGTAGCTTCTCTTCTTGAGTTAATTATATTTGTTACAAGCTATGCATATGATATATATGCTCTAACTTGAGGGGAAGTGTTGTGTGAATTTCTCTCTCCGACAGCAGTGGCTTCTTGAGTTAATAATATTTGTTACAAGCTATGCATATGACATATATGCTCTAGCTTGAGGGGAAGTGTTATTAGAGACTATAGTCAGCCACCGCCGCCGGATTCAAAGCCACACGCCTCCCATCTCTCTGCGTGTGAAGTCCACGCACCACTCTCTCTGCTGCTTTGTTCACGCTGGTCCTCTTTGTGTATCAGCCAGGTTGCGCCGCTCTCTCCGCTGCTTTGTTCTCGCTGGTCCTCTTTGTGTATCAGCTGGGTTTGGTTTTAAGGATCCTCTATTTTGACGTGTGTTGTGCCTTCACAATTGTGATCATCCGGTCTTCCTCTCCCTGTTTGGTTTGTGGGTCAGCTGTTTTGACCCTGTTTGGACGTTTCTCGTGCCATATCTCACTGTTGGCCAAGTTTGGTTTGGTTTGGTTTGGTTTAGAGTTTTAACTCTGTTTTGACGCTCAGGTTTCGCATTGGTTTTTGAGACTTGAGTTGTTGTTTGCGTCTCATTGTTCGAGATGCTCTTATCATATTGATCTTGGTTGACTTTATGCAATTTGGTTTTGTTTGGTTTTGAAGGTGACATTCACCTTCGTTTGGTTTGTCTCGATTGTTTGGTTTTCTGGTTTTAGGGCTTTAGCTGCGAGTTGCGCTGGCCCACTCTCTAGTTGAGAGTTATTGGTTTTGGTTTTAGGGCTTCAGTTGCGAGTTGCGCTGGCCCACTCTCTAATGTTTGAGAGTTGTCTGTGTCAAAGTTGACACCATTGTTTGTCTTAGAAGCCATCAATCTATCGACCTCAAGTGTGTTTTATTTCTGTGTGGTTGTTGTTGGTGAGTTGTTGCTTCAGCCTTGTTTTGTTTTCGGGCGTATTGTTGCTGGTTTTTCGCCCTTGTCTGCTGGCTCAACTACCCTACAACACTCCAGAAGAATTGGTTTTTGTCTTGCATCAATTTCAGTCAGATCAAGTATGAGAAGTTGTCTTTTTCCTGCCCATGGATTTAGCAGAAGTTCGAAAGATTATTCAATTTCAAGTATGAGAAGTTGTCTTTTGCCGGCCCATGAATTTACTAGAAGTTTGAAAGGTTATTCAATTCATAGATTCGCCAAGACCGTCATTATTAAGGGATATCTATTAAGATAATTTCTTCTTGGGTTCGATTTGTTACAAGCTTAAAGCTAAGTAAGCTTTAGCTTGAGGGGGAGTGTTGAATATCTGTTAAGATTTAGTTTATTATTAGTCTTATCTCATAGAGATATAGTTAAGATTTGTTTATCTATTTTAGATTAGTATCTATTTAAATAGAGATGATATCTATTTAAATAGATATAGGTTTAGATAGATTTAGTTTCTTTTTAATCTCTTTGTTAGTCTATATATATTGTAGTTTTCAGTCACGTATTATCAATGAAATACAAGTATTATTTTATCAAATTCAAGTCTTATATACAACTCTGATTACCTAGCTGGTAATGCCTCCAATTACTCTGACATGGTTTGGTTGGAAGAGGTTCCAGTTGAAGTTATTGATTTGGTTCATGCTGATGTAATGACTTATATGCCTACTTTTGCTTAATATAATTGCAGTTTTCATTCAAAAAAAAACCTTAATTATATATTTATCATACCACTTATATGTACAAATTTGTTTCTTATATATTATTACATTATCACACAAGTTATCTTGTTTACAAAAAATACTTTGAATACAAATATTTTTTAGTTTATATTTAAGTAAAAGCGTAGTCATATATAATAAAGATAACTTAAAAAAAAAGAATTGAAGTATAATTTATTTTTGATATGATGAGGTAAAAAAAAATTAAAGTCATATGAGGTAAACCTTAAAAAAGCTTGGTTAAATTCCCCTGCTCCTAGATGGACAAATAATATTAAGGTAAGAGTTTGAAAAGTTTTAGAACGTCAGGAATTATTAATGAGAGTGATTCTAGTATTTTTGTGAACTTGAGAAGCATATTTATAGAAGTATTTTTTTATAAACATCTGGTACCCGAGCACCCTTTAAATACCGTTAGATTCGGAATTTGTGATAGCACTCATCTTTATTCATCAATCATTTGTTATATCACATGATCTTCGATTAGGACTACATGTTTTATATAATCCAGATCTGATGTGTAGGAAGTATTTGTTCCAGGATAATGTGGTAGTCTCTTTCCCTAAAATTTTTGAGTTTAGTTTGTTTATTTGGGCATCGATGCTTCTTTCGTAAAATTACAAAAGAGGTAAAAATACTTAAAATATGAATGTTAGGTTTTTTTTTTGGGTAAAAAAAAGTTAGTTACTCCCTCCGTTCCTTATTATAAGTCACTTTTTTTGAAAAAAAATTATTACAAAATATAAGTCACTTTCTAATATCTAGGAAGCATTAAATATTTTTTTCCAAGTTCACCCTCATATTTAATATGAAAGAGATGATAAACTTTAGAAGTATTAACTTGGAGAGAGAAAATTATAGGAAAGTAAATAAGGGTAATCTAGGAAAGTAAATCATTTTTTTTACAAATTTATTACTATTAACTACTTTTCTTAATCTAGGAGAATTAGTTATTTGTGACTTATATATAGGAACAGAGGGAGTAATTGCTTAAATGCATATTTGGAAATACAATGTAAAACTACGGTGAAATCAAAATTATGGTAAACAACTACAAAGCTTAAAAATATTGTTAATTTCTATGCACCACAATTTTCCACCATCTTAAGGATGCACTAAATATGTTAAAAGGTTTTAATGTGTTTTAAATTTTTCATCTGGCCATCAATATAATTACTCTCCTGAGCTATACACAAGAGTAATTGTTCATGTAAGGTAAGCAATGATTTGGAGGCCGAGTACAAGATGCGGCCAAGTATCCATACTCAAGAAAATGATACACTGCTTGCCCTAGCTATAAGGTTGATTTACAGGCCAAAAATGAAAGGGTAATAGTTTTTTCCACCCCTCTCATCAAGTTTCACCTACGCTCTTATGTGCGTGAACATCACACTTTCAAGTGCGTATAAAAAAGGGAGGGAGGTGGAACTAGATGAGAGAGGGGTGAGAATAACATAAAATGGACAACAGATTGAAATGGATCCGGGGTACATGAAATGATGACTCGTACGTGATAGAATAGCTAGCCATTAGGAAGAATGACTCGCCACTAGGTAGAATGACTCTCCACTTGGATTCTTTAGGTAGGCTTTGACTGTTTGGCAAGCGCGTCTTGACCACATGTGGGTGGACGTGTGCATTTATCCACGCTGCAAGCCCAAAGAGCTCTTACGTGAGAAGACGTGTTAGAATATAATATAAAACAATTCATTTAAGATCATTACCCAACAACTTAAATCTTCAGGATAAGTTTTTTTTTTTTTGATAGGCAATTAGAGATATATTGAATGAAGTACAAGGGGTACATCAACCAAATACAAAGAGTATAAAGGAAAAAAAAATCAAAGCAAATGTACCAAAATACAGAAGGCAAACCACCAACTCCCTAACCCAACACCCCTTGAAGCAGGATCTAAGAGAACAATTACATCATTAAAGTCTTACTAGGAAAGCATTTGAACATGTCATTCTCTTTGCTAAACTTGTTTCAAAGTTGCAAGGTTTATTGGCAGCATGCATACCATATGCTAATCCATGAACTGCTAAAAAACTACATTTTCCTTGATCAAATTATTCAAATTTACCTGAAGTCGTGTTAATATAAACCAGATACAACTCCAACAGTACAACAATGTTGATCACTTAAATTTACAGACCTTGTTAATAAATAAAATTATCGTACTGAACCAATTTCAAATTTGACTTTGAACATCCTTGTCAAGCATCTTTTACGCGCGGTTATAGAATATCATTTCAATCATAAGATTGGAAGAAGGAATTTAGATGATACTTTCTTAAAGTTTCAACTCACACACAGCTAATATATAGCACAATGATAGTACTAATGATAACTCATAAAATCTTGATATGGTAGGGTAGGAAGAAATGAATTATGATTTCTTCACACTCATTTTGAGGTGGAAGGAGGTGGAGGAGGAGAGAGATAGGAAGAAAAGAAAAAGTATGAGAGAGAAAGTATGAGATGTGATAGATGATAAGAGGAGAGAGGTAGAAACAAAAATAGGTGGAAATGAAGTGTTTAAAGGATGAGGTGTGTATATATCATTACTCGGAAGAAATTCAATCGTTATCATATTTAGATATTACCTACCACGTGCATCTGAAAACAGTACACCAAAACGAAATATTAATTAGTTTAATTAAATAGTTATAACTCATCACAGTAAATATTTATTTACAAGTAAGTTTTTGGTTTCCCATAATATTCTCTTGGATGAAAACCACGAAGAACAACAAAATAGTGTTGGAGGAGAGGAAAAGTAAAACACAATAGCTGAGTCGTGAATTAGAACCATTGTTCTTAAGAGTTTTATTTGGGTATTATACTAAATACTGGTGGATGAAGAAGACTGCGAACAACAACAAAATAGTGCAGCAGAGGAAAAGTCGAAAAAGAATAATAACTGAATCGTGAATTAGAGAATGTTGGGGAGAGACACAGCGAGGACCCATGGGGCAAGGTTGAGGGGAAACACCAAGGAGATCTTGGACACCACATCTTAACTCAAAACCTTAAGGCATTAGGTTTATGGGTCCTTCTCCTTATAAACTCTCCCTCTTACCTTGGTTTCTCTAATGTGAGACTTGACTCTAACACTTGATTCCAACAATCTTCCCCTCAAGTGTGAGTCACTCAACCACATCACTCATGGTCCTCCCGTCTGCGGAAGCTATCCACCCTTGCACCGCCGTTCGCTGCCAACAGAACCCGCCGCCTAGCCACACTGCAAGGAAGACTTTCGACACAAGGAGCCGTCATGGTCCCACGAACCATGGGCTCTGATACCACTTGTTGGGGAGAGTCACGGCGAGGACCCATGCTCTGATACCACTTGTTGGGGAGAGTCACAGCGAGGACCCATGGTCCTCCCGTCTGCGGAAGCTATCCACCTTGCACCGCCGTTCGCTGCCAACGGAACCCGCCGCCTAGCCACACTGCTAGGAAGACTTTTGACACAAGGAGCTGTTATGGTCCCACGAACCATCGGCTCTGATACCACTTGTTGGGGAGAGACACGGCGAGGACCCATGAGACCAGTTCGAGGTGAAACACCAAGGAGATCTTGGACACCACATCTTAACCCAAAACCTTAAGGCATTAGGTTTATGTGTCCTTCTCCTTATAAACTCTCCCTCTTACCTTGGTTTCTCCAATGTGGGACTTGACTCTAACACTTGATTCCAACAGAGAATTCACTATCTTCGAAGGTCTTATTTGGATATTATACCAAACATTCTTCCAGGATTAAAGAGTCTCTTCCGACATAGACTAGGATATCAGAACTAACTAGCGAAACTAATATATATTAGAATTAGCGAGACCTAACTCAACACAAAAGCTAACTCAAGAGTTTAGGGTTGCTCTACCCTATATAAACACTTGTTTGGCCACATATCTAGCCAGTGTGAGATTTCTAACACACACTCTCACGCCTAGGGTTGGATATCTGAAGCGTGGAATTAACATTAACGGGGAGTGTCCATAACAAATGGATCTAGGATCGCTATGATACCATATTAGAATTATGGAGACATAACTCAACTCAAAAGCTAGCTAAAGATTTAAGGGTTGCTCTACACTTTATAAACACTTGTTTTACCACATCTCTAACCACTGTGAAACTTTTAACAATATAACAGTACCCCAAGAACAGAAAGGAGAAAAAAAGTTGTTGACATGTGTGTTTGTTATGTGATTGGCTTAGAAATTATAGCAAGATTTCGTCAATAAGAAGGTAGTCGCTAATGATTAATGTTGAGTGGCCGAAAATAAATATTGAGCGGCAAGTTCAACACACAAGTTATCAAAGGATTCACACTAAGTTGGGTCAACAATGTTCAATCTCATGGACGTGAGTGCTACTACCTTATATGTTTTTTACCATCACAATGTGAAGTATTAGAATATAATAGAATATTAGATTAGAATATTCTTAATTTATTTACCTATGTAATCAGGTTTATATTTATTTAGATTTTATTGTTTAGTCAGCTCTCAATTGAATAAATATGTTGTCAATTATCAATAATAATCACGAAATACAATTCCTTCATGGTATCACGAGCTAGTTCTGATCTTCTAACCTAACATTTTTTTTCCTTTCTCCTTCCTTCCTTCTACCCACAGCCACGACAACACCTTCTCCTCAACGTGCCGCCACCGTCGTTTCTTCCACACTTTGCAACCCAGCTCTGCTGCCTCTGCTAGCCGAGCCGTCTCAACCTCACCTTCTTCTTCATCTTCTGGTTCTCTCTTCTTTTTCCTCTCTCCCTCACCTTCTTCTTCCTTCCTAACACAGCCGCAACCACCACACCATATCCTTCTCGTGTTGCATACCCAACCGCCGCTCCTATACTCCCGCAACGCATCCCCGATCGTCGTCGGACCTCCCAGCCGCCACCCCGCCGCTACCTCTCTCTTCTCGTGCACATACGGAACCGCGCAACCTCCTCTGCGAGCGTTTACCCAACCGCGCTTAGGCCGCCTCTACAAGCCGCCACACTCCTTCTCTATGCGCTTGTCGCCTCCATCCCGGCCCGCCGTCCTCTCCGCCATCCTCCTTGTCGTCCAGTCTTGTTCATGATCTGCTTTCAAGCGTCTCTCGTGTGCAAGCAACCAAGGGAATGACCAGACCCGCATCCTTTCCCGACGGATCGGTTCTTTCCGGTTCGGCCTGGTTAGACCGGGCCAACTTCGCCCAGATCGGTCGACCCAATAGACCCGGCCCAACCGGCTAGTCTTCCGTGAACCGATATGCATTATTATTATTATTATTTTATTATTTTCATATCCATTCTATTGCAGATTCTGGCTTCGATCCCGGCTCTCCGACGCCAACACTAGTTCCTTCCGCCAACGGTGGTTCCTCCTCTTCGGGTCAACCAGAGTTGCATACGGCCGCTCTAGAGTTTGAAGAGTATTTTATTTTTGCAAAAGGCATACCCCAAGTCATTTTTTATGATTTTCGTTCCATTCTCAGCATCGGCGAACCTCCCGCTTCGACTGCGGGGGTGTGTTAGAATATTATAGAATATTACGTTAGAATATTGTTTATTTAATTACCTATGTAATTACGCATATAATTAAATTTAGATTTGTTTAGATTTTATTGTTTAGTCAACTCTCAATTGTATAAATATGTTGTCAAGTATCAATATTAATCACAAAATGGAGTTCCTTCATGAAGTTTATTGTATAATAAATTATTAGAACACTTATCTCATAGCAATGTGAGAAATTAAACTTTTGAAATACTCACTATTTTCAAACACCTCCCACTATGGTAGAGAATAATCTCTCAAAATACCATCGAACACCAAAGTTATCTATCTCACTCAACTGTATTTTTTTCCGACTTCTGAACTTAGAGATCGAATCCGTTCACATATTGAAGAGACGTGAGCCGGCCCCTTCCACTCAACTCAACACATTGTTGGTAATTTTGAGAATCTTCTTTAAATACTTATAGTTGCGTATAATCGCTTATTCAAAAGTTAATCTTGATAACTTATGAAAATTAAACTAGAAACAATATATAGGTAGGTAATAAAACTCTTTCAAACATTTATATAAGATTTTATGCTATGAGATAAACTCAAATAAATTCTTATAAACATGGCCAACAAATTCTTGTAACTAGGTAGTTACTATGCGTATGAATTGATTCTGACGTAAAATTAGAAACAGATCAAAGATGCTATTAGGAAACATAATCTGCTGAACAACTTGAATCAATTTTCATCGTTTTCCATTTTAACGGGAGAAAGGAAACCAATATAATATTTTGTGTGCTCTGTAGGAGAGAAGCTGCAGGGAAAAACTATAAAAGAATAGAATGGTCCATAGCCTGAAATCATATCATGTCTGGTTGCAGCAGACAAGTCCACAACTATGGATCCCACCAAGCAATTGCTTGAGAACTGACAAGGTATTCATATAGCCCTGCATGCAGTAAAGTATAAAGGATATGCTGAAGGCTTATGAGAGCAGTTTTGCAACATGTCCCTGATTATCTTATGGTTGGGACTAGCTAATGTCCTGTAACATCTTCCACAATCATGTGCTTGTATACACTATAGTCTATCACTCCATGTGTTCATACATTATAGTTTATATATGAAAGGCCTTTGAGGGGCATTGAAACATTTTGTTTAAATTGAAACATGTTCACATGCCCTGATATGTATGTGCCTCATTTCAACATGTCACTCTCATCAAATAATGTTGTTTACAATGAGGCCATTCACATGGTTCAGAGTCCAGACCACAGAACTTGATGTGGAGAAATTCGGTGACTAATTAATTTGTTCATATCTGGTTTCAACATTCAACCGGTGGTGTTGATTTTCTCATGCATCTCTCAATCCTTTCAAAGTGCTTTTGCTGAAGCTACTTGCACAACAGACGGGGAAAGGTTGGAAAAGACCCATCATAGCGGGAGAGAAAGGAGAAAGAGAAAGCATTTACGCTAAAGATAAAAGTCTCACATTAACTAGACATGTCACTAAATAAACTTTAACAAATGGTAGTCGGTAGAGCAAATTGAGCTAGCTTTTTTAGCAGAATTAGGAATCCAAATTTTAACATGATAATAGGGTCTACTCTAGATTCGTTTATAAGGTCACCCATTAATTAACTACCCATAAATATCTAATCATGCAAATTTCACATTTTAGATATTCAGCCTTGAGCGATGGTGTGTGTTGACAAGTCCTAGTAAAGATTACTAAATAAACTTTTATAAAAAGTAGAACAATCATCAACCAGCCTCAGCAAACTTAGATAGTGGTTGCCATGAACATTTCTGTTGTTTGTGTTTGGCAGTGTTGGCTGGTTTTTCTTGGCACTTCTTAATTGACGACAATAAATTTCAACTTTTTGCCCTGACTTGTCAAAACTACATTGTCATGACATCTATTATATCATTAGTAACATATCACATATGGTAACAGACACTGGCACCAGGTTGAGAAAGATTAACTGATTGGTTTAGTCAAAGTTGGGTGATTAGTTTGATTCAACATTAACTGAATCTTAAATAATGGATCAGGGTAAGAGAAATGATAAATACAGCCATTAATCCACAAAATATTAAAAATAATTAAGACTGAAGTGATTGGGTGATAAATTTCTTTCAACATTGACTGATTCTTAAATTATGCATCATGGTAAGAAAGATATATAAATACAGACATTAATCCACAAGAAGTTATAACTAAGACTAGTGAAGATTGTCATCTTTAGATTGGATACTTTCAAAGAGTCCAAAACAAATGCATGAATAAATAGTTTCTGACCATGTGCGTATCTATATCCTTTCAATTTTGTGGGTGTGCTGGCCTTAAAGGAAGCACTTTTTATTAACATGTCAAACCACTCCCATTGTACCATTAATGATTAGCATAGTGATAGCCAAAATCAATCGCATACATCTTCCAATTATTTCAAAGTAGTTGCAATTTGCTTTCATATATTGAATAATTTCCCCTGCCAAACTTTTCTCTATTGAAAACTCCTATTCACATACCAAATTGATTTTGATCTCGTAGTCTTTTTCTTCTTCATCTGAATTAGTAAGTGGATGTTGAACCATTCATCTTGTTTTATAGCATAAAATGGACAACTATAATTTATGAAAACAATGAAGGAGACGGGACAGGACACCTAAATTGACACATCACTGTGTAAATATAAGTTCACGATACTCTATGTATATGTGTCACATACTTTCATCTAAAGAAAGACTTGGTTTATAGGGTCAAAATTTATCACTAATTGCTAATTTATGCTCGTTAGATTTAGCTTACATTGATGTAAAGTCGAAACTAAATGCTAAAATTCAATTGGCTTGACCGAAGCTAATTAGCGTCAATGGCCAATAAGGCAATAAGACTTCATGTAACATTTTTTTGATGATCTCATGTTCCCACGTTTTCAACTCTCTTTGGTAACAGTTTCTCGTATTCTCTTGTAATACTGTGAGAAAGTGTAACTTATTTGTGTGGAAAAGACAACAATTATCACGTGATAACCAACATCTATAATAAAATACAATCATTTATGTTCTTCTTCTTATTAAAAACGAATTCCTTCGATCTCTAAGTAAAAAAAAAAACTACTTCTAACTGAAAAATGGTTGTTAGACACCCAAGATGAAGAAGCTCTCTATCTTCATTTGGTGTTCTATTCTATGTCCTAATCAAATTGCGTCATAATGTGTGATTTTTAAATGATATGACGCAATTTGATTAATAGAACAAAAAAGAGAACATCAAATGAGAACATAAGATTTTTGTCTAGACAATTCATAGTGTGAAGACTCTTAATAGGTGGGTAAACACCTATTGGATAAGAAGTATGAGAAAGTAAAAGAAGATTGCGAATTGTAAATATGATATGTGATATAGTATGATAGGGAAATATAAGTATAAGTTTTGAAATTGTTATACTCTCATTTTCTTCTACTTCATTTTCATGTCGCCCATATTTTCCCTATCTATTTCTCTATTTTTTCATCATATCAATTATCATATCTCTCACTTTTCTTTTATTTTTATATTTTTTTAGGTGTGAGGTGAAAATGAAGTGTGAAGATATCACTTTCATATATATATATATATATATATAATGAGACGTGCGAATGATGGTAAATGTATTTTGGATTGATGTTTACAAATAAGATTTTTTTTTTTAAATTTCCATCTTATTTTCATATTTCATTTTTGTAGTGATTTTTTTATAGGCGAATGTTAGTTATTAATAATGTTTGTAAATTAGTCATCCTATGAAACCCTGAATTCATTCTTGTAGTGCATGCATGTCACTTAGCACAATGAAAGCAAACCAACATGTAGAACAAGTTATGCCCGCGATGCTGAAGGGACCCTCTATACGCACACAAACACAAGGTTGCGACAAGATCCGTTTTGGGATTCTTGCAACGAGCCAATAGGCATGTCAATTCAGGAAAAATCCCAAGGTTGGATCCATGGTGGAGCTCAAGCTAAAGCATTCACTGGGATGTCTTCAATTGCTTGTTATGTCAAGAAACACAGACGCACAAGACAGTCCATCATAGACAACAGTTGACAAGAAGACAAGCATGGACACGTGCCTATCCCTTAACATGCCCATTTTGGTCCCCTTTTTAAACAAAATCTTAAGCCCATTCCATATGACCCATCTCCTTTCTTCATTAGTTTGACATAAACCCCTCCCCCCACAATGATCTGCACCGTACATATGCATGGGGTTCAAGTTGAATATCAACTTTCAATATCCAATAACATGCAAGGATTTCTTAAAACATTTTTAAATTGTAGTCAAATACCAAAAGTAATCATGTACATCGTTCTTCTTTTATTTATGAATTTTGAAATGAATCTATCAATGTAGTTATGTTTGTTTTTTTTTTTCCACCACAACTACATTAACAAACTATATTCGAGTTAAGAATATCTCATTCTGGTAAAACTAGCTATTTCATTTCATTTGTACCTTAGAGTTCAAAGATTTGATATGATTTAATATAAAGGTGTCCAAAAATATCTGATCTGATCTAAAAGACTAAAACCAAACAAACCGTCAATTTGTTTAGACATTGGGTTGGGTGGGGGTAAATTGCGGATGTGGGTGGGAGAAAAAATGGTTTCAAGTGGGTTTAAGCGGTCAAATTTGGTTTAGGCTCCAGCATGACCAAACCAACCGGAGCAAATATGTGCGTTCCAGCGTGTGCCACCAAAAAAGCACGGGCCTATCTTTTATCTGCTCCTTTTTCAACTTCTGATTGTAACTGATATTTACTTATGAAATTTAAATTTGGAAAAAAAATTTTTGGATGCATAAGGACTTGGGACTAAAAAGATGTGCCCATTGAAAAAGCTTGTGTCTATCTGCATAGTGAATTAGTAATAATAGTACATAGCTCTCATATAGGGTGGGAATAGGCCAGACTGTTCGTAGGGGTCTATGACCTAGCCTACCACAGGCCCAGACCAGGCCAGGCCAAATTAGTAAATAGACAAGGCTTAAGCTTTTTGAAAAGTCTATTTAATTAAAAAGGTCAGGCTCAGACCATTTAACAAACCTTGTAAGCCTTACCGGCTAGCCTATTTAAGTAAATATGATTAGTATTTTTTTGGTAAATTGTAAATATGATAAGTATGAATATATTTTACCCTTGATGATGTCTATATATTAAAATTTTATTATAATATCTTGATATTATATACGTATTTAGATTTTTATATATTTAAGCAAATTGACTTATATAACGATGAGGAGAGCTCAATTTACTCCCGGAGTAACTCATCAAAGTAACTCCAAATCCTCACAATTCATTTAATTATAATTTAACGACTCAAATTAATCCTTTTATTCCCTCACGTGATCAATTTTCATCGTTCTCAAATCTCAAGTACTTGTGAATAGGCGGAATAGCAGAGATAGAAATAAATCCATATTCTGCAGAGATAGAAACAGTTCCATCTTCTACATTCAATCACTTGAAACGAAAGTTGGAGTTATAATACTGGATAAAATTATAGATATAAAGGGATCGATGATGGGGTCAATAATTCCTCCACTCTACCCAAGAATTGAGACACCGTGTGGTCTTTAAGTCTTTGTCAATTAGGTGTTTCTTTTAAAATGTACAGTTGTTTATAAACCAGAAAAACAATGAATTATTTGGGTCATGGTGTTAATTTCTTCTTTCTCAAAGTTATTGTGGATCTATATTAGCCTAGGTTACGGTGATTGTGAAGTTTGTTTCCATAGCTGTGTCCAGATGTAAGGTTTTTATTGCTGTTATTGCTAGGGTAAGAGAACGAAAATCAGAGAAACAAATCACGTGAGATGATAAAAAGTTTAATCCTAGCCATTAAGTTTTAATTAAATGAATGGTGAGGATTTGGAGTAGCTTTGATGAGTTACTCCTGGAGTAAATGGAGCCCTCCTCTATAACGATTCAAAGTTATAAGTCTTTTTAAAAATAAATATATGACGTATTTAAATATCTTAATATGCCGTGTGATTTTAAATTGACTCTCCTACTCTAAGAAATTAACATAATCTCGTTTAGTTTCATCACTACCTATTAACTAATAATATTATAAGTCTGATTGTTGAAAAGATTATTTTAGTATAATTTAACTCGTTAGCTTATAAGTTTGATAGCTTCTTTACAGATAAATTTGTTAACAAACGTAAAACTCTTGTTGTCTATATATTAGAAATATATAATAATATCTTGATATTATATACTTATTGAGATTTTTATATATTTAAGCAAATTGACTTATATAACGATTCAAAGTTATAAGTCTTTTTAAAAATAAATATATGACGTATTTAAATATCTTAATATGACGTGTGATTTTAAATTGGCTCTCCAACTCTAAGAAACCAACATAATCTCATTTAGTTTCATCACTACCTATTAGCTAATAATATTATAAGTCTGATTGTTGAAAAGATTATTTTAGTATAATTTAACTCGTTAGCTTATAAGTTTGATAGCTTCTTTACAGATAAATTTGTTAACAAACGTAAAACTCTTGTTGTGAAACAGACCTTTAAACAGGCTACCGGGCCAAGCTAGGCTTTCGGAAGGCCCAAACCAGGCTCGAAAAAAAGCCTTTGATAGGCCAGGCTCAGGCCTTAAGATTTTTAAACATACTAGGCCTATTTAAGCAAAGTCTACCTAGGCCCAGCCTATTCTCACCCTAGTCTCATACCATCATTTGTCATTTGGTGCACTTAGCGCTTTCTCAAATTTTCACTTTTCATCCCTCTCCTTCTAGAGTGATAAATCTTATCTCCTCACCATCTCGCTAATGCGTCTAGAGTCGCATGCAAGATGGAAAGGGGACCAACACCACCATTCATGGGGTGGAGCGACACAAAGTTGATGGTTGCTACCTCTTGCGACGTGGAGTTGATAGGTGAATTCAAAACACCCTCCAAAATCTTTTCCTGCTGAAATTGAAACCCGTCGAAACCGACATCTTCATCCGTCGGTGGTGGTTCTTGTTGTGTGATGATTTCAAATATCAATCTTATCAGAATACCTTTATTGATCCCCAAAGGTGACATCAATCAATCTTTTCAGAACTTGAGATAAGAATATTTCTCAACAAGCATGGTGGAGACTGGTTAGGTACACAATGGAGCTATGGTGGCTCAGTGGATAAACATGATGAAGTATAAAGGCGGAAATATTTGTAAAAGGAATCTAATTTGTATGTCATCTTAAGATTTGAGAGGATGAGAATCTCAAAGTCTAAGAAGATACTACATGCTTTTCCAAAGATTAGACCTTGATAATCTCCTCAATCTCAAGAGGGGAGCACGACCAAGTGTGGTAGTGAAAATGTGGTGGTGCTGCTTGTAGACGTTCAAGCGTGCATGCAAAAGATACTTCAACACTCAAATCAGTGAGTGAGTAAAGAGAGAATTCAAAAGCTTTAGAAGAATTCAAGGTGTAATTTGTCTATTTCATTTTAATTACCTCTATCATTAAACTTGAATCTATATACTTTAGAAAAGAGGAAGGTTGTGAGCCCCACCTCCATGATTTGGCACTCCAAGAATGGCTCTCACCCACCTCCCCTCTTTACTTGACAAGTGTCATCGTCTTATTGTTTTGGACCAATATAGTATAAGCCCATTTTGATTTCAGTTTTTTTATGGAGGCCCATTATTCAAAGTCATTCAAGTTTTTGAAACTGAATTTACATTATGTTTTTAAAACAGATATTTTTTTGTATAAACCATTTATTAGGAGCAAAAAATTCCATTATAGGTTTTTAAAACATTCCTTATTTAAAATCTCCAACAATTTTGCGGTTATGGATTTTTAAAAGAAATGGAGGAATTAATTCAATTAGCTCTATTTTTAACAATTTTTCCGTTTTTTTTAATTTGAAATAAATCAAGCAAAGATCAGAATTTGAAAAAAAAATGTATTAATTCAGATTTTTTTATAAAATATAAAAACCACGAAAATTGGTGTTTAATTAAGGAAAAAAAGTCAGGCAATTCATTAAAAAGGTTTAACTCAAATTGCAAAAAAATAGTGTTAATTTTGCTTAAAAATGTCAAGAATTAAAATGGTGTTAATTTTGTTGAGGAAGTCACGGTTGAGTTTCATTCAAGCATTAACACCATGTTAATGTTGTTTGCAAAACAAGTCAAACCTAATGAACTTAGTGTTATTTACCATCAAGGTTGCACGACGATTTTAACATATTAATTAATTTCCTATTTAACTGTATTAAGACCATGTTAATTGTATATCCTATTTTCCTATAATAGGAAATTCTGATGAGTAATTCACGTGCAGCCTTCAAATTTGGTCCATATTAATTAATTTTTATACATAACATTGAACTGAAATCTCACATATGCAGAATTTGATTCCAAGTTTGTGTAAAACAAAAAATCAACAATATGGGTTCCTAGGAAAAGAGGCCTTTCTCTTGGTCGATTGCAATTTATTGCTCTTGGAATGGGAGAAAATTACTACATGCGGGTTTTATTAACTAGGCAAAACGATTGTGACAGTTTTAAAAGCATAAGAACTGTTAAGGGTGTTGTTTATCCCACATTCTGCGATGCATGCGAAGCGATGAGATTAATGGAGGATGTCCGGGAGTATGTTGATGGAATTTCAATTGCAAGTGAACTTGGTTCCGGATCTCAGCTAAGGAAATTATTTACTAGAATGCTGATGACAAACTTGATTTCCAGGCCACAAGAAGTTTGGAGAAAGTCTTGGACTCTTTTAAGTGATGGGATTTTATATGACAGAAGAAAAGCACTCAACATTCTAGGTATTTCATCAAATTAATTTTTTGGACACAATTAGTAATATTTACCTTTTTCCCCCTTATGAATTAGTATGCGTTTATTTTTTCACATGTATAATTGTCCATGGCTATTACTATTTATTTCCATATGTTAATTGAACCCAACAATATTTACCGTATTTTAGTAAGTATGCCACAACCTAAGAGATTGGACAGCTACTATATCATAATTATATACCATATATATTTTCTAATTTTTATAGAGATATTTTGTTCTTATACTCAAATTAACCTATAATTAGTTTTTCCAATAGAAAAAAACAAAGATTCACCTACAAATCTCACTGTTATTTATTGCAGGTTAAAAAAAAAATTCAGGAAAAATCTATATTAGAGCTTCTATTGTCTAAATAAATGTGTCAAGTTTTTTTTTTAAGTTTTATACCTGAGTATCGCGTTAAAAATAATACAATTTTTTTAAAAATATTTCAGATTTGACATTATCAAAATATGGCGACGAGTCTTATTAGAAGGAAAAATTTAAGTTGTGTAAATGCATTTTCTTTCTCAAAATGGAAAAATTAAAACTCAATATTTCTCATTTAATTTAATTTTCTTATTTAATTTATTTTCCTTATTTCATTTAATTTCCTTCAGATCTTCGTATAGAGGATGAAGAATTACATAACTTATGTATGATTGAGATTGAAAAAATATTGCAAGGCAATGAAAGGTCACTCAAGGAATTTCCATGTTTACCATACCCTAAATTTTCAGAAATTCATAATTTTGAAGATAGATTCGTTGCAGATGAGTTGAATTATAATAGGGCTGAAATGGTAAAGATTCATGATGAATTGGTCAGTTCTCTTACTTCAGAGCAAGAGATTTTTTATAAGAATGTTTTGGACGATGTTTTGTCTGATAACAGTTGATTCTTTTTTCTATATGGTTTTGGAGGAACTGGAAAAACATTTGTTTGGAATATATTATATGCTGCTTTGCGTTCAAGGGGCCTTATCGTCTTAAATGTCACATCTAGCGGAATTGCATCGCTATTGTTACCTGGAGATAGAACTGCTCATTCAAGGTTTTCTATTCCTATTTCAATAAATGAGATATCAACCTGTAATCTTCGTCAAGGTTCCCCAAAAGCTGAATTATTAAAAAAGCAAGCCTAATTATTTGGGATGAGGCACCTATGCTCAACAAACATTGCTTTGAAGCTTTAGACAGATCTCTAAATGACATTATGAAGACTCAGTCTACCCATGGTAATGACACTCCATTCGAAGGTAAAGTTGTGGTACTGGGAGACGACTTTAGACAAATACTTCCAGTTATTTCCAAAGGAAGCCGTTCTGAAATTGTCGGTTCAGCTATCAATTCTTCATATCTTGGAAGCATTGCAAGGTAATGAAGTTGACTGTTAATATGAGATTGCAAAATGCTACATCAACTTCTTCAGCAGCAGAAATAAAAGAGTTTGCAGATTGGTTGCTTCAAGTGAGAGATGGTACAGTTAAAACGATTGATGAGGAAGAAACTCTTATTGAGATTCCTCCAGATCTTCTTATTGAACAATGTAAGGAACCGTTGCTTGAATTAGTTAATTTTGCATATCCGAAACTTGCACATAATTTGCAAAAAAGTTCATTCTTTCAAGAAAGAGCGATCCTTGCACCAACACTTGAAAGTTTAGAGGAAATCAACAACTTTATGTTAGCAATGATTCCTGGTGATGAAACAGAATATTTGAGCTGTGATACTCCGTGCAAGTCAGACGAAGATTCAGGTGACAATGTGGAATAATTTACATCTGAATTCTTAAATGATTTCAAATGCTCTGAAATACCAAACCATGCAATTAAATTGAAAGTTTGTGTCCCTATCATGCTCATTCGAAACATAGACCAAGCTGCAGGGTTGTGTAATGGCACTCGAATGATAGTCAACGCATTGACTAAATATATAATTGTTGCTACTGTTTTAAATGGAAACAAGATGGGTGAAACAACATTTATTCCAAGGATGAGCTTAACTCCATCTAATTCTGACATTCCATTCAAATTCTAGCGCAGACAATTCTCTGTTACTTTATGCTTTGTGATGACTATAAATAAAAGTCAGGGACAATCTTTATCTCATGTTGGACTGTATTTGCCAAGGCATGCCTTTACTCACGGGAAGCTATATGTTGCACTTTCTAGAGTTAAATCTAGAAAAATGTTGAAGATGCTCATCATTGATGACGAAGGAGTTGTATCTAACACTACACGCAACGTAGTGTATCAAGAAGTCTTCGATAATATTTGACATGTAAGTGCTGATTTATCTTACAATTAATTTGAATTTAAATTTTAGAAATAGGAAAACTGATATGGTTATTCTCTTTATTGTTGGCAGCATAAAAATATATCAAGCAACTTGAAATTATACACTGTTTATATTTGTATTGGTTACTGATTATTACACTTATAATTTTTTTTTTCCTTTCTAGGTTCTATAGCTCAAATATGCTTATTGACAACAAGCTCGATTATGAAGTTTATATCATTAATCATGGACTACAATTTTGAATAAGGGTTCATGTTGCTGTCATTGTTATGTTTATCTTATTTTAATTTCAATGTAATGCATTACTTAAAAAGTTGTTTTTTATTACTATTCAAGTGTTGACATAGTCATGTATCTACAACCTCATCAAATTAATCTATTTATTGTGCTATATTCATCTACATGTTTGTAACATATGTTCGGTTCCATATTTTTTATACTTATTGAAAAGAGTCTAAACTAAGTTAAAACACATTACTACTGTTTCATCTTTACAATAAATTTAATCGTCGTGCAACGCACAGGTAAAAAACACTAGTAAATATTATAAAATTACATTTTAATAATTTTAATAAATATTGATCCCGGCTAAAATACTAGTTACATTGTGAAGCAAAAGTCCCTACCAAATGCTATACTAATTTGTCACAAAGGATAACAGCTTCGCAACGAAATTGGAAAGATATCAAGAATAAAATAGGCATTATGCATCAAACACTAAACTTCATAATTCTATTACATCTTTGCTGTTGTGCCGGTTTGCATTTGGACAAACGTGTCTTTTTGTCTAACATGGACCACTCCTCATAAGGGAAAGTTAACATTTCAAGACTATTACTCAATTGATCAATTATTTTATCACTACTAATTTATTTATAAATAATATTTTGGTTGGTCTAACATGGCCAAGGGATTATTAATTTGCACTGTAATGCTTTGGTACTATGTAATTTACTGTGTTCTTTTATTTTTCAACTATAGATGAAGAAGCTGGCATCCTGCCTTTGTCTCGGTGCTAGGTGGTACCATGTGAAGGTAAATCATTTCGAACAAACAGAAGATGAAAAGGTGACCCAGCGTTGAAAAGCCATACATACAAGATGCTAAAAAGCACTTTAAAATATATGACATGAAGCCGTATCACAAAGTGTGTACCCTCACTCCATTTACATTGTAACCCTTCAATAACATCTGACGCTACCCGCTCACATACTTGAGCTAAGGCCTAAGGGTAATTGTAAGTGAAGGATCAGGGTTTAAACTCTGAAGATGGATAATTTATACTAATTTACTAATAACTAACATTTGCATATAAAAAAAAAAATATGACGCCTACTGTAGGGCTCTAGTAGAATTTCTCAGACCTGAAGAAAAGTGCTTGGGTGAAGCTGACCGACACTACCCTGGAAGGGGTAGGGGGAGAGATGCTTGAAGGGGGGGGGGGTAGAGTCCAACTGCCGAGACTGCGCCTGGGAGGGGGTCCTGCATAGTCTGCGAGGCCTAAATCAGTGCAAAAACCTTTGTCAAATCTCTAAGTGTTGGAGTTAGAAAAAACCTACCTGCTCTCTCATTGAGAGATCCTTTTTATACCTGCCCCTAGCCCATGGGAAAGTCATGAGAGCCTAGACCCCTAGGAGTTTACTCGCCGTTAGATCTCTCGGAGGTCTTTGTTGTGCTCAGAGATTCAAGGGCAAGAGCTTCCTAGTAACATAGGCAAATACTCCTAGCCCCCTGTAGCGGGGGTCTAGAATCAGCGGCGTGACGGTTGAGATGATCTATTTCCTTCTCCCAATTGACGTTGTCCGCGCTTGAGGTGACTGGTGAATTGATTGACCGGATCATGGGTGATCGTCCCAGGGTAAGTCGGAGGAAGAGATCGATTTGACTGAATCCAGGGAAGTGGGGGTTGGTCGGTCTGATCCACTCCCAAAAAAAAAAGAGGAGTGATGAACTTTGAAAGCCACGATGGTAAAAACAAGATCAAACAACAACAAATGTTTTCTTGAAGAGTTCATGAGAAAGATGGAAGAAATTCAACATATGAACGAATAAGAAAAGGAAATTAAAAAGTCCCGGAAAAGAATAGGCATATGCAACAAGAAGATTGAAGAAATTTTTTCTCATAGCACAAGACAAGTGAAAGAAAGAATCCCAAAAAGAATAAAAGAATGACGGAGGACACAGAGATGAGGAATCCTTTCACCAAAGTGGTCTTGGATACCCTCTTTTCTCAGGGGTTCACTTATCGAACTATAACGTCTTCAGTGGAAACTCAAATCCTCAGCATCATTTAATTATGTTTAAAAAAAGATGGTTCCAATCGAGGCCACTGATCCAACTATATGCGAGTCGACCATTCAAATGGGCGGAGTTCGGCATGTTCTACCTGGTATTGATCGAGATGAATCATTAGATCTTCTAACAAGTCGCTTAGTCGAACGGGTGGGGGAACGTTTACGTACTATAGCGAGGGCTTTGAGCGCCATGCTCCATCCTTGATTAGACGGTTGCTAACTTAGGATGAGATGTGATGGATGGGGACACGACCTACTTATGCCCTCAGTAGTAATGGACAGTTGTAGGATGCAATTGTGATGGACGTATATGATCTAAGCAATTTATACGTAGCCGGAAGAAGAATACAATAAGTCGGTGACAAACACAGTCGGTCTATGCAATTTATGTGTCGTCTAAAGGAGAATGAAATTGGTGTTGGGTTGCTTGGATCCGGATCCTCTCCTGCCAATCTCTCTCCTGCGTCTCTCTTGCAAGCTCCTTCAACTCAAAGACTTATGTGACTCTTTCATCGCACACGGCTGTTGAAGCTCATGACCGCCGTCTCTGCCAAGGACCCAAACGTCGTCACGTCTCATTGTTCTATCACCGCTCTAGGCGCTGGCGTGCTCACGACCGCCTTATCCCACCCATAGTGCCTCTAACCCAAGAAGAAAATGTCTCACCATGTCGCGTGGCGCTTCTCGCTGTAACGCCCCAATTTCTCAACTGAGGAGTCACATTAGTCACCTAACAAAGTCTAATGACTATTTCGTAATTCTAAGAAAACACGATAATTTTTTTCCTTTTCGAAACAACTAAACACAGTTTAATACATAACATAGTCTTAATTAAACAACTCGTTCCCGACATATAATAATAGTGTCTTACAATAGCATAGCAAGTTTCCAAAATAAGTACGCACACTTAAACAGTGGCGAAAACAGGGTTTTAGTAGCAGAGTTTTCAGATAACGAAGAAGACTCAAAGCATAAACTACTAAGAGGAAACTATACAGCTTCTTCCATCCTTGCTCCGCCGGTTACCATCCCTCCTCCATCTCAGCATGGCTAAGCATCGCCAGAAGGCTCTTCATCGCCTAATAGCGTTAAGCGCCCAAATAACAAGTAGCAAATAGAAAGAGTTAACTCCATGCAATTACCACGTATAAAAGAGAAAACCATGCTATTCAAATTTAATTACCTAGCATGGTAAATAAACAAGCAACTTAAGTTAATCCAGATATCAACAAAACCAACAATATAACTAAACTCATATATCAACAACTTAACATAGATTAACTCAGGAATCAACAACTTAACAGTATAGATTAATTCAGATGACAATAACTTCAACAGTATAGATGTAGATCAAATTTCAACAAAACCAACAATACAAATCAACTCATATATCAACAAAACCCACAATATAAATCAAATCAGATATCGTCAAGCCAACAATATAAACCAACCTAGATATCAATAGAACCAACAATTTAATCAACTCGGATATCAATAACCTCAACAATATCAATCAAACAATAACGTCTCGCAAGACGGGACAATCACGTGGGACAAACCCACCTCATCGCCACTTTAGCGTCTCAAAAGACGGGACAATCACGCGGGACAAACCCACCTCATCGCCACTTTATAACGTCTCGACAGACGAGACAATCCCGTGGGACAAACCCACCTCATCGCCACTTTAGCGTCTCAAAAGACAGGACAATCACGCGGGACAAACCCACCTCATCGCCACTTTATAACGTCTCGACAGACGGGACAATCCCGTGGGACAAATCCACCTCATCGCCACTTTAGCGTCTCAAAAGACGGGACAATCACGCGGGACAAACCCACCTCATCGCCACTTTATAACTCCTCGAAAGACAGGACAATCCCGTGGGACAAACCCACCTCATCGCCACTTCAAGCAAGTCAAAACATCTCATCCAACTCAGTAGTCACTCAAACAACAATCCCAAATTTCATAATCAAACCAAGATAATCACATGTTATTCATATAAACGACAAACGACAAACATAAATCAATTTAATGCATACCAACTCAGTTCAATGACAGAAACCAGTAAACGGTCGAAGCCTCTCAGAAAACGGAGACACACGTCTCAATAAGTTCACTCGGCCGAAGCCTCTAGAAAACATTTGACACAAGTCTCAGAAACAGTCAACATAAGCAAGCATACAACATTTCAAGCATACCAACATTTAAATCAATTGCCAATCAAGTTTAAACAACTTCGTCTCAAACACAAGCAGTGCGATTAAAGCATGCAAGACTCAAAGACGCTCTAAAACTGAGTTACCCTTACCTTCGTGAGTAGAAGTTGTGCATGGAAGTTGCGAACCTAAAGCAAGGAAACACAATCATCAACACAAGCCTCACTGGAAGCAACAAGATCTAATGATACTAATCGAAATCATAAAGAATGCTTTTAAAGCTTCAGAGTTCCTATTTAGGCAGAAATTGACAACAGAACTTCATTTGCTAAAACGCGCATAACTTGAGCTACAGAACTCGGAATGACACGAAACCAACGCCAAAATTTCGACAATTGAAAGAGCTACGCTATAGCTTAGGTCATAGAGACCCAAAAATTATTTTTGGACATGGTACCCTAACAAACAGGTTTCGGCCACTCTCAAAAATAGGGTTTCCGAACTTTTTCTTCGATCTAATTTAATTCCTAGGTATTCTTAGGCGATATCTAGGCCAGGGAAACTCTCAGAAAAATTATCAGATCGAAAACTAGAACAGGGGTATTTTGGTCAAGATTTTTAGCTCGGAAACTCAAAGTCAGAACTTCGAAAAATAAATTTGATAAGCTTGATCCTAACGACATTTATAACAACTAATCCTACTGGCGCTAAGCTCAGTCGAGAGTTTTCGAACCAAAAAGCAAGGCTTTCTCATAAAAATTGGTATTTCTACAGAATTTGATCTCTGCGGAGATTCGGCGAGATTCAGCGGAAAACAACTGGATATTCATGTTCTTGGGCATGCAGGGAATAAGTTTAGACAGAGAAATCAAGTTATTTGGACATTTTTACAAAAAGCTCAAAACTTTGAGCAAAGAAATACATAGAGAAAAGCGACAGAATTTACGATCAGAGGTAAGGAAAAGCATCAGTACCTCGAGGCCTACGTATAGCAACGAACAGAGCGACGATCAGACAAGGATTGCAAAAAAGCTCTTCTCCCTCTTTTCCTCAAGCTCACCCACGGCCAAAACATGTAAAAAGATGAAGATATTTCAAATTTTGGCTATTTATAGATTGGTAAAAAACGTGGCAAAACAAATATTTCCCGATTCCGATTTTTCCTGTGCAATACTCCGTGAATTCTGAGTGGGTTTCCGATGTCAAGTTTCCAGATCTTGAATCAAGGTTTTGGAATAAATGAAACGATCCAAAAAGCGGTATGAAATAATTCAACCCGAAAAACTACTTTTTGCAGCGAATGTCAGATGCAGAAACTTCCTTCTGAAGAAAGATTGGAAACATCGAAAGAAATGGGTGAACTCGTGTGGATCTTCATTTGAAGCTCCGAATAGAAAAAGTCTTCATCAACAGTTTACTTTAAGGTTCTTGAGCTATCAGGAACTCGGTTTCGGTAAACTTCCGAGAATCGAATCGATCGTTTGTACAGTCCAGGGTTTCTTGTCGAAACACTCGTCAAGGAAAGGAATAAGAGAAATTCTTATATTCCTCTGAATATTTTTGAATATCGTTTCTACAGTGCTTTAAGAGCAGATTAGCCATTTTCTAACGTTTTTTCCCTAAGGCGGAAGTGAATAAGACTCGTGTTATAACCTATAGCGACTATAGAATTATTCTTAGTCATTCCCTGAACTTTCTTTCTCATTATACTAATCCGAACATCAAACATAAGTCGAGTTCCTCTCACACCTAAACAGAATCCTATGCGTGATGTGGAAATTAATTAATTTATTTTAATTCTAAAATCCTGGGTCTTACACTCGCTGACCCGTCTAGCCGTCTCCGATTCTCTCATTCACCTTGTGGTCGTCGAGCTCGAGCTCCCTATCCTTCAAAACGACTACCCCTAGTTTTCAATTTCAAATTCTGCAGCGGCTTTCCTTCTTCTCTCTGAACTCTTAAGCTTATGCAAAATAGGATAAAGTTGTTAGAAACAAAAGGATGCAAATTTGATGGTCTCAGTAGAGGACTTTGTGTATGATTTTTAGAAACACGAAAACATGTAACATTGTACAAGAGGAATACATATTGTCTTGGCATTTTAGATTTTTTGTGGTTGTACCAGAGGACATGACGATTGAGCTCGACTAGACGAAGAGTAGTACCTCGCACAGTGAGACTTAGCGGCCATTACTTTGTGCGCAACTGCGGAGCGCGGTGGGAGACGACGGTTGTGAGTTTTGCGAGCTTGTGCGGCGACCGATAGAAATTGATAGAGAGATCCTGTGACAAAACGACAACGTATTTTCCCCTTTTTACCTTAATTTATTTAGACTGTTAGATGTGTTCAACGGTTGTGATCTTTGCAGGAGAGAGGATGGAGAGGGTTCAGCAGAAAAGGATCCAAATCTGGGTTGCTTATGTATGGTGTCCACCGATCTACGAGATTTCCCTCTATGACACGCGCTAGAGGGGTGAGGTCAGATCTGGGTAATCTGGTGCAACCTTGTTAAATTTGGGGTAAAGGATCATTTACCAAGTACCGAAACAATAGTCATCTAGCTCTGGGAATGCATGTATGCCTATGTCGAGAGATTGGTGGTTCTGAGCGCCATGTCTGTTGGCTGTTAACTTGATACCGTTTTTCGAGTACCGGAACAGATCAGAAGTAATAAAGGATAAGATTTTTCTAGCATATCATGTACGCAAAACAAATATGAAATTAATAAGAGTCTAAATGTTTACAGTGAAAAAGTAACTCATCACGATTAATATATATATATATATATATAGAGAGAGAGTGAGTTGCTTTTTTTCAATAAATTAAATCATCATTTTAGACAATTCAAATGAAATAATAAGATATGATTACCCTATTATATCAATCTCTTTGTCTTCTCTCGTACGTCCTCAAAATTTATACCTATTTATCAATTTACTTACAACTAAAATCAAAGAGGAGTTTGAATTGGTACCCTTACTCTTAGAATTGCTACTCTCCTTTAAAGTGAGAAATCTCCAAAATACCCCTGTTAAAAATAATTCTCGAGCTTTGGGATCTCGGGAACATCCCGAGCCTTAAGCCTCGAGATATATTATAACTTTCCTGATAAATTTTCCGAGCTTTGGTATCTCGGGAACACCCCGAGCTCTAAGTCTCTGGATATATTATAATTTTCCTGTTACCTCGGGAATATCCCGAGCTTTGGTACCTCGGGAACATCCCAAGGGTATAATTCCCGGTAATTTATAAACGTGGATTTTTCAAGCTCGGAATGTGAAAAATGTGTTCCCAAGGTTGCCAAACCTCGAAAACCTTTCTTGAAGAAATTGGAACAATTTCCAAGTCTTAGACCTCGGTAAGGAAAACGTAAGGAAACAACTTCTAGTTTCGAGCCCTAAAGCTCGGGAAATAACTTCCAGTCTCAAGTCCTAAAGCTCGGGAGTAAGTGATGCACTGCAGAGAACGTGAAGGCTTGAAAAAAGAAGAAAATGAGAGTGCTAAAAAATGAAGGCAATTTTGGAATTTTTAGAAAATAAAGGGGGTAACAATTCCAAGATGGGGTACCGATTCTTATTTTCAAATCAAAGTCCCCACACCCACCCTCTCTTTCTATTAAAAAATCAAAGAAGTTCCGCCGCTTTCTTTGAAAAGGAGGGTTGAAATTTGAAAATGACCATGCGCAGAATTGTTGGTTAACCATCTTATTATAACTAGGGGTGAGCATCGGGCCCATTTCGACCCGGACCGAAAAAAACCGAGCCCAAAAAAATGAATTCGGGCAGACCGGTTCGGATGGCCAGACCCGCGGGTGGGAAAAGAAGGGTCCACACGGGTATATACGGTCGGGCCCGGGTGGGAAAATAAAATCCCTCGGAACCCGGCCCAACCCGAAGTGTTTTTTTTTTGTTTTTTTTATTTAGTCAGAACCTGAAGTAAGGCCCAATATTTGCTTCTTTTTGTTTTATTAAGGCCTAATATTAACAACCCAAGCAATAACAGATGACCCAATAAAAAAAATCTGATCTCAACTAGTATAAAGCCTTATTATTAACCCTAATTCTAAAAACCCTAGCTTTCACCTTCTTCCTCACCAGGTGCACGGCCGCCGCCGCCACCACTAAAACCTACTCTCAT
Organism: Lotus japonicus; assembly: GCF_012489685.1. NCBI lineage: Eukaryota > Viridiplantae > Streptophyta > Magnoliopsida > Fabales > Fabaceae > Lotus > Lotus japonicus. The sequence goes on from NC_080046.1 coordinate 9,317,083, forward strand.
CAGGCCACCTCCGCCACACCACGCCGTCGCCGTCCATGCCTGTTCATCTTTATCATCAATCGTCCCTTGTCGTTCCAGATTTGAGGCCAACTTCGTCGATCCCGCGCTGTTCCATGCCAACAGGCCACCTCCGCACCACCACGCCACCGCCGTTCCATGGCTGTTCATCTTTATCATCAGTCATCCTTCGTCGTTCCATATTCGAGGCCAGCTTCGTCGATCTCGTGCCGCCATCGCGCCGTTCCATGCCAGCATGTCTGTTCATCTTTGATTTTCTCTTTCTGGTTAACCACCCGCTCCAACCCACCCGAACCGCCCTTTTACCCGCGCCACCCGAACTCGCGCCACCCGATCATGACCACGGTCGGAATCGGTTCTGGAAAATGGTCTTTTAAACCCGAGCAAACCCGGTACTGTTCACCCGAACCCGATCCGACCCACCCGATGCTCACCCCTAATTATAACAAGGAAAGCAGGCATATGGTTTAGATATTGAACTATTATATATTCACGAAACGTTGTTGTGACTTGTGAGCGTTTTTAATTCATTGCTAAGGAGCCAACATGTTGTCTTTCCTCTAGCAGCGCTACCCTCAACAAATGAACAACCTTTGTTTGACAAAAGATTTATACTAATAAAGTGATTTTCATTTTCTTAATTTGACTTCTTTGAAGCAACAAATAGTGTACTTTGAGTGCTATATATATATTGTGGATTAATCACTTAAATCTTTATCAGATAAATTTTATATATAATTTCATAAGATTAATTAATTTTTTCATTAGAATTTCAACATCACAACTATTATCTTTATCAACAATAATAAGTAACTATACATTTTACTTTCTTGTTCAAGTCACCATTTCCATCATTATGTAGTGTGTACAGGTTCATAGGTTGCACCCCTAAGTAAGTTATAACTTATTAGGGCAGCTGGCTAGTATTTTAGAGGATACGTGCATAGAGAAGGTTGCTAGCGTGCACCTAGCTACAAGTATCCTTTTCTTGCTCATGTAGAGGAATGTTTTTTGTTCATTATAGTTCATTAGATTGCTCTGTATGAATTGCATTAGTATTTCAATAAAATTTGGGTCCGCTGACGCTCTTGGAAGTTTTGTAAGACCATGTATAATTGTTTGTTTAAATTACACACTTTTAATATCAATTTTTCTCTTTTCAACACTCCACATCATTTTCTCTTTCCAATTCAATACTCTCTCAACAATTACCCACTACAATGGTTTTCATTCAACACTCTATCCCACCACTCACCCTACCCCACCACTTTTTTATTTCATATTTTTATTTAATTTTATATTTTTGTTTTTATTATTTACATAAAATTATAATTATTGTTTTAAATTAAATTAAAACAATAAACACTTAACAATTTTTTTTTAAATATAGACAATAATTTATTTTATTTCCTTAACTTAAAAATGGAAGACAACAAATTAAGTACACAATAATTTATTTTATTTTCTTAACTTAAAATGCAAGACAACAAACTAAGCACACAACACACAAATAACGTAATTAGTACGATACAAATCATCTTCAATCACGAAACATTTGGAAACTTTGTTCATATGTGCTTCACTAGATCTGCTTGCAGTTCGTGATGAACATTCGAATCACGCAACTCGGATCTAGCACACACATGATTTGCAAAAGCGGGTAACACCTCGGTCGAATATGGTTGCGGTGTACTAGATCCACCTTCCCCAGATTGCTCAAAATCGATCCAACGTTGAGCATATGAATCTCGTTCATCCTCAACAATCATATTATGTAATATGATGCATGACCTCATAATGATACCCAAATCAGCTATGTCACACAAACGAGCTGGTTCACGGATGATTTTAAAACGAGCTTGAAGCACTCTAAATGTACGTTCGATGTCCTTCCGATATCACTCCTGATATTTTGCAAATAACTTATCGGGTTCACTTTGAGGAAGTCTAATCGATTTGACGAAAGATGGATAAGAAAGGTAGATACCATCAGCTAGATAGTATGCCATATTATAGGGACGTTGATTCACAAAAAAATTCACACTTGGAGTCTTTCCCTGTTCCACGTCATCAAACACTGGTGACCGATCTAGAACGTTTATATCGTTCAACGTTCCCGGACATCCAAAAAAGGCATGTCAGATCCATAGATCATGAGTTGCAACTGCTTCAAGAATAACTGTTGTGGTTCCCTTATCCCCTCTAGCAAATTGACCTTCCCACTTGCGAATAATTCCTGCGCTTTTGCCAAAACATCATTATCTGACCAACCGCTTCCTTGCTGACGCTTAGCGACATCATAAGCGCCAATCCATTTACCCAGTATTTTGTTCATATAATTCCAACGGTTTCGGCATGCAATTCCATCACGCGGAGGATCGAATGAGCAATGCTCATTACAACACTCAGCAATATCTCTCCAAAATGTTTCTCCTTTCTTGTTTTTCCCCACAACACTGCTTGTTCCACAGTTAATCCACCCACTAATTAGCACTAAATTTTGTGCAGTGTTCCATGCTGGTGACGGGGTTTTCTTGCTCTTAGGAGTTGAATCCTCTTGATTTGGAGTGAATTGACTAGCAGCTGTCATGCCACCAAAAGTCATTTGTGTTGAAAACTCGGGAAATTCAGGTGCATCAACACTCGGAAAATTTTCATTCACCATTGGCATATAACCACTAGACGGGGTGTTTGAGATGGATATCTCATAGATCCATAAGATGGATGAAAGGATGACTGGTTGGAATTTGGTGCAAAACCTAAATTATGAATGTTTTGAGGACGTTGGGTGGAAAATTGATTTGGATCTTGATAATTGTTGGGATTTTGAGGACGTTGGTAGGAAAATTGATTTGAATTTTGATAATTGTTGGGATGTTGAGGATGTTGGTTGAAAAATTGATTTGGATCTTGATAATTGTTGGGGTTTTGATGACGTTGGTTGGGAAATTGATTTGGATCTTGATAATTGTTAGGATTTTGGTTGTTATATGGGTAGTTAGAAGAATTCTGGGTGTTGAAATGGTGATTGTTGGGATCCATTTCAAAACAAAGGCTAATAGAAAGATAATAAGATGGTGAGAGAGATAATAAGATGTTGAAAAACTTGGTTTTTTTTTCCTGTGTCCAAATCAAACGAATCAAGTCTCTATTTATAGAGGAAAAAAAAGTTATGAATTTTGGTTAAAAAAGTTTTTCCAAAAGTTTTTTTTTTCAACAAGATAATTCAGTTTAAAAGATTATTTTTAAAAAAATCCGCCCAACCAACCAGGTCTCGCCACGCGTCCCACCAATTATGCCCAGCCATTTCTCTCTCTCCGTCCACTGCCACTCACGCTCCCTGTTTGCGCGTGTCTCTCACGCGCCTACTTCCACCATTCTGAGTCCGCCACGTGGCACTGAGCATCCCTCTCAACTTTGTTTAACATCCTCAACATTTCTCTCCTCCACCTCATCCTCAACAAAATCTCAACAACCACTACAAACCCTTAACAACTCTCAACACCTCTCCCAACATACCATTGCATATGGTCTAAGTTTAGAATCAGCTAAATTAATGTTTTTATATATGACGTTCTCTTCAAATCTTTTAATACCAGATGACGCTAAACTCATGCTAAACCGGTTATAACTTATTATTAAGCGTAGAATTTTGACTATTAATTTTCACATTTGAAATTTTGCACTCAAACTGATGTTGACAATAACATTACTATTATATTATATATACAATTTTCCTCCAAATATTAATAAAAGGTCAATGAGAAAAATACGTTATGGCATTAACTCCACAGTAAATCAGTGATACATCATTTTGGTTTGAAAATGGACAGGTTGACCTGGTGAATGAAAAATGCATACATTCCCATTATGAGAGGGATTGACATCTCATGAGACTAAAAAAATATATGTATGTGAAGGCAATATTATATTTTTAATATATCGATCTTTACTTTATTATTTATTGCAGGACATAACAATGAATTATGAATTACAGTTCACTGAGCAAAAAAAGAAGGATCAATATCTAGTACTTGGGAAATAAAGAGAGCCTGCAACTGCAAGGTGAGCAGGTTGGTATAGAAAGAATAGAGAATGGTAAGAAAAACAAGCAGGCCCCCCTCTCTTTGGTTGAAGCAGTACTGGTAAGATTTACTGTTTCCTGGATGGAAATTTGGAAAGGACTAAGCACAAGGTTCAAATGTGAAAAGAAAACACAAAATATTAAAAAGAAAAGGGAGCAAAATCTAAAAAGGTCACATGAACTGTCCATGGGACCTACATGGTAGACAAAATGCCAGGGTTAATATGACTTTAGTGAACCTAACTTTGGAAGCAAATGGAAATCACTCATGCAGACCCCTTCCTATGCTATCTACCATTTTCATTAGGGGTGCGCATGGGTTAGGTTTGATAGATTTTGGTCAAAATAAAATTCGAACCGATCAAAATTGTATGGGTTAGATTTCATGAATTTCTTCTTTGGACCCGATCCGAACCAACCCGACGAAGTTCGGATTGAGCTGGATGGATTGATTGGGTCACTATATTAAAATAATAATATATCTGAAATATTAAAAAATCTTGCAAATATTATTATAAATTCAGAAAAAGTTATAAAAAATACTAAATATGTTATAATACTAAATAGCATTAAAATAATACCATATAAATGACATATAGCCAAATATCATGAAAACATAAAACTTCATTACAAAATGACATGAAACAATCTAACATAAATAGTAGTTAAAAAGTGAAAAACAACACTAAATTTCATGCCATGACACCTAGAACTTAGACGTCTCTGACATGCCAAATAATATATATAGACATGTAACAAATAACTACGAACAAATACTCTAAGTTCAAATATGATAAATAACTACAAATACTTAAGTCTCAAAGTTTCAAAAAGTCATCACTCCGAAACTAGCACTCTAAGTATGAGTAAAAATATTATAAAAAAATTTATTATTATATGTATGGTTTCTGGGTTGGGTTGGATGGATTTGAACTGAATCCGAAATTCGATCCGAACTTGATTGGGTTGTAGTAAAATCCATCCGATTAACCCGATTACCCGATCCAACCCGCATTTTTTATATTGGATCGAATTGGGTTGGACGAGTTCATTGAATCTACCCGGCTCATGTTCACCCCTAATTTTCATTGCATACTACGATTAGTGACAAACAACCATTCTCTCCATTTAGATATACGGTGAAAAATCACATTTAACATTACGGTGAATAATCATAAAAACGAAGTGAAATGGTTGTTTTTATTCTACTCTAATTTTGTCTCACCGCAATATTTTATTGAGTATCCACTATCCAGACATGTGATTGTATGTTTGGATGTGAAAAACCACGGTAGGACAAAATTATGATTAACAATTGACAAAGGTAGGAGAAGTTATTCAAATATGAGGACCATGCTATGCTACCCCGTTTGAACCTTTTCAGAACACTGATTATGCAGAACCAGTACAAACACAAGCTAGGAGCCTAGGACCATGAATACTTCTTGTTAATCAGCTGCAATAATTGTGAAAAGCATCCCAAGTTCATTTTACCTAGTAATTAGGCCTATAGAACACCATTCTGAGCACTAATTATCCCTGTTAATGAAAAATTACATCAAGCACAGTCACCACCTTTCTTGTCCCTAGAAAATCTCTACTGATTGGTCAAATAGACAGATAATAGTAATTTTCTCCTTTTAAATATTCTTGCCCGGACTCCAACTTGGAAACATTAATCTTGCTTGCAGCAGTATGGTAAAAATAATGAAACCAATGATAAAATGAATATTTTTATATTAATTATATATAGGAATTTGAACCTGTTTTGCAGCACATGGTATGTACTAATTGTCATATAAAATTTTCACAAAAAAGGAAAATTGCATTTAAAAACACTATCCATCAGGTCCCTGTAATTACGCTTTGATCCCTAAACATTAGACCACCTTTATGACAAAGACAACTGGGGATTAGCTTGGTCCAAAGACCCAAATGGCATCTTTTTTTCTTTTCTTTATGGATGTATGTGTAATTATTGTATTAACATTCATTTATTTATCTTTAATGAGCACAAAAAACATTTCAAGGTAGATTTTTTCTATGAAAAGTCAGGTGAGTTCGGCTTCAATTATCACTGTAAATATGAGTAGCTCTCCAAAATTATAAGTAGCTTAGATAAATAGTTATAAATCGCTCATCATCACAACAATCACATCACATAACAATAGGAATCAAATACACAACATTATAAATAGAATTGACATGTGTGAGGTTTCCATTCATGTATATTACATAAGTAATAAAACTCTTAATACATAATTTTTTCTCTTTTTTCTTATCATATTAAATATCACATCTATTATTACTAGGAAAGCAAAGGGAGAGAAAGATGGAAAGGACAATAACATCAAGTGACATAAAGAGGAAATAGCATGTGAGGTGGTGTACACGTGCAAATGTGTTTAATAAGTTCACAAATTTACAGGCCACACTCACTGCAAATTGCACGGCCTACGAAGTGAATGAAAGGAAGAAACAGATTCACCAAATCCTTAATAAACAAAGAGAAGAAGAGCCAGAGCCTATCTTCTTCTTCCACTCTGTCTTAACCTGTTTCTTTCTCATGTTATGATCTTCTGTTCATTCACTCAGACACTTCTTCAGAGAGAGAGAGAAGCATCTTTCTCTGCAGCATTCTTCAATCATTTTGCTGTTTATGATAAGGTTTCACCTGTTTCCCTTGTCTGTCATTTTCTCCCTTCCATGAAAATACAACATGACAATGGGAGAAGAAGAGTCATTGGCAGCACTCCCATTTGACAGAACTGTTGAACAGGTTAAATTTTTGCTTTTGCTTTTGTTTTTTTGTAACAGTTCTGTTCATTCTTCACCTTCTCTTTTGACATGATTTCAAAATCATGGTCTTTCCTGTGTTGAAATATTCTCAGCTTTTCTTCTCTTTTTTGTTTCCAAAATTTCAAATTGTTGTGTTTCTGGAATGAAATCTTTGGCTTCATTGCCATTGAAGTACATTCATCTTCTGTAAAATTGATTTTGAGTTGTTTGACCCCATGATTGAAGTGTATCTTCCTCTGCAATGTGGTCAAAATTTGGTAATTACTGGTTCTAGTTCAAAATTTGAATTTTTTTTGTTATCAATCATTTGTTGTAATGATACCGATCCAGATATCCAATTTCTGGTATTAATTGTTTATTGATTAATATCAGTTCTTCAATTTTTTTGATATTTCAATACAGGACACCTCATAGTCATTCATCTAATTCTAGTTAAATTGTTGAATTTCTTCTTGTTTAAAAAGGGTTGATTTTTATTATCCAAATTATTTTTTCTCAAAAACCAGACAATCACACGAAGGATCAGCTTTCAGTTTGATACTTACATGAAAGCATCCCTGCAGTTTTTGTTTAATCATAGTTAGGCTGCAATGCATCCTTGTTTGGTTTGAAGCAATTTTCTTAGAGCATAAGAATCTTTGGACTCATGTTAATGTGTTTTTTAAATCTTAATTGCTCTTTTTCTCCACTTATTTTATTAAAAACATGCAGACATTCCTATGCTTGTGATATATACTATGTGTGTGTGTGGATGTTATGGTGTGGATCTATATGAAAGTAGCTGCACTTGTAGTCTTTATTTTGGAATTTCCTATGTTGCTGATATTTTGATATAGTTTCTGTATCTCCTTTGTTGTTCAATCTTCTCTGCTGTTTGTTCACCTTAGCTCCTAGAGAACTTTTTTTCTTTTCTTACCAACTGAAAACATTGGTTTGTATTTCTGTTCAGGCTATTGTGTCGATAAAGAAAGGTGCATATTTACTCAAGTGTGGTGATAGAGGAAAGCCAAAGCTATGTCCCTTCAGACTTTCTCCGGTAGGCATAAGTGATATTGGATCATATTTCTTAGTGCATTTTATTCTTAAAATTATTTTACAATTGTTAGATTTAGGAGCACCATATGTTTGTATATATATTCCACTAATCCAATGTATTATGTTCCCCAAAATATATTGTTGCTAACATCAGTGTGTGAAATTTGTTTGTCTTTTTTTTTCTTCATTACATTATGATATGTTGCTAAAATATAATCTTCTTTCCCCTGATTCTAGGATGAGAGAAACTTGATTTGGTACTCTGGCCAGCAGGAAAAACATTTGCGGTTGAGTGCGGTTACGAAAATCGTTCAAGGCCAAGGAAATGTATGTAAGAGTTTTCGCATGATGCACTGCCCACATGAATGTGAAGGTCTGAAAGAGAAATAAAAACAGTGAAAATCATGTTTTGGTCTAATAAATGGCTCACAATTTTTCAGATAAGGTCCCAGAGGCAAATTGAACAACCTGAAAAGGAGTACCATTCGTTTTCACTCATCTATGCAAACGGGGAACGCTCCCTTGAGCTGGTAATATTTGTGATTTATACATGACATAATAACATGTTTGGATCGGCTTCTCTTTCTTCACTATCAATTCTGAAACGCAGAAGCTACTCATAGAAGCTTCTTGTTAGAATCAATTCTGAAACTGTATTTGTTTTCCTATATTTGTAGCTTGACTTATCTATTCTAACTATAGATATGCAAGGACAAAGCTCAAGCTGCTTCTTGGTTTGTTGGATTGAAGGCTGTGATTTCTAGGAGCCAACAACCCAGAGCTTTTAGTAGTTTAAGAAGCTGCAAAGGGGTGCAGAGTTGTGTTAGTAGTCCAGCTGGATTCCTAAGAAGAAAGAAAAATCTTGGCCTTCTGGATGAAACCTCTCAATATACTCAGGTTTCATATATCTTCTTTGTTACAATATATTTTAACCTTTTTCATTTTTTGAAACTATAAAAATGTTTCTTTCACCTCTGATTTATAATTAGCTTTAGCTGCTTGTTTTATTATCAATTCCAGAGTTCTGAAGGGTGGGAAAAGACAAATAGTAACATATTATGAGAATGAAAGAAACATCTGAAAGATTTAATATTGCTTTTTGTGAAGATATTTCGTTTCAGAATTCAGGTTCAAAAGAGATGTTTTCTAATTTGTTGAAGAAAATTATGGTCATGTCCATGCACATCATGGTCAGGGAAAGGAAAATAATTAAATAGATATCTGTAGCTAACTAGCTATGTGTTTGAATTTCTGCACATGTATGTATATGATTAGCATATTGTCTATCTTTGTCCTTTTCATTTTCATTTAGATTCTTAATTTTAAAATAAATTTGTTCATTCCTTGGAGATAGAGAAAACCCATCATCAATACTCTTCAGATGATTTACAATTTTGATTTACGGGGTAATTGGGTTTAGAGAAGAATTAAACTTATTATTCAAGCTAAACACAGATAGGCAGATAGCTATTGGTTTAGTAATATTAACATGGATAGAAGAGTTTTCATTATATTTGGATTACTCAGAGAAAGTATTCTTGCTATAGCATGGTTAGGAAAAGATATCTCTATGATTTTCTGAGGTGCTTGTGCATTAATATGGTAAATTTTACATTCACAAATCACAATGACTCTTACAGCATGTGTCCGAGTAATTTTGTTAAATACTACTGCAATGCAATCATCAAACTCCAGAGTAACTTAGATTAGTAGTTTGCATGTTTTCTTTTCTCTTTCCCCTGTTAATATAAATCACATAGATCTTACTTTCTCTAGGAAAATTAAAACAATAACTTGTCACTTCTATCATTATTTTGAAGGTACACAGCTCATGTGCAAGTCCTACATTGTCACTTTCCGAAAGGTACTTTTCTGATGCCTTGTCATGCACATCAGACAACTTATATTCATCAGCATCTTTCCTCTCCAGCTCTCATGGAATAGCAGATAATTCGGTCCCAAGTTCTCCTTATATTGATCCACATACTCATAGCAAGCGTGATTCAATGCGCGTTGACAAGGAATCCAAGACGGATTTGTCCTACCGGTCTGCGATGCCTCCTTCCTCCCCACATGTAACAAATAACAATGTATTGAAGGATATAATGATATGGGGTGGAGGGATTGAATGTCTTGTAGGGATTGTGAATGAAAGGTTTGCACAACAAAAAAATTATTCTTTAGTTCCAAAGCTACTTGAATCCACTGCAATGTTAGATGTAAAAAATATAGCTTTAGGAGGAAAACATGCTGCTTTAGTTACAAAACAAGGGGAAGTGTTTTGCTGGGGTCAAGGGAAATGGGGAAAACTGGGGCAGAAAATTGATATGGACATTAGCTCCCCCAAAATTGTTGATTCTCTTAGCGGTATTCATGTAAAAGACATTGTCTGTGGTGAGTATCATACATGTGCTTTGACAGATTTTGGTGAAGTCTACACTTGGGGGAACGATGTTTGCAGTTTAGATTCGGTCGATAAAGGGAGAATTAAAAGTCATTGGATACCACATAAACTTACTGGACCATTAGATGGTATTAGTATTTCAAGTGTTTCTTGTGGGGAATGGCACACTGCAATTGTCTCTAGCTGTGGGAGGTTATTCACATATGGAGATGGTACATTTGGAGTTCTCGGGCACGGGGATCGCCAAAGCTTTTCGAAACCTAAAGAAGTTCAATCTCTCAGTGGTTTAAGGGCGAGGTCTGTTGCCTGTGGATCATGGCACACAGCTGCTATTGTTGAAGTCATGTTTGACCGGTTTCGGTACAATAGTCCCACAGGTAAGCTTTTCACATGGGGTGATGGAGATGAAGGGAGGCTTGGTCATGCTGATAATGGATCCAAGCTTGTACCGACTTGTGTTGCACAGCTTGTTGACTATGACTTTGTTCAAGTATCTTGTGGAAGAATGTTGACTGTAGCACTAACTAACATGGGTAAGGTTTTTGCAATGGGAAGCGCAAAGTATGGACAATTAGGAAACCCACATGCTAGGGATAGGGCAGTTATGGTTGAAGGAATGCTTAAGCAAGAGTTTGTGAAAGTGATATCGTCTGGTTCGTACCATGTTGCTGTTTTGACATCTGCAGGGAGTGTCTATACATGGGGAAAGGGTGAAAATGGGCAACTAGGGTTAGGTGATACTGAAGACAGACACACGCCTTGTTTTGTCGAGGCTCTAAGAGAGAGGCAGGTAGATACTATAACTTGTGGACCGAGCTTCACAGCTGCAATATGTTTGCACAGACCCATTTCTATTAGTGACCAATCAACTTGTAGTGGTTGTAGGTTGCCATTTGGATTCACAAGGAAGAAGCATCACTGTTATAACTGTGGTCTCTTATTCTGTCGCAATTGTAGTAGTCGAAAGGCTTTAAATGCGTCTCTAGCCCCGAGTAAGAGCAAGGCCTTTCGGGTCTGTGATCAGTGCTTTGAAAGACAGCAAGGAAATAATACACATTCAATTCTGGGCTCAAGGTCAAGAAATTGCAACAACCCTCAGCAGAACAATTTTGGTGATCTCACTGAAGATAGGGGAGGAACAACCATGACGCAGGGTCCTCTATTGTCTCCTGGTCAATCTTGTTACCGAAAAAGCATGCCGAGTGGAAGGAAGGACTGGAAAAACCAACAAGAAAACCAGCAGGATTTAGAAGAGAAATCTTCTGTGTTAAGTGGAGTGGCACCATGGGGGCAAGTTCAATACCCTGCACTATTTAAAAACAATTTAGCAGAATATTCAGCTATGCTTGTTTCTTCATCAAAAAATAAATTAGCTGCAGTTTCACCACTGAATGTAGAACCATCAGAACACAAGCTACCCTATGCAGAGACAGATACAAAAAAGTCTGATAAGATGCTCATAGAAGAAGTTCAGAGGCTGAGAGATGAGGTAATGATTCCACTTTTCAGTACCCTTAAATTGCCTTAGTTTAGACACATTTGATGCAAGAGAGCATTTCTTCATACAGTGCTTTTTGTGTGAAACTTTCTACAACCCTACTTTTCCTCTCTAAATCTCTCTTATCATGTCTATAATCACATCCCAGATTTCTCTTATCTCTTCCTTACTCTCTCCTCATTATAAAACAATTGTACAAGTATAATTTTTCATGCTGCAATATTGTACATGCATCTGTAAAGCAGTGAAAGAGAGTTCTTTCTCCTTCTGAATGTTTTGAGAAAAATGGAAATCCCTTCATAATTCACCAAATCATTATCCTTATTTAGATGAAAAGTACCTTTTTAATTGCTATAACACTACTGACAATCATGACTCCATTTCAACAAAAATAGTGCCATTTGCTCCTCCTCCAAACTATAGGGTCATGTTTGTTTCTGACCCAATGCATGATAGAACAACTACAATTTAGAATCCTTCTATTTTAAGCAGCTTTATTTAGGTGATTTTTCCTTTTTCCTTTGGCTTAACTGGTGTCACGTTTTAGTCTATAGAATGCAATATTCCTCTCATTCCAAGCTTCCTATATCCTTTGGTTGTAAATTAAACCTTCCCTACTCATTTGCTTGGTGAAAATTCATTTGTATTGTTGTTGCTTTGACGTGAAACCATTTCATATCTTTGTATAGGCAAGGAGACTTCAAGAGCAGTGTGATCTCAGAGACAACAAAATACAAGAGTGTCAACAAAAAATTGATGAGAGTTGGCTTATAGCGAAGGAGGAAGCTGCTAAGTGCAAGGCAGCAAAAGAAGTCATTAAAGCTTTGGCACTAAGGGTGAGTTCTTTATTACTATTGTTGTTATCATCATCATCTTTAGTTTGTGTCATGAACCAATTATACCAAAAGCTGAAGAGCGATTGGGTGAAGACGCATGAATGGCTTATATTGTTTTTAGCATTCCCCTCATGAAGAGTTCATTGGGTTTGAAGAGTGTACAATACACAGTCGAACTTCATGTGCTGAAACTTAACTTTTTTTTATTAGAAAATGGGGGGAAACAAGTATCGAACTTTATACCACTTGGTCATAGAGGTTCTGCTACCATGTCGTAAACCAATTATCTCAAAATTGACATGCATGAATGGTTTATATTACAATTGTAACAATTCGTAAGCTAGAATTTTCAATCTATTTGTTATCAGATAATTAAATCCTCGTTACAACTTCTAGCATTGTTTGGTTAAAGGTCTCCTAAAATTCCTCTATTTGGAGTATCTGTTAAAAATGTCTACAGTAAAGTTCTCAATGTCCCTATTGCCTTATAATTAACAATAAGCTCGTTTGGATATGGACCAAAAAGCACTTATTGGAGCTTAGCAGCCAAAAGATCTAGATAAGCTCCAATAAGTGCACTTTGGTCTGCGCTGGAACGGGTTCAATATATAATATAATAGCTCTAAATAAGTATATGGCATTTCTGCAGGATATGAGATGTTACTTCAATTATGCAGTCATTGTAATTTGGCCTTGCATTCTTTGTACATACACAGTAACTGATGTACCTATCAACATTACAGTTGCAGCTCCATACAATATCAGGAAAAGATAATGTTGGGCAAGAAGGAAAGGCTGGACTACATGAATCTCTTCCTAATTTGGCACCGGTACATACAGATATGAACAGTCCAAGAGATAGCAACATGGACAGTCTCTCCAATTCCCCTATAGTATTCTCTGCCACATTAAAATCCAAATTTGGAAAAAGTAAGTTCCTAAAAAATGATAGATCGAAGGAGAATTCTAACTTAACTCAAGCAGAACCTCAACAGGATACTGCAGATGGCTTGAAGGTTGAATGGGTAGAACAGTATGAACCTGGTGTTTATATCACACTTACAACCTTGCCATGTGGGAATACAGGCCTTAAACGCGTGAGATTTAGGTATGAACTTGTGGTTGGCTAAAATTAAATTCAGACAGTAACCATTTTTGCACAGATCTTATCAGCACAAACCACTCACTAATTTCAAGATGCTAGTATTATATTTTTGAATTTGAGCTGGAGTTAACTTGTGTTAGAAAATCAAACATTGAGAATGTGATAGTATGCATGCACATCTAAAACCAGTTATGAAACTGTACATAACAAGCTGTAACTCATAATTTGTCTAAATTGAAATCTGGTACTTTGGAGGATGACAAACCCTATTGAAAACCTTCTTTAGTGTACCTGATGTACCTATCAACCCTAATGAAATCTCATGTTATTTTGTGCTATGCTCTCTTCCCCTTATATCATGATATATATACATATTTACTGTCTTTATTTAATCATGGGATGGGAAATGTAGATTCCTTCTTAGTATTCTTATTTCTTCAAATGATCTGAAAAACAGAATCATTTCTGGCGAGAAGAATACAAAAAATGCACTCTTAGTAAGAATTGATTCTTAGATAAACTCAGTAATTTTTCAAGTTGAGGAAGAATTGATTCTTAGGTAAACTGTTATGAGTAGCTTATTCTGACTTCTGAGGGAAAAGTGATTGTGATGTGAATACAAAAAAAATGCACTCTAGTTTCTTATGTGTTATCTAAATCTATAAGGCATTTGTTGATTGCAGCCGGAAGCGATTCTTTCAGATGGAAGCTGAACGTTGGTGGGAAGAGAATCAATCTGCAGTGTACCATAAGTATGAGATTGAAGGATATAAAAGCACTAGCCAAAATCAGGTGAAAGGCTAAATTTTTACATGCCATTCATCTCTAGCAGTTTTCACTATAGTTTTTGGTAGGTGGTGATGTTGGGTTCAGGATTTAGATAACAGGTTTACTGCAAGAGAGATCAAGTTTTATTTATTGTATGAGCATTAGTATGGGCATTCCACCCTGTACAGTCACCAATAACAGTGTCTCTTAATTTTCTCAATTTTAGTATTATAAAGTTGTTCAAATGCTACCTCTTCCATATCATTTTTCTTAGTAGGGTGGTGTGAAATCTAACCGGATTGCGAACCAATCTGGTGCCCAGTCCATTGTGGAAAAACCGGCAGATTCAATAACAGGTCAGAATTGGTCAAGAATCGGGTCGAACCAGACAGTTTTATTTTGTTTTGTTGCTTCTTTTTTTTTTGAATCCAAAGTTTTTTACTGACCAACATTGCTTATGAGTCATACTCAACAAAAACCAATCAATTGTAATCCGTAAACATACTCCAAATACATAATTTGTTAATCATGAATCATGTTCGAGCTTTACTCTTCAATTTCTAAACCATAGAAATAAATTTATTCAATTCTGTTTCACTATCTTTTACTCGAAGCTTTTGCTCCATGTGGGGCCTGCAGTCTGCCTATGCACTTTTCTTCTTTTACATTCAGATATTTGATTATTTCAGTCTGAAAAGTATGCATAATGTGTTTCTTTGCCAAGCAATATACCTTAAATTAAATATGTAAACGCTACTCATAAATTTTAATACAATAACACAAGAACGTACTGAATCATTACAAGCACTGTATCTTTGTAATATTTAATGTTGTACCAATGTGAAATCGTCAAGGAGACAAGGAGTATAAGTTTTCACATACTAGAATATTAGCATACAGTTGTTTATGGTAATAACCGATGGTAAAAGCAGCCGATGAAGTTTAACTTTACATGTAAGATGAATTTCTAAGCAAGTAACCGTGCCAGAACTTATAGGATGATTGACATTCTGTTTATAATAAATTTTAAAATAAGCTAAGTATTGAGAAAAACTTAATGTAGATGGTTAAATAGAAGAAAACCTTACAAATATTTCAAGGTTCACTCGAAATGCAAGCATATACTCACTTCGAATTACAATCATCAATGACTAGTTCGAAGTACAAGTTTCATGCTCAATCCTAACTGCAAACAACCAGGCCAGTTCAAATTGCATGATCACCAAACAAGCTAAGTCTGAAGTGAAGTCTCAATTGGTCAATCTGAACACAAGCTATCAAAGTTGATTTGAAGATCAAGGTCTCCAAGATCCATTTGAAAAGAACCAAAACACTAGTGCTACAGCTTCCAAGGGTAGTTTGAGGTCAAGTATTCAGAACTCTTCAGGAAGGTTTCCTAGTATCCAAAGGAGAAAAAGTACTTACCGCGTCTACAGGCAGTTATTTTCATGTACTTTAATTGCTAGTTAGATCAAATGTATGGCATAAGGTAGATTAATAATTACAACTTACAATGAAAGATGTTAAAATTGAAACTACTGTAGGGGAAGTAGCAATAGACAATGAGCATCGAAGACAAGCAAAAGATATTGCATCTGCTATTTAAAAATAGATTTTTAAGATTGAATGAGTGATTCAGAAGCTTAAAGTTAAAACTGTAAAAAAATGATGAAAGTGTTGAATCATGCGGTGAAACAAATAATATTTGTAACAAGATAATTAAATGACCAATATTATATTATGGTTTATGATATTTTTTTTTGAAATCGATTATGATGGTTGTCTGTTACTGCATTTGGTTTTTTTTTTAACATCGGAAATATAAATTGCACCCGTTAGGAATCGATCCATAGACCTCCCCTACCTAGTTCATATGTCCTCCAGCCCCTACCACTTGAGCTATATATCTTTTTTTTTTTTTTGAAAAGGAGCTATATATCCTACGGGACAATAAAAATGTTTATAAACTGCATTTGGTTATAAATGTCTTTTAATTGTTATAAATATGTTCAAATTATTTTCATTATGACAATATCATACACCCTCCGGTCACTATTATAAGCAAAAGTTTGTTTTTAGATTCATTCAATAAATGATGTATGTGACCATTTTAATGACCACATACATCATTTATTAAATGAATCTAAAAAACTAACTTTTGCTTATAATAGTGACCGAATGATGTATTTGTATTTGGGTTGATAATTATTGAATTCAAATTTTTGTTTTTATACCGCATTTGGGTATATATGTTAAGTCCCATGCATCGTCGTTGATGCTTTAAAGTTGATCATGTCACTTGTCATTATGTTGTTCTTAATTTTTGTTCTCATTTCTCTTTGGGTAATGGCAATGATCAATGATTACTATTAAGTACTAAATACACCCTCCGGTCACATATAATGATTAGATACATTCATTAAATGAATGAACTTAAAATTTTTTCTTTTTGTTTATATATGTGACCGGAGGGTGTATATCTAGTTTTCCATATTATATTAGGCACTTGTCTATGATAAAAGTGTAATTCATATTAATTTAACCTTCAACTGTGTAGTTTAGTAAATAGTTAGATTTAGTATAGATTTTTTTGTTGAATTTACAGTCTCATCCCTATTTTTGATGTAGGATGGATGCTAAAGAGAATCCATGAAAATTTCATTTAAGAAAAGAAACAAGACGGTGAAGAAATCCATTTTGGAGCAAAGAACTCGCTCAAGTCAAAGAAAGTTCACTCAAACCAAAGTTCCAGGAAAGATTCTCGCTCTAATCGAGATTGAATTTTGCTTAAGCGAGCTATGGCGGTGCAGGAAATTCCCGCGTGAAGAAAGCTAGTCGCTCGAGCGAACCTGAATCTCGCTCGAGCGAAACTAAGACGACATGAACTCTGTAATTAGTCTGAAATAGGGCATAACAGAGTTAGTTCGTATTTTTTCATCTTTTCTTCATTTTTCTTCACTTCCAAACCTTAGAAGCAGGAGAGAAAGCTAGGAGTAACTTAGAGGAAAGCTTGGATGCTAGATTCAATAGCGGAACACAGTTCCAGATTCGATTTTTCATTCTTCTCTTTGATAATTGAAAAGCTATCTATGGAAATGGATAGCTAATTTCTCTTTTGCTGGGGTTAGATGAAGTTGTTTTGATACTTATGTATTCTATGTGATTCTCCTTGATATAAACCATGTTCTGTATCTATGATTCAATGATTTTCCTTGTTCTTCGTGCTATGTTTTGGATTGATCACCTAGATCATTTTGATTGATTCGAACTTGTGTTGGGAACTCACATGTTCTTGAGTCTAAAATTGAGTAAAAATAATCTAATAAGTCCAATGTCTAGGAATGGAATTAGGATTTGTTAGTCATAGAACACCTAAACTTCAAGATAATGATTTTTCTTAATTATGTGAGGAATTCATACTCACGAGTAGAGAGTTATTGTTATCCACTCATGTGAGGAATCCATGAAGTAGGGTTGAACTTGTGTAGATGAATCATATGCACAAAGATCAAACAATGAAATTTAATCCTAACAAGTTTTAATCCCTATTGATATCTATCTTTGTTTTCTTTGTTATCATTTTCTATTTGTTTCAAATATAAACTCAAAATCTTATGAAACTCATTACTTAAGTTACTAAAACTATTGAACGGTAGAGTATTACCAATTTCCTGCTGATACAACAAAACCCTATGATATACTGCAATTGAGTCTTGAAGATTTTAAAATTAGTTTTAGTATAGAAAAATCTCTCAACAATCACTGCTGCCACTTTGCTAGAAAATAGGGAAAACAAGTGATCAAGTACCAAGTTACTCCCTCCGTTCCTAAATATAAGACCTATTCCAAAAAATTGCGCTTATTAAGAAAGCACTTAATGTGACTAATTAGTGTATTGATTTTTTAAAAATGCATACATTCTTCCCTATTTACCCTTTGTCATTTTCTCTCACTAATAAGCATTGCATTTATATCAAAAGTCATAGTTAGTTGAATTAGTAGTAATTAATGGTAGGTAGTAACTTTAGAATTGAAAACATACAATTAATGTGAGGGGTAAATATGGAAGAATACAAAACCTTATGCTAGATTATCGTAAGAGGTCTTATATTTAGGAACATGAAAATTTTGAAACTAAGTTTTATAATTAGGAACGGAGGGAGTACATGATTAAACTCAAACATTCAGTGATGATGTATACTCGATAACAAATAGAATATAAATATATATATATATATATATATATATATATCAATGACAAAATAATTCACTTTGAAAAACAACTTAAAAATAAAAAAGGAGCTAAAGAATTTTCAATTTGAACATAATGTTGGATTGTTGGTGCTCTTATGTTGAAAATAACTCGAATATTAGCGTCGGCTACAACTGACGCTAAAAGTGTAGAAGTGATTTGATCTATAAGACTGATGCTAATAATTATGAAATAACGTCTATCATGGCAATTAGTATTCTGTATTAGCTAAGAGTCAGTTTAAGCTAAATGTAGCGTCGAGCATCTTGACAGAAAATTAGTATTAGCTTCGTGTTGTTTAATGTCAGTGTATCGCCGACACTAAATCGACATTATAATGGTTATAACGTCGATTTTTTTTATTGTTAGTTTCGTCTTCCCGCTGACAATAAAAAAGGGACAAATTATTGATGTGTATATAATGTGATGTAATAAATGGAGAAATACAAGAGAACAATATGGTGTAAATTGAGTGTGTACACTACTTGAATTTCTAAATATACCAAAAGATGGATGGGTCCACCTAATATGCACCACTTTTTAGTGGTGTAACTTTGCACCACTATGTTAATTGTCCATTTTACCCCTGTTCAAAAAATTAATCCCATCAAAATTCACCCGGTAATACCAATATTTTTTTCTTTTTATAAAATAATTTTTTAACAGGGGTAAAATGGATAATTGGTATAGAGGTGCAAGGTTGCACCACTAAAAAGTGGTGCATATTAGGTGGCACCAAGATGGATTCATGAAAGGGAAAGCATGGCATGAGGTAGACATCCTTGGGTTGGCCAGGAAAAGTATGAGATAACTTACAAGTGATCCCACCATGCCGCGTGGATGCTTTATTTATTTCACGTGGCAAAAGCTGGTCCCACATGGGTCCCACTTTGGACAATTAGTTGTTAATGGACTATCAATATGCTCTAAAACGTGATCAAACCATCAAGTGAATTCCATTATTAATTTTATGCACATTCTCTTCAACCATTACAATAAGTTTAAGGGGTTTTTTTAAGTAAATGGTTAAGGGTTTAATTCTTATCTTTTGTAAATTGGGATTTTTTTTTTATTGATTAACCCTTAAAACTGAATATGTTGAACGACTGCTAGGATCGATAAAACAAATTACAGTCCATTTTTTCATTATTGATCTTGAACAGGAGTCTCATTAATATTTATCTTAATTAACTTAATAATTGCTCAACCAATTACCCTTAATTATAAGAGTTTATAATAATAACTATCTTTTATTAATTAAATTAGTGTTGTCATAATGAGATCAAACCGGCCTGACTAACCCGAAACCAGAACATTAGTAAAAACTCTTAGAATATTTTTTTTATAGGCAAATGTTAGTGATTAGTTGTTAGTAGTTACAAATGTTACTCCTCAGAGTTCGAACTCTGGACCTTCATCTCCAACACCTATTTCTACCTTTAGCTCAACCAAGTGAGCTACCCCTCCCACCCAAACTCTTAGAATAAATATAAAACTATTCATGTGGTTCTTACACAACAGTTTACATTTTGGGATAATTAGTTGTTTAACGTGGTATCAAAGCCTCTATGATCAAGCAGTCTAGAATTCGATCATTACTGCTCTTAACTAGAGCTTTTGAGATAATTAGTTGCTTGAAAAATAAGTAAAAAAAAAACTGCCTCAAATATAATCAATTAGGGAAAAATGAGCTTCCTTTATTATATCCAAAATCGAAGTACACTACTCGTCATCCCCTCCCTCAAATATATAACATACAATTGATGCAAAGTTGCTAACATATATTTAGTTTGCTTATGTTGTAGAACTTGATCATTGAACTTTTTCATATTATCAATTAAAAAATACCATCGTTATGAACGTTTTAATCATAAGTATTAATCAACTTGTTCTTGTAATCATTGCTTTGTTCTCATAACAAATTATTGGGATTCGAATGGAAAGCTTTCATATCAGAGTTCTCACTAGCTAGCTATTATAATATTCAAACATACATGATATTTACATATACCCACGTCAAAAACAATTAAAGAGAACAGGAACACAAAAGATGAAGTTCATGAGAATATCAATTGCAAGAAAAAGAAGTGTGAAAGGGTCGTTTTGTTTAGTTATGAAACAGCCGCCAAAGTTCGTTGTCACGTTAATGAAGATTCTTAATAAATCCAAAGAAAAAAGGCATCATGCATGATAGCAATGTGAGCAGAGACCAGAATCCAAGAAAGAACAAGCAGGAAGCATAGGATCATTATAGAAGATCAGAAGAGAGAGTTATAATGTAATAAAATATAGTAATATAAAGTAGTAATAGCCATGCATTAATTCAATCTTCAAACCAAAGATAAAAGGAATCATTCATTTGATCAAAAAAACAAATGAAAAGAAAAGTAGAAAGAGAGAGAGAGAGAGAGAGAGAGAGAGAGAGAGAGAGGGGTGGCACAGACAGAACCTATAGAACCCTATTTTGCTTTTTGTTTACCCAATCTAGCTTCTCTCTCTTTTTGTCCTCTTTATTAAAACCCCAAGCAACCCCAACATTCCACCCTCTCTCGCTCCTCTTTGCTAATTCCCAACATTCTCTTTCAGCTAATTCTTCTTGCATTTCTCTCTCCCTGTTCTTGACTTTGGATCTTCTTCCTCTCTTATCAAGGTCTTTCTCTTTAATGCTTGGCTATGGAACTAGATTATTTTTGTCTTTTTCATACATGTTTCACTCGTTTGAGAAATTGTAGTTGTCTCTCCAAACAAATATTTTCTTAGAATTCAAATTTATATTTTCATCCTTACAATAGTGTAGCATGTTTATCTGTTTGCAAAATGATTTTTTGGTCTTTGACCGACATCTTGTTAGTGTTATGTT
The DNA here is from genome assembly GCF_012489685.1 of Lotus japonicus. Lineage (NCBI taxonomy): Eukaryota > Viridiplantae > Streptophyta > Magnoliopsida > Fabales > Fabaceae > Lotus > Lotus japonicus. Next base: position 9,338,742 of record NC_080046.1, read on the forward strand.
ATTTTTGGAAAGCTTGTTAGTGTTATGTAATTAAATGCATGCGCACTACATAAAGATATTTATGTTTGATCAAGTTAGCTAATAAGGTTCTAAATTTTTTGTGACAGGGTATTGAATACTTGGTCATTGTTACTTGGAATTGAGCCTTGTGACCTGATTTTTTAGGGTCACGAGGCAACTACCAGCTCCATAGTTAGCTCATCAGTTGATTCCTTTATACATATATGGCACCTGTTTCATTGCCTCCTGGGTTCAGGTTCCACCCCACAGACGAAGAACTTGTTTCTTATTACCTCAAGAGAAAAATCAATGGTCGTAACATTGAGTTGGAGATCATCCCTGAAGTTGATTTATACAAGTGTGAACCATGGGATTTGCCAGGTAAAGCTAAACAGATTTTTTTTCATTCTTGCCAAGTTGTTGTCATCTCTCATTTTTATTTGTCATCTCTCATAATTCACCAGTAAGAGAAAATTTCATCATTTTATAATTTGATTCACTAATATCTAAAAGTTTTTCTTGTTATCTAGCTTAAGATTTGAACATTGACTATGACTATGAGAGAATCCCACTACACACATAGAGAGTAGAGACTAACAAAATCATGAGGAGGCCTACGTTTAAAACATCCTTCACTTTCTTTTGATTGGCAAATCATTATTGGTTAATGGGCCTGCATTTCTCTAGGCACTTTTAACACTTTTAACAATCCAACAAAAGAATCTTAAAAAAATGGGCCTGCATTTCTCTAGGCATTATTTGCTTCTGATCTTATTCAATTATGAAACACCGACTCTCTTTATTGGTCAAGTATATTTTTCTGCTTTTGCATAAAATATTTAGGGGATGTATGTCCTTGTGGAGGATGGTCCTTCAACTAAGGGTTCCTACTTTGAACGTCAAGACATAGTAATGTGGAAATAGTGGGATTCCCACGTAAAAAAAACACAGTCAACAAAAGAAAAGGACTACATTCTCTAGTCTCTGCATACATCATATATACATGACTGCCATGCAATCTACACTTGACATTTCTCATCTTGATTGCATTTTCTTTTCTTACTCATCTGCTTTACCATTGAACAAGTCTGGTTGGTTAAAAGTCTTTCTAAGAGTTCTGCTTTTAATGATCAATTTTTCTACCCATGATTTTAAACGGTTACTTTTAACCACTGAAACCGGCACACATCTCAATCAATGACCAAGTTTGATATTGAAAATATAAGTTTTATCTATTCAAAAAAATATTCTAGCATTCACCAAACAAAACTAATAAGAAGAGAAAATAGAAGTTTACAACTTTTCATGATTATCAGGTAAACCAATTACTACAAGTATTTGTGAAAATGTTAATTATGACAATGCAGCGCATGTTTGGACAGTTGAAACTAAAATTAAAAACCAATTTTGAAGAAACGCTTTTGTGAATAGCTTTTGATATCAATATGGTGTTAGAATTGATTACGAAAATAAATGAAGTTATTCATCATATATAGCTATAACCCAATTGATACTTACAGGGAAGTCATTGTTACCGGGAAAAGATTTGGAGTGGTATTTCTTCAGCCCTCGAGACAGGAAGTACCCAAATGGATCAAGAACCAACCGTGCAACAAAATCTGGATATTGGAAGGCCACAGGGAAGGATCGTAAGGTGCACTCTCAGAGTCGAGCAATTGGAATGAAAAAAACCCTAGTTTACTATCGAGGAAGGGCGCCACATGGATCTCGCACTGGTTGGGTCATGCATGAGTACCGTCTTGATGAGAGGGAATGTGAAACTGCTACTGCTTCAGGCTTGCAGGTTCAACACCTCCTTTCCTTTCACCTCTCCTCTTCCTTTTTTCTGAAAAAAAAGTTTATCTAAATGTGTTATTTTCGGTTTTCATACCATCGAAACTAAAATAGTCTATGTTTCTTGGTCTTAAGGCGTTTTGGACTAGACCACCATTTCAACTCATACTAATACATTCTCTGTAATCCATAGTAATATTTTGGGCCTTTTGCACTTTCAACCCAACACTTTTCGGTTGAACTCAAAAGTCGATAATGTTTAAATCAATATTTTCAATTTGTTTATCTATTTTTAGCTTTGAATCTGTGAAATCATATTTGTGTTGACGTAAACTAAAAGTTAATAAGGTAGTACCATTGCTTTAAATATATTTCTTGAATAAAATCAAGTGTTATTATAAAATTTAGAATTACTCATGTCATGTTTGAATTTACAAATGTTTTAAATCCATAGACATCTGATTATTCTTTCAACTGATACAATAAATAATTTTCATTTTAAAATTCTAGAGGATAAAATTTGATTTTATTTACAAATTCTAATTAATTTCAGGATGCATATGCTCTTTGCCGTGTGTTCAAGAAGAGTACAGTGATTGCCCCAAAAGTTGGGGAGCAGTATGTTAATGTCACCAGACATGCAAATCAGATGACAAGTGAGCAATCATCAAGCATTGAGCTCTATTCTGAAGGAAGAGGAGAAGTTTTAGAGAGCACAAATTATTTGATGCCGTGGGATACATGCTCAACCCAAAACGTAAATGGGGCTCCAGCATCTTACTCATCATTTCCCAATAGTGGCACAAGGGATAATGGGATGTGGTCACAGTTCTCATCCGATGACTTGCTCAATCTTCCAACATCTTCTTCATCATTTCCCAATTATGGAGCCATACCTTACCCACCATCCAAGGTACTATAAGTTTTTTACACAAATTAAATTTGGCAAATTGCAATTACGATACTTATAGCGTGTTTGGATGTGCACCTGGCACACTTCAAACACATTATTTTAAAAAACATGTTATTTTAAAAAGCTACAAGTTGTAGCTTATGATTCAATGGTAATATGTAATTTCTGGAAGTGAATCCAGGCATCTAAGACACGTTATTTCAAAAGCTACACAATGTAGCTTATTATTGAACCGCTTCCCTTAGGTCATAGCTAGATTAACAAGACAGCTTAAATTTTACCTCACAAATCCAAGGCACTACAATGTCTTGTTTACCCTTTACATGATTTAATTTGCAGGTGGATATAGCACTAGAATGTGCAAGGATGCAGCACAGGTTTACCATGCCTCCCTTGGAGGTAGAGGACTTCCCACAAGTTGGCAATTCTGAGCTGAAGATGATGACACAGGCCTCGGGTTCCATGTCCGGAAGCAAACGTGAAACAGATATCTTGCAGGAAATTCTTTCAGTTGCTCATGTTTCCCAGGAATTGATAAACCAATCCAGCTACTCACAGGCATTATGGGGAAGCAATAGTGACAATTATGCTCCTCATGAGAATGATTTTACTTTTATGGTTGACACTAATAATTACAATCATATGAATGACATGAACTCCTTGAGATATGTTGACAAAGCATGGGAAGATCCAAATGCAAGATCAATAGACATCATAGGAGATCTTCATGATGACTTCAAGGCTGATCAGAGGATGGTGGAGAATTTAAGATGGGTTGGAATGTCAAGCAAAGATTTTGAAAAGGTATGCCGTAATGCTAATATTTAATTTATTAACTTGAAAGTACTGCATATTATATTTGCACATATTTCTTAATTATAACAATCATACAAACCCATTAGCTTAAGGTAAAGATCCCAATATGGATTTTAAATTTATATATAAAATTTAGTAATTTAAACATATTTGCAATCACTTAGTGCGAGCACCCCATAACAAAGGAATTAGTCGATGCAGTCTACTAGTAACACAATTCTTGGAGGATACATGTGAAATAGATTGGGAATTGCTAGTCTAGGATGTATGTATTTGTTAATAAACTGAGTTATGATATATAGTTACATACACACCTTCACCCATTTTTCACCTTCAATTTCTATCTATTTTCATCTTATTTATCAATCAAATCACTTATCACATCTTTATTTTTTCTCTTTTTTTTTCCTCTTTCTTCTTCCACCTCTCCACACATCAAGAGTGAGGTGTGAAGATATTATTATTCTAATAAGCTAACATTCGATTTGATGTTTATTTGCGCAATTTGTCAGAGCTTTATGGAAGAGCAAAAGGTAGTTCCAATTGAGGATATTTCGAGCTTCCAAACTATCAGGGAAGAGAATGAGGTGCAAGGTATTAAATCAATTAAAAGTTTTGTACATGATATTGCTTTTTCTAATGATCATTGGTGATGTAAATTTTTCTCATTTTATTTTAACAACAACTTTTATTGAACTTTCATTTGCAGCAGAATCTGAGCAACAAAATAGCAACAAAGAACTCAATGATACTGACATTGACAATTTCTCATTGGAGTTCATCAATGATGATGACCCCAATGTGAACTTTATTGATGATGGCAACATTGACTATTCAAATTCTTCAAGCTTTGAGGTAGTAGAGGAAACAAAAGTGAGTCATGGAATGTTTGTTTCCACTGGCCAAATAGCCGAGACATTCTTTCATCAAATAGCTCCTTCACAAACTATCAAAGTTCAACTTAATCCAGTAATGACAAACAAACATTCTATAGAGAATGCAGAGACAATGGTTATAAATCAAGAGTACTCTTTGTTTTGGAAGTTTAAGGACTATGCGTTGGGGAAGCTGATAAAGCCATCAAAGACAACAGCAAGTGCACTTTTATACATCTTTGCAATTTTGTTGATGCATGGTGGTTATTTGAAGGAACAAGTGGAAGATTGGAAACCAGACCTTGTGGATGTAAAAATGAGATCCCAATCAGCTGAGAAAATAACATGGTATGAGGAAGAAAAAATTGGGATTGTTGGTATCAAGTGTGGGAAAGGATTTAGTGTGGTCTTGAAGAAGATAGGCATCTTCCTCACCATATCTTTTGCTCTTTGTACCGTGTGGGCTAACCACATTACAGTGAGCCCTTGAGCTCCTAATTAATTTCTTTTTGTTTTTAGCTTCTAACTTAAGAATTTTATATAGAAGGATCAAATTATTACATTCTAAAATTGGGTTTCCCCCACCAATTTACTAGGACACATTGTACCAAGATATATACTTGTATTTTAATTCATTAATATGTAATTTCAAATTCATTCAATCATTTTTCTTTTATCTTGTCACCCGTTCGGGAAACAATTGCATGTTTCTTTCAATAAATGTCTTTTTTTTACAATAATAAATGTCTTTCTCAAGATTCAAATTTATGTTTTCATCCTTACTAGGTCTAGCTTGCTTACCAATAGATCAACAACTGATATTCAATTTGTTCATCTTCATTTTTTATTTAAACCAAATAAATTGAAGTGTTAAAAATTAGTGCCTTAGCTTATTTTAGAAAATTCTTAGCTTATTTGTTCTTCTTCATATTTCATGTTCTTTGTGTAAGCAATTTCCCTGAAAATTATTATTTAACAGGGGAATTCTAGTAAACACCATTAGGTGGTGTATCCATTCACACCTTGTAACATATAGAGTTAAATTTGTAATAATGTTTGAGTTATCATTCTTTCACACTCTCGCATCATTTAAAATTGTTATCTATTTTTTCTTCTTTTTAAATCATATAACGTATCATATATATATATATATATATATATATATATATATATATATCTCTTATTTTTCTCTTTTTTCTTCATATTTCTCACTCCACCTCATTTATACTTATATTGAAGTGTAAAGGAAATTTAATTTAAACATGTTTGATAGAGTTTATAATATAGCTAACCAAGTGGGTTGACAACTTGACATAATGATTCATCATTTCATTCTTAAGCAAGTCTTTAAGGTTTGAATCTCAACTCTTGTGAAGGGAAAAACATATTTGGTCACTTCCCTACTGTGCTTAATACGATACCGTAAAGCGATGAGTTAATCTCACAACTATCAGCTGTAGGATACCTTCATTAACACCGAAAAAGAGTTTGTAGAAAAGGATAATCATACACACTACAAAAAAATGTTATTTTAGCCTCTAAAATTATCATCAACAACAACTCTGACCCTAAATTTGACCGGTTAGAATTAGCAACAACCCAACAAGATGCAAAGTCAACACAAACTGTCCAAAAAAACTGACTGACCAATAATAAATGGAGTCGCCTAACTAGTAATTTGCGCTAATTTAAACCGACAAAAAAATTATCGGCCAACAAAATGTTTGTTGTGACAGTTTGGGGTCAATACTATGTTCAGTGGTATTGTTAGTATCGTTTGCGACCAACACTAATGTATCTCGGTACAACCCATTTCACGGCCGCGAGAGTTAGCTTCACCTTGACATAAATAAAGATATTAATGATATTTGCATCTGGCCCCTATATTTATTATCCAACTTATTCAAACGTCCCCATATGCTAATCTTCCTCTTCTTCCTCTTGTAAACAAAAAAACGTCCACATATACCGCTGATATGCAGGTTATTCGTTCACGTGACTCTGTTCTGTCTGTGCTATAATTTGCAAGAAATTATTTGAATAATCATACCCAATTTGCGTACAACAGAGTATCAAACACATTGATGCATCACTGACACATTAGTAAGTATAATCTCTATTCATCATAAATTAAAAGTGTGTTTAATATTTTACTCATTTACTTCTAATATCTTTAAGGGAAAAACCTGTTTTCCTACTAGGCTTAGTTGTTTTACCCAAAAAGATAAAGCTCTATTCAATTTCAGTCTTATAAATTAATTATAATACTTCATGCTTCTTTTGCTAAAAGCTCAAAAAGTAGATAATTTCTTGTGAGTTGTTGGTTGAGAAAAATTAAATAAGAAAACTGATCAACTTATGGTGGTATGGGAAAATTGGTTGTTATCCCATAAGCTGCAATCAAGGAATAAATAGGTAGTCGTTGAACTATGGTGAATGCACAGCACATGTTTGATGATGACAAGTAGATAATTCACATTCATCAGGGTATCAAAGAAAGTGACAAAAGTAAAAAATTGTAACAATTTAGGAACCAACAAAACAAAGAGGATGAAAAGAACATGACAAAATAACCCAAACATGGGTTCACGGGTCACTCACTGTTTCCTCATCTTCTTGTTAAATATAAAAGTGCACACCCCACTAGCTACAATATGCCATTATCAATTCATTCACACCCTCTAAACTATACATAATTTCACCGTAATTTTAGATGCAATTAGACATACAAATAGTACGGATATTCAACAGTGACTCATTTTTCTTTTTGTCTCTCTCACTTCTTTTCTTTCTTAGTCTAGATATCTATTGAATTTCTACATTATTCGGATATCTACAAATCATTTTCATAATTCCAATCCATTTATCTGGAAAAAGCTGCAGACACCACTCTCACACACAAGGAATTGATGCAATTTAGCTTCAGAAAATTTCCCAAAAAGTCAAATAGCTTTTCATGACCTCATAAAAGTGCTTTAAAGTAATGATAATGAGCAAACATACTATATATAATTGGCTTCAGTGATCAAATTATTTTTATATAGCAAGAGCCAAAGAGGTAACTCATTCAGCTTATGGATTCAGCTACTTGTTATTGTTCATGGCTGCAACCCTTCTTCCTGTTAGCATTGGTTTGGTTTTTTAACTGTGGAGGTGTTCAGGGGGCAACCCCTGCAGTGAAAGTGGGTAACTTATCAAAGGTGGAAGATGCTGTAAACTTTCATATTTACTATGGCCAGACCTTCAAAGTCATTAAAAATGCAATTGATGGCCAGAGCTACCTTCTTCTCCAGGTACTCCATGAAAGATATCTTAGAAATTTTTGGGAACAACTTGTTCTTTAGTGTGTGTTGGGTAAATTATTCTAAAACAAAAACCAATTTTGGTGAAAAGCTTCTGTGAGTATCTTCTGGGTGCTAGAATTGATTCTAACTAAAGAAAAATTTATCTAATATGCTAGAAGAAAAACTACAACTTGTTGTTTAGAAGTGATTTTGGTGTTTGTCCACCGTGTGTCCAAACATGCTATTATTGTCTGTGGAATGTGTATATGAATGAGTTTTATTACACCAATAGGTCCTTAAGTGTTAGTTTGATTTCTGGTTAAGTAGATAAATAATGAAATGGAAAATGGTAGGCATAGCCTAAATTAGTGTGGATGAGAAAATTTAGGCATTATCAAATTTTATTTTAGATGTCTGTTAGTGAAAACGTTAGTTGGGTTAGCTGGATAGATATAGTTTTGAAGAAATAAAATATGCTACTGCCTATAAAAAGTGGAGAGGTAGAGAGGGAGAGTAACTATCTTGTTATTTGAGAGAGAATTTGGGTATTTACTATTTATATTAGGGACCTGAATACCCTCAATGCTGAATCTGTAATTTGGTGAAATTTTTCCCTACTTTCATTGTAACATAATCCAGGTTCCTATTATCTTTAAATTGTTTCAATGATTTTATAAAAGAAATTCACATAATCATAAGAATGCCTTTGTACTTTCCCAATTGGAAACTACTTTATTAAGGGTTGATAAACTAGTATGATCAATCTATTAGCTGCCCAATTTGTTTTTTCAAAAACATTGATCGGGGAAAGTAGTCAAAGATAGGAGACTTTACCACAAAGCGAGTAGATCAACTAGGAGGGAGTTGTTCTAGCTTATGCTTAGGTCTTGGGTTCGAATCCCTGTAAATGCAGTTGCGTTAAATACTTGGTAGGAAGAACTTTACCACTCATATAGGTCCTACCCGACTCATACATGATTGCTTCAGTGGAGGATACATGTATTTAAACAAAACAAAAAAAAGATAGGAGATTTTTAAAGTAGATCATATATCAGTATAATGTATAACAGTAATCTGCTGAGAATGTATGTTTTAATGAATTAAACATAGGATTTACAATTTTTTCTCTAATATTTTGCATGTTTGCTGCAATTTTCCTACTAATCTATGTTTCTAGTCAACTTAATTTTGTTCCACCAATTCCTTTTACTGGCAGAACAATTCAAGAATTGCATCAAGGACTAAATATTGCACGTCAAGAATCAAATCCTTTATAATACCATTGTCAAACTTTTCTGTTGATACAGATTCATTTCCTGGTATGCCATGCATATTCCTAAACTCCTTGCTCATTCTCATTCAACTTATTGATTCTCTTTTTTCTTTGAAATCAATATGCTAGCAGATAACACCACAAACCATGTGATTTTACCAGCAAACCAAAATTCAGTACCAATTCAATGTTCCAATGCAAAAAAAGGATGTCTTATTCATGAGCTGCAAACTAGCAAAGTAATTATTTTTCACCTTTGTTATGCCTAACATTTTCTTTTCTTTTTTTCTTTCTTTCTTTTGCTTCTGGGGATTGGAACTCAAGTTTCCTTCGTAGAGGTGAGAATCTCTTATTACTTCCGGATTCACATTCGTGTTTCCATGATCAAGATTTGAGGATTTAATTTCTTTTCTGCTTTGCATTCTTATGTCCTCCTATTATTGTTTTTGACATTTGAGCAGCTTTTAGGCTTACTTGAGAGCTTAAAAGGCATAACCTCAGACACTGTGGCTTCTCCATGTGTGTTGAAATTGTATGAAGGAGGACAGATAGAAATGTTCAACAAAAGCGATGTTCAAAAGCTTGCGCAGTTCGCTGCACACTTCTTCACTGACCTTGACACTGATCAACATCCATCTTGTAATTTTGCAACTTTTGTTCCTTTTGCAGAGGATACCCCTTTGCAGGTAAGCAACTTGAGATGACTCTATAGATAAATTTTCAAAATCCTTAAGGATCTAAACTGTGCTTCATGTGTTAGAAATAAATATGACATTTACTTTAATTTGATAGAGAGCAGAGTGGATCAAGTTCATGGGAGCTTTTGCAAATGTTGAAGCTAGAGCCAATGATGTCTATAGTACAGTAAGAACACCACTCAGTCCATATAACTATACAACTAATAATTTCGATGGCAGCGTTTCTCTACATACAAAATTGATATTAATTTAATGCTGAAATTTCTTCCTCACTCTTGCCTTGACTGATAATCAGGATATAAGTATTTCTAAATTACTTTGTACTTAAAAGTTAATCAAGTTTCTGTATGCATGAAATAAAATTTGGACTTGGAGACTAATCAATCACTGTTTCATGATATTATCTGATTAGAATATGTGATAAATGTTACTCAGACAAATGGTTTGTTATTGTACAGGTTAAGCAGAACTATTTGTGCTTGGCTGAAATCGCAAAAACTAGGACATCGTTCAAGCCAACAGTAGCTTGGATGAAGTATGATACGGTATGTACCATAGCAAATAAACCCTCTAATACACATTTCAAAATCATTGTAGCTTTGTTTTCTCTGCAAATTATCTGTAGCTTAGCTTACTTCTGATACATGGATTTTCTTTATTGGCACCCAATGAATAACCTTTAATGTTGTGTTATTTTCAATTGAAATGTCATCTTTGCAGGGTGTTTGGTCTTTTACAAAGGATGGATATCAGTTGAAGGTATGAAACCATTGATTTAGTGCTTGACTTGTAAATACATTATTCAAGCCAAGCATTTCTGATCAGTTTCATATCATATTTTAGTTAATCTGCTGCTCGTGCTTCATGTTCCCCTTGTCACCATCTAATTTTTTATAGAAAAACTTGGCACACAGTATGTGGAAGATGCAGGCGGAGCGAATTTGGATGACTCTATGAGCAAGCACACATACAATATCTCTGATCCTGATGACTTAGAGGAATTGCACGCCATCCTATGTGTAAGTTTAATTAAGATATTTAGATATCTTATTTAATGAGAAAATTCAATTCTGTTATTTAGATATCTTAATTTATTTTCTTTTTACTTATTACTTTTTGTAATTGAGTAAATGTAATTTTGTATGTAGACTGTGGAAGTAGTGATTGATGAAACATTAACTTCTGATCCAGTCAACTACACGCTATCAACATTCATCCAAAACCTGAATGTTGAAGATCGTTCTTGTTTTTCCTTTCTTACAAACACAAGCCTATGGAGATATGACAAACGGATTCAAAACTATACAGCTCTTGGTAAGTTACCTGCATCTCCAATTTAATGCCCTTGTGATCTATCTCTTGTGTTTATTTAGTGATTCACAAGAAAATGAACTCAAGAACCAAAGAGTAATCAGAGACACAAACATGGCCTTGCTATATGTAAATCAATAACCTTTTCTGCCTAGTTTGTATTGAGTTTCTCCTAATTTGGGGTTTCCCTATAAGCCCCACATCTAGTGCCTGAAAATATTTTAAGACCAAAAGTTGAATCCCACATAGGGGGGTGAAGTCTAACTTTTTTGTAAAATGAAGGTTTGAGATTGAAAACAAAACACACCAAAATCTAATCTCTCACTTTCATACAAAAGTGGATTTCAAAATCTGGTGTGTGTTCCTCTCAATCTCAACTTTTTTTTTTTGAGTGATTTGCTCTTAACCTCATCTCTTTTTTTAATATAAAAGAGTTTAATAGCAAAGAATTTTGGACCATCCAGTGTGGGATTTCAACTCTTATAAGGAAACCAGTGTATAAATTTTTTTTTCATCCATTAGATTTGGGACTTCTAGGAAAACTCTAAATAAGGAAAAAACCAACACAATCTGTAACCCAAAAACACTCATTTGTGGTCTAAGTAAAACATAAAGATCCAAAAACCTTCAAATAACCCAAATCAGGCTCCATTGAGAAGTTTAACATGTTGTGGTTTAATTTTGGAATAGGAACATGGTCTTTAGCACCTGAATCTAATTAACCAGGTGCTGTGAGATTTATTTGACAAGAATATATAACTTTGTTATGATAAGCTTGAAAATCCAATTGATCACTAAGTACATTCTATTCTAGCATGATGCATGAGCTTGTGCTTCTTAGTTTGTTAGCTTACTTTCATTGAATAATGTTTGTCTCTGCATTTGATAGATTGGTATAATGGAGCAGTCTCCCAACCTCATTTGGTACTAGCAGATCTTATTGAAGTTTTATTTCCCACTGGAAATTACACCATTACATATTTTAGGAACCTTGCAAAGGTATGCTTCCATTGGTGAAAGAAAAAGAACTATTTCCAAGACAATTTTTCATATTATTAACCTCTCAGCTCAAGTCATTCATCAATCATCATCTAATTGCAGGGGGAAACACCCATAGTTATTGGCCCTGAAATGTGTGACAGGGACGCTTCCTCAACAATGGATCCTACCATAGTAGCATGTGGATGATTAACTTTCAAGTTCAAAAATAGGTATATTCTTGTTAAAAATATTCAATCTTTTGAAATTCAGGATTTTTAACATAGGATCTTAGATCTATACTTCTGTTTTGTTTGTACTAGTATTTACAGTCTACGAGGAGTATTCATATTTTTTAGGATGGAGACACAAGTATTCTATTATCTAATGAGACAATTTTACTTGAGCCGCGAAGGACACTATGAGTGGTAAAACCGAATGTTAATGTAGTTGTATTTATATAGAGTCGAATCCGAGATATCTATTTGAATTAGAACTATTATGTGTTAGTTGATTTATGTGTTTCGCGATATGAGTATGGATAATTTGATACACAAAATTTCACACTCCTACCTCTTTGTAGTGGCAATTTAAGTGTATATGAACAAGCATGACAATACCTGAGTTCGCGGTTCTGTTTGAAATTAAATCAAACAAAATGATAAGAGAATGGAATTGAAATAAACAAACATAACATGACAAAAAGAGTTGAATTGTGTTATAAAGTTCTTTTCAAACTCTTAATAATTTTCAAATTTATCTATTAACTTGAGCAGATGCTAACTGAAAGTAGAATATGTAAAGATTAGCACGTGATAAGGCTCAAGCGTTCAGCATCCAAGTAGAACCTAAAAAGTTAACCAAAAAAGTCTTAACGCCTAAGCCTAGCCTGTGGCCTGTTAAAGACTTTTTTTCAAGTCTGGCCTGACCTTCCCAAAAGCCTGGTTTGACATGTTAGCCTGTTTAAAGGTCTGTTTCACTAGATGAGTTTTACGTTTGCTAACAAACTTATATGTAAAGAAACTATCAAACTTATAAGCTAACGTGTTAAATTATACTAAAATAAATTTTTCAACAATCAGATTTATAATATTATAAGCTACTAGGTAGAAATGGAACTAAACAAGATTATGTTGGTTTCTTAGAGTTAGAGGGCCCAATTAAAATCACACTTCATATTAAGGTATTTAAACACATCATATATCTATTTCTACGTAGACTTATAACTTTGAATCACTATATAAGTCAATTTGCTTAAATATATAAAAATGTCAATAAGTATATAATATCAAGATATTATGATAAATTTCTAATATATAAACATCATCAATGGTAAATATATATTTATACTAATCATATTTAAAATGTATCAGAAAAATACTAATTATATTTACTTAAATAGGCTAGCCTATAAGGCTTACAAGGCTTTTTGAATGGCATAAGCCTAGCCTTTTAAACTAAATAGGCTTTTCAAAATGCCTAAGCCTTACCTATTTATCAATTTGGCCTGGCCTGGCCTGGGCCTGTGGATAAAAACGGCCTGACCTATTCCCACCCCTACTTTCAAGTGAGGATAAAAACTCTATTGTTCAGGGAGAAAACCCTAAAATGCCCCCAGATTTAAACATAATTTTAAACTTTTTAAGGGCAGTCTGGGGCTTTCACAATTTTTTTAATTGGAACGTTGTGTTTACTCTTCTTCAACCTTGCTTCTACGTTCTCCTTTGGGTTCTCCTCTGTTTTTCACGATGAAAACAGAGCCCTGCTTCGTCCTTCTTCCTCCTTCCTCCTCCTCCTTCTTCCTCCTCCTCCTTCAGCGTAGCGGCCGTAGCGCTACACGCTATAGCGCTATTGCGGATTTTGGGCTCGCCGCTATCGGCCATTAACAACATTGATTTAGAGTGATCTTTTATAATCACGAATTCAATTCCTATGTTAGTAATCAAAACTAATTGACAAAGATAAGGGGAAGAGATATACCACATGAGTGTTTATTCTGGTTAACCCCAAACTTTGGGCTATGTTGAGTTTGCTTACTCCTTAAAGGTACTTCCACGTGCTAACTTTACAAAGTTATAAATATGTGACTGGCCTCTTCACACTAATGAGTTGTTTCTGAGTTAGTTTTTTGAGATTTTTTGAGGAAAAGGGAGATAATGGCATATTTTTATTTTTTAATAAATATTATCTAATTTGATGATGTTTAAAGTGAAGTGTATGAAATGATAAATTAACATAAGCCCAACATTCTACAAATTATGTATTATAAAAAATATTATGTAATCCTTCCAATTTGAAAAATAAAAATATGCCCTCCATTGCCATTTTGATTAAAGAGATTTTTTTTGAATAACTACTATTAAATTACTTTCAAGACTTAATCGCAGTATAATATCAAATTTTGTCAAATTCAAACGTTGGATGAACGATTAAAAGGTGATAATTATCTAAATGAGAAAAACAATAAAGGAAGGGAAAAAAGAATTTGACGGAGGTAAACGAAGAAGAAAATGTACTTAGAAAATTATTTCACTTGATCCACAATTTGTTCTCAATCAACACACTCAAATAAGGTGAAATTAACATTTAAGATGTCGATAGGACTATTCACCTACTAATTCCTTCATTAAGCAAATCTACCAATTGAGATCTTAGCCTTAATCCCTTAAGTCACAGTAATCACAAAATGGAGCATTATAGCACAAACTAGCTCGATCAGACATATCCAAAGCCATGTTTCTAACCCAAGAAGTTCATGCCTTGGTGGATGGAATCTTTGACTGTCACTTAGGGAATCCATTGGTTCATAACTAGATAATCATATCCCATTGTCGAGTATCCTGACTAATCACTCAGTTTAGACCTCATTTCCTACCTAAGATATTCATATTTAAGGGTAAACGTCTCCTATTGTCCCTTAAAAAACCTCAACCTAGCCTAAAAAAATTATTTCCTAGGGTCAATGATGCAAAGGGAGGTTCGTCTCATAAACTAGACTCACACCAACTTCCCAATTGTTATGCAAGCCCTCAAAATCATAACATGACCAAGAGATTCATGAAGAACAAAAAGAAAAAATTAACATCCCAATACATAAGTGAAATTACCCCTTTCATAACTAAGCATACATAAACCATATCAAATTTCCATCCAATTCATAAATCAATGAAAGCTATATAAATTACCATTTGACCAAACGAGGAATCAAACATAGAAAGAAACACCAAGCAATAAAAACTCATCTATATAATTGCATAGAGATGTATTGAGCAAGAGTAAAAACAAACTTCTTCTCCACCAACTTGGGTTTAGAATGACCCAAGATGCATAAAAAAAACACTAAAGAAGTGCTTAAATAAGAAAAATCTAAAAAAAAATCATGTTTTATGTCGGAGACAGGGGCGCACAGACTTGACAATAAAGAGCTCACGTAGAAAAATGGCTCTTGCGACTTCGTTCATCGTTGGATCGAGTTTTGATATGTTTCAAGACTCACATATCTTCAATCTAACCAACCTTATTGTCAAGAAAATGTATGTGCACGGAGATCAAACACACACAAGAAGCATCTAAATTACTTAAGTAAAATTTGCAATAAAAAACACATAAAAACACCAAATAAATTTATAAAAATCCTTAAACAATATATAAATACAAAAATGCATGATATAAGATCTAAATGCATAAAAATGACTAAAATAACCTAAATAACTTATTAAACTAAATACAAAATAACTAAAAAAATGGAGGTTTCATAAGGATCAGTAGTTTTCATTTAGAAAAAGGACTTTTCAATTTTATTTATTTATTTAAGGGCTGGAAATTCTTTGTTTTTTTTTGTCAAAAGATTTTAGTTTTTTTTTTTGTTGATACGCAATAAAAAATATATTGATGAATATGGGTACTTCAAAAGATTTTAGTTAATATTAATTTCAATATTTTCGGAGCCCCATTGGATATATGGGCTGATCCAATACAACTCACAACCCGCATCAAATTAGGGTTTCAGCGGCGCACTCTTCTTTCTTCCCTTTATAACCACACACCTTCTCCCCCTTTTCACAAATCAGACCATCTTCTCTACCGAAGTTTCAATCTTTCATACTGTTTTCAATTTAGGGTTTGAATTTGGATTCTGGGTATGTCTCAATTTTGTGAATCTCGCGTCAATTACTGATTACCAGTGCTCTAAACCTTGTGGGCTCTGTGTATGATATGACGCCATAGCAATTCCTTTCTGCAATATCTTGTGTGCTGTTTATCCTTTCTTCTCAGTTCCTATTGCAGAGTGGGATAATTCTCTGCTAGTTTTCAACAATTTTCAGTTTTGTAGTTTGTTTTTTCAAACTGTTTTGGGTTTTGCTAGGAATTAGGTTTTAGTTATTTTTCTGTGTTTTTGTCTTTGATTTTAGTCTGTTAATTTTTTTCATTGAAAGATGGATGTGATGATTTTTTCCCCAGATGATCGAAGCTGAACAATCTGTGCGATTTTTTTCTCTTAGGAGAAATCAAGCCAAATAAATCTGATCCATCTCTGATACTGAAAAATCTTTTTATGTGTTGCATTTAGGTGTTGATTTTCATTTGCTTCTCTATGTCTTGGATTATATTTGGTTCATGATTTTATTGAATGTTTGTATTTTTTGGAGAAATAAATTAATATGGTATCTGATACCTAAATATCTGAATTCCTTACAATTTGTTCTCCAGATATCAATGATCAGAAGTTTAATGCTTGCATTGCTTTTTGTTGGCATTGCAAGTTTGGCTCTTGTGTTACATACATCATGGAATCCATTCCTTTTAATACTTCCTTGAATAATTTGTATTTCCTTAGCTTGTATTTTAGATTAAAATTGAAATGCTGTTATCTTTGTTGAAATCTTAGTAGAAAATGTTTAACAATGTGTGATTTTAGTTGATGATTAAAGTTGGAGGTGATGATTATTTCCCCAGATGATCGAAGCTGAACAATCTGTGCGATTTTTCTCTATTGAGAAACCAAGCCAAATAATCTGATCCATCTCAATAGAACTCATTTATATTTCTTAAATGTATGAAATTATCATTATTCTGGTAAATTTTAGATACAATGTTTAGTAATTTTTTAAAAACAACACAGCCTTTTTTGTCATGCGATAGAAAAGTTTCCATTAGATGCAATATTCACATTCGTTTCTTTGCTATGAAAATATTTAGTAGCTAATTTTTTTTTATTTCAAATTAGTTCCTCGTTGTTTTGTTTACCTTGTAAATATTCTTAGTTTAATTTACTTAAGACAGTTGTTTGAATCAAATATCCCGCAACCTGGATTATGATCATTCATTGGAGTTAACATTGGTTTTTGCTATGAAATCCGCTTCTTTGTTGACTTCACTACAGATTAGTTCTGAGACATATATATGGATGTGAAGTGTTGTGCTGAGGTAGCAAGGTTGTGGATTTTATGGTCAAAGGCCATCAACAACATTTAATTGCATATTGAAAACATACTCAGATAAATTCAAAATGTGTTTGGAGCAGCCCTTTACTAGTTAGGGATCCCTAATCTCTTGGCCACTACTTGGAAAATTTTAAAGACAACTTTCGATAATTTTATAAATTTAGCCACTACAAGTTTTTGATATTTTTTACACTTTTAGATATCTTTACAAATTTAGTTTTTCGAAATTGAAATCATTTTCTATTATAACATTTTCAATTTTATTTTATATAGTTTAAAATGAAAACATGAAATAGACTGACAAATAAATCCTAAGCCCCTATCCAAAAAATGGAGTACTACATCCAAATGACAAAAAAAATAGCCCCTCATTCCAAAACAAAAGTTCCAAGATCCTGGTTAAGAACCAAAGATTCAAATTCTGGTGGTACCTCTTCTGTTCAAACTGGAGTTATGGGATTTTGAAGAGTTTTTGGCTAAGTAATCAGCTACAGAATTGCTGAATTGACGCACTAAAGTCTAATTAAAACTGAAAAGGATGAGACTAAGTCTCTATAATCATTTAAAATGGAAAACAAATAAGAAGAAGAACCACTATTTGCCTTATTTCAAGTCTCAAAGTGAGGTACTTTCAAAAGAAAACAGTCTTAAAGAAATGTAAGCAATCTGTCTCAAGAGTCACTTGTTGGAATCCAAGGTCTTTATCATTTAAAATGGAAAACAAATAAGAAGAAGAACCACTATTTGCCTTATTTCAAGTCTCAAAGTGAGGTACTTTCAAAAGAAAAAAGTCTTAAAGAAATGTAAGCAATCTGTCTCAAGAGTCACTTGCTGGAATCCAAGGTCTTTATCTAGGGAGAGTAGGGTTGGCAATGGCCCCGTGGGTGCGGGTTTGGTCATTCCCACACCCGAACACAAATTTAACATCTAAACTCAAACTCAATATGGGTGCAAAAGTTAAACCCAACCCCAAACTCTTGGATTTCGGGTTACCCAAACCCAAACCTAAAATCCGATGTGAGAACCGAACCCGCAAAAAACTCAAATACCCGATCCGGAAACAAAATGAACATAAGCTGATTAAACTTCATCATCTTTCCAATACAAAGGAAAAATTAAAGTCCATGAACATATGCTGATAAACAACATAATGTATTGATTTATAAACATCCAAATTCTAAATGTCTAATTAAACTTCATTCTTCAATGTTCTTCTAATTAAACTTCTCAGTAGAAGTATTCAACAAAGAACAACAACTACAAATAATATAACAAAATAACAAAAACAGCCACAAATTCTGGTTTGAGTTTGGGTGCGGGTTTAATCAATCCCACACCCATACCCAAACAGGTTATAAAATTTGGGTGAAACCCAAATCCACACCCAAACCCAAACCCAAAGAAATCGGGTTTTGTCTAAAATTTCGGGTTGTGTTCAGGTTGGGCCCCGCGGATTTGAGTTTTCTTGCCATCTCTAAGAAAAAGTGACCATTGAAAAGCTAATGCTTCCGCCACCAAAGGAGATGGTGCCTCAACCGGATGCATAATTGTTGCCATAACTTGCGCATGTTCTTTCCTTGCAATTAAGCCAAATCCTGCACCTACATTTAGCACCCAAGATGTCTCAAAATATATTTTAATTAAGTCACCCCTTTGGCTTGGTCCATGTTCCCCTTTTCACACGTTGTTCCTCTGCTTGGACCATACCCACCGCCACATGTTCCCCTTGCGCACAGAGATTGCCAAACCGCCCTATAATTCCCTCAAAGTTGGGTTGTTTCTGCTGGTGTACAACACCATTTTGCATTTTCCATATCCCATAAATAAAGTTAAGGCATCGCCCAATAAGTTGAGCATCATTCTGGTAAAAAATCAGGAACTCTTCTAGTTCCTCATTATGTCGAAACCTCGCCCCCATGGGAGATGCAAACCACCACCTTGTCACCACCGGACATGTAAATAGTATATGTGCTACCGCTTCTGGACCTGCACAGCACAACGGACAATCCTCCTCGACTTGGACACCATGAATATTGCGTCGGGAGAATCTTCTTCGCAGCTCCCACGCTACTTCCTTGCAGCGAGGAAGAGCCTCTGCCGACCAAAGAGCCTTCCAGAATTTTGGATGTAGTTGTTGCCCTCTAGAGAAAGACCCCGTTGAGAAAGAAGATTCATTATGAGGCATGATTTATTTAATCTGTCTCCATGGAGGTGGTGGGTGGTGGGTTATTAGTTGGATCATAACTGTTGGTATGTAATCTTTTGCTTCTTTACTTTTTTACGCTGTACTTTTTTCTTTCTTGTATTGGGTTGAAGTACCCCTTGTACTTCATTTCAATATAATTCATTTGGCTTATCAAAAAAAAATTAAGAATCCTCCTCTGTCTACGAAAAGCATATCCTGTTTTGGTAGAGTAGCCTCCATCAGTTGTTAATGGCCAATAAAAGTCATCCTGCATTGGATTGAAATATGTTTTCTCCTTTATCTTTTGAGATCAATGGTGAAAGATGGTGAGAATCTTCTAGTTCTTTTTGGTTCGGTTCACAGTTCAGTACGATTTTCTTAGAACCATGAACATGCCTAGTTGCCAAGATCTGTCGAAGTGGAGATTATAAGCGTTTAATGTTGCACTTCTTGAACCAAAAGGTTTGGTAGAAGAAGTGCAAAGTTAAATGCTTTTAAGCCCTACTTTGATAGATTTTCACCACTAGGCATGTTGTTCTAAGAAAATCGTACTGAACTGTGAACCGAACCAAAAAGTTCCAGAACCATTAATATGGTGTCAAAACTAAACCACTTTTCAAAAATCAGTTCCGTGAACCGAATTGATTCCTTACAACCAATTTGAACCGTACTAAATTGCTTTTACCATTTTTATTTTATTTTAGATTCTAATTTTAAGTTTTTTACCTGTGTACCGTTAGTCAGTAGTAACTGTGAGACCCAAGTTTCTAAGCTTAGAATAAATGAATGAAATTCCTATTCACGATTAGGTTCGATGTATCGTGAAGGAAAAACCTGAACAAGTGTTTATCGAATGGAATGAATTTATGAAGGAGAAAGCTCAGGAAAAAGGCTAAGGATAGTATTAAGGTCGATATAAGTTATAGCACAAGTAGTATTCGCTTATACCTAGGACAAGAGCGTTAGTAAACGACTAATTTGCACTCAAAGACACGATAGAAACTAATTCCAAAAATGTTCAGAGAAATGTTAGAACTTCTCTTAATCCTTTCCATGACAAGCGTTTCGATACGAAACCCTGGAATGTACGAACGACCGATTCTAGTTCTCGGAGGTTTGCCGAAACTAAATCTCTGATAGCTCAAGAAACCTAAAATAAACGGTCGATGAAGACTTTTTCTATTCGGAGCTTCAAACGAAGATTCCACACGCATACACATATTTCTTTCGAGTTTTCCAATCTTTCTTCGGAAAGAAGTTTTCTCATCCGACATCAACTGCAAAAAGTAGTTTTTCGGGTAAAATAAATTTACACCGACTTTGGATCGTTTGTCTTAATTCCAAGAAAACTATTTTGAGTTCTGGAATTCTGTCGCCATAACCTGTCTTAGAATTCACAGAGGAAGGCACAGGAAAAATCGGAATCGCGAAATTTTCATTTTTCCGCATTTTCCATCAACTATAAATAGCTTGAAAAAAAAATCAAAATCCTCCACCACCATTAACACCAAACCCGCGAGCTTGAGAGGAGAAGGGGAGGAAGAGATTTTCGCCGTTTCTTGCCTGATCGCTGCACCGACAGTTGCTACTCGAAGACCTCGAGGTATAGATGTTATTCCTTACTTCTGATCGTCAATTCTGTCGTTTTTCTCTATGTCTTTCTGTGCTCAAAGTTTTGAGCTTTTTGTAATACTGTCCAAATAACTTGATTTCTCTATCTAAACTTATTCCCTGCATGCCCAATAGCATGTTTAGCGGATTACATTTCGCCGAATCTCGCCGAATTGCCGCCGAGTTTCAATTCTGCTCAAAAACCCATTTTTTGACCAAAGCTTCGCCCTTTAGACTTAAAACTCTCGACTGAGCTTAACGCCAGTAGGATTAGTTGTCATAAACGTCGTTGGTGACGTCCCCATCTAATTTGTTTTTCGAAATTCCAAATTTAAAATTCCGAGCTAAAAACACTGACCAAAATACCCATGCGTCAGTTTTCGATCCGATAATTTTTCCGAGCTTTAATTCGCCTTAGGTACGACTAATGATAACCTAGGAACCAAGTTTGATCGAAGAAAAAGCGTCGGACACAATTAGTGTGTGTGGCCGAGAGCACCCTCAATGGGGGAGGAAAATTTCTCTTTTTCGAAAACTCGTCTTATCGCGTTAGATTATCGTACTTCGGAGTTTATGATGCTTCGTGTAACCTTAGTAATTATTGTTTGCTGAGTTTCTGACTGATTGTGATTGAATTCTGTGGTTTCGCTCTAAGGTTCGTTCGAGGAATTCCAAGGAGCGGAAGGAGGAGATTGTGAAGGAACGCTGCAGGATCACGCTGGAGGAGCTACAGGTGAGGGCTACTCACTGAATACTAGATAATGTTTTAGGTGTCGACGAATTCGACTTGATTTATTGTTTATGCATTTGATTGTGATTGACTGGGAAATGTTTTCTGAGGCTTCGGCTGACAATGATGATTATTTATCGCTTGACATGTTTTTTATATTGATTTACATGCTATGTGCTAAATGGTTAATCTAGGATGTGTTGATATTGATTCACATGCTATTTGCTAAATGGTTAATCTAGGATGTGTTGATATATGTGCCATGACTGTTGGATTGTGTTACTTTGATTATGCAATTACACATATATCTGTTGTACGTCAGAGTGAGGATAACAACCAGTTATGCCAAACTTATCATGAGATTTTGGGAAAGTTTGACGGGACGAACGGAGGTTCGGGCCCTTATTCATATTTCAGTGGATCGAGACCTTCTCTGGGAATTACTTGGGATGATGGGATCTTTTAAACTCATAAGATTAGAGACAAAACTAAATGGAAACCATTTTACAAGAAAAATTCATAATACACTAAACAACCTCTGAACCCTTTAAATAATGATAACAATCTCAGATGAAAGCTTAAGGTTGTATATTAGTTTTGGAAAATGAGAAGTGTCGCCGAATCCAAGTTTTGGGGAAACTAATAAGTTTATGAGTATGTTAATACTCTTTTGCTCGATGAGCAGTTTTGTTGTTTGGCTATCTACAAGATAAGCCGGGAAATTAATAAGTTTCTGAGTATGTGGATACTCTTTTGCTCGATGAGCAGTTTATTTGTTTGGCTACCTAAAGGATAAGCCTGGGAACTATAAGTCCCAAGTACATTGGTACTCTTTGCTCGCTGAGCAGTTTTGACCATCGGAATTAGATGAGTCGGATGACTCGAGAAGTCATCACGAGTGATTGCACTCTTTTTATATTTAATTGTCTTTTGTCGCAGAATCGATATTTACCTTAGAGTATTCTTTTTAGAGACAATAAGTTAGCTAGAACACGTGACGACGTGACGAGTGAGGTCGGAGACGTTGTTTGGCTAATCACGTTGCATTCATTCACACAATTCTGGGGTTAATACACGGTGGGATGCCGGACCTCGGTGGATTCCAAAATGGTCATAAGACCCGGATTTCCACATAAGAACACTGCGGTGATTCTTAGTAGCAGACGGAAATGGCAGGCCAGCGGGTATACTGCTGATCTGACTACATTTTGTTTGGTGTAAGAGATGCCCGAGCGGAAATGGTCCCACTTTGGCCGGTGATAGGACTGACTCGTTGGTGTCCATCCTTCCGGATTGCATCTTGTTCCTCGTCATCTCATTCATGCACCATGCATACTGACTTAGTTGCCGAGTGTGATTTGTTACTTGTTAATTTTACTTGATACATGTTATTTGTCAGTAATTATCATTTACATTCAATTGGAAGATATACAAATTATAATGCTATCACAAACTTCTAAGCCTAAGTAGCTATCCCTTAAACTTTATCTACTGGGTGTATTACTTATGTAATTCTTTGAGTTGACCCTTGCGCCTTCTGTTTGTGTTTTGGCGGACTACGCCCATTGTCAGATGTCCATGGCGGATTGGTTTACGATGGTCCACCCTTCGGGGGGGACTAGGTTTGAGATGCTTGATCAGGAGATCCCCGGCTCATGGGTGGTCGACCCCGCTTGCCACAAAGCGATTTACTCGGGGAGAATAATGGAAGATCGTGTCGACAGTCTGGGACACTTGACGGAGGGAGTTCTGAGGCGTTACACAATCAGCTTTAACCTGCCACCCGGCGTGCACTGTGGACCCGGTGTAGGAGTACCACCACCACCGTCGTCTTCTGACGATGAGGACCCCTCGGAGGAGGAGCCTGTGGGAGGGACTTCATCAGACTCTAGCTCACCTACTGTTGCCGTTGCTGATGACCTTGGTTCGGGTCCTGGACCCGTGAGACCAACACATAAGCATGTTGCAGTAGCGAGATGGGGGATGGTTGCAGACATTGACCTAGTCGTCCTGGATTCTGATTCGGACGATGACCACGCTAGCATGTAGTTGTGAGTGCTGGGGTGTACTCCTCTGGACAGGATTAGGGTAGGAGTAGCATTATAGCTCTGTTCGTCATGTTCGTATTTTGGGGCAGGGTAGGTTTCCGACCTTTAGCTTTTTGTGTGGTTTTCTTTATGGAAATCACAGAGAGTTGGTCGGATTAGGAGGTCTTGTTTAGACCGTTTTGGGCTGACCTACTTTCGTTTTGGAGGACTGTATTACGAACACTTGACCTTTCACTTTGGTTTGTACATATTGCCCACGGGCACCACTTTCGGTTACTTCCCGTCATTGGAGGATACTCGTGACGTGGTCCACTACTTACAGCGGGGGCTGTAAATATATATTACATTAGTTATGTTTGTCTTTTGCTGTAGAGTCTTTACTTCGACAAGTCTTTAATTTTATTATTTAAAACATATCGAAAAAAAATATTCACGTTTTTCCGCTTTATTTTCTTTTTGGTTACTAAAGTGATGCCACCGAAATCGGGGTGTTACAGTAACTCACTAACTCTTTAGTGTTTCTCACACTCTCTTGACACCAATTCTCTGAAGAATCAATTAGTTTCCATGATCCTAACCCCAAATGAACCCCATCTCCAAATCCAACAAATTCACCTACATGAACCCTAACTCCGGTTGCGGTGATGGAGAGAAATCACAAGGGTTTAAAGATGTTACCGAAGGATAGCTCAAGTGGTAAAAGCTAGTGATATAAGAGTTGGGTGGGAGAAAGGGTGAAGAGTTCAAATCTTGAGGATGAGTAGTTTACTAAACATTACTAACAACTACTCCCTCCGTTCATTTTTAACTGTCCACTTTGAAGAATTTTTTTTGTTTCTATTTAACTGTACAGTTAGCATTTCAAGAGAGCAGTAAATGGTGTTTTTACAAAAAATGCCCTTGTCAGTACAATAAATGATGAGAGATAACACATACTTTAAAGGGTAAAATAGAAAATTAATCCTCACTTTTTCTAAAAATCAACAAAATTAATCACAACCTTAATATGTGTGCATCCACTCAAAGTGGACAGTTAAATAGGAACGGAGGGAGTAACATTTACCTATAAAAAACAAGGGTTTGAAGATGGTCCTTCCATTGTGTTTGATTTATATAATCATATCTAATGCTATTTCTATTTGGTATGTAAATTTAGAAAAAAGAAACGATTATGATGTGAGCGAGATTGATGAGCACTTGTAATTAATCTCAATTCTCACATGCAACTGGCAAGTACAATTTTGATTTTTGAGAGCTATTGAGGTGATGTATTTAAAATTTAGAAAAAAAAAAATGTGCACCGATAGTTTTTTTATACTGTCAACTAATCAGATTTTAAGGATGTGAGAAAATCTCTCTTTTTATTTAATTTCATTAATTGACGCGGCATACCCTTAAAATATCTTGGTTAACGGTGTAAAAAAAACTTTACACCGTCGGTGCATAGAAATTAAACTCTTTAAAATAGTATTAAAACTATATTTACAAATAATAGTTTTCTAATTTTTAATTGGTTCTCAAATAGTTTCCAAAAAATGTTCCGAAAACCATTTCTCAAAATCAGTTCTTTAAATTGGTTTTTAATTTATGCGATCGAACCCGCTCTTTAAATAGCCCAACCAGTTCTTAAATTAAACTGGTTCATAACTGGTTCTAAGGCTCAAACCAAATTATAAATCAGAACCGGTTTGCTGAACTGAAGAACCAGTTTATTGAATTAAAAATCCGGCTTGGTTTAATTATTGTGAAGCAAAAACTAATTTGGTTAAGTTCAGCCAAACTGGCTTTCTTGAACCGAACCATGAACAGGTCGCTGGCCACAACAAAACTCAAAAACAAAATGATGAAGGAGACTATACTAGCTGAACAAATTCGGTAAAGGGCTCATAAATAGGGTTAATGAAGATGCTCAAATGTTATGTACCAGAGAATATCTTAAGTAAGAAAGGTACACTAATGAAACCCTAGCAGAGCACAAACAAGGACATGATATAATAAAAATGAAATATTCTCATTAATGATAGTAAAGTTGTCAGATACAAGGTAAAAACCTCCCTTTTATAGAGGGTGAGGTCAACATCTAGATTGTTCCTATATTTGTGCCTTTACAAACAAGGTCCAAATCCTTATGTAGATAAGACAAACCCAAAAGAATCTTCTAGCTGGCAGATGAGAACACCGGTGGAACAATAGACCTTTAGACCTTCCATCACCGCCTGTGACCTTTGCCAGTCTTGACACGTCGCCATCTTCTATGAGTGTAATGGGTGGGCATCATATTAGGGATGCCCCGCCCAGTCCATCAAAGTTTTCTAGATTTTGGGTGGAATGTAAAGATGAAGAAGAATGTGGAATAGTACATGATGTTTAAGGTTTTAGGTTTGTTCATGATTTTTCTATTTTAGTTTTGAGTTTGTTTATTTTGAGAAGACGTTTAAGATGATGGATTAAAGATTATAGATTGGTAACTATAGATTAATAATTACATATCTAAATTTGGCCCCTCTTAAGTTTGAAAATTTTGATCTCAAATGACATATCATCATGTCACATAAGCTCTAGTTGAGCACTTAGCAAGGTCACATAATCACCATCTCTAGAGCGAACAGAAATTGGGTGATTTCCTATATATTCAAACTTTACTCGGACGAGGTGCAAAAAACATAGTTAATCCAATAATTTTTTTATGGCATGCCAGTCTGATTGATAGATTGTGAATCACCCATGTGAAGCATAGTAGAAGCCTTTCAATTTTTTGGCTAACAATTGTTCCTTTGACTATAAATGAAGGTAATTAACTTTTTTCTTCTTTAAATAAACTACTTAGTTATATCTAAGTGAGAGGGATTTTTAGGTTTCCTCTTGTAACCCAAAAAAAGTGAGAGGGATTTTTTATGTAATAGTGAGAGAATCAATTTTTGACCTTTTGATCAAAATGAATGAGTGAGATTAATAGCCAATTTAAAACCTGACGTGCCTCTCAATAGATGCCCACCCAAACTTCTATTTTTTGTTCGTCCATTTTCTCTTTCTACCGCAACCATGGTGCTTCATAAACCTTTTCTTTCTTGTTTCATATTGTGCCATCATCATTCAAAAGTTTGGATTGGTTATTTGTTTGAGTCTTTAGACTCATTCCCTCTTACGAGAAATAATGAGTTTGGTTCAATTGTCTATGTACAATATTAACTTTGAAATGCACCACTGTTTTGGGAATCGGAGGAATGACACCTCACACCCGCTAGGACGATCAGAAAAGGATAATCAAACCCTTAAAAACTTCAGTCGCTCTTTAGTTCACGCTCCACTACCCTAGTGGATCAGAACTAGTGGACTACTGTTCTGGGAATAAGGGAAAGACACCTGACCCCCGACAGTACGAGCGCATGTCGGTTTCGAGGGAGCCACGCAGAACCTACCCCGTTTTCTTGGTCATATCTCCCTTAACCAATCGTCTACCTATCCTATCACGGACTGACCGACGACGGGGGACGAGTAACCGGGAGACTCACCCCAACGACCATTGATGACCCGAGATTTAAGGATATTTTCCTAGCTTATTTGCATGTAGTTTAGTATAATTTTTAGGATATTTCATTCATTTTAGGACACTTTAGGCTTATTTCATACATTTTAATATTTTTATTTGGTTTTAGTATTTTTCTACATTTTATAGTATTTTCTAGATATTATTAGGATTTATTTACTTTAATTTAGGATTATATAAGTTTATTTTAAGTTGCAATCTTATTTTTATCTCTTATATATTTTTATTTGCTTTATTTTAGGAGAAGATTTGGAGAAAAAAAGAAAGAATCCAAGAAATAAGGAGAATTTCGTATCTGCTATCTTCCCCAACGGA
Source organism: Lotus japonicus (assembly GCF_012489685.1). Lineage (NCBI taxonomy): Eukaryota > Viridiplantae > Streptophyta > Magnoliopsida > Fabales > Fabaceae > Lotus > Lotus japonicus. The sequence goes on from NC_080046.1 coordinate 9,366,564, forward strand.
AGAAACCGCTGCAATAGCACTAGATTTTATCTGCTGTTTAATGTAGCGACACTTTAACCGTCGCGAAAGAACCTGACGGACCAGAACATAAAAATTACTATAAATTCCGTTTTTTACCTACTTTTTGGGATTTTTTTTGTCTTTTTTTTTCTCCTAAACCTAATAAACACCTTTGGGAGACTTAGAGGCAATTTCTTGGTGGAGAGGAAGGCTAGGCCCTTGAGGGCCGGTGTCAGGGTCATGGAGGAGGTGACAGCTTCTCCGGATGTCCATGGCTCCGTTCTATTTTGGGTTTTGTTTTTCTCTTTACCTATATGTGTGTTGACTCTCTTTTAGTATTTGGGATGACTTAATTTGATTTTCTCTCTTATTCAATATACTATTATGCAATTATAATTATGGATTTTCATTATTTGGTGTTTTTCTCTATGCTTAACGCTTCTATTGGTCGATTGATAATTTTAAGGGTTTATATTAATTCGTAAATAGATTGGGAAATTGATATGAGTTGATGTAGGCTTAGTTCATATAAAGGGGAAAAATTTCTATGTCTTAGGTTATTAATTCTCTTTGCACGTTCATGTATCTTTTACCAATGTGATGCTTTTTAGGATTTACATGACAATTGAGAACTTGGTGTAAATTTAGTTTATGAGAGGAACCACCCTTGCATCAGTCATCTTAAGAAAGACATGTCTTAGGTAGGGTTAAGGTTTTCTAGGTGACAATAGGAGACATTAACTCTTAGGTATGAATATCATGAGTTGGAAAAGAGATCTATACCGAGTGACAAGTCGGGATACTCACCTCTCTAGGATAGGATTATCTAGTAGGAACTATTAGGATTTCTTGAGTGACAGTCAGGGATTCTATCCACTAGGACATGAACTTCTTAGGTTAGGAACAGAGCTTGGGAATGTCTTATCGAGTAGGTATGTGCTATAATGCTCCTTTATGATCACTAGGACTTAAGGAATTAAGGCTAGGTTCTTAATTGGTAGATTCACTTAGCTAAGAAATTAGTAGGTGAATAACTTTTATCGGCATCTTAAATGTTAATTTCATCTAATAAGAGTATATTGGTTGATAATAAGTAGTAAATCAAGTGAACTCATTTTCCAAATACACTTTCTTCTTTGTTTGCCTCCGTGAAACTTCTTTTATCGCTTTAATTATAGTTTTTCCTAAATTTAAATAAAACACATTTTACTATTTAAGCCATTCATCCAACATCTAGCTAGTAAGATTAATACGTAGCAACACAATCCCTGTGGAGACGACAAAACCCGATACTATACTACGATTGAGTCTTGAAAGGGATTTGATAGTAGTTAGTGGAGGAAAACCTCTTCATTAAATATCCTTTCATCAACCATCATAACGAACGACTACCTAGGGCATCAACCGATCAATAGTGAGCTGTTTCCGTCACACTCAGAGGGATCGACTCAACCATCCCATCACAGACTCTACACCCCGCTTATGGGGACTAGGGCCAAGTCTCGAGGTCAAGATGCAGGCTACGAGGATCCCTGGACCATAGGATCTCTGAAGCTTGCAGGAACCACAGACGAATCTGACGACGAAGAATCACTCGGTGATCGTAGACACTCATGACACTTCCCTCCCGCTGGGGACCACCCGACAATCCAGATCTCATATAAAAGGCCCCTTACGACAAGAGGCCAAGGTAAATTTCTCATAACACTTAACCAAAAAGTTATCTCACACTGATAACTGACTTAAGCTTCGGAGTGCATTGCAGGACCCCCTCTCTGTTCCCTTCCCCTCCTACCCCTTCCAGGGTAGTGTTGGTCGGCTTCCCCCCCGATCAACCACATATGATTCGACATTTGTTTTGATTCATAATGCATAGAAAAATTTGCACAGTTGCAGGTCAGATTGATGTCGAAAGAAATCTTTTTCTTTTGATATTTGTGTTTACGATGAAACTACTGAAAAATCCCGATGACTTCTCCTCTGGTTCCCAATCACAGTTGAGTTGATTCCCCCTCTCACATGAAAAGGAAAAGGGAAGACCCACAAAAACAATTTGTTTGAGAACGAAGACGCAGAGGGAGGTAACAACGGGAGAAAATGGAACAAATAAGAAAAGGAGGTTTGATTCGTCATGCTTTTAAGATGGAACACGTGAGGGGTTTGAAATTTCCTCTTTTTTTTTTTCTTTTTCTTTTTGGTAAAAAAATTGCTCCTCTCACCCTCACATAAAAAACCTCCCTTTATATATGTGGGCTGATTCAATAGTGGGCTACTACAACTCAGGCTTCATCACAAGCCACATCAAATTAGGGTTTCAGCGGCGCACTCTTCTTTATAACCAGACACCTTCGCCTTTTTCTTGTCACTCATCAGACCCTGTTCTCTTCCGGTCCCAAAGTTATCTTTCAATCTATTTTCAATTTTGTATTTGTTAATTTTTTCTGGGTTTGTCTCATTAGTCTGGATTACGTCACGGCAATTCCTTCCTGCAATCTCTTGTATGCTGTTTATCCTTTCTTCTCAGTTCTAATTGCAAAGTGGGAAAATTCTCTGCTAGTTTTAATGTCTTGAAAATTTCAGTATTTGTTTTTTTTCAGTGTTTTGTGTTTTGCCAAGAAACAGGTGTTTTTGTCTGTGATTTTAGTTTCTGTTGATGAGTTTCATTGAGAGATGGAAGTGATGATTATTTCCCCAGATGATCGAAGCTGAACAAACTCTGCGATTTTTTTCTCTTTGGAGAAATCAAGCCAAATAAATCTGATCCATCTCTGATACTGAAAAAAGGGAATTGAGTTTGGTGCCCCACCCCTTAGGCTTTGCACCCCACTTTATTAAATACGGAATTTAAAGTTCCGTATCAATACGGAAAATAAAATTCCGTATCTGTTTTAGTATATAATGAGTGGTTGAAAATGTGACATGCATGCTTAAATATAGTACGGAATTTTAAGTTCCGTATTCAATAGGGAGAATACAGAATTTTAAATTCTGTATTTGATAAAGTGGGGTGCCAAGCCCCATAGGTGGGGTGTCAAACCCAACTCCCCTGAAAAAACTGTGTTGTTCTGTTTTCGATTATATTCTTTCTGTTTATGATTTTATTGAATGTTATCCTTTTTGGAGGAATAAATAAATGATTTGTTACCTGAGTATATGAATTTCTATTCAATTTCAATGTGTTTTTCAGATATCAATATTCAATCAAAAGTTTAATGGATGCAGAGCATTCTCTTGGCATTGCTAGTTTGGATATTCTGTTACGTTTATCATGGACCCTATTCCTTTTGATACCTCCATGAATAATTTTGTACTTCTGTAGCGTTTTGTGTGAATTTAACTTGAAATTTATGTTATCTGAGTTGATGAAATCTTACTAGAAAATGTTGAACGATGTCTAATCTGAGTTGATGAAATCTCTGATTGCTTTGAAAGGTGGAGGTGATGATTATTTCCCCAGATGATCGACGCTGAACAATCTGTGCGATTTTTCTCTATTGAGAAACCAAGCCAAATAATCTGATCCATCTCAAAATAACACGTTTATATTTCTTGTATGTGTAAAATTATTATTGTTCTTCTGTAATTTAGGCTCTATATATGTGTTGTAAAGTTGAATGGACTCAAATCTCTTGAGCATGCACAGTTTTGAGGGGTCTCTACTTTGGTGCTTGAGGCGGGTACCCTTGGATGATATTCTGGGCACCCAAAATTGGAATTTACATATATACATCAACCGTTGGCAATACAACATACATTCCCAAAATATATGGCTAATGTAATGGCTAATTAAATGCACCTGAAGGAACACTGAAATATGTTGGCCCCAACTGAAAGACTCCTTTATACTCTTTGACTGTAAGTAATCGGAGCTTGAGGTCACCGTCTTCCTCTAGGTGATCATAAACTTAGGCAGTCTTTTTACAGCAACTTGGGCTTTAGTGGGATCGGCCTTGAACCCTGTAGACTTTTGGTAGCAGCTGTTGTGGCATAAAGCGTGCATGGGGCATGAAATTAAATATGAAGGCTATAGGTATGTATAGCCACTCCAAAATCATCCCTCCCAAAGGGGGCTAAACCAAACTAATGTCGGCTATATGGCCAAGATTCAGTATGGAATCACAACTTGTCAGGGAATATTTAAAGAATATTGAATATGCTCCACATCAAAGCATATGAAGAATCCCCAAAAGGAATTAATTACTACATTCAGCTCAAGTTAGTCCCCCTCTTTGATGAATGGAAATAATTCACTCAAGCAAATCATTTACAATTAGTTCAAAATTAAACAAATTCGGAGAAAGCAAGCAAATCAAATTATTATATAATATAGCCTACAATTAACTCAAAATGAAACAAATTAGGAGAAAGCAAACAAGAAAGACCTCAAAGGTTGTAATGCAAGGATGGACAAATTAAAGAATGATGTACAAGAGGCTACAAAATCTTAGCTAAGTGATGCCAACCTTTTTAGTTCACTTCATTCTCCAAGGCGTCTCTCTACATCAAATATTTTTCAAATAAAGCATTAAAGAAATAAAGAGATATAGAAAATGGTATTAGCACCTCCGTTCTCTTACTCACTCATCACATACCTGTTTTTTTTTTTTTTTTAAATGCACTCATCACATACCTCAAATATACCATTTTTGCATAATGAGAGATGACTTTTCCTTTCTCACATTTTACTATGCTCAAACAACTTGACTCACATAACATAATTTTTCCAACAAAATTCACCAAAGCAATTGTGAGCCGGTGGTACAAGAGTATTTTCTTAGCACATTTTCACTTTATTTTCATTTACTAAATAGGCCAATTTAATCTTTTTTTATTGACTTTTAGTCTTAATTTACATTTTTAGCATTTTTTGTTAATTTTGTTTATCTAAGTTGCAGGTTTTACTGAAGTGATGGGAATGCTCATTCGTTCGCCTTTGCACATACATTTTCTTGACAATTTGATTTGTCATTTTAAAGATCTATGTGTTATGAATAATATATTAAAATTTTAATCCGATCCAACGATGAATGAATATATATGAGCCACTTAACAGTGAGTGCTTAGAGGTTAAAAGTTGTTGCTGGCGCATATGAGCTCAGGTAACGAGAAAAACTTATAAAACTCATTTTTAGAACCAAGTTTGTAGACTTTTAGGTACTTTTGACATCTTGGACCGCTAGAGAGCTTAGGAAGGCATTAGAGCTCTCCTAGAGGTTGACAATGTAAACAAGATCATTGGGCTTGTGATTGAAGTTTCACATCTATTGGATTGCTAGTTATTGGGTCACTTGCAACTAGTTCGAATCAGGGAGCCGTGTATAAATATTTTTAGGGTCTAAGACGAAAATGTTAAAGTGGTTTTCTTTTAACAAGAGTCTTAAAGAGACTTAATATATCATAAATTATTTTAGTTTTATATACTAATCTTCTAGTTTTTTTAGTTGCAAAATCATTTATCAAAGTTTTTTAATCAAGAAATTCTCTAACATTACAATTTCATTAAATAATATAACTAACTCATTCTAAATATCTATAACATTGTCGACCTTAGATCTGATTTAAAAATTTTTAATTCTGAATAACTTCTTTTAGTTGTAGCAACCGTTATAGGGATTGTCAGTAAAATCATTTATACACAATATACTAAAAAAACTAGAAGATTAATACTAAAAGAACTAGAAGATTAATATATAAAACTAAAATAATTTATGATATATTAATCAAGAAATTCTCTAACATTACAATTTCATTAAATAATATAACTAACTCATTCTAAATATCTTATAACACCTTAGATCTGATTTAAATTTTTTTAATTTTGAATAACTTCTTTTAGTTGTAGCAACCGTTATAGGGATTGTCAGTAAAATTTTATACACAATATATACATTTGAAAATAATTTAAAGTTTTAATATAACTCAATACTTCTATCAGAACGTTAATTTCTTTTATTTATTTTGAAAATATATCAAAACCATCAATGTCAAAATATTCATTAAAACTTAAAAAAAAAGTCAAGATTACTACAACATTTTTTCAATTCATCATCATCTAAAGCTTTAATTTTTTGAATCAAATAAAAACAAAAAAATCTCATATTATAAAAATAAAAAATTGGGGCCTAAGGCATATGACCCAAATTTGGAGTCTCATATTTTTTTAATTCATCCTCATCTTAACTATTATTTGGTGTATTAATTTGAAATAGATAAATCTTTCCAAATCTCTTGTATGTTATTGTAATTGGGTTCTAACAGCCCCCTTGTGGTAGTTTTTTAATTCATTTGGCTTAAAAACAAACAAAACAATTAAAACATTCATTCTATTAATTATTTTTTGCTACACCCATATCCTTACACTGCTTACCAACGTAACCAAACATAAAACAAATTTTGATACATCACACTCATATTCTCTTTATCATATTTTCACACACTTTCCATTCCTAACAATTTAAGGGTGTGAATGGAATTGATGTGTGAACAAATTATTTTCCAAACCAAAAGATAACCATCACCAGTCCCACACTCTTTTTTTCTACCATCTTATGAAAACACAAAGCATCTACTACTCATACAAATAACATATAAGAATTGGAGTTATAACATCTCCTACTTACTGAACCAGCTCCCTTAATTTCTTCCAAGCTGGCCTACTTGAAATCTTGTCCCACCAAGCACTCACTTTCTCCCTCTCAGTAATCAAGTGCCCCATTTTGGCAGTCTCTTTGAGATGTTCAATCCCTGGAAGGTGGCTCAGATCAGCCAAAGTGAACTTATCTCCAGCAAGATAAGTGGTTTCAGAAAGCCTTGTTTCATACACATCAAGCACTTTTTCTAGCTTCTCCACACAGCTATGAGCCAAGGCCAAATCTCCAGGCTGACCCATCCTTGGAAGGATCACAAGCTGAAACATGAGAGTGAAACACAAATCATTGAAGTTGTGTGCTTCTACTTCCAGCCATTGGTCCACCAGGGCCCTCTCCTCTAAGGTTGTGCCCAATAGGTCAGGTCCACGGTCTGCATACTTTGCTGCGTAGTACCTTACAATAGCCCTGGATTCTGCAAATATATATATACGTGTATAAATATTATAAACAATAGTAGAAAGTCATGGAATGGAATGTGTCGGCTGAAAATAAAACACCCTTGACATTTTTTTGGAACCAATGAACATGTGAAAGTAGTGGATGGGAGGACAAAACGTTTGATTAATTTATTTTTTTTATTAGAAAAAAATTACTTTTCTTAAATAATTTTTTTAAACTTTTAAAATATTTGTTTCAGATTTTTAAAAATTATTTATTTCTTAAAAAATTTGAAAAACAACTCATTTGAATAAACTATTTTAATTAGTTTATCAGGATACTTTATCATGATAGATGAAAGAAAAAAAATACAAAATAAGCAAAAAAAACTTTTTCTTTTCATAAAAATCTCTAAAAAATAATCTCTTTTATAAATAATTACAAATTATTATTTTTTAATTTGAAATAAACGCACTAAAAATCTTAAATAACTAATTTTTTAAGAGTTGATTTATGGACCTCAATCCTTCTCCCAACCTTTATATTCACTGACTCTTACCACTTAAATTATCATTCGGTGACACATTAAAATCATATAATAAAATAAGTTTTTATGTAGAATAAAATCATTCTTAACCTTGATCTAGCTTTTGTCGAGTTAAATCTAAACCCATTAAGTTTTACTATAGTATTATTGTTTTTATCGTGCAACCTATAAATAATTAAGTTACTCGATATATCATAATATATATGGCAAGCCATGTGTTTCACAGAGGCCAAAAAAGTCCCTTAAAAGGAAGAACAAAACAATAGCTGAATAATTGATTTGTCTAGCCATTTAAAATAGAACAAAGGAGCTGATTGGTACAAATTGCTAGTGGTTCCAATTTATGGATTTCGCGGCTATGTTTACTTAGGAAAGTTTATTTGTAAAAGTGCATAAGTAAAATATCTCCGGCAAGTTTATGTGGTGATACAATAAAACAGCATGAGTACTTTTGTATTCTGGAAAATAAAATGTTTTATAAGAACTAAAATCAATACTTACAAATTAAATTTTATAGGGGTGGATATTTTTTTTGTTACAGGTGAAAAACATATTTGATTCTTAATTTCTAAATCCATAATTTGTATTTCTTAAGTTGGAATAAATTCAATCGAGAGAAAAAAACCATATATAGGGGCATTAATTGCTTAAAAGCCAAAAATATTATTTTTTCTTTCTTACCAAAGAGCCTCAAATCACCATCTTCCACGACCGGAACTTGACCAAAAGGCTGCAAAAATTCTAATTCCTATTAGTTATCAAGGGAAAATAACTCAAGATGCTATATGATGATATTGTGCAAGGAAAATCTCATAGAGCATATAAGCTGAATCTCCAAAAACACAAATATGGGGAAAAATCAAATACAAGTTACAACTATATAGGTTAAAACCTCATATCTACAAAAAAAAAATAACTTTATAAATATAGAAAGAAAAAAATTAACAGATCTAATTAAAAATTGTCAAAGATGAACAAACAAACAGATTCTATAGTTCTAAATACAAAATTTTAGCTAATTGTATTTTTGCTGAAAAAAAGAACCACACGTACAAAAGCTTAACTTATTAAGTTATTGGTTAAATGCATGGTATATAATATGTTTAGGCTTTGTCCACTGTGAAATTATACTTGGAAAAGTAAAAATACATGCATGTTTTGATACACGATGATAGTTAAAATCACATTAGAAAGTTTCGAATGCTAAGAAAAGTTTGTTTTGTATCCACCGTAATTTTAGTTTATTATGGGTTTTCACCGTTTATCCAAATATGCATAATTCCATATACTAGAAGTATGCTGACTCCACCTGCAAGAGAAGGAACTCAGGTTTCTTTTGCTCTCCTTTTTCAAGTTCAACAGGCACAAGTTCAAATTCTACTCCTTTCTCGAAGAGGCAAGCCAACACCCTCTGAGGGCAGGCTGCCCTTGAAGCACCGTAGACCTTCACCACCATTTTCTCTGTTTTGATGATATGCAAATTGGAGAGCTCAAGAGTGTTAATTACTTTGGTCTCGTTATGATCAATTGAGGGCCAACACTGCCAAATATATATAGTGTGATTGATTGATTCGCCTACTTTAGTTATTGTCTTCCCTTTGTACTTAACTGTCCACGAAACGAAGGGTGCAACCAGCAGCATTGGGGGTTACCACGTGATGACTTGTTTGTCCCTCTTAAGTCTTACGTAACGTGATCAGTCGTCTTTGCATTAAAAGGTTCTATACCAGTTTATAAGGGGTGGTGAATCATTTCTCATGTGAAATTTTTCTCATGTATTCCTAAAGTGTTTATAAAGAGAGAGATAAATTTCATGAAATTTTCAACTTGTAAAACATGAAGAATTTTCACATGAGATGATCCATTTCCGTCTATAAGGAATTATATTCTAAAGGGAATTAACCAAATTAACATACAAGTTTTTTAACAAAAATAAAATAAAATTTTACAATGATTCTCTACCATGAGATGGTCCAATTTCATTTTTTAGTGATAAAACAAAAATATCTTCATCTTCCATCATTCATTCTTTCACTATCCTTTTAATGGAAATCTGGCTTCGTCGCTTTCTGTTTAATTTAGGGTTCTCTCTGCCGCACGCCGCCACGCACACCACCTTGGTCTTCATTTTCTCTTATTCCTCCTTCCTCGCGTTGACTGGTAACGAGAACCCTCACCCACATCGGTCCTTTCCGCCGTAACACCGACCGAGCCACCACCGGTGATCGGGCTTCATGTCATCGCAAAGTTCTTGGTCAACCCATTGTCCCTCAAGAAAACATCATCAATAGTGAACGAGGGAAGCCGACCAAGACTACCCAAGAAGGGTAGGGGATGAGGTGAATGGAGAGAGCTTTGATGACGAGTAGAGAGGATGGTGTCAAGGGGTGCACCGGTGACTAGAGCGGAGGTGGTGGAATCCGATCGTCGAGGGTGAGCCCGGGAGGGGGTCCTGCAAAGACTCTTTGATGCCTATGTCAGTTCAGGAACCTTGGAAAAATCTCTAAGTGTTGGAGTTAGAAAATCCTACCTTGTCTCTGGATGAGAGAGCGTTTTATACTTGCCCATGGGGCTAGAGTAGCCTCAGGGAAAGTTATGAGAGCCTAGGCCCCTAGGAGATTCTTCACTGTGAGACCCAAGTTTTTAAGCTTAGAATAAATTAGTGAAATTTCTTATTCCCGAATAAGTTCGATGTAACGTGAAGTAAGAAAACTGGATAAACGTTTATTAAATGGAATAAGTGTATGGAGAAGATATTTCACGAGAAGGTTAATGACAAGATTCGAATCGACGAAACTTATGACGCAAGTATTATTCGTTTACGCATAGGACAAGAACCTTAGGAAAAAATTAATTTAACCCTTGGAACACTATAAGAATAAATTCCAAAAATCTTCAAGAGGAATATAAGAATTTATCTTATTCCTTTCCATGACAAGCGTTTCGATACGAAACCCTGGAATGTACGAATGTCAAATTCCAATTCTCGGAAGTTTGCCGAAACTGAACTCCTGATAGTTCAAGAACCCTAAAATCAACCGACGATGAAGACTTTTTCTATTCGGAGCTTTAAACGGAGATTTCACCCGCGTACACCTATTTCTTTCGATGTTTTGAATCTTTCTTCAGAACGAAGTTTTCTCATTCGACATCAACTGCAAAAAGTAGTTTTTCGGGATAAATCGATTCACACCGACTTTGGATCGTTTGCCTTAATTCCAAGAAACCTGTTTTGAGTTCTGGAATTCTGTCGCCAGAACCTATCTTAGAATTCACAGAGGAATACGCAGGAAAAATCGGAATCGCGAAATATTCATTTTCCCGCATTTTCCATTACCTATAAATAGCAAAAAAATGAAAAATTTCTCACCATTCCACCATTGTTGGTCGCGAGCTTGAGAGGAGAGGGAGGAGAAAAGATTTTCGCCGTTTCTTGCATGATCGTCTCACTAACAGTTGCTACGCGTAGGCATCGAGGTATAGTTGCTATTCCATACTTCTGATCGTCAATTCCGTCGTTTTTCTCTATGTTTTTCTGTGCTCAAAGTTTTGAGCTTTTCGTAAAACTGTCCAAATAGCTTGATTTTAGTGTCTAAACAAATTCCCTACCAACCCAAAAGTACTTCTAGCGGATTACATTTTGCTTAAACTCGTCGAATCGTCGCCGGGCTTCGATTGTGCTCCAAAAACCCATTTTCTGACAAAAGCTCTGCTCTTTCGGTTTAAAACTCTCGACTTAGCTTAGTGTCAGTAGGATTAGTTGTAATAAACGTCGTTAGTGACATTTCTATCTAATTTGTTTTTCGAAATTCCAATTTTGAAATTCCGAGCTAAAAACACTGACCAAAATACCCCTGCGACGGTTTTCGATCCGATAATTTTTCCGAGCTTTAATTCGCCTTAGTTACGACTAATTATAACCTAGGAACCAAGTTTGATCGAAGAAAAATCGGCGCACACAATTAGTGTGTGTGGCCGAGAGCACCTCCAAGGGGGGGAGGAAAATTCGTTTTTCGAAAACTTGTCTTAACGTGTTAGATTATCGTTCTTCGGAGTTTATGATGCTTCGTGTAACTTTAGTAATTAGTGTTTGCTGAGTTTCTGACTCAATGTGATTGAATTCTGTGATTTTGCTCTAAGGTTCGTTTGAGGAATTCTGTGGAGCTGAAGAGGAAGGTTGTGATGGAGAGCTTGAGGAACACGCTGGAGGAATTACAGGTGAGGGCTACTCACTGAATACTAGATAATGCTTTAGGTGTCGACGAATTCGACTTGATTTATTGTTTATGCACTTGATTGTGTTTGACTGGGATAATTGTTTTCTGAGGCTTCGGCTGACAATTGATAATCATTTATCGCTTGAATTGTTTTTGAGATTGATTCACATGCTATGTGTTAAATGGTTAATCTAGGATGTGTTGATATTGATTCACATGCTATGTGCTAAATGGTTAATCTAGGATGTGTTGATATATGTGCCATGACTGTTGGATTGTGTTACTTTGATTATGCAAATACACATATATCTGTTGTACGTCAGAGTGAGGATAACGGGCAGTTATGCCACACTCATCATGAGATTTTGGGAAGTTTGACGGGACGAACCGAGGTTCGGGCCCTTGTTATTGTTTTAATGGATCGAGACCTTCTCTGGGAGTTTCTTGGGATTATGGGATCTTTTAAACTCATAAGATTAGAGATAAAACTAAATGGAAACTATTTTACAAGGAAAATTCATAAAACACTAAACAACCTCTGAACCTTTACATAATGATCACAATCTCAAATAAGAGCTTAGGACTTGAATATTAGTTTTGGAAAATGAGAAGTGTCGCCGAGTCCAAGTTTTGGGGAACTAATAAGTTTCCGAGTATGTTGATACTCTTTGCTCGATGAGTAGTTTTGTTGTTTGGCTATCTAAAAAATAAGCCGGGAAATTAATAAGTTTCTGTGTACGTTGATGCTCTTTTGCTCGATGAGCAGTTTGCTGTTTGGCTATCTAAAGGATAAGCCGGGGAACTATAAGTTCCAAGTACATTGGTACTCTTTGCTCGCTGAGCAGTTTTTGCGGATGGAGATGAGTCGGATAACTCGAGAAGTTATCACGAGTGATTGCACTCTTTTCATAATTAATTGTCTTTTGTCGCAGAATCGACATTTACCTTAGGGTATTCTTTTTAGAGACAATAAGTTAGCTAGAACACGTGACGACGTGACGAGTGAGGTCGGAGGCGTTGTTTGGCTAATCACTTTGCATTCATGCACTCATTTTGAGGTTAATACACGGTGGGATGCCGGACCTCGGTGGATTCAAAAAATGGTCATAAGACCCGGATTTCCACATAAGAACACTGCGGTGATTCTTAGTAGCAGACGGAAATGGCAGACCTGCGGGTTCACTGCTGATCTGACTACATTTTGTTTGGTATAAGAGACACCTGAGCAGAAATGGTCCCACCTTGGCAGGTGTTAGGGCTAACTCGATGGTGTCCATCCTTCCGGATTGCATCTTGTTCCTCGTCATTGCATTCATGCACCATACATACTGACTTAGTTGCCGTGTGTGATTGATAATTGTTAATCTTGCTTGAGATATGTTAATTGTCCTCAAATTTTATTTATAATCATTTAGGAAGATATACAATTTATATTGCTGTCATTTATATCTAAGCCTACGTAGCTATTGCTTAAACTTTACCTAGTGAATGTACTATTATGTAATTCATTGAGTTGACCCTTGCACGTGCTACCTGTGTTTGGGGGGCTATGTATGTCCTTATTGTCAGATGTCCATGGCGGACTGGTTCGAGATGGTCGTCCCTTCAGGGCGGACTAGGTTTGAGATGCTGGATCAGGACACCCCGGGCTCATGGGTGGTCGACCCTGCCGGTCACCGAGCTATCTATTCGGGGCGAATAATGGAGGATCGCGTCGACAGGATGGGAAACCTGACGCACGGAGTTTTGAGACGCTACACCGTCAGCTTCAACCTACCACCGGGTGTGCACTGTGGACCTGGAGTTGTAGTACCACCACCACCGTCGCCTTCGGGCGACGAGGACCCCTCGGAGGAGGTGCCTGTGGGAGGGACTTCATCAGACTCTAGCTCACTCACTGTTGCGGCTGCTGTTGATTTGGGATCGGGTTCAGAACCCGCGAGACCAGCTGTGGAGACAGATGTAGCCATAGACCTAGTCGTCTTGGATTCAGATTCAGACGACGATCTTGATGATGCGTAGTTGGGAGTGCTGTGGTGTGCTCCTCTAGCCAGGATTAGGGTAGGAGTAGCGTTGTGGCTCTGGTCTTCAGTTTCTCATTTTGGGGCAGGGTAGGTCCCCGACCTTTAGCTTTTTGTGTGGTTCTCTTTACGGGAATCACAGAGAGTTGGTCGGACTAGGAGGTCTTCGGGCTGTTTTTGGGCTGACCTACTTTCGTTGGGAGGACTGTATTCTAAATACTTGACCTTTTATTTCGGTTTGTACATATTTGCCTACGGGCACTACTTTCCGTCACTTTTCCGTCACTGAAGGTTACTCGTGACGTGGCTTGTTATTTACAGCGGGGGCTGTAAATGTATTTGTACATTAGTTATGTTTATCTTTCGTAGTCGAGTCTTTATTTCGTCAAGTCTTTATTTACTTAGAACAAATATCAAAAAAAAAAAATTCACGTTTTTCCGCTTTGTTTTCTTTTTGGTTACTAAAGTGATCTGTAGAGTGAGCGATCGGGCTAGGGAGTGATCGTCCAAGGGTAAGTTAGAGGAATGAGTCAGTTGGTCATACCGACTCCCAAAACAGTAGTCTCTTAGTCTCTTAGATAGATATTGAACGGAAAACTAAACGGCAAGCAAAAGCTTTAGTTGGAAACCCAAATTGCAATTTAAGTTGGAGACCAATGTCATCTAAATAGTGTAAGTATAATTTAATACACATATTAAATAGTGAGAGACTGAAAGTATAATTAAATACACATATTAGACCCTAAGAGCATCTATATCCATTATACTTAGTAAAAATTTACATTCCATTTTTTACAATTCTTTATAATGTCACATCATTTATACCACTTTAGTAACTTTTTACTCCAACCCAACAACTCTTAAAAGTTCTATAATGAATTCCATCATCAACATCACATTTGTATATTTTATTATTTATCTTCATTTTAATTACTAATTATATTAATTGTAAGTGTTTGTAATAAATACAAGCTCATTTTTCAAGTCTAGTGTAGAATATCTATTTCCACATACTCATCTTTATTATGTTGGAATTGAATATGTACTATAATGATAATAGATATTCATATGAGTATGTATTTAACATTAGATATTACAATTGGAGATGCACTAGCTAGGTGTGATATAGAAACTCTATCTCACAGAAGAGAGCGATTACCTATTTTTTATCATCTAGCTTTGTCCCCCACGAGTGCAATTTTGCCCGGTTCCAATTCATTTACGCGGTGCATGAAACAGGAGGTGGCGCTAAAATACAAGGATCATGAAAATGACTCCTATGAGCCATGATGAGGGGACACGAGGCATTCAAACACTTGTATAATACAACCACCTTTTGATTTCTATGCTCGTGGCACCGACCAGGCCTTACAAATTTCAAACAACAACAACCATGATCTCATGGGACTTACGTGGTTTTTAATGTTTAAACAATTTAAAATCATTTTTTCAACCAGGTACAATTTGGGGGATGAACCGATGAAGGTTTGTTTAGCCGTGAAATCAGCAACATAATTGTCACTGATCTTAATAAAAGACAAACTAAAGAAGAAAAATCAAGAGTTAACTCTTCACAATTTTCAAGAATGATTCTAAAATAAGAGCGGTTGAAGTACACTTCTGACATCAACAACCAACAAACAATCAGTCACAAAGACGAAATCCAATAGATTCAAGTCGCCCACGAAACTACCCAACGAAGACACAAAGCTTTTGCGAAAATAGGTGAAGCCACATAAGAGAGTGAAATCATACTGGCAGCATGAGGAAATTATGACGATTTCGAGCAACCACACCCCCCGTTGTAAGACTAGAAGTTCAAACTGCGCATCAGAGTTCAGCTTCTCAAGACCAAGTGGGGGACATCAAGCTTGCAAGTGATTCACGAAAATGGCAGGAGCAATAGGACACTTAACCGCATGTGCAACTAGCCCAACACCTCGTGAAATGGTTCCAGAAGTGGTCAATCTACAACTATGAAAAATTAAGTTTGTGCAAATTCTGCCCCAATTCTATTTTTGTCGATGTTTCTACCCCTCATGTTTTCAAACAATGCACCGTCTACCCCTCCATTAGTCAAACGTTAAAAAACTAACGGAATGAGCTGATTTGGCTTTTTATTTTAATATTTTTTTGACCTGCCACGTTGAAATTACAAGTGAAATTGAAAAAGGGGCATGGGAGATTCAAACTCAAGACCTGTAAGTAGCAAAACATGCATTTAACCAGTTCAGTTACATACATAATTGATATATACATTAAGCAAATTTAATTTATATCATTTCCTTGATCATCATCAACTTCATATACTCTTCTTCATCTCTCCAATCCACTCAGGAACCTCTCCTGAAAAAGCCTGACTGACGGAGGGGTAGACGGTGCACTGTTTGAAAACATGAGGGGTAGAAACGTCGACAAAAATAGAGTAGGGGCAGAATTTGTACAAACTTGAAACATTAGGGGCAAAAAATGTTTTTTAGCCAAAAATCAATCATTACGACGCTCCAATATTGATGCAAGTGGCGGATCAGGACCCGGGGGTTAGGCGGTTCAAATTTTTCAAATGAACACATCGGTAAAAATATAATTAAAAACAACTTTAATATGTTTATACATCAGAAATTATACAAGTCATAATTGTGCAAATATGTGAGTTTTTAGTGCAAATAGGTGCAAAACTTAGTCTACTAGTATAATTTAAAATTTTCAGGGGGTTCAAAAAAAATTACATAGGGGATTAAGTGCAATTTTTTTTGTCCAAGGGGTACATCTGAACCCTCTTACTTTAAGGTAGATCTGCCGCTGATTGATGCATGCATAGAAAGGAGAAGAATAACATTTGAAGACTTGTTGGCTTTATCATTCTTCAAAACATGAATTCAACTTTGTTTTCTATTGCTAGTATAAGTATTTTCCCTATTTTCAATATTATATTTTGTTTTTAGTTTAGGATTTCATATTGGACCTACATAGGGGTTTAGTTTGGACTCAGCGCTTGTATTCTCGCCCATTAGGATTTGGGTTTAGGGCTTGTATTTAGGCCTATTAGGATTTGGACTTGTATATCGGTCCAAATAGGGTTGTGACACTTGGGGCCGAGTTGGGTTTAGCCCACTTGAATTAGGGGCCACTTATCATGCTCCCCCAATACAAGGAGCTTTCATGTGTATTTTCACACCTTACCGTCAGAATATTCATATTTGAATTTGTGAGTTGAAAAAACTGTCTTCGAGTTCTTTCTTGGAAACCCTAAAGAATTATCAAGAGGTGACTCTAGTGGCTTCTCTCCTTTCAGAACTATCATGCTTCTCTTTCTTTGGGCTTATCATTCTTGCACGTGGTGCTTCCACGCTTAACATCGCCAACCAAAGTCATCTACAATTCCAATTGCAACACACACCACACCGTAACAGCAAACGAGCAAGATAAAATATCATGAGAGACTGACTCCACTACAACGTTGCAGAATGGGCAAGTGCTATCCACCAGGATCCCTTTACACTGCAAATTGTCACACACCGATAATATATCACTACAAACTCGCTAGAAGAGCTCCTTGCACATATGTAATGCTGACCTTCCAAATATGCTTCCTTAGACCATTAGTAATTACTGACGACTTCGCACATAGTCATCGGGAATTTTTCCGATGAGCCCATTGCCAACAGATTCCTAACCATCAGAGTTCCGTCCATAAATTAGCACTACCAACGCTTTTCAGTGATTACCGACAACTTTTGACCATCGGTAATCAGAACGTTCCTCTAATTACAGAAATACTTAAATTTCACACTTCAAAAAAATTTAAAGATCAAAATTTCTCCATTCAAATATAAGAGATCCAAGTCATGATAGATAATAGGCCAAAAGTACAACTAACAAAAAAAGAATGAGATGATATAGTTTCCTTCCATGTTTAAGGACCGCCACCCTCACAACTGGAGAATGCGATTTAGGAAGCCCTGTGCCTTGATTGAGCCGTGAAATGCCATCATGGGTTTAGCCTTGTGGAAGGAGGCAAATTATTACCCCCAGGCCTCGAGTTTGGCAGATGAAATCATTGCAACAACCATGACTCTTGGAAACTATTGAGAAATTCATTTAATTGGTCAAAATTCATGTAGATCTACTAAATTATATGATCTTATTTTAAATTTACGAAAACTTACATGAATTTTAATCAATCAAATGTAAAGAGTTAAGAGTGTCAAAGAAAGTGCTACTAGGACTCCCATTTTCTCTTTTCCCTTTTCCTTTTCTCCCTCTTTATCTCCTTATTTGGTGATAGTGCACGTAATGTGCTCCTCTCAGTCACCTTTGATACCATGTTTGTTATTTTTTAAATTCAAACCATTAACTGATATCAGAATATCCGAGTCCGAGATGTCAAAAACATTTCAGATTTTCCAAAATGGTGGATTAATGGATTAAGAAACTTTAGACCATCTGATTAAATATCGTACTTATTAGTTTAAACAAAACATGGTTTTGAAGGTTGATGCATTATCGGGTACATCAAGAGTTGTAAAATGTTTATTCAAGTTTGGGAAAACAAATATTTTCTTGTGATCCGGTTTATGCGGTTCAAAATGATTTTGAACATTTCATTAGTAGTTCGGTTCTTCTAACTTGTAGGACCAGCCACCACACCGATTTCTGGTCTAACCAATTGAACTGTCCAGCCCGGTCTGATTTTTTAAACAATGATATAACATGTTTGACAGGAAACAAAGTAGGGTAATTATTGATTTTGAAAGCAATACATGATACATCTTTTGGTTGGTTTTGTTTCATAACAAATGCAACTTTTCTTACGAAAAAAGAACAATTTTAGTATAATTAAACAAAACGCATTAATTAATTTTATTTCTTTCCATCGATCCACCATTCATTATCCTGCCCCAGTCGTTTGATCAATGTTCATGTGTTTACCGGTAGTTGCACCTAATATTCTACAACCCAAACTCATGCTTTGACAATTGAGATGGAGATATGAAAGATACGCTTTGCTCTACGGTATGAGATTTTAATTGATATGAAAGGTATGTAGCACGAGGAGTTTTAAGAATGAATAAGCGACAAATCAAATTAATATTTTATTTATGGTCAATGGCGACAAAACAATTAAAGTTTCTGATTAAAACCATACATGGGGTGGACCAATGAAAAACAGTTAAAAAATGCAGCTTATAGCTAGCCACGTAAACATTCATTCCTTTAGTAGAAAAATATAAACCTGCTGTATATCTACTATTTCTCATCTAGGGTTTAGATCCAATGCTGGTCGCAACAGTGGGTAAAGTGATTGTCTGAATATTCTATGTAAAAAAATTGATTTTTAAGTGTTGTACTTTTAAGAAGATATTTGACATTCACCACACCGGATCGGAATACAAAATTACAATAATAATTTAGTGCACATGAAAAGAAAACTCCCTGCCAAGTTTTATTTCGTTGTTGGACACATAATATTAATTAAGTAATTAATTATTACAAGCATAAAAAAACGCTTTATTCAAATGAAAATCACGCATGTGACAAACCATGAGCAAATGAACCTCTATCTTCTCCCGGGAGGCTATTCTTGCAGACAAAAATGAATAAATAATTCACTGCGTGATGCGATTGCGACTCTGTGATGCTCCAACACTCGTGGTTCATGAGCCTCATGGTTTGCAGTGATTGAGGAGTCGAGTACTGGAGCCCTACCCTAATTGACATCGATCTAAGGGGTGGGTAAGATTATATGAACCATTGAAATCAACATACACGATTCTAATTCGGAAAATGCTGTGGGGCACGACCTTGGGCCTCGTGCACCACGCACGAAGCAATTTCTGGCGGTTTTTAACCGCCAGAAACCGTAGCTTTTCTTTTTATTTTTGACAGTTGTAATTTTGTGGCGGTTTTAAACCGCCAGAAACCGTAGCTTTGTTTTTTTTTTAACAGTTGTAATTTTGTGGCGGTTTAAAACCGCCACTAAATTACACTCGTGCACTAGTCGTACATATTCTCTCGTACCATATAGCATTATCATTACAGGACAATTAGATCAGATGTTTAACTATTAAATGAAGTATTAAATAAAAAACTAAATGAATTGCATGTTTTTAAAAGGATAATATTTTTTGTTCAATAATTAAAAGGACAATTAGCAGAAATAAGGACAATTGCCTGTAGAATAAGTTTGTGACTTGTGTAGCAATTGACAACCCAACCAACAACGTCGCCTTTGTTTTTGTCAAAAGAACATTGTGTTCTTTTTTTTGGGTCGATCGAAAGAATTAGCCCACTCAACAGGTAGAAGAGGTGGATTTGGATTTAGACAATGAAAGCTATAGCCTTCTTTTGTCAATAAAACTAGCCCATTCATCATAGGCCTAAACACAGAGAGATATATGAATAATTTGTACTCACCTAATAAGGGTATTGATTTTGGCACCGGAACCTCAAAATTCACCCACTTTAAAGTATAAATTAACTAGGATTATACCTGTTTTTGTCCGTGCGATGCACAGATAATTTTTAACGAACTCTACTGTGAACTACAATTATTCAGAATTTGATATATATGGAATAATACAATGATGTATTTTCTAATACATACAATTATACTTAGTCAAACACTTACATATCGTTATTTTCTTATGTTTATTTTAAAATGTTTTATCTTTCTTATATATATGAGTTTCAAATGTGAATTGTGTTTGACCCCCTGTCGACTTGTAATTTGGCGCAATCTTTACTGTAAAAGATGAAAAGTTGACTGAAATGTAATAACATATTAGACTATGAGGGAGATATTTGAAACTAAAAGAAAATATTTATACATATATTCAAGAGTAATGAGATTACAAAATAAAAGAACCTTTGTTTAGTAATAACTCTGCTGGCTCTTTGTCCTATTCTCGATCTTAGCCGCTCTCTTCTCTATTATTATTAATATATTTGAATTTCCAAAAAAAAAAACTCTATTGGTTCTTCTAGCCGACTGTCTTCAGTTCCTGACACCACTGTTTCTCTTGATGACATTTCTTCATGTGGAGATTCAGCAGTTGCTTTACCACCTTCCAACCCAGGCACTGAAGAGGCAAGTACATCAAAACCTGCAATGAAGAAGAGGTTGATCCATGTGAAGAATGAAAAGTTAAGTTGCTTATGTATCTATAATGGACATCTTCAGAGTAATATTATGGTTGTACTTTCATGGATATCAAATTTTATTTTGTATCTCTAAGTATGATAAAGCCCTAAATCAATCTGCCCTCAATATCTCACACATTTATGTGTTTGGGTGTTAGATGTTATATAATTATATATTGTAAGATTAGGAGATGTCCATTTTTTAGTATTCCAAGGGATTCTAATGTGTAATTTCCAAGACATGTATTTATTTGAAGTTGCTTTTTTTTTTTTGGTTACAGAAGTTGCTTTTATTTAAGCTACTTATGTTGTTCCTTATCCATTGTTTATTTTTATGTTCATTCGATCCTTCTGTAATCATATATAGTGCGATGCCCGGGAAATATATTCAACAATTCGCTCAGATTAATTATGTGATAAACACATGAGTTATATAATCATGATGTCATCTCAAATAAATTAATAGTCATTCGTATATAAATGATAGAATAAAATTTAGAGTTAAATTTCAACATTAAATAAAAAATTTAGACATCATACTTGTACTTGAATTACATTTGAGAAAAAGGATGATAACGTATCACAATTGTCTTTTTTCAAAAATATAAAAAATAGATTTCAGCATGAAATTATTAAACAATTAAAAAAATGGCTTAATTTCACTTTTGCTCCCTTATCTTTTACCGTTGTGCGAAGTCCCTCCCCCATGTTTAAAAGAAGCAGATTCCCTCCCTCATGTTTTAATTTGTGCTACCGTTAACTTTCCATCCAATTATTAACGGAATTTCTATTTTCACCTTCTCCTTTTACTAACCAAACCCCTCAATCAAAAATATAAAATAAAGGAAAAAATAAATGAAATAAGTTAAAAACAGAAGAAAAAAATATTTTTATAAAAGAAAAAAAAACTCCTTCATCTCTCTCCATTAAACAACACCAACCCAGCAACCCTCCACCACTCCATTCTTCTTCTTCTCTCATCCAACCACCATGAAATTGAATTTGAATCTTACCATGAAAAGAACCCAGGCAACCATAAAGCCCACTGTCACTTAATCTCCCTCTTTGTAGAAATAAAAATCCCTAATCTCTAATATGCATCAACAACAACAAAAACATGGAGACAACCCAAAATCCAGAATGAATAATAAATCTAACATCAACCATAATCTTCATCTTTATCCTAAACCATTAAAAACCTCTTCCCCTTATCCACATACCATTTGGCAGCAACAACCACCGAACCAACAGAGCCCTTGCTGAAAAGGTGCGACCTTTGGGTTTGTTTCTCGCCCATATCTGGTGGTGCGGTAATGGGGGTGGCTTACGTGAGAACGCCGATCATCTGCTCTTCGCCGCCGGCCAACACCTTCCCAAGGTGCGACCTTTTCCTCTTGTTACAGATCTGGGTTTGGTTGAAGATGGGAGATGGAGGTTGAAGATGATTTTCTGGATGATGACTGTTGTTCCTTTGTTGTCATCAATTTTGTTAAAAACAACCTGATGTCCTAGCCGATGTTGTGACATCTGCCTTGGTGAAGGCCTGGACATCCGCCCCTGCTGGCGTGCAATGTGGGTCCCTTTTGTTATTGGTTTGGAGGATGTGATTTGTTATTACTTGAGATTCAAGTAACTTATTAAAGGGAGATATACGCGGGTTGTTTATTGTTGGAACAAATCAGTGATTGGAGATTTGTTTCTATTCTTAAGTTGTTAATCACTCATATCATATCTTGGAAGATTCTGTGCTGATATGAGTTGGATCAGAGTTGTTCTTCAGCCCAAGAAACCCTAGTGCCGCCTCTGCTGAAGTATAAATAGAACAAAGACCTAAAACGTGAGCCACCAGAGCTAAGATTGAAGATCAAGTGTTTTAGGATTGTAAGTTGTGTTTTGTTCTTGTTATTTGTGAACTGTTCTTGCTCCCTGATTCTATAAAGCAAGTTTCAGTTCTGTGTTGTGTTTGAGTGTCAAACAAACTCTGTGTTATTGTTGTTCACCAATCATTGTGGCAGTGATTGAGAGAAAGTGAGAGGGGCTCTCATACTTAGGTTGAGATTCTAAGTAGAAATACACTGGGTAGATTAGGAAGTGAACTATGAACTGAGTTGTTCATGAGTGTCTGTAATTCCTGAATCTTGAGATAGTGGATTTCCTTTCTTTGGGTGCATGCAAACCCTCACCGAACTGGGTTACCAATCTTCTGTGTTCTACTTTATTATTTTTCTGGTTTTGTTACTGTTAGTCAGTTGTCGAAACGGTTGTCCCAGCATCGCGTTCGACATCTGTCCTGTGTGAGAACCGTATTTTCGATTGGCATCAGAGCAGGCACCCTATTCTGTTGGGTGAGCTCCAGGGAATATATACTGTTCTCAAGGACAACATTATGGATGGAAGAAGATCAATCTATATGCCACCAATTTTGGATGGTACCAATTATGACTACTGGAAGGCTCGAATGGTGGTTTTTTTCAAATCTATGGACAGTATAACATGGAAGGCAATAGTCAAGGGGTGGAAACATCCTGTGATAGCATCCACAACTGAATTGAAACCTGAAGATAAGTGGACAAAGAAAGAAGATGACGAAGCTCTTGGAAACTCCAAAGCCTTGAATGCTATTTTTAATGGAGTTGACAAAAATATGTTCAGGTTAATCAATACATGTACTGTGGCTAAAGAAGCATGGGAGATTCTCAAGACTGCCCATGAAGGAACATCAAGAGTTCGTATGT
This sequence comes from Lotus japonicus, assembly GCF_012489685.1. Taxonomy (NCBI): domain Eukaryota; kingdom Viridiplantae; phylum Streptophyta; class Magnoliopsida; order Fabales; family Fabaceae; genus Lotus; species Lotus japonicus. The sequence goes on from NC_080046.1 coordinate 9,390,255, forward strand.
CAAAGCTTCAGCTTCTTACAACTCAGTTTGAGACTATGAAGATGAATGAGGATGAATCCATATATGAGTTTCACATGCGTATAAGGGATCTAGCCAACTCTTCTTTTGCCCTAGGGGAACCCATGTCTGAAGAAAAGTTAGCAAGAAAGATTCTCAGGTCTCTCCCCAAGAGGTTTGATATGAAGGTAACTGCCATTGAAGAAGCCCAAGACATTAGTAACATCAAGGTTGATGAACTCATTGGTTCCTTGCAAACCTTTGAGATGTCTCTTAATGGTAGATATGAGAAGAAGGCGAAGAGTATAACTTTTGTGTCCAACACTGAAGAAGATGAAGATCAGAGGGACAAGGATACTGATGCAAACATTGCAGAAGCTGTATCATTACTTAACAAAGCGTTGAAGAGTTTGGGCAGAATGTCAAATACAAATGTCCTGGACAATGTGTCGGACAATGTGAAGAATACTGAATTTCAACTCAAAGACAAACATGGGAATGATACAACCAAGGCTATTCATGTAAAGGCTCTCATTGGGAAGTGCTATTCTGATGCTGAGTCAAGTGATGGTGATGAGCAAGAACTAGTTGAAACCTACAAATTGTTGCTGGCTAAGTGGGAGGAATCATGTACGTATGGTGAGAAAATGAGAAAAGAAGTCAAAGATTTGATTGCTGAGAAGAAGCAACTTTAGAGTAATAACTCCAGTTTGCAAGAAGAAGTAAAGACCATCAGCAAGTTGCGTGAGGAGAATGAGAAACTTCAGATCACTAATGCAAAACTGCAGGAGGAGGTAACATTACTGAACTCAAAGCTTGAAGGTATGAAAAAGTCTATTCGTATGATGAATAAAAGTACTAATGTGTTAGAGGAGATTCTGGAAGTTGGGAAAACAGTTGGAGATATGGAGGGGATAGGCTTCAGCTACAAGAGTGCAAAGAAGTCTGCTTCATCTGAAAAGCAAACTAAGCAACCAATGTCATACCCAATGTCGCATCATTCTGTACGACATGTGTACCCTCAGTTCAGAAAATCCAAGAAATTTACTTGGAGATGTCATCACTATGGCAAACTTGGTCATATAAGGCCCTACTGTTACAAGCTATATGGATATCCTCAGTCTCATGATCAACCAAGGACTAATCCACAAGTAGCTTCATCAAGGAAAGAGTGGAAACCTAAAGAAGGAGTTAGAGTCAAGTTCTTCGGCGAGGAAGAGATGTCTCCACAGCCATCTAGGGTGAATAGATCATATTCAAAGGATGTTGCTCTTCTTAAATCTCCGAGTTCTGGTGTAGATGTTATGAAGGAATGGAGGAAGAAATTTGTTGCTGCAAGTTCTCTTGAAGTCTCAAATGCACCAACAACTGTTCATGCAAGCATAGGTGAATCTGTAAGTGCATATCCTAATGTTATTGTGACTAATGTGATTCATGAGATATCAGTTGAATCTGTTTCTGTTCCCAATGTTGAACCTCATGTTGAGACATTAGTTGAGACTACTTCAGATGTGAATATGGAACCCTCTGCTGGAAATCCAAACCCCATTGTTGACACATCTGAACTTGATCTCCAAATCCATCAATCTGCCTTGGGTTCTGAACCATCTACCGTTTGTAAGAAGTCAGTTATTGAAAGTGTTCATGAATTGTTGTCATTCTGGTCTTAGAAGTGATGGTTTGTTTATGCTGTGCTACCTTTGCCAAATTTGTGTTAAAAAGGGGGAGTAGTTTGGTGAAGAATCTGTGTTGTTTCTGTTGCTGTGAAGACTATGTGTGATTTGCAAGTGTTAGCTTTGGTCTGTAATAAGTTGAAGACTCTTTCAAGACAAGGCTAGTAACTGGTTTATGTTCAAGCTGCTACTGTTCAAGTTGCTACTGGTTTTCTAGTTTACACTTGTTGGATAGTTAGTGTGTGTGCTGCTATGCATATGGTATTTATACTTCAAGCAGTCTACATGGATGCATCATTTGAGGGGGGGTTCCTCTATGGTTGGCTACAAAGATGCATTGATTTGAGGGGGAGTTTTTTTTCCGCTGCTGACTCTATGTGATTTACCCTCTCTGGTTGTGAAGTTGTTTTTAGACAAAATTTGACAAAGGGGGAGATTGTTGTTCCTTTGTTGTCATCAATTTTGTTAAAAACAACCTGATGTCCTAGCCGATGTTGTGACATCTGCCTTGGTGAAGGCCTGGACATCCGCCCCTGCTGGCGTGCAATGTGGGTCCCTTTTGTTATTGGTTTGGAGGATGTGATTTGTTATTACTTGAGATTCAAGTAACTTATTAAAGGGAGATATACGCGGGTTGTTTATTGTTGGAACAAATCAGTGATTGGAGATTTGTTTCTATTCTTAAGTTGTTAATCACTCATATCATATCTTGGAAGATTCTGTGCTGATATGAGTTGGATCAGAGTTGTTCTTCAGCCCAAGAAACCCTAGTGTCGCCTCTGCTGAAGTATAAATAGAACAAAGACCTAAAACGTGAGCCACCAGAGCTAAGATTGAAGATCAAGTGTTTTAGGATTGTAAGTTGTGTTTTGTTCTTGTTATTTGTGAACTGTTCTTGCTCCCTGATTCTATAAAGCAAGTTTCAGTTCTGTGTTGTGTTTGAGTGTCAAACAAACTCTGTGTTATTGTTGTTCACCAAACATTGTGGCAGTGATTGAGAGAAAGTGAGAGGGGCTCTCATACTTAGGTTGAGATTCTAAGTAGAAATACACTGGGTAGATTAGGAAGTGAACTATGAACTGAGTTGTTCATGAGTGTCTGTAATTCCTGAATCTTGAGATAGTGGATTTCCTTTCTTTGGGTGCATGCAAACCCTCCAGACATAGGTGAAGTTTCACCGAACTGGGTTACCAATCTTCTGTGTTCTACTTTATTATTTTTCTGGTTTTGTTACTATTAGTCAATTGTTGAACCGGTTGTCCCAGCATCGCGTTCGACATCTGTCCTGTGTGAGAACCGTATTTTCAATGACCATGGAAGGTTTCAGGAAATCCAGATTTAAGATGATGAAGAGATTTGAGATTGAGAGGTGAGGGTGGGAATGAGAGAGGAATAACCACGGTGGTGTGGTGAGGTGGGTTGAGGGAAAGAGGGAGTGGTGGTTTTTTGCCCTGATTCTGAACCTGAACAGCGATATTGCAGCAATTGATAGTGGAAATATTATGGTTCTTCGTGGAGGAGGAGGAATTGTCTCTGATTTCGATGTTGTATTTTGCAGAACAGTGCAAGACAACTTTCGGTTATTGGGGTTTAATTTGGTGTCTGGTGTTTTCACTTGGAGAAGATATGCTTTAAATCTCACAATTGAAATTTTAACATGTTGGGAGCTGTTATTTCCTCATTACGAAACAAGTTAATGGTCGATCCTCAATTCAAATCTCATGGTCTTTTTGAAGGATTTTGTGTCAAAACTTGAGGAAATGAGTTTTTATTGCATCGTCTAGAAACACATCATTATCTTGGTGAGAATAAGTTAGAATGGTTATTAATCTTTTAGAAATTGAAGGGAGGAAGAAGATTACAGGGAGAGGATGCACATTGTTGATTTGCTCGGCATATTTTACTAGTATTTTTTGTTAATGTGTGTGTGGCTAAGTGTGTATGAGATTAAATTTGGGGTAAAAAAAATCTACTGGGTTTTTTTCTGGGTTTTTTGTTGTATACCATGAAGAAGATGAAGATCATAAGGGAAGAGATGAAGATGATAGATTTCTTGGTTTTGAGTTTTTAGTTATTATTTTTTTCCAGAAATCATGTAAGTGGTGGAGATAGTAAAAAAGGGGGTGAAAATAGCAACCTCCGTTACCTTTTAGACGACTAACTAACGGAAGGGGTGATGAGGGAGGAAATCTGCTCCTTTTAAACATAGGGGAGAGACTTCGCACAACGGTGAAAGATGAGGGAGCAAAAGTGCAATTAAGCCTAAAAAAATAAATGTGGTACATTTTTCCAAATAGTTGAATAAAAAATATGATTATTTTAAAAATGTTCATACTCATATATCAGATCATATATTAGAGACATGATCATATAACCTTAAAAGAGATTAAAATAGATCATAACATTAAAGGTAAAATGGTTCATGTCATCCAGTACATAAAAAAAAAATCAAATACACTTAAACCATAATACATAAAAGTAAGGAAGACCAACAAAAAACCACTAAAACCCAAATGGTAGAGACCTAAACAACGAAAAATGAGAGACCTCAAAGCATTCTCCAAAACGAAAGAGATCCTAAAGCATTCTCCATAACGAAATGCTTCATATCAAACATGACTTTCACTGCCTATCTCTTGATGGCCTTATTCAAACGGGTTCTCTTCTAGATGGCCTCAGAAAAGCGATTTGTAGAGACCATATAAGCAACATCCTCATTTGATCCTATTTGCACGTGAGACCAACTTCATCTAAACCTTGCAAGGATCATGAGTGCCAACAACTTATACAGCAGCATCAGATAACTGGGACATGTCTTGAAAAAGTAGCAGAAGATGAGTTTAAAATTAAATCAAACAATAGCACCGATTATCTTACAAAAACAGAACATTAAAAGGCATAGACTTGGAGGGGACCTTAGCAGAAAATGACACATGTTGATGTCAATCAATAATATACAACCAAGTAATGGGTTGTTGAACCATGTTGACGAAATGAGATTAATTTAGAACTAAAAAAGATCAGCTAGAAAATGCATAATAGCTAAAAGATGGCTCAAGAAAGTATTGTATTACACACATCAAATAAAGGTCCAAATGATGCAGATAAGTTGAAGTCACATAGCATGCTGCTCCACCACACAATGATCATAAAAAGAAAGCAATGTTTCACCACACAGGGGGGATAAACAGAGAGCAAAACATGAGGCATAATGGAAGAAACAAAACTGGAAAACTTTGAATAGAAAGGAAAATTTAAAGTCATGAGCTTGTCAAGCTCATGCTTAACTTGTCATTTTATCTCAGGTGTACTTAATGGAGTGTAAAACTTTAATAATAAAATCTCAGTGTTGGTGAACATAATCAGAGACATGCCATCTTGAGAAATAAATATAATGTCAGATTTTGTATTCAAAAGTTATTATATACGGTAGAAGAGGTCATAGATAGCACCAGGGCCACACAAGATAGTAACCATGTTCTCCAAAATATTGCATAAAATCAGCTATGCTATACTCACAAAGAAATGGAGTTATAATTTTGCTTAAAAAGAGACACCAGATAGATACAGGATCTTCTAACAACAAAAAAGGATCACATCAGATTCATCATTGAGTTATAAAATTGATAGAAAAAGTACATTAGGTGGAGAAAAGAGAAATTCATATGCAGACTCTAAGAAGGAAAATTGTGATATCAGTTCTGATTTTGATGGTCATATCTTAGTTTTAGCTTTTTCTACTTCACCTTATGTGTCTTGCTTGTCGCAATGATGTTTAGTTGTTTTTACTGGCTCTAACATTTGATCATTCCTATAATAGCTTAAAATTTGCCTTTTATTTTTTCTTCTTTCTTTAGTTAGTTCTCATCCTAGGAGATTATGTTACTTTCACTTAGAACACATGAACTTTCCACGAACCCAAATCAATAATGAATTCATAATGTAAATTAAATTCACAGAAAAAATATGAAAAGTTGAGGAGGGAGAAGCCTAGATTAAGAAAGCAACTAATTCTATCTCTGGTAGAAGTTTGTTCCTACTTCTTTTCCTCTTCACTGCTTTATGATGGCATCCACTCTATAGTCCATATACCCGATAACCAAATCACTTGAACTCCCTTGAATAAATCAATCTCACACTCTGCAGAACAAAAACAAAGAAATTAGTAATGATATACAATCTCACTAACCTGTGTTTATATAACAGATGAGATATGCTACAGTCATGGAGCATTCATGTGTGTGGCAGAAAACAGGGAATACAAACCTTTGGAAGTGACTGTTGATAAATCAAGTGGATTATAGTTTGCCCTCTCTCTAATTTAGAGCTTTATATCAGAAATTATTAAAGAATCAATAGATTTACACATTGGAACTAAATGAAAATGATGCTAAACAAATTTCCAGAGGAAACACATAGGTGAGTCACAAAATTAGGTGACAGTCAATATTTTTTTTGAAGGATCAAATGACTGATTAATTCTTCAACCCTAAGATTACATTATCCAACTCTCCCACCCTTATCTTTTAAGCAACAACTAATATCAATTGAAAAACACACTTTGGAAGAGAACCATGACACTTGAGTAAACCAACCTTTAATTAAACTCTTTCCTTTGCACAGAAACCCCCTTCACGAAGCATAGTTTAGATAAGAAAAAAATAAATTTGAAAATATTAACCAAACAATCAGATTTTTTTTTCCTAAATGAACCAATCACAGCAAGCTGGTTATAATAATTCACTGGAAAACCTATTAGAGTTCATGTCCAAAAATAAAGCAATATATATATGGACACAAAATCTTAAGAGAACAATGGGACATCAGAAAAATACATGCTTCATCATAACGAAGCATCACATTGTCTACTTGCCTATATTTGTGAGCCCTTGATTGCTCAGTATCCTTTATTTAACATGAATTATTCAAAGGATCAATTGAGTTTTGGGATCCAATGCACCCCTGAAGTAATCCACATACATTTGTATAACACTTCTATTATTATTTGCATGACAGTAATGTGCTATGCTTTTTTACTTAATCCTAATTGGCATAAATATTATCACTATGACCTGCCATATATAGTGTAGAGCATAAAATTTACATGCACCACAAGAATACAAAACCTTCTAGTTTATAAACAATGTCTCAAGCACCAAACTCATAATCTGAATTCAGAAACATTAATTATAGGCAGATTATCCACCTTTATAGTCAAGGTTCAACAGTAGGTGTCATCTCTCACTTCCTAATAACCCTTGCTCTGATCTTCCATTCTTCTCTACCATGGCATAAGCTTCGAATGGAATTCATGTGTGCAGATACAGAATAAATAAAAGAGCAGGAAAATTCAAACAGATAAGTGAGTGAGATAAAATAGAGGTGGGGGGTTTGAAGCAGAAGGATTGGGATATGAGAATTCGATTAGATACACAACAACATGGATAAAATCAATAATTAAGACAAATGAACACAACTAAAATATATTTATGGTTAAAACTTATTTTGCATCCTCATCTAATAAACTATCCATGCTAGTTGCTGCTTTTTTAACTGTTAAAATATATTGATAAACTATATATGTATTATTAAGCAATTTGGATTTACCACCTTCAAATGCTTTAATGTTTCTAGGCTATATAATAGGAGCTTAATGGCTGTAATATGCGATAAATACAAAAGAGTTTTCTATTTTCTCTAGTATCTACTCTAGGATTCTTTACCCTATCTATATGATCTACAATGTTCATGCTTAACCTTGCAAATACTCTGGTATCTAGGCACCATGTAAAAGGATAATTCTTTGACAATATACCAGAGAAAAGACATGATTCACAAACATTATGGATTGAGTATTCAAGCCAGTCTAGCACTCTAAGGTCTGACTACCAAAAAATCAGCACATTAAAATTCAATCTGTTTTATAACCTTAAGTATTAGCAAGATGAATCTTTGTTTCCTTAAATGGATTTGCATTGAAGTCATGAAAATACTAAAATATGATAGTAAAGATGAATTAACTATCAGTGAATGAAGTTGTAACATACTTTTCAAGTACTGTCAACTTCTGGAAACATGCTATTGTCCTTCCTCCCATTACCTGAAACCATCATTGCACAAATTCTTTCAGCTTAGCTTCCATCTTGGGAATAGACACACATAAACATGACAAAAAAAGTTGCATGTTATCCTCACTACAAAATGCAAATGCTGTCAAGTTTTCAATAAGATATTGGTGGTGAATCTAAAAATACTTTCGTACTTATTCAAAATATAATACATGAATAGGTGAATACATCACAATGACAACACAGAATCCCTAAACATTATGGATTGAGAAATTGAAAAAATATAAACTATGCCTAATCACCTATTTATGGAAAAAAATAATTAAAATTATAAGCAACAAAAACAACTACATACTACCAGTGGCAGATACTACTTCAACAAATTCAAGATCATAATTACCAACTATGGAACTCCCTTTCTGATAACCCTTTCTCTGATCTTTCATGCTTCTCTTCCAGGGCATACTCTTCCAGGGCATAAGCTTCAAATTTGCTGAAGCAGGACCAGACATAGGAGAAATAAGTGAAAATACACAAATGGTTGAACAAAGGTGCAAATGGGATATGGAAAAGCAGAATGAATGAACATCCTCACACATGGAGTATTTATAGATGAAGATGAATAAAAAGTACAAAAAAGAAAATCCGTAAAAATAATGGCGATTTAGACTGCTTACTAACCAAAGGATTGTGTATCCGTGATTTGCTCCTTGGGAATGCATTCCGATCTGGAAATTAAGAAAGAAGGATGAGCAATCAACAGTGATGAAGGGAGCTTGTCGAAATCTGGTTGGTTCCTCCATTTCCAGCGAGTGAAATCTCCTTGAACACGGAACGACGAGCGTCGGCGATGATGTAATGAAGGAAGGACATACGCGAGATGACGACAGTAGATGAGAAACTATGAGCTGTGGAAGAGAAAGGGAGAAGGTGAATGGTACGATGGAGTGGCTAGAAAGGGAGAAGAAACACGTGATTGCCAGCTAGGGTTGATTAGAGCAACTCCAACCCTTGGTTCCTTATCTGGTTTCTTAGCACACTATTCAGCACTATTCTGCACTATTCTTGTGAGCCCGTACTGCCACATCAGACTTAAGAAACTCCTAAGGAACTGGACCAGATTTTGCTCCAACCCATGGTTTCTTAAATTACTATTTGAAGGGTCCCACCCGTGTCCCACCATACAACATAAATTAATAATATTTATTTTCACACAATTTAGATTTAAAATTTAATACTAAATCAATTAAAAAATAATTTAATTAATATTTATACGAATTTAATTTAAATTTACTTAATATTTAAAACAACTAAATTTAAATATCGACATATTAACTTAAAATAAAATAAAATAGAACATTGTGTTTTTTATAGCAAAAACAATTTTATTGAATGATAGAAATAAAGACGAAAGAAAATACATGACAATGAAAAATAAAGAACAATACATTTTAAATGAAATACATAATAACACTTAAAGATTAATTTTCATTATTCTCATTTTCGGGAAGCTGCCAAATATGCTCCACCAAGTCTGCTTGAAGTTGGTGATGGATTGACCTTTCAATTTGATGTGCTCTTCTTTCCAAGATATTTCTAAAAGCGGGAATAGGACCACTTAATACTTCAGCATCCAATATGTCATTATTGACCTGTTCATAAACAAAATTACCTTGGTACGTGTTGCGCTCATCTTCAACAATCATGTTATGCAATATGATGCAAGCATACATTATTGACTTCATGTCATTCGGATGCCAAAAGCGTGATGGACCACGAACTATTGCAAACCGAGATTGGAGAACGCCGAATGCACGTTCAACGTCCTTTCTTGCTGCTTCTTGTCTTTTGGCAAACTTTTGCCTTTTTTCTCCTTGTGGCATTGAGATGGTCTTCACAAATGTAGACCACGGGGGATAGATGTCGTCTGCTAGATAGTATCCCATATGATACATTGTTCCATTCACGCTAAAGTTCACCATGGGAGCATTTCCACTCAAAACATCATTAAACACAGGAGATTGGTTTAGCACATTAATGTCATTGTTAGAACCTGCAATGCTAAAAAATGCATGCTAAATCCACAAGTCTTGAGATGCCACTGCTTCAAGCATGATTGTGGGCTTTCCATGATCACCTCGAGTGTATTGACCTTTCCACGCAACTGGACAATTTTTCCATTCCCAATGCATACAATCAATAGAACCCAACATACCTGGAAATCCACGAGACTCCCCCCATTGAAGTAGGCGGGTAATGTCTTCATGGTTCGGGCGCCTCAAATATGTTTCACCGAATACTGCACACACACCTTCTACAAAATTCTTTAGGCACTCAATTGCAGTACTTTCACCAATTCGAACGTACTCGTCAACACTGTCAGCAGGTGATCCGTACGCCAACATACGAATAGCGGCAGTGCACTTTTGTAATGGTGTCAAACTTTGTCTTCCAACTGCATCAACAGACTGTAAAAAATACGGGTTATGAGACCCAACGGCGTCTACAACTCTGAGGAACACATCCTTTCGCATTCGAAACCTTCGCCGGAAAAGCTCCTCCGGGTATACAGGATTTTCAGAGAAGTAGTCCATCCACAACCGCTCATGCCCAGCTTCACGATCTCTCTCTATCACTTTTCTTGTTCGCTTGGGCCTAACAATGTTCGCATGTTGTTCATAAAACTCCATCTCCTCCTGCATCATATCTTCTATAGTCGTGTCATTGATAAGTTCGTCAATGACAACGTCGTAAATGTCCCATTCGGCCATATTGTTAGAAACTATCGGTGTAATTTGATAGGAGGAAGACGAGATGAGAGAACAAAAGAACTTTGGAATGTTGAGATGAGTGAAATATGACATGTATAAATAAGAGAAACAACAAGGCTATATTCTCCAACGGCTATATTCTCCAACGGCTATATTCCCCAACGACTATATTCTCCAACGGCTATATTCTCCAACAGCTATATTCCTCAACGGCTATATTCCCCAACGACTATATTCTCCAACGGCTATATTACTCAACGGCTATATTCTCCAACAGATATATTCTCCAACGGATATATTCCCCAACGGCTATATTCCCCAACGACTATATTCCCCAACGACTATTTTCTTGAAATTACAACATTGATGAAGTACACATTAAGAAAAACTCGAATATTGAAATTACAACATTGATGCAGTGCACATAATTAGAAATGCTAAAATTACAACACTGATGAAGTACACATAAGTAGAAATGCTAAAATTACAACACTAATGCGGTACACATAAGTAAAAATGCTAAAATCACAACATTGGTACACATTAAGAAACACAACAAGAACTAAGACATTCCTAGTTCATTCATGGCGTATTGACATAGGCGCTGATGCGCTGCTAACTGCACCTCGTTCATGTTAGATGTGTCCTGCATAAGGATATCCCTGTATTCCCTAAGCAACTTCGCCTTCATAATTTGGGTTTTTTCCTTTTTAATTTGGGTTTTTTCCTTCTTCATCTCCAGTTCTTGGGTCTTCAGCTCCTTGAAACTCGCCAGTAAGTCTATTTTAGCATTCCCGATGGCTACCATATCAGAGTTAGGAACATATAACGGCTCACTTGAAGCAGTGTCTCCTACTTTGGCTTTCCTTTTGATATTCTTCTTTCCCTTTGGGCGGGTTGCTGGTTGTGTGGCCTCATATTCGTCGCCCTCAATTGATGCACTCGGGTCAGACGATGTTGCATACGCCCCATCTCCTGACTTCTTCTGTCTCGTTGAACTGGTTGTCATAAATGTTCCCTTCCACTTTGGTTCATCTTTCACCAACCGCCAAGCATTCTCATGTTTGAAATCTTTACCCGTATCTACGTGATATATGGAATGCGCCGTAGCCATGATGTCCTTATCTGAGTGTCCACTTTTCCAATGACTAGTAGCCTTGTTGTGGCAACCGACAAATATTTGAATATCAGCATTCAATTTAGAAAAATGAGACTTCAAGGAGTTTGCTGACCTCGAAGGATAGGCAGGGTCGCGGTACTCCTCATATTGGGCTTGGATCCTATCCCAAAACAATGTTGACTTTTGATCATTTCCCACGATCGGATCGGTAGAAACGTTGAGCCATGATTGATGAAGAAGTATATTATCTTTACCACTCCATTTGTTGCGTTTCTTTCCGGTTTCTTCAAGCTCAATATCATCTAGACCCCGTTGAGTAGAAAATTCAGGCTCATCAGGCATAGCCTCACATTGTGTATCTGAGACTTTTGAACTGCTGCTACCAGTAGGAGGTGCTTGGTTTTGAAATTGGTATTGCGGTGGATACACACAATATTGTGGATTGTTTGGATAAGGCATTTGTGGTGAATATGGTCCCATTAGACATGGAGGTTGGCTTTGATGGTGGAACGATTGTGGAAAAATTTGATATGAAGGATTTTGAAAATTACCACCGGTGTGACGAGGTTGGTTCTGAGGGTGACACATCTGCGGAGGTTGGCTTTGTGGTTGATACATCTGCGGATGTTGGTTTTGTTGTTGGTACACCGGCATAGGTTGGCTTTGAGGGTGAATCATCTGCGGAGGTTGGTTTCGTTGTTGGTACACCGACATAGGTTGTTGACTTTGCGGGTGAATCATCTGTGGAGGTTGGTTTTCTGGTGGAAACATAGGCGAAGGATGCAAACCTTCACTTGTAGGAGAAGTTTCATTTTGAAGGAGTGGATAATATTGCTCAAAAGAATTATTCATTTTGAGAAATTTGAGAATTTTTTGACAAGAGAGAAATTGTGGGAGTAAAGGTTGGTGTTTCAAATGGTCTACTGCACTATATATAAGCTGGAAAACCAAAGATTGATGAAAAACGGTAAGAAAACCGATCAAACCGGTAAATTCAAAAAAATTAAAAAAAAAAGCCCAAACGGGCAGAAAACCGGGTCCAACCGGTCAAAACCGGTCTGGACCGGTCCCAAACGGTTGGATGACCGGCTAACCCGGTCATCCACTATAAATACTCCCTTATCACTCCCTCCCTCATTAACCCTAGCCGTTTCCCCTTTCTTCTTCCTCTTCTCTTCTTTTCTTCTTCCTCTTCTCTTCTTCCTCACGGCCAACTCCTCACCGCCTTCGACCCGCCACCTCACCGCCACCAAACCCTCCTCACCGCCTCCTCACCGCGACCAAACACCCACAACCTCAAACAAAACCCACCTCTCCGCCACCAAACACCCACAACCACAACCAAAACCACCTCACCGCCACTGACCCGCCGCCAAACAACCTTCACCGCCACCAAACCCGCCTCACCGCCTCCTCATCGCCACCAAACACCCACCACAGCAACCAAAACTTACCCCAGCCGCCACCAAAGCTTCAATCTGGACCCAAATCGCCCCTCAAGCACTGGATCGGAGACATGCAGGCCTTCTTCAAGCGCCACCCTCCGCCACCGCCACAAGATCGCCCCTCAAGCACATGCAGGCCTTCTACAAGCTTCTGTAATTTTTTTTTTTTTTCATTTTTCTTTGTAAAAATTTATTTTTCTGAAGCCTTGTAATTAATTTCTATTTTTATTGTTTGAATAAAATTGTGATAGTTCATACAATCTGTTAACACTGTTTCTTCCCTCTGTAATCTGTTGGAACTGAATGTGAGAGAAAGTATAGTATTTTATTTAAGGAACTGACAAAGCAGAGTTGCTTGCAGAAGCAACTCTGCTCATTTTTCCTTAGCTAAGGAACCGTAAAGACCTGTGCTCCAATGGGTAAGAAATTGGTCCTTGGTTTCTTAGCACCTCCAACCTGGTTAAGAAACCAGCGTTGGAGTTGCTCTTAGAGTACTTGGGAGAGAAACAGAGCAGAGAAAGAAACGACGTCGTTTTGCAGGGTCCAGTTGAAAAAAAATATATGTGAAAGAGAGCATGCCATGTGGCAAGCAACGATTGGAGGTTTTGTAGGAATAGTGAAAATGAAACTCACAAATAAGAAGTAGTAGATTCCCTAAAAGTTTAAAACGCTCTATGTTTCATTGTTTATTGGATTTTTTAAAATTTGGTAGCGTATTTTTAATATATTGAGATTTAAATTTTGATAGTGTTTTTACGAAGTGTGTATTTTTATTTATTGAATTTTTAAATTCGCTGGTGTATTCTAAGATAGCGGGTTTTTAAAAATTCAGTAATTTTTTTTATTACACCAGTAAATGTATTTTTAATATACTGAGATTTTGAAAACCTGGTAGTATATTCTTAAGAATTTTTTTTTACGTACTAAGTTTTAGAACCCGTCGTTTGTTTATGTTTCTTTGTATTTAAATGCAGTTAGTTAGTTTTAATTTTCAATTTGTTACTTTTTCTCATGTAACAAAAAAAAATTACAAAGTGGAGCAGTATGGAACTGGTCCGAAGAGGTTGGGGCTTTCGGGGTGAGAAGGAAGAAGAAAATAGGTGAGGTTAAGAGAGGAGGGGATGAGTGAGGTTGAGGGAAGAAAAAGAGAATGAGATATTGTTAAGGCCACGTTTTGAAACTTGTACTATATTATTGAAAGACATCTCACAACAAAACATAAATTTGAGAAAAAAATATTAGTAAAATTCATTTTTAACACATTTTTATTAATTCGTTGAAATTTATTTAGAATCCAATGAAATATGGTCCTACGTCTAATTTAATTAATGAGACTCAATTCCAACAAATCAATGTTGAAGACAGTGTTGAGCTGTTGGCAGTACATCCCTAAATTTACTACAAAAGTTTTGACCACAACCAAACTCCCTGTTCAAACTTGCCGTTAAAGAAAACAAAATATTAGTATGGCCAATGGTGATTGTAGTGGCAAAAGATAAAAAAAAATCATCTTTTTTTTGCCTTTCCATAAGTAAAGTCGAAGCAAATCATCTTCATAATGAAACTGAGAATCAATTTGGACTTGCATTTGAGAAATGGACTTGCATCTTATCGATCGCACTTCTAGGAAGATAAACAATCAACGATGACAACAGAGTCAAAAGAACACAATTTTGCATTTGAAAGTCAATTAAGGCAGCTAGCTCCCGCTATTAATGGCGTTAGTTTCGCTGATGAAGAGAAAGGAATGATTCTTTCCATAGATTGGTAATTAATTGAAGGTAACAGATGTGACGAGTATTAATGGTTTTATTCAAAGGCTACTCTTCTCTCATTCTATGTCTCATAATTCCCAATTCTAGAGTGTTATGTATGGTTTTGCAAGTACAAAAACATAGATGGCAAACAAAAACTTGAGCAATTCTGTTAACCAAAACATTTTTAACAGACCTCTTTTGAGGTGGAAAAGAGAAACAAGGAAACTAAAGATACGATGGATGTGTTTGCATGAGAAAGTAATAGGAAATCAGTTATCTAAATGACTAATGAGAAAGTTTGGGTTAAATGAGAGAGATAGAAAGAGAGGGGGTTGTTAGCACATAATCACACGTGCAGTTGATGCACTAAAGGAATATCGATCATCTTGATAAATTCAGAATTGACATATTCACCGATAAGTGTACATCAATGTCTACATGTTTGGAACGATCATGAGAAGTGAGATTAGTGGGAAGAGCTAAGACATACGTAAATCAAAATTTTATCCAAACATAAAGCGGCGAAAAACAGTTTTAGTCAACAAAATATAAACGAGACAACAACACGGTCTCTACCTCAGAAAAACCTAAAACATAAACTAAAAGAGACAAAATTGTCTCCGCCAGAACAAAATCTAACCCAAACAACAAAAAGAAACCTAAAAAAATTGAACCATTATAGCAAACCCTAAAAATGACGAACGGAAAACGAATCGCTAAGGTTGGATAATGACCGCCACAACAACAAACAAAACAAAAGAAAAAGAAAAATCCACTAGGCCTAAGCTTAAAATCATTTAGATCAAATAACGACCGACACTACAACGACAATATACCTCCATCAAAGCAAAAGCAAAACCTCCAAGCCCAAGCTGAAAATCATCTCATCATGTCTGTCGAGCTTCCCAGGCGTTTGTGATGGCGGCGCGGGTGAGGAGGATGATGACGTTGATGCTTCTCAATGCATTAATTCGTGCAGATCACCGACGATGGTTGGCTCTGATGATAGAGGATTTGACACGTTTGAACAACGTGGTTGTGAGGAAGAAGTAGGAAATATATGGATGCGTTTCAACAGAGTGGTCGCGAGCCTTCGACACGTTTCAACAAGGTGGTTGCAAATCGAGATGCTGTGCAACCTGAAGAAAACGAATTTGCTGCAGGACTTTATGAAGTTGACGTTCTTGCGAGGACGAAGATTGATCATGCTTCTAGTTCTTCGTCTCAACTGGTGGTTTCATCAATTGGTTGCGTAGATCCTATGTTTTTGGAAGGGAATTTAGATAGGGTACATGTGCGACCACAAGGGGGTGAGGAAAGAGATCTCTATCTCGACGACGTTGACACTCTTGGAGGCGCATGTATTCGAGGAAATGATGGGGCACGTCGATGAGGTTAATTTCGGGCTCGATGGATTGGGTCCTTCCTTGTTCGTTGTGGTGATTGTCTCATCAGAGAACTGTTGCAGAACAGTGTTTCAAATCGAAGGGGTTTTATTACCCTGTTTTTGGATTTGTTGTGGGGCGGTGAGCGTTCCTTCTGCATTGGCTTTCAAAATGTCGACAGGTCTTTCTATCGTCAAGGCATGGAAGGAGTTCTGTCGTGTTTCGTCGGTGACATCAATAATTTTCTTTTTTGGTTGTTTAGGGGTTGTAGTTGATTCGTTTGAGGCTACAATTGCCTTTCGTTCTTGCGTTTGGTGGTTTCTTGCTCGTGTTTAAGATCATTTGTTGGTTCTTTTAGGTGTCTGTCCAGTTTTATTTTTTTCGTTTTTCTTTTGATTACTTGTGTTTTGTGTTGGTGGATGTGAACTCTTGGGTTTGTCTCATTTAATAAGTGTGTTTTATTTGCACAGTTTCATATTTGTTTTTGCGGATCGGAGGCTTAATTGATATGTCTCCTTTTTGAGTTTGTAATTCTCTGACGAAAGAACTTGTATTTTAACACTCTAGTTCATCATTCAACAAATATATTCGTTTTAAAAAAAAATTGTTGACAATAGGCTCTCTCAAGTCTCTCAACAATGGACCAAAACTAAAAACCAACAAGAACAATATTGTCAAACTAACCAAAATAAAGATAAAAAACCAATCCCAGAATGAAATTCCACACTTACATAGCATCTAAATTTTAGGCGATTTCAGTTTATTTTATCCAAGAAAACATTAATTTTTAAAACTTACTTTTACACATTATTATTAAACAAAATTTTATTCTTTTAAATCTAACTATATTACCGGAATCCTTACTGGGTAGGATTTTTAAAGCTGTGTATTACCCAAAGAATGATCTTTGTGGGGCTGTGAGAGGGTGCCGCCCATCTTATGCTTGGTCGAGCATTTGGGGGGTGGGGTGGATTTTCGAGAAGGGTGGAATGTGGAAGGTGGGAAATGGTGAGGGGATTCATGTGTGGCGGGATAGATGGCTATCGAATGGTGTTCCTATTAATTGTAACAGGGCAGTAGCCGCTGATTTTGGCATTGAGAAGGTATCACACCTTATTTCCTCTCTTATTGGGGGGTGGAATAGAACGATTATTGAGATGATTTTCCCTCCAACAACTGTAGCTGAGATTTTAGCGATACCTCTTCCTCATCAAAGGGGTCCTGATATGCTATTCTGGCCTGATAATCAACATGGTAATTACACTACAAAGGCTGGTTACCGTTTCATCCTTGGTGTCAAAGCTTCCTCAGTTGCTTCTTCCTCAAGAGCAGCTCAGTTCACAGCGGGTTTTTGGAAGGCCATGTGGGGTTCTGACTCTCTTCCGAGGTGTAAGGAGCTGGTGTGGCGGTGCTGCCAGGGTGCTGTTCCAATTCGGGCCGAGCTAGTTCGAAGAGGCATTGCGGAATATCCAATATGTCCGCTATGTGAGGAGACGGAGGAAACGATCGATCATGCTTTCATGTCGTGTTCGCTGGTTCGCCGGGTCTGGTTTGCGTCAGTCCTTTCGGTGAGGATGGAGGAGAACACTACTGGTTTAGGCACTTTCCTGCAGGAGCTGCTGGTTTGTGCTGATATGGTGGTAGCGGGCAAGGTTTGCTCGTTGATATATGATGTTTGGGAAGCCCGGAACAGGTGGGTGTTTGACGGTGACCCCTTTGATTGCAGGCGAGTGTTGCAGCGCGCTGTTAGCTTGTCTCCAGCCCCGGCGAGTTCGTCGTCTCAGGGGTGTCAGCAGCGGTCCTTTGCGTCCTCTTGGCTTCGTCCACCGGAAGGGAGATTTAAACTTAACTTTGATGCTTCGGTTCTCGGTGATGGGAGTGCTGGCTTAGGAATGGTGGTGAGGGACGTGGATGGGATGGTGTTGGCAGCAGCTACAGAATCCAACGTTTGTGTCCTTTCTCCAGTACAAGGTGAGGCTCTATGCATGCGTTGGGCGATAGCTTTGGCTATTGATTTGGGGTTTCGACATGTGCTTTTAGAAACCGATTGTTTACAGCTATTCGATATGTGGCGGAGTAAGGGTCGTGGTCGTTCATACTTGGCAACCATGGTCCAGGAAGCTCGAACTTTGTCTTGTCATTTTGATTTTATTGATTTATGTTTTGTTAGACGTAGTGGTAACTCTGTTGCGGATTATTTTGCGCGTAATGCTGTTAGTTATGGCCAACGAGTCTGGGTGGAGGATGTTCCCCCAGCTGTTTTGCCGCTTGTAAACGGTGATATTTTGTCCTCGGCTCCGGTGGTTTGATTTCTAATGCATTTTGGAATTTTCAAAAAAAAAAAAACTATATTAAATGTAATTTTATTTAACGGTAAACAAAACGAACCTAAATCAGTCTACATTTCCAAAGGATACCTTGATCCACTGAATGAATTTTTAGGAGAAAGAAGAGAGGTTATTGGAAAGCATTTTTTGTGTGGCTTTTGTCTTAGATTGCATCCCCCGGTATGTTTATTTCGTACCGTGAACGTTGATGTCCGAAATTGGTGGCTTTGTAATTTTGTCCCCACTTTTAGTTTTTTTTATTTCTTTGTTACGTCCCCACTTTTAGTTTGATAAAGAAATATATCCAACATTTAAAAAAGAAAGGAAATATCTCCACACCTTTTGAAGTGCAAAAGTTATGGAAGACAGATAAGGAGAAACTAAAAAAATATCATGAATGACATGATTGAAAAAGGATAATAAAGATATAAAAGGAGAAAAAACAGAAATAGCATGCATGAGGATAGAAATAAGATAAAAAATGCTAGCAACATAATTTTTTTATAAAATATTGGTAGACCAATGAAATTAAAGAAAAAAAAACTACTCTACACCAGCACAATAACACTAGTCTGAAGCAAAAAGAAGAGTCAACTTAGCAAGCGGCAGACACCATTGATTAAGATGAACGTAGCAACACAAACTCACCAGATTTAATCTATCTAAAGGTGCGTCTTCTCTCTGAACATGGTAGAAAGAGAGATGTTACGTAGATAGAAATATCCATAATATCTAACAATGTAACTTTCAAATACGATGATGAAAGAGAAAACTCGAACACCCTAATAACATCCAACGAATCACTCTCACACACCTCATAACAATAACTCAAATCCTAAGCAAGAAGGAGAAGACCATACATACTTCAATGCATGCATAAAAGGTCAACGAAATTTTCAATAATTGAGAAAAAATATATTGACCAAAAAAACAATTGAAGTGTGTTAGTATATCGATATTTTAAAGAAACAAAAATATTACTCTTTCTCAGATAGATGTCAATTTAAATAAACCAAGTTACTTCTTATTAAATTGGCTTCTTATTTAGGGAATACTTCTTTAAAATTGGAGTATTACTGATCAACTTACCAGAGAGATGTCAATTTAAATATTTATTTCCAAAGTTGAAACTAGAAACTACTTTTGCTTAATTTTTCATTATGGTCATCGTAATAAAGATTTTAATAGAAACGCGTAAAAATTATGATCGGGAATTATTATTTGAAATAAGCATATTATGATCTGGATGTTTGAAAGTTATTAGAAGGGAACGGCCCTGTCAAAGGCTGGCAATCCATCCATTTTAGATTCTTTAATTGTGGGATGCATCTATAACATGGTCTCAATCTCCTCTTTTACGTAAACACAGATAAGACCTGGAGTTCCCCAGAAAGACCCTATTGGCCACCACCAAAGAAGTAATTCCTTTAATAAGAAGTATTTCCTCCATTTTTTTATTAATAATACAATGTTACTACTTAAACAATTTGGAAAATAAGAAGAGAAGTTAAAACAACAATTTTAATTAAATAAAAAGAGTAACTGCATCAATAAGATCGAATTTAATTAAGATGAAATTTGATTAATTTGATATATAAGTTGAAGAAATTTATGAAAGAAATACTCCCCAATTCCTTTTTATATATAAGAATCAAATCATGATTTCACACTTCTTAAGAAATGTAGTTATAGTAGTTAATAACGGTGGCTTATAAGGTGCACTAACATAATGGGTCTTGCACCGTACAAGGTAGAAAATCACTTGTTATAACAAGTTTTGTTACCTGCTGTAAAAAATATTAAAAATAAAATAAACAAAGAAGTTTATATTAATATTCTCCCTCTCTCTGTACCTCTCCCTCACTGATGGCAACTGTACAGACCAAGGCACCACTGCAGCCTTGGCTCCTCCGTGTCGAAACTCTTCTGCCACCGCAAGTCGTCCTTCTCAACCGCGAGTATCGCGACATCCTCCTCCCGTCGTCGCCGACCACCAATTTAGAGAGAGGGAGATGAGGGGCGCGACAATCTAGCTTTCTATGAGTGACACAGTGGTGCGACGGTGGCGGCGATGAGATCGATGGTGACACTCCAACACCTTTCTCTCTCTCTCTCTCTCTCTCTCTCTCTCTCTCTCTTTCTCTCTCTCTCTCTCTCTCTCGTTATAGATTTGGGTCTTGTTGGGTGTTTTTGTTCTAGATCGGGAGGAGATGTGATGGATTTTCCCTGTAGTGGTGGCTAGCACAGTAGCTCGGGTGTGATACCCGCAGTGGATGCGACTAGAACGACTAATTGTGGGTGGAGAGAAGGTGGCATGAAGCCTGATCTGTCGTGGAGGCTCTGTTAATGTTGCGGCGAAGAGAACTGCAGAGGGTAAGGTTCGATGGAGCGAGGAAGGAGGAAGAAGAGAAAGGGACGACCGACAGAGGTGGTGCGCGCGCTGGCGTGCGGTGGAGAGCAAGCAACATGCATTCACTAACTTCCTCCAGTTAAAGAGGAACGGAGGGAGTAGCTTATAAGACTTTTGTGTCATTTACTAATTAAATTTCAAATTTAATCAAAAACGATTTTACCAGATTATCCAATTTCCCTCCATCTCAGTGACACGTGTTGTGATACTATTGACCCTCAGAGGTATGGCACCGATGCAATACCTAATGCGTATTGCACCTTATACTCCACCGTTAATAACATTGAAATTTGTTCAAAATTTATATCAGCTTTTCAAAATAATCCCAACCTATTTTTCGTAATTTATATTCATCATTAATAAGTTGTATAGTGAAAAGATAGAGAAAACACAATTAAATAAGATTTCAATTCTGCTTGCTCATAGAGACTTGATGTCATGTCAAGGAATTTGGATCCTCTCCTACAGAAATTTATGTGCAGCCCCTCCTGCAGTGCTATAATCCGTCAGATTCATCTTATGGTCCGTAAAATTTTACTCCTAAAATTATAATATACATTAAATGACATCCCTTGGATGCATCTAACTGTGCACAACTGCTTCTGAACAGCTATTTCCTCTGCTTCAATTTGTGATATGCGTTTGGTTTTTGGATCACCATCAATTCTCACCACCTGAGGAAACAAAACCACCACTGTTTTCTATTGATATCCTTTGAGATCACCTCACCATATCAGATCAACAATTTCCCCAACGACCCCAGCAACCCATTAGAAATAATGACCCTGATCAAAGCATCAAATTAAATAGTCTCAAAACATCAATTTTTACCAACTCATGGAAACCAATCTAAAACCCCAAGGACTTATACATGTTACTATTGTTCGATAAACCTTTAAAAATTGAAAGTACCAGATTTTGAATAAAGATGCAGTACAAATCTAATCTGCAGAGGACCTGCAACGAAATCGCCGGTGGGTGGGGACGTCGGAAAGGCAGCGGCGAAGGGTTTTTTCTCGTCGCCGGCAAAGGCGTGGTGATCCTTAAGGGTGATGAACCAAACGAAGCCCGGTGAGAGGAGAACCAGTTATTGTTGATTGGAACAGAGCTTCTCTCACGACAGACAAGGAAGAATGAGTGTTACTTGGGTTTCTGTTTGAAGAAGACTATTTAATTTCAACCATGAGATTAATTTTTCAGCTGAGATTAACTTTCAGTATATAATTATTATAATTATAATTTTAAAACTAGAATTTTGTAGACCACAAGATGAATCTGACGGACAATAATACTACAGAAGGGACAGAACGGAAAAATCAGCAGGAGAGGATCCGGATTCCATGTCAAGCAACCAATTATCTCAAATACTTAATTAAGCTGTTGAATAAGAGTCACATGAATGATCTTATATTATAGTCTAACCGTTACGACGTGGGATAGTAATTAATGTGCCTTGTAAGCGTTGCAGTACTTAGGAGCCGCAAAGACGAAATTACTTGAAGACATAGGGGCTATGGTACATATAAATAAATATTACTCTCTCCGTTCCAAAACTATTGTAGTTTAAGGTTTTTACACAAAGTTTAAGAGATTATTAATTAATGTTATAATTAGACTGAAACACCCTTATTTAATATGAGTTATAGGAAAGAGAGAGAATACAATTTATTGGTCAACTAATTGGTGAGAATTGTGATTGGTGGAAATAAGAGGTAATACTTGGGAAATACAATATTAAATAAGGGCATGAGTGGAAGAAAATTAGATAAAGTGCTTTGGAAATGTAAAACAACAATGATTTTGGAACAAAACAAAAAACTTAAAACTACAATAGTTTTGGAATGGAGAAAGTATGTCAATAAACGATTATATACGAACAGACGACGATGATACATACAAACAAGTGTGTCCCAGCAGAAAAAGTTTTTGCATCTCTCTAGAAGGTCCACGGTTCAAATTAGCTAGTACACTTATTTTGAATCAACTCCCACATTTTTTCTATTTTTGATTAATTGACACTTATCATTAAAAGAATGAATTCTTTCTTCAAGAAAAAGATTTATGACAATAATTATAAAAATGCTATTTAAAGGTAAAAAAATATATCAAGATTGAATTCAAAACTTAAAAAATGAGTACTGATTATGATTATGAAAGTTTATTAGACGAAATGCAAGATAAAAATTGTGGCTATCTAATTTTTATGTCAATTTCATCAATTACTAGCGTTTTTACCCCGTGCGTTGCACGGCGAATATTGATATCATTATTTAAGCACGTATTAATAAATTAAGATATGAAAGAAAAAAAATGTGCATTCAACAAAAAAAAATCACAATGAGTGTCACACAACTTGCAAAATTTTGTGTGATTATCAAAATGATTTTTCATATTACTTAAGTATTTTAAAAAAAAAAACGAAGAGTAAATATAAGTAACGGTATGATAAATTGAAATTGAAAATATGATTTGAAAACACTATTATATATATATATATATATATATATATATATATATATCTGTGTGTGTGTGTGACACTCATTGTGATTTTGTTTGGTTGAATGCTCATTTTTTCATATCTTAATTTATTAATACGTGCCTAAATAATTAGATCAAATATCGTCGTGCAATTCACGGGGTAAAAACGCTAGTTATTATTTAAGAAAAAAAATCATAATTAATATGTGCATAGATTGTTTGAATATGCCAAATTTGAAGCTTAATCATAATTGATTTCATTAAAAAAAATTCATTTGAAAGCATATTAATCGTATGCAAAAACCTTTGTTATCCTATTAAATATTTTGCACATTAAAAGCATGAAATTAAGCTTGATAATATCTCATCGAAATTATTTACTATTATTATGGTTTTCAAAATTTATGTTAGGTTGTAGTGAAAAATAATACCATAAAAACAGCATAAATTCCTAAACTCCTAAACTGAATATCTTACTATTTTTTAAAAGTCAACCACCTATGTTCTCATTTATTTATTTTTAAAATTTGTCTTCATTGATCAATTTTTTCGAAAGCAAAAATAACTTTATTAAACTTAAAATGCTTTTATAATACGACTACACCTTTAAAGCTTGACAATCCATATTTGAAATTAATCTCAATATATGGAATTAATGAAAACATAACACAAAAAAATATATAAGAACGTCTCACCGATTAAATAGTTTTAGCTGACATCTAGGTTTAGGACATTGGGTATTCGGACAAAAGAGTTATAATGTGGAGTTATAATAGGAATCAACCTTTTAGGCCGTCATATTTGGTTCTATTGGTGGGAAATTCGAATTTTTTTAGTAACAGGCTATGTTAATTGGTTTCAAGGCACAGGTCATTTAATAACATGATGTGAAAGTCAATAAAAATTAGTAATTAAAACATTTTTTAGGCATAAATTTGTTCAGAAATGTAAGTAATTTGCAACTAATTGTATATTAAAAATGTTGTCAATAATTTGCTATAAATAATGACATTAATTTAAAGACGTGTTGTATTTTGTTCCGTAATTCTCTTATTAATAATAAAAATGATTTGAATAAATATTAAAATAGAAAATTAATTAAAACAATACAAAATATGTGTTTTATGCTATATTAATTATTCCATGTTAGAAACTGATTCAAATATTTTAATGTATTTAAAAACCATTAAATATAGTTCAGTATAAACATTTTTTTTAAAACAAATATTTTTTTAATGCATTTAAAAATATTAAATAGGTGTATTAAAAACGTTTTTTTTTTTGTAAAGAAAGGAATATAGCATTTATTGTAATTTTTTATTTACTAAAAATTAATGTATTGAAGAATATTTTGTTTTCTACCATTGACCCTTGATCAATGTATTTAAAAACAATTTAAAAAAAATGTATTTAAAAACGGTTAAATAGGTGAGCATAGCAGTTAATGATATTAATATTTTACTAATATTAATTTTAGAAATAATAACTTTATTGGTTTGTCTAAAACATTTTTTTAAGGAAAGGAATATAATATTTATAGTATTTTTTAATTGAGTCAAAATTAATGTATTGAATAATCATTATATAGGTCAATTTAAAAGGTTTTTTTAAAAAATTTCGAATATAGCATTTATTGTATATATCGCATTTAATGTCTTTCATTAGTTTACTAAAAACTAACGTAATTAAAAATAATTATATAGGTGTATTAAAACCTCTTTTTAGGAAAGGAATAAAGCATTTATTAAATTTATTAATTGAGTAAAAAATTTAATGTATTGAAGAATGATTAAATAGAAAAATTAAAAACGGATTTTTTTTTAAAAAACGAAATTAATTCAGCAGTTAATGTTATTGATACTTGACTAACTTTAATTTTTGAAATAATCATTTAATGTCTTTCATTAATTGACTAAAAATTAATGTAATTGGTGACAAATTAGTGTCTTTTATACAAAATTGATGTCTTTCATTAATTGACTAAAAATTAATGTCTTTCATTTAATATCGTCATTTAATAGGTGACAAATTAGAGAGAAATTTGTGTTAACAATTAATATGCGAAAGTCTGTCTGGCTGTGACACTTGTCAGCCAGAGAGATGAGTTTGAGGAGAGTCATTCTTAGAGTGACATGTGTTATAATTTAGTGGATAACGATTTTCTTTTATAAAGTATATAGATATAGATGGTTAGCATTGTCTTATTTTCCATCACATCACTGACACATACGAGATTCTTACATTTCATCTGCCAATGTTTCTTAATGCAGAGCATTAAAAATATTTTTTTTTCCAAAGAATGATATATCAAGAATCCAAATATTATTATTATAACTTATGATAATTTTCCAATATTCATGTATATAAATTAGTTTTTTTTCTTACACTTGAAAAATTAATTAGTTTAATCTTATTGAAAAATTACACTTGGAAATGAAGTGAAATTTGAATGAATCATAACTCATCAAAAAATTACTAAAATATTTTAGGCTAAAAAACATTTTTTGCCCCTGATGTTTCAAGTTTGTGCAAATTATGCCCCTACTTTATTTTTGTCGACGTTTCTACCCCTCATGTTTTTAAACAGTGCACCGTCTACCCCTTTGTCAGTCAGACTTTCTCAAGAGAGGTTCCTGAGTGGATTGGAGAGATGAAGAAGAGTATATGAGGTTGATGATCATCAAGGAAATGATATAAATTAAATTTACTTGATGTATATATCAATTATGTATGTAACTGAACTTGTTAAATGCATGTTTTGCTACTTACAGGTCTTGAGTTTGAATCTCCCATGCCCATTTTTCCAATTTCACTTATAATTTTCATGTGGCAGGTCCAAAAAATATTAAAATAAAAAGCCAAATTAGCTCATTCCATTAGTTTTTTAACGTTTGACTGATGGAGGGGTAGACGGTGCACTGTTTGAAAACATGAGGGGTAGAAACATCAACAAAAATTGAGTAGGGGCAGAATTTGCACAAACTTAAAACATTAGGGGCCAAAAGTGCTTTTTAGCCAATATATTACCATAAGTGTCGTCCAAGTTGGTGACATGAGCTCATTCACTCCATAATACTTTAATGGAAGAATTAATTAATACAATTTTTTATTTGAATATACTTTTTAAAATTTAAAAATATTTCAATATATATTTTACAATTAGTTTTATTTTTCAATTTTTTTGAACAATGATTTTCCATTGGTAAAGTCGCTCAATATTTATTGGTAAATAACTAAAAAAGAATATATCTTAATTAATTTCTTTGATCCTTGCCATGTTCTTGTGTATGATTGGTCCTTTAGTTATTGAATTTCCCCTACCACTCATTCTACTCATTGGCTGCTTTCATTTTAAAAATCCATCGTGTGAACATCAGAACATGTTTATATTTTTTTTGATTGAAAAGAACATGTTTATAGTATTCGATTCTTCTTTTCATGAAAATTGATAAATTCCCATTGTTTAATGACTGACTTATTATGGAAAGAAAAGTAAACACTAAATTTATTTTATAATAAGATCGTTTATTGCTCTCACTCTATTTAATTGTCTCCTTCCCCTGTTTTCAATCCAGCACACTCAGAGAGACCATTTCTCTCTCCACCGTACCTTTCTTTCTCTCTCTCTCTCTCTCTCCACCATGGTTCTGTCCAATACCGCCTCTTCTGGCTCCGAGAGTGACCTTTCCATTCACTCAACCTTTGCTTCCCGCTATGTCAGGACCTCACTTCCCAGGTAGATATTTTTCCGCATTAAATTTTTCATCTACTAATTAACTTTGTTTTATGTTGATGAAAGGTACCTAGATTATTATTATGATGTATAAATTGATATCATAATTCATAAGTGTTTTGATGTATAAAAACATGGTATTCAGTTTCAATTATATGGATCTGTGTGTGTGAAATCAATTATGTACAAAAACTTCTGTATATAACTTTTGAATGACGTCAGAATTGATTCTGAAAAAGAGAAGTTGATATGAACATGCTATGGTTGGTGTATGTTTCATAGGTTCAAGATGCCTCAAGAGTCAATACCGAAGGAGGCAGCATACCAGATCATAAATGATGAGTTGATGCTGGATGGAAACCCAAGATTGAATCTAGCATCATTTGTGACCACTTGGATGGAGCCTGAGTGTGACAAGCTCATCATGGCTTCCATTAACAAGAACTATGTTGACATGGATGAGTACCCTGTTACCACCGAGCTTCAGGCAAGTCTACCCCTCCTTTGTTACTTTTAACTTTTGGTTCTGGCTCTCAAATTCTCAATGCATATAAAGCTTTCATCCTTTAAAACAATAAACCATAATAAAAATCTTAGATACATATGGATCCATATGTCATTTTGATTGTGTTTTAATAAATTTAAATTTATATGTACCGATAGTGTATGTTACCTGGGATAAAATTTTCTACGAACATCCAATATATTGTCATTTTTATTCTTGATATTTGTTTTACTTTAAGATGTGCTAAAATAGTGAATTTTGATGAATGTATGTGTAATATTCTAGAACATGACACATAATTGGAATTTTTTTTGAGAAAAGTGATAATATTAATAAAATATTAAGAGAGTGAGTGTCTAACAGACATATACATTTCTCAAATTTTTACTAATAATAATATTAACAAAATATTAACAAATGGCAGCTGGTAAGTTTTGTTCTAAACAAAAAATGGGTGGGTTAAGTTTAGCTAGTTTTTTTTTGTTTGAAAATCTAGTTTAGGTAGTTGACTGTCTTAATTGAGTTTTTAATGCCTTAACTTGTCATTAATTAATTGTCATACCCGTAACTACTACGCGTGAGCTTATAGATTAATTTTTTTTAAAAGGACAAAAAAAGTATATTTAATATTATTTATTTATGACATATACTTATAATTACTCATAAAACTATTAAAAAGTCTGGTAAAGAGGACGTGTACTTGAAAATGCTGTTATAAATATAATATACAACTCAAAATATCTAATAGAAAATAATATTTAAAATTAATAAATGGAAAACTTAAAAAAAAAACTTCACTTTCAAAGCCGTTTCAATCTGTAACAAAAAAAAAATCGTTTCAATCTTTTTAGATATAGGCCACCAAGTTGTCCTTACTCGTTAGATTCTTTTTTTTTTCTTTCTTCATCGGAAAACACGTTACATTCTTCTTTGAGTATTCTTTTCTATTTGTGTTTAATGCCTATTATAATCTTAATTTTCTTCTTTACTTTAATTGCAAAATTTAAGCAAACAGCCATCAAGGCATCAACCTTTCATCAAATTTAATCATAATTTAAACAATAACTATTTGTCCACACCTCTAAAATTGAGGTGGAAAGAGGTGGAGGAGGAGAAAGATAGAAAGAAAAGAAAAGAAAGATAGAGCGAGAAAGTATAAGATGTGATAGATGATAAGAGAAGAGAGATAAAAATAAATATAGGTGGAAATGAAGTGTATAAATAAGGAGGTGTGTATATATCATTACTCATCAACAAAATATCAGAAACATTCTTAAAAAACTGAAATTCGTAGTTGTACAGTTGGTCCCAAGATTGAAAAGGAAAGCTGTTGAATTGTCGGTGGAAAAATAAATTAAATATGAAAGATAAAGATTTCTTAAATTAAATTAAATTATATTGTACCAAACTTTTTTGAATAAACTTCTATATGATATGACTTCCTTTTGTAAAAAAAAACTTATATATGATATAAGGTAAAAAATAATATTCATTAAAAATCTGACGGTTAAAATTATAATCCTGATGATATGCTGATACGTTTTTCAAAGAGAAGTAAGATATACTACTTTTTTTTATATATATAGTAAGATGTCCTACTTGAACCATCATTTGATGAAAATGGGTATAAATTAAGTATCTGGAAGCACATGCATATAAGTCTATCTTTTCTATTTTTTCCACCCCTCAACTTGCCTTATATATGAAGCTGTCAACATATTATTAGTTGTGCGTCGACACATGAATTGGGGCCCATAATAAGAAAGGGAGCCTACCTTTAATAAATACTCTCTCCGGTCCTATTTATAAGCAACAAAAAAAAAATTCACATAGTTTAAGAAATGTAGTTAAACTAAATAAAATGCATTAAATTTGTCTTAAATTAAAATGAACTTCCAAAATTACCCTTTGTTATTAGTGTTGGAAAGTGGAAAAGAAAGAGAATAATTAATGAGACACATTTTACAAGTTAGAATTAATAAGGGCATCATTGGAAAAAATTAATTAATATAGCTCAAACTTTCATTTGGTTCTTATAAAAAGGACCATGATTTTTCTTCTCTTTCATGCTTATAAATAGGACCGGAGGGAGTAGCAAAAACGACCGCAAAATACTGTGACCCACGCCTACAGATTATAGAGCGTGATCAAATTTGTCGGAAAAAAAAAAGTTTGTGGGGTTTGTTGGTGTAATTTGTAGGCAAATTTGAAAAAGTAAAAGGTTACCATAGCTTACCAAATTAAATCATAACTGAAGGCAAAACATTATGACATGTTAGCAATAGCATTATGTAGTGCTTAGCTTTTTCAGTATGCACATCAAGATTGCACTTCTAGCGTGGAGATATCAGTGTCTTTTAGGATGACCTAATTAACATGAGTATACCTACAAATTAATAACCAACAATTCTTATGAGATTTATTATCAGCACAAATTGACTAAGTTGGAAAAGATGAATCACTTTCTTTAAGAAGGTTGTATTTAATTTCTATTATTAATATGAGACTGTGTTGATGGACGACCTATAAGCAACCAAAGGTTTTAAAGACATACCCTGACTTGTGATGGTGACGAGAGCCAAAGCTACCCGAACAATTTTTAACCGAAAATACTATGACATTAATTATTATTTTTACTTGCTGTTGCTCTGTATAATAAATCCTTCGCAATAATCCATACATGGTGGTACACATACGGAAAAGTTTATCCAGGCCATTGCCGGATGAAGACATAGTAGGCCATTTCACTAACAAAAATGCTGAAATCTCAATGACCAAGAAATTCTTCCAATTACTTAAACAACAGTAGATGTGTTTTCTTGTGATTTTTACAGTTTTGACTGGTATGTTTGCAGAATCGGTGTGTGAACATGATAGCACATCTTTTTAATGCACCACTTGGAGACTCTGATACTGCAGTTGGTGTTGGCACTGTTGGCTCATCAGAGGCCATAATGTTGGCTGGATTGGCATTCAAAAGAACGTGGCAGAACAGAAGGAAAGCAGAGGGAAAACCCCATGACAAGCCCAACATTGTCACCGGAGCCAACGTTCAGGTACGTGCTTAAAGATAAAAAGTGAAAGAAACTCTTCTAATGAATTTAATTGAAAGTCAATGCACGTTTTACTCAACTGGTATATAAACACAGGCTACTAATCATGAGTTCTATTTCTGTTCATGTGAAGGTTTGCTGGGAGAAATTTGCAAGATACTTTGAGGTGGAGTTGAAAGAGGTGAAGCTGAGTGAGGGATACTATGTAATGGACCCTCAAAAGGCTGTGGATTTGGTAGATGAGAACACCATTTGTGTTGCTGCTATTCTTGGTTCCACATTAAATGGAGAGTTTGAAGATGTCAAGCGCTTAAATGATCTTCTAATTGAAAAGAACAAGGAAACTGGGTATATGTCTCTCTTTTTCTTTCTTGCACCAAGCTTACATTGTTCCTAAACTCAATAAATTGATTGACATGTGAAATTGTTTGGTAGATGGGACACTCCTATTCATGTTGATGCAGCTAGTGGCGGCTTCATTGCCCCGTTTATTTATCCAGAGCTTGAGTGGGACTTTCGCTTACCACTAGTGAAGAGCATCAACGTTAGTGGCCACAAGTATGGTCTAGTCTATGCTGGAATTGGTTGGGTTATCTGGAGAAACAAGGAGGACTTGCCTGAGGAACTCATCTTCCATATCAACTATCTCGGAGCTGATCAACCCACCTTCACCCTCAACTTCTCCAAAGGTAACTAATTGCATGTTTGGATCATGTATCTTTTCTCAAAATCAGTTATGGCACGTATAAGCTACTCACAGTCACATAGGCTTCTACTCATAAATGATTTGGGTTGCAGAATCAATTGTAAGAGAATTTCCAAACATCCACTAATGCATATTCATAGCTTGTTTGGATAAGTTTCTTTTTCAACATAATCAATTTGGCACCGACAAGCTCTTCCTATAATTGATTTTGTTTCAAAATCAATTGTAAGCAAAATCAATTGTAGAAGAATTTCTGATCACTGCAGAATAACAAAGTATATTTACTTACACTTTCTACCAGTCATTTATTAGTTTATTATGCACGAGTGTACTCATTTCTTTCACAAAATATGCAATGTGCAGGTTCTAGCCAAATCATAGCTCAATACTACCAACTAATTCGCCTTGGTTATGAGGTATTAAAACCAGTCAGCAAACCCATTTATAATTGCAGTGGTGTTAGTGGTTACTGTTACACACTAATATAACACCTCTAACTCACACACCACATCATTTTTTTATAGATTCATGTCGCTTCTTGTTCACATGAAAACTTATTGTGATTGCAGGGCTATAAACATGTGATGGAAAACTGCAGAGACAACATGTTAGTACTAAAAGAGGGGCTTCAAAAAACTGGTCGCTTTGAAATTGTGTCCAAAGACAATGGTGTGCCTCTGGTGGCCTTCACACTGAAGGACCACACACACTATAATGAATTCCAAATCTCAGACTCGCTGAGGCGCTTCGGGTGGATAGTGCCGGCATACAGCATGCCCCCAAATACTCAGCACGTGACCGTGGTCCGTGTAGTCATTAGGGAGGACTTCTCAAGGACCCTAGCAGAGCGTCTTGTGGCTGATATTGAGAAAGTGCTGCACGAGCTTGATTCACTCCCTGCAAGGGTGATAAGTAGCACCACTGTGACTGTTACCGGAGAAGAAGATGTGAACAAGAATGGGAAGGTTAAGAAGAGTGCTATTGAGACACAGAGGGAAATCACTACACTTTGGAAGAATTTTGTGTTGGAAAGGAAGAAGCTGAATGACAAGATGAGTGTTGTTTGTTAAGAGAGTTATTCAAATGGAAACATGGGTGTGTGTTGAATCTATGTCTGAGTTAATGGCAGTTAGTACATTGGATTGAGTCGAGCAATTTCTCTGCTTCCAGTTAATTGCTCAATGGAAAAACCAAATTGTGTTTTCATCTCGATGAGAGCATGACTTGCTTTATTTTTAAAGAGTGAATCATATTTAATAAGGGTTTTGATACATTCATACTTCACTTTCTCTTTTGTCCTATTTCTATTTAATTTCTCTTTTTATCTTTATCTTCTTTTCCGAACACATCACCCTTTATATTGCTCATTTTTGTTTCTAACTCTTTGGATGTGGATAGATTTGGAGTGTCAACATGATTTTTTCCTATTTATCTTACGTGAAATTTGTTCAATTCAACATTCTAGGCATTGCCTTCTAATTTTAGTTTACAAGCCATTACAAAGGTTGTTATGCATTACCTTCTAATTTTAGTAAAGTTGTTGTTCCTGGTGGGAGTCTTCTGTCCTGTTAAGTGTGAACTAAAGAATTTGGTTACTAACTTATTAGAGAAACACATAAAAAATGGGGTAAAAGATGAGTGAGCACAGAATAGGCATCATAGGAACAGACTTAATTAGCGTATGTTTGGAAAGTACGTCTTCTATTATTGACTCTACAGTCAGGAACCAATTACATAGAGAAGCTTTTGTGAGTAGCTTCTCGGTTTCAGACTTGATTCTGAGGAAAGAAAAGTTTGATCCAAAGTCCAAACATGCTATTAGTTCTATAACATAATTTACCATCAGCTAAGACAAAGAATAAAAGGAGAAACTCACATGATTAGCATGCCAGTTGTAGAGCTCCTTTTTAAGCTGGCTTTAATTGTTTTTAGGAGCTGATCCACGAGTTTCTGCATGTTTGAACAAAATTCCATGAAGAAATTGCATTTTGGTAAATTAACTAAATTCTGAATGGATTCTTCTGACAGAGGCACTGATTCATTACCAGGAGAATCAATTTGGGGTCGACAAAATTCAGGAGAAGCATTTGAAATTTCCCTTGTATTGAGAGTAGGCTGGTCATACCATAAGAACAAAAATTATAGCTTGAACCAAAATCTTATTCACAACTTTCAAGTTACAAAAAAGCTGCTACTAATTGTTTCAGCCTTTAAATAATCCAATCTTAAAATGAATAGAAGTTAATAACATTAGTTTTAGTTAACCCGGATAGTAAGATGCTACTCTAATGATTTCCAATTCCAAGTTTCAGCTATACTGCCAGTATGACTAATATACTTTTATGAATTTCTTTTTATTTATGTTCTCCTTTGAGAAAATATTTCTGTTCCTTATAATGTGAAGGAATTGCATAAACTGTTTCCAATTAATTCTTTAAATCAGAAGACAAGGAAAAATCAGAAGATATGATAACCAAACAGGACACTCCCATTTTAAGCGTGAGCCTGATGGACCCTCTTGGTATAGAATTGAAGTTTTAATCAGTAAGCCAGAATAGCTGATGAGCTTATTATTTGTAGGTAAAGACAAGAGGCTTGTTAAGAACCGAGCTAATTGCGGATCATTGCGATATCTTCTCTCCAATTTCGACACTTATTTACTACTAAAAGAATGAACACTATCTCTGTATTCTCATTGCTTAAAGCACAAGTTAGTATTACTGAAATAACAAGATAGATGGATCTACTCTTGTCCATTAGATATGGCCAAGGTGTAGAACATGTAACTAAACATGGAAGCTAAAAAATGATAGAGAAGTGAACTTGTAATATAAGCACAACTGGATCATTTTTAAAAAATCAAACTTCCAAAAATCAAAGATTTCATATTAACTGAATAATAATTAACAAGTACTGAAAATAAAGAAATATATCAATATCAGGGGCTTCTTCTACTAATTCTAAGAATATCCTTCAACCAAACAGAGGAAAAAAAATATACCTTGTCAATTTGGAACTCTCCACTCTTAAACATGTCACCTTTTTCTCTCATGCATTGGTTCAATTTCTCTTTTAAATCCTTTGTGTTCTGCAAAATCTGATAATGAGGAACAACAAGGTTATCAATGACAAAACATCATAAAACATTAAAACTCCATTAATACATGTAGGTGCACAAAATCTACAATCAAAGATGTCAAAATATATATATATATATATATATGTATGAGGACAAAATAAACACTGGAGTCACAAAGTATTAACTTGTCGCAAACACCGTCAGAATTTCACCTTCAGTCTTCAGTCTGGTAACCACCGCAGAAAACACCGTCACCAAGCTGCGGTTCTTAGCGGCCGCCGCCGCAAAATGCTAATTTTGTTGCAGTGAAACCCCCACCAGACAACTTGTTTTGTTGCCGTGCTAATGATTTTTTTTTTTGAAACTGCCGTGCTAATGATGATTTATGTGTACTTGTTTTACCAACCAAAAATTAACTAATGATGAATGGATTTTTTTTCAGCCAAATATTTACTAATGTTTTGGTCACAAAGTCTGGACGTGCTTTCTCTCTGTTCTACCATTTTTGTAATAAAAAAAACCAAAACTAACTAACTGCATCTAAATACAAAGAAGCATAAACAAACGACGGGGGCGCCTCCAAATTCGTCTCTGGGCTCCGGACAAGCTAGCCTCACGCGCCAAACAATCAATTGTATTATTCTTCTTAGGCTGAACATGTAAGAATTGCACCTATAAGAACCTGGGAACCATATCTTGGATTCGCCGGAGGACATCTCTAACCCAGAAAGTACTGAAATCAACATTGCTTTGAAGAGCAGCAACCACAATTAAAAAATCAGATAAGCAATCAACACTCTTACATCCCAATTCAAGAGCATGCTCCACTCGGACAAGCTAGCCTCACGCGCCATACAATCAGTTGTATTATTCTTCTTAGGCTGAACATGTAAGAATTGCACCTGCAAGAACCTGGGAACCATATCTTGGATTCACTGGAGGACATCTCTAACCCAGAAAGTACTGAAATCAACATTGCTTTGAAGAGTCGCAACCACAATTAAACAATCAGATAAGCAATCAACACTCTGACATCCCAATTCAAGAGCATGCTCCATTCCTAGCTCGTCAGTCAACGCCTCTGCCATGAAAGCAATGACATTGCCTAACCTCTAGGAAACCCCTGAAAGGATGAAACCCAATTACCGTCATTATTTCTAACCACCGCGGCACATCCCATGCGACCCGGGTTCCAACTACCATCCAACGCTACCACCATGTCCGTCCCGCCATCAATGATACTCGTGCTTATGCTGTCCGGAAGAGGAGGAGGCATGTAATTTTTAATACTTTGATCAAATGTAATCAATATATTAAAATTTAACTTTAAGGGTTAAATATGTTTTTAGTCCCTGTAAAACAGCGGTGAATTATATTTGATCCCTCTAAAAAAAATTATTTGCTATAGTCCCTAAGACTAATAAAACTAGTCATTTGGTTCATTTTGTGGTTGTTTAAACCGTTACTAAAACCAATATAGGTGTTCGTGTGTAATTTTTACATCAACTTTAGACCTTTCAAAATTCTTTTTTATCTAATTTAGTCATTTTCCTTTTTCCACTTTTTCCTCTTCTCCTCTCACCCACTCTTCTCCCACCATTTTTTTCCGATAAATCACCGCATTGTTTCCTTTCCAACTCTATCTTCCCCTCCTCTCCTCTCCTCTCCTATCCTCCTCAATCTTCCCTCCAAACTCCATCTCTCTGCTTTGTTTCCTTTTCTTAAAAAATTCTCATAACTTGGTGATTAGAAAATAAGAAATCCTTCGAAACTATCAAGATTTGAGTGCGGTAGTTGGCTGGAATTCTTTTTGGGAGAAGGGTGATAGGTCGGATGAGAAAGAAGTAGAAAAGAGAGAATGACTAAATTTCATAAAAAAAAAATGAAGAACTAAATTTGATGAAGAAGAACTTTGAAATGACTAAATTTGATGAAAAAAATTTCAAAAATAATTTATGATGTCATAAAACTATTTTTAATCAAATAAAATTTTCAAAAGACTAAAGACTATACAAAATATTTAGGAAAATGATAGAAGGCACGAGCCATTAGACGCACGACCACGCACGAGATAAAAAAATTGACATTTTTAAAATAAAAATAAAAATAAAAGAACTGAGTTCTCAATGCAAAATCCCCAGAACATTCAATCCATTCCAACCCTTTTGATTCACCACACCATCCATGTAACACTAAATCCCCACAATCAACAGAACTGCTTTATGGCACAAGCAGGTACTGCAAAGTAGCTAACTTCCACCCTTGTTTTCTTGGGTTTTATCTGTAAAGTAACTAACCTCCTCAGATTTGGAGTTGGGTGAGGGAGAGATTGAGGAAGAAATTGAAGAACAAGATGGGTAATAAGTTTCTGGGTTCCACATAGAAGGCTAAAAAATTGATATTTCCCCAACAAAATGAGCTTTTTCTTGATATAAGAATGCTTATAGAAATACCCACCTCGTGGTAACCAATTGTGCCAGCAAAATCGATTTTGAACTTGGAATCGAGACCCTTTCTCTTGACCAAGTCAGTGAATACTCCATGGAAGCTTGAGTTGGAGAAAAGATTCGATTTTTGTAGGAAATAGCAGATGGGGTTGGGGTTTTCTGAGTGAACAAGGAACAAGGAATGGGAAAATTGGGGTTGGAGAAAGGAATTGGGAACAGTGGCAAAATCGTAAATTAAAGAGTTCAGTGCTTCACTGTTTAGTGTCCACGTCAGCTCGTGCCTCATCGTGCCTCTCTCTCGTACCCTATAGCGGTGCTCAAATATTTATAGGCATCATTTTAAATTACGGTGTATAAGTCAGGAAAAAAAACATATTTAGCCTTTTTTTAATGTCATATTGTATAAGAAGTACTTTCCAAGTTACTCTGCAGATCCCTCCAAAAATACATTATTTATTTTCTTAAAAAAATTGTAACTGAAATACAATATTTTTTTTCTTTAAAAATTGTAACCGCTACATTCTTAATCATTTCATTGAAGGACGTCATTGTTGGACTATTTCATTTATATTATTCATTTTGCCGTTGTACTATTTATCAATTCTTTGTAGTCGTTGCAAAGAAGAAGTAAATAGCAAAAAAAAAAGCGTTGCTCACTTTTTATTCCCAAAAAGTAAGAATAAATCCTCACTAGAGCAACTAGTTCTATGACATTGAGTGCAAGAAAGTTGCTGATGTTAGTCACTAGGTAGAATAGGAGTAAGTTTTGAGTAGAGATTTTGAGTGGGAGTTCCCAAAATATTTTTATCGGGTTTGGAGAACTTACAAGGAAACCAAACTCATCTCATTTTTAAATTTTTTTCTTAATATTTAGATGAAGAATGTTACAGCCACATTTGATTCAACAATTTATAAAATATGAAATCAAGAATCTTAAAAGTACTAATAAACTTAATAATTGAATATATTTTGCTGATCTTCTTAGCCTTAATGGCTTACCAAGCCCACTTGACACAGGAAGAACACCCTGCAGTCTGAGGCTATAAGAAAAGATCACATGGAAGGAAAATGTTACCCAATTGAGATTGAAAATTATATGATAGTTCCTCACTTTAGATTGCTGTGTGTAGCATCAGGAGTTCATATATAACTAACTAGTTTAGAGGAGGGAAGTAGGTTAACTTATGCCACTGAGTACTGACCTTAATAAAAAGGTAGAGTTCTCTAAAATTCTAAAGACCCTTTTAGCAAAATTCTTGACACAAAATTGACTTGGTACTACTGCATTACACTTTACACGCACTAAAGTCTAACACTATCTGTCTTACACCAAAACAGAAAATTGAAAAATTGCCGTTTTTTATGAGTGGAATACACAAAATCTGGATTTTCAGAGTCAGAAAAATCGTTATCTCTAACATAGTATGGTAGGTAAAATCAAATTGTCCAGTGAAGAGCTTGTTTAGCCTCAGTTAATTCCAACTTGTTCTATGTCACTGGACAAAAATTAGAACTGACACAATGACATTAGCATCTTGCACTTACCCAGTTACCCTCACCAAGATCCAGCTAATTTGTTTATTTTTCAAAAGAAAATTAAACCAGAACTATACAATAAATCATAAACAAGAGACCACTCAAAATTGCATAAAGCCCAAAATTTCTTTCCTTCTCAAGGTCTGTAATTGTATGGTATTGGCAATTTGGCATTTACATGCATGAAGCAAAAGTATAAATATTTCTCTATCTACATTTTGAGTCTATATTTAAAAATGGCAAGTTCCTAGCCATGCATTTCATGTTTGGAAACTCTTTTATAAATGATTTTGGAGCTATAACCAATTTTGGGGAGAAGCTTTTGTGAGTAGCTTCTAGGTTTCAAAATTGATTCTGATGAGAGAGAGACCGATCACATGATGCTATATATCTCTATGATTGAAGCTGTCCTCTGATGGGGAGGTAGAGATGGTGATTATGGCATTGCTGTCAGATTCACTATCTTGCAAGTTCATCAAGAGCTCAGAAGTACTATAACTAGTAGATGGCTTTGTTCTAGGGACAATAGTAACTTCAGCCTCACCAAGCAGCATCTGAACCACACTCCTCATAGATGGTCTTACAATTGAATCAGGGTGTGAGCAAGCTAACCCAACCAAGAGCACCCTCCTCATCCCCCCTTCATCAAAATTACACTGAAGCCTTGGATCAGAAGCCATTAGTAACTTCCCTTCCTGGTGCAAACTCCTAACCCATTCAACTAAATTGGTTTTCTCAGTGGCGTTTTTCTCTATAGGTCTTCTCCCACTGGCCACTTCAAGAACCACAGCACCAAAACTGAACACATCAGTTTTCTCAGTGGCTCTACCTGTGAGGACATACTCAGGAGCCAGGTACCCCATTGTGCCAGCAGCCACGGTTGCATCAGGGGACTTGTCATGCTCCGTTTGCCTCGCTAATCCGAAATCACCTAACCTAGCATTGAATCCTTCATCTAGCATTATATTGCTAGTCTTAATGTCCCTGTGAATCACCTGATTTTCACACTCATGATGCAAGTAGGCCAAAACAGTTGACACACCTAACAGAATCTTGAGCCTGTGAGGCCATGGTAAAGGTGTTCTGGCCTCATACAAAGCCTTATCTAGACTCCCATTTGGCATCAAGTCATAGACTAACAAAATTTCACCTCTTTCATGGCACCAACCTTGAAGCCGAACAAGATTCCGATGCCGGAGACTTCCAATTATGGACAATTCAGACAAAAACTCATTCTTCCCCTGACCACCATGGTTACACCGCTTCACAGCAACAATGTCACCACTCTCTGGCAATACTCCTTTATACACAGTCCCAAAGGCACCATGACCAATAATCCTATTAGCACTGAAGCCCCTAGTGGCCAATTTGAGATCCTTATAAGCAAACTCTTTAGGGGTTTTGATGATTTCTGACTCAAGTGACTCACGCCTCTTCACCTTCTTGGAATACACCCAAATCAATGCACCTGCAAACAGAGCAAGAGCAAAAGCACTAGCAGTGACAACACCAGCAACCGCTCCCATTCCCTGCTTACACAACCCACTGTGGCAAGAAGAGGATTTCCTCTCCTTTTGTGGAGCAGACGGAGGCAACGACGGCGCCGCCGTAGAATCAAAGGTGGAGGTGAAACTCCACCACTCCACATTGTGAACCTCTGTGCTTCCCTGTGTTGACCCAGAAAACCCCACGAACATGAACTCATTCACGTACTGACCCACATCAAGATCCACCTTCAGAATCGGATCCCTGGGCTTCACATTGGAGTACGAGACCCAAACGCGAAACCCTTTGCTCCTCGCATCGTACTCAATCCACGCGTTCACCGAGTCACCGCTCTTGAGATCGATTCCGATGGTCCCCAAATCACCAACCTGGGTGGAAACGACGGTGTTGAGGTCCAACCCGACATGGTTCCCGTTAATGTCATGAAGGTCAACATCCATGAGGGTGTCGAATTCCACGGCGAGGAAGGAGGAAGATGAGCCGCCGAGGCCGAGGAACCCGCCGGGGTCGCCAACGGCGGCGGCGTCTGGCGAGATGAGGAAGGCGAGGCCGCCGCCGACGGATGAGGGGTTGAGGTTGGTGACGGAGAAGGAGAAGAAGGTGGTGAAGCTCGCCGGGAGGAGGCTCCCCGGCTGCCGGAATCTGACCGGGGTGGAGTAGAGTGCCCTGCCGGCGGCGGAATTGGGGACAGCAGGGTCGCCAGTGAGGCTGATGGTGTTGTTACTGGTGAGGTGAGCATCGCCGAGAAGCTTGAGTGTGCTCAATGTTATGGTCGCGAAGTCGAATTGTGTGGCGGCGCCGGCGAAGAAGAAGAAGACGATGATGGAGATCATGGGAAGTGATGATGGCATTGGTGAATTGTTAAGGAAACAGTGAGAGTGATGGATGGATGGAAAGGTTAAGAATAAGAATATAAGATAGATTTTCTGCTTCACATTCGCAGGTTGTAAGAGAAAGATGAGTTAATGTTTTTGCTATGTTATTGTTATGTACTTATGTTTGTTTGGCTTTGAATTTTAGAAGCAATGATGGAAAGCATGGCAGAAAATTCCAAACGGGGAAGTGGAGAAAACAGGTGGATAGCACCATTGCAGGCATAGTTTCTTGCTCTCACAACGGTTATTTCTTTCACTTTCTATAGACTCAGAGAGAACAACAGAAACTATTGAAAAAATGTCATGCATATCAATGTCTCTTAAACTTTTGTACATAACTTTTAATTAATTAGCCTGGGTTGTCTAAATGACCCATGGTAATATTTGGGTTAAATAACCCATGATCTAGATGGACCAATCATATTCAAGATAATTAATTGAAATTTTTATATTTTATTAATCAATTTATTTATGGTTAAATATGTTTTTGTCCCTAACTTATACACATAAATATAAAATGGTACCTGAAAAAAAATATAAAGATCTAAAGTCCTTGAAAATTTTATTTTTATCTAAAATGGTTCCATGTGGATTTTTTTACTTCTAGTTTGGTCCCTCAAAAATTTATTCCATCAAATTAAGTCCTCATCTCCTCATAATTATTTCAAAACCTAGAAATTCATATCTTCATCTCTAAAACTCCTCCATCTTCTTCATCTTCAAAACCCAGAAATTTCATTCATCTTCCTCCTCGTCCCTCTCCCACCAAAACCATCATCACCACCCAAACCTTTGTAACATCCCTGATTTCACCTGCTTAGGTAAAGTCTAACTAAGGTTATAACTGAAATTTAATAACTAGATATTTAAGTTTGAGAATAAATTCTATAAGCAATTTTAATATAATTTCTTAATTTATAATTAAGAATTGAAATAAAAGAAAAAGAAATTAAAATAAAAGATTAAAATTATACTTAGTTTCTTAGTCACTTAAATTTATCAAAAGTTGTCTTAAATTACACTTTATAATCCTATAAAGCTTCTCATAATATTTAGAACTTTAATCTATATTCCTCTTAATTTTCCTATAGCTCTATGTAGATAAATCCTACACTACTTAAATCAACTAATACCCACTCTTATAATATGTGGCAAAGCCACAATTCACCAGAGGCTGAATAACCTCTTCAGCCCCTCTCTCTCTCACACGTAAGTCCCTTCTTCCTCTTCTTTCTTTATTTTCTTTCACCCCACGCACACAATCTTCTCTTCTTATTCCTTCTTCTTCTTCTTCTTTATTTTCTCCTCTGAATAGGCCAACTACAGCTGCCAATCATCTCCATTTCATGACCTGCAATCACCTTCTTCCACTCCATTCCTCTATAAATAGATGGTCATGGTTCTTTAGCTCTTCACACCATCAATTCCCTTCAATTTTCTCTCTCGTTACTCTGCCTCTTTCCTCTTCCTCACTTCTGACGCTTTTCCTTCCTCTATCTATCTCTTTATCTTCCTCATACGTTCCTAAACTCAGAAGCCATGAAGCTTTCCTCCCATGACAGCCACCATAATGTTCAAACATCACCAAATCTGTCTCTCTTTGATTATATCACAAAACATGTTCAAATCCCTCTAAAAAATTGATATTCATGTTCCTGGATGTCCAAATATGGGATCTGGAAACTTTGGCGAAGTTCTGGGCTTGTTTGGGCTGTTTTTGGGTTTTTGTTCTTCGCTGTTCATCGTGTTCTTCCTCACCACCGTGCAGTCCAGATTCCGGCAAGAATCATCAACTTAAAGCGCGTTTTCTACCTCGTCCGACCTCCGATTAAGACGATTCCAAAGCCTAAGTTCTTATGGAAGATAGGAGAATCTAACCATGTGCCCAGATCCGACCACCGCCTCCTCCGGTCATCTTCTCCGCAGACCTTCGCCGGGAAATTCATAACTTGCCCAGAAAAATTCCAGAACTTGTATTCTGTAAGTTCTCGATCTTCTGAGATCATTTCTAACCTCAGATTCTTCATTAGATGATCAAAAACATGATTTATCTTACTCAGAATTTGTGCCTTTAGATTTTGAAGGAAAAGACTCAATTTCCTCCTTCTCGGCCTCACCATCTTCAAAGAGGAGATGATGATCACGAAATCACACCTCTGTCCTGTGAGTATGCTTATCTATGAGGTTGTTTCTGAAGTAAAAATTAATAAGAATCATGAAATAAGTGATTTTGGGCTAAAAACCTATGTTCAGCAACTTTGAATTGAGAATAGATTAAACTTAGATGAAG
This sequence comes from Lotus japonicus, assembly GCF_012489685.1. Classification (NCBI taxonomy): domain Eukaryota; kingdom Viridiplantae; phylum Streptophyta; class Magnoliopsida; order Fabales; family Fabaceae; genus Lotus; species Lotus japonicus. Next base: position 9,433,416 of record NC_080046.1, read on the forward strand.
ATTTAGGGGTTAAGTCAATAATAAAAGTTGTAGGGAAAAATATGAAGAAATTGATTCTGAAGTTAGATTTTGAAAAAGTTGAAAAGTGATTTTTGATAAGTGATTTTTGGGTGGTGATGATGGTTTTGGTGGGAGAGGAAGGAGGACGAGGAAGATGAATGAAATTTTTGGGGTTTGAAGATGAAGAAGATGGAAGGGTTTTAGAGATGAAAATATGAATTTTTAGGTTTTGAAATAATTATGAGGGGAGAAGGACTTAATTTGAAGGAATAAATTTTTGAGGGACCAAACTAGAAGTAAAAAAATCCACATGGCACCATTTTAGATAAAAAAAAATTTCAAGGACTTTAGATCTTTATATTTTTTTCAGGTACCATTTTATATTTATGTGTATAAGTTAGGGACAAAAACATATTTAACCATAAATAAATTGATTAATAAAATATAAAAATTTCAATTAATTATCTTGAATATGATTGGTCCATCTAGATCATGGGTTATTTAACCCAAATATTACCATGGGTCATTTAGACAACCCCAATTAGCCTTAAATAAGTTTATCATCTCTACAAAACACATTGTTTTTGTTTTTTTTTTCCTTGAAAAATATTGTTTTATGTTTAACATTCACAAATATTACATGTTTTAATTTTAGTCATTGAGGTCACATTTTCCATCCATCCCAAACGGAAAAGCTTTGTTGGGAGAGTTGAATTTTGAGATTTTCTACCTTCATGCCGTTTTACCATATGTGTTTTCATTGACTAATCAATTTTTTACTTGAATACGCCTTAACTCTAAGTCTACTTGAATATTCAATTTGTATAATAGTATCTGGTTTTTTATGTTTCGATGTAACAAGAAAATAGTCTTTCGTTTTTTAGGCTGTAACTTGCTAGTGGGTTATATGAGTGGCAAGTGATTGTTTGGTTATGAGTAACAGAGTATGGGCTTGTTAGTGAGTTTCTTGTATTTGGTTCTTGTTTTGCGCATTAGACGGTTTTCTGTCAAGGTTTGCAATATTTATCAATCCTTGGGCATTTTATTGGCCATATCGGTTCTTTAGGCCTTTTATCTACAATGTAGATTGTAACTTGTTGCGATTTTGTACATTATAGTATTTTGTAAGATCGTGCCTATCTATTTATATATTATTTTTAAAAATAAAAATAAAAATAAAAAAATTTAGAATTCTTAAATTACTTTTTTTGAAATTCAAAATAAATTTTTTTTTTCAATCATAATTGATTTCTAAACTTGGATAATTTTTTACGTATATTTAATAATAAGTATTTATATAAATAAAACTGCATAGAATGTCTCTTAACGCATCGCACAAGTTAATGTACAAGTCAAAATAACAATTGTTAGAAATAAATATTTTTTAGATATTCTTTTCATTGACTAATAAGTATTCTACTTGAATACGTCTTGACTTTAAGTCTTTTTAATACCCCTGACTTTCGTGCAGTTTTACCGCAGGCGTTTTCATTGACTAATAAGTATTCTACTTGAATACGCCTTGACTTTAAGTCTTTTTAATACTCCCTGACTTTCGTGCAGTTTTACCGCAGGCGTTTTCATTGACTAACCAGCATTCTACTTGAATACGCCCTGCCTCTAAGTCTTTTTAAACCCCCACATCATTCATCATTTGCATCATACACACTCTCCTATGTTTTAGAGGTGATTAAATCTCAGATTTTTTTCTTTTTACTACACTTTCCTTGATTGCAATAACATCGATGTTCCTCCGTGAGATCTAGCTCGAAGTTTTTGCTGTGAATTTATGTGTTTTCCTCAAATCATTTAGTTGATTAACCTGGTCTAGTCGGATATTGAAAAACTTTCACTTGTTATGACTGTAGAACTGGTATTTGAGAATTGAGTTCTCAATGAATACTTATTTTCAAAAGAAAGTCATTTTGGAGTCTCTTTCCCCCTCCGAGTATCTATATCACTCTCTGTATGTGTGTGTGGATTTGATTAGGAGAAATAATCTAATCCAATCTTATTTTCTCTATTTTAAGATATTTAATTTTTTTTAAAGAAAAATACACTTTATTTAAATTTGTATAATAGTCTTTGGTTTTTTGGGTTGTTTGTTTTTGGGTTGTAGTGGGTTATGTGAGTGGCAGGTGTTTGTTTGGTTCAGAGTAAGGAAGTTTGGGCTAGTTCGTGAGTTTTGGTATCTGGGTCTTGTTTTGGGCTTTAGATGATTTTTTTGTCAAGGGGTTTGCGATAATTGTCGATCCTTGGGCTTTTTTCTTAGCCTTTTCGGCGTTATATTTTTTCGTGGTTGGGGGTTTGGTTCAATTTACATTGGAGATCGTAACTTGTAGCGACTTTTTACTTTATAATATTTTGTAAGTTTGCGCCTATCAATTTACATATCATTTTTCTTTAAAAAATAAATTTTCAATTTTTTTAGAATTCTTAAATTACTTTTTTGACCACTTATAAAAAATTACTTTTTTTTACTTTCAAAATAAAAATATGTTTATATTTTAATTATAATTGATTTCTTAACTTTTATAATTTTTTATGTGTATTTAATAATAAATATTTATATAAATAAAACAGCATTGAATGTCTTGTAACGCATAGTACATGTTAATGTACTAGTCAAAATAACTAATCAGTCTTCTACTTGAATACGCCTTTAACTCTCAGTCTTCTCAAACCCCTACACCGTTCATCACTACACACTCTGCTATGTTTTAGCTGTGATTGTTTTCTCTTAATTTTTGTATTTTTTTCATTACAGTTTCCTTTATTGCAACAACGTCATTGCTGCTCCGTGAGATCTAGCTCAAAGTTTTAGTTGCGAATTTTCAGGTAAAGTCTAACCCTTAGTTGGGGCATTATATTTATATGGTTTCACTACAAATATCCACTTGCGTATATGCTCTTGGTTTGAATTGAAGTGTGAATATATGTTGTTTTCTCAAATCATTTAATTGATCAATGTCGTTTGGCTCTGTATATGAACATGTATCATTAAAGAAGAAACAAATTGAGACATTTTCACATTTCCGTTGTTTGCAAAAAATTAGCCGGTTTATTATGAGAATTGAGTGATGACTTCATCCTGGTGGAAGTTTGTGTATTTATATTTGGTTCTTAACAACTTACTGCAGATAAATACCATACAAGATCGGTTGGTCTTTTGTTGTTATTATCAAATTCAATGGCGCCAAGAAAAATTCACTTGCATCAAGGGAAGAATCCACTCGATGCTTATCGTAAGATTTTTTTTTTCTTTTCGTTAAACTATTACCATGCAATGCTTTTAAATGGTTGTTGATCACTTGCAAATTTTAAAACTTATGATACTATTTTATTTCACTAAAAAATCACTTACTGAGATCATTTACTCTCACAAGGAGGAGCTTCGATTTAATGTATTGAAAATGATATATTTATTTACATGACATATTGTGTCGACTAACTATATGTATTTTCTATTGTGGTACCAAAGGGCCAAAAATTGCCATAAACACACTTTCAAATTCATTAGTTTTAAAATATATTAACTTCCTCAAATTCTTTGCTTTTGAACAGCATTTGAAGCTTTTTCATTCGGCTCATGGAAACCCGCAAAGTTCATAAAAATTGAATCAGGAAATGTGACCTTACATTTTATGGATGATGATGAGATGGCTATAAAGAATGGCTACTCAGACATGCGAATAAAGTCAAGGAAGGCTTCTTTGTCTGATTGCACCTCTTTCTTACGGCAAGGGATTGATGTATGTGTGCTATCAACCTTTCAAAGTGATAATTCAGATCAATTGAAATCCAATCCTGTAAGTTGAGGCTAATTAGCACTAGTTTTTATTTGAACTATAATTTGTTAGCATTTATTATGATTTGGAATGTGTAAGGAATATAATTTATAATAATTCATTGTGTTTTTACTCAACAACTTACTGCATTTTTTGTTGGTAAACTTGCTAAACAACATTCATAGCTTTTCAAGGCACCCATGGTAGAAGATGTTAAACACACCTTTAAGCATTTGGCGTAGTTTATTTAGAAAATATATTAGAGTCTTTGTGAACAAATAATTCAGAATTATCCCAATTGTTTCCATTCCTTCAATACAAAAATTGATATTCAACACAAGGTAAGCACGTTTATTCAATGTCCATGCATTACATCCAGCATGCTCTTGTTTGAGAAAATGTAAAAGAATTATAAGAGCATCAGCTCTTTGTGACATGTCATCTGAAGTAAAGTTTTTTAATTGTTGCAGAAAATGAAGTTTCTCCACGTGGCAAGCAACTTTGTTCCAAAGTTTCTTTCTAGAGAAACTTTGCTCAAAGTTTCTCTTCTAAATTTAATGATTAAAAAATAATAAAAAAACAAATAAAAAAGCAAATAAATATGTAACTGGATTTACAAGAAAGTAGTGGGGGTATATTGTGGGGTTCATTTAAGAAATTTTTTAGAATTTCTGGATTGGAGTAAAAAGTAAGTAGAGTTTATTAAAGTGGTTTAAATGATGTGACATTACCAAAATTTAAATTAGAAACTCTAATGAGTTTCTTGGATAATGATGGTCTAATATGATTTTTTTTTTGTGTTCAGAGTATTTACCGTCGACACGAATGATTAATCCCTTAATTATAGGTGCTTGCACTCATTGGTTAATGATTGACTACAATATGTACTTCAAAAATGTGAGATAATTGAATCCCAGATTCCTCCAACATGTTAAATTTTGACGATATAAGGTGATACTTTAATTAAGGCGTATTTTGGTTAATCTTGAGAAAGTGTACGATGAGTGGTTTAATTTAGAGAAATTTTAAATTATTTAATCCAATTGGTAATTTCCTAACTTAAAGTTAAAATATTTAAAATTCTATAATTATTAATTAATTATAGAAGAAATTTTAATTATCCGATCAATCGCAACCCTCTGCTCCCTCCTGTGGCGGTGCCTCCTCTGCCTTGCTCCTTCAGATGGCTCTAGAAACAACGGCGTCGTGGGTGCAAATCGGAGCAATTAGAGGTCGAATGAAGAACGAAAACTCAACCCAAAACCCATTTTTTAATTCACTTTCAAGGTAATATTGTGTCAAGGAAGAAGGGAAAGCCAGATAGTCGATTTTTCTTCCTGTTTTGAACAAATTGAAATTCACAAAATCTGTAACTGATGATGAGTGATCACATGTGTTTGACTTGAAATTTACTATGATTTTCTGTGAATTCATGTTAGGCTAGAAATTTGAATTTAGATTAAAAATTGTAACTTCAAATGATGTGTTAGCCAAAATGAATATAACATTTTAGTCCATTGGAAAGTTACCTTTGTGAGAGATTAGTTTTTGCTTGCTCCTATTAGATCATCATTGTGATTATTCTTAATATCTTTGTTTTTTCGCATTACTTGGCGTGTATCTCCTTTAAATTGAGAGTAGTAGTTTCAGGGACATTAAATCTGATTTTGTCTCCATTTTTTAATTGCAGGTCTGGGCTGATGCTAAGATAACTTCCGTAGACCGAAAGCCCCACAAGCCTGACTGCTCGTGTGACTATTATGTGAATTTTTATGACAATCAAGGAGATTTGGATTTCCCACTCCAAGTATTAGATTTGCCACCCAGCATTTTAAAAAAAATGCCAGGAGTACCCTTCGAAACATAATCTTCCGAAATATGTTATGTTCAAAAGATAAATTTCCGAAACCAACAATATTTCAGAAGATTAACTCCCGAAACTATTATTCACAGCAAACGTTGGTTTTTTAAGATTCGGATCATTAAGATCCGAAACCAATCAAAATCAGTTTCGGTAGATAAACTTCCAAACCTGTTTAACAGATGCACACACAGTAGCAGAAACACAAACCAGATACACCTCAATGAGAAGCAATGAAGATACACAAATAAAGCAATTGAGAAGCAATGAAGATACACAAATAAAGCAATTGAACCACATTATGAATCAAAATACCTTAAATTAATAATTAGAGGTCTTAAACATAGTCTTGAACATAGGAAAATTTACATAAATCTCATTCATTGACACCAATTTACAAACATCAATCATTAGTCTTTTGTGATGTCTATGTAGTCATTCACATTTGGAACAAGAGGTCCACCAATAGCAGCCCTCCAAGCAGTGTGTTCAAGCGCAAATCTGGCCATACGGTCTTGATATGGGTTAATCCATTCGGTCGTGGGTGGTAGGACGTTGTATGGCCATTGGGGAGCAATATACGGAATAGGATGTCCATGCAACAACTTAAGCTACATTTGAGAGAGTATAACAATAAAATTAGATAACTAACATAAATTATCTAGCAATAAAAATAAATTAGGGTACATAACAAAAGATATACCTGTACAAAGTGGTTGGGCACATGGCCAACAACTATAACTGTGTGTACCTCTGGTGGGGCGCCTATCAATGGAAGGTAAGTGTAACTTGATTTTTCCGAAATGGAGATAAATACCACCTGAAACCTTGTAGCAATGAGATACCCCATCTCCGGTAAGTGCATCCATTTGTCGTCAATGGCCATCTGATCATGAGGGAGGGTGAGACGAAAGTGCAAGGCCTGAACTATATCAAAACCCCACATGGTGTTTTATAAATACTGATGCCGTTCGAGTTCTTCCATCAACTTTTCCCTAATCGAATGCCAACCATTCTGCCCTTCCGGATGTCCCAGCAATGCAGCGACCGCTCTATAGCCACAATTACCATCTCCATCAACATCTATCACTTCATCTATATATGGTAGGAAAAAAGATGGCAAGTACCCCAAGTAGATGCTGGGGGGTGGAGACTTCCCGATAGAGTTCTTGTTCTTTGACTTACTAGCTTGTGATGAACGATTCCTGGACCGTATAGTTGGTGGAGGACATTTGGCAAGCGTAGGTGTTGCGTTGCTCTCATTAAGTTCCCAATGTGAAGGCTCCCGCCTCAAGGATCCTATTGGTTCACGTGTAGGTGGCTTACTCCCCTTGGCTTTGGATGACTGCTTGGTTTTTATCTTCACTTCAGGAGGACATAGTGAACTACTCTGAGGACAATACAACTCTTTAACCTTCCTCCTCAATATACTTTGGCCTGCATCATCCAGAGTACTGTAATGAGCAACCAAGGCCTCAATGTCATACTAAATGTCTCCACGGTTTGAGGTTTGTCTATCCGGAACAGGCACTTGTTCCCAAGAAAGTATCTTCCAGAACGGATCCATTGCCTTATACGGAATTGAAGCATAACTCTGAAGTGCACAAGCGCAGGGTAGTCCATGAGTGACTTTCATCAAGCAACCACATACCTCATCCTGACCCCACCCTCTGTTTTGTTCATCGTGCATGAGTTGAAGGGCTTTTTCAGCCACGAACCCCCTTACATTCACATACATTTTAGACTTGAAACGGTGCTCTACAATGTTAATGCTGCGCTCAAAAGATGCTACAATTTCATTGTGCCTCACAGTTGTCAACCTATCCACTGCATCCCATGAATCGCACAAGTTACCCTTGCTGTTCCTTAGCATCTTCTTGAAGGCTGCATGTGCACTTTCAGCCCTACATACAAATATTGTAACTCTGAATTACCCATTTTCAAACATGAAACAATAAATGAAGTCGTTTAACAAATGTAAAACATATCACAAGTAATAAACTGTGTGTATTACCTGTTACTTGTTGTGTTTCCAAAATGCATCACATTGCTTGTCCATGCCTTCACAAACTTCTCCTTGTGAGTTAACCATGTCTCAGAAATGTACTTTGTGAACTTTGGGTGATCTTTACCCATGGCACACATGTTCCTCCATTCCTTCTCATATTGTTGCTATGTTTCCGCATTCACCAAATCTGTCCATTGCTCCATTACTATATCTTTGAAATCGTCTTTGGCAACCCACAATTTGCACTTTGCCTCAACAGCCTTCTTTATGTGGAACAAACATAATAAATTGCAAGAGGTGAGAAAAGTTTGCGAAACAGCATTCATTAAAGCCAATTCTTTGTCAGTGACAATAACACCAGGTAATTTGACAGGGTCGGCAAGCAGAGACTTCATGCAGTCCAAGGCCCAAACATAGTCATGTGTGCGCTCTTGAGTCATGTAGCAAAATGCTATGGAGAAAGTCTTACCAGTAGAAGTCAAGCCAACCATTTCAAGCAAGGGGATCCGGTATTTATTTGTCTTATACGTGCAATCCATGATGACCACATGAGGGAATGTGTTGAAGAGTTTGATAGCATCAGGATGAGCCTAGAAAACATCTATAATGACATCCGAATCGTCAGCTTGTCTTTCAAAGTGAACATAGTTGGCTTCTGTCAGCTTCTTCATCAAAAATTGCATTTCTGTCAATGGTCCCTGTGCTTCTTTCTTGATTGTTTTGCAGAAAGTGTACACTTGAGTGATTGTAGTCAAGTTACCTGGATTTTGTTCCTTCAAAGCCAGTAGTATGTGTCTCGGTGCAACCCAAGACTTATGCATAGTTGACAACTGCCCTTTCTCTTCCCCCGTTAGTCGACCAACGTAGGAGTGGCCAACTAGTGATCTAGCTGGTTCATGGTTGTGCTTCCCCCACATGACTTTCAGCCACCAATTTCTATCACCCTCCGTAGGTTGTCCTTTTAGTGTAAAAGGACAATTGCACTTTTTTGATCCGGTGGTGTTGTACTTGAACGTTTTCGGGTCCTTGTAGGGCACGTACACACCATTCCTCCCGCACAACAAAATAACTTTTATAGCTCCGCCTTTTGTTCCTTTGTTGGACCTTCCGATCACTATCTCGTATCCATTCTCCTTTCCAACATTCCGTACCCAATTCAGAAGGTCATCACGTGTATCAAATATCTGTTCGAAAGTAAGACATATCATATCTATCACTTCAGATTCGCTAAACAATACTGTCATACTATATTCAATTAATAACTGATCAGTTGTAAATAAATGTGTGGCATCCACACTTATAGTTGGTGGCACAAACGGAGTGATACTTGTAGGCTCAACATTCCCAGCATCATATGCAGCTTGAAGCAGCACTGCTTCATAAAAAATGAATGGGTCTGTCATCTGCCTGCAAAATGCCACTGCCACTGGTTTAATTATATAGTTTCGGCAGTTTATGTTCCAAAGCAATTCGGCAGTTTATGTTCCAAAGCCATTCGGCAGTTTAAGTTTTTAAACCTCTTGGAACTATAAGTTTCGAAACATATGTGCAGAGATGAAGCACGGTACAGAAATAAAGAACATACATTAAAATAAAAAATGTGGTGGGAAATTTAATCATTTGTATGTAAATCTGGTGGGAGAGAAAGAGAACTTACCAACCAACAACCTTGAAACTTGAAGATCTGGAACTTGGTGGCACAATGGAACAATGGTGGTGGCACAATGGAACAATGGTGAAATGGTGGTGGTGGTGTCTTGTGGTGGTGGTGGTGGTGCAATGATGGTGGTTGGGAAGAAGGCAGGAAGAATAAAGAGAGAAGTAGAGAGGGTTGGTGGTGGAGGAGGGTAGTAATAAATCAGTAGAGTAGTAGGATAGGTGGAGGAGTGTGGGAGAAGTCATGGTGGCAGGGTGGCAGACTTGTGCACCTTTAATTTCGGAACTTTATGTTCTGAATGATTCCGGTGATTTATATTCCGAAACAGTAAAAATGTAGATTTGCCACCCCTTATTTATAAGGTTTTGGAACTTTATGTACCGAAAGGTTTTGGAACTTTATGTTCCGAAACCGTTCGGAAAGTGAAACTTATAATGTCTAAAAACTGATGTTGTACCAGAATATCACCGGCTACAATTTCTTAATTGAAAAACTAAACTCAGAAATTATGAAATAAAAGTACCGGTGATCATAAAACTCATAAATTATGAAATAATAACGTGAAATACGTAGTCAGAAACTCATAAAAGTACTACAATAATGTCAAAGCCAAACTCAGAAACTCATAAAAGTACTAAACATAATGTCAAAGCTAGTCACTATCCCCTACCCCTACGGCCTCCCCTACCCCTATGACCTCCCCTTCCTCTATCGCCTGCCCTGCCTCTAACTCTGGCTCTGACGCCTAGTCTCTCAGCAGCAAAAGCAACGCCTTGGGTCCCGGCCAAGTTTCGGAAGACCTCGAGTGCCCGATCAACTAAAGTGCGGGAGACTGAGTCTAATGAGGGAGCATCATCAACCTCGAGTGACTGCTCAAGCAAATCCACACCCCTACGCAGAGCAGCCTGAAAATAAATAAATACACATGTTAGTAAATGACATACACAAAATCGCAAGTGTAAAAGAAAATAGTTTTCATACTTACAACGGCACTGAGTTCCGCCCTCTTCGTATCCGGGATGATGAACCGATGAGATACCATGCTGTACCACTCAATGTAATTTGACGATGTCTGTCCACCTACAGTAGCAGGGACGCCCTCAGGAACTAGGTACTGCTCATAGGCCGCGAACGCTGCATCAACATCCTCAGCACCAGGAGATCTCTCCATCACGACAGAAGGGTGCCTCGGGACGGTCTGCACGGATCCAAACTGCCACAACACCCGCTCCGGAAGATGAGGTCGCACAGCCGGCCCGTAGGGAGTCCGGATGTATCCCGAGAACAAAGCCCTCGCATCCTGCGGTCGCACAGACCTGTGCGCCTCATATGGAGTCCAGATGACGTCAGCTGACGTCATCTCATCAAATAGGACTCGCCTCTCCTGCAACCTAGCATGGCCTGTCCGTGACTCAATCCACTTGCACGCTCTAGGCTCGGTCTCCACGTAATCCCGGTTTTGATACCGGCGCACAAGGGCGTCAGGGAAGTGCTCGTAGGCCCATGCTAACAACAAGAATGTGTAACCGCTCATCTGTCTGGTAGCGCTGCGTGAGGACCGACCAAGCTGGTCGTACAAAGTGGCAAGCGCAATGGCGCCCCACACAAACTCATGCACCCGATCAAGATGCTCCAGCATGCCAATCCAGTGGATCGTGGTGTAGTGTCCTCCACTCTTGCAGGCGAACAACGTCGCGCCGAGGAGATTCAGTAGGTACAACTTGGCTGCATGGTGGTACCGCCTCTCTACATTGCAGAAAACAAACAGTTATCATGAAGTAAACTGGAATAAAAAAAAGAGACAAATTAAATAATTATTAAAACAAACCTGTAACAAAGACCTCATAACTCTTCTGCAAGAAGCAGAATCGCAGCCCCTGAGTATTGCATGCATCAAACTATCGCTGTAATCAAAGCTCTGCCCCCCAGCAACCGCACGCAGGTCTCAGCCATCTCTAGTCTACTAAGGGCTGCCGGAGTATAGAACCTCCCACTAGTCGGGAGATGAAGAAGGGCCGACACGTCGTCCAGGGTCACAGTCATCTCCCCGAATGGCATGTGGAAGCTGCTGGTCTCCTCGTGCCACCTCTCCACAAGGGCCGAGACAAGTCCAGAGTCTGTCTCTTGATAACTGGACCTGACGAGATGAAGCAGTCCGGTCGCCTCCACAAGTGTCAGTACATCCCTATGAGCATCGCCCTCCAATGGCATATTCACCAGCTTTAACCCAAAAGTGGACACCAATCAAAAGAAAAGAAATTGGTCAAATCTGATCAAGGAAACACTGATACATATGTATAGATGAAATTTAAGAAACTAGAAATAGGTCATATGCCCATAGAGTAGTTTGTTGGAACAAAAGCCTTATCCCACTAAGTGAGGTCGGCAATATGAATCACACTACCTTGACACAATCTAACCCTTTTCTTTTCTCACAGGGCAAAACTACAAACTCTAGGATTAAACAATCTACAAGAGAGTTGTATTTTCAAAGAGTTGTATTTTTCAAGCAATGGAAATGATCTATATCTATAGTATGTGTGAATCAACTTTTGTATCCTCAGAATGAGTTGTAGAATATAAAAGCAACTCAACTTACAGAATCTTGTATCCAAAATTGATTAGGATTTCAGAATCAATTGTAGAAAGATTTACAAATATGCATTTACACTAGTAGGATTTGAACTCCAAAGCTTGTATAAACTACTAAATCCAAATTGTCTTAACATGATTATGGTTCGTTGGATGAAGAGGATAAGGAAACCGAATGAATAAAGATTGCAACTGGCTGGTTTGGAAGTTTTTGATGAGATAGTGTCATTAGTGTGCGTGCGACCGGAGAATGGTTTGAAAAGGCAAATGATGCATCATAGCATAGCATAGCAGACTGTAAATGTTGTAAATAACAAGCTAGTTAGTTACGGAAGCGTGAGGGAATGAACCAAACTCTACTTGCTTGAATCCCTCTAACCCCACCCCACGAACGCTGAATACCAAAAACCCCAAAATGCAAGAACCCTAATCTACGAAATTTGATGAAGGTAGGGTTCAACTCACCTCTACACTTGATTTCTGACGAAGATGATGAGGCTCGATGATGAGAAACCTCCCCGCTGATGATGAAAGTTGAAGAGGTCGAATGGAATTCGCCGGAATCGCCTCCTTTCAAGGTCGGAAAGTCGAAGAGAAAGAGGATGTCGAAGAGGGAGACGATGGGGGAACTGGTTTGGAATTGAAATGAAATTGAATGGTTTGGAACTGGGAATTATAAAATCGATTAGTTTCGAAACTTAAACTACCGAAACATTTCGAATATTTATCTCCCGTAAAATAACACGGAGGGACATTTTAGTAATTCCCCACTTTAAGTGGGGTGGAAAATCTAAATCTTGGAGTGGGAAATCCAGTTCTCACAATCAAGGTTCCATTGGTTCAGAGAAGAAGACTCTATGCAAGGAGGTCAAAGTAATTGGGTTGGATCAAATTTCCATCTTACAAAAGCTTGGACGCAAAGGCCATGATAATCAGCCATACCAGTGGGATTCATCAGAAGACTGCATTGCCAGATCACTAACGAAGTTGTTCTTAAGAAACTTCGCATGCGACATTTCATGGCTAGTTGTCGCATCTCTCAAGAAGAATGTCTCCTTCTGCGTGAGATCTGTGGACAACAAGATTCTCTACCAAATCTTGGAAACTGATAGTTGCAGCTCTAATGATTATAACATAAGAGCTGTGAACTTCAGACTCGAAGATGGCATATTTTTTTCCCTCTATTTTCGATGTTGATTTCTTTGACACCAAGAGAATTGTCCCTTCAGAACATGATTCCCAAAAAGTGCCACCATCTGTTGAGGGGTTACGGCGTTCCACACGCCGAATTAAGGCACCTGAACGCTACTTGGGTTATGATCTTTGTTCAGGTTCTTTTCGAACTCAGAAATGCAAGATACACAGTGGGAAAGATGATGCAAAGTGGTGCTCTTCAGGACGTTATTATAATCCTACAAGTCGTAAGAAGCATCAGAGGAAGGATTCATCTGATTTGGATGATATGATGGATCTTCAACCTGGATGGAAGGGGCAGAGTTCCAGAAGGGGAACTGAGCGGAAGAGATATCGTTCAGATTATTCAAGAAACATGAATGATGAGGATGAAGAACAACCACGAAGAGGTAGGGCCTTAGATGCAACTGCCTCCAAGAAAATGATAGATTCTTACATGAAGAGCATGAACAAAATACCAACAAAAGAAGAGGCTATTAATGAACAATGGAAGGAAGCAATAAACTTTAGGAAAGACAAGGATACAAAAAAAAACTCAAACAGAGGAGGAGGAGGTAAAAATATCTGAAATGGAAATGTTATGGAGAGAAATGGATGAGGCAATGACAGAGATTTATCTTGAAAAACAAACAGAGGAAGGATTCTTCCCTCTCTCTTTGTTCTCTGTCTTTTATTCGTCGAAAAATATGATGATTTATGATTCTCTGATGAACTTGATGATAACTGATATCTTATGAATGTTGCATGAATTTCAAGAGAGATGATTTCCTTGGTGAAATAAAATAAAGAAAAAGGATGAATTTATCCTAAGGCATCAAGGTAACCAGAGTCAAGGGAGGGCTAGTCAGTGTGATAGGAAAAAAGAAGAGAGAAAAAGAAAGTGGGTAGAAATGAGGTGGAAGAGAAAGTGAATGTGATTTGTGTTTGTAATATTTTGTTTTTCTTTTTATTTTCCATGGCTTATTCTGTTCAACCTATTTATCAAACCAGGGTTCAAATGTTGCTGCTTCAACTCAGACTAAGGAAGAGTCTACCGTAACATGTAAACACAATTATATAGTGGATGAACAAATTGGAGAACGTTGCACGAGATGCGGCTTTGTGAAGACGGAGATAAAATACATTTTTCCACCTTTTGTAAGTCAAGTTCAAAACTTTAGTAGAACCTCGACGTGTGATTTCTTTATTGCGTAGTTAAAACTCATACCCAATTGTTGACTACAATCTCTTGATTTTGTTAGATATTCTGAGAGGTACACAGCTCGAGAGCTTATTTATAAGAGTATTTATAAAATTTATTGAAGTGAATTCAAAAGAGTTTATTAGATATAAGCGCTTCTTTAAACATTAATACAAAAATTAGATCAAAATAAGTTAATTTTTTTTATAGATAAATCATTAACTTACCCAAAGAAATGCTTAACTGCATGTTTGTTTTCCAATTTATATTTTAATTTTGTGCCGTCCATTGTTTGGAAGTTGGAAATCCCACTTCCTGATATACGTGAAAGGAAGAAATTGCTCTGTAAATTTCAAATATTAAATTATGTTTATGTAAATTTTTAACAAACACATCCTAAATTGTTTCAGTAAAAGATAAAGTCAAAGCATTTCAAATAAACTTCATCTGAAAACCTTGTTCATATTGGCAGATGGAACGCCGGTCATGGAGACACGAGGAGAGGCAATGCATTGGTGAAGAACCAGAGCTGATGGCTGATGATGGTGATGTTGATCTCCATTTGTTCCCTACTCCTGCTGCTTGTGATGAGCCTATATCTAATGAAACTAACAACGTTTGGGCATTGATTCCTGAACTTAGAGAAAAGATGCACCTCCACCAAAAGAAAGCTTTTGAGTTTCTTTGGCAAAACATTGGAGGGTCCATGGACCAAGGACTTATGGAAGCACAATCTGAAAGCAGAGGCGGTTGTGTGATATCTCATTCTCCTGGAGCTGGAAAAACTCTTCTCATGATTGCGTTTCTTGTTAGCTATTTGAAGTTATTCCCACAGAAGAGACCCTTGATCCTTGCTCCAAAAACTACACTTTATACTTGGAACAAAGAATTTATCAAGTGGCAGATTCATGTGCCAGCGTATCTAATTAATAGTCGTAAAGACCAGAGAAATTTCAGTGAAAAAGCATTGGCTCTTCCTGGACTTCCAAATCCCAATGAGGATGTCAAGCATACTTTGGATTGCCTTGACAAGATACAAAAGTGGCAAGCACACCCCTGTGTTCTGGTCATGGGGTACACATCATTCTTATCATTGATGAATGAGGATTCAAAGTTTGAACACAAGAGTTACATGGCTAAAGCATTGAGGGAAAGCCCTGGGATTCTTATCCTGGATGAAGGACACAACCCTAGAAGTACAAAATCAAGGTTGAGGGAAGCGTTGATGAAAGTGGAGACAGAACTGAGAATACTACTCTCTGGCACATTATTTCAGAACAATATCTGTGAGTACTTTAACACACTCTGCTTGGCAAGGCCAAGGTTTATCCACGAAGTGCTGAATGTGTTAGATCCAACATATGTAAGGAGTGAAGCAGAAAACAAAGCTCCCCATATAGTTGAGTCACGGGCTAGGAAATTCTTCCTAGATATCATTGGGGCAAAAATTGACTCGGGTAATGCTCATGAGAAGATGGAGGGCATAAACATGTTGAAGAGCTTCACTAGTGGTTTCATAGATGTTTATGATAGTGAGATTGCAGATAGTCTTCTACCTGGTTTACAAATTTATACGTTGCTGATGAATAATATTGAGAAGGAGAGTGAGATCTTGCAGAAACTGCAGAAGAAAATGAATCAGAGTAGTGGGTACCCTCTAGAGGTAGAGTTTTTGATAACCCTTGCATCAATACATCCATGGTTGATCACAACAACAGAATGTGCCAAAAAGTTTTTCAGTTTGGACCAATTGAAGCAGCTAGACAAATGCAAGGATGATATGAAAATATGGTCAAAGGTGAAATTTGTTCTGAGCCTTGTTTTACGTGTTACGAAGAAGGAGAAGGTTCTTATATTTTGCCGCAACCTCGCACCAATGTGGCTTCTTTTGGAGTTATTTGAGAAGTTCTTCATATGGAAAGAAGGTAAAGAAGTTTTAACACTTCATGGGGATCAAGAGCTGTTTGAACGTGGGAAAGTTATAGACAAGTTTGAGAACCGTGGTGGAGCCTCAAAGGTACTCCTTGCTTCGATCACTACTTGTGCTGAAGGTATTATTAGTTTGACAGCAGCATCTCGGGTGATTTTCTTGGACCCAGAGTGGAATCCGTCAAAAACAAAGCAGGCTATTGCACGGGCTTTTCGCTCTGGTCAGGAGAATGCCGTTTATGTGTATCAGCTCTTGGCAGCAGGGTCATTTGAGGAAGATAAGTACACGAAAACTAGTTGGAAAGATTGGGTTTCGAGGATGATTTTCACCGAGGATTTTGTGGAGGACCCTTCCAAGTGGCAAGCAGAGAAGATTGAAGATGATATGCTGAGGGAAATGGCTGAGGTGGACAAGTCTAAATCAGTCCACAAGATACTGAAGAATGAAATGGCATCAACAAATTGAAGGTAATTTCTCTTCTTCCATATCAAAATGTGTGATTTACATATCATATATTCTCTTCTTCCATTAGAAGTCCCTCATTAATGTTAATCTCTTTTCATCGGACCAAACTATAAGCCTAACATACTCTTATAATCTAGAGATGCATTTTGGGTCCAGACTTCCAAATCCATCAAAGTGTAACGTGTGATATTTGCACTAGATCACTTTTAAATTTATTTTATCTAGAAAGAAAATTATTCATCTTGTTTGACATCTACTACTTCTTATTCTTCCACTACTGTAGCTAAAAGAGCTCCTATCACCGCGCGACACGTGTACCACTTTGCTGAATTTCTTTTTTTTTTCCCTTGCCAGTTCCACATACGGTGTCGTTTGCACAGCTTGGTACCATCTCTCAATAACCCTAGATTTCCATCGTTGTTTACCTCTCCCTTCCTACCTGCTCCGCCGTACCATCCCATTTCCTGCTGATATCGTGATTTCTCTTTCAAAGCCTTCCTTTTCTCCGCCGTACCATCCCATCGCGTCAGAGGCTTGCATCATCGCTGACGCTCGCCGTTCCGTGTTGAAGGAGTTCTGCTCTCCGTAAATGGTGGAACCTACCGTATGTCGCCACCTCCCTCCATTCACTGTTGTTTGTTCATCAGCCTTTCAAATTCTAGATCTGAATCCATTTCCAGGGAGGAAATCGCGGATGGACAAGCTGTTGGTCAGTATCTGTATCTGTATTCTCTTCATCTTTTTCATTTAATTTGAATTTTGAGTAAACGTTTTAGATGAAAGTACATATGATAGAGTTGTAGGTATGCCAGTTCAAGTTCTCTATAAATACTCCCTGTGTGAGGATTTTCATTCATTCTGCTTTTCCATATCCATTTTTCTCCTTTGTTGATTTGCTCCTTTGTTAATTGCAGGTTTGGTTAGAGACGGAGATTTGGAAGTATCTTGGAACACTATGATTGGTGTCATGGTTTTGTGCTATTTGAACTACTTCTCAGAATTTTTAAGGTTTGTTTTGACCTTCACGGGCCAAGTGCATCAAAGTTTAGGCCTGTACAGATACAGTCAGGTTCTACACTGGTGCAATGCCAATTTTTAAGGTTATTTTTTGGTTGATGTTATCACTAATTCATTCTCTTTTAGATGATTAATTTACCGCACAACTCAGAAACATTTTCATGTTAACACGAAGCATTTAAGCCTTAGGTGAGGTAACTTTTTTTTTCCTGTCTTCTCTGTCAGGCATATGGAGACTCATCATTCAAAGATTGTAAGCAAGCATCTGAAGAAGCAATAGCTATCATAGTAAATAATTTAAAGGTATAGTTCTTTCACCTTTTTTATGCATTCTGTATAATCTTATAACGTGATATCTAACCCCTGTTAGATAGCTATATCTTATCTCATTTGGCTATCAAACTTATGATAAAACTGGATAAGATTGATTAGCTTGTCCTCTCCATCCTTTTTAATCAACTTTTCTAAAAAAATGTCAAACTTTTATAAAATGCACTGAAGTTAATAACACTATGCTGAACAAGTAATTGGTGGTTATTTTCTTTCTGTGAAGTTTGCTTCATAATTTGACATTTTTCTCAAAACAGGAAAAGTTATTTTTAGATTCTGAATCAACGCAAGTGAGAGCTGAGGCTGCTGTTCAAGCATGAATGATGTGAACCACTTATTTCTTCAACTACTAAAGAATTCTCTGCCATTCATGTTGCCATAGGAGCACAAGATAGTCCCCGAAGTTATCAAAACTGATGTAGTGCAGCAATACTTAAATTGAGTGTATCATGATTGATTATGTTTTGATCTTTCTTCTGCTCATGCTTTCTAGATGCTTTTGTTTTCTTTAATACCTGTTTATGCTTTTTGTTATAGAGTCATTACAGGCAAGTTGCTGCTAATCTTATATGTTTTTTTTTCATGTGATATATGCCTATCACGTCATAGAACTTTGTTCCTTTCCACAGGATTCCAGATTCCATGCCTCTACGCGGAATCATCTATAAGTAGTCCAACATGTTCACACCAGTCTATTATGGCTGCCAGCAAAGTAAGGACAAAAATGTCCTTACATTGTAATTTTGTAAACAATGTCTTTTTGTAAGTTAGTTTTAAATAAACAATGTAATTTATATGTAGTTTAGCTATATAAGTACTGATTAGTTTTCTTTGAAGAACTAAGTTTGTATTTCATATTAATGTTTGCCTGACCTTTTTATTCATCTTTATCTGTATCCCTTTGATTTTTCCACTAAATTTGATTTTTTGAGTAAACATTTTAGAATCAAGTACAATGATGACCTACAGCTGATAGAATTGTAGGTATGGCAGTTGATTTATGCAATTTCTCTATAAATACTCGCTGGGTGGGGATTTTCGTTCATTCTGGTTTCCATATCACTTTTGCACCTTTGTTTAACCATTTGTGGATTTCCATTGATTTATTAGAAGTCCTTAACTGTGAAATCTAATGAAATAATTAAATCTGTGTCTGTTCAATTTTTAGGTTAGTCTCAATGGTGAGGGGAATAACAATTTCACTGAGAAGGGATCAAAGTAGGTACAATGGTTTATGTTCACATGATCTGGACAGAATCTAATGAAATGATTAAGTACATATGCTGCTTCAGTTTTGTTTCCTAAAGAATTATCTTATAATTATGTGTGGTGTTCCAAATCTTTAGACTTGATGAATTGTTCTTATCTAATAAACGGGTTTGAGATGCCCTCAAGGTTCTTGATGCTGCTGATATTGATAGACCAGAAGCTTTATTGGGAATGTATGCACGTATCATGGCTTTTTCTGTAATTTACATTTTTCCATTTATTTATCAACGTTTTCTGTTTATGGCATTAGCTGATTTTCATATAATATGCTATGCAGAGTTGAAATATACTCCTTAAGAGTTGTTCCCAAAGAGCTATGAGGAAAGCCACAGGGATGGAATAGTGAGTCAAGTCAACTAATCAATTTTTTGGGCTTGCATTGATTTTAATTCTGTTCTTTCACAAATCTTGAGTTATCTTATGGCTTTTCAGCTCTTTCACTTAAGTTAATATGTTCCAAAAGTTTTACTCTTTGATTATTATTATTATTTTTAACTAATGACTATAAATTTTTCGGTCTAAAGAAGTGAAGTATGTTCAGGGGGACAAAAGGATGTGTTTGAAGGGAAGCTATTACTTATTGTTTTAATAAGTTTGTTAAAAGTTAGTTTTACAGTTGTTAGTTGGTAGTTATTAAGTGGTATATACATATATCAGTTATGTTCAGTAGGCAGATTCATTACTGTAAATGCACCTGCTATATGCCTTTATCTAATTCCTCATGTTCCCAATAAAATCCTGAAGTTCATTGATTGTACAAATAGTTACCCTATTAATATTAACATGATGTCCTACTGCTCATAGAGTAATGGGTTTCTCCCTTTAGTATCTATATAAATAATGTCATCTTTTTGTTGTTCTTCCCATCCTGCAACTGCGTTAGTTCTTTTGTCATAGATACTAATATCAATTTATCTTGCGTCTTACCTCTGTTTAGTGATACTCATGTCTTTTATGGCTGGACCTGTGAATGGATATGAAGTGTCATCATTCTGGTATGTTTTGCCTCTCTTTCAATTTCGTTTTGGATAGGAAATCCTATCATGATTTTTATTTCTAATTTGCTTTTCCTTAACATCATTGGTGGACCGTATAAGTCAATGATAAACTTAGACTATTAGTATGATGAATAAATTGTTTCTCTTGCCCATGGTTCCTTTGAGGGTCTTTCATTTCTTGATCAAAGTGAAACAATGGACAACTTAATTGCTTTTTTATTCACCTGTTAGTCCCTCTTTCTTTTGATTTTTCTTTTCAGAGGTGTTTTAGCACATATTGTACAGATATACTTCTTTAGTTTTAATTTGTTTTTGTTATATCTTATGGGTACTGTTTGCAAAACTTTCTTTGCTAACTTATTCTTGATGTGGACCTTATACTTTTGCCATTCTCTTCAGGCTAAGATTGCTAGAGGAGATTTTGGTTATACTTTTGCCATACTCTTTAGGCTAAGACTGCAAGGTGAGACTTTGGTGGATAGCTCTTTATTAAAGAGGTTCAACTTTTACATGCAAGTCCTTTTAAAAGAGTGGATTCCTTATGTGGTTATGTTGTTTCATACTACAAATTTTCTTAAGCTGATATAGGAATGAATTTGTTTACTTCAAGTACTCATAAAGATTCTAACTATTGTTTCCCGGCCGGTACTGGATAGAGTGGTTGTCAAATATAACTTCATTTTTGTTTTGATTTTCACTCTTCCTACGTTAATTTTGAGATCCTCTACTCATGTTATCATGTGACTATATATTGGCATATTATCAGCAATTGGTATATGATCAATTAGTACATTTCACTTCTTAGCAAAGGAGAAGTGAAGGGGTTATTAGTGCAGTAGTTATGAGTATGTTTTGATTGATTGTCAATATGACAAGGAAAAGAGGCGTGTCTCATGTGTGCATGTGCTTGGAGGAAGAAGCCTATTTTTCAACTCATCAATGATGCCTTTAATCTAAGTCTTTCACCCTCCACCATTTTTTTCTCTCTTCAAATTGTGAATTACATTATTTATTGTTTTATTTCCCTGTGTTGGGATTTAGGAGTTTGATTAGCATTTTTTATTGACTTTAAATTAAATTCTATGTTAGAGCCATTACTACAAGAATGAATGAAAAGGCCAAAGATTTATATCATATTAGTGCTTGAAAAGGCCAACCAAATGTTGTCCATCGTTGACAATGGTATTGACATAACCAATGACGGTGATCAATCTATTCCACGAAGTCTTTTTGCAGTGGTGAATGTCTAACTTTCACTACCTAAGAATGCAACCTTGGAAACATTTTCAGTGTATGTGTAATTTATGAATTGAATTTTGTGAAGGTTTACCATGTACCATGGATTCACCTACACATCAGTAAGGCTTTAAATGAATGAAAATCATAGCATTGGAGGACAATAGGCCATAAGAAATTCATATTTCTGAAGCTTCATAATAATGAGAGATTGATTTATTATTTTGCAACATTTAAGATCAAGCCAAAAATTACTTATATGCACCTGTTATTACATTAAAAATTTAGTCCAAAATTATGTTCAATAAAATTGATATCACCTACTAACATGTTGATAGCTTACAAAAACTAGAAGCAAAACATTTACCATCATAAGACTAAATATACAATTAATAAGATAGAATTAAATATACTCTTTCGTAAAGTTCCTTTAACCACCTCAATTTATTGTATTATTGAATGTGAAGTTATGTGTGATGAGTTATGTGTGATGGGTGTATGAAACTGATGCAGTCTTTTAAGGATAGTAATATATTCTTTATACTTTCTGCTCCTAAATGAATTATGTAGTTTGGTTTTTTACTTTACCAAGAGAATAAAAGTGGTAGTGGGGGATAGAAAGAAAAGAGAAAGAAAATATGAGATGTGATACGTGATATATCATGCACTACATTAAAACATTATATAAAATATATAACAAGAACTAAAATTATTATATAATAGTAAATTAAAATTTTATAATATAATTATAATTGTAAAAGTTCATGTTTTTTATTTTTCTATATATTAATCTAAATTTCAAATTCAAAAGTAAAAAACCTGACCATGCATCACAAAGTTTTCATGCTATATTTGTTATTTGTATAATGAAAAAATATTATTTATATTTTCATGCATTACAAAACATCTTATTGATGGCTTTTTTTTATGATTGGTATACATATTGCTATATTATTTTCGAAGAAAATAATAGATATTCCTATTTATTCAGTGAATTTAGAAAAATCTCAAATATGTGGATAATCAATTGTTCGTCATGCGAATGTCTTCCCTTGCCCTTTATTCTATCTTGAGTAAGAGACTTCCTACATTGGATTCACATATTGGGTTCGGTCCCTCCCTACACCTCATGCATAAACGAAAGATTTATAGCACCATGTTTACCCTCGAGTGAATTTGTTTTCCTTAAATTTATGATTCAAAACTGTGAACAAGTTCCTTGAAGACAAAAACCATGTGGCCAAACTGCGAAGCGTTGGTTAATTAATTTGTTGAATTTGTCAAATTCAAAATCTGTAAAATTATTAAGTGAAATACCTATGATAAATATTACTCTTAAAGTAAGGGTACAATGTCATCTATAATAAACAGAAAATGCCATAAGTGGTAGATAAAAATGACTGTTAATTTATTTAATATGACATCAATATGTTTATCTCAAAAGTAGTCTGAATGAATTGTTGAATATATTTCCCATGCATCGCATGGGTAACATCAAAGGTTTTTAACATAGACCATTTACAATGTTATTTGGTTTTTTCTAAAAGGATTAAATTCATCTCTTCCATTTTATAAATCATATTGACTTAATTTTATAACCTTCAAGAAAGGTTAATAGGATTAGTTTATAACAGTAAATTCATAACAGTGTCCCTAAATCACCCTCATTTAAAAGAATATCAATTCAATTTATGTCATTTTTTTTCTCCATATTATTGATCTACTTTCTTTATAACCTACTTTGATAGAAACTAAAACACCCTAATTTTAGAGGGACACGAAACATATTTAACCTTATTTACATTTAAGTTACAGTATAAAAAACTCTCATGGGGTTTGCGCCAAAGAACACATCGACAGGGTGTCAAACACAGTTAACATTTGAAACTCATCTAATTCATATATATATATAAGAGATAAAACATTTCAACATAAACATAAACATAAGATAATAATGACATATAAGTGTTTGACTAATTGAAATTGTATGTCTCAGTAAATACATCATTCTATATTTGACACTTAAGTGTTTAACTGATTAAAGGTAGACATCTTAGTTAATACAACATTAAATCGTTCACATATATAAAATACTCAATAATTGTATTTAACAGTATCATGCATCAACAATTTATCCGTGCATCGCACGGACAAACGGGTATAATACTAGTAGACGTAATTTTGTCACTTTGGTCTTCAGCATATGGAAAAATTGCTTAGAGAGCCAACCCCAAATAAGAATTTGGTTACAATACAATACAAATCAAGATGATAAATGATAATATGAGAGATCCCCGTTTAATTAGCCTCTTTTTATTTGTAATGATTATATATGTGGTATTTGAAGTATGTACTATTTTTCCCCTATAAAGAATGTCCTCAAATTGCACTATAAATTTATGCCCTGGTCCCTGAGTGATTGCTTGTTGAATCTAAATTTCATTGGTATATGTTCATTTTGATATTGGTATTAGTCCATCAACATCCTTTGTAGATTGCATTTGAGTTTTCTGTGAGGACATTGATGCCTGATAAATTCAGACTTGAGCTTCAGATAAGCTTGGTCATTAATTCAAACTCTTTATGACATTCTTTATATTGATACTATACTATAGTGCCTTTCAGAACCATCCACAAAGCTTGGAATTGCAGTCTGCAGAAGGGAACTGCAGCAAAGGAGCAATGGCACTTCTTAATAAGCTAGCTTTGCCTATGGATTGTTTAAGGGACAAAAACAAAAAGCAATTTTAATCACCTTCATGTATTGCTTAAAAATCAATAGTGTACAAGTCAGTGTCATGATATAGTTTGTTTTGCTAGTAAAAAATACTTGATTTTGAGGAATATATATCTATTTATAATATATAATTTCTCAAATGGGAGATATTACATTCATATATCAGCTAATTTATTATTCCATTTCTTCCATCTCACTAATTTACATTAGGGGTGACCTCTAGGTTCAATTGTAACTTATCATTCTCATTCTTTTCATTTGAATGTGTTTAGGGTTCAATTATAAAAAGAAAAAGTGAGTGAGAATAAGATGAGAAAAAAATATGAATGAGAACAAATCAAAATTCTTTTTTGCTTAAATCACCGCATAATAAATATGGGTTAAAACAAGGAGCACTTCCACCATTATTTATAACCAATCATCAATCAATATATCAATATATATATATATATATATATTAAAACAGCAAGGGTTATGAGAACCATTTGCTGATGTGTCGCAACTAGATGCATTATCTTCTCTGGTGCATTCTCACAATGAGTGGAATTCCTATGTGGCTTCCTCTCCTTGCTTCCCTCCTTTCCCTGATTATGTGTCATTTTCTCCTTTATTCTTCTTCTCCAGTCATATTTTACGTGGCACTCATCCACCAATCATATTTCGCTGGTCCCCACCCATTTAGGTGTTTCTCTCCATGATTTTCAAATTGCATCTGTTCATTTTAATTCTTGACTGTTGCATTTACTACTCTCCCGTTTCCAAGTCTCCCTAACTCGAGATTTTCTTCTCCATTCACGCTTCTCCCATTCCAACGACTGCCACCTCAACTGTGTCTAATCAATTTTCTTCCCCTCCACTCCCTTGCCTCCCAGACCTTTCTTTTTATCAATGTTTTCTCATTTCCCGTGATATACTGTTCTCTCCCCTCATCTCCATATCCGGATTCTTTCTCTTCAGGAGAATGAAGAATTTGAAAGAAAAATTCTTTCCCACCCATCATCTCTCTCTTCCCCTCCATATGAAATCGTCCCCCCTCCTCCAAAGGAACCCGCCGCGGTGGAATTACTAGGCTCAGATCTATCTACGCATCCCCAAGATCTGTTTTCTTGATGCGGTTCCATCTCTGGTGAGGAAAGCAAGGTCGATGACTCAATTGGAGAGGTACCGGAAATCTTTCCTCGGCGGAAACCATCCCCGACAGAAATCTCACCGGTGGCCACACACACACGCGCCGATGGCTCTTCCACCCGGGAAGCTCACCATTCTCCTCGGTGCAGGTCTTCAACGCTCACTCTTCTAATTATTTTATAAATTAGTTTTAATTAATGGTGATATCACTTCAGTGAGAATGTTTGTGTGACTTCACTCTTCCATTTCTTATAGGGTTAAAGTTATAACTTTCAGTACCTTGGTTCTTAGACCCAAGTTTGTCTCTTTTTTCCCCTATGTTGTAACATTAAGTGTCGTGGTTCTCTTCACAAATCCACATCGAGGTATTTGAAAAAAAAATCAGAAATTGGTGATGACTTTTGACATTTTAGATCATTGTTTTGAAGTCCATTTATATTGCATTTTACTGTTTGTATTATAGATAGTGAGAAAGATTAGAAATTGGTGATGACTTTGAGTGTAGTTGTTGTAACAGGAAGCTACATGTTCTTTTTGGTAATGTGGAACATCACATTCCAATTGGTGACTGGATTGAACCCATTTGATTTGAAAACTTTTAGTGCAGATCGAACAAGGAACTGCTTCGGAGTGAACTTCGTGGACAGCAAACTGAATGGAAAGGAAAAACTCAATAATGGTGAGAAAAAAGTTTTAGTGTAAGTGTTCAAAGTGTGTTTTTCAATTATGTACCATGTTTTCTGCTACACACATTAATGCTCCATGTTGGTAGCATATCTCATATGTTATATAAACTCAGGTTAGTGAGATTGTTTAATTTTAACTAATTTCTTTGTTTATGTTCTGCAGAGTGTGAGATTGATTGATTACTTTAAAGAGGTCCATTTTTTAGACTGGGCATTCAAGGGTGAGTTTGAGTGATTTGGTTACCGGGGTATATGGAGTGGACTCTATCATAGAGCAATAGAGAGCAACTGCGATAGAGATCTCGGGGGTGAAAGGGTTTCAATTTGTACTCACATCATTTTTCCTTTTATAGAACTTATTTTTGGTCTTGAATTTTTTATTCATGGCCTTAAATTTACAGGTGATACTAAAGAGGGCATGACTAAGGGGAGACATATGCAATAGCAAGTGTAGTTAAGCATATAAAAGGAGACATACAATTTCAGGTGTGGGATCATTGTGATTCATTCAAGTGGAAATGTACCTTCCTTTATTATGAAAGATTAATCTGAATTCACTTCAGATATTAAGCTTCCTTTTGTTTTCCATGCTCAGGTAAGAATATATCAAGAACTTTAGACGCTATAGTTGCAAAAGAAGGTTAGTGGACTAATTATTAAAATATCATCTGTTTTCTTTTTGTCCTGTTTCACTCTATTTATAATTATTTGGGTGTTTTGTGTACTGTAGGGGCTCATCATACAGTTCTATGGAACTCAACTAAGGAAGATCCAAAGTGGCTCAAAGATGTAAGGATAAAAGAGCTCCAAATCAGAGCAAGTTGAATCTCACAGTACTATCAAGATTTACATTCCTATAATAATTAAGGAGATGCTCTTCTCATTATTATGTGACTTTTATAATTAAAAAGTGACACCGGTGATTATGAGGTAAGATTCAAGTATGCTTTATCATGTTATCATTTAATGTAAGGGGGAACCTAGATTGATTTGCATTGCAATATTTTTTAAAAAAGTTTTCTGCGATCGGTTGTTGATGGAATTGGTTCACATAGAATTGTGTAATGAATGATTCTACTTTTTTTTTCTGATTTTTTCTTTGTAATAATCACGCAACGCAACACAGATGCCATCAGAGTTCTTTCTTGGCGAGTGGCTATGAATTGAATTAATGAACTCACATCCTTTGTACTATTCCATTGCAACCCTGCTTAATAGTTTATGACTCCTTTTTTGTGGGCATGCAGTAAAATGGTGTTTATGTTATTTTATGCAATGAGGGTTTTGTCCAACTGTGGGGGTTTGTTTTTTGCGAGAAGTTTTATGTTTTCATTGTACTGAGGGATTTTTTTTTTGTTTTCTTTGCTGTTTTTGATGATTGAAGCAGCTTACTAAGGTGTCCGAACAAGATGTAAATTCAGGGTATTCCATGCAGATTTAGTATGCAAAACTTTTTGTTATTGCTTCTGTTCTTTGATTCTATTTTTCATTTTCCAAATTCAAATTTAACTCTTTCTTTAATTGATTTTAGTGGGTTGGATTTAGCTAATCTGATTTTTGTTAGGTTGATTTAAAACTACTCAAACTGCTGCAATGTTTGGGCTATTATTCTGTCTGATTATTGATATGTGTTTTGGGATCAATTTTGATTGGTATATTCGAGACAATCAATTGATATAATTAATTATTGATATGTTTTTCTAGAGCTTATTTTTCAATATAACTAAGTCTTTTCAGTCTTTTTACTAAGCTATTTCTGTAGGTTTTTGTATACAGGTTGTCTGCAATACAGTTGCAGGTGTAGGTATTTGAGTTTAGGTTGCTCCGCTGCATTTTTTTTATTTATAGCAAGAAGGTTATATTTTCAAGCCCCACTAAAAGAACTTTTACAATTCTTCCGTATATTTTTCTCTGTTTAGGCTATCCCTCACAACAATTTATCGTCTTCTATTTTGGATATGCAGGTTGATCTCCATTATAAAAAAAACATGTACTCAGAGGAGCGAAAAGAAGTGAATTTTTCAGTCATTAAACTGATAAAAGAGCAAGAAGGGAGGAATTGAATGATTATCAGAAATAGATTGGGGTGCAATTTCAAAGGATTTGGAGAGATAGCAAGTTCATAAAAAGAATTGAATATTCAGAGGCTTCTGCATTAGAAGTTCACCATAATAAAGTTAAAATATGGAAATGATCATTGTACGAATCTGATTGCAAATATAAGGAAAGTTGTGATGTTTTATGGTTACTTATATGGTAATTTGGTATTTGAAGTAGTTAATAAGCTCATTAACCATAAACTTAATGTCATGACTGCTGGAGCTATGGATCATAGAAAGTCTGAAGTCATTCATGAATTTTATGGAAAACTTTACAATATTTGTGAACAAACATAAGCATTTGCTTGAAAATAGTCTATATAGTCCATTTTTATTTTTATTTAAGTTATATGGTAAAAAGTTCACAAATACTCTCATAAAAATTAATAAAAAGATAAGTTTTATTATAATTTCAATTCTTTTTGTTATATTATTTTAAAAAAAATTAAGAGTAAATAAATATTAATTCATGAAATTTGTATACTAATAATGTTTTACGGTGATTTCAAATTATTAAGATATATTCTATATTTATTTATTTTTAAGTTACACGGTAAAAACCTCCCATGGGAGGTATGTTTGGTAGAAAGTATTTTCATATTATAACTAATAGAAAAATAAATTTATTATAATTTAAGAACTTTCATTCATAATTTTATAGATATTTTAGGAATAAAAACTTATTAAAGAAATAATAGAGATCAAGAAATTTTTTATGTTATGGTCATTGCCCTTTAGTGGTTCCACATCCTCCTTAGATATATAGGGAGAGAAAATAGAGAAATGAGTGATATAATATGTGAAGTGACAATAAATGCAGAGAGAGATATGAAAAAAATATATGATGATGAAATTGGAGAGAAAATGATACGTAAAATAATAATTACTCTTGGATATGTGTACAAATATTTTATTTTAGTTACTGCAAGTGATTGACTCTTCCAACCAACTTTTATGGGCATTTCTCATAAAACGATAATCACGATGGAAGTAACTAATATGAGAGGCTTGAATCATATTTTTATTTTTATTTTTTTCTCTTTAAATTGTATTATTGCCTTTCTTTATCTATAATTTAAAAAATGATGTCTAAAATACATTAACAAACTTCGCCGTGCAACGCACGGGTAAAAAACTCTAGTCTACTTCAAGTGAACAATCAATTTAGGTCAATGGAATTGTTGTGCAGGAAAATCCGGAAAAAACAGTGTTCGCTTGTTGATGATGCCGGTGCCACCGCGAACACTGCCTCATCAGCCAGTGCCGCTGCATCTATAGAAACTAATTGTGGCCACAAAATTAGTGGGGATCCCCCACTGTCACAACCAAGAGACACATACATTTGATAATAGAAACCTAATTTTTTCAATTTCAAGTGTCGTTGCATAATTAAGATGAATTTTTGAAAATTTGTAATTGAAAGAATGGTTCGTGATGGAGGTGAAAGTCAATGAGAGAGAGGAAGAACCCACGGTGATTGTGGTGGAGGTGAACCGAGGAATAAAGAAAGTGGTGGTTTTTGGGTGTTGTGGTCTTAATCTTCATAGTGATGGTTTGAGTGGTGAAGATAGTTTTTTTTTTGGTTACAGAGTGGTGAAGATAGTTTAGGATTAGGGTTGGGAATTTTATTTTGTTTGCAGTTATGTTTTGTTATTCGCAAAAAGAAATAATTTTCTTTTAATTAAATTTATTGACATGATATCTATGTAGAATATGTATTTGTGTAAGTGTTATAAAGTTAGTCACATAATGTTCGGTGTGGGTTGATTGAGATTTCCTGATTTTTACTTCGAACCAAACCAACCTGATCCCAATTGGATTGGTTCATATCGGATGGTCGGATTTGGAATACAAAAAAAAAATTTATTTAAAAATTTGCACGAAAATTATTCTAAAAAGTAAAAAAATATAGAAAAATTCAACATTTCAAAAGAACAAAACATTCGATAATGACATAATCCATATACTCCAAATAAAACCAACATCTCCAATAAAAGCATAATAGGTATGCAATGGGCTGGAGTGTTTGGACTGAATGTAAAAACTAATTCTCAGTTCATTGGGTTGGTTCAGATTGGTCTTTTTCAATCATCAAATATGATACCAAAACCGATGGTGATCGGATGCAGTAAGAAAAATCCGAACCGAACCGATGATCCAATCCAACCCACTATAATGTGTTCGGTTTGATCTGGACCATACCTGCTGCACCCCTAAAAAATATAATAAAAAATAATAAGAATTTAAATAACATTTTTATTACCAGCAAGTGGATATTGCATCAAAAAATATTTGAAAACATATATGAGGAATATAAGAGTGCATATATAGAGTAGTACAATTAAATCAAATTTCATGCTCATTGGACAAAGATAGAAAGCATGTAAGAAACATTATTAGCTTACTTGTAAACATAAGTTGCTTGTGACAGTTTTGGCGGTAGAGTGGTGGTGGTGGTAATGACGACGATGTAGGTGGAGGATGGTGGAGGGGATTATGAGGCAGTTGTGGAGTTGGTTGTGGAGGTGGCAGGAGTGGTGGTGGTGCTAGCCGCGGTGTTGTAAGGCGACAATGGCGGTATTTGTTAAGTTAATTCATTATCAGAACTACTTCCTTGTTTCAATAAAAAAATTGTTCTTAAACATGGAGCAGAGTAGAGACTTTACGCATGGAGAAGAAGGAAAGAGAATTACAGAGGGAGAATGGGAAAAAGAAAGAAAAGAATTTACGGATAAATGAGGAGAGAGGAAAAAATAACAGCTTTTGAAATTTGAGTAAGCTAAATGATAAAAAACCTATATCTTTATCATTTTTAAATATAAAAGTGGGGTATTTTTTTCTAAAGAAAAAGGTGTTGGTTGCAAACTTACTCCTTCACAAAAACAAGTGGGAGTAAGTTAGCATTTCTATATATATATATAAACACGATTAAGGCCGATCCCTTTAACCGAATAAATACACACGATTAAGGTCCATCCCCTTAACCGAACGAACAAACACGATTAAGGTCTATTCCCTTAACCTATCAAATACACACGATTAAGGTTCATCCCCTTAACCGATCAAATAAACACGTTTAAGGTCCATTTCTTTAACCGATAAAATAAACACGATTAAGGTTCATCCCCTTAACCAAACAGAAAAACATGATTAGGGTCTATCCCCTTAACAAAACCAATACACACGATTAATGTCCAACCCATTAACCAAACAAACAAACACGATTAAGGTCTATCCCATTAACCGATCAAACAAACATGATTAAGGTAATCCCCTTAACCGAATAAATACACACGATTAAGGCTCATCCCCTTAACCGAACGAACAAACATGATTAAGATCTATCCTTTTAACCGATCAAATAAACACGATTAAAGGTTCATCCCCTTAACCGATCAAATCCAACATCTCATGAAGGTTAGTATAAACAACGAACGATCCTCCCAAGGGTATGCACGTCTAGCTAACAATCATCGCCCCCATGGTACCCTCAGGTAAGCATTGGTCCTTAACCAAAACATATCAATAGCAAGAAATGCCTCCCGAACCCTAGTGAGTGCTCTAGTCTCGACGTCCCGTCCGCCAAAAGTTTGCAAAACAATTGTAAGGAGTGTCTCCCGCACCTCAGTGACTTCGTCATGATGTCCCATCCTCTTGATAACCGCACTCAGGTTCTCTTCTTTCCTCGAAACTCAAATCATCGACCTTTCCTGTTTTCAAAACTCATTTTCAGATCCTAATTCTTCTTTGAAACGACTCTCTTTATCATTTAAATGCATTATATCTTAGATTAGTTTCACTATGAAATTTATTCTCGAAGTTCAATCATGGGCTATTTCACGACCTTTGCATACTAGGCTGCACACTTGATGTTTAAATTATAGATGGAATACAATCAAATACTCGAGGAGGAAAATTAAAAAACTATAGCTTCGTTAGTTTTTGGCTCAATCTGGGGATGAAATTTCTAGATTTGTGCCTCATTAAAGACTAACCATATTCTCACAAATTTCCACCAAATTTTCTAGACCTGCATTATTGCATCATCTTGTCGTTTAGCGTTAAATTAGGTTTTGGGCCTTGCCCCAACTATTGCCTATTCATGTACTTTTTGGGCCTTAGCCCGTGTTCTATGAATGAATGAACCATTTTTGAAAAAATAAATATATAAAGAAAGAAGTTTTTGAAATAGAGTATTTCTTAAATTTTGGGCTTTCTCTATCCATTAGTACTTGACATTTGTTTTTAATTCTATAACTTCTAAGAGTTGAATAAAGTCTGACCAAAAAATAAAAAGAGTTGAAGAAAGTCATCATCTTAGGTGCCAATTCTGATATATTAATGGAAGCCATCATCATTCCGTAATCAAATGAGATGATAATGATATTTGATATATGGATTTTTAAAGAGTTGTAGATTATTTTTTTATTAAAAAAATAATAACTATGTGTAATCTAAAAGATTTAAAATGCTCAAAATTACAATGCAGGAGAATGAAAATTTTAGTATTTGATTATGATATTAATGTTTATGCATGAATAGTTTCAAAAAATTTACACCAACATTCAATCACATTATGACACATAGGACAAGTGGTTTTATTTATTTTTAATTTTAATTAAAATAAAAATAAATTTTTTTGATGTGGTGAAAATCATTTGGAAGCATGTGCAAAAGAACTTTACACTAATAGTGCATCTATCATTCTCCCTCATTTGTTTTGAAACAATCATTCTCTCTTAGATGATATTAAGATTTGGTAAACTAAAATATAAGATACTATTTTTACAATTCTTTAAATATAAAAATTTATAAGTAATTTTATGCAATATGCTAATAACAAAATACAACCACCTCTAGTAGTAAGCTTAAATTATAATCTCTTAATATTTTTTCCGATGTAAAAAAAACTGACCCTATGAAAGTATATAAATATAAATTTTAAAATATAATTATAGTGATAGAAGTTAATCTTACTTTGTATTAGATATAATAATTCAAAATTTAAAACTACTAACTGATTGGAATTTGAATATCATAACAAAATTATAAAAATGGAAGTTAATATTACATTAAATTATGCGACATAATAATTTAAACTTTCTTTTAACAAATTTAGAACTTTAAATTCATTTTTTTTAAAAGGTTCGTGCATCGCACCAGTAGAATCCTAATAAGATCATAATGCTAGATATTCAACATGAAATTTTGTTAAAAAAAAACATAAAATTTAGTCGTCAAAGTCATTCGTATTCAACCCAAGATTGATTTAAATTTTATGCAAAAAAAAAAACAAAATATAGTATAAAAAATAATATAATATTATATTATATATGGTATTATAATATAATATAATATAATATAGCATAACATAATAAAATATAATATAATATAATATAGTATAATATAGTATAATATAATATAATATAAATATATATATATATGTATTGATAATATAATATAGTATAACATAATAAAATAAAATAAAAATATATTATAGTATAATATAATATATTATAATATATTATTATAAAGTATAGAGTATAATATAATATAATATAATATAATACAATATAATATAATATAATAAAATATAATATAATATAATATAATATAAATATAAATATTGACTATTATCATTATTATTTTCAATATTTTTCAGGATGTGACTAAAAAATTCAATTTAAATAAGAATTATTTTTAAATATGAGAAACTGTAAGAAATTATAATTAGTAACATATATAATGAATAATATAAACCCTTATTAATAACTAATTAATATTGTTACAAATGTATATGTCAAGTCAAATATATTTAAATATATTGATTGATGATATTGATTATTTGATTAATTATTGTCATTATTATTTTTAAATTAGTTTCCCAAAGTTGTGGCTAATAATAGTTATTATTTTTCAATATTAGAAGCTGTAAAAATTTAAAACAATTAATGTAGTTAATAATATAAACTCTTATTAATAACTAATTAGTATTGCTATTAATGTATATGTCAAGTCAATGATGGAAATTATTAACAATATTAAATCTTACTAATCATAATATAGTATTTAAAAAACTTGATAATGAGAATTTATTAATATTTTAAATTTCTTTAGACTATTTAAGGTCGTGTTTGGCCCCAGAGGGTTGCTAAGTAGTAGTGGAGGTGAAAGAAGGAAAATACTCTGTAAATCCTTCAAGACCCCAGATGGCTCTGGAAACAATGGCGTGGGTGTACAACTAGCAGCTCTAATCTCTCGCTCGTGAGAAACTTTGAAAGGCGTTGATTGTCAAATTGTATGTGGAACGAAAAGGAAAACTCAACCCAAAGCCTATCTATAGTTTTGCAAGGTAAGGGCAAGATAGTAGAATTTTCTTCTATATGTGGTTTCAGTAGTTTTACGTTGAGAGTAAATTGAAATTGAAATTGATGATGATGGTTTGGGTTGGAATATTTTTCTTTTGGAGTGATCATATTTTTCTTCGGCTCACATGTGTTTTTTTCCAGTGTTAACAAACAAACAACTTGAAACATTATCTTTAAGAGAAAAAATTGAGCTAATTATACTTCAACACAAAGTAAACTTAAGCTCACCTTTACTATGATTTCTTGTGAGTCGATGTCAGGGAAGAAATTTGAATTTAGATTGAAATTTGTAACTTCAAATGATGTTTGATTCTATAAATAAACAGAAAATTTCGTCCATTGGGAAGTTACTTAACTTCATTTTAAAGTTCATATATATATATATATATGGTGGCTATGAGAATGTTTTTGTCTGCTCTTATTAGATAATCATTATAATCTTTCTTAATATCTTTTTATTCACATCA
This sequence comes from Lotus japonicus, assembly GCF_012489685.1. Taxonomy (NCBI): domain Eukaryota; kingdom Viridiplantae; phylum Streptophyta; class Magnoliopsida; order Fabales; family Fabaceae; genus Lotus; species Lotus japonicus. Next base: position 9,468,426 of record NC_080046.1, read on the forward strand.
TTTAGCATGTATCTCCTTTAAATTGAGAGTAGACATTTTTGGGACATTAAATCTGATCTTGTCTCCATTCTTTTAATTACAGGTATGTGATGATGCTGAAATAAGTTCCATAGACAGAAAGCCCACAAACTTGACTGCTCGTGTGAGTATTATGTGAAATTTTATGCCGATCAAGGTTATCTTGATTCAGAGAAAATGACTCTCAGCAAGGATGTCAAGGTAGTTGGGTTTGGTCGAATTTCCATTCTCCAAAAGCTTGGACGTAAAAGCCATAAAGATCAGTCATACCGGTGGGATTCATCAGAAGACTACATCACCAGACCACAAATGAGGTTCTTCTTAAGAAACTTCGTATGCAACATTTTGTGGCTAGTTGTCACATCTCTTAAGAAGAATGTCTCAGCCTGTGCAAGATCTGTGGAAAACAAGATTCTATACCAAATGTTGGAAATTGATACTAGCAGCTGTGATAATGCTCATATAAAAGCTGTGAATTTCAGATACCAAGATGGAATATTACTGCCCACTGTTTTCCATGTTGATTTCTCTAACACCAAGAGCATTGTCCCTACAGAACATGATTATCAGCAAGTTCCACCATCTGTTGAAGGGTTACGATGTTCCACACGCCAAATCAGGGCATGTGAATGTTACTTGGTTTATGATCTTCTTTCATGTTTTGTTCAAACTCGGCAATGCAAGATACACATTGGGAAAGATGATGAAAAGTTGGCATTGGTCGTATGCAGTACTCCGCAAGAGGATGTTGAAAGTGGTAAAACCATTGATATAAAAACTAAGGAGGTGAACTTAGGTGATGTCATTTCAAGGGAAAATCTAAAACTACATTTTGCTTTTCTAGCTCCTAAAGAAGGTAGTATTGCAGATGCTCTTGAATGATACATTCTTCATGCGAAGGTTACAGGAAGAAATTCACATCATAAAAGTGGTGAAACACCTGAGCCCTAAAATCAGCCTAGAGGGGACTCAAAAGTGTTTCATGATATCTCTTAAGGACGTTATTATAATATTGCAAGCTGGGAGAAGCATCCGAAGACGAATTAGTCTGATTTGGATGGTATGATGGATCTTGAACCCAGATAGGAAGGGTTGAGTTCCAGAAGAGGAGTTGAGGGAAGATATGTCATTCAGATTATTCAAGAGACATGAATGATGAGGATGAAGAACAAGCATGAAGAGGCAGCCCTTAGATGCAGCTTCCTCCAAGAAATTTATAGATATTCTTACATGAAGAGTATGGACAAAATGCCACAAATGAAGAGGCTCCTATTAATGAACAATGGAAGGGAGTAATCAACTCTGGGCAAGACAAGGAAACAAAAAAAAAACTCGATCAGGGGAGGGAGAGGAGGAGGAAGATGAAATTTATCAAATGGAAATGCTATGAAGAGTATTTGATAAGGCATTGACTGAGAGTTGTCTTGAAGAAAAAACAGAGGTGTGATTCTTCTTCCCTATCTCATTTTTCTGTCTTTTATTCATCGAAAAAGTTTAGGTGACACACAAATACACAACGCACAAAGAAAGAGATATGATGAACAAGAGAGAAATGACAAAATATGATGGGTGATGTGATGAAAAAAGAAGAGAGAATAATAAAGTAGGTAGAAATAAGGCGAAAAAGATCATGAGTGTGATTTGTGTTTGATTTTTTTTTCTTTTTAATTTTCAAGGCTTATTTTGTTTCACCTATTTATCAAATTAGAATGTTGTTGTTTCAGGTCAGACTAAGGAAGCATCTACTATAATTTGTGAGCAAAATTATAGAGTGAATGAACAAATTGGAGAGTATTGCACTAGATGCGGCTTTGTGAAGATGGAGATAAGATACGTGTTTCCACCCTTTGTAAGTCAAGATCAAAATTTTCGTAGATCTCTCATTGGTGTCTTTTTATTGTTCTAGTTAAAACTCATATCCAATTGAACCCTATAATCTTTTGTTGAGAAGTAAAAAAACTCGACCGAATGTTTAGATCAATAAAAACCTACTAAATAAGAGTTTATTTATTAGAGTATTTATAAAATTTATTGAATGACATTAATAGAGTTCATTAGATATAAGCACTTCTTTAAACATTAATACAAAAATCAAATAAAAATAAGTTCAATTCTATTTTTTTATAGATAAATCATAAACTTACCCAAAGAAATGCTTAACTGCATGTTTGTTTTTCCAATTTGTATTTTCATTGTGATGTCCTGTATTTAGGAATTGGAAATCCCGCTTCCTGATATGATTTATGTGAAAGGAAGAAATTTCTCTGTTAATTTCATATGTTAATTTATGTTTATGTAAATTTTTAATAAACACATCTTAAATTGTTTCAGAAAAAAGATGAAGTCAAAGAATTTCAAATACACTTCCTCTGAAAACCTTGCTCCTATTGGCATATGGAACACCCGTCACGGAGACACAATGTGAGGCAATGCTTTGGTGAAGATCCAAATTGCCTAACATAAATTCATACTTGAGCTTCAGATAAGCTTGGTCATTTATTCAAACTATTTATGAAGTCTTTATATTGATAATATACTACTTTACAGTACCATCCACAAAGCTGGGAATAGCAGAGGGAATAGCAGCAAAAGAGCTATGTCACTTGTTAACAAGCTAGCTTGCTTAACCAAAAAGCAACTTTGAACCAAACATATCCTTCCTCTGATGCTTCTCATAGACTGTGAGATTATAATAACATCGTGAAGAGACTTCATGAACCACTTTTGAATCCCCTCCAGGCTGATAATAGGGCTCAGAAATTCCACCACTTTGATGATGTGCATTTCTTCAAGTAACCTTGGCATGAAGAATGTGGCGTTCAAGGGCATCTAAAGTACCACCTTCTTTAGGAGCCAGAAAAGCATAAAGTAGTTTCAGATTTTTCCCTTGGAATGACATGACCTAAATTCACCTTTTTAGTTTTTATATCAATGTTTTTACCAATTTCAGCATCCCTTTGCGGAGTACTACATATGACTAATGAAAACTTTTCATCATCATTCCCAATGTGCTTGCATTGCCGAGTTTGAACAAAACCTGAAAGAAGATCATAAACCATGTAACGCTCAGGTGCCCTGATTTGGCGTGTGGAACATCGTAACCCCTCAACAGATGGTGGCACTTGCTGAGAATCATGTTCTACATGGACAATGCTCTTGGTGTCAGAGAAATCTACATGGAAAATAGTGGGCAGTGATATTCCATCTTGGTATCTGAAGTTCACAACTTTTATGTGAGCATTATCTGAGCTGCTAGTATCAGTTTCCAATAATTGGTATAGAATCTTGTTTTCCACAGATCTTGCACAGACTGAGACATTCTTCTTAAGAGATGTTACAACTAGCCATGAAATGTTGCACACAAAGTTTCTTAAGAACAACCTTATTTGTGGTCTGGTAAGGTAGTCTTCTAATGAATCTCACCGGTATCGCTGATCTTTATGGCTTTTACGTCCTAGCTTTTGGAGGATGGAAATTCGACCAAACCCAACTACTTTGACATCCTTGCTGAGAGTCATTTTCTCTGAATCAAGGGGATCTTGATCGGCATAAAAATTCACATAATAGTCACACGAGCAGTCAAGTTTTTTTGGCTTTCTGTATATGGAACTTATTTTAGCATCATCCATTGTGCATGAATGGAGACAAGATCAGATTTAATGTCCCTGAAACTATTTAAAGACATGTAATGATTATATATTCAGTATTTAAAGTATGTACTATTCTTTTCCCTATCTCAAATTGCACTATATAAACATCCATTGTGCATGTAAAGTGGGTTTCGTAATTTTTTTTCCCTTGGATTATGATGGATTTCATAACGAAATGTAAGTACTTTGTAGTCATTAAGGCCATAACTCCTGTTTTTTTTGTTTTTTTGGTTTTTGTTTTATGCAAATGATGTTGAAATTGAGCGGATTATATTCCTAGTTTTCTTTGACGACATTGATGCCTAATATAATCATTCTTTAAATTGATACTATACTACCTTATAAGACCATCCATAAAGCTTGAAATATCAGAGGAAACTGCAAGAAAAGGAGCAATGACACTTCTTAACAAACTAGCTTGCTTATGGTTTGTTTAAGGGGCAAAAACAAAGAAATTTTAATCACCTTCATGTTTTGCTTGAAAACTATAGTGGCCAAGTTAGTGTCATGATATAGTTTGTTTCGCTACTTAAAAATATTTATTTTTGTGCGGTATTTATCTATTTATAATATATAATTTCTTAGAATTTTTGAGATGCGAGATATTTCATTCATATATTTTACTATCTTATTTCTTTTATCTCAATAATTTACATTGGGTGTGACCTGTATGTTTAATTTTAAATTATCATCTTATTCATTTGTTTTGAATTTGTGTTTTGCATGATTTTAAATTTGCTACAATTTATTAACTTTTCACATTCTCACAATTAGAGACACTCTTTTCTTTATTTTCCAATAACCTTTCACCACTGATTTCTTTGGTATTGTTTGGTTTTCATTTTTGTTGACATTCCCAGTATTTTTATTGCATGTAGTGTTTTTTTTTTAATTTCTTTCAACTTTTATTGTTTTGTTTTCATTTTTTCCTTACCTTCATGTTAGCTTCACCATTAACACAAAATTGACAAGACACAAAAACTATTATCCTTTTATCAATATAAAAAGATTATTCTTCTAAGGGCAGTTACTTTCGCTCCCACATTCTTCTTGAGGATAATTTTGAAAATAATTTTATCTATTGAGGATAATTTTGTCTTTGGAAAATGGAAATGTTTACTAAGTGGTCTATAGATGGACCACTATTATTTTAGCTAGTCATGCTCTAGATTCTACCTCCTTACAAATTATAATGTTTTAAAAAAGACCAGAGAAAAAAATTCGCATAGAGAAGGGAATCTCTTCCTCTAGTATCCACACGAAACACTATAAATCTGCTTTGTAGCACTTATCCCGTTGGTTGGAGCATTCAAATGCAAAGGTCTTCCAGGATAAGGAAATTAGAAATGGAAGGTCTGTTTGTTCCTTTATGTACTGTATATATTAAGAACAGGTTTCAAATTGTTATTTATTTCCTCATTTACTCTTTCTATTTTTCTTCTTTCATTACATCCTCATGTGAAAAATGTATTACTGCAAATCAACCGCTCTTTCTTCTTTTGAAATTAACCACTCTTTCTACTCTTGTAGAAGCTAGTAAAATAGAGCCTAAAAATAAACTGTTGACGAAAAATAAAGCCTAGAAGTAAAAATTGTTTAAGAAGACTAGAGGTATAAAAAAGGAAAAATAATTATAAAAAGTCAAGGCTGAAAAATTATGAGAAGCTATAAAAGCCAAAGTATTCGGTAGCTTCATTGGTTTCCTTGTCATTCAGAGAAACAGGAATTAAAAGAAAACTATACGAAAGAAAAAGATATATAGACGCATGTTTTGAAAATCTATACCAAAGAAAAAGATATGTAGCGAATTAGAAAAGCCGAAAGTGATTCTCTGAATCCCTTTTGGGAAAATGGTCTTCCAATATGGTCCACTTTTGTTTACATTTTCCTACACTAATAACATGGTTTATTCAACATTGTATTATTATAATGGTAACTAAGTTAGTAATTAATGAACGGTAATTCTAGTACTACATGTTTGATTTCGCTTGAGAAAGATTTAGGTGTATGACAAAAAAAATTCTTTGAGAATTAGCCTCACTCAGATGTGAATGTTATTGTTTTGAATAAAATTGTCTCTAGAAGCAAAATTAAACCAAATCTTTATGTAGTATATATGTAGGCTTCTTCCTATCTTTTTGCAGGCAACGTGGACACTTGTACAAAAAATATATGAAAGAAACATGTCCCCATGGATGCCTTGATCAGTTCAAGTTATCTTTTAATACTTTCATTTCTAGGTGCAACACTTTTTAATCTTATATGATGTCACATTGTTGCTCTTGTACTAAGCATCCACCACAGAAAATCTGCAAAATCCGGAGGTGACCAAAATGTCTTTATTTTCTGGGATAATTAAAGACCAGCTTCCTCAATATGATCAGACCAAAAATCTTATCAATCAGTAGTTCCAATTGCATACTCAACACTCTAGATAAAGTAACCTATTTATTATTTTGATTTGCATTGACTAATATATGGTTAGGTAGGTGGGTTTTTTGAGAGTTTATAAAGGGCCCCATTTCAATAATTTTAAGTGAAACACAGTAGTCAGTTTGTTCAGATATATGAATGTTCTATTAACCTGCATACAAGAGTTCTTGACCACACATAATTGCTTGTGTTCTCACTGCCCTTCCTCCATGGAATTGGAGATTGGAGGCACTCATTCAGATCTCACTCTTGGTATATATGTTATATCCTTTTAAGTTACTCTTTTATTTTCAATTTCTTTGTGGATGCTTCACTTGTTTCCAAGTAATGCTACTAACGGGCACTGAGTACCCGAATGGATGCAAACCAAATAGTATTTATTGGAGCTTATTTTCTGCATTTTCTAATAGATAAGTTCCTATAAGCTTGTACTCAAACAGGTTCTAATTCTACTTGTTTCTGACCCTAGTTTGCTTATTATGCCTGTATGTTGTTGCTGTAGTAGAGTCATGGTTTGCTTCTGATGCATCTACTGGGTATCTTGAAGATGCTATTGTTGGCTGGGATATTTGGTGCAAGCAGCAAACCTTACCATCCTACTCTCAAGATCAAAAGGTTAATTAACTATGCAAGGGTTCATGTACTTTACACTTGCTCAATTGTAATTCCCATGTTTTAATTGTTAAATATTTTGAAACTTGATAAGATATTTAATTAATTACAGAAAAGCCAGTATTTGGTTGGTCATGAAGATCCATTTCCAACATTTTCTTCCACAGCAGCTCAAATGCTTCATGGTATCCCCTGTTATCATTTTCAATCTAGCATGATTTTGGAAATAAGTCCTTTTATTATATTGTTCATGGTTAGAAATGTAGTGCAAAATTATCTCCTTAACTGTTTGGATACAGATTATGTGGCCATAAAAGGAGTTTAGAATTTGCAATAAATTACAAACCTAACATTTCCACTTCAGCCTATAAATTTGTTACTAAGTTTAGTCTAAGTGGAATTAATTGAAGCATAACAACCACTTACACTGCAGATTATTTCTTTCCATGCCAGACCATAAAAAATTCATCACTAGGAACCTATCATCATCACAAAATCAAACACATGCAGCTGCAGCCAAACATGATTCTGCTCAGAAGAAGTGTGCATCTACAGAGTCATCAGATGAGAATGATGCTTCAGTTCCAAGTACAACATTCTTAAAGAGGAGTTACTTGATTTAGTATTTCATTCCTCTCTCACCTCAGCATCTTTATCTTTTATTTTGTTTTTAGAGTAACAATTGTTCACTCAAGTGTCCTTCTGTCACTTTTCTCTTCAGGAGGTTCTTGGAAGAAAATAGCTTATCCATTTGAGTTGGTGAAGCCTGGAGGAGTTGAAGGGGAAACAACACTCAAAGATATAAACCACCAGATGCTGATGAACCCATCAAAGCCAATTCCACACCCTGTAGGAGATCTTGTCACACATCCCTGCATTTCAACAAGTGGGTTTGGTATCTCAGGAAAAAAAGTTGCAGCCCTTACTAGGATTCACACCAAGGGTAGAGGCTCCATTACCATAGTTAGGACCAAGGGTTAAGTCCATGTCTGGAAACCCTTATACCATTGATTATGAATCCAGAATCAATTCGAGGGAGAAGCTGAAGCTGCAAACAAGCTATAAATAGAAGGGAAAACTCTGTATAATATTGTGTCCTTGGTTTTTGTATCATAGTGTTAGTTTATAGGAAATATACTAAATGGACTGAAAAAAATAGCCAAAGGTGTGTTGTAGTGTAAATTCAATTTGAAATTTTGAAAGGTGAGTTGTTTTGATGAAAAATGTTCCCCAGTCCTTGGCTCTGAAATATTGTTCTGGTTCTTCCAGGTTTTTTTTTTCCATCACGATACAACAGGGCTACATATTTAGGCATTTCAACCAGCCAATAGATTTGGTCACGGCGACACAAGTTCAATGAGTAGGTCAGTAGTCCAATCACATATACTGATATGCAATAGCTAATAATCAATAATCAATAATCAATAATGAATAGTATAGAGTAGTTGAGAAAAATTGAAAGCCATCCATGGAATAATTGTCAATCAACTGGACAATCGGTTTTATATCTATTAAATACTTATGTAATTTTTTTTAATTAGTCGGGTAAATTTTAAATACTAGTTTTAGGAATGTAATATATCATAATTGGTGGCGGCTCTAAAATCGGCCCATTTCCCTCTTTGGGCAGGTGTTTAAGGCAGTTTATTTCTCTCAGTGATCTTAGGAAGTGAAGAAAGTGTTGTGATATCAAGTGTGAGTAAGTCTCACATTAGAAGATAATGACAACTTTAAACACTATAAATGAGAAGGTTCATACACCTAAGGTCTTAAGGTTTTACACTTTGTTTGTTAGAAGAGAGATAGAAAAGAGAGAGATGCAAGAGAGAGAGATAGGAGAGAGATGGAGGAAGTTACCTTGTTTGGTAGAAGAGAGGAGGGAGGGGGTTACAGAGGTGAGGCCCACCCCTTTTTTTGGGTATCTCCAATTTGGAGAAAAATGGAACAGTAACAAGGGGGCTGCGTTTTTTTTTTCTTCTAATTTTGGCTACTTAGTGGCGGTTTTAAACCGCCACTTTGTTCATTTTTTTCAAAAAAATATTATTTTAATCAAAAGTTAATCTTTTATCTTTTTTCCACCTCATTATTTCTTATCTCTCTCCTTTATCTCTATCATACCAAACAACCTCTTAAATCCACTTTATTTCTCACATATTTCTCTCTACTCAATCTCTCTATTCTCTACTCTCTCTTCTCTATCTCTCTCTACTCTACCAAACATAGTGTTAGGGTATGTCATTTTCAATTCACTTGTGGTTTGCTCTTTAGCCCAATGCAATGATTCACCGTAGTTTTAATCATCTCATTGGTATAACAATGGTATCAGCTGATGCTTTGTTTGACCACGGTGACGACTCTTTGTATCGAAAGTATTCCTAACAATTTTGTGACTAGCGATGTGTCTCATTGATCATCCCGACGACGAAGCAAGTATTTGGAGGCTTCCGCTTTCGCTTGAGATAGAATCATACTTGAAGGGGAGATTGTTGTGATATTAAGTGTGAGTAAGTCTCACATTGAAAAATAAAGAAAACTTTGAGCACTTTATAAGTGAGAGAACTTCCTTGTGATCTAACATTCTTGCCAATACATTATCTTCATTCTACTCAAGATTGTAATCTCGAATAAAAAATATATCTTTGTGAGCAAATGCCCATGTGATAATGACACATACATCCGATGCATTAATGTTTTGGGTAATTATCTCATTTGGTCCAACAATGGTATCAGAGCCGATAATTGGCTTGACCATAATGACAACTCCTTGTATCGGAAGTCTTCATAGCTATGTTGTGACCACTGACGTATCCCCTTGATCATCCCAATGGCGGTGCTATTATGTGGAGGCTTCCGTTTTCTCTTAACATAGACTCACATTTGGAGGGGAGATTATTGTTGTGAAAATACTAGAGTGTTCAAGGACTAGTATGTAATAAAAGCAAGAGTTCAAGGACTCATTTGTAATAGTTAGTAGTTAGTCGTTTCCAGCTGTCAGTTTGTTAGGATGGTTATAACTACTGTTAGTTAAGGGTTTACCATATAAATAGTGCTTAACATAAACACTCTGTAATCTGAATATTCATTTCTACAAGATGCAATACAATTGATTCTTCTTCTTCCTTGAGCTTCCTCTGAAAGCTAGGTTAAGATTTCTGTTATGGTATCAGAGCATAATCATCAAAGCTTCCGCAATCTGCAACAATGGTGAATCGTCAGAATCAAAATCAAAATCCTCAAGTGGTGCTTGATCCTGCTCAGAATCCCGCATCACCTTACTATATACATTCCAGTGATAATCCTGCAGCAACAATGGTGAATCCACCTCTGAATGGGAAGAACTACAACGCTTGGGCAAGATCGATGAAGCGTGCTTTGGTCGCGAAGAACAAGTTTCGATTCATCATCGGTGAAATTCCAGTACCAGCAGCAACTGATGCAAACTTTGAGGCTTGGGATCGTTGCAATAGCATGATTCATTCATGGATTCTTAACTCGGTTACAATCTCTATAGCAAATAGCATAGTTTTTCTTGAAAATGTATGTGATGCTTGGAGAGATTTGCGAGATCGATTTTCTCAAGGGGATCTAGTTAGGATCTCTGAATTGCATAATGAAATCAGTAATTTGAAGCAAAATTCAAAGTATGTGAGTGAGTATTATACTGAGTTGAAGATACTCTTGGAGGAATTGGAACACTATCGTCCAATTCCACAATGTAGATGCACTGTCCCTTGTAGATGTGATGCTATTGAGAGTGTGAAGTTGTTCAGAGAACAGGATAACGCTATCAGATTCCTTTTAGGGTTGAATGATGGCTTTGGAGTGGTGAAATCACAGATTCTGATGAGCCATCCTCTACCGTCATTAGCTAAGGTTGTTTCTCTAGCCACACAACATGAGAGGAAAACTGAGACAGAAGAGAAAGGAGATTCATTAGCAATAGTGAATGTTGCAGAAGGAAAGAAGCCACCATATGGAAAAGGTCAATTTGGTGGTTCTTCCTACACAAACACAGGAAAATTTTGTACTCATTGTAAGAAGCCGGGACACACTGTTGAGATATGTTATAGGCTACATGGATATCCAACTACTTTCAATTCCAAAGGTAGTACAAGTCATGTCAACAATGCATCCAGAAATTCTGATTCCACTGATGATCCAGATGATGATGATGTTTACTCACAGAGAGGAGTTGAAGAACCTTTTACTGCATATCAGTATAAAAGAATCATAGACATGATTCAGCATGTGACCACAACTTCAAAGAAAGGATCGGAGAATGGTAGTGCTTCTGTAAATCATGTGGTGAAGGCAGTTGCTTGTGAAGGAGATGCTACAGGACATGGTAATCCTATTGCTCTATCTTGTTTTCAACATTATGATAGTAGAGATTGGATTATAGACTCAGGTGCAAGTGATCATATATGCTTTTATAAAATGTCTTTTAACACACTCACTGAAGTGAAACCAATTAGTGTTAAATTGCCTAATGGTACTATCATCAAAACATGCTATGCTGGAACTGTTAGAATCACACAAACCATTCTCTTGACACATGTTCTTTTTGTGCTTGAATTCACATACAACTTAGTCTCAGTTCATAAGTTAGCAAAACACCATGATGTTGATGTGTTTTTCTTCTAGTACCTGTTTTTCAATTCAGCATAGTTCTATTTCTGAAATAAATGACTTTAGTCATATCATTCCACCTGGTGCTTTATGGCACTTCAGGTTAGGACACTTATCCCATGATAGATTACTTGCTTTACACACTGTAAATAACTCTATTGATGTTAGTAAGTCCATTGTATGTGATGTTTGTCATTTGGCCAAACAAAAGAGAAAAATGTTCACTGTTAGTTTTAGTAAAAAACACAAAAATGCTTTGACCTGGTTCATATGGATATTTGGGGTCTTTTTGCTCAAGCTTCTGTTCATAATCACAAGTATTTCCTCACTGTTCTGGATGATTATAGCCGTTTTGTTTGGGTTGTATTACTCAACAACAAGGGTGAGGTTCAGCAACAAGTGAAGAATTTCATCCCATTGGTTAAGACTCAGTTTGGACAGACAGCAAAAGCTATCAGAAGTGACAATGGGCCAGAATTTCTTCTTCCTGCATTCTATTCTGCTCAAGGCATTGTTCATCAAAGATCTTGTGTGAGTACCCCTCAGCAGAATGGGAGGGTTGAGAGGAAGCATCAGCATATTCTCAATATTGCAAGAGCTTTATTGTTTCAATCTAAACTACCTAAGAAAATGTGGTGTTACTCTGTGTTGCATGTTGTATTCCTTATGAATAGGATACCTAGTAAGCTTTTGAAGAATAAGTCACCATATGAGCTGCTATATCAAGAAGCAGTGGATTTGAAAATGATGAAGGTTTTTGGATCACTTTGCTTTGCCAACACTCTGGCAAATAACATATCCAAATTAGATCCAAGGGCTAGGAAATGCATTTTCTTGGGATACAAGCAAGGAATGAAAGGTTATGTCTTGATAGATCTTATGTCACAAGAAATTTTTATCTCAAGAGATGTTATCTTCCATGAGCATGTGTTGCCTTACAAAGGTTCCAACTCACCTGCTTGGAATTGTCTTGATCTACAAACACATGCAGAAGATGAGAAACTGAATGTTGCTCCTGAAACTCAATCAACTGAAGGAGATGAGAGAGAGATGACCCCGAGTGCTTCTATTGAAGATATAGCACAAAATGAGATAACCTCAAGTGCTTCCAATGAAAATGCTACTCTTGACACTCAAGTAGTAGATGAAATTCCTCAACCTGGCTCAATCACAGCTGAAGCAGAAGTTGAAATCAGAAGATCCACAAGACCACTCAAAAGGCCTGCACGCTTAGCAAATTTTCAATATAGTGCTCTACCTACTCGCAGCAGTACTGCACACAGTATTGTTCATCATTATTCTGATGAAAAGCTATCTGCTGCACACAAAACTTATGCTTTCAACGTTTCTCAGGATCAGGAGCCTTCTACTTTTGCAGAAGCAAACAGAGATTTACACTGGAAAGAAGCTATGCAGGCAGAAATTAGAGCACTTGAGAGAAATGGTACATGGAAATTGGTAGATTTACCTGAAGGAGTAAAGCTAATAGGAAACAAATGGGTTTATAGAATTAAAAGGAATGCAGATGAGACTCTTGCTAGGTATAAAGCAAGGTTAGTAGCAAAGGGCTATAATCAGGTGGAAGGTTTGGATTACTTTGACACTTTTTCACCAGTGGCAAAGTTAACCACAGTAAGAGTGATTTTAGCCTTGACAGCTTCTCAGAATTGGCATCTCCATCAACTTGATGTAGATAATGCTTTCTTACATGACAACTTGGATGAAGATGTGTATATGAGCATACCAGCAGGGGTGACTTCAGAAAAGCCAAATCAAGCTTGCAAATTGTTGAAGTCTCTTTATGGACTTAAGCAGGCTAGCAGAAAGTGGTATGAAAAATTGTCAGCTCATCTAGAAGCTCTTGGCTTTACACAAACTGCATCAGATCATTCTCTTTTTGTTAAATTCCAAGACTCCTTTTTCACAGGCTTGCTGGTATATGTGGATGATGTGATACTATTTGGTAACACAATGACTGAATTTCAGTCAGTCAAGGACTCTCTTGCTCAGGCTTTTGGAATCAAGGATCTAGGGGTGTTGAAGTATTTTCTTGGTCTTGAAGTTGCTCATTCTTCTTCAGGAATTTCTCTTTGTCAGAGAAAGTATTGTCTTGACTTGCTTCAAGAAACAGGAAACTTAGGATGTAAGCCAGTTGCTACTCCACTTGATCCCTCTATCAGATTGTCTCAAGAACAAGGAAAGCCATATGAGGATCCAGCTGCTTATAGAAGACTAGTGGGAAGGCTTTTGTATCTCACCACTACTAGGCCTGATATTTCACATGCAACACAACAACTTAGCCAGTACATGACTAATCCTATGGATGGACATTTCAAAGCTGCATAGAGGGTTCTTAGATACTTGAAAGCTTCACCTGGGTTAGGATTGTTGTTTCCTAGGACTTCTTCTATCAATATACAAGGTTATTCATATGCTGATTGGGCAGGATGCTCAGATACAAGGAGGTCCATCTCAGGCTATTGTTTCTATATTGGAAGATCCTTAGTTTCTTGGAAGGCAAAGAAACAAACTACTGTGTCTCGATCTTCCAGTGAAGCAGAGTACAAGGCATTGACTTATGCTACTTGTGAGCTTCAATGGTTGTTATATCTCTTGAAGGATCTTAAAGTCACTTGCACTGCAACACCAGTTCTGTTCTGTGATAACCAAAGTGCTCTTCACATTGCTGCTAATCTTGTTTTTCATGAAAGAACCAAGCATTTAGATATTGATTGCCATGTGGTTCGGGAAAAGCTTCAAGCTGGAATTCTCAAGTTGCTACCTATTCCTACGGCACTACAAGTTGCATATGTTTTTACCAAGGCACTCCAACCACGAGTCTTTCAAGGGTTTACAGCTAAACTGGCCATGATAGATATCTTTCGACCTCCAGCTTGTGGGAGGGTGTGAAAATACTAGAGTGTTCAAGGACTTGTACGTAATAAAAGCAAGATTTCAAGGACTCATTTGTAATAGTTAGTAGTTAGTTGTTTCCAGCTGTCAGTTTGTTAGGATGGTTATAACTACTGTTAGTTAAGGGTTTACCATATAAATAGTGCTTAGCATAAACACTCTGTAATCTGAATATTCATTTCTACAAGATTCAATACAATTGATTCTTCTTCTTCCTTGAGCTTCCTCTGAAAGCTAGGTTAAGATTTCTGTTAATTGTGATATCAAGTGTGAGTAAATTTCACATTGGAAAACAAAGACAACTTTGAGCACTTATAAGTTAGTGAACACATACACCCAATGCCTTAATATTTTGGGTGAAAGATATGGTGTCCAAACCACTTGTGGTTTGCTCTTTAGCCCAATGGGATGATCTCTCATAGGGGTATAGACCAAGATTTGTGGGGTCTAGCATTTTTCAAACGAGGTATATATATATGCTTAAGAAGGAGTGCCATTAGAGAGTTGGAGATGGTTGTCGAGTGCGAGTTTGACACGATCATTGGATTGGATCCCTTCCACTTCTTCTAGTTTGTTGGGAGCTCAAACCACCTTCGGGACATATATGCATTTTGTTTCTGATTTAACATATATTGGATCCCATTCGTGGGACAGGATGGTGTTAAGTTATGTTTATACTCCATTTTTTTTTTCAACATATTGTTTCTGTCTCTCTTTCTCTCTTTTGTACAGAGGATATGGTTCTTTGGCCAGCAACACCGGATGGGCAATAATACACTACGAAGTCAGGATATGCTTTCTTGGCTTGTCAAAAGGTTATGCAAGAGGCCTCACTAGTCACTACTCCTGCGTCATCCTTGCCTTGCTCTTTTTGGAAGAAAATCTGGAAGGCGAAGGCGCTCCCTCGGTCCATGGAATTAGTGTGGCGGTTGTGCAAGGATGTGTTGTCGTTGTGGGCGAGTTTCTGCTAGCGTGGGATGGAGGTGGATCCTTTATGTCCCCTTTGTGTTTTGAAGGCTGAATGAATGTCATATGCTTTCTTGTATTGCTCATAAGTTCTACATGTTCATTTCCATCTCTTTTAAGCTTATGAATGATTAATTGTCCTAGCATGATAGTGGCTCATTTCTTGCAGTGGTTCTTCGAGCACGCTGATAATGATGTCATACAAGTCCTACTCGCGGGTCTCTATGTTATGTGGAAGAGATCGAATTGTGTTTCATGGCATACAACCTCATCTCGATACATTGTTGGCTCGGTTGCAGGTGATTGCAGTTTCTCCACGCATCAGTCCGCCGCCAAAAGCTCGTGTTTTTGATACTTCATGGAAGCGGCCACAGCATGATGTCGTGAAGATGAATTTTGATGGTTCTTGGGTGGCTGGTTGCGCAACTGGGTTGGGCTATGTAGCTCGGAATCAGCATGGGGAGGTCATGGCGGCAGCGACAACTTTTCCGGTGGAGGCTCTGTCACCTCTAGTTGCAGAAGCTCTTGCTTTCCGATGGTGTCTTTCACTTGCTACAGACCTTTTCATCTAGGAGGTGGAGTTCCAAACTGATTGCTTACAGCTTTTTGAAGCTTGGAATAAGTCTATGCAGGGTGCGTCTTATTTTATTTCTATTTTGAAGGATTGTAAGGATTTGGTTTCTTATTTTTCTAGCTTTACTTTGTCTTTTGTTAAACGATCTGGTAATTCTGTAGCTGATTACTTGGCTAAGAACTCCTCAAGGTATCCCAACTGCGTTTGGATTGAGGAGGTTTTCCCGGATTGTGTCTGTTTGATTGAGTCTGATGTAACTGCCTCTATGGCTTCTTGATTTTAATATGTGTCAACTTTCAAAAAAAAAAGTTGCTAATTTGATGGAATTTGTAACATACCAAAATCAAATTTTAGAATAATTTTGAATTATCCAATCAGCCTGCCTAAATCAATATGGTATTGATAAATGATAAATCAAAATCAGAAGGATATTGATTGTAATTTATTTTCACAAAACTTACTGTTCACGTTGGTGAATAAAGACGTGGCTAAGAGAAAACTCTAATTGGAAGTAAGAGCATCTTCAAGGTTCTTAATTTTTAAATCTTAATACTATTTACGTGGAAGAACCTTTTTCACCTTATAATTTCTTCTTCTTTTTCTTCGCACTATTTACGTGGAACAGTTTTTGTGGCGTTTCCCAACCGACGCTGAATGAACATCTAATTGTTAGAACCACTTCAGAACGTATCCATCGTGTGTATATGAAACTAATTTACCAAAAACGAGCAAATATAGAAGAAAATGATTCTATTCTTTTCTTTGAAAATTGGTACAAGTACAAGGCAATGGCATGGTATCCAAAATCCCAAAATCGAAGAACACCAAAAAGAAACTCGATTGATCTTTTATTTGTGACAATGAAAATCTCCCCTCCTAAGTTGTAGCTAGTTTATCACATGGTGGTATAGTACAACACTCTGCTTTCTCTTCTATGGATAGTGTACAACATGCATGAAATGCAAGGATGAGAACATTTTGCAGGCTCCGTCCCACAACTGTAAAAGAGCTTTTACTTAATCGGCTTAAGTGCTTGAGCACCACAGTGGTGTAAGTTGTAGAGTTCATTTCCAGTGGCGCAGCTCCAGCACTTCCCACTCATCATGTGGAGGCATGATTGTCTTGGAACAGTCTTGTTTGGCCTGCATGTCAAATTTGATATTGTAGTTCTTCAAATTATAAATACTGATATATATTTTTTAAAGCAGTGTATGAAGTTTTTGATACGTCCCAATTCTACATAAATGAACTATTCTGATGTCATTACTAAATTTCTACAAAATGTCACTTATAGCATATTTGGATCAACTTATTTTTCTTAGGACTTAATTCTGACGCCCAAAAGCTACTCAAAAGATTTTCTCTATAGAATTGAGTTATAGCTAGAAGGATTTCCAAGCAGGTATTCATTCAGTGGGATATAATTCCAATTCCATGTAGGGACTTTTTCCTTCTCCTAGCTTCCAAATGTAGCTACTTTAAAGATTTCTTTCCATCTTAACATGCATATGTCCTATGCAATTTCACCTATATATATTGTTGTTCTTACCTTTGTGGGAGGAATGGTTTATCAAAATAAGGCATCAATTGAGCTCTGGGAACCATGTCCTTCCTCAGCATACGTATCTCTTCCTCTTCAATCATCTGCTCATGAATGAATTTCATTAATTTTCTCTAAAATATTCCATTCTCATAATTAGAATCATGTAACTTCATTAATACTCCCTCCGTTCCTTATTAACTGTTAACTTTAAAGAAAATTTTGTGTTCCTATATATATGTCCACTTAGAGTTTCAAGAGAGCATTAATTGATGTTTTTCCAAGAAATGCACTTAAAGAAACAATAAATGAAGAAAGATAAAATGCATTCTAAAGGGTGATATAGGAAAACAAATAATACTTTTATGAAAATCAACACAATTAATTGCTTTTTTAATTTGTGTGAATCTTCTCTTCCTCCTAAAGAGATAAATAGGAACGGATGGAGTATTATATTATATATGCCTACTACCTTTTGTAACTTCTCCTCTTGCTTCTTTTGCAGCTCCATGATATAGAATTTTGTTGTCACCTATGCAAAATTAACCACATTCATTAATCACAAGACGTGACATTTCTGAAACAGAAACAGATCATTCACATTTCTTACTGCATAGTTGAACATTGCACGTTTCACAGCTCTTTCTTGAGTGTGGAGTTTGAATTCTTGCGGTTTAGTATTTTCTCTTGGAGGAGACTTTGGAGGAGACTTTGGTGAAGCCTAGAATTAAAGAAACAAAAATCCATTACCAAATTCTAAAGAAGATATTGCTATACACCATGTAAATTAATTACCTTGGTCTTGTCATCGAACCTGTCTTTGAGTACATCTTTTGTCTGTGAAACATCCAATTATGCTAATTTAGGTGGCAATCATGTATAATAAGCTAAAAGAGTTTTTAAAGAATCAATGATGTATTGAATAATGGACAAGAAACAGACAGGGGAGTGATAAAACATTCTAATATAATGAAATAAGTAAGAGACAAAGAGTACTAGTGTGATCATTATGGGGTCCATTGTGCGGTGATGCTCTTTGATGTAAGTTATGGAAAAGGACTGCATTGTTCCCGAGTCTAATCTCAGTGAAAAAGTATGGTGGTCCAAAATAATCACTAATGATGTTTTTTTTTAAGTCTCTCATTTATTGCAGTATAATATTTTATCAAGTTTTTTTAACATATTTGAAATTTAGTCAATTCTGAGAAATGATAACATTGGAAAAGTTGCATGGACAAATTGTTAGGTGGACTTCAACGATAATATTGTTAAGGTGAAATGGTTCACTCATGCTCCTCACAAATGTGCATGCATGTCTTAAATGGATTTTATATATGTAAAATATTAATTTCATATTTGTGTGCCTGTGTTACACAGTAATGATGATGGCACAATGAGTAGTGGCAGGCACACACAAAAGAATAATCCTTATGCATATGGATTAAAGCTACAAGTTGGTAATCCAACTTGCTATATATATGTGTGTGTTTTTTTTGTATCATATAAGAATGGTTGTATGCCCATCTAGTCAAGTATGCAAGAGTTGTAATTTAAGTGTATGTTTGGACACACGGTGAAAAATTATGGTGAGCCAAAATTATGATGGACAGAAGTAATTTTACTTAGTTTCTGTGGCTGTTCACAGTGGTTTTAGCTTCATTGTAGCTTTCTACCATGTATACAAACATGTGCTTAATAACATCGCCAGTAATCAATATTTCGGACGCGATTTTGTGAGTTTCATAATGAACTTTGAAGTTTTAACCTTTAAGATGAAATGGAACTAAAAACAAGTGCAGGAAGAAGTATCTTTGTCCTATACAATGATACAAAACGTAAATTTTAAACTCATATTCCTCCACCATTCTGAGGAATTGAAGTTCAGTTTTTATATGCAACTAACTAATGTGACAACAAAACAAAACAAAACAAAACAAGGAGTGGCTTTTGAAGGATTATAGGTGAAGGTAAAAAAGAAGTTAAACATCTCACCATTCCTCTAGAATTAGCACTGCTCCATTGAGCTGCAGAGTGTGAAGTGTTCTTCACAAACTTCCACCAATGAAAATTAAGAGAAATGCAAAAAAAGTGAAAATTTAGTACACGCTAATACACTATTCTACCACTGAGAGGGAACAGAACAAAACAACAGTTAAAGAAACTATAAGCACCCCAACCTTCAAAGCAGATTTGTTTGCTCTCTCCATGTTTAATTAAGTGTGATGTGTGTGTAGCTGTTATTGAGCTGAGTGGGACTATATAAAGAGTGGGAAAAGATGAAGTTTGGAGGTTGGTGACTGTCTGAAATTTTTTCTTTTCTGTTGCTACATCACCAACATGCTCTGGGATTTGTATGCTCTCTTGCACCAAACTTTCTGATTAAACCTCCCTCTCAAGCATATATTTGTCAAACCCTTCTATGTTCCTTCAAATTTCCACTTAGCTTAAGTGAGGGGTAATCACTGGTTCACATTCATTAATTTAAAGTTTATTGGCATGCTGTATTTGATAATTTGGAGAACACTGAGGTGTCTCTTAGCCTATTGGAAATTTGTCTACTTACTGTAGTAGTTAGTGATAATGAGTCTGTCTGTGCACGAACCAAACAAAATTTATCGGAGCTTAATTATCTGCTAAAATAAAAAGCACTATATAAACTCTAATGAGCGTTCCTTAGTCTGTATCCAAACGAGTTCAGTGGCACTTTAAGCAATTAGTAAAACTAATGTTTGATTACAATACTAAAAAAGAGGAAGTTTGATAGAATATGAAGAGAGAAAGTTAGTTTGAATGCTAATTAACTTATGACAAATTCACAAAACATGATACATAGCAAATCAACTGAAGGTTTGTCTAAAGCAAGTAAAGAAAAATCATATTCAGTTTTGGTCCGGCACTGAGGGGGATATGCCAATTGAGATTGAATTTTCATGTCAGTGGGTGGATTTACAAAAACAAAAGACCACAAAAGGGGAAAGAGGAAAATATGCATGTATAATGTGTTCCATTTATCTTTCTAACAAGAACATTACTTATTTGGTTCGATTAAGTTCTGCTATAGTCTCTGCTTTTTTAATCCTTTGAGATGTTTAGTTTTCTTCAAATCTCAAAAGTTTAACCCCAAATGTAAGCATTATTGTTTTTATCCTATATGAGCAATAGCCCCTACTCTAATTCATAATATTTCATATGAAGATCAATATATGTCCTCATTGTAAGAGCCTTGTTCACCTTTTAATTTGTTTAATTCCCAAAACTTTCTTACAGTTCATCTCAAATACAATTTATACTTCTCATATATAGGATTTCACCTTGTTTACATTTATATATAACATTCCAAGTTAGGTTTATAGGATTGACTCTGCCACACTTGCTTTGAGTCATTTTCATTACTACAATAAGAGTACAGTACTACATCACTTTGGAAAGTGACAAGAGTGTGGACCAAAAGGTTGTTAGTAGCCTGCTTTCAAATGTTTCTTGTTGAAGCCGTCAAACCAACCAAAAACACACTTTCATGTCATTCTTGAATCTGTAATAATCCTTGCTCTGTCTCTTAACATCAACTAGACAGAATATAGCACTACAAAATTTATGGTAAGAAATAACAAACTAAAAGCTATCTTCTAAATTATTTATAAACAAGTATAGTCAGCTCCATTTACAAAGACTCGAACCCAAAATATCTACTTAAGTTAGAATAACTCACAACAGATGATTTACGCGTAATGAACTAATGATTTTGATCATATGGACAAATTAAATTAGTTCTTAAATTTTTATAATTTGCATCCATTTTATTCTTTTGTATATATAGTTATATTATGCGAGGTTTGTAAATTTAAAAACTAACAGCCGTTATAACTACAATTATATACCCTTAATTTATATATATTTCCATCATGTTACTTTGTCTTTTTTCTAAATTCATGATCTTTGACATGATTTTTATTTACACATATACATATGTGTGTATATCTGAAATCAAACTTTTAACATTTCAAATACTCAAGCCCAAGAGTGTAGTAGAAGTAGATTGTGACCCAAGACAAACTCTGCCCGCAATATCAAGAGTTCTTAATCTTTTGTCAAAGCAATATCAAGAGTTCAAATGCTAAAGTTTCCTTGACAAAAAAATGCTGAAGTTTTCACTTTAGGGGAAACTCTACTACCCTTCCATCCCAAGGATTTATCCCACAACTATAACAATAAGAATTCCCAGTCAAAGAAAAAAATATAATAAAAAGCATAGCAATGAACTCATTTGTAACCTTAAGCGTACTATTATTTTTGTCTAGTTTTAATAATTTTTTTTTTCTGTATTTTAAATTTCATTTACTTATTTTTTTACCTTCAATTAAATATTGGTAAATAATTTTCAATTTATATATACAATTTCCATGTATTTTACATAATTATATTGCTCAAGCATTTGAGTTTTTTTTTAAATAATAAAAATAATAAAGTATTTGTTAAATTGTGGTGAGTTGAAAATTATTCGTCAAAGTAGAGTTGTTTGTGTCATATGGGAGCTGATGTGGATGGGTGGGTTGAAACAAATCTAAATTATAACTTGTTTGCACACTTTAAAAAGATAAAAGAGAATAAGAAAGCTTCTGTAAAAGCTAATGGGACAACAAACAAGTTAAATCTATGGGTGTTCAAACAAGCTAAAATTATGACTTTTATAATAAGACAAAACAGTATAAGAATCTATGTACGTGATTAATACGTTTTTTTTTTATAAGCAACGTGATTTATACGCATTATTTTTCATTTTCTAATTATTATTTTAAAGATTAAAATTAAGACATTCATATCTTGATATACAAAACTAGAAATTGGACACAATTTGAAGCCACACCAAGCTAACCTAATGAGCTACAATTTTCATATAGACCTGAACTAAAACTGACGTTGTTTTACCGTTGTCATTGTCGCCACTTTCATAATTTCGTTTTTATTTAAGGATTAAAATTGAAACATTCATATGTTGGGCTATAGAAAATCAGAACAAGAATCAATCAAGCCCTAACTCTTTCCCCATATTATAAGTTTTCGTAACTCTATATTTATGCTTACATGACACAATTTTATTAGTGAGACGTAAAAATAAAACACAAAATAAAGGACAATGGATCTTCATCTCTTGACAAAAAAGAGGGTTTCAATTTTTTTTTTTAGCTATGATATATTATCATCTTAGTTATATTTTACGAGGATAAATAATCAATCACGTCCCATGCTATGGATCAATGTTTTAAAAACAGGACCAGTCAATTAGACTCGTGAAAACACTAGTTCACGGTTCTACTATGATTGAACCGATAATAATTAAATATAATATATTTAATATTATATGATATATTAACTAATTTACTTAAATAAAATATTAAAAAATTAAGTGAAATTAAATTTAAAATTGACATAATATTTACATAATGTATATTTTATAAAATAAAAATGAATGATAAAAAGATTTAAAAATAGTTCATATATGTGGGTGGGGTATTCTAACTCTCCTTTTTTCCTGCTTCGAAAAACTACAAACATTAACAACTAACTAATATTAGAGAACGAGTCCCTCATAAGAAGGTTTTGAAGCTCCGTTTAGGGTCTCTTAATCACACGCACACATAACAGTGGACAATCTACCCCCAAATGAGTCTGGAAATCCACGGCAGTGTTGCACTCCCTCCGAACAGAAGCCAAGCGTACACGCCACTCCCTCCTATATTGCACACTTATTTAAATTTTTATTATATTTAAAATATATTTTTTATTTTTTGTGATTTTCTGGAACTTTTAGATTTTTTTAAATATGACTGATTCAAATACTTCTGATTTATTCAATAGCACGAGTTTTGACTAGTTTCAACCTATTGCCACCAGTTTTGAGATCAACGGTTTTCTTCTTTCAACTAAACCGATCATCTGACCGGTTTGCGGTTGGACCAATCGAACCAACAAGTCAAATTTGGTGTTCAAAACTATGGACAATTCTAGTTAATGGTAATTAAATACGTTGTCTAAAAATATTAGTTCTTTAATTTGAGAGGGAAAACTAAGCAGATACTAAGTGACAAAACGACAGAATCTCAAAATTAATTTTCTCGAAAATCAATGTTACATTATGCATTTGCAAGTCGTTGGTGTTAGATATTTTTCTAACATGTGGGCTCACATATATATGATTAATTATGTATTAAATATATCTTAAAGATAAAACCCCTTTTAGAGTGATCTACTTTGATTTCTAGGGTTTATAACATCTTACTTGGTATGAATTATAATGTGTAGATACTATAAGTGTTTTTTTCTATTTTGATGATGGACTGATATAGAAATAATAAAAGATTACGATATGACTCTTGGTGAAATAGTGTGCTCCTATTATATAAGGGGTTATGGTCCCCAAGGCATAAGCATGGTTTTCTTTTCTAACATCTCATCATTAGAAATGAGACTCTCATTAAGTTATGAGGAATTGTGCATATTATCTTGGAAAATCAAACTTTCATAGTTCTAAATCAAGTCACGCATTGATATGATTCCACATCAACTTCATCATAGACTCGGATTATCATAGATTCATTTCTGCTTCTGCATCAATACTATCATTAATCTGTGTACGCTTCCGCTTTCTTATCGTTTGTATCCATGTTGTTGATGCTTTGACATAGAAGCATTCTAGTTAGAGATGACTTTTGTTATTCTATCATCTCCTTTAAATATACTCCCTCCTTTCCTATTTAACTGTTCACTTTGAGTGGAGGCACACATATTAAGGGTGTGATTAATTTTGTTGATTTTTAGAAAAAGTGAGGATTATTTTTCTATTTTACCCTTTAAAGTATGTGTTATCTCTTCTCATTTATTGTACTGACAAGGGCATTTGTTGTAAAAACATCATTTAATGCTCTCTTGAAATGCTAAGTGAACAGTTAAATAAAAACAAAAAAAATTCTTCAAAGTGGACAGTTAAATAGGAACGGATGGAGTAACAATTTGCTGGTTAATTAACGCACTGATAACTTGTTTCCCACTCTAAATTTACTTAATTAATCAGTTAGTTAATCCACATGTGTCCCAGATTCAATGAACAACATGTCAATTCTGGTGTCTCATTTTTAATTTGTAATAATCAATTCTTTCATTCTCCAATCCCAATCAATAATTCTTTCAACAACACCATCATGGATCAGTATTGTGAAATTGCATTGGCAATCTTTTCAATTCCAGTTATGCTTTATAATGCTTTGTTTTGAATTTAAGTTTTTTTGGGGAGATAGAGGAGCCCATGGCTGAGGAGTAAGACACTAAGAGATATTGACGCTACATCTTAACCTAAAACCTTAAGACATTTGATTTATGGGTTACATCTCTTATAAAGTCTTCTCCTCACGCCGTACTTAACTAATGTGGGACTCAACTCCGCACTTAAATTCTCAACAATCTCCTTCTCAAATGCAAGTCACCACCATATTATCATGGTCCTCTCCACAGAAGATATCCACCCTTATACATGATGTGTCTTCTTTTAAATACATAAACATACTTAATTTCCTGCCTTACAGATGAAGTTGAAGGTTCATCTGATTGACTCTGGAACAGGTGGACGAGTCACTTTCATTTCCACTCAAAAGAAAGACAGAGACATATATATGCTATTCTCATGAAAACTCAAAAAATTCCAACCAAAAGAAAAAAATGGTTGTTAACAGCAGCCTTTCAAATGTTTCTTCTTGAAGCCGTTAACTAGCCAAAGACCCAATATTACTTGAGTTACTTCTAACTATCTCAATATAAAATTAGGTTAGAGTGGTGATGATTGTTCCACCTTATATATTATATTATTTAATCATAGTTTTGATTAATTTGAGAATTCTCAACACTCTGTCTTATGCCCATAAATGGACATTGGAGCATAAAATTTGCAGGATTGAAAATCTGAAGATGACGCGATAAAAGGATGTAAAGTAAACTCTAATACCATATTAAAATTTCGGTTAGCCTAACTATAATCTAAAAATTAACTTTGGGGTGAGAATTGCTCAATCCTATATACAAACTTTTTTAATTATATCTATCTCAACACATAAACATGTAGTGTCAAAATTGATTTTGGCTTTTTGTTAATATGGGTAAGCAGAATGTCATCCAATTCGTTAGGTTGTGAATCCAAAATCAACCTACTATAAGGAACTATATAATGCTTGTTGTTGAAGTTGTGGGGTATCCATGCATGATAAAACCTTCAACAAGACTTTAACAAATTAGTCCACCTCTCTCTTTTAGAGTTTGACAAAGGAAAAGACACCATTTTAACTGAACATGATCACAAAGTATCAACTACCACACTCTTAGTGCTATCATTTTGTCAGTAAGCAATTCCAGTTCATCTTGGATTTGTTGGTCTCACCCATCTTGAGTAATACGAAGAATGAAAAGCAATGGTTGAAAATTGAAGACAAATAATAAACGTTCTAAATATGTTGGAAACCCAATTATATTTAACCCTATTTGGACTCGGAATAAATGGCAAAGACTATGATGGATTTTTTTTTCCACCAATTGATCCAAATTAGATACCGTTAGATCTTCAAATTTGAAAATATTATTTAGATGACGGGTTATGATTGAATTAGAAAGTAAAACGTGAAAATAAAATATCTCATCTCTCTTAGGTCAAGATATTTTTTTTGTAATTTATCAACTTTGCCATAGCTCAACCACTTGTTAGTCGTCAACATCGTCGGATCGGAGCTCTACCATTCACCGTTTCGGCGACGCGCGATGATCGTAGTGGTCGTGCAGTTGAGGGAGCGGTAGTGGTGGTCGCGATCTGATGAGATAACTCTCCAATGGCGGGGAGGAGAACACCCTTTGCGACGGCACCTTGGCTGTAGGGGTGGTGATTGTGCAGTCAAAAAGGCAGAGCGATGGCAGAGCTGAGGTCCGGTGGTGTGGTACAAAGATTTGAGGCCCTTTGACGGTACTTGTGACAGAGAGGGCGCAATGACGGTCAACTCCGACAACGATACAGTGTGGCGATTCTGGCTGAGGAGGTAATACGACCAAGGTTTCTTCGGTTAGGATCGATACAATAAAAGGAAGAGGAAAGGGGTTGGATTTGGGGAACATTATATAAATCGCCCTGGGTTCACTGATGAACCAAAAGAAAAGGGTCCACCTTACTCTCACACCTAGCTTACTCTCGTAGTCACCTTTCCACTTGTGGCTGGATTGCTTTGGGTGCCACGTGCGCACCTCGTTGCAAAGTCTGATTTCTCACTCGCGCGCCGACCCCTGGATAGTGTCAATATGGCTGGACAGGTCTCCAATGTCCTTATTACCATTTAGCCCTTCGCTAATTCATCAACATTAAAAATAAAGTAATGAAATATTGGCCCCATGTGTGGTTACAAACGATTGGAGCCTTGTGTTCTTGTATTTATTTGCTAATATGTTGACTCTAAAGTGATTGTGGATGAATAGTCCTCCGAAGTGATTGTGGATGGATGAGCTTCTTGAAGTAGCCTGACCGGCCAGGTCAAAGTACCACGTCCCCCCAAAGCTTGTGACTGAAAAGTCACAAAAGCCTTAAGAAAAATTGTCTACCTTCGGGGGGGATGTCTTACTCACGCACCAGCCATTTGGCTGTGGCATTGCAGTTGGACAGGTCCCTCATGATATTATCAGCGTTCAATCCTTCTTTAATTCACCATCACTGCTTTGCTTTTATCTTTGACACAAGTGAAAAGTAATAGGTGGTTGGTGAACCATGTGGTATTGCTTTCATGTCCTTCCTTCCTTTCAAGCATTATAATTGAAATTAGCGGGCGGCCAGACCGCAGTCAATGTAGTCGGAGCTCACCCAAATTTTAGCTAGGTGGCAAGATTTAGTAACTGACCGGAATCAGGGGAGAAATGGAGCTCACTGAGATTGGAACCAAGTGACAAGACTAATCGACCGACCGTATTCAGCATAGATGGAGCTCACTTGGTTTTGAACCAAGAGGTAAGGCTCGACGACTGACCGGAGTCAGCGGAGATGGAACTCACTTTGTTTTGAACCAAGCGGCAAGGCTAGTCCTTCTGCGTTGAGATATTTCATAATATGGGTCTCATCAAAAACTCCCTCTTAGTAGGAGAGAAAATAATACTCACTACTTTTAATCAAAAGGATTCAAACAACAAAATCTTAGGGCGTTTTAAAGCCTAGAGCACTAGCTGTAGTTGAACTTCAGGTTGTTCGCATTCCAAGAGAGGGATATAGCACGACCTGACTGCGTAGGTTAGCACGACTGTAGGTGTCATGACTGGAGCTACTATGAAACTCGCACCACGGGGAAGACTTGTCTGCATTTCTTTGAGAGTTAGTAGGAAAAGGAAATTTGAACAAATTCGGCAACGAGTGAGTTACCTTCTTCCGGATTTGGCTGCGAGGAACCTTCAAGGGAATGAACTCTTAGTCCTTCTGTCTTGTCCAGACATTTCTCATCACGATGTTAGTGTCGCGTTGGCTCAGACTAGTTTGGTCTCGACCTTGGCCCCTTAGCGGAGGTTTCCTCGATCGGCCAGGGGATCTGTCTGCCTGGGTTGGTTGGTCTAGTGACGCGCTCTTTCCTCCTCAGCCTGAGCCGCTTTTAACCGGTTTCTCTCCTCTTGTATGATGAACGATGTTGCCCTTTTGCGAATTTCATCTAAAGACTGCGCATGGCGGATGGATATGTCCTCGTTGAAGGGACCCTCTGACAAACCATTTTCAAATGCCTCGACACAGATTGTTGGATCTTTGTTTATTTCCTGCATGAAAACGTTAGTGAACCTAAATAGGTACTCTTTCAATGTCCCACCCGCTTTCTGTCGGATGTTGAACAAACTTGCGGAGGTGACTTGGTTCGCTTGCTTTGCTGAGAATAGGGATAAGAATTGCATCACCTTGTTTAGAGTTTCCGGGAACATCCACTCCAGCGGCTCGGTCGCACCGTTGATCAGGATTTTGGTATTGAAGACAAACATATGTTCGCGTGGGTTGGTCGTTCCATCATAGGTATCGAGGACTAGAGTTCTAAGTTTTTGCGGTATCACGACTGCAACCAGGGCTTCCGAGAAAGGTTTGAACTACACGACCGGGTCGACTAGGTCGTCTGCCTGCCTTCGATCTCTTGTGAGATTTGCAACTTGTTTGCAATGCCTGGCTCTATTGTCGAAGCTCTTCCAACCCAACCATATGTGCCTGCATGTCACGGTTCTGCTGGCGAAGTTCCTTTATCCCTAACGTTAGTGTCCGCTGCGCCTGGTTTTGTTGTTGCATCTGCATCAAGAGTGCCTTCACTTCTTCCTCTGTCAGCGATGCCTGGTCGTCAGCGGTGCTTGACCTTCAGCGGTGTCTGGCCTTCAGCGTCGTTATTGCAAGATCTGGTTTGCATGGTGCAAAAAGGGGTGGGGGGACCTTGAGGGCTTGGGAAGAGTTTTAACAAGGCCCCACGGTGGGCGCCAATGTTCACGAAAGAACTTTTCAGTAAGTAAGACCAAATGAAAGACACCGGTATATTTCTCAAGTATGAAAAGGATGGATCTCTGTACATGTAGAGGCCCCCTTTTATAGTGGGTGGATCCTCTAACTCTAACTCTTCCGTCTATTACATAGTCAGCTGACTAAAAGAAGCAGACCGCGCGTATTAAGCTGGACGTCTTGACTTTTCCCTTGCCGAGATTGCAGCATGTCCGACTGTTATGTTGACTCTCGCATGATTGCGGCTAGATCCCTTACCACTGAGTTGACTCTTCAGTGTTTGCGGAAGGATGGGCCTCTATGGTGACTATGGATGGATGGGTCTCTGGAGCAGACCCACCGGCCTAGTAAAAGTACCATGTCCGCCCGGTCCAAGTCGCGAAGCAGTCCAAATTCTAAGCTAAGCTACAAAGTGTTGTTTGGTAGAGACTGGATCCACTCAAGCTTATGTATCTCTACTACCCTTCATCAAGCGTTATTTTTCGGGTAAGAGACAAGATAGATTATAATTCATTCGCTTTAGATGTTACTATAGTTGAGGCAGTATTGTATTCTTTTAAGATAATGTATGTCATGCAAACGACAGAGATTCAAAAAGAGTTAGAAGAATCTAGTGATTTCAGATAAAGCTTCAATGACAAATCACTAACATTGCATTAGAATGTTCTAATGGAAGCACTTCATAGGGTCCTGGATCTGTGCAAATGGTTGGTTATGCTGATTTCATCGTTTATGGCATGGCATTCTGGGTACAATCAAGTGTTCATAGCTGATGAGGATGTTCCTCACATGATATTCTATTGCCCAGGGGCTCTTGGAATATACAAATGATTGGTTATGCTGATTGGACTAAAGAATGTTGGGGCAACATACCAGGATGACGTGGTTGTCAGATCCACAAGCATAAAAGGTTACGACAAGCTTTTATGAAAATGAGGCAACACAATTTAAAAATTAAAACAGACAAGTGAATCTTTGGAGTCTGAAGCGGACAATAACATTAGGAGTTGCAAAGTTTGATTAGGAATATCAACATCTTAACGAGGGGAAGAAGATCTTATCTTACAAAACTAAGACATTCAAGTAGATCAAAAGTATACAATATCACGTAAAGATTAATGGACATAAGATGTATGTCATCATCAGTTTCTCTTAATGAGATTGGTGTCCAAACATCATATAACTATGATCCTATAATTGATTATTAATGACAAATAATTGTGTTCATGATATTATTAAATTCAACAAGCTAATCACAATTGTTTTATAGGAATATGCTGGAAACAGCCAAAAACGAGGCATACATACAGGATAAGTAACCTTGTCTTTACTTAGAATGTTGGGTGAAACAAATTAGAAAAATGAATTGTAGTCCTTCATCAGTCATAAAATCAAGTGTCACACAACTTGAGCTTCAAGGATGTGCTAGGCATCTAATACGCTTTGAAACAGAGGGACCTTGTCACTTCAATCTCAAGTGAACATTTAATTTGGTCTTACTCTTCAGAAACCTTGAAGAAAGTATATGATAATATTATGTTATTGATACCATCCATTCTAGGATCTGTCTCAATTTCTGGGTCAATATAAAAGAATACCTACAGTACAAGCAACACACTGTTTAGATGCATGTACAGTATGCTCACAACGTAATTCAGTTTGAAAGCCACTTACAGGCATGTCAATCTGCTCTCCAGGAAGCAGTCGCTGCTCCTCAAAGCAGAAGCATTGTATTTTGTTGAAGTATATTGCAGCCTGTAAAAGAATATATATGATTTGGACATTTTTATAAAATAGGTACTTTGGGAGAATTGGGAAAAAACGAGAAAAAAAAACTCTTTCAAGTGTCAGCAGAAAAGAGACCTCAAAGACTTCCAACAAGCAATCTTAAAATATGATATTAAATTCTTAACCAAAAGATGGGGTTTTAATCAAGTGGTGTTTTGTAGTATAAACTTTCAAACATCGCAGGTTGTTATTGTAGATAGACCGGTGAAGAGTTTGAGGGCAACTTTTGTCAAGCAATATAATAGAGAATTCATCAGCAGTCAGTACCTTCATGGGAGTGACATTATATGTAGACACACCAGTTATCGGAGTAGAACTTTTGTTTTCAGCAGTATAAAATGCAAGGGCACTTTCTCCGGGCTTGACCCTAACCTGTAAAGTAAATGAATAATGCAACATTACGGTTCTTACTTTTTATTTCTTTGTTTTCCCCTTGGGTGCCAAGGGGTGTATGCAATATCCAACTTTTTGAATGACAGATGAAAACTTTGCAGACCAACAAAAGGGTTCAAATATAGTCAAAGGTGCAAGTGCAAACTGCATGTACAATTAAAAAAAGATTTCACATGTAGTTGTATATTATTTTTGTGATGGAAATGCAGCATATTTGCTGTAAGGTCCAGCATATTCAATAAAGAAAAACCTCTCTCTGTGTAGGAACAAACTTCCATGGCATGCCATCAGCAATATCAGCGTTGAACTGTACCACAATTTCCCTGAAAAAAAAAATGGTAACTCATCAACCCATTACAACTGGAAAAAGCTAGCTTCTAAAACAGTACACTCTAATTGATGTTTTATCAACAATGTCTTGTTGTAAGCATCTCTTATAGAATCATTCCTAAATTGTCCCTTGACATACCAAACGCTGATTACAACTATTATTGACAGTTTCAGAATACACAAGTTTTATGCAGTCAAGTTTTCTCCAACTACCAAAAGCATGAAGCTGATTACATATATTTGTATGTTATCCATCCTATAGTAGTAAAATTAAAAAATAGGAATACAGAGAGCAGCTCAAACACTTCGAACCACAATGTTAAAAATTGAACTGCTTCTAATAACCATGCATTCATAAAACTGAAAACAAATCCTATCAGAACCACTGGTAAAATGTGACATTTAAGAAGTAAAAGTAACACCTTTTGGTCACTGTTTCATTGCTATCATGCCGTGCAATCTTTTCTTCAACAGTCTATAAAAATGTAAAATTTCACAATCAAGAAATAAAAAGTAAAGTTACCAATCAATTTAACGAGAAAATCAAAACCATTGAAAACAAACTAAACCACACCTCACGCCGGGTAACAGTTCCTCCATAGCCAGTTGCTTGGCAAAATCTTCTGTAAAGGGGAACTGCAGCATATGTGCATCCAACCATCACAAAAACCAAGCCTGTGAGATATAAAAGCATCTTTTGTGATTTCTGCTCTTTGGATGCATGAGATGAGAAGTGTCGAAAACCAGGCATGGAACATGACCTTCCAACATTCCGTGAAGAAAAAGCTAAAGAGCGGTAACACTGATGGAATGACTTTGTACTCAATTCCTGCTTTATCTTTGATATATGTATATTACATGTGAAATAATGCTGGTATCCAGTAGTAGAATTAATGAATTTGTAAGTTGGTCCTTCAGGAACAATAGATAGGAACCTGAAATAACAACAAAATTATTAACAAAACAAAAAAACTCATTAGGGTTGAAAGTTGAAACTGATTTCCTTCATAATTTCTTCTGGAAGTTTGACTTTCTAGAGGTCAAAAGGCATCTCGGCACATATATCTATCTTTCCAACTTGAACAGATCATTAAACTAGAGAGAATTTGAGAAGTTTGTAAGAGTAAGAGTACTAAAGCAAAAGTTTCACTTTTAATAAAATACACTTCAGAGCATTCCTGGTAAGAGCATTCATCCATAATCTACTAATGAAACGATAACAAAAACTTATGAAAGAACATAGCATCAAATTACCTAGATTCAGGAAAGGCATTTTGCAAACCCCTAACATATAACGGGAGATGGGTTCTCCTACTTAGCCTTGACCATATCATGTTTAGTGAGACCAATTTCCCAGAAATTACAGAGCATTCAGTGCAACCTGCGAGAAAAGAAAACAAGTGAGAACTGCGAAACAGTGTTTTCGTGTAACTAAGCTTCGACCCCTGTCCTTATACCAATAATATTACTTCACAAAATGGGTCAAGTATCAGTCAAATATCACCAATGTACATACAGAAGGAGGAGGGGGTTGAAAAACCATCAAACTACCTACAGAAACTAACCAAGAATCATGCTTTCAAAATATATTCGCGAGCAGTGATTCAACAGGTAATTCAAAAGAAGCATGCTAGCTCAACCAAACACAAAAATCCATAGGAAAGAATGCTTAACCTTGAATATAATAAAAAATATAGAAAGGGTTTAAGCATTTGAAGGGCCTAGCTAATCGAAAATATGCCACTTCGATGAGGCATTTCATCGAACAGCTTAAGGGCATTACAAAAAATTGGTTTGCTGCAGATAGAACCACAATCCCCACATATGCAAAATCAAAACCACACCCAGATCACATAGTAAACATAACAATCGAGCACCGAGATAAAAGATGAATTTTGGGGGAAAATTGTAAAATCATGGAAATGGAAGAATGGAAGAGTGTTGTACCACAATTGCTAAAGCGTTTGTCAAACCCAATCACGTTGTGTTCTGAGCATCATGAGCTATGAAGCTATAGCAGTGGAAAAGCTCCAGACTTCGAATTGTAATTTCAGTATTTTTGTTTGTTTCATATCGATATCAATGTCGATACATATATAGATATGTATAGAAATATATAGAATTTAATAGATTAATATATTATTTTTTTTTCTTCATTGAAAAACAAACGATTTGATGATTTCATTTGTCACAATAAATATTGATCACACGCTCCCTGAGTGAGTTAGTTATCTATTTCTAATGAGAAAACTTTGATCTCATCTTAGAGCAAATAAGTTGTTTCTTCCCCTATATTGATTTTGGATTCCATTATCTTCATGCATATAATTAAATCTATAATTTTAAATGTAACGAGCTAGAGATAAAATTACATCTTATAATTCAAAGTTCATGTAATCTTTTGGAAACGATGAAGAATTTTACCCTAAGATGTTCTATTAAGAAAAACCAAAATAACTATCCTATCAAGAAGAGATTATTCGAGTAGTAGTTGGGAAATGAGTGGTTTGCTATAAAGAGAGACCTTTAGTTGAGGGAAAACTCATTCACCTGAGCTGTTTCTACCCTCACCTAAACACACTTAATGAATCATCAACCCTCAAACACCTTTTCTTTTCTTTTTCTCTTGGTCGAAACCCCATATCTATCTCCATAAAGAGTTCAAGTTTTTCTTTATTCTTTTTCAAGCAACGAGGTTGGCAAGTGTATGCATTACTACTTGAGGAGGTAAGGGTAACTTGGTCCTAGAGTATCTTTTTCGAGTCATGTGTACCTTATAACCTGCTGCATGTATTTGAGATGAAAGTGTTATAGTTTGATGTTGTTTGGATGAAGTTTTGGTATGTTTTAATCACTTTTCTTTTTATATATTTTTCTATGAATATGGCATGTTTGGGTGATCATATAGTTGTGTATAAGATTTGCTTTGCCTTATAACTTGTTGGCTGATATTTTCCTATGAGATTAATCTTGCAGTTGGTGTTGTTTTGGGCAAGTTTGAAGCATTTTAAATAAGTATTATGCGCACTGAAAAGTTGAGGTGGGTTGAGTTTCTCATAACATGATTTTTTACTCTAAACTTGTTGGAGAGGTGTCTATGAGTTACGATATTGTGGTATGACTAATTTGAGCATGTATAGCTTGATGATAATATTATATCTAGTTTGTTATCTTGTTTGAAATTGCTGATAATGTTATTATCTTTGTTGTCGTCTTATTTTGAAATCAATTATCATATCTTATCATATTTTGAATTGTAATTCAATAAGCATGTCTATCTCTTGTGTGATTTGAATTGTTGAGTTAACCTCTTGCTTGTTTGGTAATTATTGTTTGAGCGCTTAACACCATTAAACGAGGAATATGGATCATCAAGTGATCTATGGTTTGTCTTGTGGAGGAGGCTATGTAGTCGATACCGGAGGTGATTGATCTAGGATCAATGAGATGCGGTGAAGAAATGACTTCTTCTTTGACCCGAGAGCTACAAGAAACTCTAGTTTTGTCTTCTCGTCACCTAGTATTTCGAATATTTGGTTAGCAGATAAATTAATTTGCAATTATATTATCTATTTGGGCTATACATATTCGTTAATATGTTTAAGACGTGATTTGAAGGGGGTGAGATGGGTAGCTCACTTGGTGAGCTAAGGGAAATGAAGGGTATTAAAGGGTGAAGGGTCAGGGTTTAAACCCGAGCGAATGAATTAATTTACTAACAATTAACGACTAACATTTGTCTATAAAAAAAAGACGTGATTTGAAGAAAATTTATTCGAAGGAAATTTCATTCATTTCCCATTATATTTACAACATATCATATTATTATCTAGTCCACATTAAACACAAGATATGATCAAAGTCTATCCAACTCTTATCATATCATTCTCTTATATATCGAGCTCTCTTATCTCATCCTCCCTTATCATATCTATAATCCTTTTTACTGTAATAGTTTTTTTTTTTGAAACATACTTTTCTCTGTAATAGTAGAAAAAGTGAGGATAAAATATGAAGAAATTTTTCGAAGGGGCTAAAATAAAATAAAAAAAAAGCATAATTTGATTTTACTAAAAAAATTCAAGGCTTAGTGATATTATTTAGTAAAAAGTATTTTAAATACTATTTTAAAAGACCAGTACTTAAGCCTTTGATTAACTGTTATCTGTTATTGATATATACCTTCCTGAGAAAAATAATACTGAGCAGTACTAAGAAGAAGAAGTTATGAAGGTGAGAAGGACTGATCATATTCCTAATAAGCCAAAACCCTATCTTATAGGTTTCTGTTGAGGACCATTTCTTTTTCTTCTGCACACCCTAACCCTAGTCCGTACAGCCTCATGTTAAAGCAAATTCTACACATATCAGACTATCAAGTTAATTGCTAGTTTACTACCACATACCTTATTCCATTCTCTGTACTGTTCAGTCCTGATCTTAATTAAATTTTCCAACAACTTGAGTGTGAAGATACCAAATCCAATCCATATAAATATTCGAATTTAGAGATATACCCCTAATTGGTATATACTATTTACTATTTAGTATTACAAAGTACAAATCTCGGTCTATTATGTATGGCCCAGTAGAAAGTAACAGGGTTGAAGAAATTTGGGTGAATTCTGAGTCCGTTATAATTGTTGGGTCTGGGTCCAATAAAGAATTGGACCACACCATCAGTTCTCTACCTTCTTCTTTGGTCCCCATTATTATCTTTAAAGTTTAGTTTAAGATCAAGTTGAGAGGAAAAAGTATTTTTTGTAGTTTGACCAAACCCTTAATTTGTCCTTTTGAAATATATTTAGCAATGTACAACAGATTATCTATCATTCATTTCTTTGGGTGTAACTTTTCTAATTTTCAGGTTGTTTTTATTTTTATTTTTGTCAGCATATATAAAGGCTTGAAAGGTAAGATGTTCAAGCAAGTTTGTAAGGTGATTTACTTTACACTTATATGGTCACTGCACTATGCTGAATAAAGTTGTCTCCAAGAAAGATAATATTGATTTTCTTCTTATTAGGAATTAGGGTTGCACATGGGTTGGGTTGGATGGATTTTCAGGCTAATTAGGATCCGAATCGATCAAAATAGTTTGAGTTGAATTTCGTGAATTTTCACCTACAAACCCGTAACAACCCAATCCGAAAATCTTTGGGTTTGTTTGGATGGATTAATTGGATCGATATATTAAAATAAAAATAAATCTGGAATATTTTAAAATATTAAAAAAACAAGTACTCCAAGTCTCCTATATGCAATTACATCATAAGTTTATAACTACTGCCTACACACATCTATACAACAACATATAACTAAATAAGTACTTCAAGTCTTTAAATGTGGCAAGTAATTACAAGCAAATTAACTTTCAAGTCTTCTAAAAATCACTCTAGTAGTAGGACTCCAAGTCTCCATAAATCACATACCCTACTAGTAGGTTAGATAAAAATTAAAACTATTAAAAATATATATCAAATAATATATTATTATTATTATATAAATGAATTTCGGGTTGGGCTGGATAGATTATAATGAAATCCGATATCCGATCCAAAGATGATTGGATCGTGATAAAATACATCCGACAAACTCGTTTGCCAAATCCAACCCGCATTTTTACAATTGGATCGAGTTGGATTGGATGATTTCATTGGATTGACCCGGTCATGTGCACCTCTATTAGGGATCCTCTCATGTAACGACTCAGTCATGATTTTCTTGTCAATTAGGTGCAGGTGTTTTCTCTTTATAAAATTTGGGTTACAACTCGATCTTGTTTTATAACTATAAGTCTTTGTTTACCTTTAATGTAGATTGACTTTATATATGGGCTAGCTAGAAGCCCTTGTTGGGCCATGTTTTATGGGCTTTATGTGGTGGGTTTCGGTTCCCATATCTCTAACATGCTCACTTGATAGAAATTTGTTCTCATGGTCTTATCATTTAATAAATTGATCTTTTGCTTTATAAAAAAAAGGTGCTCTTTGAATAAATTTCTCATGTTAAAAAATTTCTAATCTTTTGCTTTTGTGCCAAAGTGCTCAACTTGGAATTGTAAAGGGGCTGGCCGGGTGTTGGTGAAAATGTTGATTAATAGATAGGGGCAAAAAAGATGAAATGATAGAATGGTGGTATTTGAGACGAGATGACATGGAACATACATACGGTACAAAGTTACAGAATTATATACAGAGGGCGCTTTAAATGCGGGGTAGACAATAGAGTCAGCGACTTTCGTGAAGGACCTTGGCAGCCTCGTTTCTCAGGGCCCTTAAACAAGCCATGATGTGAAAGCTCAGTCCATCGTCCTCTCCCTCTTTCAAACATACCACACACGCTTGCACATCAACACAATACACACACATGGCCACCATCAAAAGAAAAATAACAAATGCACATACGTACCTATTTAATTTTTATCATAAGAACAAAGATAGTATCAATTTCAATGTGAATTACGAACTTTGTATATATTTTATAAGAAAAATGGTAGGGCTTAGAGAGACATCTATAAACCAACTGTACAGAGAGTGCCAATGGCATATATAGGAGTTAGAGACTTCAGCGTGATGTTGGAGCGTCAAAAAATCTGAATTCTATCAACTTGAATATTCTATTAATTAAACTGAGGATTGAGGATTTGAGCTCACGGCCTTAGGGAAGCAAGACCCAAGCTCGGTTCGTAACAGTCAGATGTGCCAAGCCACATTGTTGAATTACTTTGAATACAGTGAAATTCTGAGACACAGTTTCTATATATGTGTTTTCAGTTTTGACTGCCCAGCTATCAATACCCGTATATAGCAATAAATAGAGAAATTTATACAGGAAATTGAAGTGAGAAAAAAAATCTAAATAGAAAGCACACACCAATCAGTCCTTTAGCACGGTAGCATCATAGTACAAAGCATACTGCAAATTTTAACAAGCCAACTAAACCATGCATGGCCTGCATTGTTGATCATATAGTCATCATAACCTCATAATTAATTGCTCCCTTCTCTGATCACTTTTTGATATGTCAGAGTTGAAAAAGTGAAAGTTAAAACAAACAGCTTTTTTATCCTCCACTCTCTCTCTCTCTCTCTCTCTCTCCTAGCTATAATATATAGTAGTAGCTCTCCATCTCACTGTCAATTGCACACTTTTTCAATGCTCATCAATCATAAAGCAATCGATTACAAAATCATTTCCTCACCTCTCACATCAAAGACTTGCATTTCTGTCCTGCCAAAGAAGTACTGTATCCCTCTGTCCCTTTGCATTTATTATTCTCCTTTCGAGGAATGGGCCATAGATACTAGTGTTATCAATTATCCCTCTTCAGAAAATTGTTGTATAAGATTAATGTATTTTTTTTTATAAAAAATGTTAATAAGCACCACCTTCACCACACTTACGGTCTCTTGTGTTCAATCCTTTTCGCCCTCCCTACCTCTCACGCACACATTAGCATGTCAACTTCAAAGCATGTAACTTTGTTCCATGTGTCAGTTGTGAAATTAATGTCTGATGACTACGACTTTGCTTACCAATTTGTTGATTTAGCCAATTCATTAGTACCACAATTCTTATCTATGAATCGCACGAATTATACGGTCACTTTTTTCATCTTCTCACAAAAAAATACTCAGGTAAATAAGATGTACACAATGAATATTCATTAGGTGGTTTCTATGATACCCACAATGTATCATACATGAAGGATGTGATTGGTCCACAACAAAAATAATTTATATTTTCATTTTTTTCTTTTTAAATACGGAGGATGTGATTGGTCCACAACCTTTTCGTGTATCCTACCCACACAAGTGTTGTGGTATCGTAGCAAGCACCTATTTATTATTGGTTATA
The DNA here is from genome assembly GCF_012489685.1 of Lotus japonicus. Lineage (NCBI taxonomy): Eukaryota > Viridiplantae > Streptophyta > Magnoliopsida > Fabales > Fabaceae > Lotus > Lotus japonicus. The sequence continues at coordinate 9,507,653 of NC_080046.1, forward strand.
AGAATATTACTTTATTTAGGGTTTAGGGTACGTATGAGCGCGTGTAGAGACACAAAGAAGTATAGACGAAATGAAATTGTGTAATTGATGGGGAGGTGGGTGGTTAGGTTGGGTGGTGGACACTGCACGGTTCATTCTCACCTTCAATATATTCGCTTGTCAAAGGGGATGAAAATTTGGACCCTACTTCCTCTCTTCAATTCCTCACATCAAAAGTCTACTTTGACATGTCTTTCTCAAGCTTTAATTTCTATCTTTGTTTCAAAAGAAAAAGGACAATCTCTATCCATCTTTGTTAGAGGGGAAAGGAAAATTACTCTGTTTAATAACTTTTTTAAAATAACTATAATTAGGAGTAAACTTTCTCTGATTTTCTGTCTCAAATATGACCAAAACTACCCATGTTACTAAATTATTTTTAAACTATTTTATTTTGATAAATAACAAGTTGAGGGTCGCTTGAAGGGAGTGCTGCGAGAGCTTGATTACCTCACTACTTCTAGCCTTGTACGTCCAGTTAGAGAAGCAACTCTTGGAGGAGTATAGAGAGGTCCTCAAGCAGGAGGAGATTTTGTGGTACTAGAAGAAGTATATATGTACTGTATTATTTAAATCACTACGGTCATACCTCGGTTTGCTTAGAAGAAGATTGAGAGTGAAGGGAAAAGAAAAAAGCTTAATGAAAATTCTAAGCCTAGAGTGAAAACTGAAGAGTGATCTTGATCATGAGTCTTCAACGTGTATTCTGCAATTTGATCAAGTGATTGGAAGTAAGGATTGAGATCACCTTGATATGATCAACTATATCCTATATAACTAGAGATGAATCGTTCTTAGCTACATTTGTATGCATCTTTGAAGCATGCATGTATGAACAACACCTCAAACGTAAATTTGTAATTTCATGTGCTTGAAGAGGTCTGACAAAAGAATGCTTGTAGGTGTCTAAATAGGCATGTGAAAGAATACTTGTAGGTGCCTGAGAGGCATGAGAAATAATACTTAGTTGTGACTGGAGAGACATGGAAAAGAATACGTACTCAGTTATGCTTGGAGAGGCATGGGGAAAGAATGCTTGGTTGTGTCTGAATAGGCGTGGTAAAATAATACTTATAAGGAGGAGTATTTTATACTTGATAGTGAAAATCTTCGTGGTTGTCAAGGAATGGACGTAGCCCTCCGATTTTGGGTGAGCTAGGATAAAAAATGTGTGCGCGTTGTTCATTGCCTTCTACTTTACTCCATCGTCTTTGGACAAAATGTTTATGAATCATGCTGCTAGAGACTTCATATTGTCTTCACGAGCTTCAAGGTTGCCATCTTGTTAATTAGGAGACGGTAACTAAGGATATGAAGGGCGGTGGCCTTGGTTTGAGGGATGTCTCGTTGTGCAACACGACTTTTCTTGGAAAATTGGTTTGAGAAATATTGCAGAACTTTATTAAACTTTGGGTTCAGGTGGTATCGCACAAATAACTATCCCAAGCAAGTATATTGTCAATTGCACCAAGCTCTGGGGTCTTGTCCTTCTGGAAAGGTTTGCTAAAGGCTCGGAATTTGTTGCGAGAAGGTTTCGGTTTTTGACTTGGTAGCGGCGATACTTCTCTCTGGATCTCTAATTGTAGTGGGATATGGGCTATCGTTATTGCAGTACCTTTTCTTCATATCTCCGACACGGCCCACTGCCTTAGGGATGTGATTGAGAATGATGGTTGGGATTTCTCATCTCTTTCCACTTCTACTCCCACCAGTTTGAGCAAACTTTGTTGGCGATTGAGCCAGTTTTGGATCCACGCTGTCATGTTGTTTGGGTATGGAGTCTGCACAACCCTGGTTTATATAGTGCGCATTCTGCATATAGCTGGCTCAACAAGCCCAATTTTGGTGATATTGGAGGTGATGATTGGTCATGGTTTTAGAAGTTAAAGGCCCTAGAGAATGTCAAGATATTTATTTTTCTACTTCTTCATGATGCTACTCAGGTTAATGAACACCAATTTTGTTGCTGTCTTGCATCCTCCCCTAGTTGCCCTCGTTATTCTCATGTTGTGGAGGATAGTTTTCATTATCTGAGGGATCTTCCTCACTCTCGGGAATATGGTTGCGGTTCAATGCTCTCTGCTGCCCAGGTTTTAACTCTTCTTCTATTTAAGTGTCTATCGAGACTCGGGCTCGAGGGGCTAATGCTACAGTGTTTGTTGTTGCTCTTTGGGACTCTAGCGATATAGGAATGAAAATTTTATCAGGGATAAGCAGTGGACGCTCGCTTACGTTTGTGGTTGGATTGGTAGGGAACTTAATGATTTCACTTGCTTCCTTAGCTCTCAACTACATGTGCATTAGTTCCAAGGGGCTACATCACGTGGTTGTTGCCACCATTGGGCTTTACCTCGTTGGCAGTGGATGGAACGTATAGTAGTTCGCATCACCATATTCGTATGGGCGGTGTTCTCTGGGATTCCTCTTGTGCCTGTCTATGGGGTATTATGTGGGAACCCTTGGTGAGGATTCTATTCTAGCGGAGATTCATACTTGAAAAATGGGGTTGTTGAATATTCGTACACTTGTTTGTGAGACAGAATGCTTGGAGTTGGTGGAGGCATTGAAGAAGAAACAGTATGACTTCCACGTGTATGGAAGTGCTCTGTTGGATCTGCACTTTCTTCTTTCACACGACTGGGTCATTCACATTGAGCATGTGTTAAGTGAAGCTAATGAGCATGCAGACTATCTAGCGGAGCTTGGAGTTGGTTTGTAGTACGTGGTCATGGTTTTGGATTCTCGTTCCCCCGGTATTGCCACTTTTGACTCGTGACTTGTCAGCGTTGTAGTTCTATTATTTTTCTTCTCTTTCACCAAAAAAGAAAATCCCAAAAGACACGTGTGCGTGTAAGCAACTATGCATTGTAGTTCTATGCATATTGGGATAAATTTAGGCAAAAATTAAATTTAAGAAGGTATTTAGCCTATCTTAGATTAGTTTTTTCGGGCCACACATAAATGTAAATCCATGCAAATTTCACGCTTCAGATGTCCAACTTTGGAATTGAAGATGTGTGTTGAAAAGTCCTAGACTAGAGAAATGGCTAAATCAGTCATTATAATTTGGAGGGAAATTCTGGGAGGTACTTGCAAAAGACACTCCAATGCTCAAATTCGCTTAATATCAAAAAGAGAAACTCAAAGTCTAATTAAGACCATCATTAATGAAAAATGAGTTATGCTTAAGTTATGCAATGAAAAAATATGTATTTGAGTTCAATATGAACAGTAACAGGGACATTTAGTTTTAGTTTATTTCTTGTAAATAGCCTTTGAGATTATGATAGTTGATTATGCTTTAGCGGTCTTTCGATTACTAACTCTGTCAACTTTTCCTTTGCTCGGCTAGTTGTTGGATCAGTTAAAGCTTCGCTTTGGTTAACCTACCCAACCAACATGATGTCAACTCAACTACAGATTCTATAAGCCTACCAAGGCAATATTAGGCCTTGTGGCCATTTGGACCAGTTAAAACAAAAGCCCCCAACTTGGTGTGCAATGTAATGCAATTTTAAGTTTGAAAAGTCTATGCCAAATGTTGTGGAGTATTTAATAAAATAGTTAAATCTGTAAGCCTACCAAGGCAATATTAGGCCTTGTGGCCATTTGGACCAGTTAAAACAAAAGCCCCCAACTTGGTGTGCAATGTAATGCAAATTCAAGTTTGACAAGTCTATGCCAAATGTTGTGGAGTATTTAATAAAATAGTTAAATCTTAGATGCAACGCAAGTAATCCAAGATGAATGCTTGCCTTTGGGTTCAGCTCATGACCGAGCTGAGATATTTTAAACTTGTTCGATCGCTCAATTCTTTAAAGTTTTGAAACTCGAACCGTTATAGTTGAAAAATCATCATTTTTTAGAGGTTATAATTTGTCAACAAGGCATTTAATAAATTCATGAATCTAAATGCAACCTCTCTCTTGTACAATTTTTCATTTTGTTCTAGGTTTCATATTCGCTCACATTTCTCTCCTATTATTTTTAAAATTTTAAATTGGGGGAAACATTCTAAAGGTTCTATTCCTTCTTGTTCCCCTGTCTATAAATTCGACATGCGCTTAACCTCTGCTATCATGCTTATATTTCTCATTCAAATTTCTCCCAAAATCTTTAAGTGAATATTAAGACTAAGAGTATTATTGTTCACTTGCTAGTTGATCATCTAGCATAATGATTGAACATGTGATGAAGAAAAAAGCCGCTTAGCAACCTAAAAAATATGTTAGTCCAACCTAAATCAACGAACAAATTGGGGGTGAAAAACTTGAAAATGCGCCTGAAAACAATGAAGAAAGAAAAGGGGGTGCATACTTACCCAACTCCTAAAGCCGATGGTTCCTCCCTTGCTCTTAATTTCCGAGGGAAAAAGCACGAGTATGCTCCCTTTCCAACTCCAAGTAAGAAAAGGACAAATTCGACTTTGTATCCACACGTCACAAAAAAACCAGGGCCAATAAAAAGAAAGAGTTAGAGGAAAAGAAAACTGAGAAGAAAAAGGTTGGCAAGATATTCCAGATATGGAATCTTGATTTTATCAAGGAGTCTGTTAATAAAGGTTTTTACCTCGTTGTTTGTACTGCTTTGGAACTAAACCCTTATGATTCAATCGTAGTAAAGCAGATACTGGTTTATCGTCCTCAGAGATTGTGTAAACATCGGTTCAATCAGTTAATTATTGATATGAGCGGAAAAAAAAGGATGTTTGATAATTTTTTTTTGTGGTTTTTATATAAATGGAAGCAATAAAAGAAGGTTTACAGAGATACCAAAGAAGAACACACATTCAGATTGCATTTTCACCTAATCCTTTAATTTCTTTCAACTCAAACACTTTTGTAAAGGTTCACTTCACTTACGATGCCGAGAGTTATCCACCTAACTATCCCTAGCCTAGGTGAATCTATCATTTAGATATTCCCAATGACCAATTCATCCTAAGACAAGGTACCCTAGGCTTAAAAGTCTCCGTTGTCACTCCGGAAACTCCTGATAGAACTCAGAATCCCGCCTGTCACGTGGAAATCCACTATTGCTCATACCTAAGATATTCTCATTTTAAGATAATTAGTTCAGTGAGTAGTTTCTCTCTTGAACCAGACTCACAATTATCTCTCAATCTCATGCTAGTCCATAGAAATCTAACACAAATCAATCGATACTTGAAGCGTTTAAAGTAAAACTTTAACACGGTGTTGTGACCTAAGACATAGGCGCTCTACTTTCATATATATAAAGCATTCACCAACTCATATCAACCTCTCGATCTATTTACAAATTAGTGAGACTCATTTGATTATGAATTGATTGGTTAGAAGCATGAAGCATAGAAAGAAACACTGTACATGAAAGATTTCCATTTACATTAATGAATGAGTTTACAATAAATCAAGTTTCAACAATCTAAATACAAAAATAGAAACAACATGTACAAGGGATAAGGAAGAAGAGATAAAACCCAGAAGAACTGTGAAGGATCCACGGCGATAGAAGCTTTCCTAAGCTTCCCATCGCCTCCGAGAGGCTGTCACGGTCCTTCGGCGGTCGCCGCCACGCTCCGGAGCTTCAATCTGTCAATCCTAGACCCATGGAACTCTCCTCCATGATGCCCAACTCCCTAGCTCTGTTTTGGTGCCAAAAGTGGGAGTAATTCGAAGAGAATGAGAGAGATAACGAAAAAATGAAGGTTCTGGCCATTTATAGAGTTCTAGCCGTCTACATTTCGCTTGAGCGAGTTACAGTTCGCTCGAGCGAAAACCTTTTTTAACTTTGAACAATTCTGCGCCGCGTTACTCGCTCGAAAACCTTACTTTAGCATTAGGAAATCTGGTTCGCTTGAGCGAACTAACACTCGCTTGAGTGAGTTCTTCTGATCAAGAAACTTTGTCGTTCTGTTTTTAGGTCGCCCAACCTTCCTTCAAAAGTAGGTTTTCTTTTATGATTCTTCATGAAATCCATATCTACACCAAAATAAGACATTAACCATTAAAAACATAATATTTATGCTATTTTATGTTAAAATTAACATTTTCTAAATAAACTACTTTAGGGTAAAACGATCAACAATGCAAGCATACACGTCAAATAAGTGCCTAAAATGATATTGAAATATATGTAAAAATTGCACTTATCATCTGTTAATTTCTAATCTCTAGACGAGTTACTTAACCATGATTTATTCCGTAACCATCTTGAATGTTTGTGTGTTCAAGAGGTTCTTGACCTTACGACCAAACAGGCCATGAATAGTGGTGAGTTAGAAATCTCTTCACCATTACCCTGAAAATGTTATTCACGATAAAAAGAGCCACCAGTGCATCACACTTCCGTTTTTTTCCCTTGCCGAATTCAAAACCCCTAATAAGTGAAATTGAAGATGGTCCTTCATTCCCTATTTTCCATTATATTACTTTACTCTTTCTACCGTATTTAAGGAGGATAAAGTAGTCAATTTATAGAATAGTTATTTCTCTTTCCACTTTATCAAAAAAAAGAAATTATATTAAGGTATTGTTTGTTCAAGTTTTTTATATCTTAAAAGCTACTTTTAAGTAAAAGCTCAAAATAAGAGCTTTAAACAAAGTAAAAGTTGTTTTGTCTTTTTAAATTTTATAACTTAAAAATTAATTTAAATTTAAATGTTAATTGTAAGTTTGTAAATTCACGATAGTGGGTGGTTGCAGCAACACCATGGCGGACAGTCAAGTACCACTAGTAATGGAGGTCAGTGTTACCTAGTGGTGGTGGTGGTGGAGATGGTAGTTTCACGATGGTGGTGATGATGGAGGGTGGATGAGGTGGTGGTGTTGGTTATGGAGGAGGAGGTAGCAACAGTGGCAGTGGAGGTGCTGCCAGAGGCGAAAATGGCGGTGTGCATTACTTGGTGGTCAAGGGGTCGTGGCGGTGTTAGTGACACTGGGGGAGAGCGGTGGTGGTATAGGTGGTAGTGCCGACAATAGTGGTGGTGTTGGTGGTGGTTGCGATTAAGATGATGGTAATGGTGGAGTATGATACTGGTGCTAACAGTGGTGGTGGTGGTGGAGGAAGTGACAATGGTGGTGGTGGTGGAGAAGGTGGCAGTGGTGGAGGATAATGGCGGTGGTAATGGTGTGGGGGCGTGTTGCCTAATGGCGACGTGGTCGTAGCGGCGTTAGACAATTGTGGTGGTGACAGGGATGGTAAAGGTGGTGGTGACAGCAATGGTATGGAGGGTTGAGGTGGTGTTGGAGACAATGAGAAAGTTTGAGGTAGTGGTAGCGGTGGTAGATGGTGGTGACAATGGTGATGATTGTAGAAAGTGGTGGCGACAACGAAAACAACAGGTGGTGGTGGTGACGCTAGTAGTGGCAACGATAGTAGAGGTGATGGTGTGGTAGCGATGAAGGTGGTGATGGAGATGAGTGTAGATGGGTGTTATTGGTGGCAACAACAGTTTTGAAGGTGACATCGATGGTGGCAGTGGTGAAAGAATTGTTGAAAGTGGTGGCGGCAGCGGAGGTCAGTTGAGACAACATAAGAGCGCGACACAATGACCTTCGTAAAAACAATTCTATATAAATTCCTCTCAATACCTTTTCTAAAAGCTCATTATTATCTTTTTTCTTAAAAAAAAGTCAATTATTTTACAAATAACTTTTCATAAATTGTGTTTGATCCAACTTCTCCTTTATTATTATTATTATCAAAACTGCTCCTTTTAAGAAGAGAAGTAACAAATAAGCTCGACTAGACCTAAAAACAAACATGAGAATAAAACTCTCTCAAATATGTATAATGAGCAACACCCTAGCTGTATCCAAAATAAATCTAGCCAACAAACACAGAAAGTAGATCATATATTTTTTTTGGAAGGCCAAAGAGAAAGAATAAATAAAATGGGGAGGGATTAAGGGTGCCCCCAACCCTTTACATCAGCAAGGCTTAGACGCCAAAAAACAAAGACAGAGCCTAGCACAAATCACGCCAAACCTCTATCAAGAGAGCACCCCTGCCTAATAGCTCCTAAAAAAAACTTGTCTCAAAATGCCAATCAAGAGAGCCAATGAAAGTCGGCATAACAGCTCCAGCAGGGAAAACCAAAAAAATGGCCCTAACAAAAAGAAAACACCTACACTAGGCAACCAAAAATGCTGTTGAAATCACCTACTAGCGCCAACAGGGACCATTTGCGACGCAAAGTTTAAGATTGGAATTCCTTTCGTATAAAGAAAAGATGAAATCATTTGCTTTGGACCTTAACCAACACCACGCTCGATGCTTAATTAGCTCCACAACCCTCTGTACATCCGTTGAACCTCCTTTGAAGATGATCTCGTTCGGTGCTCCATATCGACCACACTCCCGTTGACCACCACTGATTTTTACTACTTGCTATCACATGGGCATGTTGAGCAAAGTGAGCCCTGCAGTCCTCGGGTAAAGTTGAGTCTACCCCCAACCAATTATAACATAACATCCAAACCCTCCAAGAGAAAATGCATGAGTAGAACACATGAGTATTTGTTTCCTCACTGGCTTTGCAAAACACACAACGACATTCAGTGCATGTTTGAATCACACCCCTTTTTCTCAAATTTTCCTTTGTTTGAACCCGATTTATGGAAACTTTCCATAGTAACCCTCCAAGAGAAAATGCAAGAGAAGAACACATGAGTAGTTGTTTCCTCACTGGCATTGCAAAACACACAACGACATTCAGTGTATGTTTGAATCACTCCCCTTTTCCTCCAATTTTCCTTTGTTTGGACCCGATTTATGGAAACTTTCCATAGTAATGCCAGTACCTTTGATGGAGCTAACACCTTTCAAAGAAATTTGAAAAAGTCAAGATTCTTGGCCTGATCAAAATTTAAAAGTGGACCTGATAAGCAGTTTTCATTGAGAAGTCTCCATCACTTGAAGCCAACCAAACCCATATATCATCCTCCTCCCTCTTAATCCGAATGGAATTCACGGACTGCCTTAATTGCTCCAGGATTTCCTTTTTCTCACTCAAATCTTTCCCTTCTCCATTTAAAGTCCCAAACCCGCCTATTATCCCTCCACTGACTCATTTCTTCCACCCTGCAATTCTGTTGTAGAGATATACCATAGAGTCTATGAAATTTAGACTTAATATTCTCTCCCTCCCCATCCATACATCTTGCCAAAACAGAGTCTTAGCTCCATTCCCCACCCTTTTGCACACATTCCTCTTAAACTTGTCCTCCTCACCCTCAACCACTTTCCAAACATCCCTCCACCATAATGATCCCACCCCTTCTACCTCAACTAGAGATTCCTGATCTACAGATCCATATTATCCCTCCACTGACCCATTTCTTCCACCCTGCAATTCTGTTGTAGAGATATACCATAGAGTCTATGAAATTTAGACTTAAGATTCTCTCCCTCTCCCATCCATACATCTTGCCAAAACAGAGTCTTAGCTCCATTCCCCACCGTTTTGCACACATTCCTCTTAAACCAGTCCTCCTCACCCTCAACCACTTTCCAAACATCCCTCCACCATAATGATCCCACCCCTTCTACCTCAACTAGAGATTCTCGATCTACAGATCCATATTTTGACACGAGGACCCTACCCCATAAATTTCCTTTTTCTTCCAATAATCTCCATCTTCACTTCATCAATAAGGCCTTATTAAATCTCTCAAGGTCCTTTACCCCAAGTCCTCCCTCTTCTCTAGGTTTACACACCGTACTCCACTTCACCCACGAGAGTTTCCCCACTTCCTCCTCCCTACCCCACAAGAAGTCCATTTGGACTCTTCTACAGAGTTTGGCAACCCCTCTTGGTAGTTTGAAAAAGGACAAGAAGAAGAGAGGAATAGATGAGAGAACACTTTTAATGAGACACACCTTACTTCCAAAAGAAAGCATTTTATGCTTCCATGATTGAATACATGATATTTTTTCTTTCTCACCTAAATATTTTTTTTTTCTCTTCCTTTTATCTTTCTTTCTCTCATTTTTTTTTGTTTTTCACTTCTCATCCAAACAAGTATAATATTACAACTATCAGTATCAGGTGTTTGACTTTGTAAATCACGCTTTGCACGACAATGATAATTATGGTCCCTGTCAATTGTGTCTTCCTTGGAATCTTAACAAAATATATTTATATGTTGATTTCCATGTCGAGTTATAATAATTGGACATTGACATTCGTGCTTTTGTCAAAATATTCATGAAGATATATACAATTAAAACCCAGAGAATATTAGAAACGGCCAAATCTATATATATACAATTAATAATTGGAGTAGTATTTTAATATATTGCCACGTGAAATCAATGAAAATGGCACAGGTTTTACAGACATCCCTGCCTTCTTCATAATTCTAATAAAGCACTCTACTCTGAAATGTATATATCCAAAATGAGAGTTAAATTCTCTTTATGGTCCAAGAAAAGTTGCTAGCTGCTATTATATATAAAAAAAATTGCTAGCTAGCTGCACAATGACTCAATGAGTAAGGATGGGAGAGAATTAATGCATACTCCAATCAATTCAAATGTTCAATAAAACAAAAATTACCCCGCAAACAACAGGGTAGATATTTGAATGGCACAACTCCTCAATTATTTAGAATTTAGATATATTAAGCGACAAAGTTACCAAAGATCACAATATTCTAATAATAAGTGAAATTTGTAAGTGGAATTTGTATTCACTATAACATTTTTCACTTTTTTTTAACACTGATTTATGCAATGGGCAAAAGATGTTGCCTAACGAAGCATCAAGAACAAGTCCATGCATTTTCTCACAATAGAAACCAGTTATTACGTAATAATTGTTTTTTAAGATACGTGACAATTGTTTCTCAATCGATTACATTTTCTCACAATATTGCAATATAATACTAGAAATTGTTACTAAAGAGAATATGTCACACTATAACATGAACCCGTTGAAAACTATTGTGTAAAGTTTAGGAAACATTTTTTAGGTCTATTGTTACGGTTTTTAACTGTTTCAAGAATAAAAAAATGTTGTAGTGTACTAGCCGAACAAAGTTTAAGTTGTTAATGATTTACAATATTCTTGAACGGGACTACTTTTGCTCTATAACTTAAACGTTATTCATTTGCTCTTCTAGATTTTGAGACATTCCTTAAGAGCTTGAGCAGGATTCTGCTGCTGCTGGGCCCTCGCCCCAAGCTAAAGAGGGTTCTGCTTCCTCACGGACCAGATCTTCTTCTCATGTGTCTAGCGAGAAGCTTGACACTCTTTTCGACGCAGACCCCCTTGCTGCTCTTCAGGGCTTCCTTGATGACACTTTGGAGATAGACTCCCCACCTCGCCAAGCTGATGCCGCTGCTGAAACTGCTCAGTCTAGTGGAGGGGCCAACACTCAACAAATCGAGGAGAGCTTGGGCCAGCTCAAGGCCTCTGTCTTTGATGAAGGTTTCCTCAGTCGAGTTCAAGCTGATTCCCAAGCCAGTCATGCTGTCAAGGAGCTGCTTACTTTCTTGCTCAGCCAACAACTTGCTCCCACCCAGGCCACTGTCCTTACTGAACTGCAAACATTTTTGATTGATGCCTTGGCTGCTTTTGATCAGGACAGGAGTGTGGACCAAGTTATAAGAACCAAGGAGGCTCGAATTTCTTATGGCAAGGCCCAGATCGTGACGGTGAAGGATGAATTTGTCAGATTGAGTGCCAGGAAAGCAGTTATAGCAGTTGACCTCTCCAGCATTGATGTTAAGCTCGACGAGCTTAGAAGGGAAATGACCAAGCTGGAGGAGCAAAAGGCTTCCTTAGTCAAGGAGAGCCCCTCTGTGAATGATCGTTTAAGCGAGCTTGGTCGCAGTTCCAAAGCAGTGATTGTTTCGACAAAGACGCTTGCCAAAGAGGTTAAAGCTGACAAACTGACTAAGAGTGGTCTTGAGACCAGGATTGCTGCTTTTGATGACCAGCTCAACTCCTTCAAGTCTAGACTCTAAGGCTTTTATTTCCTTTCATTAGCCATGTGTTGGCCTATTTTGTTATGATGACTGTGAATGGCCTTTTGTTGCCACCTTTTGTAACTAACAATCTTTTATGTTGACAATGCCAATCTCGACATTATGGCTTCTGAATCCTAATTTTGAATTGTTTAAACATGACATGTATTGCCAAGTAATTTCTGTTTGCCACATGCCTTTTGTTATGCCCATATTTTCGACATAACTGATCATTCTTGCACCGTCTAAAGCGTTCCAGCATTCCTTCTTCTGAGTCGTTGCTTGACTCCTTGGAAATAAAGTACTTTATTGCGGTTTTTACCACATTTTTTTAACACTCACTAAAGGTGGAACGACTCCCTATTCTTGCAGTGATGGCCTACGTGGCTTGCGGCAACAGGGTAGGATCTAATAACTGATTGCCATGCATTAACTTCGTTCTTTGTTACAGTTGCTATAAATGCCTGCGTTTCTTTCTCGCTTCAACCATAACTCCTCCAAAGCCTTCTTTTTCTTCTGTGATCTTCGATTCCTCTCAAGTCTTGCAACAATGGCCTCCACTCGCTCCATTCTCAACAGGATTCGCTCACTGGCCTTTGATGAAAACCTTTTCTTCTCCATGTCCTCTTCTCGTGTTGAGGAAATCATGGAGCTTGTCACCCAACTGCTGCAGAGGAGGATCATTGCCCCTCTGAGAGCTCCACTCCAACAATTCTTGGAGTTTTTGACTGAGGCGACTTCCTTGTTCCAGCGGCGCACAGAACTCGACATGCAAGCGTATTTTGCTAAGCACCAAATTGAAGAGAAGATGGAGGAGCTCAATGACCTGGAAGCTGCTCTGGACCAGCTGGATCCAGATGAGGAGGAAGAACGAAGAAGCCTGGCCCGGAAGATTATAGACGCTTTTTTCGAGGAGTCCAATCTTCCACTGGAGAAGTTCTCCCTTGCAGACCAAAGGGAAGGCGTGGACAATCTTATAGTACCTTTGAGGATACGCTATAATTTGATCAAGAGAGCACCCCCTTTTTAATTTTTTCATACCTCTTGTAACGTCACATTAATTAATAAAACATTTAGTTTGGTCTAGTTTTGTCGAGTTTGGCTATTGAATTTTGATTTCGTGCAACATTGACTTATACTCTTTCAAGTACTTTCCATTTATCGTTATACGTCGACATTGACCTCCTAATTCTTTAATCGAATAAGCGTTGTTAGAGAGTGCTTTTTTGACTCTGAAGGGGCCTTCCCAATTTGGGGCCCATTTGCCATAACTTTTGTCTTTTTTATCCAATGACAATATAACTTTCCAAACGTAATCACCAACAATAAAAGATCTAGCTCTAACCTTTTTATTGTAAGCCTTTGCGATGCGATCCTTTTGTCTGGTCAAAAAGTCTAAGGCCAATAATCTTTCTTCGTCGAGATCAACCAGTTCGTCAAACATCATATTCCAGTAGTCTTCACTAGGGATTTCTTCTTGTCTTTGAATTCTACAAGACTGTAAGTACACTTCTGCTGGCAGCACTACTTCCTGACCATATGCTAGTCGAAACGGTGTTGCCCCCTTGGCTTCCCTAGGTGAATTTCGATAAGCCCAAAGCATTTGGCCTAAGGTTTCATGCCAACTTTGGGTTTTCGACCCACATGCTTTTTCATCAGACTGATCAGGGTTTTGTTGGCTGCTTCCACCTAACCATTTGCTTGGGCATAATAAGGGGTTGAGGTTAAGAGTTTTATGCCCCAAGATTCTGCGAAAGATGCCACTTTTCGACCTACAAATATTGTACCTTGATCTGTGGTAAGTGTCTGAGGCAAGCCAAAACGATACACAATGTGATTCTGTATAAAATCGATCACTATATACTGGGTAACATTTTGTAACGGGATGGGTTCTACCCACTTAGTGAAATAGTCTATAGCCACTATTATGTACTTGTGTTGCCTCGATGAAGATGGGTTGATCTCACCAATTAAATCCAAAGCCCACCCTCTAAATGGCCATGGCTTGATTATTGAATGCAATTCACTGGCTGGCATATGCCGGATCCCTGCGTGCTTTTGACAATCTTGGCACCCTTTTGCGTATTCGATGCAGTCCTTCATGATAGTAGGCCAATACATCCCTTGTCGGAATAATAACCACTTCATTTTGATTCCTGCTTGATGAGCGCCACATAGACCATCATGCACAATTGAAATTGCCACAAATTCGTCATCCTCGCTTATGAATTTCAACAAAGTACCATCTGCATTTTTCTTGAATAACTCATTGCCTATAATGACATAGCTTAAAGCCCTGTATTTGACTTTCCTGTCAGTTGTTCCTACAGGGTTTTGCAAATACTCGACAATTGGCTTCCTCCAGTCATTGGGCACCATATTATCGATAGTTAAGATGTCAAGATCTGACGGATTCAACTTCTCTTTGACTTTGATTAATTCTTCCAACCTATCTTTATCCACCATGTACCCAGAAGCGATTTGTGCCAATTCATTAGCTTCTTGGTTGTTTATCCTAGGTATGTGGATGACCCCTGCATGGTCGAATTTGGCCAACAAGCTTGTTGCTTTCACGTAATATTTCGCCAGGTTCTCGCTAACACACTTATATTCCTTGGTAAGTTGTTTTATTACCAATTCAGAGTCGCCTTTTACAATGACGTTTTTGGCCCCGTTTTTGGCCCCTAAAGACAATAAGATCTCGAGGCCAGAGATCAAAGCCTCATATTCAGTTTCGTTATTAGAGCAATTCTCTCAAATCCTAAACATGAACTTAGTGGTGATGGCTCGCGGGGATATTATAAGCATCCAATCCCTGATCCTTTCTTATGGCTTGAGCCGTCGAAAAACAGCTTCCAAGGTTGAATTCCTACGTAAGTTATAACTTCTTTGGGTAGAGTGTGTTCTACCAGGAAGTCCGCTACAACTTGTCCCTTGACTGCTTTCAAAGGGACATAAGTGAGTGAATATTCGATTAGGGCTAAAGTCCATTTACCAATTCGACTATGCAAGATGGGTTTGGATAACATGTGTTTTATTATGTCATAATGAGAAAAAACCATTACATCGATTGGCTTTATATAATATTTCAACTTCGTTCAAGAGAAATACAAACATAAACACAGTTTCTCGATTATGGTGTATCGAGTTTCCGCATCATTCAAAACGCGACTTAAATAAAATATGGCTCTTTCGATGCCATTTTCATCCTCTTAAGCTAGCATGTTTCCGATGGTTTCATCTGTTGCTGAGATGTACAACCTCATTGGTTTTCCTTTTATAGGTGAAATCATCACTGGAGGGCTTGACAAGTATCTCTTGAGCTCGTCGAAGGCTTTCTGGTGCTTTGCTTCCCACCGGAACGTTTCTTCATTCTTGAGTCGAAGAAGCGAGGAAAATGCCTTGTTCTTCTCACTGAGGTTGACGATGAATCTTCTAAGAAAGTTGATTTTTCCCAGCAATGACTGCAGCTGCTTCTTGCTAGTTGGCAGACTTGAGTCGAGATAGCTTTGGCTTTGTTCTTGTTGATCTCGATGCCCTTTTTGTGCACCACAAAGCCCAAAAAATCACCTGCAATCACACCAAAAGCACACTTAAGGGGGTTCATTTTGAAACCATGTTTCCTCATCCTCTCAAAGGATCTTCTTAAATGCAATAGGTGGTCATCCCTCGATGGAGATTTCACCACTATGTCATCAATATAAACCTGCATAAAAGTTTCAATGAAGTCATGAAAAATAGTATTCATTACCCTTTGGTAGGTCGCGCCAGCGTTTTTCAACCCAAATGGCATGACCACCCACTCATATGTCCCGAAGGCACAAGGACATCGAAAAGCTGTCTTCGACACGTCTTCTTTTGCGATGAGAATTTGGTTGTAACCAGAATAGCCATCTAACAAGCTCAAATACTCATGGCCAGCTACTGAATCGACCATCATCTCAGCAATGGGCATGTGATACTCATCCTTGGGAGTGGCAGCATTCAAATCTCGAAAGTCGATACAAACCCTCATTTTGCCATTCTTCTTAATCACTGGGACCACGTTGGCCAACCAGTCAACATATCTGGCTGTTCTGATGAACTTGCACCATAGGAGCCTTTCGATTTCTTCTTTGATCTTTACCAAGACATCTGGGTGAAATCTTCTGGGCAACTGCTTCACTGGTTTCTTGTCTTCTTTGACTGGTAGTTGTAACTCCACCAATTCTCGACTGAGTCCAGGCATTTCATTGTAATCTCAAGCAAAACAATCTTTGAATTCCTTGAGTAAGTCCATCATCCTGTCCTTAAGTTCTAGATCAATAAGAGCACTAATGTAGGTTGGCCTCTTCTTCGACCCATCACCCAAATCCACTTCCTCCAAAGGATCCTGAGCCTCCATCTTTTTGGCGACATCTATTAGCGGCTTTTCGAAAACTAATGGGCCATCATCGTAGATGCAATCTAGCCTTTGATTGCGAAGATCTTCTATGGCTTCATCACCTTGTTTATCTTCCAAACACAAGTTATCTTCTATTGCTTTTGCATCATCTTGAATCAACATCTCGACAGGCAAGATTGAAGCGTCAATATCTCTTTTGATGGCTGCATCTTCAGCCATTATGTCGGCCTCTAAAGCCGTTTTTACCTTGTTTTCGGCCGCGTAAGCCGAAATTCGAGCTAAGCTCGAATTAATCATCATTTTGTGGTTTTGCCACTTCCTTGGCAGCACTTTCATCTTCCTCACTCTGCCATCCATTCATGGCATCAGCTTTGCATGACTCATTGAGGTGCAATCCTCGAATGGGGTCTAAGGTCACATAGTATTCTGAGTAAGGGTTAAAATACTGATTGGCCACTGTGTCTAGAGGAGCAATTGTGGCCAGATTCTTTTCAAATTTCTTCTTGTCGACATAACCTGCCTCTGCCAGGCAGTAGCTTTGGTCTGCTTGCACATTCTCGACCACCCCATCTGCTTTCCAAATGGAGATCCTTTGATGCAAGGTAGAAGGCACCGCCCCTACGCCATGGATTCACTCCCTTCCCAGCAGCAAGTTGTAGTTGGCCTTAGAAGGCACAACAATGAAGAGGGTCGACCTGCCTACTGTTCCCACTGTTATGTTCAGCATGATTGCCCCCATGGAGGTGCTCATCTTTCCTTCGTAGTCTGACAAGACCATGTCATGAGGAATCAGGTCTGCCTCAGTTTTGCCCAGTTTCTTAAGCATGAACCTGGGCATCAGGTTAATTGCAGCTCCACCGTCAACTAGAACCTTGTTGACTCCCTTTTCCTTGACTTTGGCCCATACAAACAAGGGCTTCAAATGGCTCTTCATGTGTTCTGAGGGTCTCTAGGAAATAGCTTTCTCGTCTTCGACTACACCCTTCTGCATTACATAGTAGCGCAAGGGATTGTCATCAGCTTCCTCTTCGACATAATAATCCTCGTCGCTCTCAGTGACTTCTGATATTCTATCGAAATCAGTAGGCAAGATAGATACTACACATATAATGTTGAGGTCTTCTCCGTCACTGTCGTCGAAGTCCTTTAGCATATCTTCGTCCTCATCTTCAGCTACCACTTTTGCTTTTTCTTTGACAGGGTTTGGCATAGTCATCCCCTGCTTGATAGCGTGATCGAGTTGGTTGATGATCGATGCCACACTTGGCTTGTCATCTGGATTATCTTCAGGCTTTATGTCCCAAAGCGAGCGGAATTTACCACCCCTCTCTTTCAGCTTTTATTTTTCTCAAGAAACGTCGAAATTGAGTTCTGGTCATCTGTTCTAGAGCATAGTAATTCTTAGAGCCATAGGAGTAATTTCGCGACACCAGCAAATTGTTGACGTAGGAGGATCCTTGACCTATGTCGATATTTTGCCACTTCTGGCGTGGCTTTGGCTTGGGAGGTGCTGGCCTAAACCATTGGTTTCCGGGAAAACCAGCATTGGGGACGTAGGACTTGTCCTTTCCTTTCGGATCTTGGCCCTTATGACCATGATGTCCCTGGGAAACCTCTTCCAACTCTTCATGAGGGTATTTGAGTATCCTGGCAATAGGCACCTTCCTTTGGTAATGTTTCTTCATCTCAGAATCCTGATAAGCCTTAGCTGCTGACTTATCGAACACAACGCTGGATCTAGGGCACATCATGACTTCTCTCTCTCCGTCTTTGCTTCGAGATAATAATTCGACAAGAGTCTCTCCAGCTTTAGGATAAACTTCGTCTAGGCTCACATCTTCTTCAATTTCTGGTTCCTCGACTGCCACATCTTTATCCTCCGGTTCCCCAAGTTTTAATCCCAAGTCGAGCCTTTCAGAGATATAAACCATGGAAATGTGGAGTGGTTCCACGTAGTTGGCTTCAGCTGTTTGTAGCGGATTAGAATCAATCTTCATCTGGCCTTTGGCTTTCTCATCGTACTTGAGCCTTCCAGAATCCAGCGCTCCCTGAACAAGATCCATGAAACGAACACACTGTGAGGTCCAGTGACCAAAAAAGTTATGGTATTTGCAGTACTTTTTTCCTTTCTTCTGTTCAAGAGAAGGAAGTTTTTGGTCTTTAAGGACCACAATTAAACCATCAGACACAAGTATATCATAAATTGCATCACATTTGGTTACATCAAAAGTATAAGTTTTCACAGCAAGAGTGCTCTCCTTAGGAGATTCTTCTCCAACCTTATTTTCATAAGGTTTTAATGTTTTACAAACATAGGGACCTCTTGGCTGGAGCTCAGCCAAGTTGATATCGTTAATATCGACATCAGGAGAGGTTTCGTGATAAACCCATGGACTTCGGCACACCGGTTCGGTGTCGATATATGCTACTTTCTCCTTCTTTGGCTACTTGTTGGTAGTCTTAGCCTTTTCGTCAGACTTTTCAGCTTTTGATAACTCGACGTGCCTCACCCTGTCTGCAAGTTGTGACATATCTCGAATGTATTGCGTGTCGAGTTTCTTCCTAATAGAATATTCCAAGCCGCATGCGGCCAAGATAAACAGCTCATGCTCTAGGACGTGAGTGAAGCATCGAGATTTCAGCATCGTGAACCTGTTCAGATAATCGTCTATGGACTCAGCCGTTTTCCTCTTGACACTTGCCAGGTCCTTCAGGCTCACCTTACACTCTCCCCTAAAGAATTGCTCATGGAAGATTCTTTCCAATTGAGCCCACGTGTGAACTGACCTTGGGGCAAGGGTTGTGAACCATGTGAATGTGTTCTTAGTTAGAGAACTAGGGAAGTATTTCATCTTCAAATTCTCATTGATGGCTAAATCCCCAGCTTCAATTTGATACCTAGCTACATGTTCAACAGTAGACTCTCCAGAGTCTCCTGAGAATTTAGTAAACTTAGGGACTTTCCATCCTCGAGGAAGCTCTGCTTCGAGAACCTCTTCAGTAAAGGCTGAGACAAAATGGGGTCTATTCGTAAAACCCACATTAAAATCATGTTGGTTTAACAATTGTTCGACCACGGCTGCAACATTTTGCTGCCCCCCAGCATTCTGGTGTCGAATTCTTTCCAAAACTCCATCAGCGTGCTCATTCCTGTTCACCATGTACAGGTTCTGGGGTTGTTGTTGCACACCGTCATTTTCTCCAAACAAAGGGTCTTGCACCATGTTTGGAAGCGGTGGCACTGGACCACGCGCAGGAATTGCGACAGGCGGGATTGGTCAATCCCTGGCAAAGGCGCAACTTCGACTTGGGTTCCTAACACCGTAGCCAAACGCCCCATTTGTTGGGCTAACTGTTGGTTATTGGCATTAGTGTTTTGAATCAAAGGGTTAATAATTTCCCCCATCTGTCGAGATAGCATATTAACCATCTCGTGGTTACTATCATCAACTTGTTGCTTGATGGCTTGAAGTGAACCTGAGTCATGCCTGTAGACAAGTAAGTCTGTGAACTAGGGCCTGTAGTAAAGCGAGGAGGGCTAACACGACTTCCTAAGTTCAGCATTGTCCCGTTTTCCCCAAAAGTGGGTACCCCAAAGGGGAGGACATTTTCAGAAAACGTTGAATAATTGCCTTACAGGCCCTGCATCATGGATGTAGGCATGCCAAAAGGCATGTCTCTCGCGGGTAGGGAGACATTTGGCATGAACGAGGTTTGAGGCACGTTGGTCACTCCTCTCGTCACCGTTGGGGGTGTCATTGCCTGAACTGACGCTGAAATGGGCATTTCTGCTACAGCAGACACTGCTATGCTCTGAGTTGGCATGGTGGTGTCAGAACTCATCCGAGAGGGTATTTCTTCATTGTTGTTACCACTGCTTCCACCAGGACTACTTTGATTGACCACGTTAGATCCCTGGGGGAAAGTTCTGCCTCGATTGCTCGGCATACTCACACTCTTACCTCTTCTCAAGTGCATATAAGAAACAAATCACGCAAGCAAGTAACAGGTAGCATGCACTACATAAAAACACACAAAACACTTCTGTAAAACTTAGTTTTCACAAAAATGGTCCCACCGGGCGTGCCAATTTGTTTACGGTGATATTTAGTAAACAAACACTCTCCAAATTCGACTGGAAAAAGTTTAAGATTAGGGGGTTCTTTTGGGAAAACGTCTTGCCAAGGTGTTGTGTGCAAATGATGTTTTTCGACAAACAAGAGTGAACAACTAACTTGCAAGTAAAACAAACAACTTATAAAAACTGGAAACTTAATTTCAGTAAACAAAATGCAAAGTACAGGAAATGCGTCTTAGAAATAAAGGGAAATTACATCAAGCGGGAAATCGACAGGAAATCAAAAGGAAATCGAACAAAACAACAAGTTTGAAAGCACTAAATGCAGGGAAGGTAAATGGCTGGTTCTGCAACATACTCCTCCATCATCACGTTAGGCCCTTGAAGTCTCTTTGATGCGGACATGTGAGCTTTTTAGTGAGTTTTTGGAGTTGAGTTGAGAACCCTTTTTCTGAATGATCTTCTCCTATTTATAGTGCTCCATTGCTTCACATGTCCTTGGCGGTTTTTCCCTCTGCTGAATGGGTTAGTGGGCTTGTTACTCCACGATCTCATACTTGCTCTAGAAGCTTCTTGAATCGTGGGAACAGGCATGCATCTCAACCGCTTGCCTGCATCATGGGTAGCTTGCGTCGTGGGCGAAGGCACACGCTCTTAACCGTTTTTCTTGCATCGTGGGTGCTCGCACGTGCTCACAACTGCCCGCTTTCTCCGTAACCACTTCAAGCATTGTGTTTGTCGAATTCCACGATCAGCTTAACTTGTTAATCTAACTTAGTGTTTTTCTGCTCTTCCTAGGCCAAGTCCCGACATGCGTCGATAATCCTTCCACAGTCTGCTCTGTATCGACAAACCTTATCAAGCAAAATTTTGGGTTAACACTTGGTGAAATGGATTTAACTAAGCAAATTATAGAGCACTTTTAAAATCTTATGCAGTTTTATTTTTATTGCATAAACATGACCTAATATTTGTTAAAATTTGGGTCGAAAATATGATCGATCTAAAACCTTCCAAAGTTATGGTTGGAAATGTAGTATTTCATTTTTAAGTTTTGTGTTGAAACAAACCATCTTTTGGAAAAATTTACTATGATCATCTAAAATCTTGTGCATAGTTACACCAAGCCATTTTGACCCACTACAGATTTAAAAAAAAAATCAAAATAAATATTTTCTTAATTAAACATTTATCTTTAATTAGTTAAAAAAAACATTTATCCTTAATCTTAATTTGTTTCTCTTCTCTCCCAACCTTCATCTCCTCTTTCTCCACCTAACACCACCACCGGATCTGTGCACATCCAGAACCCTACCCCAAAACCCATGAAATCACCCCACCAGCCCCATCCCCAGAACACAATCTCATGTTCAATATTCCACCAACAAAACAAAAATTAAATATAGAAACAGGATGAATCCATCTAGGCATGAGAGATTTTTTATGAAGAATAATAACCCATCCTTGCACTTTGAATTTCGTACAGATCCAAAATGCTTCAAACGAAGCACACAACTCAATCATAGAAAAAAAAACACCATTTTCCCCAACCTTGAATTCCATTTCCTTCAAGATTCGAGAACTACCATGCAACCACCATCGCAACCCACCCTCTCCCCACCACAACTACCATGCAACCCGCCGCCACCACCACCAAATCTGCAGATCTGGAGCCTCTCTCCCTCGATCCCTCTCCCTTCCTACCACCTGTGCTGGATCTAGAAGAAAAAACCCTTTCTTTGCTCATCTTTTTTTTTTTCTGGATCTGGATTTTGCAATCCACCATGAGAAGTCTGAAATCAAGCCACTACCCGCCGTAGTTAATCCGGTGTAGGAACCCGCGACCAAACCCTCTTCCCTCTATCAGATCTACCTCACCGATCACAACCATCTCCTTCTTCAACCTCCTGATAACCCAGGTCCAGAAATAGAAACAGTTGACAGAAAGGGTTTGGGATTAGAAGAGTAATCCAGATCTTGCAGCAGAAAGAAGAAGAAGAAGGAAGAGCTAGAAAAATCAAACCCTCTGTCACGCCTTCGCTACCGATCAAAAGAAGCGGTGGTCGGCGCGGATCAAGAGGCTACTTGCTCCTAATTCCAGACGGTGGTCGACGCAAGGACAAGGAACCCAGATCGAGAAGAGGAAACCCAGATCTGGGTTCGATCTGCGAAGAAAGACGATAAAGTTAATGTGGGGAGGAAGATGGTTGTGTGGTGGCCGGAAGTTTCAGGTGGTGGTCGAAGAGGAGGTTGGGGGTTGCGACATGGATGAAGGGGGTGGGTTCTGGGTTTGTGGATGAGTGCAAGGAGGAAGATGATGGGTTGAGGAAGGAGAAGGATAATTTATTCACTAATTAACCTAATCCTTCATTAACTAATTTACTAATATATATGTTTTTTGATTTTTTTTTTAAAACCTGCTAAACCTGCTACTGCAAGTCAAAATAGCAATGTGTAACCTTACACAAGTTTTTAGATGACCATAATAAATTCCTCCCCATCTTTTATTTAATAACTCGACCACTTTTAGAGGTTATTATCTTTCTCATATTTTACGCATAGTAAAATTTTATGCTTGCATATAGTGAGAGTATTATGCAAAATCAATACATTAGTCTCATTTTTAAAACCCTCTCTAATTTTTTTAAGCTAATTAATGGTGAACCATGTACTATCATGTATGTGTTAGACATACCCATGTTAAAAATGACATTTATTCATAAGTTTTCATTTAATTAACTAACCACAATTGATTTTTTTAGAAGAGCCACATTGTGATAATGCTGTCTAAAAGTGTGGCCATGGATAACGCGTAGTGGAACATCTTTAAAAAGAAAGTGGGGAGTCCTAGTTGACCCAAAAACAAAAGTAAGGCTGGGCTTTATTACTTGACTTGTTAATTAGGCGTAGTATATAATTTGCTTTATCACATGCAGAACAAAAGACAGATTGGAAATATTCCCCCATGCAAAAGATTAAAAGAGAGATACATCATCCATGAAATATATGAATAGCCAATAGGTATATAACTTTAGCCTTTAGGGAAAGGAAAGGGACGGGTATTAGGTTAGCATTGGTGATGGTGGTGAACTTTGGTGAAAACCAGACTAGCATTTTAACATATCAATAGGGCAGGCAGAAAAAAGAACAAGGACCTTCCCATAATGCTCACTTTGGTTTTGGGTATTACGAAAGCTTTTTCTTCTCTCTCTCTTTATTATTTCTTTTTCTCTCATTCTATCTCTAACAGAGAAAGAATGGGGAAGCGCACAAGAAGCAAAGTTTTCCCAAAGTTGTATTAAGATACAGGATAGAGGTGGGGCCAAAACAAAAAGGATAAGAAGATGGGAGTTTAGACAGCTGTTGTTTTGGAGACTGCATACATGTGTTGTGTGGGTTTGGACTTTCAACCCACAAGAATGTTGAATTGGAACTCTTTTATTTATAATTTGCACTGCATGGAGAAACACAACACAACTGGATTGGAATGGATTGAACATCTTTCTCTATCAATGCATCTATTAGTTTCAAATTGGAAGAGTCAAAAGGTACGGTCCGGCAGAATTATCGGAGACTTTCATTCCCCAATATATTCCCGAAAGAAGGAAAGTTCACACAAAACGCATATTAATTTAACATTAAATAATTACTATAGGCTCCATTTTTTTTGATAAGCTACTATAGGCTACATGACTAGAAGTCAAGACATTGATTAAGGATAGTTAAACATATATAATTTGAACTAACCACTCTAGTGGGACGAATCCAACCAAATTACTCAAAGAATGTTGATTGAGGGGAAACGACGAGCTTTCAGAATGATGAACTAGCGTCTCTAGTGTAAAGGAATAGACTTTGTCACGAGTGTAACATTTCGATCTGATGATTGGCTCCATATTAATAATGCGAATTTTTTCACCACAGTTTATTCTTACTCACACACTCATTGCGAAAATTTTCACGGAGATCATCCATCTCATATTTCTCTAAGACAAGCATACTTAACCTTGAAGTTTTTGAGTTGGTCTCCCGAAAATAAGATACAACTTACTGTTATGAATTGTATCTATCAAATCTAATAAGCTAGCCCTCCTTTTGCATAGTCTAATACTTTTTAAGAATTCCTCTCATTTTGGTGCAAGATTGCTCCATTCATGTGTCTCTTTGATCGCCTAGAAGCCTTACCAAAATCCGCTAGCTGCTTGTCTATGCCTTCTCATAGCATCGATGATCACTCCCCGCCTTTGTTGATCTTGAATGACACTGTGTGGAGCGACGATGAGGTACTTGCGCGAAGAGACTCCAACGCTAAAGTAAGAGAAATGACATACGCATGTAGAAAGAAAAAATTGGATGATTTGTGTGTACGTTCAAATCTTCTAAGACTTGTCATTCATAAGACTGAGTTTGGGAGTATTGAGGGCACAATTAGTTTCGGTGCGGTCCTACTTAGAGGCCACCAAACACTTTGACTCTTTTTTATCAGATTAAATGGCTAAGGGTGAGTTTACGTATTGTAGCTACAATCTTGAGCTTAGTGCTTGCTCACGAGGCATAGGGATGCTAACCTTGATGAGACGTAGATGATGGAAAAGTGTTTGGGCCCAAGGCTCTTTGTTGGAGAGGGACGGCTTCATAACAATGCCATTTTCATCACGTCCGTGGTCGGGAGTGTGGTCATAGTCGGTTTCTACAAGGTCGGGGTTGGGGTCTGAGAAGTTCAGAGTGGTCAATTTTCTCAGGTGGATGCTATAGGATTTTAGTTTATAGGCTCGGACCTTCTTATGAGAGCGGTCACTTAGTTTTGTGGCTCTCATATCCTTCGAAAGTGAATTGAGTGCTTGTAAAAGAAAGATCTAGAGGTGTACAATAGAGAGGCATTAGGTGCAATCAGGAGGTGTCTTCCTAACTACAGGAACATTAGCCCCTAGCTCTAGGCGCGCATGAAAGTGGAGGCTCGGAGCTACGAAGCTTGCACATTTACCTTTGAGCAATGAGTTGTCGTTGGTTTGTGACCTCTCGACTTGGGTGGATCCCAGCGTGTCTTGTGGGTGGTCGGCTAGGATGTTTTCTAGTTGACACCGAACAAGCCAACTGTTAATATATTCGACTAACGAGATACACTCGCTGATAATTACTATATATCAATAATTATTTAAATTTCTAAGTTAAGTTTTAATAATCTTTTATGTATTTTAAAATGGAGCCGGCTTTCTTGATATCACATTTTCTTAAATTCACTGCAACTGTAGCTTATAGCTATCTATTAAAATTAGAAAACTCGTATTTATTTAGATTGCAAATGTATAATCAGTTTCTTTAAAGTGATCAAGATCAAACTGTTATTAAGCAATGACTGCAGAATCAGCAGAACAAAATTGTTCATAAATTGAACATTATGTTAATGATTGTTTATTAGTATATGAGGACATTGTATATAGATTCTTAAAGTCTTAAATCTCTCTCTTACACACATGACCTCCGGGAATCTAGCTTCTCACCAATCTTAAAATCTATATATAAATTCCACCCTCGCTTGATTCCTAAGTATATATTGTCAGTTTTTCAATAAACAATTATATAAAGCAATGCGAATTTTGTCCTTCCAAAGAATACTGAACTATACCTTTCTTTTATTCTTGCATAATTCCCCCAACACATTCTCTTTCTAACTAAATCATATCCCTTTTCTCTTTGTAATGGTTACTTTGTATTGGGTGGGGCACCCCTTGTGCCTATTTATTTTATTATTGACTTAAAAAGAACTAAATCATATCCCAACAAATACAATTCTCTGTTTTTCTTCTTTCTTTTGACTCTTATTGCCATCATCACTCCAATTATTGCTTTAAAGTTCTAAATACCTTCAACAAGGGACTGCGTGGCAGGTGGAAGTTCTTTATCCCCTCTCTCTACATTACAATTTACACACATGCACAGTCAGCTAGCATTCATGTTCTCTCTTTCTGCTTTTGTTCCGTTCTGTTTTGGATACCCTTTATTTCCTTTTACAAAATGTTTCCATAGGCACTTTCTTCGAGCGATTATTTTTCACTTGTGGCTAGCTTCATATAATTCATGGTATAAAAGAAGACCTCCTTTTCTTGAATTTGGACTATTGTGTTTGTCATTCATGCACTTCTTTCTTTCATCTCAGTGTGCCTCATATGGGGGGACCAATATTAAAATTTGGTTACTTTTACTTCTCTTCTCTGTTACATGATTTTCAGAATGTGTCTCCGTGACTCTGTATATATATAACCTATGTGATAGAGAAAGTCAATCCCTTATACAAACAGTGTGTATGGTTTGATTAAATCAACAGTTGCTTTCAATTCGTACCTGCACATTAATTGAGAAAACGTATATAGTCCCTAATATAGATATAGATTCAGAAGTGTAAAAAAAATCACGTGGCACTTTTAATGGCTTTGTTGGTTGTTAGATCCGTGAAATGCAAAGTAGTTGCTTTGTAACCTTTGTTTAATGACTATACAGTGGTAATACCACAGCAATTGACCTTCACCCTCCCCCAAGACAAGAAAAATTAGAAAAAATATTAAATAATATAATAGTAATATAAAATCATTCATGTATCTATATTCCAATAAATCATGTAACCAAAAAAAAATATTCCAATAAATCAAGCTTTTGAGAGCATTGCTATTTGATACAGAGGAAAAATTTACAAGACGTGGCATAAAAACATTGATCTTTGGTGGACAACAAAATGGTTTTCAGGACTAAACTTTCATTTGACCAAAAAGAAGGAAAAAGGAAAACATGTACTGTGATTTGTGAACGTAAACTTACTCATTAATACAAGTATATACGTAGAAGATAGATCTTAAAGAATTTATAGTTTTTACACACGTGAGGATGATTGTAGGGTACTAACTTGTATTCATGTGTGCTTGATTGTTTTAGATGTTCTTATAAAATGTCTTTCATCATGTAGAAACTCTTATATGTTCTTCAACAATGAATAAACTCTTCTATCTCTTTCCCTTTCTTCTATGCTCTTCTTTTAGTGGTGGCAAATATAAAGACAAATTTTTATGGGCAAAAATAGGGACAATGTTCAAGTCCTTCATCATCCTTAGAGCATCTCCAATGCATAGTTGCTAGTTGGGTTGCTTAAAAACTATTTCGGTGGGTCCAGACTGACACATAGGATTTAAGCAACCCAAGCAGAATTCGCTCCAACCACGGTTGCTTAGTTTACTTTTAGTTGGGTCCCATTATACCTCTTATATTTATATTATTTCAAGGTAATGACACTATACAAGTACATGAATGAAAGAGAAAATATGATTTTTTAGTCAAAAAGTAAGGAGAGAGAAAATAAGCAACCGTTCCTTAAATAAGCAACCGTTGCTTAAATTTAAACAACTCAACTGCCACGTCATGTTGCTCCAGTGGTGCTCCAAAATAAGCAACGTTGCTTAAGTTGCCAACTGGATTTAAGCAACCCCCATTGGAGATGCTCTTATAGTGCTCCCATCAAACAGTACTATATATAGACTCATTTCAGACTTTCAGATAGTCACATCTTTCATACAAAAGGTCACATCTCTCTATTCAAGAGTGATGTAGTGATGTCCCGTACAAGATTAATCATGTCCTTTCATACAAAGAGTCATATCTCTTTATTCAAGAGTCATGTCTCTTCACTTAAATATCAAAGAATACATCCATTCATTAAATTATTAAATCAATTATTTAATACGTCACATGAGACATTTCTTATAGTAATTTCTCGACTTTCTTTTCGTAACAAACAACATTAATCTGATACACCTAAACCAAATACGTTGACTTCGAGGTTCAACATGTCGTCCCTTATATAAGTAAGTGGGTTCAATTACTAACTTTTGTGGATATAAATTTTTTTTTTCCGGCTCCTACCACCTAGTCTGCTGTCTGTGAAGTAAGAGATTAATCTTACTGTTATCGGTTGTGAGTATATCTTGGTTAAAAAAATATAGAGGTACATCTTGCTCTTTTAATATGAACCAACTAGAAACTTATAATGCAATAATTATTTTTTGATAATAATACTCTTATTTAATTGAATTACCTGTAATTTTGAAAAGTTAATATAAGTTGCTACTACCTAGCTACAATGTCAATAACTAATTAAGCTTACATTTAACTATTGAAGTTTTACAGTCTGCCACAAATTAAAAAGGACAAATTACAATGTGTAATTGAAAAAAAAAATGAATAATATTGGAAATTGGAAACTGGAAATTGAATTTGGGGGAAAATACAGCTCAAGGGGCGACCCATTTTAGTATTACAAATGTAGATGTAGATTCCAAGCTTGTCAATACTGGCTTCTGCTATTTATCCTGACTACTCCTGTCTCTGTTTGATCTTATTTGGGGGTCCATTATGGTCATTTCAATTAGTTATGCTTTCTGGGTGTCTCAGACTTAAAACCACGTCTCCTTTTGCTTTTTATATCAACGGTGTTTGGTGCTCTTAAACCATGTCAATAATACCAATTCCACTTTCTCTCTCATCATTTATTTGAATTTTGAAAGGATGAAAATGGGTTTCGGACAATGAAATAGGGCCTATATGAATCTCAAAAGGAAAAAAAACGTAAGACAAGTAAGTACCTTAACCTAAGTCGACCATGATTGATGTCATGTCATTTATGTTAATGGTAGCTTTTATCATTTATAACTAAGTGAAATGATGAAGTTTCTGTTCTTTGAGAAAGTATAAGAGTTGTATCTCAGGCAATTTGTGGCAAGGCGTGGTAGAGCAAGAGATAGAGAGCACGTTGGTGTTTAATTTTAATATTTACGACAGTAGAGGTATCCGTAAATGATACTTGAATACTTAAGTTAGTGAAGAAACTTTTATAAAATTTTATAAGTATAGAAGAACTATAAATAAGCAATAATGAATAAGTTTAACTATGCAAATCCTTTGTTGCGGTGGACGCCAAAGGTTGTTGCGGCAGAGGTTAGAGCTTTGCCTGAGCAACAATTTTGAACCCGTAAAAGAGATCGAACGTCAGCAGGAAGGGATTTAGAGGACGTTAGGACTCAGAGAGGTGAGTCAATTTTCATATGGAACCCAAAATCTATTGATGCCTCAAATTGATTGAGCCCATCTACTACTCCATCGCTCAATTTGTTGTTGTTGTCGTTGGTGTTGTAGTGTTTGTGTTGTTAGGGTTGGGTGTACAAGTGGGGTTGGGGTTGGATTCTTGACTTCTGGGATTTGGGGTGGTGGGATATATTGAGGTTGGGTTCTTGACTTCTAGGGTTGGGGTTGAGTTCTACTCCCCCCTCACCATATTATTTGATCGGTGGTGGTATTGTGGTAGTGTTGTGATGGGTGGTGTTGTAAGGCTAAGATTGGTTTTCCTGGTGTTGTAAAATGGATTGAGGTGTTGGATTTTTGGGTTAAATGTCAAATAAGATAATGAAGATGATGGATGAAGATGAAGACATGACTTTTTTATGTTTTTCGAATGAAGATCTTGGAATTCCTAGGATTATCCAAGGAAGGTTTCTAAGTTATAAATTGTGTGACTTTTAATAATTTTTTTAAGGAATATTCCATTAAGTTTTTTTGATGGAATCGGACGGAAAACCAAAACTTCAAACATCCATTTACGTGGGGCGAAAACTGCAAATTTATTTTTGTTAGGGATCAAAATTTCACATTGGACAACAGTAGGGATTAAAAGTGCAGTTAAGTCTAATGAATAACATTACTTAAGTAATTGAACCATCAAACCTGTATTTATAATGTTGAAACTTGCAACAATAATAGGACTAAACCTTTGTTAGGTTGTCATGTTTGAAACTTTTATCCCAAATTTAATCGAGCGCTTAATAATAAAATGGATCACTCCAAAATGCAATGCAAGGAATCCGAAATCGATAAATATTTTATATATTGGCATAATCCGAGATAGATGCTCGTATTGTAGTTCAGCCCATGGTTAGGATGATATTATTTTAATATGTTCAATCGTTCGGCTCTTTTAAGTTTTGAAACTAGAACCCTTATAACTTGGAAATAATCATGCTTTAGAAGTTATGATTTGATCGTTAAGACATTTAATAAAGTCACGACTTTCAATGTAGCAGTTTTTTCAAAATTTGTGATGTTATTGAAGCCTCTTCGTGTGAAGCATAGAGAATGAGAATGATGAGCTCTTATTTTGATTTTAGTGATTTTTTGGTTTTTCGGAGGTTGGGGCTGGTGATTGATGATGATTGTGGCTTTGAAAGGGAGCGGTTGAGTTTTGTGGGTAATAAGAGAAGATTTGATTTCTAAAAGAAGAAGGTTATGGCTCAAGGGTTGCAAATGATCAAGCAGAGGAAAGCTAATTGGGTTTTCAAAGTTTAAGGGTCGAAGATGGATGAAGATTATTGGTGATGAAGATGATACGGTATGATGATTTTTTTTTGGCTTCATCAAGTTGTATTCACATCATTTATAACGTGTTCCTAAATGAACACTGAGAACGAGTATAGGCCCTAAACCCTAGCAGAAGCAGGGTGAGGAATAACCTAGCCGTTTTTATATATATGACAAAGATCTTTTTTCAAGGTACAAGAGTTCCCCTTTATAGGGTGAGTTGATAAAAACCCTACCTAAACTTACTTGGTTAACCGAGTCTTGCTATCCTCAGTCCAATTTCCCTACATACTCTTGAAGACGACCTATGATGATCGCAACATATCCATAAGCGAATCATGATAGCTATCCCTTGTCGCCCTTGGCTTGGGGGTCTGTTCTTTCCTGGAGCGCCCTGGGGTCAGACCTCTTTGGGGGCTAGAGGTCCCGCCCAGTCCATAACCATTCAAGACACATCATCCCTCAAATAAGTGGAGAGATGAAAACCATGCTATTTCCAAAGCTTAGGGATTCATTTCATTGAAACTTTTATTTAGGGTGCAACACTAATAATTTGCTATAGTTCAGATACCAAAAACATATTTAACCGTGTTGGTTCAAATAGATTTAGGTTTAGACCTGCCTTGTGAGTCGGCTAAGAAATCAACATAATAATTCCCTAATCAAGCAATTACTCGAGAAAGGAAACAACAAAATAGGATAAATAAAGAATTTAATGGTAAAAGCTGGAAATATAAAGTAAAGGCTGAACAATAAGTAAAGGGTTGAAAGAGTAAATGATTGAAGGAACTGCGGGAAATTTGCAAGTGGTATCGATGGTTTGATTGCGTGTACAAATGAGTCTCAAACGACAATTTATAGAGGCAAATCACACTTGATTGCAACAATTATTTTCCCCCAATGAAGTTTACCACGCTCTTTAAGCACTAAACACATATACAAACGTTTAGGATCAATGGCATCCTATCACATCCTTCAAAAGTCATCATATCGGCTAGTGGGTTTCCTTTCCCAAGTTGATCAGCTAGCTCCACTACCTCCATTTGATATGAAACTCCTATGTTTGTGGCAAGTAGGTCCATTCTGACTTTCTCTTCAATTTTTGAATGAAAATAACAGTTAAAGATTAATTAATTATAGTGAAACTCTCAATATCTATGAGGAATATTCCTTACTAAAAAGTAAGGTTTTGCTGTTATCAACAAAAGTTGCATTATCTATTTTAGCATGTGATTTATTTAGAAATTTTACTCAGACCAATTTAGGCTAATAACCCTCCACATTTAAAGGCTAAATTCAGCTGACCACTTTAAAAGTCTAAAATGAATTGACTAGTCGCTGATCAAACTGCCAACAACTAATTAGTAGTCGTTAACTAAGAACTAACCCAACAAACCAAAATTATTTATCTAATTTGTAATGTCCATATAAACTAATTATCAGTCAAGCCATCAGCTAACGTGGTAGTCGATCCATTGGCTTACAATTGATTGAACTCTGATCTATGAGCTAAATCAGCTAATGATTGATTGACAGTTGATCTAGTTGATCTGTTGGCTAACAATTGATCACCAATCAATGCATCGGCTAACATTTAGCCCAATTAGCGCACATTAACTACAATCAGCTGTCCTATACAAACAATCCAAATCAGCTAATAGCTGACGCAAATTAGCCAATTTTCCCTTTTTTTTGGTTGACAACATACCCTAATTCTGTAAATCGACCATATATGCATGACCATTCACTGTCATTATGGGTGTAGATAACTAGATAACAGTTCAGCCGTGTATATTCATGTTTTGTAGTGGCATATATTATCATCAACAGGGACTTTCAGTTTTCACGCGTCGCCAAATTGGGACCCTTAAGAGTTAAGAGTATAATATTATCCTCCTCTTAAGGGAGGGAAATATCTTTGGCCTAACGTCCAAAACTTAGAATTGGACAATTCCTTTGAATATTATTGTCAGCAGTATATAGTGAATGTCGTGACTATGAAATTATACAACTTTTTGTGCGAATAAGCCTAACTAACTATCAATGTAGTTCCTAAAGGACAAATATTATTAGGACGTTTACCTTTTTTTTCTTCAAATTTTACTTTCTTACATGTAAATGTGCATGGAAGACTTGCAAGTGCCTTTCGAAGTCAATGATTTTGCATAAATATAGAAACCATATATACGGTGGTTGGATGTGGGTATATAATATAAAGGTTAAAAAACATTTTTGGCCTGATGTTTCAAGTTTTGTGCAAAATATGCTCCTACATTATTTTTGTCGATGTTTTTACTACTCATGTTTTCAAACAGTGTATCGTCTACTCCTTCGTCAGTCAGACGTTAAAAAACTAACAGAATGAGCTGATGTGACTTTTTTTAATATTTTTTGGACCTGTCACGTGGAAATTACAAGTAAAATTGGAAAAAAGAAGCAAGGGAGATTCAAACTCAAGACGTGTAAGTAGCAAAACATGCATTTAACCAGTTCAATTACATACATAATTGATATATACATCAAGCAAATTTAATTTATATCATTTCCTAGATCATCATCAACTTCATATACTCATTTTCATTTTTCCAATCCACTCAGGAATCTCTCATGAGAAAGCCTGACTGACGGAGGGGTAGACGGTGCACTGTTTGAAAACATGAGGGGTAGAAACGTTGACAAAAATATAGTAGGGGCAGAATTTGCGCAAACTTGAAACATCAGGGGTCAAAAATGCTTTTTAGCCTAATATATAAAGGTTTTTAAATCTGAATTTTACTGGATTGTACTACGACAGAAATGACATTCTACATCGCCTATTTTAAAGCGCTTAATATGCAAAATGCTTTAAAAGATATCATGAACAAATACTAAATCGCCCTCTTTAATGAGCGCTTTAAAATATTGTACATTTCATAGCGTTTCATACTGCAAAACGCTTTAGTAAAATTCTTGTATTCTTTAAGGCGCTTTTTGCCTAAAAACGCTTTAGGAAACAAAGATCGTTTACAACACTTTATATGTAAAAGCGCTTTAAGTGTTAGTTTAAAACGCTTGTGGTATTAAACGCTTTAAGTAATACAGTATACTCTACAACGCTTTCGATATAGGAAACGCTTTAAGTGATTATCTCTTATCAAAGCGCTTGAGACAGGAAGTGCTTTAAACGCTTTAAAAACATAATTCATTTGACAACACTTTAATAGAAAACGCTTTAGATTATTGGAATTTTTCTCAAAAAAAAAAGATAAAACAAAATTTTCGAGAATCTCTTAACAAATTTTTTTTTTGAAAGTATCTCTTAACAAATTTCTGAAAACAGATAACAACATAACAAAATTTACTTCTTATTTCAAAAATAAAGCAAAAGTTATCTCATAAAATAAATTTGTGTTATTTTTCAAATTCCAACTCAAGTGCAGATAATAATATAACAGATGTAGCTTCCTTAAAAAAAAATATAACAAAGTTATCTCCCATTTAAATAAAATAAAAAATGAAACAAAATTTATCCCATAAAATAAATTTAATCTAAGATTAAAATCCAAAATCCCCCACTCAGAAACTGCACACGGTAAAATCGCAACATCTCACATTCTCACTCTCTCATCTCACCCGTCGCCCCAATTTTTCTTTTACGCGGAAGCAGTTTATGCGAGAAGGCACGAGTAGAGGGATTCAGGCACCTCTGGGCTTTGGCTCTCTTTTGCGCGCGGGTAGTCAAGGGAACCGCTAGGGATCGTATAGAGTGCTCTCTTTATCTCTCGTCACCAAAGGTAATCACTTTCTCTCCCAAACCCATTGCAGTATCTTGATTCTATAAGATGTCACTCAACACTTGGGGTTATTAATTATAATTATTCTTTCATGTGTCTCTTGTTGCCATACAAAAGAATTAACATATTTGGGTTGTATTTTGCTGTGGTTGGATGTTCTGGGGTTCTGAGTTGGTGGTTGAATTTAACATTAGTAGGAGCTGAGATTTGGTGTTGTGCTAATGTGTGCAGGACACCTCTGATTGAACTCAATTTCTAGTAATTATGATTTGTATATGTTTTGAAGTTGCATTTGATATGGTGAGGTTTCCTTGAGATTGTGGGGCTTGGGTGGCTATCCCTTGGAATTGAAGGCTTAATGTTTTTTATTCTTCAGCACAAGTGTGGGAATGACATTTCTTAAATCTCCTTAATTTTTCTTTTTCTAATTGGCTTATCTTGCAACTTAATCGTGGAAACCACTTGCTGGTTTATAATGTCCAATGTAGTTTTAAGAATACAAAAGAAAATGAAATATATATGCAGAAATTGATGAAGTAGCTTTCATAGTGTTGTAGCTTCTTTTGGGAACATGGGATCAATTAGGTGAAACTAATTTAGTCCTTGTGTATATGTATTATATTACTCACACTATATAACAATGCAGCATGTGATATGTTTTGTCCTTTACATCCTATTAAAATATTGTCCTTAAAAATGTTATCTGTATCTAATCTCACTATTCAATTGTTTCCATATGCTAAATTTTCTGCAATGTGAGGTTGAAGGTAACAAACTATGGCTTTTTCTACCCTTGATTATTAGTTGAGGCTTCTTTGATTTACTAGCCTTTGTTTTGCATTGTTATCCGCTGTTGCTGAACATGTTGTGCTTCACATGTGGTTTTTTTATTTTATTTTTATTGACAGAGAGAAGCTCTAATTTTGCTTGCCATGTTAGGTATTTTCAATTTTTTTTACCATGGGGTATCTTGTTTTGCATCTCTTTTTAGTTTGGCTTTTTTTATCCTAATCTTTTCCCAGGCTGTTTGTTGCTGTATAGATTCAACCATCTCTGGTCTTTATCCTAATCTTTTCCCAGGCAGTTTGGTGTTGTATCTTGGCTTACTAGTTTACTGGTTTTTACTGGTATATTTGAGCAATTCTTGACTGTGAGTTTGCTGGTTTTTTACTGGCTTTTACTGGTATATATGAGTTGTTATGGACTGTGAGTTTGCTGGTTTTTTTACTGGTTTCTACTGGCATAAATGTGCTGTTATTGACTATGGCTAGTCTAATTTGGAGGCTGGCTTTAAGGGCAGCTTGCTGTTGTGAGGGTCACGGTGTTGGCTAGCTAGTTTTTGAGGGTGGTCTCTCTCAATTATGTTCTCTGATGGTCTCTCTCAATTATGTTCTCTCCTTTTGCTGAATGGTTCGTTTCCCCTGTGGAGATTGAGTTCCTTTGAAATTGGCATGCTGCCCCCTTGAAGATGCTGGTTGAAAATCCTGGTCTTAATATATAATGTTGTTTGTTGCCCCTATTCAGATCAAGATTGATCTTGCTGTTGCTGCTTTTTATTTCATTATTTTTCCTCTTTTTTACTGTATGCTCTTTACTCTTCTAGCTATTGTCTAGTTTCTTTGCTGTTGTTATTTCTTTTGCTATTGTTGCTTTGCTTACTCTTCTAGCTATAGTATGTTTTTACTTAGGTTCACCTTGCATGCACTGATAGGATTAGAAAAACTAATTAGTTGCTTGAGAAAGATAGTGTGTTCATTAATGTAAGTTCTTAAGATACTTGTGTATACTGACTTAGTGAGCACTGAGCAATGCATTTTTATTTTGCACAAGTGTTATATGTTATGGTGAACACTGAGGATTATAATTTGTTTTGCCCATAGTAATATGTTGCTTGCAGGGTAGTTCTCAAGGGTGGTGCTTTGGATGGGTTGCTTCTTGATTGGGTTGGTTGTGCTATTTTTACTGGGTGCATGTTTACTGCTGTTTTTTTTTTTTGCAGGTTTTTTGCTGGTTTTTATGAGTACAGGGCTGGCAGTGTGGCTTCGGGTTTGAGTATGGCTCTAGGTGTGTGCTGCTTTGTTCATTATCATCATGTCTATAGTAGACTTTTCTCCACTTCAGATTGAAGATTTACATGGTAGTGAGGCTTGTGGTTGATGGCTATGGTGATATAGAAGTTGTGCTAACAAGGATCCATGCGTTGGCTTTGATTTTCTCTAGGTTTAGTTTGTGTTTTTGAAGGCTTCTAATGTCTTTATAT
The DNA here is from genome assembly GCF_012489685.1 of Lotus japonicus. Lineage (NCBI taxonomy): Eukaryota > Viridiplantae > Streptophyta > Magnoliopsida > Fabales > Fabaceae > Lotus > Lotus japonicus. The sequence goes on from NC_080046.1 coordinate 9,544,534, forward strand.
GTGGTTGTCTAGGTTATTTTGGTTGACTTGCTTGGGAAGGAGTACTCTTTTTCCTTCATGTGGTGCTGGATTTGTTGTTCCCTTCTTCATGAGAGAGTTGTTCTCATGGAGTTCTTTCTATTAATAATATTTTTTATTACAATTTATTTGTTTAGTGGGAAACAAATTTAGGAATTGTTTTATGTCTCAAGAATATAAAAGTATATATGCTATAGAGTACAATGCAAAAAGTATATATCCAATTTAAAATTAAGTTCATTCTAAAACGTCTTTTTTTTTTAATTTAAGCGTTGTAGCATGTCACATCCTACAACGCTTTTCAAAAAATACGTTGTAGTTCATTTCTTTATTACCATGCTTTCTAAAATTAAGCGCTGTAGGATGACTCATACTACAACGCTTTTCTAAAATTAAGCGCTGTAGGATGTCTCATTCTACAATGCTTCTTCAGAAAATATGTTGTAATATATTCATATAATACCACGCTTTATAAAATTAAGTGTTTTAGTATGTCCCATGTTCTACATCGCTTGTTAAAAAAAGCGTTGGACAGTATTACAGCGGTACAAGCTACAGCGCTTCATAAGCGCTATAAAAATGAAAAAATAAGCGCTTTAAAATGCAATTTCTGGCGTAGTGTAAAGATATTTTACTTATAATACATGCAGACTTATGCCGTGAAAGCTAATGATATATTACTTGTAATACTTGAATAATAATATAATTATAGAGCATTTACTTGTAAAAGGTAGATGGGAACCTCTATATATGAAAGTATGAAAGAGCATTCACTTCATGAGAAGAGACGTTTCAGAGTAAATTTTTGCCAAATAAAGAGAGAAAGATGGATGCTTGTGTCATATGGTTTGGTTGCTCATATTGAGCTTCCAAAAGACATAGTTATCTTTTTCTCTCATTCTTACTCCTTTTAATAGCTGAGTTTTGATTTGAAATTGTACAAATAATCACATTTATGGGAGAGTATAGGGTTCGGATGACCATACTACGATTCCACATTTTCCATTCTCAAACTCTTATTAGATTTATTGATATGTATCTTGGTAATCGAACCATTTCTTTTTTCCCTTTCAGTTCGTTTTAAAATGTCAAACTCCACAAGAATTCTGAATGAAAAAGCACACACATACAAAATTCAATTTGCCCGAAAATTGAAATGACTTTTATTTGCTCTAAAATATAAATCAATTAATTATATCACTTTTTTTTTAGTGTCATGTAGTTCTTTGATTTTTTTTTTATAGGTCAATGTTAGTTGTTAATTGTTAGTAAATTAGTTCCTTCACCATGATTCGAACCCTAGCCCTTCACCCTGCAAATCCCTTTATTCCCTTAGCTCACTAAGTGAGCTACCTTCCCCCCCTCATGTAGTTCATTCTTTGATAGTTCTTTGAGAATACTTGAGCAGTTGAGAATTGGACATTCTTTGCAGCAACTTCCAAGTCAGTATTATATGCATTTAATGTTGAATTTGAACATTTATGATCCATCCCAGAGTGTAGAAAAACCTGACATGAAAGTTTCGGCCAAGAGTGACCATTGACCAATATCCACCAAGTGAAGTATACTCCACAAATGAACATAGTTTAACTCTTCATCTAAATTAGCATTTGTCTAATTCCACAATTTCTACGCATAATATTAGTATAACATTGGTGCATCATATCTTGATATGCTTGATGAATGAGTATGTAGATTTTTTATATATTTGTCAATGCAAATTTAATGATGACTTACACCATTTTTAACTTTTGGGGGTTTCTAAGTCGATGGTATCTTGATGGCCAAGCAATACGACGTCCCCTAACTTGAAGATACTAAGCATATTAACTCCAAGTCAAGGGTATTGTTTGAGCGGGACGAGATCAACCAATTTAGATATATCCTTAAGCAACGACCAAATGACTATAACTCTCATTATGAAATTTGCATTGACAACCAACATCTGCGCAAGTTATGGCTAACGCGACATTTATTATAAATAATATTTTGAAGTTTAGCATCAGTCTACCAAAGCCAACACTAATTATCGTAAATAATACGACGGATGTTGATAGAAAGAACAATAGCATTGATCCTATTATAAAGTGTGCGGTGTTGGCTTGAGCGCCATTAGTACATTGTCAGCCATTGGGATCGACCCTAAATAACTAGCTTCAAGTCGTTTAATGTGAGCCCTGACGCTAGCGTTAAATCATCTGTAGCGTTGGCTTTTCACCGAGGCTAATACCTATTTTCTTCTAATGCGCACAATTGAAAGTGGACCCATATAATTTAGTGGATCTACCATTGATTACAGCCGATAAAATACAATGTTAAAAATATGTGTCATCTAAATGGCCTATAGAAGTGATTTTTTTGTTACAGGAGCAAAAATAAACACCGAAAAGAAAACTAATTACAAACATCTAAATACAGAGCTTCAACTAAAAAAGAAGGAGGTTCCCTTCAATGTGTCGGTTCCCTCCGTTAATGAGTGATGTAGTTTTAAAATTCTATAACTGATCAATTAACTTGAAGTCTTGAAGGACCAAGTTGGCGACATGGATCTATTTTTCTGACCATTCTGGACTTATCACATTATTATAGTCATACAGATCTTGTTTATCCCTTTTCTCTGACGTTGTTTATTTCATAAGTTCCAACGTAATATGGAGAATATTCATGCCCACTTAATTATTGACCATTGAGCTCAGAAATAATTTTCTTCCAACTATACGTCAAGGTTCCGTTGACAATTTGAAGGGTAATGATATATACACACCTCTTTTTTTATACACTTCATTTCCACCAATTTTTATTTCTATCTCTCTCCTCTTATCATCTATCACATCTTATACTTTCTCACTCTTACTTTTTCTTTTCTTCCTATCTCTCTCTTTCTCCACCTCATTCCACCTCATTTTGAGGTGTGAATAAATAATTATTGTAATTTGGCAACATAATTATAACAAAAATAGACAACTGTATAAGTTTTTCTCATTTGGGTTTCCATAAGAGTTTGACCACACTACTCAAAGGTTCTCGAAATACAATTTAAGTAGTAAGAACTAGATGATATATGAATTAAGAAGGGAAAGGTTAAGAGATCAAATCCCAAAAGGGAAAAATTGCATGGGTCGATAAATAAAAAGTACGTACTAAAAAACGTTAAAAAAATGGTAGTGTATACTCCTCTAATTATTTTTGGGGAGACTAGTGTGGAACTTTTAAAAAGTTGTTTCCTTGGGGTATCCAGATTATTTAGGTAATTTAAAACAAGTTAAAATATATCAAAAAAAAAAGAAAGAGATGCTAATATAGTGGTCTATGTTGTTGCTGAGTCTGTGGAGAGGTTACCCAGACCGGTTGGAATCTCGCAAGAGATGAGCCTCAGCGAACCATCTCCTACTTGATTATTTGTGTTAGTATTAAATCTATTTGTTTCATATTCCATATCAGAAGCATAAATTGAAATCGAAATGTTGGTCCAAAAGATTATTCGGTTTTGAGTCCAGTGCTGCACAACTCGCCGTCAACTTCATGTGAGCTTCCCGGGCATGTTTCAGCTGCTTCTTCTTCTTTAAAGCAGCTGGTTTGTTCAATAGTCGCATAGGACTTGATGTAGCCGGGTAGGGGCTGATGGCAGAGCTAGAAGGTGAGAGAAGGAGAGAAGTGGATAGGGAGGGGAAACATTTTTACTCTTGTATTATTCATCAAATCTAGTCTGATGTGGGCGAACCAGTTATTTGGGCTTACCAACTTAGTGTAATATATGGGCCGGACAACCCATGGTCCAATCGGATAAAAATTCAAGCTATAAATATTAGACGCCACCCAAGCGTTGGGATCTAACTTTTCACGCATTTTCCCATTTGTTTACTTGCTTCTCTTTCGCTCTAAATCGACTAGCCTGTGTTCTCTAGTTCCATACCGGAACATTGGCGTCCACCGTGGGGCCGACGGAAAATTTTTCCCAGGCTTCGTTTTCATCGACAATGGTGACTCGATCCGGGGCGAACGGAAACAAAAATCAAGTCCCTCTAGACAATGTTTCTCCCGACGTTCTTCAGTGGATCATGGATGATCCTAATGATCTTCGTCAGCACAATCAGCAATTGAAAACACAACTTGTTGATCTCAATCAGACTCATAGGCTACGATAGGGCGATCGAAGAATGGCTGAGACGGTGGTATATTTTCAACCTTTCACGGAAGAAATAGCAAACACTACCATTCCAGACAATCTGAAGACACTCGTCTTGGACTCTTACTATGGAGATACCGATCCAAAGTACCATTTGCATTGGTGTATTTTAATACGAAAATGGTTATTGTGGGAGCGTCAGATGCACTCAAATGCAAGATGCTTCCATCAACTTTCAAGAAATCTGCTATGACTTGGTTCACAACGTTGCATTCGCGTTCGATAGTGAACTTCACTGAATTATCGCCGAAATTCCTTTCTCAATTCTCAACCAGTCGTGCCCAGAAATTGACACCAGCAACGTTGTTCAATGTTCGCCTGGGACCAAATGAGACTCTGCAATCATACATGGGGCGATTCAATCAATTGTCAGTTCATTTGGAGGACAAAATGTCAGAAATTTGTATCGCTGCTTTTGAGCTAGGTTTGAGACCTGAAAATTTGAATAACAACTTGAGCAGGAAGCCGGTAACGATTATGGCACAATTACGAGTGAGAGTTCAAGGCTTCATCAAGGAGGAATAGAATGATGTTAACAGGCTAGTTGATTTGAATTCGGCAGAGGAAGCTCAAGCAGTGGTTCGTTTGCGACAAGAAGTTGTGAAGCAAAGGTCAGAGAGGCGATATAATTAAAGAGTAGTTCCTAGACAAATGAAAGTGGGCGATCTGGTGTTACGCCGAAAAGCAAAGGGACCTGATGATTCAAAGCTATCACCAAATTGGGAAGGACCTTACAGAATTTTGCAGGAACTGGGCCAAAGGGTATTTGGAAGAACTGTCAGGGCGAAGGGTGTCGAGGGCTTGGAATGCACAGCACCTCCGTTATTACTATAGTTGATTCGCCACACGTTACTTTTCAGTTTCGTTTGTTGTTTGTTTCAGTTAGTAGTAGTTTATGTGTTGAAGACTATGTTTTTTCGCCATGTTGTTGTTTAAAACTATGTTTATGTGTGTAAGACTTAGTGTGGTGTGCTTTTTCTCTACCCGGAAGGGAGAGTTTTTAATGAGGCATCACACATTAATAAATAGCAGGTATGCACTCTTTTCTCTACCCTAGGCGGGAGAGTTTTTAACGAGGCATAACCTTTTAAAAATGATCGATTGTGCAACATGTTATTTTGTTCTCATGTTCATGTTGAATATGCATCAACTTAGGTCTATCAATTAGGCGATGCCAGGCAATTGAGAAAGAGTAAGTCTCTTAAAACTAGAGCGTTTGACCACGAATTCATAAGCACAGCCTTATGTTGGATTAAGCTAGTCCAAATTAAGCACAAGTCTCCACGCGAGCACATAATTGAATCGGATTGTGAGACTCTGGCTCAGCTTATAACTAAGTTCAAAATGAAAATTTTGGCTAAGTTAAATATACAAAGGCCTTATGATTCAAAGACTAGTTGATTGAAATAAAATTTCTCTAGAAATTTTAAGGCTAAATAGCACTTTTGGTCCCCCACGTTTCAAAAATGTGCAATCTTAATCCCCCACGTTTAAAAATAGCATAATGGTACCTCAACGTTTAGCTCCGTTAGCAGTTTTGGTCCCTCAGCTAATTTGCCGTTAGAAACTTAACGTTTTTGTTTGACATGGCATTTTTTTCTGATGTGGCATTAAGACTAGGAGAGAGAACCGGTTTTTAATGAGCTCACATGCCCCTCACATGATTATCTCCTTCCCCAAATCTGAAAATCACGAACCCTATTCTCATCTTCTCCCCCAAATTCCAAAATCGCGAACCCTAATTCTCTTCTTCTCCTCCAAATCCCAAAATCGCGAAACCTAACCATGGGAGGATCTTCAGCCACTCCTAATTTCAGGGATTTTGAAGCTGATTCGAGTTGCAGGGTACCTGAATCGCAAAGAAGAAATGAAGGTTATCATGGGTTGTCTGGCTTTCGCGATATTTCATCCAACTCGACTAGTTCTGAGACGAGGCGACGAGTAGTGCTGTGTGATTGTGGTGTTCAAAGTCCATTGGTGACAACATGGACTGGGGTCAATCGTGGAAGGAGGTTTTATGGTTGTGGGCTGTTTGAGGTTTGTATGGTTAATTGGTTATTGAATCAGTGACTAATTTCTTCTTCCCTGATCTGTATAACTAACTTAAAATTACAGGTGCATCGTAAGAAGGTATGCAACTTCTTCCAATGGCATGATGCTGATGATGACAATTGTAATGCTAGGGAGAAGAAGTTGATTGTTGTCTTAACCAAGAAGAATGAAGAGCTGCAGAAGAAAGAGAGGATCCTAGTTGCCTCTTTGTTCATGTCAATGTTTGTGATCCTTGTGTTGTTGGTAGCTTATGTAAGGAAGTAGAAATACTAGTTTGGGGTTAGATAAGTAAGGGGGGCAGAACATGTATCCTGTAAGTGAATGTACTTGCAGTTAGATGGGAAAAAATCCAAGCAGAAAGTTAATGTACTTCAATTTGATGCAAGAAATGAAATTTCATCAAATATGTTTGGCCAATATGTTTCTATTAAGATCAATGTTATGCAATTAAGTCTGTGGTTAAATGTATCCAAAAAATAACTTCACCTCAAAAAATAACTTGACCTCAAAAACTAATAAACTGCCACCAACATTTGTCATATATAATCAAAGTCAGCCACCAACAATGCTATATACTGTTCAACAAAGTTGGTCCAAAAACACAACCAGAAACACTACATAATTGGTCTATACCAGAAAGATACATAAATCCTTCCACAGGACAATAGGTTCATTACATGACCATCCAAAACATATATATAAAAACACCATCCACAGGACAATAGGTTCATTACATGACCATCCAAAACACTAATCTGAACACACAATCCAAAACACTACTGAGTGCCACTAGTAGCTTCAAAGCAGACATAGATCCTCTCAAAGACTGGCCCATGTACTCCCACTGCTGATTTTATAACGACTGTGGACCCAGGATTGCTTCTCAGCAATTCAGCAGCATACTGCCTCAGATGACTGTATTGCTCCATACTTGCACCATGCAACATCTCCAGACTTTTCACCTTTGCCCTGTAAGCCTTGAACCTCCCTATCACAATGCCCCACCTGAGCCTTGCCTCCTCTATCAAGCCCCTCACTTTCAGATCCGGTGTGTGTCTCAGAATTTGCATAAATTTCTTAGCAAGCCAAAATGTCGTTGCCTGCCTGTTAGTGGCTAGCCTGCAGCAATTATGGTTGTTACAGAAGCTTACAATTTGCCAAGTAGGCCTTGAGGGAGTCTTGCTTGCTCTCATGTAGAATGGACACTCATCAACACATTTAACCACCACCCTCTTTTTATCATTTTTTGTTATTGTCAGATTCTTCTTCGTTTGAATTGCAAAATCCTTGACAGCATCTGTAAACTGATCTTTGTTGTTGAAAGTCATACCTAACTCAAGGTGGACAAACTCCTCATCTGCAGTAGGCTTGAACTTAGGATATTTCCTTGAACCTTTTCCTTCATCATCACTTTCTGATGGACTTTCTAAGTCCTCAGAATCACCATCCTCATCTTGAAAGTCCTCATATGTACTGGGCTCCTGGTTACTTGACTCATTCACAGCTTGTGTATATGGCTCAGTAGAATCTTCTGCAAAAGTTGGATCTGGAGTGGCCTCAGGTATATTCAACAGAGACTCTTTAGGAAGCACGCAGAGCCAATCCCAATCTTCTTCATAATCACTGTCATCCATTGAAAAATCAGAGGGTGTGTCTTCATCATCTGGATCAAATTCAGCATCAGAATTATCATCTTCATCACTGAGAACAACCTGACTGGACTTTCTTTTTCCCTTATCTACCCCCTTGTCTTTTTCCACAACATCAACCTGTTCATCATAATTTAATTTACATAACTTACATAAACAACTTAAACATAATTTAATTCATAAATTGTCTCATAATTTCCTTACCTCGGCCTCCTTGTCTTGAATAATCTCAGCCTCTTTGTCTTGCACTACCTCGGCACCTATTCCCCTTTCAGATTGAAGAACCTGAGGATTATCATAAACATTAACACAGGATCAAGCTATTTTTTCATGACAAGTTAAAGATTATATTAACTTTATTTCAACTTAGACAAAAATTTCATTCATAATTTCATTACCTCAGCCTCCTTGTCTTGCACTAACTCAGCCTCTTTGACTGTCTCAGTCTCCTTCTCTTGAATTACCTCAGCATCAAAGTCTTGAACAACCTCAGGAAGCTTGTCTTGTACTGCCTGAGACTCAGCTTCCTTCACTTGAACAACCTCAGTTTCTTTGTCTTGCAATACCTCATCATCACTATCAGAATCAACTTGCAACACATCAGGAGTATCTTCAGCACTCTTGTAAGCAATTAGAGGAACAATATCTGCCTCTTCCACTATGTGTTCAACATATAGATCAACTTCAGCTATATCTTTAACATCTTCAATGAATTGTCTAACCTCTTCATCATTGGAAAGTGGACTAAAGCTGACAGAGCCATCACTTTGAACATGCCTATACCACAAACATTTGAACCTGGCATATCCCAGGTATTTTACAATCTTACCCAATTCAATGGATGAAATGAGATCCACATCATACGGATGCCAGACTTCGCAAAGCCCACTTGGATAGGGCATAGTTGGGTCAAATGTCAATTCACCCCCATGATACACACTCATGGTTATCTTATGGGGAGCAGTAGGCCTGCAGAAGAGACAATACAATAGAATACAATAAACTTTGTAAACTTTAGTGGAAGAGGGAATCTCGTGGACCACATGCAAGCACAAAGCAGAGAAAAGGATAGAGAATCTGACTAGGAAAGGCACCTACTTAAATAATATACATCAATGCACTTAAATCCTTCAACAACCATGACTCACAAGATAGAGAAAAGGATAAAATATATACCTGGAAACATAGTTTGCGGGCAAATCTCCATTGAGCCAAAAGTCCAATTTTGAAAACGGAGTTTTCTCTGGGACCATCTTCTCTGGGACCACCGTCTCTTTTGTCGGAGTTTTCTTCTTTGGCCTTCGAGGGGTCTTCTTCGACACACCTTTTTTGTCGGTCGCCATTTCCTTCCTCTCGATTTTGCCTTCGGACCACCTTCTCACCACCGATGACCTTCTTACCCAGAAACCGTCTTCTCACACTCGCAATCGCAGTTCCTTCACGACCGCCGGGCTTCGTTCCTCTCGATTTGGTCGTCATCGTCGCGATTTGGAACCAAGTTGCAATTGGGAATGGATTAGGTTAGGATAAGACTCACGTGATCCTCACATGTTATGTCTGAATGCCACATCAGAAAAAAAATGCCATGTCAAACAAAAACGTTAAGTTTCTAACGGCAAATTAGCTGAGGGACCAAAACTGCTAACGGAGCTAAACGTTGAGGTACCATTATGCTATTTTTAAACGTGGGGGATTAAGATTGCACATTTTTGAAACGTGGGGGACCAAAAGTGCTATTTAGCCAAATTTTAAAGATTTTCCTCGGAAACTACGACACGCAGTAATAATGAGGCGAAATGATATTTCAACAAACCCGAAGGTGAAGGTTAGTACATTTCAAGTGTCGAGTAATACCATTACTTAATATGAAAAGATCATGCTAGATGACTTAGAATGTTTATGTTCTATTTATACTCTTATGTTGCTTCGTGTGAAGTATTTTCTGAGAAAGATTATGACTAGGGTTTAAGTTGGATTTAGTTGTGAGATTCCGAACATTTTTCAAGTGAATAGAATTCATTGGGGTTATTATTTGTTGTGATTGTAAGATTGAAAATTTCTTACAGTTAAGTTAAATACTTTGGGAAAGTCTGAGATTAAGATGAACAAAAAGACATATTTCATATATAGATTGATGGAGGTATTACATAATCAAAGGGGAAAAACAAATAATCATAAAATGTTCAACACTTAGACAATTCTAGAAATTAGAAATTTAAAAAGCACTTGGGTAGAACTTGGCGAAGGATTATTGATTCTCTCATTCGCCCTTCTTCTTCTTCTTCTTCTTCTTCTTCTTCTCGTTTTCCTTCTCAGCATTATCAGGGTTCATGACCAGTTTTCCTTCAATGATGCGGGAATAGGGGCCACTGTTTTCAAGGTTGAGGGGCACTTCAGGGCTAAGGAAGGAGATTTGTTTTTTCTCCTTCGCGAAACCAACTTCAAATTGCTCCAGGATGGAGTCCTTCAATTCTGAAACTTCAGAGTTCAACTTAGAATTTTCATTCTGCAGGGTGGTGTTGACAGAAGTTAATTGTGTAACTTATGTTTTCAGCTTCAAGTTTTCTTCATTTATTTCCTTTTGTAAGGCATTGCTCTCTTCCAGAATCTTTCTCAGATTTGTGTTCTCCAAAGGCAGGTCTGCGGCTTTCTTCTCATTGGCTTTGTTGGCATTATCCAACAACTTCATTGTGGCTTTCATCTTTCCAAGTTCTTTTTCTTTTTCTTCAAGCTGCTTGGCGTTTGAAATCCCATCAAAGTCAGAAGTCTCCAAATCCACCATCTTTGAGATTGCTGAAATCTCCAAGCCTTTGGTCATAAGAGCCTGACAAGCCTCCTTAAGACCAATTTTTTTAATCTTTTCACGGTCCGGATCAAAGACCAAGTTTGTTTCCACCAGCGAGTTGAAGTTAATTTTAGAATCCCGGAGTGAGGTAACGTCCTTAGAAGTAAGTTCTTCAAACTCCTTCAACAAACTCTTCCATGAAGGAGGCGGAGCGCTTGATGAACCACCTTTGTTCGCTGAATCAGAAATTGCCTGTATCATGAATTTTTCCATGGAGGGTTGGCTTGAATTTTTTCCCTTGGTTGATTCAGGAGTGTCATTCTTTCTTTTCTTCCTTGGTGGACGGTTGGACTCGGTGCCAGAATGGCTTGCACCATTTTCAGTGAGAGTCTTGGTAGGATTTTTTTCTCTTTTGCAGCCTGCTGTTCCCGGCGAAATCGAAGGATGTCATCATCGGAGAGGCGAGTGATTTTAGCTGAAACAAAGAAAAATTATAAGTTATAATAGAAGGAAAAATTTGTTATATGCAAATTTAGATGTCTTACCCACATAAACGCCCAATTTATTTTCAAAATGGGCATCCGGTAAACCACTAAGGTTTAACTCTATAGTGGACAAGAATCGACAGTCTACCAATTCTTCAGGGGTTAGGGAATCATCGGGCAGCTTGATGATGACTTCATATTGGTTCGTCCAGTAAAACGGAAATCGGGGACTTCCATCATCAAAGTAAAAGACATCTCTACACTTCTCAGTCTCTTGGAGTTTGAAAAAATTTCCTTTAAATTGTTTGTAGTGGTTCTTAAACAGTGTGAATAGACCCATTCCCCTAGAGGTGGCAAGAGAAAGATATTCGCCTTTAAAGGTAGGTTCTATTCCTAAGCAACCACACAGGATTTCAAAAGCTTTTAGATACGCCAAACTGTTACAATGAAGTTGAGTGGGCGCAACATTCAGTATGGTTAGCATAAGGCATGTGAAGTCAGACAGGGGAAGTGTGTATCTTAAGTCGGCGAACATGTTTTCAAAGAAGTATGTAAATTTTTTGCCTTGGCTATTAGTTTTTCAAAACAGCATGGTTCATTTGGGGAGCAAGGGACTATATTTAAGTAGGCATCTTGGCCGTCAGTTCAAAAGGTGTATTTAGTGATTGAGTTCATAACAGCTTTGGTGGTACAGATTTTTAAAACTTGTTTTTGATTTTGCTAGAGACCCAAAGAGACTCAGCGGTAGGTTGAGAGTTAGGCATATTAGTATTCCTACGAGAACGCTTAGAGGCCATTTTCAGAAGGGATCCTGAAAGTAAAGATTTTGAAGTAATGAGATGAAAAGATGGAGTTTTGTTAGGTTTCAGTAAAATGTAGTTTGCATTTCATGAGTGAATAAATGAAGGCCAATGAATAGTAGGAATTTTTAGAATACATGCATGTTTATATGTAACATTTTTTGGGTTTTAGAGGAGGAATAAGAAGATTTTCAGTATGAAACACAAGTGGAGAAGATCAAAACCAAGTAAGTTGAATAGAGAAGGGAAGAAAGAACATGAGACTTACCGTTGAATGGATACAAAGAAACAAAATGAACAACTAGACCCATTTGTACCGTTTTTTCTCTTGCTTCTTTTGTAATCGGTTGGAGTACCCATTTGTACACCTATTAATATCTTTGGGCTTATCTAAAAACAAACTTATCATTGAATGGTGGAAATTTCAGAGGAATCGCAGAGGAAAGTTTAAGACTTGTATTTTTGAGTGATTCTAATAGTGAGATTGTAAGTGGAAAGAAAGCGAAAGTATGTGGATTTTATAGGAGGAGAATAGGGAAGGTGAAAGGGTGAGACTTGGTTAGGAGTAGACGTGTGGTTTCACGCGGCTGATTAAGACCGCAGGTTCAAACGTTTCCAATTCGAAGGTACACATTGGTCCTTCAAGCGAAACGTTTTGGGGAAAGGTTGCAACTTTTCGTGTTTGAATTTAACTTGAATTTATTTCCTTTACTCTTTTCATTAATGGTTGCCTCAGTGGAGATTTAAAGTGCTTGTCAACATTGTTGTGCCCAAGTTCCCGAATATTTTTTTGTATCTTTGTTAATATGATTGTAGCAGGTAATGATGGTCTTGAAAAATGAAACTTATCATGATAAAGACAGGTGAAGTGACATGTGAAGCGATTCTTTTTCTGATTACACACGCAAAAGGAAAAAGACAAGGAAGAAGATCGTCACTATTACTGTTGCAATTATTTGAAATTCAAATGTTGGAGCCTGCGCGCCCATTTTATTTCTTGTATTAGGGCGAACCAATCTGTTGGGAGCTTACTAAAGATACCTTCGTCTTAATCTTAAGTCTTGGTGTCTTGTGGGCTTGTGGTCTGATATGAGCAAACCAGTTATTTGGGCTTACCAACTTAGTGTAATATATGGGTCGGACAACCCATGATCCAATTGGATCAAAATCCAAGCTATAAATATTAGACACCACCCAAGCGGAGGGGGATCTAACTTTTCACGCATTTTCTCATTCGTTTACTTGCTTCTATTTCGCTCTAAATCGACTAGCCTGTGTTCTCTAGCTCCATACCGGAACAAAATCCTAATCACAATTATAGAATATTCTATATTTCTAAAATTCCATAGTATAAAATCATGGTATACCAACTGACCAAAATTTTGAATATTCACCCTAATTCTTGCCCTTATTTTTCATCCAAATCAAGTTCAATTTCAAAAAGAGCTTTTAAGAGGAGAGTTACAATTTTTATTAATATTTGATTACACATGAAATTAAAGTCATGATTATAATGACATTGTACTTGTTGATGATTACAAAACTATTTGAATGTGCTATGAATATTCATACACACCTTAATTTTTTTTACTTTTATTTTTTTCTTATCTATCAATCAAATGTTCTATCACATCTTTACTTTCTCTCATTCTTTTCTTTTTATTTCCCTCTTTCGTCACCTCTTCACACCTCAAAAATGAGGTGTGAAGAAATGATTATTGCTATTTGAATGTAATATTTGATTTGCATGAGGGTTAACTGATTTTGAAAATCCACATACATTTAATTTGATGTTTCTATTTGTCCTTAATGATCATGATGATGTTTAACTCTCAATCAACCAAGTGTACAAACACAAATATATTTTATAACTAATATTTTCTGTGAGTTCCTGTGCGTGATGGAGACAAAAGACTGATTCCAGGTCTCAAGTAACTGATTCCAGGTCTCAAGTAATTCCAGTACCATGCTCTGTAAAACTGGTAAGTATTTAACATTTGCCTTTATATATATGACAAACAATTTGAATGAAACATTTAACAACTTCACTGTACATGGCTTAAAAAACATCTCTTACAACAACGCGTCAAAAAATATGGCAGAAAGAAGAAAGAGAAAGGATTAGGATCCTCTAGTCATCTTGAAAATTTATGTCTAAAATTCTATATTTTTCAAATAATTATTAATAAAAATAAAATAAAATAAAGAAAATAAATAATAATTTAATTTTAAATAATATACAGTTGATTGTTGAACTTCAACAATTTGTGACATCAAAATCACATACTATTTAGCGGCAATTCAATCTCCACTAAATGTGAAATGTTAAAAAAGACATAAAACACATCTAGATGTGTAACAAAATTTACGTATGAAAACGTACACGAATTTTATGGTCATTTGATATCACCACAAGCGTACGTGTTTTATGTTTTCTTAACAGTTTCAAACCCAATGTTTGATCATTGCGATCATATAATATACTACCTCCGTTTCTAATCAGTTGTTCGGAAAGAGAAAAAAATACTCATGTGCAATTAATTTTATTAATTTTTATAAAAGTATTAATTGCTTTCTTTTTTTACTATTTACATCACCACAAGAGTATAATATGTTTTATCTTTTCTCATTTATTATTCATACATACTTATTACTTGAAAAATATTAATTAATGCTCTCTTGGAATTATAAGTGGACAAATAGAAACAATAAATTTCTTCCAAATTGACAGTAAATAGAGATAGAGGTAATATTTGAATGATGTAACAATATCTAATGGTATGTTTAGGTAAAGAACTTAATTAATTAAATTCTTATTCATGAGTTAATTTGAAAATTAAAGCTTATCAAAATAAGCTAAAAATATGTTATGGATGAGTTGCATTAGCACTTATTCATAAGTTAATTTAAACAGCTTATGAAAATAATATTAAAACTACTTATAGGTGAACCATAAACTATCTAAATAAGTTATCTCAACACTTGATAAACGTTTACACTATAAAATAAGTTGTTTCAAACGAGAAGTAATTAATCATGTTAAGAGGATAAGAAGAAAGAGTTTAAAAAGCATATTGTAGGATGGAGGACGCTGGACAATTTGGAATCATTGAATCGTCATTTTCTCTGATTCTGCGTCGTAGCAGCCCTTGCATTTGCTTATTTCTCATTTTGTGCCATAGTTTTCCTATCTGTCTCTTGCGCACTCATTACTTCGAGACAAGATTAACCAATGACATTGTTTTGGTCTGTGATGGCAATGACTCTTGCTCTGATCTAATTGTATGGATGTTGGTTTGTCCAAGTCGGAGCGTGTGTGTGGTCCTCCTGGTTGGGGTTGCTGCTGGAATTGGTCACGAAGTTGTTGTTGTCATGTCTAAAGCTATGTTCGTTCGTATTATGAAGTTGTATCTCTTGTCGTATTTTATAGGCTCCTTGCTACGTCTAAATTAGAGTGTACTGGTGTTCTCATGTTGGGTTTAGTGGAAGCTATGTGGATATGGATGTCCAAACTAGCGTACGTGTTATGCTTCATGAGGTGTCTTTAGATGTTGTATATAGATTTGCGTATTTGTGATTTTTCTTTGATAGGGCTGTTGTAATCATGGCGTAGGTTACTTTTCGTTGTTTTCACTGTTTTCGTTGTTGGCGTTATATTTTATCCTTTATCAGAAGGACTTATATATTCTCGACACATCATTCATTTATTAAAACTTCTGTTTTTGGAAAAAAAAAACATATAGTCTAAGAAAACAAGAATTGAAAATTGTAGAAGAAGATAGATGAATCTTCAATCAATGAATCAATGTTATGAATGAATCAATTACACGAAAAAACTATGTTTAGTGTTGATTAACCTCTAACTAACTCTCTTAGATCTAACTAACTAACCATTATTACACTGAAGTCCCTGAACTATTTCTGATTATTATTTTTAGTCCTTATTCTTTTACATAATGTACTACTCTCGGTATTCGAATTAGTATTTTCTTCGGTACATAGATTGCATATGGTAATACTGGCACTGAGGTAAACTGAATAAAAAACCTTCATAATTTCTTTTGATAAGCCATATTAAATATATTGAAATGAAGTACAAGGGGTACTTCAACCAATACAAAAAGGAAAAGAAGGGAAAAGAGAACTAAAAGTATCTACTTTTACAAAACGCAATAATGATCCTCCTACTAATGAAAAAGCCACCACACACCACCTCCTTGGAGAAAGATTAAAAATATCAAACCTCAATTAAACCTTACCGGAAAATAAAACCTTCATAATTAAGTGCTCCATTGTACTCCCTCCGTCCCTAATTATAAGCTAACATTGAGACTTTTTTTGTGTCACTAAATATAAGCTAACCTTGCAAAAGTTAATATTTCTTTCCATATTCACCCTTGCATTTATTGGTAGTGGAGCACCACCATTAGTAGTACAATGATGAAAAAGTGTTATCATAAATAGGGGCAAACATAGAAAGTTGTACATTTTTTTTGAAAACCAATGCATCAATTAAGACTTTCTTAATAAGTGTGATTTTTACAACTTTAGCTTATAATTAGGGACGGAGGGAGTATAAAGTTGACACCCCCAACCCAAGAAACCCAGAGCTAAGTTTTATTTACGGAGCCAGGAAATAAATTTAGGGGTTAGTTCCCGATATAAGAGTTAAAGATCCCAGATTGTTTATAGTGTAATAAATTATGATTATCGTTGATTTAGCCTAGGGTTTCGGAAACCATAACACCCACCTCGACTTTGGTCAATGCTCAAGGTTTCTTCACTCATTCCAAAAGAAAAAATGAAATGGCATCATTTTGAGTTGAAGAACCATACAATTAATTTATGGTTTTTTAAAATGCACTACATTATGTAACAAAAAAAAATGCACTACATTATAAGTGTATTTAGGCAGGAATTGAAAAGATAAATAGTATTATAAAAATATGGCTTAATACATCAGAAGGCCCCTGTAATTGTAAAGGGAATCAAATCCAGGGCCTCAAAAATTTTTGCATCAAATTGGGTCCCTAAGAATTTTTTTTTTAATTCAATTAAGGCCAAATGCTGCCAGATCTCAATTTTATCCTAGTCATCAATTACACGTGGCTTTTATAAATTTTTTTTAATTAAAAAATTTTAAAAATAATAATTTTTAATTCCAACTCAATCATTTAAATATTAATCAAACATTAATCTTTGATCTTCAGAAAATTAATCCAAAAATATCTCTCTCACACATGTTCATCTTTTCTCTCTGAATCTTTGATTTCCTCTCTCTTCTTCTACTCCAAACCTACTCTTCCTTCCCCAACCTCCACCGTGAACCATCACACTCAACCTTCACCTGAAACTTCCGGCCACCACACAACCATCTTCCTCCCCAAACTCGCAGCTAAACCCACTCCCTGTAACCACTCCGAAAGTCAACCCGCAATCTTCTCTTTCAAACACCACCAGATCCATAAAGTTGATTGTTGCTTTTTCTTCCTTCTTCCTTCTTCCTCGATCTGGTCTTCATACGCTTTTTCCGCTTCGATCTCCGTCAGAGCCACCAGGTGCAAAGCCGGTGCAGGGAAAATTAGTGGTGTTGGTTCAGTCTTCACCGCCGCTGCATAACCCTTCACCGATCTGGTGGCCGTCAACGAAAGGTTGCGTCTTTTCAAGATTTCAGTGGTGATTCGAAGATGCGGAAGCAAATTCGAAGCTTTGTTGAGCTTAAACGAGAATGGTTGTTGAAGTTGGAGTTATGGGTTTTGCCATCTTCTCAGTCTCTACGATTTGGTGTTTGATTACTAGGTTATTAACAGTGGGCGATTTGGTGTTTGATTACTGGGTTATTAACAGTGGATGGCTTATGAGAAGAAAAAAACCCATCTTTCTTTTTAGGATTTAATTTTCACCCACTTTTTTCTAAAAAAATCATACGGGTCTGAAGAAGATAAGTTCTGGGTTGTTGGGAGGAGTGATATTTGTGAAGATAAGTCCAGATCTATGAAGATTGAGAGGGAGGAGTTGTGCATATTAAAGATTTTCTAATTTGAGAGGGTTTGGAATTAAAAAATTAAGTTTTAAAAATTTTCAATTAAAAAATAATTCTAAATGCCACGTGGAAAAGCTGACTAGGCTAAAATTGAAGCCACTTCAGCATTAGACACACTTTGGCCTTAATTGGATTAAAAAAAAATTCTTAGGGACCCAATTTGATGCAAAAAATTTACAGGCCCTGAATTTGATTCCCTTTTCAATTACAGGGGCCTTCTGATGTATTAAGCCTAAAAATATCAAAGGGAAAAAATAGTATTTGAATTTTGGTATATAAAAAAAAAATTGATTTTTATTTACAATAAACTTGCAATTGCATTAATCAATAAAGTCCTACCAACTAGGGGTTGGTTCAAGTTTTTTTTATAAGCCAAATTATCATTGAAAGGCACAAGGGGCTGGTTCAAGTAATACATGTTTGATTCTCCTTAAGTAAGGTCTCGGGTTTGAGTCCCTTAGATGAAAAAAAATTACCGCTGAGAGACTTAGTCTCACCATAATATGGATGTTTGCAGCTCAAACATGATTGCCTCCAAATGTTGATATCTTAAAGTGCGAAAAAAATATCAGTAAAATCACTACTACAGAAAAGGCCTTTCGTCACGGTTAAAACCGCCCATTCGTCACGGTTTAACCGTGACGATAGAAGGCGTGACAATTGCTCAATTGTCACGGTTATAGGCGGAACCGTGACAATTGACTCACCTGTTATCGCGATAGAAGGCGTGACAATTGCTCAATTGTCACCTATTGCCACAAATACGTACTTAACCGTGACAATAGATTCCACCTATTGTCACGGTTAAGTACGTAACCGTGGCAATAGTTGGCCTCTATTGCCACAGTTTTAACCGTGACAATAGGTCATACAGATCTGTTCTGCGAAATAGCTACAGATTTTTTGATTTTTTTTTCCTGGTCTGTGCATAAATTTTAGTACGTTTATATTAAAAAATAAATTGCATAAAATCACCAACATTCAGATATTCTAGCCAAATTACTCAAATATTCCAACCTTGAATAAGAAAACAATACTAATTGTTATTGAGAACATACTCTCACAACGAATTAAACCAAATAGCCAACACTAGTCAGTACAGTACACTGTTTGAACCAAATACTCTCAAAAAACATGCAGTACAGTTCCTAACCATAAGTAGTCCATACTCTCACAAGGAATTAAACCAAATAGCCCACACTAGGCAAAATTCTTTAACACATAAGTAGCTCACTCTTCTTTAATTTCATTTAGTTGATCCTCATCATAGAAGCCAAATTGACAATCGGAGAAGTATTGCAAAATGATGGTAAAAGTAACAAAATTTAGAGTCACACTTAAAAATAGGAAAAATTAAGAATTTAGTCAAAGTTCCATACCGCTTGTGGAATTGTAGATTTTTTGTGCGTAATTATCTCCTTTAGAAAGCTTAGTACATAGTACCCGCAATCTATATCATTTGTTTGAGCAGGGCACTACAAAAAACAAATATAATATATATCAGTGATTTGGTAGATCTAATTGTTTTCAGTTATGTAAATATGTATACCTTTATAGTATTCCATTTGGCTTTGGACCATGTAATCCTCTTGTCATTGCAATTAGCACGGTAGATCATCATTGCACTAACAAATTGAATGAAAAACTCATGATTAAATATTTGAATAGCATGACTAACATAGCAAGTAGATCTATATAAGCTTACTTATCAAACATTTATTTCATGACTTTGCGTTGATTCAAACTACCATGTATAGGATCCAAGTAAAATAAGGTCCCTGTAGTGACATTAATCACAACCAACACCCAATGTGCCCTACAAGCAAGACATGTTAAATTATAATATTAATAAATCAAGTAGTGGCATTAATCACAACCAACACCCAATATTACTGCATTCCAACACCCAATATTGCTATTTTCATGTCATATTTTGAGTTCTATTTTACTAAAATTTTAAACAAATATAAGCTCAGATCGATGATCAGAACTGATTTTCTTAAGGAAATGAATTTGTATTTCTAGCAAGCAATTAAAAGCAGAAACGACAGAATGGGTGGTACAGTACACTAAATTGATTTTTTAGATTGTGGGTGCTCAAGAATCATGTTGGTCAAAAATAGAAAAGTTTATCAGACTCCTTATTAACCTTTCACAAGTTGTAATTATTCAGATCAGATCTCCAGTATGCATTTTATTGGCAACAAGAAGATTCTGCTCGACAACTTGAATTAATATCATGTTAAATAACAGCTCATTCAATCATTTCAAATAACAATGTCTAAGAGGTTCAGGATTATAACTAATAAGGCCTACCAACCCTGAAAAGTGACTCCGCAACCACATATTAAATAGCACATATTTCAAATTCATACAGCGTTGAGACTCATTCAAAAAAAAAAAATTAGAGAAAGAGAACAAAAGTCCTACGCAGAACAAGATGCCCGTAAACATGAGCTGTTATCTCTTTTGCTCACCGGAGCTTAGCTTTTATGGGTACATATGTTGCCATGAGCTCATATAAATGAGATAACCAAACACAAGGTGACACAAATTAAACAATAGACATAGAAGTAAACTACACATGATAAACCTCTGTTGACCTGGCCTCAATTAGTTCTCTATTTCTATTTGTCAACATGTACTATACACAGTTATCTCTTTTGCTCACAGGAACTTAGCTTTTATGTATACATATGCAGCTTAAATTCTGAACCATATGTCAAAACTCACTTAATTGATACAAAGCAAGGAAAAAAAATCAAGCTGAAATGAAGGTAAGGCAAGGAAAAACAAAGCAAAGATGTAAAACAAAATACCTTTTTGCCAAATTGAAACAACAAATCAACCAAGTAACTTTGCCTATGACTACGAGCTCCAGCTGTGGCACTTGCTCCTCTGCAATTTTCCGATTCCCAAGCAGGATACACTGATTGCAATTCTAATCCTTCAAACAAGATAAAGTAGACCAACAATATGAATCAAGGAATTTAATTAATCACAGTGAAGCTTATAGAAAAATAACTTATAAACCCTAAACTTGACATGAAAATTCAGATCACGGTTTGTTTCCAGACACACACACACACACAATTAATACAATGAAGATCTGTAGGCATGAATTGAAAACAAGAAACCCTAACCTATCTAGAATAAACATTGAGAAAGCAATGGAGAAAAATGAAACCCTAATTTTGCAGATAGATAAAAGAAAAGAAAGAAGATAAAGGAACGAACCATCTTTGAGAGAAGTCAAGCACTCGTAGGAAATCTCGAACTGAAAGGGGGTGAGGAAGGAAGCGGGGTTATCGAGGACGGTGACGTTCGTGATGTTCACCGCACTCATGCTTCTTCTTCTTCTTCTTCTGAGAAAGCGAGTGAGAGAGAAGAGAGAAGAGAGCTCCTCTCAAATAGAGAACGCAAAACAGCGAAAAATGTTGGCGGGAGCGGGTTTGAAGAAAGAACGAAACCAAGAGCGAGCGAGCTCAAACTCACAAATATGTAAACCCTGCTTCAAACCTAAATCATGAACAGAGCGACGGCGGCGGTGGGAGAAGGACAGAGCAGCGGCGGCGGCGGTGGGAGAAGAACCGAGCAGCGACGGTGGTAGATAGGGAACGGGTCGATGGAGAGTGGGAGATCGAGTGGGAGAGAGGGTTTAGGAAAAATTCTGAAAAAATTTGAAGAGTAAAGTTCTCTATTGTCACGGTCCATAAAAAAATTAATAAAATATTGTTACCTATTACCACGGTTCCTTTTATAACCGTGGTAATTGCTCTATTATCACGGTTCCGCCTATAACCGTGACAATAGAGGCGTGACAAAATGTCATTTATGTAGTAGTGAATCCGAAACCAAAAAGGACCAAGGTCCTCAATCCAAACACAATCCGGATAACTTAAAGCAATTATTAATAAGAGTCTTGCCAATTTGTATTATCTTTTGTAGTTCTCAAGAAAACATTAATTATATCTTACTAATTATACCTTTAACATATAATTAAAGGTATAATTAGTAAGATATAATTAATGTTTTCTTGAGACTCTGGTTGTGTGTTATTTTCTCTGTCATTCAATCTCTTCTTTCATGTCTGCATCTTTTTCTAATTCACAATCCCGGTGGTTGGAGATTTTAACAACCATTTAATATGGGGTTGGAAATTAATACAGAAACATTTTTATATGGAAATACTTTCATGTTAAAAGTAATAATAAAATATATTTTCAAATAATTTAAGAGCAATATCCTCCGTGCAACACACGGATAAATATGTGCATAATTGAAGTTTTTAGCGACTTAATCCTTTTAGTTTTAGGGATAATAATATATGTTAAAATTATCTTTGAGTTCAAAGCACTACAATTGAGTATTTTCATATATATTTTTAAAATATTAAGTCCCAATAATATATGTTAAAATTATATTTGAGTTCAAAGCAATACAATTGAGTATTTTCATATATGTTTTTAAGTGATTCCTAATGTGGATCACTTTTAAAGTGGTCTAATTTTAGTTTTTAAAATATTAAGTTCTCTAATTAAGATTGTACTATCATTCTTAGAATCTAAATTTTCCTCTAATGAAACTATTGATTGGTGTTAACTTCAATAACTAATTCACCGTGCAAAGCACGTGCAAAAAACACTAGTATTATTAATAAATAGAACATGAGGTACTCTAACTCATTTAAATTAATTATTACAATTAGATCAACGCATGCCGTTTATTTTAGATGCTTCCACCTATAACGTATTTTAAATGTATAAAATTCCACATATGTAGTCTTCTTATCTTCTAGTGTCTTATATTTTTTTATGAATATTTTATAAATCCTCTCCTTGAACATTTAAAATGTTTGTGTATCATACATCTCACTAGTGTCATTTTCCGATATATACTCTCGAGGAAAACAAAACGCAAATCCACCTGTTTTCTTTTCTATGCCTTTCTGGAAGAATTTCTTTCCTTTTGCCATTTTCTCATGAACTCATGATTCATAAACACCAAATTAAAATAGTACACACACTTACAAATACCACATATCTCTCCATTCTTATTACATCATATCATATGTCGCTTTTATTACTTCTTCCATTTTTCCCTTTCTGACTCAAGATGTGTTTGCACCTACGAAAAAATCTACGAACACTTACTTTAAAACTAATTTTTTAACATTTCTTTAATTATTAGTTATAATTCATGTGGAATCAAAATATATAGTTAGCATTTCCAATTTATCGGGATCCACATAAATTTTAACATATCAATAATAGGATGTTGAAAATAATGTTATTAGCCATTTATAAAAAAAGAATAAAATAATGTTATTAGCATTCCTCCTCCAACTAATTAAGGCTATGTTTGGCATGTCATTTCAGCTAGCTTATAGCTTATTTGACTAGCTTAAAGCTTATTTGACTAGCTTAAAAGCTCTTCAAAAGTGTTTGGTGAATGAGCTTATTTCAGTAGCTTAAAGCTTTAAGCTATAAGCTATCTCAGGTAGCTTATAGCTTAAAGCTTATAGCTTATTAAATTTATTCTCATTTTTATCCTTATTATTTTATTAAAATTCCACCATTACCCTTATATATTTATAAAAACACTAAACATATTTTCCCCTCACACTTACGTATGCAGTTCCCGCCACACCGCTGCACACCATAAGT
Source organism: Lotus japonicus (assembly GCF_012489685.1). Classification (NCBI taxonomy): domain Eukaryota; kingdom Viridiplantae; phylum Streptophyta; class Magnoliopsida; order Fabales; family Fabaceae; genus Lotus; species Lotus japonicus. The sequence goes on from NC_080046.1 coordinate 9,568,218, forward strand.
ATTAAAAATATTATATTAATAAAAATAAGTAAAAATCAATATTATATTTTTAAGATGATAAATAACTTGAGTTAATAAAAATATTTAAAGTGATAATAATTTTAATATTAATATCATATAGGTATTAATGTGAAAATAAAGTAATGTTAAATATAAAAATAATTACCTTTTATGTCATTTTACAATTTCAGCTTGTTTAACAGCTAGTTTTACCAAACAATTTTGTTTCAATCACGTAGCTTTTCAGCTTTCAGCTATCAGCTTTCAGCTAGCTTATCAGCTTTCAGCTATCAGCTAGCTTATAAGCTTTCAGCTAGCTTTTCAGCTTTCAGCTAGCTTATCAGCTAAACATGCCAAACATAGCCTAAATTAGTGTACACGAATTATTTTCATTTTTTTTGAATGTAGGAAAAATAGATTTCTTGAATGTCGGAAAAATAGATTTTTTATTTAATTAAATTGAGTGACACGGCAAATCTTTAAAATCTGATTGGTTGACGGTGTAAAAAAACTCTACACGGACGGTGCATCAAAATTAAACTCTTTTTATTTCCACTCTAAACCGGATAAATGTTTTTTTATATATAATTCAAATTCACTCACCCTTGAAGTGAGATAGAAAGAGAAAAAAAAGTGAAATAAATAATATAATATGTGAAATAATAGGAAAACAAGAGAGAAATGAAAATAGAAAGTGAGTAAAAATGAAATCTAAGGGACATTTGATTTTGGATGAGTGTATCAAAACTCAAAAAAATATTGATTTCCTTGCATCCATCTCTCCTCCATCCACTGCTCACAACACCAGTCCTCTCCCGTCTCTCTCTCTTTCTCTCTCCCATCACACTTTCTTCCGCTTTCTCTTGAACATGTTTGTTTTGCTAGCTAAGTAGCTAAGACTCATTCTTCTTCTTCTTAGCTTTCTCTTTCTTACTTTTATCTCCAACTCCAATCTCCTTCTCCTTTCATATATTTTTATTTATATTTTTCAAAAACTCAAGGTTAATTTAGTTTCCTTCCCAGATAGCTAGCTAACTCAAGTTAGCTTTCCAGATTCTTTCCCTGGGAAAGGGAAGAAAAGAGAAAAGAAGAAGTTGAAGAAAAAGACTCAATACTAGTATATATTGAAGGTGTTGAAGAAAACAAAAGGATTACATTTACACACAGTCCCTTGCCTGTGAATATTGCACTTTAATTGCTTTGTTTGTCTCTCCTCTCCTGAGTATCGAAATCTGATTTTAATAAAGGAAAAAGAACCTCCCTCTCTCTCTTTCATATATATTCTTGTAACCATCACAAAGCTACCCCTTCTAAAGAAGATGCCCTTGGAGGGGATTTTCATTGAACCCCCCACTTCTACTTCAACTCCTCCTGATCTCTCCCTTCAAATAAGCCCACCCTCCACTTCCTCTTCCTTGATTTGCACCACCTCCACCGCCGCCACCGATTATGAAGGCCGCCACAATCCACCAAGCACCACTAATTTCAATTTTCCTTCAAGGACTGTGCCTCAAGCTCACACTGAGCTCTCTCTTGGAAGAAATTTCAGTGGTGAACCACCCCATCAGTACAACTACAACAACCCTTATTATCAAAACCAGCAACAACAACAACTACTAGCCAGAACAGGAGCAGCAACAACAACTAGCAATTCCACAACTCATCACATCAATCACATAAATTATGGGGTTTCATTGCTTGATGTGTCATCATCAGATGGAGGATTGAGGCCAATCAAGGGGATTCCAGTGTATCACAACCGTTCATTCCCTTTCTTGCCAGTGGAACATTCAAGAGACAAGGATCATCACCATCCCAAGATGTATTTGTATCATCACCTCCCTAATTCTTACCCTCCTTCTAATTCACCCTCCTCTCTTCCTTCTCCTCCTTCTTCTTCTTCTCCTTCACCCTACTTCGCCGGAGCTCTGGATCCCATCTCCTCTCTGAGCTCCGGCGCCTCCGCCGCGGCAGCAGCAGCCTACAGAGCCGCCACCACGACAAGGCTCAACGGGATTTCAGGCGCCGAGCCTTTCAAATCTCACCCCTTGCACCACTACAACGGTGTTGGATTAGGATCCTCTCATGAGACATCACCAGGGCTGATGAGATCAAGGTTCATGCCGAAGCTGCCGACAAAGAGGAGCATGAGGGCACCAAGAATGCGGTGGACAAGCACCCTCCATGCTAGATTTGTCCATGCCGTTGAGCTCCTCGGTGGCCATGAAAGTAAGATAATGTTTACCTTTTTTCTTTCTTCTTCTTCTTCCAATTATTCCCTTTATTTTAAATAAAATATTGTTTCCATCTTGACTTTTCTTCTTTGTTCTTTCTTTTTTTCATTTTCCTGTTTTAGGCTTTTGGCTAATGTATTTAAATGTTGAATTTTAGGAGCTACACCAAAGTCAGTTCTTGAACTCATGGATGTGAAGGATCTCACATTAGCTCATGTCAAAAGCCATTTGCAGGTTTGAATGAATATCTTTGTATCTATCTCTATCCCTTTGTTTCTCTCTCTCTTTCTCTATCTAATAACCGGCACGGTTGCCGATGAAGAAAGCAGTGAATGCGGGAGTGGATGAATTTAAAGAGGTAAGAAGGAAAAGCCTTTATCGTCTCAGACAGACACAGCCTCTTAGCAGAGAAAGAGAGAGAGTGTGAGTTGAGGAAAGAAAACAGACAAAACAAAAGTCATCATTTTGCAATAATTTACCTCTCATTACATTACAACCTTATCAAACATCAACCTCGTGATTAATGAGGAAAACCAGACAAACCAGAGTCTCAAATAGAGGGAAAGAGATAGAATGGAAAAGGGATCTGAATGGGAGTCACCCCATTTTTCTTATTTTCCTTTTTAATTTAATTTAACAATAAATACATTAACACTAGGTTCAATATTTATATTTTTATATTATAATGTATTTGTGTGGGTTTATGCTAGTAGTTTTCTTTTAGTGTTGAAATGTTTTTTAACTAAGATTATTTCTTGTTTTGTGATTTCTTCTTCAGATGTATCGAACTGTTAAGACCACTGACAGGCCTGCAGTTTCTTCAGGTAATTCGGATTGCTTAACCTCAACTTTTGTTTTTCTCTTTTGATCAGCAGCCTTAATTTTTTTTTTCATCTTAAACTTAAACTCAACATTCATTTAATTTCTTCTTTGTATAGAAACTATACTGGGGAAAAGGCCACTTACCTTGTTCTTTTTCAGAGTCTTGTATTATTTCAGTTACTTTTTTTAGTTGTGACAGTTTGAGTTTGTATTTAGATACTAATTAAATGTAAGAACAAATTTTCATCTTAATTCATTAGGATACTTATGTTTACTTTTTTATCGTGTAATAACGTCAGATTAGAGTACAGTCACGGAGATCCAAACATAACCTTAACTTATTCAAGTACTTTCAAGTGTCTCTTGGCTTTACACTGTATGAAGAACATTTTAAGGTTTTCCAATATCAAATATCCAACAAGGCCACAAATTAACCCAAAACAAGTTATATAAAAATTATGAAGAGTGTGCATGCATGCACCCACCCCATTCACTCACACAAAAAACATCTTGGAATTTCTTCATAATTTCTTAATATTTTCTTCATTGTTAATTTTTTTGCAGGTCTTTCAGATGGATCAGGAGAGGATGACATGTCTCCAGTAGCCAGCAGTGGTGGTCCTCGTCAATTTTCAGATCAAAGAGGCTTGCAGGATCGGCCATTGCAACAAGACATGGATTATTCTTCCACCACCACCACTCTATGGAGTAATTCTTCAAGGTACAATTAATCATTATATAGTACTAATTTTTCTTCTCCTATTTGGCATCATGAATTAATAATTGGCCATGTTTTATGTGATTAAACAGACGTACATATTTAATGATATTTTTGGGATGCTGCATTGGTTTTCTTTCTTACTTTTTTGCTTTTGCATGGTGTGTCTTAGAAATCAATGCAAACGCACGTCCACCACACTCTTTTTTTATGAACAATGAAAAGGGTTCTTATGGCAGCTTTTGCTTTACTTGTGTTTGATTTTCTTCTTTTCTTTTGTTTCTTTATATATCTTTTCTACCTTGGAGAATTTCCCCTCCTTAGAAATACTATATATATATATATATATATATATATATATATATATATATTCAGGCATTGTTAGGCATAACAAAAGAACACTACAAGACATAATCAAACGTTAAGTAGGATTTATTAAAGGAAAGCAACCCGCATCTTCATTCACTTTTTATTCTCTTGCTTTTCTCCCTTTGAATTATGTGTAGACTTGTCCTAATCCACCTATTAACAACTCTCAATGGCTATTCATCTTAACTATGGAACACCTTGAAGAAATGTGGATCTCACGTGTATATTAATATAAAACCGAAATGATTATATCCTTATTGCTTAGTGTGTTTTTTTAAGCATTATTTTTTATTATGTAACATAGTGTTTTGATATACATTATGCAGTATGGGGAAATGTACATTTTATACTTAAGTTTTATCTTTAAAATGAATTATTAAAATGCCAACAAACAAATCTTAAAATGATTTTTTTCTTTGCTTTTTATCTTTAAGAAATGTGATTGATGATGGGATAGAAAAGAGAAGAGATGGAAGAAAGAATTAGTGTGTGAAATTATAAAAAGAAATTTCTTATTTGTTATCCTTTTTTGAGGTTAACACTTGAAATTCTCTTCTATAATCTATATTCGCCTGTGTAGTTATACCTTTACAGTAACCAAAATAATTTGAAAGATTGAGAGACCTCTCTTTCTCTTATTTGACAATTTCTGGATATATTAAACTCCTAGTAGAGGAGGGTTTTTTTATCCTTTGCAGAGATCGATTATGCACCTGCATGTCCCTTTGTTACGTTATCCTTCACGACACTCGAACCGATGTTTGTCTTCATTTAGAAAACTTAAACTAATGGTTTATAAGTAACTGAGATGCTAGCCTTTATTTCTCATATTGGTGTATTAACTTACTTGACTATGCGGATGTTCTAGGAACGAACATTGAAGAGAGGCATAGTACCTAGAGGTGGAGGGATTGTGTCAAGAGAGAGTGAGAATAAGAGAGAGTGCTGAATTTCAAGTGTTATTTCATCAAATGAGCCAAAAGTCCCTTACAATTGATAACTACCTCCTATTTATAGAGCTTGGGTACTACCTATTGGGCCAATTGGGCCTCCGAGATCAAGGCCCATCTGAAGGCCAGGGCCCCGCCTCAGGGCGGGATACATGCTGGGCGTTGCCCCTCTAGGGGCTCGCCCAGTCCACTAGTCCACAAGACACCGAGCTCGAGGTACGAGAGCTAAGGGTGTCTTTTAAATGCTGTTACATGTCTTATTGTACACCGGAATCTACACTGCCAACATGGCTTGAGAAAAGAGAAGTTAACTATATCGCCAACATGGCGTGAGCAAAAGGAAACTAGCATTTTCAGTTACCCAGTCCACCGACTCGACGAGCAAACCAAGCTGGCAAGTCCACAAGTCCGCAAGCGGCGAGAACGACTACTTTGTATTGGTGATAAGTTGGAGCAGGTGTATGATCGCTCGCCGGCGGGAAAGGTGGCAGGCATGGGTCATGTGCCGATCATTCAATCATTGACTGGCGGTGACCCCGGCGAGCGACTGAACTTCGTTGTTGGTGTCAATCGTCAGGCGATGGCGTTTGATCCTTATAGTGGCGAGGCTTTTCGCGCTTTCCCTTATTTTAAAACCCTTTCAAATTTCTATCTGCCTCACGTGGCTGCCCCACGTGATGTGTTGGTTACATCAATTTCCCTCTTTCTCCGGAACCGTCACTTCACCTTTCATAACCGTCCCACCGTGCGCAGTAACTCCCCTTTGCACGCGACCCACCTCCCCAAAACCATCATGACTTCCAACCTTCCACACGCGTCCAACACGCGTCACCCTTCCAGCTTCTCCCCTTCTCCTATAAAAACCCTTCTTCCCCACTGTCATCCCTTTCCGAGACCCCTCTTCACTTCCCTAATCGCTTACCAAACTCCTTCTGCCCACTTCCGCTCCGGAGCCGTCGCTTATCACCCTTTCCGCTACCCACTCTTCACATCCTACTCCGGTGAGTCCCACTGTCCTTATCTTTACATCGCACACATACTGATCTTTTCCTTTCTTTCACTTCACTGTCTTCTAAAAATGGCTTCAAACCCTACCTCCCCTAATCACTCTTCTTCCTCCTCCGAAAACGACCCTGACTCCACCGCTGCCGGCGGCCTCCGTTTAGAGGTTCCGGAGATCCCAGCTCACCGACTAAAAACCTACGCCACTCTGCCCCTTCCAGTCCAAGTAGCCCCCAAACACGAGGCTATAGATCAACCTTCCATCTTCCAAGATAGCGATCCCATTGTGCAATTCGTGAACTCCCTGGGTGGCTTGTCCAATGACGATGAGTTTAACGCCAAACTCAGGATCTGGGTTTGCAGTCCCGGGGATCGCCCCTGGCTTCACAAGCCAGACGGCGACGTAAAGAGATCCCATTTTTTCTTTGCGTACGAGTACATGTTTAGCGAGCTTGGAATCAGGCTTCCTTTCTCGCCCTTTGTCCAAACCGTCCTCCGCGACATCAACGCGGCTCCCTGTCAACTCCACCCTAACGCCTGGGCCTTCATTCGATGTTTTGAAATCCTAAGCGCCGCTGTCGGCATCGCCCCATCCCCCACCAGTTTCTTCTACCTTTACGACGTCGACCCCAAGTCCATCAAAAACAAAGGATGGATTTCCTTGAAGGCCCGAGCCGGCCGGAAGTGTTTGCATCCCCACAAAAGTAACGCGAAGTCCTCCTTCGCACGAAAGTACTTCCGTGTGGCGGTTCATCCCGCCTACCCAGAGGCATTCACCCTCAGAGACGGGACCGCCCTCTTTCCTCTTTACTGGACAGAGAAGCCCAACGGGATCACCGATCCTTCAGAGGATTCCTTGTCCGCCAACGATAAAGCCTTTCTTAATCTCCTTGCCCCACTTCCCATCCTTGACTGCACAACAGTCCTTGAGGGCGCTGACCTCTCAAGAACTCCCAAATACTTAGGTTGCCCATAGCTCACTTTTATTATTGACATTTCCTTTCTCGACTCCTATGTTATCACTGATCGTTTTTTTTTATTGTTACAGAAGATATGAATTTCACGAACGCCGAGCTCCTGAAGGCCCGCGAGAGGAGAATGGCTCGCTTTTCCCCAAAATTCAACACTGAGGGCGACGCGAAAAAACGGGGCGGTGCTGAGAACCAAGCCGAGAGCACCAAAGCTCCCAAGAGGAGAAGATTGACCAAAGCCTCCTCCGACGCCGGCACATCCAACCCTGGCGCTCAGCCCACCACTGCTGCTGCGCCTAAAGGCAAAAATGTCGCTGAAGCCTCTGTCGCCGCAGCTACCGAGCCAACCGCCGTACCAGCTTCTTCTCCTGCCTCCTCCGGTGCGACCGCTGCTGTTGCCGCTGAGTCCTCTATTGGCGCAACAGCCGCCTCCGCCGGCGTTAACGCCACAATTGGAGATAAGGAAAAAGAAAATGAAACCCCAAAGTCTCCCCCTCGCCAAGATGCGCCTCCTAGCCCGCCCTCAACACATGATGCAGGCTCCATGCCTTCCCCACCTCATCAAGGGGAAAAATCCTGTCCTGGCGCTGCCACTACCTCTGAAGCGGCTCGAATTGAACAAGCCCCTGCTCCCGAGGTCGGTTCTTCAAGCTATTATAATATGCTCCCCAACGCCATTGAACCCTCAGAATTCTTACTTGCTGGTCTTAACCGTGACGCCATAGAAAAAGAAGTTTTGAGTCGGGGCCTGAATGACACCAAGGAGGAGACTCTTGCTTGCCTCCTACGCGCTGGGTGCATCTTTGCTCACACGTTTGAGAAGTTCAATGCCGCCAACGTTGAAGCTGAGCGGTTGAAGGCCGAAAGTGCTAAGCATCAAGAAGCCGCCGCTGCTTGGGAAAAGCGTTTCGACAAACTGGCGACGCAGGCAGGAAAAGACAAAGTCTATGCCGACAAGATGATTGGCACGGCGGGGATTAAAATCGGCGAGCTGGAGGATCAGCTGGCGCTGATGAAGGAAGAAGCAGATGAGCTTGATGCAAGCCTTCAAGCTTGCAAGAAGGAAAAAGAGCAAGCCGAGAAGGACTTGATCGCCCGAGGCGAGGCACTGATTGCTAAGGAGTCAGAGCTTGCCATACTGTGCGCTGAGCTGGAGATAGTGAAAAAGGCGTTGGCGGAGCAAGAGAAAAAGTCTGCGGAGTCCTTGGCCTTGGCGAAATCTGACATGGAGGCGGTGATGCAGGCTACGTCCGAGGAAATCAAGAAAGCGACCGAAACTCATGCCGAGGCCCTCGCCACGAAAGATGCTGAGATTGCTTCCCAACTAGCAAAAATCAAAAGTCTAGAGGACGAGCTGGCGACGGAGAAGGCCAAAGCCATTGAGGCGAGGGAACAAGCCGCTGACATCGCCCTTGACAACCGCGAGCGCGGTTTCTACCTCGCCAAAGACCAGGCCCAACATTTGTACCCGAACTTTGACTTTAGCGCCATGGGAGTAATGAAAGAGATAACCGCCGCAGGACTGGTTGGTCCTGACGATCCTCCCCTGATTGACCAAAACCTCTGGACAGCGACTGAAGAAGAAGAGGAAGAAGAAGAACAGGAGAAAGAAAACAATGAATAATGTAATTTTTAACATTACTTTTATCTTTTACTGTCACCTTGTAGTGTACTTTTCCGCCATTCGTCTATGTTTAAGCAACCCTTCGTCATAGCTTTTTATATCGCCGTTGGATATGTTGTAAGTCATATTGGAATGCTTTCGCCGTACACTACTCGCCTCGCCTTCCCTCCTATTCATTCGCCGACCTTATATCTTGCGCTATTTTTCACGCGTCATATGATTGAATTACGCCTAACGATTTCGTGCGTTAATTTTAACTAGGACTTGTTGCTTGGTATTCCACCACCAAGACTTTAGACGTTTTTTCCCTAATAGGAAGAAACGGCCTCCATTCTCGAGGACTTCGCCCGGGGCTTTGCCCGCTCGGGGCTTACAATGCTTGGATCCCAATGGCCATTTGGGGGTCCCAAGACTTTTGCCTAGTTAACGGCGCTCGTCGTATTCTGGCGAGACTTACCCAGCACATCGTTTACGGGACCGGCGATCACGTCAGACTTTCCGGAGGGTGATTCCCAGGCGTCAAAGGCCATTTGTGGAATCGCCACAACCTTCAGGGTTCCAGCAAGCCCCTTTGGGGATCAAGCTTGTCCCACTTAGTGATCGCCGTAATTCTCTATGTCGACCGGCAATTCCGATCGTCAGGGAATCCCTGGAATTTTTTGGACACGAATTTCGTGAATTTTCGTCTTATTTTATTGATTTGTCGTTGCAGTACATTGGACAATTTGAAAACACTTCGGAAAATCTTAAAGATATCTGGCTCCGGCGATTCCGACTTGTTCACTTTCTCGCCTGCAATCAACTATAAAAGTAGCGCAAGCTCAAACCATTGAACGATCGAGGTAACCGCCTCCCATCAAGCTCTTCTAAGTGATAGGCCCCATTACCAAGAACTTTAATAATGCGGTAGGGCCCTTCCCAGTTGGGGGTAAGCTTGTTCCCCGGGGCTCCCGATCGCCACTTGAGGACCAGGTCGCCAACCTGCATATTTCGGACGCGAACCCTGCTGTTGAACTTTGCCGCCACGCGCTGCTTCATCGCTGTTTCCCGAATGTGCGCCTCGTCGCGCGTTTCCGACAAAAGGTCCAGCTCCACCGCCATGTTGGCCTCATTTTCCTCTTCAAAACCTGGTCGAGTCCGCCATGTAAAGTTGTCAATCTCCACCGGCAACATGGCATCTACTCCATAGGTCATTCTAAAGGGGGTTTCCCTTGTAGTAGATTGCTCGGTGGTGTTGTACGACCACAGCACCGCCGGAAGTTCATCCAACCAAGCTCCCTTAGCCTCCGCGAGCCGTCGTCTTAGTCCTCGTAGGATTACCCTGTTTGCAGATTCCACCTGCCCGTTCGTCTGCGGATGCTCAACAGAGGCGAACCTCATCTGTATGCCCATTTCCTTGCAGAACTCCCTTGTTTGACTGCTTGAAAACTGGGTCCCATTGTCAGATACGATCGCCCTTGGGATCCCGAACCTGCAAACAATACGCTTCCAGTAGAAATTGACTATCTTTGCAGAAGTAATCTTGGCCAAGGGTTCAGCCTCAATCCACTTAGTGAAGTAGTCCACCGCCACCAATATAAACTTCATTTGTGCCCTGGCGGTCGGGAAAGGTCCAACTAAGTCCACACCCCACATGGCGAAAGGCCACGGGGCGCTCATCGTTACCAACTCCTTTGGCGGTGCCTTAGACAAATCCGCGAACACTTGACACTCCTTGCACTGCTTCACGAAGTCCATACAATCTTTCCTGAGGGTGGGCCAGTAAAAACCCGCCCTCAACACTTTGCAAGCCAAAGACCTTCCCCCGATGTGGCTCGCGCACACTCCTTCATGTACTTCAGACATTATCGCTTCGTACTTCTCTGGCGATACACATTTCAACAATGGCGTCGAGAAACCACGGCGATACAAGTGTCCGTCAATGAGAGTATAGTGACTCGCCTCCCGCTGCTGCTCCTTCGTGCATTGCTCCACTTCTGCCGGGTCCCCCGCCAAGATAGATATTATGGGATCCATCCATGTTCTCCCTCTGTTTACGCAGGACATGAGCTCGCCTTCGATGCTTGGGTACGCCAGCGTTTCCTGAATCACACTTTTGTTATTGCCGGGCTTCCGCGTGCTCGCCAGTTTGGCTAGCGCGTCCGCCCGCTGATTTTCTGCCCGAGGAACGTACTCCACCACGACCTCTTGAAAGAGTGTCATCAAATACCGTACCCGCTCAAGGTACTTGATCAGATTAGGATCTTTGACCTGGAAAGTTCCCTTCACTTGATTCTCCACCAATTGTGAGTCCGTTCTTATCAACAAACTCCTGATCTTCACTTCCCGCGCCAACTTCAATCCGGCGATGAGAGCTTCATATTCTGCTTGGTTGTTCGTTGCTTTGAACTCGAATTTCAGGGATTGCTCCAACACTAGTTCCCCCGGCCCTTCTAACGTTACTCCCGCGCCGCTGCCACTACTATTGGAGGATCCATCCACGAAGAGAGTCCACTGAGTGTCCACTCTTTCAAACCGATCTGGAGTCAACTCGACCACAAAGTCAGCTAGTGACTGCGCACCAACCGTGCCCCGCTTATCGTATTGCAAACCATACTCTGACAATTCAACCGACCAGGCGACCAATCTACCTGATAAATCCGGTTTTTGTAATACTTGCCTCAAGGGCAAATCCGTCCGCACCTTCACGGGAAAACTCTGAAAATAAGGTCTCAACCGCCGGGCGGTGACGAGGACCGCCAGCGCCGCCTTCTCAATTTTCTGATATCTGACCTCCGCGCCCTGGAGTGTGTGACTAACGAAATAAACAATTCGATGCTCGCCATCTATCTCCTGCAACATCACCGAACTCAGAGCACTATCGCTCACAGCAAAATACAAGTGCAGCGGGTGTCCCTGTATTGGTTTCGACAAGATCGGCGGTGACGATAGGAGTTCCTTGAGGCGAACGAAAGCTTCCTCACACTCCGCCGTCCACTCGAATACGACATTCTTGCGAAGACACTTGAAAAAAGGAAAAGATCTGTCACCAGACTTGGGAAGAAACCGAGATAAAGCTGCTATTCGCCCCGTCAAACGTTGGACCTCTTTCACATTGGAAGGGCTTTTCATCTGCTGAATCGCCTTGCATTTTTCTGGGTTTATCTCGATTCCTCTGGATGTGATCATGAATCCCAAAAACTTGCCCCCCTGAACACCAAAAGAGCATTTCTCCGGATTGAGGCGCATACTGTGCTTCCTTATTTCGCCAAATGCTTCCTCCAGATCTTGATGATGGTCTAAACCTCGTACTGATTTAACAATCATGTCATCAACGTAAACCTCCATGTTTCTTCCCACCTGCCTAGCAAAAACCCTATCCATCAATCTTTGGTAGGTAGCCCCAGCGTTCTTTAGTCCAAACGGCATGGTGCGATAGCAATAATTGACTCTGGCAGTCATAAAAGCCGTTTTGTCCTCGTCTGCCGGGTGCATGCGGATTTGATGATAGCCAGAATAAGCATCCATCAAGCTAAGCAGTTCGTTGCCCGAGGCACCATCAACAAGGCTATCGATGCTGGGAAGGGGATACGAATCTTTTGGACATGCTTTGTTTAAGTCTGTGTAATCTACACACATTCGCCATTTCCCGTTCGCCTTCTTCACCATTACGACGTTTGCCAACCACGTCGGATACTTCACTTCCCTGATGAACTCTGCCGCCAACAACTTGTCGACCTCCTGTTGCACCGCCTTCCCCTTGTCGCCACCCAAGCGCCTCCTAAGTTGTGAAACTGGCTTGACACTTGGATTCAATGCTAACCGGTGGCATATGAAGTTTGGATCAATTCCAGGCATGTCTTTGCAGCTCCAAGCAAACAAGTCTAAGTTCCCCCCAAGCAGTTTTGTCAGGCGCGTCTCCTGCTCTTTCGTCAGTCTGGTCCCAATCTTCAAAGTGCGATCGCCAAACTTTAGCGCCTTCGTTTCCTCAATTGGCGTGGGCCTATTTACTCGCCCCTCGCCCCGGGGATCAAGATTTTCATCCGAAGCTTCGATTTCATAACATCTATGACCAACCAACGCACTCTTCTTGCCGTACAAGTTAAGGCAATTATTGTAACACTCCCTCGCCATCTTCTGATCCACTTTCAGCTTTCCCACCTTTCCACTGCTTAGCGGATACTTGACCGCCAAGTGGGCTGTCGAAATTACAGCACAAAGGCGATTCAACGTATTTCGCCCAATGATGACATTGTAGGATGCTACCACCTGGAGAACCAGATACCTTACCTTCAAAACCCTAGCACACTCGTCTTCCCCAAATATTGTGTCTAGATCAATGTATCCCCGCACCATTACTTGCTCCCCCGCGAAACCTACCAAGGTTCCCGCGTATGGAGTTAGATCATTGTCAGTTAGTCCCAACTTGTCAAATGCATCACCATAGATAATATCAGCCGAACTACCCTGATCCAGGAGTACCCTTCTAATGTTGAAACTGTTCATCCTTAACTGCACCACAATCGGGTCGTCCTTATGAGGCTTTATCCCCTCAAAGTCCGCCATCGAGATTGTTATGTCAGGGTGTACGAATCCAAAAGCGACCTCATGAACGGAATTTACGGCACGAACATGGCGTTTACGCGCCGCGTGAGTGTCGCCACCGCCGCCAAATCCCCCGGCGATGGTGTTGATGGTCCCGACGGGCGGTCCTGAGTGTCGAGCGAACGTGTCATCAGCCCCTTTTGTGGCGATAGCCGCTGATTCTTGCTTTTTCTTGCCCTTAGTGTCCGCTCGCTCCCCCTCCCGCTTGTGCGCTTTGTTTTGATCGCCTCCATTGCGCCACTGGCCTTGACGATTTCCTTGATATCCCGCCCGAATCAACTTGTCAATCTCCCGCTGCAAAGTCCAACAGTCATCCGTATCATGCCCGGCGGACCGGTGGAACTCGCACCACTTCTTGGGATTGGCGTCCCGTGGCTGATACTTTGGGGCCTCCGGCTCATCCACTAGATTTGCGTCGCTTGCCCCTCGGAGCGTATCCGATACATCTGTGTTCATCACCATATCAGTTTCCTCCCGCTGGCGATGAGACTTAGATTGCCAAGGCCGACGTTGTTCATAATCATCACGCCGTGGATACAACTGTTCCTTGGTCGGTTTGAATACCGACTTCCCCTTACCCGGCCTCTGCTGTTTGCCATCCCCTTTATCTTCGCCGCTCCTATCTTTTTTCACGCGCTTGGGCGACGTGTCGCCCTTTTCCAACTTCGCGCGCTTTCTTTTGAAAGCGTCGTCCTCCTCGTCGAGAATATAAGTGCTGGCACGAGCACGCATCTCTCCCATCGAGCGCGCCGGCTTACGTGTCAATTTGCTGTTCAACCCTCCCGGCAGCAAACCGTTTTTAAATGCTAAAGCACAAGCTCGAGGCTCCTCGTCCTCTACCTTTACCGACGCCGCGCTATACCTTGCCATGTACTCTTTCAGTGACTCCCCCTCCTGCTGGCGAATATTGTATAGGTCATTGATTGTCACCGGCTGATTCTTATTTGCCGAGAATTGCACTAGAAACTTGGATGAGAAGTCTCTGAAATTTGAAATCGATCCACGCGGCAAAGTTGTGAACCACGCCATCGCCGTCGATTTGAACGTCGATGGAAACATCCTGCACTTCACCGCATCTGACGCCGCAATTATCACCATCTTCGTATTAAAATACAGAAGATGATCTTTCGGATCGGAATCTCCGCTGTAAGAATCCAGAACTAACGTTTTCATGTTATCCGGAATCGCCACATTCTCAACATCTTCCGAGAACGGACGGAACTCAGCCACGGAGTCTGCTTCTCTGCTTCCATCATCTCGCTGCTCACGACGGTAGAAATCTAACTGAGCCTGTAGATGCTCATTCCGCTGCTGGATGTTGCCAATACTGCGCATCAAATGGCGCCATTGCTCCTGTGTCACCGCCGGCTGTTGTTCCGGAGCAGGTGAATTCTCTGGTGAGCGCTCCAGAGATCCTACCTGTGAAGGCGATGGAGGAGGTGGTGGTGATGGAAGAGGAGAAGGCGACTGTACTCCTGTCGTTCGTACCGGAGAATCCAGGTCCACACGATGAGGCCGCCGAGGCGGCGAAATCCGCTGTCGCATCGGTGAATGATGCTGCCTCCTGCGTCGAGTCTCCATCCAAACCAGAAATGATGCAAACTCGATCGGAGAACCAACACTAGTCACAGAATCAAAATCGGAAAACCAGAGAACTGCCTAATCACAATCAGAGGTAACCTCATGCACAATCAATCCACGTGAATGGGAGTAGAAAGTTTTCGGTCCCCACAGACGGCGCCAAATGTTCTAGGAACGAACATTGAAGAGAGGCATAGTACCTAGAGGTGGAGGGATTGTGTCAAGAGAGAGTGAGAATAAGAGAGAGTGCTGAATTTCAAGTGTTATTTCATCAAATGAGCCAAAAGTCCCTTACAATTGATAACTACCTCCTATTTATAGAGCTTGGGTACTACCTATTGGGCCAATTGGGCCTCCGAGATCAAGGCCCATCTGAAGGCCAGGGCCCCGCCTCAGGGCGGGATACATGCTGGGCGTTGCCCCTCTAGGGGCTCGCCCAGTCCAGCGGATATAGCTATTTGATCTGACTTAGTTTGGTATGTATATAGGTTGGAGTATTCCTTGTACTTTCTTTAATATATTTTGGCTCATCCAAAATAAAAAGAAAAGTAATTGTCTATGTGCAGGCTTATTACAATAAACATATAGAGATGGAACTAACTTTCAAGCTCAATAGAGTGATATCCCTAATTACCTCTGAAAGAAGAACAAGTTTTCAAGCTCTATAGAGTGAATTTGATAATAGTAACAGTAGAGAGCGATGGCCTTGTGAACTTGTTATAAAAATTATTCTACTTTGCTGCAAATCATGCATATATATGGTGGAGTTCTGCAGTGCATTTCCATTCAACAAAAGTGATATATAATTAATACTATATTTTTAATTTTCTACTATCTTTCTCATATTAATGAAATTCATCAACAGTAGAGAGCCATGGCCACAAACTAGTTCTAACGAAGTAGAAGGTTTTAGACCAACAATCTTCCAATCACAACCAATTTCAGGAGGGCATCAAATTCAGGTACAAGTTGGTTATAATTTTTTCCTAAATTCTCGACATTGTACATCTCAGTTTCTAATGGTTGTTTCCCCAACAGAAGTGTGATTCAACCCAACTCAAGAACAATTTGTCAGGATCTAATTTAGAGTGTAAGAATCCAAGCTTGGAGTTCACATTAGGAAGACCAGATTGGAATGGCAAAGGACAAGCCTAGCTAATTTTTCATTGGTTTCCTAATTGTCTCTATTTTGCATTAATTTGATTATAATCCACCAAGGTGGTGTTAATTAGATATATATAAGTTGGTGTCAAAGAGAAGAAGAAATTCTCTGCATAGTTCTACTAATGAAGTTCCTTTTGGAAGTTTTCTGAGCTCATGGACAGTTTTGTTTAGCATTTTCTTGTATTTAATTTTATTTATTTATTGGTGAGGTGGAGGAAAGGAAGCTGATGTAGCAGCAAAATGTAGAAGAACAAGAAAGTGAGAGAGAGAAGGGGAAGAAATTGAACACTTTATTTTGGTTATAGCAGTTCTCATTTTCTTCTGTAGTCTCTATAGTTCAATTTCTGTTCTTTTTTATCACATAAAAGTGTGCGTGTGTATATCCCTGTTTGCACTTGCTATTGTCAACAGAATAAGCAAAACTTCAAAGTCAAAGTTTGTAAATGAGTTTTTTTTAGAAATAAAGCACAAAACAAGACTACACAATAAACTCTTGACAAAGAAGAGAAATGACACTCGAATGAGGAAACTCTCAAACACGTAAAGAAGAGACTTCTTGAGTAGCTTGTCTTAGTTTTTTTTTTTTTTATAAGCCAAAATTATATTGAAGAGGAGTACAAGGGGTACTTCAACCCAATACAAGGAATAGGGGAGCAAGAAAGAAAATGTAAATACATACAAAAGCCCCAAAGAAGAACCCAACCCAAAGGAGCAAGACTTGATAAGGTATGCCTCATTAAAACCTTACTAAGAAAACCCCCTTGGAAAAAACCTAGAAGGAAAAAGAGTACATACATTATCAAACCAAAAAGTCTCTACAAAAAATAAATAAAAAAAACCCAGTGATGTAGCAGTAGCAATAGCACCCAATTTAAAGTCAAGCTAACCAATTCATCTCTTGGACAAATGAACAAAAACTCCACCAACGCAATTTAATGAAGAAGGATTGTGCCATTTAGTACAGAAGAACAAATTTGCCTCCCTAAGCAACTCGGCAATAACGCAGCAAAGGATAGCATTAGTGCAACATAGCAATACATTCCTTAGGATTATTTTCCCATTCATAAAAAGAAGAGATGAAATTCCTATCATGAGTTCTCAACCAAAGCCAAACTTTGTACTTCACTAGCTCTACTATTCTAGCAACCTCAACCCCACACCACTGAATACCGAGCCATTCCTAGTCTGCCAAATTGAATTCACCACAACAATCCAGATTAAGTTCATGATTTGACCATCCTTCAGTTTGCAAGAAATCAGATTTTCATGAAGGAAAAAATGAGATTCTGCCTCACATGAAAAAGCTGTTTGTACACCTAACCAGAAACATATCTCCATTCACACTTTCCATGACACTCCACAGGTAAAGAAAAGATGCTTGCAGCTCTCCTCCTCAACTTCACACAACCCACATGACAAACTAGCATTCACAGGAAGTGCATTTCTCCTGACCAAGTCAATTTTGGTATGCACTTTTCCTATAAGAACTCTCCATGCCAAAGCTAGCGATCCTAAAGGGGCTTTAGCTTTCCATAGTAGCTTGTCTTAGTAATACCATATTGAGTTCTCTAGGAATATGAAACAAATCAATTTTTTTTGAAACAGCCAAAAAAACTATTAACATTAAAGATAGAAAACAGGGGGAAGCACCAGGAATGCTTCCACCAAATACAAAGATCAGTTACAATCTGAGGATAGAAATAATGGCCTAGAAATAAACATGCCAAACCCCCACCAATGACTAAACCAGTACGTCCTGTAGAAATAAGTAACAAAAAGACTTATGACAATAGTTCAGAGCCTGGTAAAAAAAACTGCACTGCCCGCAACTACACCATGATAAAGAGCCTCCACCCATCTGCCATACAACATGCGTTTTTCTTACCCTATTTGCACCGATAGAGCGAATTACTTATTAGAGCATACCCTCAAGACCTTCAAACCTTCAAAGAAAAAACCTCTCATTCATAAAAAGATAATTTAAATTGCTGCACTTTTACTCTCAGCCATAGCCAGATCAATTTTAACCCAACATATTCTTAACTATGAGTATCAAATCTCGCAACCAATCATCATAGATGTCACTAATGCTCGTGAGTATTTCCATCTTGAAACCTATCCTAGTGCTTGCTAAGTGTCAATACTTTCCATCTTCTCAGGTCTCTTTTATATTGTATTTAGATTTAGATTTAGATAATAATAATAATAATAATAATAATAATAATAATATTATATTATTATTATTATTATTATTATTATTATTATTATTATTATATATTAGATTAGCGCGCAGGGTTTTGGAGACTTCTTGGACAAACTATCAAGTCTCAACTGAATTGAGGAGTAGCTGTCAACTGCGTGAACAAATGGAATATAGCTAATCATTTGTTACGTTTCCCTCCAAAAACTTACTTTTAAAACCATTCAAATCAATCTTCATTCTCCCCAAATCACCTGAAACCCTTTTATCTGTATACTATTAAAAAGAAAATCATTATCTAAAGACATTGTACACATGCCATTACAAGAATAAAAGTTATCACACCCCCCTCTCTGGCTGACAAGTGTCACGGCCAAAGAGACTCACACACATTAAATATCTTACGTGATTTCCCTTAATTTTGTATCTTTGTCCCCCATTAAATGATGGTTATGAATGCATTTAAAATAATTTATTAATTACATGATAATACCGATTATTTATGATAAATAATTGGAATTAAATTTGTTCAATTCTGATTATTTCTATAATGTTGTTTCATAATCTTTTTAATGATAATATACACAACCGTAATATAATAGAGTTTATTTTTATAAGTACAGTAGAATTTTAAGTCTATATACACAATCTCAATATAGCTTATACAGGGTTTATCAAGGTTTATTTTAATAGTATTCAAGAATTATTATATTCAAAGTTTTGCAATTAATTACTTTTTGCAATTAATTATTTAATTCATTCAAATTCCTTAAATATACCACTTAATGGGAATAGCCATCATAGTATTCAAGGAAATTACTGTTTGCTATCTATTTAAGGAAATTACTTTTTGCAATTAATTATTTATTTCCTTCAAATTCCTTAAATAGACAACTTAATTATATTAATTTGTATTTACACTCATAAAAGACATTAAATGATATATTAAATAAATGGAAAATCCGTTTTTTATAAAAAAAAATCCATTTAAAATAAATTTTCACATTTTAATGCAATGACAATTTGTTTAAGGAAATAGAAATTAAGGGTAATTATTTTAATCAATTTAATTATAACCGTTGAATACCATCAAATTAGGATCGATCAATTTAATTATGTATCATTGACAATTTTAAACATTTAATAATTTTGCATGTTTAAAAAAATCATAATACATCATTTAATACTAATTACGGTTAAAAAAACAGAAAACACTAATTTCCTTATTTAACATAAATTTAATTGAATTGAATTAAAATCATTTTATTACACATCAATCTTAGGACAAAATTACGTGATTAACTTTATAAATAATTAATGGTTCCAATTTTAAATGCAATAATTAAGGTGATAAATGATTCTAAAATAACTAATCCAAGTAAGTTTTATTTTCCAAATTACCAAAACCTTGAATTTCCGAAAAAGTCAAAATATTGAAACAAAATTTTCAATATGTGGGTCAACTATTTAAATTAGAAACCATTAATTATTAATAAAGTTAATAACGTAATTTTGGTGAGAACATAACTTAGTTGCAAGCAATGATGCAAGCAACCAAGTTGGTTGTGTCTACATACCATTGTAATAATGGTCTATTCGTAATTGAAGAAAATCGTTATCCAAAACAATTATACACATGGCATTCCAAGAATCAATTTCATCCCACCCCCTCTCTGGCTGACAAGTGTCACAGCCAGAGAGGGGGCTCTGGCTGACAAGTGTCACAGCCAGAGAGACTCACACAAATTAATTATCCTCAGTGATTTTTCTATAATTTTGTTGGGTTGTCCCCCATTAAATGAAAAAAATATAAATAAAGTTAATAACGTAATGTTTGGAATTTTGTTTGTGTAAATGAAAATATACAGGGATCCGGAAATGTTAATAACGTAATATTTTCAATTAATATACACAACCTCAATATAATATACAGGATTTTTAATAGTATTCACCAATATAATATATAGGTAGCCTACATGAACGGTTCAAGATTTATTTGAATAGTATTCAAGGTTTATTATATTCAAGGTTTTGCAATTAATTATTTATTTCCTTCAAATTCCTTTTAAGGAAATTACTTTTTGCTATCTATTTAAGGAAATTACTTTTTGCAATTAATTATTTATTTTTCCATCAAATTCCTTAAATAGATCACTTAATTATATTAATTTGTATTTACACTCATAAAAGACATTAAATGCTATATTAAATAAATGGTATATCCGTTTAAAAAAAATCTCATTTGAAATAATTTTTTACATTTTAATACATTGACAATTTGTTTAAGGAAATTTTTTTTCGAATTTCATTGATTAATTCTAAACAATTTAACTATAACCGTTGATTACCATCACTTAATTTAATTATGTAGTATCATTAACAATTTTAAACATTTAATTTGTTGAAATATTTAAAAAAATTATAATAGACATTTAATATTAATTAATATTTGAAAAGCAGAAAACATTGTTTTCCTTATTTAACATAAATTGAATTGAATTAAAATTATTTTATTACACATCAATACTAGGCCAAAAATTCAAATAGTCATGCAATTAATTCTGAGCCAAAATTACGCTATTAATTTTATTTATAATTAATGGTTTTCAATTTTAAAGCAATAATTAAGGTGATTAATTATTCTAAAATAATTAATCCAAGTAAGTTTTATTTCCTTAATTACAAAGTCATTAATTTTCGAAAAAGTCAAAATAATTAAACATAATTTGCGTGTGTGGAAAATCAAAAAATAAAGCTGATTATATGTTTGTATAAAACGTTTTTTTAGAAATACAATTGTATGTACTATACTGTACGAACTATGTACCTGGACTAATTAATACATGTATATGTATACACACATCCTATAAAACACTTCCACGGGGAAAAATATTTTACATAAAAAATAATTCATGTAAAAACTAATAATTTTTGCTAACTCTTTATTCCCCTTCAACCCTTATGTCTCATAGCTCTTACCACTTTTGCAACTCTTGGTAATAATTTTTCATCTAATTTAAGTATGTTTTTCACAATCTTAAAAATGTTTTCACAAAATATTTAGGATTAAATATATATGGAGTTTTTTTCAAATTTTGCAAGTTGTGTGATACCCATTATTATTTTGCTTGGTTGAATACTCATTTTTGCGAGATCGTCGATTCATTATTACGTGCCTAAATAATGGGGTTAAAATTCACCGTGCAACGCACAGGGTAAAAACGCTAGTATAATAATAATAATAATAGGATAGGTTTCAAGCAAGGAGTCAGACTCACAATCAACCGCTCTAAGCCTCAGTTCTTAAATATGGCAACAATTTTTTGTTTGTTTGTAGGCAACATTATTGTAGTACTCTAGTAGATCACATAGGACACATAAGAATTAAGATAAGCTCCAAGCAAATCTAGGGACTAAAAAGCATTACTGTAGAACGATAGATAGTGTCAAATAATTTTTTTGTTTTTATTTTGGACAATGTGTCAAATAAGATTTAAGTGCCCAAATATATTAAAAAGGCCTTGCTTTTTTGGGCTTTGTATGGGTCTGATCAGCCCCTATTTCTCATTTGTCAGTCCGTGACTCAATTGTAAAATGCAAGATGCGTGCGATATTTCGTTATAAGACCAAGAAACTCTGTGAGACAATTATATGTCGCAGTCTTTTTCATCACAAGTTCTTTGTATAATGCTTGACTATATAGTTGGAACAATTCAAAGAAAGATGGCAGTGGACGTGTTGGCGAGATAGGAGTTCAAAGAATGAAGCCATGCATCAATGGGCAACACTGAAGACCATCAAGAGAATCCAACGCCACATCGTTACCCAAAATGTTAAGGCATTGAGTTTATAGGTCACATCTCTTATAAAGCCTGCACTTCACCTATTTTTAAGCAATGTTGGACTTCAACTTGCTTGAATTCTTAACATTCTCTCCCTCAAGTACGAGTCGCAACCACATTATCATACTCCCCTCCGCGGAAGATATCTGCACTTGCATTGTCGTTCGCTTCACCGCATCAACGAGACACAATGAGTCGTCACCATGACTACACCAACCATCGGCTCTGATACCATTTGTTTGGGAGACAGGGGAGCCCAAACCATGAGACCATGCAACAATGGGTCAACACTGAAGACCACCAAAAGAATCCGACAAAGCGAACCTCGCCCCTATCCTTGTGTTTGGCCCAACTGTTTGTTACAGAGTGCTATTCGGGGGTGTGGGCGTAGCCCCCCACAGCACGGTATAGAAGTATTGTTGTAATCTGGAACATAATTATCTCTATATAATGCTTGTAACAATGTAACCCTATATCTTAACATAACAATAAGACAAAACTACAACTGTTCTGTAGTCACAGACGTAGGCACATTTTATCGAACTGCTTGAACAAACCTCATGTGTTTCTATTGTTTGCTATTGTGTGTCTCTCTATTCCTTCTGTACTGGTTGTTGTTCTAACAAGACAGAAACGCAATCTCGGTTTTGAAGTTTTAAATAATTGATTGCAAGCATGCCATAGATTCTAGTATGATCTTTTACCCAATGGGTGGTGAGTTGTTGAAAATGACTATTTGAACCTCTAGCTGAAATTTCAATATATTTGATTCTCACCACATCCGAGTCAGAATTACGAGAGCAATTAAGCGCTAAAAAAAACAAAATATTCTAGTATTATCTTTTGCTTTTTGGTGTTTGATATCCCCTAAGTTTAATTTTGGTAGAAAGATCCCCTAGATTGATTGCCATTAGGTGATGCTTTAAGCTGATTAATCCAAGTTCCTTTAACCGGAGAAAAAAAAAAACAAACGCCATCAATTCGTCTGTGTTGTTTCCATAAGAAGCTCATGGTTATTGCAAAACAAACTGTAAATTATGGTTCGATGAAGTCAATGCCACAACACAAGTTAAGTGTATATTACTATCTAGCATGAAATCAAGGTTTCAAACAATGATTTAATAGTTAATGCACTTAGTGCTAATATGAGTATAAACTCTCTCCGATATGATCCTACATTTATTCCATTCCAACGATGGAGCTTCTGCTTGATTTCAGCTCCAAACGACAATGCACTAGTTGGATTCACCAAACACAAATCCAAATAGAGATCCTTCTCTACTTTTCATTTGAGATGTTGTGAACCAAAGTTTGCAATGTTGTAAACCATAAAACAAATATAGACTGAATAATGACAATGATTATGATTCCCTTCTAATATTTCAAACAAAGATCATCATGAAGTTAATCTCACAAAATTGTGTCTACCAGCTTCCTTTTTAGCTGTGGTTCACATATGACATAGCCACATTTAGCATGGCTAAACATAACGCATGAAATTCAAATCAGCTGTCTTCCTTATGATGTGGCCACCCAGTGAATCGCTTTTTGAGGTTGTAACGCCTTTACTATTTGTATCTAACTTTTAGTGAGTCTTTTGTTTCTTTTTGACTCAACACAAGTTTATCCTAGAACCTTAAGAGCAAGAGCAACTCATACTTGCTACTTTGTTCAAGATTCATATTTTGGTTCAAAATCACTTTAAACAAAAAAAAAAAAAAAAAACAAATCATTTGACTTCATATTCACTTCAATTCAAAATCAATATCATCTAAAATTTAGTTTGCAAATGCTCACCCAAATTCCCTGAAAGGTTCCCATTGTTCCAAGTTTTATTGATACTTCTGTTTTTGTCAAAAGCAAGTTTTGATTACATCCAAGTGGTGGAATCATATATGATAATATGACATTATTAAACCCACTATCATATGTGTAGCTATACTAGTGTCCCATGTGCATCTTTGTTCACAGAGTCTGCAGAAATATAACTCGTTTCAAAATTACACCAGTAACACATTAAGTGTAAAATCATACTGTTATATGTTGTACAACAGGCTAAGGAAGAAAAACACTATTTTATACATACCTCAAACTTCAAACACAACAGACAATAACCTGTATTATTCATCAGTTATCAAACATCTATCAGTTCATAAATACAAAACAAAATATAGGCATCGAAAACAAACTGTGGAAGGTGAAGGAACAAGGCAAGGCAGGCATCTTGCCCATAACAAAAGCTTGTCTCATTACAAAGCATGCTAATGTAACTAAAGATTTGTACATAAGCAAATACCTGTCATTATCACCTAATCTGAATCTTTGTGTATTTGGTGGCGGGCATGCCGAGCAGTAGTGTAGGTTGAAATCGCAGAGCTAGTCACGCTCAGTGAGTGTTTAGCAAGCCCGAGACTCTTTCTTGTTATCAGCCAAACAGTGTAAAAGAATCCCATCCAGCCTGGCACAGATTGATTTCCATGTCCAAGGAACATTACAGTGTTAACTCACAGAAAAGAAAACCCGAAAAGATATAAAGAGAAATATTATAGAAATTCATTAAGGAAATATCAATACAATCTCTTATGTTTTAGAATGAAGAGAACAAAATTAGTTGCAATTAAGTTAGAGATGCCCCAAAATATCCCTAATGGCTTTCATCTTCACATAAATAGTCTACGATTGTTGATATTTTAAGGAAGGCATCGACCACACCAGTCATCGCTGGTCTATGGCAACTTCTTTTTTTTACTGTTAAGTGGCTGAGTGAAGCAACATTCAAATAGTGGACATATAAAATCCATACTCATTCAAAGTTCAGTTGGTGATCTTTTTGCTGAAAGAAAATCCATTACCAGTGCAGTTAAATGTGAAGTTGTAAACATTTATTTGATCATGCATACAGCTGACTCCACCTAGAGGGAGGGGGGGGGGAATCTTACTGCTAGTACATACATGATACATGTCCTTTTTTCTATACAGGGGAAGGACCGAAGGACAACAAAACTTGTAAAGTGATTACTATGATATAATGTCTTCCTGATCGCAACAAAAGGGTGCAATTTATAAAGTCACAGATCCTACGTAGAAGCAAATCGTCTAAAGCAATGCTCCAACCATTGATTTTACACAACTGATTTAAGTTTTCATGACAATGTAAGCAAACGACAAACCTAAAACATGGTATATGTACAGTAAAGGAGAAAAGGACTATTAGGTGACCAAACAACTTGTTACCTGCGGTTATCAGAACAGCCACAATTGTCCAAAATGCAGTGAAGGAGATCACAAATATGGCTACTGATAATGCTCCGATATATATAGCTGTAGCAAGAGCAAAGAAAAGAGCCAAGAACCCTCCAGCTGCTGCCAAAGACATCAGCAGCGATATAACAACGGCATTTATGGTCGCCGCCAGAAAGAAAAGCATAAACACAAGCAGCCCTGTCAGAGCAACGAAAGTAACAGCCCCAACCTGCAGCAGTAAGAGGGGGGAACTTCTTACACATTCAAAGCAAAAGATAAATTTATCATACACCTTTCCCTTGATAAGAATATTATACAGAAGACCGAAAAGTGAGCTGCCTAATATATCCACTGAGCAGGCATATATGAATTGTATTCATTATAAATATGATTACAAAAATTCAAAAGGACATGACTAAAAAACTAATAATCAAGTGTCCCCTTCATATAGTTTCCCCTTGAGCAATCTTGCATGCTATGAAATCTAGTGATTCAAACCTTCAAGTTAATGTTCCTCTAATTTGAGTTTTTCTCTTAAATAAGCAAGGATGTATCATGTATCCACTTTTAGATCAGTGTTAATTTTGATACACTTAAAACTAAATGGTAGATACAGTCTTTACTTAGTCACTTCAAAGCTATTAACAATGCATGCATCCCTTTTCATAAATTTTCTTGACTACTTAGCTCAACATGTGAAAATGCACTTCTTTTTTTATAGGCAAATGTTAGTTGTTAGTAATGTTAGTAAATTAGTCCCTCCTCAGGGTTGGAACCCTGGACCCTTCACCCTTCATCTCACTCAACCCTTATGTCTCCTAGCTCTTACCGCTTGAGCTAACCTTCGTGGGTGAAAAACTGAAAATGCACATAAACCCTCTTTTGTCAATCCCAGTGTTTGATTTGTTTTCTAATTTCACTTCAGTTGTCATATTTTTCATTAGTAATTATAAAAATGCTGCCTTTATTCTCAGTTTGTTCTCTATTGAAATGATTTCTTTAGCAAAAATTTCAAAACAGAACATAATAAGGAAAAACAATGAAAATCTTATAATTATTAAAAAAAAAACACTAAATAGACGAATAACTCACAAGTTCATCTATTTTGGAGCAAAATTATTTAATTCAAAGAAACGCGTGAAGAAATTAAAATCATATCATGATCTATAAACGCTAGAAGGTTGTTAAAACAGTTAGAAAACCCGATTCAATCAATAAAAAAAACTGAAATCATAATCAAATTGAATGATCCTCACGGAGATAACGAGAAGCGCGCGGAGGGGGCTGCCGCGGCGAGTCCAGACGATGACGTGGCTGGCGGAGTTTCTAGAAGCTTCCGGAAGGAGAGGAGCGTTGCCGGCGACGGACGCCTTGATCCGGCGAAGCAGGGAGGCGTCGTCGGCTGGTCCCGGGAACAGGATGTCGGTGACGAGACGGTTGAGGACCTCGGGTAAAGTCTCCGTTGTCACCAGTCCATGCTTTCTCCGACGCTGCTGCAGCGGCGGCGGTGGCGGCTTTTGTTGGTCTTCTTGTTGTTCGTGGTCGACGTAGACGCCGTTGCTGTCAGTGCTCTCCGCCATTGTTGATCGCAACCACGATGCGAGAACCAGAGAGAGTGTTGTGTGTGAACTGTGAAGTGAAGAGAATGCTAATATTGCATCAAAGGTGGGTCCCGCGATTTGATGCATAGCGAGTTTTTTCTGCGAGGTGGGTCACTAAAGAAGCCCGTCGACATTCAGTGTCTGCGTCGGGAGTTGGGTTTGGAGCCCATCCCTTAGGCTTTGCACCCCACTAAAACAGATACGGAATTTAAATTTCCATATCAATACGGAAAATAAAATTCCGTATCTATTTTAGTATATAATGAATGGTTGAAAATGTGACACGCATACTTAAATACAGTACGGAATTTTAAGTTCCGTATTCAATATGGAGAATACGGAACTTTAAATTCCGTATTTGATAAAGTGGGGTGCCAAGCCCCATAAGTGGGGTGCCAAACCCAACTCTGGTCTGCGTCGACGGCTCTGATTAATTAGATCCCAATTATGCGGCCTTGATTGCATATAATCTTATATGCACAACTTTAATGCTCATATACTATTTAATACTTTATATTTTTTGTTGCACAAATCATCGTTAAGTCGATATTATATAATGTATTATGTATAATTGACATATGTAAATTAATGTTATTTCGGTTATAATCTTACAACATTTAAGTCGTTGATAAAAAAATTAATAGTATGAAGAGTTCTTAAACACGTCATTACTAAACATGCTGGCGCCTCATACTTTGATCCATGTGGATGGATCTTGTTGTAGACGTCTAGATTTAGTTGCGATACTAGTACTCAATGAATGCTTATGAAATAAAAAATACTACTCAATGAATCGAGAAGCACCTGGTTATTTTTTATAAGCAAATAAATTGTATTCAACCTTAATACAAGGGGTGCAATCCAAATGAGAAAATGAAGTCATAAGGCAGCAGAGTGATGAATTATACAGCAATGACGAAAAGATAGTGTGACATCATCAACTGAGATCAAAGAACCACTGGTTGCACTAAATAAGCAAAGCACTCTTTGGTCCACATATTAATCAGTAACCCAAAGCATCTAACACATGTATCCTTGTGATCCAACGACACTGTTGGAGACCAAGTGTAGACCACGTCAAATTTTTTGTTCACCCAAGCCTCGGAACCAGCAAGAACCTCCTCCAGATTTATGTCCTCCGAACCCGACAGCAAGACTAAATCATCCCCAATATATCTTACTTGAATAGTGGCAAATCCTTCCACAATGAAAGCATCTTGCAGGGGAAGAAACCCACTCTAGATTCTTGATCACACCCATCAACTTTTTTAGCCAAGTCGTCGTCGGAGGAATTTCAGGCCCATTCCATACTTCTTTTGGACTTCCGAGTAACTCGTCACCCAAATAACTTCTAGAAAGACCAGGAGATTGCTCTCTTGTAACAGCTTGTGCTTAAGATCTTCTTGCACTAACCTCTAAATGCTTCGCCGGTTGCACTTGCCTCTTCGTCCCATTCATTGGTTTTCCAAGATTAGACGCCACACGAGAATTTTCCTTTGTTGCACCCTAGTCAAATCTGGGAAGATTGACAAGCAGTTTGTGTGCACCAATCACAATACCATCCAGCTCCCATTCAAACCTCCTTGGATCTTGAACATTCAAGAACCTAACAAAGCTAAATCTATTTTCTTTCCTGTCTCTCCTTGGCGGAATGTACACCTCTCACACCCTCCCATACTTCTGGAAATCCCCCCACATATCCTTCTCTCCAAAGTCATCTAGAAAACGAGTAAAAATGTAGGAGGTTATGTCACCTCATTCTCTAGCTCTGCACACTCCCTTGTGCCCTAATCCCTCTTGAGTTTTCTTGCCACCCAATTCTTCGTTTTCCCATTTTAGACCACCACGACTCCTATTCTCTCTCTTTCTCTCTCTACCCCGCTCTCTCTACCTCTCATTTTTTAGGTTTGTCGTACTAAAGCTAAACATGAAATTGAAGCTAACTGTTCTGAGACACTAACAATCAACAACACTGACCCTTCACATGACAATCTTGTCGTTTCATATCGACTAGCAATCCAAATGAGAAAATGGAGACATAAGGTAGCAAAGTGATGAATTATAGACCAATGAGGAAAAGATAGTGTGACATCATCAACTGAGATCAAAGAACCCACCGGTTGCACTAGATGAGCAAAGCACTCTTTGGTGCACATGTTAATCGGTAACCTAGAGCATCTAACCCACGTACCCCGGTGATCCAACGCCACTGTTGGAGACCAAGTGTAGACCACGTCAAAGATTTTGTTCACCCAGGCCTTGGAACCAGCAAGAACCTCCTTAAGATTTATGTTCTCCAAACCCGACAACAAGACCAAATAATCCCCAAGATATCATACTTGAATAGTGGCAAATCCTTCCACAATGAAAGCATCTTCCAGGGAAGGAACCCACTCTTGATTCTAGATCACACCCACCAAACTTCTTTGTAGCCAAGTCGCCGCCGGAGGAATTTAAGGCCCATTCCATACTTCTTTTGGACTACCGAGTAACTCGTCACCCAAAGAACTTCTAGAAAGACTAGGAGATTGCTCTCCTATAACAGCTTGCGCATAAGATCTTCTTGCACTAACCTCTGAATGCTTCGCCGGTTGCACTTGCCTCTTCGTCCCATTCACTAGTTTTCCAAGATTAGACGCTGCACAAGAATTTTCCTTTGTTGCACCCTTGTCAAATCTGAGAAGATTGACATGCAGTTTGTGTGCCCCAATCACGATACCATCCAGCTCCCATTCAAACGGGAATTGGGTTTGGAGCCCCACCCCTTAGGCTTTGCACCCCACTTAAAGTGCGGAAGTTACCGTAAAGTCCCCCCTGACTAGAATATGGTATATTATATGCCGTTTTCAATATGAACAATAATTTACCGTATTGTATTAAAACGTATAAACAACGAGCGAGCGACCCGTTTTCAGCATTTTTCAAACCCTCACCTTTCCCTCCCCAAATCACTCGAGCTTGAAATCAGTCCCAATCGTTCGTTCCTGCACCAGAACTCCTTCAAAGCTCAACTCTCATCATCATCAAACCTCCATCAAAGCTCAATCGAGTCCTCATTCCATTCAACACGCAAGTTTTGATTTTAACCGTTTTGATTTCATTTAAGTTTAAATTAGGAGCATTATTCAACCCTAGGGTAGTCGATTGATGATTAATTAGAGGTTATGTTGTCTGAAATGGTATGAAATGAGTATGGGTATGAGTCAGTTCAGCCTAGGTCGTTAATGGAGTTTCACTGCAAATACGGTTTATCATTATCCATTTTCAATATGAAAAATCATTTGCCGTATTCTGAATGGAACTTTATTAACCGTATTCAAAACGGAACTTTATTAACCGTATTCAAGATGAAACTTTATTAACCGTATTTGAAATGAAACTTTATTAACCGTATTT
Organism: Lotus japonicus; assembly: GCF_012489685.1. Taxonomy (NCBI): domain Eukaryota; kingdom Viridiplantae; phylum Streptophyta; class Magnoliopsida; order Fabales; family Fabaceae; genus Lotus; species Lotus japonicus. Next base: position 9,598,519 of record NC_080046.1, read on the forward strand.
AGTGAAAATAGATAATTTATTTAGAAAATATTTAAAATGTATAATTAATTAGTGGAATATAGATAATTTATTTAGTGAATTATTTAATATTGAGATAATTTAGATAATTGAAATTACTTAGATAATTGAGATAAATTTGTTAGTGGAATCTTGAACAGTTCATATTGAAATAATTGATTAATAAGTCATTCATAATTGATGTTAATGTTATTAAATTTGTTGGATTTGAATAGATAGCGAGAATGAAGAACAGAAAGAGGTCTCGAACTACTAGTGAGGATGTAGGGGGTACATAGGATCGACATAGGGGCTTACATGCTTCTAGCCGGCGCGGCGATCATTGTGCAGCCACTCACGCGGTCGAGTCTTCAGCTCCGGCTGCTACTGTGTCGTCTACCATGGGAGAGTCTTCAGCTCCGGATGTTAGTGTGCCGGCTCCCGTGGTTGACCCTTCCGATCCGGTTCCTACTCTGCCGTCTCCCATGGTTGAGTTATCTCCCCATTCCATTCCTGATCAGCGTTCTAGCGAGGACACATCCGACGAAGAGTCATCCGGCGAGGAGACATCTGACCATGAGCATGAGGAGACTAGTGAGAAGGAGGAGGATATTATTCCTGAGGTTGATGTCGTTCCAGAGGAGGGGGTACAGGGTGGCGATGATGACCTGATCCAGATGTTGCCGCCGTTTCCGGGGGGGATTGTTGAGCTGTCGCTTCTCACGCATTATGTCGATCACAAGGCTCCATGGACGTGGCATGCACTCCTACACATTGACCCGCGGTACGAGGACCGACGACACTTGAGGGTGGCCACCGTCGGGGGGAAGGTATAGAACCTCCCTTGTGATGGCGATTCATATTGTCATAGACGGGTTCGAGAGCTGCTCCAGCAGACGGGTCTTCATCACCTACCCTGGTGCGGCTACCCGGAGATAGACTCAGGCCTCATATTGGCCCTTGTTGAGAGGTGGCATGAGGAGACCAGTAGCTTCCACATGTCGTTCGGGGAGATGACTATCACCTTGGACGACGTGTCGGCTCTTCTCCATCTCCCCATGGGGTCGAGGTTCTATACGTCTGGCAGGGGGGAGAGGGATGAGGCCGCAGCGATCTGCGTCCAGCTTATGGGAGGATCCGCTGCTACTTATCTTGAGGAGTTTGATTACAATAGGAGCCAGACTATTCAGTTTGGGGTCTTGCATACGATGTATCTGTCTGCGTTGGAGGGTATGTCTTAATTGTTAGTTGATTAATTTGTATCTATTTTTAGCGTCTTATTATAAACTGTTAACTCAATTCATTTCATTGTAGGTCACCGGTACGAGGATGCTGCCCAGATTTGGCTGGTGAACCATCTGGGCGCGACGCTCTTTGCCAGCAAGAGCGGGGGTTATCACACGACTGTGTACTGGATTGGGATGTTACAGGATCTTGGGTGAGTGTCGGAGTACGCGTGGGGCGCGATTGCGCTGGCTACGTTGTACGACCAGCTTGGTCGAGCGTCCCGCAGGAGGACGGCCTAGATGGGAGGGTTCACCTCGCTCCTGCTAGGCTGGGCTTATAAGTACCTTTCAGACCGCGTCATTATCCGAAGAGCAGATCCGGACTACTCTGAGGACCATCCTAGGGCGCGCCGGTGGGTTACGTCCCAGGTCGGGCATGCCGGACTCGATGAGAGGCGAGTCATGCTCGATGAGCTTACGGTGGATGACATTTTATGGACCCCATTTGAGGACCATCGTGCTCATCGACCGCGGGATCCGAGGGCCCTGTATTCTGGCTATATCCAGACGCCATTCGGTCGGGCTGTTCGACGACATCTACCAGTGAGGGTTCTGCGCCAGTTTTGCTACATACAGAATATCCCTTAACACCCCTCTGAGATCCAGATGACTGGGTCCCTTGCTGAGACCGCAGATGCTGCCTATGCTGACTTTGAGCCGCACCTGCGCCCTCAGGGGATCCCTACTACATATCCGGGAGAGGCGGTGGAGGGTTACATGAGGTGGTATAGCCATGTGTCCCATCGGTTCATCATCCCTGATGATAGGAGGGAGGAGTTCAGTGCTGTGGTAAGTTTGAATTCTATTTTCCATTCAATTGTGATTTTTTTTTCATGATATTTTCTTTGTACCTAAACATGTATATTATTTTTTGCAGTTTGCTATGCGTCGGGGTGTGGATCTGTTGGAGCAGTCACTGGAGGTGTTAGAAGCTCTCGCAGTAGGCACACAGGCCCGATCCCTCATTGAGAGGGCGCTCGAACTTTTTAGATCGAGTGCCTTCATTGGTACCCAGGGAGTTGCCTTTGCTGCTGTTCGAGGAGCCGGAGCTGAGGGAGGCAGAGCTCGTGGAGGTAGAGCCAGTGGAGAGGGTGCTCGTGGAGGCAGAGGAGGTCGTAGGGGGCGGTAGGGGTCGGGGTCGGGGAGAGTGATTTAGTTGTATATTTTGTATATTTTTATGTCGTAGGACATGTGATTCTTTATATTATGACTCTTTACATTTACATGCTTTCTATTTTTACTCTTTATATTAAGACTCTTATAATGAAAAAAACCTAAATAACTACAACATAAATAATCCAAGGCAGGAAAAATAACATAAATAATCCATGACAAACAGTTCAAAGGTTACACGTAATTATCCAGAAGCAGCACGAAAAACAAAATTAATCCTCGGTGATATCGATGAAGTCGTGGGGTCCACAATCCTTTGGAAATACCTGTATTATAACATAAAAGTCATTTGAAAACCCAAAACATTGACAAAGCTTGATTTTAGACTTGTTCAGATGATTTTTATACTTTGACTACGTTGGGCAATGTTATATTCATATAACAAACATATTTTCTCGGTGCAAACAGAGCAACCTACAAGTAAATTGCAGACTTTAATCCAACCATGCATAGTTGTCCAAAGGAAGCAAGATTAATGTTTAGGTTCTAGAGGATAGACCTTTTGGAGAACGAGAACAGATCCAACAGTTATGTCATTCGCAAATTCTCTGTGAGTGAAGGCCTTGCGATGGATGCTAGCTTCAATGGTGCCCGTAGGATCCTAAATTGATGCAATCGTGAGAGAAAAAAATTGGAATGATGTACGTTTAGAGAAAAGGGACAAAAGCAAGGAAATACCTTGAAGGTAACTTTCGCATCTCCGAAATCATTGGGAGTGCATGATTTGATAACAACAACAACATTCTTCACTCTCTCAACATTCGTTGTGATTGTGCCCAACGGAGTGGCAGATCCCCCCAATTGCAGGGCTGAAAGCCAAGCATTTGAATTGAAATCAAGATCGGTTTCGGTTGATCCGCCTTCGAGTACACGCCTCACGATTTCTTGGGTCGGAATGAGTGGTGTGTTAGTGGTGGATCTACGGGCATACATGGCAGCCTGGACAGCGCCAGCCGGGCCAGGAATGAGAGGATGAGAGCTGCTAGAAGTGTTGCTTTGACGTTTGCAATGGCGGACGAATACATTCGGGTCTTGTTCCATTGTATTTTTTTTATCTTGGTTACAAGACAGGAAGAAGAGGATGAAGAAGAAGAAGAGAGACACCATAGAGATTTATAGCAGAATGGTCAGAAGATTTATGGTGTATTGGTGGATAGTAGAAGTGTGGTTGGGGTTGGTGGTTGAGAGTAATGCCAGGTTTCAAGTTCGTCTCGTGTAGTGGATGAAAATGACAATACTTTGATGACGGAAATGACAAGTCTTTGATGATGGAGTAGTTGGAAATGACAAGGCTTTGTCTTTGTCTATTATTCGTGATGTGTTTCAATCAACTGTTGTTTACTATGCAAGACCCATCAAATTAACAAGGCCCATCAAAATAACAATGTCCTTGGTAATTAATATTACCAATAGCAGCAAATGAACATAACATCTATGGTTATGTCTACATAGTTATCCTTAACAACCTAAGGATAAGGGCCGTCAAATCAATATTATAGAGCGTTTACAAATGAATATTACACGATAGTGAACAGTTAATCTGTGGTGATGTCCACATAGTTATCCTGACTAGGACCATGAGGAACACCAAAAGTAGCAAGCCAAGCTTGGAATTCTGCTGTGAACATGTCTAAACGTGGACCATATGGGGGGCGCCAGCTTTCAGAGGTAGTGTCAACATGCCATTCCCACTGGGGAACAATTGGCGGCATAGGATGTCCATGAGTTAAATGGAGCTACATTATAGAGAAGAACAATAAAATTAGATAACTTCCAAATACAAAAATTAATTGACAAGCGAGTAGCTAACCAAAATATTAGTGTACTTAATCAAAATATACTTGTACAAAGTGATTTATCACATGACCAATAGGTATAACACGATGTACATCTGGTGGACCGGCTCCTCTGAGTGGAAGGTATGTGTAACAAACCTTAGATGACATGGATATCAGAACCAATTGGAACGTTGTTGCTACAAGGTATCCCATCTCTGGCAGTTGCATCCATTTATCAGGGGTGGCCGGATCACCAGGAGGAAGAGTGAGTCGGACATGTAAGGCATAAAAAACTTGGCTGGACCACATGTTCTCATACAACATTCTCTGTTGTTCAAGTTCTCCTATCAAAAGTGCCCTAACCCAAGGCCAAGCGTCCTCACCGGAGGGATGCCCCACTAATGCAGCAATGGCTCTATAGCCACAGTTACCATCATCATTAACAGTTGTAACTGTGTGTATATATGAGTGGAAAAAGGATGGAAAATGACCCATGAAATAGCTTGTATCAGACTTCTTCACACACTTCTTCCTCTTTTGTGGTTGTGAAGCATTCTTTGCCGCTTTGATCTCCATGTCAACATGTTCAAACCCTGAAGGATCACGAGTCAAGGATCCTATTGCTTGACCCTTGGGTGGTTTTCTCTCATTCGCCTTAAGAGTGCGCTTGGACTTTATCCGAACCTCAGGAGTACACATTGAACTGCTTTCAGGACAATAGATCGCCTGAAGTTTCCTCCTTACCATACTCTGGCCTCCAGTATCCAAAGAATTGGAATTAAGTGTCAATGCCTCAACTTCTGGTTGCATTTCTCCATGGTTTATGCCGTTAATATTTGAGCTGCCAGTATCTGCAACAGGTACATGCTCCCAACTTAGGCTCTTCCAGAATGGATGAATTTCCTCATATGGAGTACTTTCATAACCTACAAGTTCACAAATGTGTCACATTCAATAAAAATAGAATTAATTGACAAGAAAGTGGTTGATCGGTAACCTGCAAGTTGACAACCGCAAGGTAGTCCATGAGTCTCTCTCAATAAGCAATCGCATCCGCCGTAGGACTTCATTCTTGTCTGTTCAGCATCAATGAGTTGCAGGCATTTGTTTGACACAAATCCTCTAATATTTATGTAAAATGGGGACATGAAAATGTGATCAATTATGTGAATACTGCGCTGAAACGATGCTACTATTTCAGTGTGTCGATTCATGGTCAAACTATGCGACGCATCCCATGAAGTGGCCAGGTCACTCTTGCTGTCCCGCAACTTCTTCTTCAAGCTGGCATGTGCACCTTCGACCCTGCAAACAAACAACGCGCCTTATTATTTTCTACTTTAAAACAAATAGGAATTAATACTGTAATAATCTATCAAATGAAAAACATATAACAAGTAATAAATTAAACTCATATATTTTTTGTACCTGTTACTTGTTGTCGTTCCAAAATGCATCACATGATTTGTCCATGCCTTGGAAAATTTCTCCTTGTGGACCAACCATATAGTAGAACAATAAGTGGTAAAGCTGTTGTATTTCTCCTTGCACATATTAAACAATTCCATCCACTGACCTTCAAATTCTTCAACTGTTGCAGCATCTACCAAGTCGGCCCACTTCTCCATAACCAAATCAGCAAAATTATCTATGCCAACATACAATTTGCACTTTGCCAAAACACACTTGTTAATATGCCACAAGCATAATAAATAGGTAGCGGTGGGAAGGCTTTGTTTAGCAGCACTCAATAAGCTCGATCAGTCACAATCACTTTAGGCAACCTGGCTTGGTCGGCAATAAGAGACTTCATACACTTCAATGCCCAAATGTAGTCATCTGTGCCCTCATTAACAATGTAGCAGAATGCTATGGAGTGTGTCTTATTTGTGGAAGTCAGGCCAACAATCTCGAGCAAGGGGATTTTATATTTGTTTGTCTTGTAAGTGCAATCCATGATCACTACATAAGGGAATGTGTTGAACAGTTTGACAACATTCGGATGAGCCCAAAATACATCTCTAATGACTTCCGATCCGGGTTCATGTCTTTCAAAGTGAAATACTTGTCACCGTCCAACTTCTTCAGCAAGTGTTGCATTTCTGTTAATGACCCGCGAAGGAATTTTCTAAACCTCTTGCAAACACCATAAATTTGAGAGATGGTAGACAAGTTTGAAGGATTGTTTTCCTTCAAAGACAACAACATCTTTCTCGGTGCAACCCAACCCTTGGCCATTTTTATAACTTTCCCCTTCTCGTCTCTAGTTAGTCGACCAACATAATTGTGGCCAAGTAGTGAACTAGCTGGTTCACGGTTGTGTATACCATCCATCACCTTCAGCCACCAATCTCTACCATTTTTCCTAGGTCGTTCTTTTAGTCTAAAAGGACAACCTATCTTTTGTGTTCCCGTTCCTCCAACAAGATTAGGGTCTCTGTATGGAACATACATACCATGCTTCTCGCACCCCAACATAACATATTATTTTCTTCCCATCGCACCACTATCTGACTTTGTGATCACCACAACATATCCATTTCTAATCGCAATTTTGTGAACCCAATTGAGAAGATCAACACGTGTAGGGAAAAGTTGTTTAATGATAAACAAGGCATAAGGCATAAACAAGACATAAGGCATGATATATAATACTTTTAAAAACATGCAAAAATCTGTTTAATGAATACCTGATCAGTTGCAAATAAGTGCGAGACATCTATACTTATACACGGGGGTACAAATGGTGGTGGTTGTTCCTCTTTAATGGCCTCTTTAGCATGACCATTGTCCAATTCAGCTTTAATCAATTGTGATTCACCAAAGAAAAATGAATCTGTCATCCCTGGAAGCGAATACGGAAGTTTAAGTTTCATATTAAATACGATATGTTAATATTCATATTCAATACATAAGTTTAAGTTTCGTTTCGAATACGACAAATAAATGTTCATATTCAGTACGAAAATTTATTTTCCGTATTTGTTCGCGATGCAGAAGCTTAAACTAACAAATAACTACTTAAAATAACAACTAACTACTTAAACTAACTATCTAATAAATACACTACTAAAAACTAACAACACTTACCAGGAGATGGTGGTGGTGGTAGTGGTGATGGCAAGAAGAAATGTGGAGATGATGGTGGTGGTGGGAAGAAGAAATGTGAGGGAGGATAAGGGTAGTCTGGAGGTTAATGGTTGTGTGGTCGAGTTATAGGGGCTGGTGGGGGTTGTTCATGGAGGAGTAATGGTGGAGTGGGTTGGTGGAAGGATGAGTAATGGTGGAAAAGGTGGTCAGCGGATCAGATACAATAATTCCGTATTGTATATATTGAATACAGAATATAAAATTCCGTAAGGTAGTTTTGGGTTTAAAAAAAAAGGGTAGGGTGCCGAGCCCCATAGGTGAGGCGGCAAACACAATTCCCCATTCAAACCTCCACTCCAATTTTAAAACATAAAAAAACTATCTCCATCAACATTTTTTTTTTGAACTCTCTCCGTCAACATTAATAACTAGTAATAACTAATAAGTAATATCAACAATCATTTTCTACTAATAACAATTATTTTCCATAAACTACCATAACATCACTCAACCAAAAGAAATTAGAAACTCCACCCCAATTTTTATTTCATTTTTTAATTTGTGGTATCGGAATGAACACTATCCTATCCTTTTTCCACAAACACGTGAAGCTAACCATGGTGCTACTGCTATCTTAAACTAAGCTCTTCCAAAATTACGACACCCATAACATGGCCGAGAACGAAACGATTCGTTTCGGCATCATAGGCTGCGCCAACATCGCCAGAAAACTAGCTCGAGCCATTGCTCTCGCCCCCAACGCCACACTCTCCGCCATCGCCAGCCGCTCCAAGCAAAAGGCCAACACCTTCGCCGCCGAGAATCAGTTACCAGCCACCGTGAGAATCTACGGCAGCTACGACGAGGTGGTGGAGGACCCCGGCGTGGACGCCGTGTACATTCCCCTCCCTACGAGCCTCCACGTGCGGTGGGCGGTTGCGGCGGCGAGTAAGGGGAAGCACGTGCTGGTGGAGAAGCCCGCGGCGCTTGACGTGGCGCAGCTAGATCTGATCTTAGAAGCGTGCGAATCCAACGGCGTACAGTTCATGGATGGGAGTATGTGGCTTCATCACCCTAGGACTGCCCACATGGAACAATTGCTCTCTCTTTCTCATTCCACCACTGTTGGACCAGTTCAGTTTGTAAGGACCTGTTACATGCGTCACTTGATTGAAATTCACTATCATCAGGCACAAACCACAATTAGTTAATTAATTAATTAAGATAATGTTAAATTTATATTTTAACCAGTCACTTTAGCACATTGGTTAAGATTTTTTTAATTAAGTTGTTTTTATTTACTTTTTAAATTAGATAATCACTACTAATGGTGTAATAACTTACTTTACTGTTTAAAGTGAGTTCAGTCTCTTTAGAGGAGTGAAATCCATGATATTGACAATGTGATTATATTTATGTAGAATTAGTCAAATGTACATTCATTTCAATGACACAAGTTATTCCAACAACAAGAGACAGGAATTGATAAAAACACATTCAAATTTCTCTCGCCACAGAAATACAAGCACACCAATTATGTAAATGAAGTTAACATATGAAGTGAAGCAAAAGGGTGTATTTAAAGTTTTTTATTAACCACCCACCATGATTTCCGGCAAAGAACATCTCTGATTGGTTGAAAATACAATTCTTACAATTCGTAGAGACAAGGCCCGTACTAAATACTAGCAATGCTGTTGATTTTTGGTTTAGTAACTTTGTATTCAGTTTTAGTTCAGGTTTTGTACCTATAATCTTACATTGTATAACATAATTTACAATGTTTTATTGAAGATCCATAGCACTTCAACAATGCCAGTACCACCCGAATTCTTAGAGAACAACATCAGAGTAAAGCCAGACTTGGATGGCCTTGGTGCACTTGGTGACTTGGGCTGGTATTGCATTGGTGCTTCTTTGTGGGCAAAGAGCTACAACCTCCCAACCACGGTCACCGCTCTTCCAGACATCACCCGAAATGCTGCTGGAGTCATACTGTCTTTCACAGCCTCTCTGCAGTGGTGCCAAGGCCAACAACCAGCAGACCAAGCAGTTGCAACAGTTCACTGCTCATTTCTTTCTCACACATCCATGGACTTGAGCCTTTGTGGTTCCAATGGGTCCCTGCATCTCAAGGACTTCATAATCCCCTATCAGGAGACTGATGCTTCCTTTGACTTCACATTTGGTGCAAAGTTTGTGGACCTTCACATTGGGTGGAATGTGAGACCAGAGGAAGTTCATGTGGACAATGAGCTCCCACAAGAGGCTCTCATGGTGCAAGAACTTGCTAGGCTTGCTACAAGCATTAGAGATTGCGGGTCCAAACCCTCTTCCAAATGGCCTGAAATTAGTAGAAAGACTCAACTGGTTGTTGATGCTGTGAGGAAATCCATAGAGATTGGCTTCAAACCAGTTGCTTTGTAAATAGTTGTAAAATCATTATAGATCAACTTATTTTTCCTCAGAATCAATTCTGGCGCCCAGAAGTTACTCGCTGAAGCTTCTCCCCAGTATCGATTTTGGCTTTAGAATAAATGTTGAAGGATTTCTAGACATGCTTGAAGCAGCGACCATGAATAATGATGGAGCCATGTTAATTATCCAGGTCTGATGCTCAATGTTGTCACTAGTGAACAAATAATGAATATTTCCATGAAGTAGCTGAAAGTGCAGTAAGTTGCACATAATATTTAGCCAATGATTGTTTAGAAGTTCATTAACTAAAAAGCACTAGTTGGTTGTAAATTACATGTTTTTCAAGTGTAGGTTACATATATGACAGTAGCATCTTATCTTATTTTTTAAATTACACTTGCACCTATTTCAATTGCCATCTATAACACACTAAAACTTGACATAATTGTTGTCAATCATCCACTTGAGGCTCCAGTAGTTAGAGTCACATTTGTACGCCCAATAAGCCCATCCAAACGTGGCATGAGAGTATACCTCCTTTTGAATCTGCAAAAATTGTTGGTAATCTTTCTTTGATGCATTCTGCACTTTCCAGGCACCACTCCACTCCCCTGTCAGATTCCAATTCAATCTGTTATTCTATACATTTCTTTAATTTATCTCAATTCCATAACAAAATCTAAGCATTTGATTATGTAGAAGTACAATACTTGCCTACAAATACGAGGGGTCCATAAGATGTGGTAAGAGAGCTAAGATCTGAAGCTCTGTATTTTTTAATATAATCGATGTTCTGCTGCACATTCATTTTGGAGAATTTATCCGAAAAGAAATTGTAGTAATGCACATCAATGACTACTCCACTGAAAGCTCCAGCAAATTGCAGGAGCACTCTTGAATCTCTATCCAGAGGGTTAGACATGATCACATAAGCACTCAATGAGTGGTTTCTTACTGCTTCATAACCTGCTTGGTAATACTTTTTAAGGCTTTGCAAATTAACGCCTTGAGGCTCATTCATCAGCTCTATTGCAAGTAGTGTTTCACTGTCAGCATATCTGAAGAACAATTGTAGAGTTAGTGGGTTTAGGAGCAATCTTTAGAGGTCAGATAATAGTGACACATTCCAAACAAACAAATCCTTAGGAGTTACTATAAGCAATTCTGATAAGGCATAAAGTTAACATTCAAAACTAATATAGTGTATTGACCAAAAGAAAAAACTAATGTAGTGTGTTTATGAATAGAATATAACTTTATAGAAGATTAAAAGGGACATTTAATTTAAATTAAACCTTTCAGCTAGGAAATCTATGGTTGCCACAGTATCAGGTATGTATGAATCTCCCCATTCTCTATATCCATCTCTTGTTGCACTGTGAGGTTGTCCATTTTGTGAACCTGGAACAGCATGCAGGTCCACAATTACCTTCAATCCATACTTTCTGCAATCACATTAATTATGATGAGTCATGATGATTGAGAGATTAATGTCTATTTTATTTCATGGTATAAAATAATTAGTCTTACTGTGCCCATGTGAATGCATTGTCAAGTATTTCCAAGGATCCTCCTACAAATGGCTTTGGTGGTGTTGGGTCTTGAGCTATCCACCACCCAACTGGAATTCTAACAGCATTTAAGCCATTTGTTGATATGAATCTGAAATCATCTTCAGTGATATATGTATTCCAGTGATCCTGCATGTCTAGCATAGCTCTATCAATCAATTAAAATCTGCTATAAATTTAACTGCTGGTGCTTGTTCTCTTTAAAGCAGATATTGTACCTGCATGATTGTTGGAGCTCTGTCTGGGCCATAACCATTTGTAAGTTGGTATTCGCCTTTTAATATGGTGTGATTCAAAATTATCATTTTGAAGACTGAAGGGTCATTATCCTCCCAGCTGGATCCTTCATAATCTGCAGTCACTAGAGTCTCTGATATGGCCTGATATACATTATAAAAACATAACATTACAAAATCTGGAAGCAATTACCACTGATAAAACTCATAATATGGTTAGTGAGAGTTTACTACATTTCAACCAGTCCCAAAAGATTAGATTCGAGAGGGTTTAAATCTTCAGCAACATCATTTGATCAATAGCATAACTAAAGTCAATTTACCTGTAAAAACAGACCAGTTGGTGCTCTGATGCGAATCTTTTTTGGATCACCATCATTTCTCACAATCTGAAATGTTTCCATGTTGCCAGGTAAGTCTGAACCAGCCACTAATTTGTTTGCTCCAGCTTGATTTCCCAATCCCACAAACTGCTTGTTAGACACTCTGAAATTGAAGGCTGATTCATTGACCCTCCACAACTGCATTGTTCATAGTTTCACAAAATAAATGTTACAAATAGATAATGAAAACTCATATTAGTGGCTGAAAGTTTCCCCTCTACATGATGAAAGAGGAACGAACCCTGAAAGTTTCCCAACTCAAAGCTTTGGTGCGGTTAGCAACAACAATGGATCCTCCCCCATGTTCTGCGCAGAGATACTTCTGTAACTTGGCAGACATGAACTGAACTTGAGTTCCATCCTGAAAATGACCAAATCAATGCTACCATCAGGGAACTAGGAGGCTAAACTATAAAAAAAAATAAACAAGTCCTACACTAGTAATATAAAATTTATTGATAGAAATACTGGAAATAGAAGGCATTGCCAAAAGATACAAATATGATAGAATAAAGAGATCAATGTACCAAAAGATCTTTGTTGGTTATTCCATCAAAGAGAGAAGGTTTCATCGCCCCTTCTATGACAAGCCAATTTCCAAGATTCACAGCTTTGATTGACAAAGTGGAATTTTCAGTTTGAGCAACAGAAACATAATAATGGCATGAGATGTAGAAAATGAATAGCAAATTTGTGTAGAAGAATTGGTTGCCCATCTTATTACACAGTGCTTGCACGGTGGAGTGATGAGACATTCTCTCTTGTGTACTGTATAAATTGTTTTTGTGCAATTGTCTTTGCTTAGAGTTTACTTGAATATTAGGTGCATTCTAGTAATTATCTACTTCCTACTAGGTCTGTTGCCATTTGTAAGCCACTTTCTAAAAAATTAAGCATTCTGGTGTGTCTCATGTAAAATGAATAATTTAATTAGGAAAGTAAGGTATCTTACAGCCTGTCTGGTTAAAGCGTTAAAGCTTCTGGTGGACAGTTACACATTCCGGATTAATTTTTCTTTCTTATTCCTCAAAGTATCTTCACACACGATAGCCATGAGACTAATATCATCGATCACATTAAATGACTAGGTATCTCCCAATAAATTTTTCTCCATAGGCATCGGCCAAAATTGAACACTAAATGTTTAAGGAATCAAATTATCAATTTTTAGTTTTTGAAAAATAATTCTTTGCCGGAGTAGCCGTTTAATCATACAACCAATAAAACAAACAGATCATTAATTATTGATGACTGAATCAATAAAGTATATTTTATCATTCCACCATCCATAACTTGTGAAATATATGCAATATACTGTCCTGATCCATGATTAAACAATTTTGATAACAATTTTCAGGATAAAAATCTAAAAGTGAGAAATGATTGATTGTACTTTTATATTGCAGGGTGTTTGGTTTGCAATTCTGGTTTGAATTTTGCTGTCGTGGGATTTTGCTGAGCTAGTCATGTGGGAATTAGAACTTATCCACTGGTTTATCTTCCTGCTAGTTGTTTTCTGTCTGATGTATTTGATATTTATTTTGTTTCTTCTTTTCTCTTCTATTTTATTTTGTATTAAGGGTTAGAGTACCCCTTATACTCCCTTTTAATGTGGTCTTTATAATGTGGTCATTTTCTAATATTATTCTTATGTAAGGTTCATGCTAACAAATATGATCATTAAAATATTGAGTAAAATACACTCACCCTCCTCAAAGTTTGCAAAAATGACACTCCAACCCATTCTTTTTTAAAATCTACACTCCACCCTATTTTTTATAAAGATAAAATTTAGTGATGAAAACAAATTCGTCACTAATAAAAAATAATTACTAATTAGTTAAAATTTAAATAAATTTAATGCATATACACTATCATACATTAATTTATGAAAATAATTTTACTGAATTAAATTTAAAAAAACCATCAACTCTGTCTGTTGAGTCCACGTCTCATCTATCTCCAAATCATATTTCTCACCACAAACGCTCACCACCAAGCCTTTGCTCCCTTTAACACGGTGGCCACCGTCCCAGAGTGTGAAACCCCATGGCACCACCATGCCTCAAAGTTTTGTTGCGACCTGAACCCAAGAACGTGAATCGCACATCCCAAAGCCACTTGTTCAACTACTTCTTGTGAACTTCACCCCTTTAAGTTGTGAGTGAACGCTCTGTTGGTTTAAGATGTTGTTGGATTTTGTTAAAAACGGTGCTCCACCGCACCGTTGAGGGTTCTAATAACCTCCGATCCACTTCATATTTCTTAATTTTGTTTCTCAACTTTCTTCACCCATTTGTGTTGCTTTTAGGGTCTACAATACAATTTTGAAAATTAGAGGTATAAAGAGATTATTTTAATTCAAATTGAATTATTACCAAATATGAAAACACAAGCATGTTTCACTCATTTAATATTACTCAAATTAATAGTCTTTATTACACAAAATAATTAATATTACTCAAATTTAATAATTGATATATTTTTGGCTAAAAAGCATTTTTTGCCCCTGATGTTTCAAGTTTGTGCAAATTATGCCCCTATCTATTTTTGTCGATGTTTCTACCCCTCATGTTTTCAAACAGTGCACCGTCTACCCCTCCGGAGGGGTAGACGGTGCACTCTTTGAAAACATGAGGGGTAGACGATGCACTGTTTGAAAACATGAGGGGTAGAAATATCGACAAAAATAGAGTAGGGGCAGAATTTGCACAAACTTGAAACATCAGGGGCCAAAAATGCTTTTTAGCCTATATTTTTTTAAGAAAACTTTATTGAAACACAACAAAATGAGAACAGCCTTCTCATTTAGATAATTACATTAGATCACAATAGACCCATATCTGTTGTTCCCTACCACACTCTTGATATGCCAAAAAGTTTGTCACGGTGTTTCCCTCACGCAATACATACACTACACCAACACATTGGATTATAGACATCAGATGATCTATATGATTAAATACATGTTTCAATTTCAATGACCTTCTATCTCCCGTAGACACTCACCCGACCACTAAGGAGGAATCACTTTTAACCACCACATTTGAAAATTTAAATTGTTGGAAAAAATAACAAAGCATGTAACACTACTTGAACCTTCGTCAAAAGTCCACAGGCCACAATATTTTAGTTCCTTTTGCAAAGTAACCTAACATCTCTCCTCCTTAATCCCTCAAAACTCTACCAATACCATTGACCACTGGATTCCTTTTCGACGCCCCATCCACATTAAACTTCAAAACAATTGCTGGCGGTGGCTCCCAATACACTGTTCGTGACATCTTTTGTTTCAGTGGCCATTCAATACGCTCAAAGCCTCTAGCAAACTATTCCAAATCATATGGACAATCATTACACTTCTCCTTGACCCACCAAAACACACGAACCAAGCAATAGTCTCATATATGTTCAACAGCAAAAACTTTGTTATTAAACACGCTTGCATTTCTCCCTAATAATTGATATTAAATAATTAGCACTAAAGTAGTTTAATATTTTATTCATTTAAAAATAGAAAAAATCATTATGTAATTTGAAATATATTAAATCAAGTAATAAATTTTTAATATCATAAATAAGTTATAATGACATATTTTTTTACACTGTATATCCATAATAAAGTAGTTTTAATAAGAAATGATTTTATTAGTGTAAAGAATTATTTATTAAGTTTAAATTTATTGAACTTTGGTCATAGTTATTTTTCTCTTTTATTCTTTCTCAAGTCATTTCTATTAATATATAATAGATCAAAAATTATATTTAAAGAATTTTTTAACGAATACACACATATAATAGTTAATGGTAAATACTTATAGAGCGTCACTTTTTATTTAAAGACTACTTTTTCTTAATTATTTTTTAATAAATATTATTTTATTATAATTAATTTTAACTCTCAATATTTTTGTATATCAAAATATTACTTAGTTTTATTTTAATTTTCTCCCCTCCAATTTATGATTGATAATAAATTTTTAACATTTTTTAATTAATATTGAATAAACTATTTTGTATAAGTAACTGAAATTTATAATTATTAGTTAATACAATTAATACGAAGGGGAGTTTTTTTTATTTAATATATTTTCTATTTTTTTACTATTTAATATATAGTACTGCCATATGATTTAATGTAGTTTTTTGTAGTTGATGATTTTTCTCCGAAATAAAGAAATAATAAATGAGTAATATAAAACAAAAATTCAAAATTTAGTTTATAATTTTATTATTTAGTATAGGTAGCTAAGTAGTCTCTAGTTAATTTCTTTCAGTTTCAATCTTTATATTTCATGTATTTAATAAATAAAAAATTATTACATAATTTAATTCAAAGGTTAAGTAGTTAGTAGTTTTGGCCAATTAAAAACCCAACGACCAATTAAAAATCCAAATAGTAACTTACCATAGCAATTTTGGACGCATGACATGAAAACAAATGACAAAAAGAATACAAGTAGCACCTATATTTCATGATTTATTGGGGTTGAATGAGAGTTGCATAAAACACAAATAGATGAGGTGTATTTATATTTGAAGATTAAACATTGAAGAATATGGAAGGTCTCACTAATTTTGAAGAAAAGATGAATGAGTAATGCACTCATAATAAATCAGACTGATCCATATTAGAAACCGATAATATTAAGTGAATTTGGAAAAATGAATGATGAAAAGAAAGATGACAGATTTTTCATTAGTTGAAGAGAATTTGCACTTTCAGTAACAATGAGAGGTGTTATACCATTTACAACTTTATAAAATTATCATTCATCATATTATATGATGCGGTTAAGATTTCTCTCAAAGTCATATGATGCAGATTGTCATGTGTAATGTCAAAAAACAAAAAAATTGGCATGTAATTATTATGTTTTTTTTCAATTATAGAGGTTATATGTATTTTTCAAAAAGTTATATTGGCATGTGCAAAGTCAAAAAATAAAAAGTTTCAAAAGTTACATTATATTAAAAGTTGAATAGAAATTTAATTTGTTTAATTTCATTGTTTAATGCATTTAATACTCTCAAGTGAGCTTTATATATATATATAGATTTATATTTTGTTCTTCTATCTAAATGAAAAGAAAACTTTAGAGTTTAGATGCGATTAATAAACCTTAGCACCTCATACCAAAAACCAAAAGAAATGCAACAATAAGAGCAAAGAATAAACTCCCAACTGAGTCATAGTTATTTCTTGGTGATCATGTTTGTTTTCTCTTGTATAGTGCTAGTTTTTGGGGGTTTCAATTTTAATTTATATCAATTGATTCAATTCAAAGCTGCCCTGATTCTACAGCCATTTTATATTTTGCCGGCTCAATGAAGAGGCATCATGGCCCAATCTTTATTTCTATAGCAGTTTTCTAGTGCTTCTGGAGAAGCTGAAAGTTGCTAATTCCTGGGGGTCATTTTTATATTCTGATTCTGCGTCTACCTTCGTTGTTTCTTCTTCATTCGTGCTTTCTACTTTTCTATCTTGGTTGTCACTAAAATTCTGAATTAAATAAAAATCTGAAAATTCAATAAAAGTTAATTAATACTCTAAAAATAAAATAAAAGACTCATAGATAAAATCAAGAAATAAACAACCTAAATGTTAATTATTCAAAAAAAATCTAAAATTTAAAAATGTGCTAATTAAAGATGGATAAAAACTACCAAAATCTAGCAAATCACAATAAAAACTCATAAAATCATGAATTAAATAAAAATCCGAAAATTCAATAAAAATATCATAAAAATTAATTAATACTCTAAAAAAATTCAAAATAAAATAAAAGACCTAAGATAAAATCAAGAAATAAACAACCTAAATCCTAATCAAATCTAAAATTTAAAAAGGTATTAATTAAAGATAAATAAAAACTATCAAAATCTAACAAATCACAATAAAAACTCATAAAATCCTGAATTAAATAAAAATCTGAAAATTCAATAAAAATTAATTATGGAGATATTAGGATCACTAACCACAATCGTTTCAGCAGCTTCACACATCTTATTGACCTTGTCCTTGAATGTAAGCACATTGTCATAGACAAAAGTAAATGAAGGAAAAGTGTGAAATTAATCATGCAAAAGTAGTGCAATAACAAAGAAGAATGTAAGTACACAGTAAGGTTTAAAAACATTGAAGAATATAATCTATCATAACATTTTCTCTCACCATCGTTTGAGGTCATAGAAGCCATCTGCACACTGTAAAATAGAGGCCATTGAAGAAAATCACCAGGAAAAAAGTTTTGAAGCAATAATTGTGTTGAGAAATAACCATACTGTCAAAAAAAGAGGAATACCCAGCATAAATTGATGCCGTTGAAGAAAAATATCAGGAAAAAAGCATGAAAATCGTAGAGAAGAGCAATATATAATGTTAGTTCAGTAACATGGGAGAACTACTAAATGAATGTATGATTAACTTCTTTGTTTCCACCGATATCTATAACAAAATCTAGATTTCAAGAAGCAATGTAAAGGTGCGTGGAGAATGAAAAGAGAGAAAAATTATAATGTGTAATTTGTAGCAAGTGCATTTGATGCATTAGGATAACCTCATCCAACCAAACCAAAAATATTTCTTATAGTATGCAAAGCAAGGGTAGTTGGCCTAAAAAGAAACCAAAATCAATAGAGGTGAATATTTCCTCTAATCTTCATATTTCGATATGCTTTCCTCAAGCTAAATGTGAATAAAAAAATCCATAAGGCTCCCTCTCCTTCCTCCTATCTCTTCTTTGGTTTTTAATTGTAGAACAAAACTCAACCAAGCCACTCAGGAAAAACAAAAAATTTACAACAAAATATAATAGAAAGTATGAAAAGAGAAGAAAACCTCACATGTTGTTTTCACACTTGAAGAATCTTTCATATAAGCTCACAGCTCCAATTACAATCTGCAACAAAAGTCCCATGGGTCACAACAAAGCATAAGAGATATTTAAGAAGAGATATTTAGCAAGCAAATGGGACTGAGAAAAATTACATGGTCTGGAGAGGTTCTTAGTGTTTGTGACAAATTGAATTTGTGCTAGTAAACATTACATGCATGTGTTTTAGCACAATAAGCATCCATGGTGAAGGAAAGTAGCAAGCTAATGGGACTGAGAAAAATTACATGGTTTGGAGAGGTTCTTAGTGTTTGTAACAAATTGAATTTGTGCTAGTAAACATTACAGGCATGTGTTTTAGCACATGAAGCATCAATAGTACATAAACAATAATGGAAAATACTTAAAATGAAAAGGACCTCTATTTTCCTCCGGCTCCTCCTTCGGTTTTTCCACTTTTGTAGGTCTTTCTCTCTCTTGTTTGGCAATGAGCAATCTAGGTAAATCAAGAAATAAACAACATAAATCCTAATCAAATCTAAAATTTAAAAAGGTAATAAATAAAGATAGATAAAAACTACAAAAATCTAGCAAATCACAATAAAACTCATAAAATCCTGAATTAATTAAAAATGTGAAAATTCAATAAAAAAAACCATAAAAATTAATTAATACTCTAAAAATAAATAATAAGATAAATTAAGATAAAATCATGAAATAAACAACCTAAATCATAATCAAATCTAAAATCTAAAAAGGTACTAAATAAATATAGATAAAAACTATCAAAATCTAGCAAATCACAATAAAAACTCATAAAATCCTAAATTAGTTAAAAATCCGAAAATTCAATAAAAATACCGTAAAAATTAATTAATACTCTAAAAATAAATTAAGATGAAATCAAGAAATAAACAACCTAAATCCTAATCAAATCTAAAATTTAAAAATGTATTTTTTTATGAGAATTAACCTGAAAATGACACGTGGAGTTTTTTTATGAGAATTAACGTGAGAATGACACGTCACTAAGAATTAATGTGAGAATGACACGTCACTAAATCAGTCTGAGGGAAGTTCTTCTTTTCTAATATATATTGATTGATTGATATTGATATTGATATTGATATTGATATTGATATTGATATTGATATTGATATTGGTATTGATATTGATATTGATATTGATATTGATATTGATATTGATATTGATATTGATATTGATATTGATTGATGCGGAGTGAAAATGCTAAAAACTTAAACAGTTTTTGAATTATTTATTTATTTCTGAAAACGTTCTTGAATTTTGAGATATTAGTTTTTTTTTTGGTGAAGGGAGAGATTAGTTGTTTAAAATTCATTGAAATGTTGTTTTATTTTTCAATTTTTGATTAAAATTATTAGATTCTTGATATTCTGTAAGAAGCTTTAAATTGTGATCATTGTGTTAGTAGGGTGGAAATAAGTCAGGCGGTCCAACAGGGGCTTGAGGCTTGGCTCGTTAGAGGCTTGTTTTGCCTTGGCTCGTTTATTAAAAAAGTTGAGTTTAGACTTTTTAAAAAAGCTTAATTTGACTAAAAAGACCAAGGCTAAGCTATCATAAAAGCATATTTGGCTTGATAGACCGGCTTGTTTATCTATTATTTTTATTAATATTATAAACAAATATAATATAATAATATACTAATTTTTTAAATAAAAAAAAACTGATGTATACTTTACTTTGTATAAAACATAAAACCCTAAGTCCCTAACTTAGATTGGAGGCCTTTCAGAATTTTAGGACAACACAGGAGGCACAGTAACAGCAGGCAAGCACACAGACCGCAACCAGCCACCACTGTGGCGCCGAAAGTCCGCCTGTTCTCCACAATCGTGAGCCACGACCACCACCGTTTTAGAGAATTGCAGAGGTTTCTATTTTTATTTCTCTCTAATTCAAGACTTTCTTCCAGATTATTATTTCTCTCTACAATGATACAGAAGTTTTTTATTTATTTGAAAATGAAATGAAATAATATATAAAAGACCTATTAGCCCGTCAGCCTATCGATCTTCTTTAGATGAAATTGTCTAACGTCTGTTAAATAGGCTTTTAAGTAGGTTTGTAGCTCAAACCAAACTTTATAATAAGCCAAGTCAGGCCTTGAAATTTGGCTTGTTGATAGGCCACAAGCCAAGCTTGGGCCATGAAAATACAATGCACGCCAGACTTGGGCCACGCAAAGTTTGGCTTTATTTCCACCCTACGTGTCAGTTTGTGATGGTGAAAATATAATGAAATAAAATTAGTGATGATAAAATTCCTTCACTATTTTCATCATAAATTTGTAAAGCATGTTTTCCAACAGACTCAGTGACGAAAGTATTTAGTGAAAGATAATTTCGTATCCAAATTCATGACTATACATAAAATGAAAATTTTAGTGACAAAATTAGTGATTTAGTGACCCAAATTTCCGTCACTAATTTTTTCAATAAATACTTAGAAAAGAAATCCATAACATTTTTATCAAATCTGTCACTAAATTCGTAACTGTTAGGTTTTAGCTTTAATCTGTCACTAAATTCGGTTCCATGACTTCGGACCTGGTGAGATGTGACCAAATGCACCACTTATAAGAAGTCACTCTCAATAGTGACTTGAGGGAAATCACAATCCAACAGCATTTGCACACCTGTTAGGATACCATATAGCTCAACCAGCAGCGGATTAGAGTGCCCAGATTATTGCAGAATCCCAACAACTAGTCCAGCAAAACAGTACCGTCGCACCTCTGGTGCGCTCGACCTAGCCCCTTGTTTCCTTCCACCACTAGCCCGCTTGTAACGCATCTCGTGTGAAGCTCGTGTGGTTACTTGCAATGGATTCGGGTCCAGAAATAAATTATGTGCCATCTCCTTATGATGCTCGTCGATAGTCACCGCATCCATGTATGCCCATGCGCGCTCGACACTAGGCATAAAGCGCCCTTGAAAATTGTCTCGTTTCTCAGCTTCCATAGTCCACAAAGCCCAGGTAGATGTTGCGAAGGTCCCAGCCACAAGCTCTCCATTCGACTTCCTCCAAGAACGAGTGTCAAGGGAAATGAAATTTGGGATCTCCTTTCCCTTGAGGAGCCAACGCCATAACTGAGAAGCATGATGGCAGTCCCGCAACACATGGAGCACAGACTCCGCTGCTACCCCGTACACCTGGAATTGGTCGGACGTGCATCAACCACAGCACACCCGCTCGACTTTTGTTAACAAACCCCTATTGATCGAGGAGCTTCCAAACAAAAAAGTTTAACACGAGGAGGAACATGCAACTTCCAGCACTTTCTAAACGCATCTTCATTTGGGTTCCTTTCTCCTTGATGGTGAAGTTGTTCATAAGCAGACTTCGTAGTGAACAAGCAAGACGCAGAGGCTTCCCAAACATGAGTATCAAGACTTTGCTCCATAAACGGACCAAGAGAGAGCATGATTTCAAGCACAATTGCCGGATCAAGGAAACTTTAGAAGCATGAGCCTTTCACTCAATTCACATGGCTCGAACGACTAAATTTTGTTACTAATTTACACTTTTTAGTAGTGATGGTTAACCATGTAAAGAACTGATTTCTATACTTTCTATACTTAACTTATTATTAAACATTTCGATCAATATATTCTAAACAAAATAAACATCAAACATATATATTAAACATGAACTCTTAGAATATTATTTTTCTAAAATAGAACACAAGCTTGAATTGCTTGCTTGCTAAAAAAACTGATTTAAATTGATTTATTTATAGGGTGCTCTAACACCCAAATAATTGTATGAGTTGTTCATTTCGGAGAATCGCTCATTTTTCCTAATAAAGTGACTTTAATAATTTATGCACTCGACATGCAACTTGTAGTGAATAATTGAGGTACTTGTAAGGCTAGTGGAAAATAATTTACCCACCTTTGGTGCTGACAATTTCCTACTTAAAGTCACTTTTGTGAGTTTGTAATACTTTTTCTACCTTGTCAATTCCATACTCTTCATTTTTTCTACCAGAATTGATTGACTTTGTCATTGCTTCTGCTACATATTTGGTGTCAATTTTATGCATGTCCACACTTCCTTCTTCCACTACGTCTCTAAGAAAATCGTAGTGAAGTCACGTATTTTGTTAAGGAATGAAATGTTGGATTTCTTGCAATGTGCAAGGTTCTCTAATTGTTACAATATAAAATAATCTTCAGTTGCATGTGCTTGAGCTCTTCCAATAACCTAAGAATCCAAATAACATCCTTGCATTCTTGGGTAGTTTCCATGTACTCGCCTTTTGTAGTTGGTAAAACAACAACAGTCTGCAATTTGGATAATCATCTTAACGTTCCTCCTGCAAATATGAACACATAGCTATAGTAGTAGTTTTTTTTTATCAGTATCACTTACAAAATATAAATCAACATAGCCTCCTATAGGGCATATACTCCAAAACATAATGCAACAATAATGGTTCATTTAATGTATCTAAAATTTCCTCTTAACAACATTCCACTGCTCTTTACCTGGATTTGCAATAAACCGACTGACCACCCCAACGCTTGAGAAATATTTGATCTAGTGTAGATCATAGAGTTCATAAGGCTTCCCATCGTTGATGCATCTGGTAGTTGATGCATTTCCATTCTGTTTGCTTCATTTTTAAGACACATACTCGAGAATAATTTACAATTAATTACAATCTTGCCTGTTGAAGCTCCACAGGATTTTCTAATGATAATTCTTATGAGAAATCCAAATCCTCATGTATTTCTTGTCTCAGTGAATTTATATCCACAATTTTTTTTGCAGGTCCCAAATCCTTCATATCAAACTGTAAGGCCCTGAACTCATTTTGTATTGTTCAAGTGAAAAATTGAATAAAAAGGGGAGTTTTGACAAAGTTTGAGTTTTGACAGATTTTAGCTGTCACTTTGTGTGAATTTTTAGAGGGTCTTAACGACCTCATTTGGGAAACCTTCCTTCATGAGAGTTGTATCCATTTAAGTTAAGAAAATGATCAAAGTGGAATCAGGTCATTCCGACCTCTATAGGTCGAGATATTCGAATTTTACCGAGCAAGGGTCTGGCTGTGCAGACTTTGCGAATTTGCTAAATCTTGGAGAAGATTTGATTTGGTTTTAAGTGAGGGACTTATCCTTTTAAATTAAAAATCATAATCAGTTTTTATCTTTAAATAAAAACTGAATATTTAAAGTTTGTTTTTAAGATAAGTGATTAAAACAAAAAAAAAATAGAAAACCCTAGTGGGCTTTGTGGTGGCCGGGGGTTGCTTAGGGGAATAAGGGGGGAACTTGTTTTCTTCTCTCACAACAGAACTAGAAAACCCTGCACACTCTCTTACGTAAAACACAGAAGAGAAAAGAGAGAGGAACCGAGTGAGAGACGGAGGAAGCCGCCACCCTTGCCCCATCACCGCCGGCCGTGGACGCGCGAGAGAGAAGGATAGACCGCGCGAGAGAGAGAGCTCGAGTAGGAGAGGAGAAAGAGACTTGGACAACAGCTCTTGATCATCTTTTCATCTCTTTTCTTTACCCAACTAGTAAGGTAAGGGCTGGTTTAGGAAAAGGGTAGAAGCTTAGGTTTTTGCCATGATTACTTGCTGGTTTTTGTGTGATGCATGAGAATATGTGACCATGTGTGATAATATGCTTAAGTGATTGTTGATTAGCATGATGACATGTTAAACGTGAAATTCTATTCTCTATGAGACTTGTATGATATGATTCTTGCATGATGCTTATGAGATCGTGATTCTTGTTGCTTAACTTAGTGGCATGAGATTAGGATGTGATTAATCGCCTGCAAGTAGTGTGATGTGATTTATGGGAAATAGTTCTAAGAGTAGGCTTTGGACCATGAGAACGATGGTGTCGTTAGAGACAAACGGTTACTTGCACGCGAGGGTGAATTGGTGGATTGACTGTGTTGGTCTCCACGTGATAACCATGATTGAGTCATGGGATAGGGATTGACTGTGTTGGTCTCCCTAAGATTTGTGGATTGACTGTGTTGGTCTCCACGTGACTTGGGTCGACTGTGTTGGTCTCATTGTGATGTGCATCTGCGGATGTTCGAGATTAGCCAAGGTGTTTTGGTGGGTTGTGTGAAGTGAGGATCTGTTAGCCTAACCGACTAACTATTGATGAAATCTCATAAGAGACATTAAATTTTAGAAGTGTTGATTATTGATTATTATTTGTTTTGCTGTCGACCTGACCCTTCTTGTTTGTTATGTGTCTTATTTGGGGGGGGGTAGATGGTGACCACCAAGACAGTGGAAGCTATCGTGATCTGGGAGATGGTTTTGAGTGAGCCTGAGGAAGACCGGCTCTGGGTGACCGACGCGTCCGGAGTCCGGAGAGTCTACGTCGGCGATGCAGAGCTCGTAGGAAGGGACATACATGGAAGAGTCGTGGAGAGACAGACCATCGGGGATGGGGCAGTCATGTTGCCTCACCCTCCCGCTAGGTTTGTCTGACCAAAGAGGAGAAGTCGCTCGAATCTTGGGAGGACGAGGAGGATCCTTCAGAAGAGTCTACAGCCGAATCACCTTTGGTGGAGGAGAATAATGCAGTGGAGTCTTCCCCACCGGAGATGAAGCACGTTAGCCCTGTTGATGAGTATGGAGACATGCCCGCATTGGAGCTTGTTCCGGATGCCACTGAAGAACGACTGCCTAGGAAGAAGCAATGTGGATGGCTTTCAGGATCTGAGGGTGAACCAACTTATCCAATGAAGAGTCGAGTTGCCAAGGACTCGGAGGTCATATACATTTCTAGTGACGACGAGGATTAGAGTCGAGACTGCTCTATGTTGGGGTTTTTCTATGAGAGTTGTATCGAATTTTAATTTACTTTATCTGTTGGATTATTATTTATTTTTGTTTTGAGATCACTTATGTACTTGGTTTAAGGTTTTGCCATCGGATTCGGGTTTTGTACCCTTGGATTTATTCCTCGATTCTATTTAAAATGCTATTTTATTCAGAAATGCATGGTTTAGTTATTCCGCAAATTTATCCGTAAAGTTTCAAGGGTTTCACAATAAATGAGCTTTTGTCATTAATTCAAGATTAATAATTGAACGACGAAAATTCTTTACGAAAATGGTGACGTTTGGGTTACTGTGTGACACTCGAGAAATCGGGGCGTTACACAAACCACCTAGCCAATTATGCCTTCAATTCTTGGACTCGATCTTTAATGGGGCCTATCATAAAGATGACATCTACATACAAAAACAGAACAATGAAATCATTTTCATCAAAACATTTTGTAGTACTTGTCATGCTTTGAATTATGTCCATTGTATCCAAGGCTGAAAAGAATGAATCAAATCTCTTGTACTAACATCTCGACGCCTACTTTGATTTGTACAAAAATTTGGTCAACCTCCAAACTAATTTTTCTTTTCCTTGTTTTTCAAAGCTTTCTGGATGGAGCATATATATTTCTTCTTCAAGTTTCCATGAAGAAAAGAATTCTTTACATCTAGTTGTTCAAGATGTAGGTCAAACCCAACACAAATAGTCAAGACTTCTCTGATAGTGGTAGATCTTACTACTGGAGAAAATATCTCATTGAAATCAATATCTTCGTTGTGAGAATATCCTTTGATGACCAGTTTGGCACGATATCGTTCCACCTGATCGTTGCCATGTTGTTTAATCTTCAACACTCATTTGTTTCCAATGGATTTCCGACCTTTAAGAAGTTCAAGAAGTTCCAAATTGTGATTTCTTTGGAAGGATTTAATTTTGTCCTACATTTCGGTCATCCACAGAGAAGAATATGAACCATTCAATGACTCATGAAAGCTTGGAGGTTCTACATCTTTTGGTAACAGACAATATGCATCATGACTTACCATGGTAGAGTTTGAGTGTTGTAATTTTTTTCTTATATGACTTGTTATTCAATTAGGTTCTACATAACTGATCTCATTTAGTTCTTGTTCTTCGTGTTCTCACTTTGCTTCAAGTTAATAATTTTCTCCTAAATTTTTCTCTTTTGTAGTTTCTTCGTCTTTCTAATCCATTTGTATTTCATTTTCTACAAAAGTTATATCTCTACTGACAATAAATTAACGAGCAGTGGGATACCACAAGCGATGCTCCTTCACATTGTCAGCATAACCCAAAAAAATGTATTTCCTAAATTTTGGTTCATCTTTGTTCATTATTGGGAATTGTACACCACATACATAAAACATTGAATAATCACATGATTTTCTCTTCCACATATCCAACGGTGTCTCTAGAAAATCGCAATTTATGGAGATCAGTTTATCACGTAATAGGTTGTTTTAACAACTTTTTCCTTGAAAGACGTGGCTAATCTTGTTGTTCTTAGCATACTTTTGCTTTCTCTAGGAGACATCTATTAATTTTCTTTGCTACACCATTCTACTGGGGTGTATAAGAAACTATAAATGGCCTCTTACTACCTTCTTTTAGAATACTAACAAACCACCATCTAATTTTACCTCTGCTACTGTCCTCAAACATTTAATTTTTTTCTCAATTGTAAGTTCCACTTTTGTTTTTACTCCTTGAAAATGAATCTATATCTTACTTGTTCTTGATTAGGTACACTCACAATTTCCTCGAGTATCAAAAATGAATGATAGAAAGTATTTATCTTCTCTTATGTACATTTCGGTGACTCCCACACATCAGAATGAATCAATTCCAATATGTGTTTGTTTCCAGTAGTTTCCCTAGGAAACTTAACTGTGCTTCTTACTTATTAAACAATGCTCAATTCCAATATTTCAAGTCTATTTCCGACATTTGGCCTAGTATGCAATGTCACATCATCATTTTTTCTTCTTGGCTTCCGGTTCCATCTGACACATTAGCTTCTTGCAACGTATCTCCCTAAAGCATGTATATATATTTACAACGCTCTTCTCTGCTTCCATCACTACAAGCGCAATATAGCTTCTCTTGCATCTGAGGTTATCTAGTTTTCCAATAGACAATGAATTCTTTGTTAATCCTTACACATGTTGTTTCCCTTGAACTATAGAGATAGTACCATAGTACCATTCTGGAACTTTCCAAAGCATGATGATTTCCTATTAACATATATCCTTCCAATATAGGCTCATAAGTGCAAAATCAGTCTAGTCGCGGAGTCATGTGCTATGTTGCTCCTGAATCTACTATCAAACCATCAATAAGTTTATTTTCTCCTTTGGTACCTATTTTTGCTCTGGTGTACATGATTTCTCCATCATTAGAGGTACTAGAAACACATCCTTGAGATATACTTGCTTTAGGGGACTTCTCACCATTGTTCTTGTTGAACCAAAAATATTTCTTTAAGTGCATTTTCTTGTCATGAGTGTAGCATTTGAAACTTATCTTTCTTTTAGATTTTGATCAACTATGATTTTGACTCCCACTATGGCCACCCTTCGTTCATCAACCTCTCATCAATGCTAAAGCCTGTGTTTGATTGAAATTTTCTAGTTGTTCTTCTTTCATTCGGGATTCTTCATAAAGAATAACTTCGGAAAAAACATTAAAGATAAAGAGGTCAACAATATTATTGTTTACAATATTGATGAAGAGTTGATAATATGAATGTGGTAAACTTCAAATTAGAACCTTTGCACGTTCATTTTTTTTACTATTATGAAATCTAATATCGTCAGGTTATAAAATAGCATGTTCAAGTTGTTGATGTGATCCAGCACCAAAATGGACTCGCTTATCCGAAGATTGTAAAATTCACTCTTTAGAAAATGGTGTTGTGAAGTAACTTGATCTCGTATAATTGGATAAGAGTATATCATATCTCCATTGCGCTCATCTTTTCTGCAATGGTTGATGAACCTTCCATTGCTAGTGCAAGTTGGAAACAACATTGTCATCCATCTCATTCCACTTTTCATCAGTTATATTCATCATCTAATATATATTAAGAATTATCCTTACTCAAGATTACCTTTTCTCGATTTCAATTTTTGTTGTGATATTTTTTTTCACTACACCGGTTTACATAACTTCACCATGAATAGCAAAACATATGTGAGCAATATTATATATTTTTACCACACACTAGAATAAACCTAGCATATATTAACAATCACTGTAGACGTACACAAGCACACGTGTGACTAGTAAATGTACATCGCAGAGGAAAAAATGATCGAGGCTAACAACTATGATACTATTATTGGGCACCAAAACATCAAGATAATGTCATACAACTAAAAATAAGAGACAAGAGAGTAGGAATTAATGTACAATATTTTACATGAAAACCTCTCAACATATAAGGGAAAAATCACGAGCACCGTTATATAGGAAATAGTTTTCACTAAGTGGATGAAATTACAACACATCTCGCGAAATGCAATGAAAGATTACAATCTCTATTGAAATTGGAAAACACCAACTAGGAGAACTCACAGAAGAAAGACTACTTTCTTTTCACTTAGAATTTATTTTCTTTAAAATGAACTAAAGATTGAATTGATTGATGCAAAAACTTATTCAAGATACTCTATTAATAGGAAGAGCTCTAATACCTAAATAATTGCACCTGTTGTTCACTTCAATGAGTCACCCATTTGTTACAAAAAAGTTACTTTCAATAATTAATGCAGGTGACATCTTGCCCATGAATAATTGAGGTACTTGCACAATTAGGGGGAATAATTTATCCAATTTCCGTGTCGACTAGTTTAACTATATATAATTATTGACTTATAAAATGACAAGAAAGGTGTTAGATGTTTATTTTTATTTTTATCATGTTTTCTAGGTTTGGTACGTACATTCTTGTTTAAGTAGACATTTTCTTGTTTCCTAGATTATGCCATGATCAAATTAATTAGGTATCACGATCAATTTTTTCCCTTTTCATAATTGTGTTTTCAGGTTGATCTACATAAATAAAATCAATAAACAAAGAGTAAATATTTGAAGTATTAAAACATAGATGGAAAATATGAGATCAACTCGTTGCACTTTCCTAATAACCAATCAACAACTTGAAAAATTGGAGTCACTAACAAAGTCATTGTAAATAACTATCAACTTTAGAGAGGAATAAACTTGGTTTATTTTTTTAAATTCATACACACATTAAGAATAGGAAGTTATTAGCCTAAGTTTTGCTGAAAAATATTGATATGGAAGGAAATAATTCTAAAAATAGTAAACTATATAGTACTTATTATGTTTAGAACTGAGTATCACCTAAAATCTTTGAAACAACCTTCTATATCAAATATATTTCTACTTTTTTGAAATAGGATTGAACTTAGTTGACTCACGCTATACCTTTCAAATTTGAGATTCATTCTTCAGTTGAATCTTAATTGAATAAATGGATGAAGCTGATCTTGATTTGTTGGAGTGGTGTGGATGTAATATGTAGAAACTTTAAGTATATATATAATTTATATGTTATTTCTACTACAATAAATGTGGCTTACCATTTTTTTTATTTACAACTCTCTCAATATTAGTTGGTTCACTCATTAGGTGCAATCATTATTTTCTCTCTCAATATTTTTGTATTTAAATAGAATGTATTCTAGTGTCTTTGTTTAAAGTAAGAGCCTTTCAAACTTTTCATAATAAGTTAACGACAATTTTTGGATGGCTATAATGAATATTTCTTAAATTATGGTTAATTAGTTTAATTTGTTTATTTAAGTAATTTAACATTTTTACTTTATTATGATTCTTATATGTATTCTTTAATTTTGTTTTTCATTAGATTTTGATCATTTTGTTATTGATCTTATAGAGTCAACATAATCAAGTGAAAAAAGATCAAGCGAAAATGCCATATGTGGATGTGTATATAGTTCCATCTGCTTCACAAGTAAGCACACAACAACAAATTTTAAAAGGAACTTCCAACTTTACTCGCACACTAAATGAGTTTAAGCAAATGCTCCAGCCCATTTTATTTTCAAATCAAGAAGTCTCAAATGCTATTGTTTTAACATACTTTTATTTTTAAGTCTCTCATTAGTCACCCAAAAAGACAACATTTACTAATGTTAGCCAAACTTATTAATAACAAACACATAAAATTTGTTTTTTCTATTTGTTATATCCAAACTGAAGTGTTGAAATGCTTGATGCTATCATGGCTTCTCATCATATTGACTTAGGAAATCAGTCATGACAGCCAAACTATCCTCACAAGCATAAGAGTTGCATTTAAATTACATGATGTATGATACATAATGAGTATCCTATTACAACACGCATATCATTCATTTCGACCGATGAAACATTATCTTCAAAATGGTGTACCATGCAGCCAACTGAAGTTGAAGTTGTGGTGTTCAACCATCATGTAG
This sequence comes from Lotus japonicus, assembly GCF_012489685.1. Taxonomy (NCBI): domain Eukaryota; kingdom Viridiplantae; phylum Streptophyta; class Magnoliopsida; order Fabales; family Fabaceae; genus Lotus; species Lotus japonicus. Next base: position 9,629,650 of record NC_080046.1, read on the forward strand.
AAGTGCACATTACCAAGGTTCATGAAGAAGATGAACCAATTGAAAGTGTTGGCAATTACAAACTATGAATTGCATCTTGAGAGTTAGAGAATTTTAAATTTCGTGATAATATAGTCAGCCAAAGACTGCTCAAATTAGAGCCAATTTCAACTCTTTACCCAACCAAGACTAATGTGCAGCTAGATGATTTAAGAAAGTATTCATTTTAACTGTACAATGCGATTAACGTATCAAAGATCTCAACTTTCAGAATTTCAAAATTCATGCGAGCGTTTATTAATATGTAGATAACTAGATTATAGATTCGTGCATTGTGCAAGCGTATATTAATATATAATTTTAGTTAAACAATATTTATTTTTAAATATGAAATGCAACAAAATAAAGCAGTTTGTTAATTCTTTTTTTAAAAACCTAAATATATTAATAGTTTATAGTATTTACAAATAATTACAAGACTATATAAAAATAGATCTAAAAATAAGTGAGGCAACTAACATATTCACCCACACTGAATGGATGTTAATTAATTCATAGACCTAATTTATAAATTGAAAATTTAGAAATAAAAATATAAATTTGTTACTTCATATTCATAATCATATTAAATATATCAATAAAAGTATGCATTCATAAAATGTTGTGAATTTTTGTATATGTGTGCAATGCACACATATATAGATTGTTAACATGTATTTTATGCTTCTTATATAAACATGCATTATAAGCATAGTTATATAAACATGAATTATATGCTTGTTGAATGAAAAAAAAAATTAGACTCTATATAAATAATCTAGAAGTGTCTAGAGAGAAAATTTTGAATTCGTATTTATAATATGATAAATGTATGTAAAAAAACATATTCTTAATATATTTTATCTAATAATTATTAATAATGATTATAATTTTAATTAAATAACTTAAAAAAATTATTTTGTATTCAGCAGTTATTATTATTATATTAGTCTATAAAAAGGCTATAAATTCGAAAATTACCTTTAAGGTTTTTTCTTTGAATGATATTAATAAATTATATGAGTATTTTTTTATCAAAATTTATTTATAGAAAATGATGATTATCAAGTTATTTTAAGATTTAATAATATGATCTCAAATGATCACACTTGTTCTATTAAAAAAATTCATAACATAAGATCAAAAACTGAAATGTCATATTTGTAACTTGCAGTTTAACTTATATATTATAATAGATTAAAATGGCTTCAAATGTGTACGAATATATATTAAAGATAGGTTAGATGAAAGATTAAACTATATTCATTGATCATGCATATCTTGAATATTTTTCTTATTTAAGAGTCATGTCTTGGATCTTGATGAAGTTGAAAATGCTATTTGAAAATAGTCATTTAGAAGTTGAAAAAAAGTGATAGAATTGTTTAAAATTTATCATGCATCATGAAATGAGAGTGAATGTTTTTTATGGGGCAACTCCACAGCCGAGCTTCAGATTTTATATATTACTAAATTATGACATACACAATGTGCGAGCATAAAATTACTTTATACTATTTATGAGTGATTAGTCTTATAATATTAAGCTTACTAATGATAATACTCTTCTAATAATTTTCAATTTTCATAATCATTAAATAATCTACAATTTGTATTTTTAAGAAGAAATTAAATTTATTTTTTAAAAAATTATATTTACATTTTTATTGTATTTAATTATAATGAAAGTTGCATTTAGAATAGTTGAAGATGAAAGATCTCTAATCTCTATAAGCTAAACATGTGATGAGTTGAAGTATAGGACATGTAACAAAGTACAATTTCGTGCTTTAGATTTTATATATTACGATAGATGATAGATAGTAAGAGTTAGGTTAGAGTTCAAGATATATGAGGTGGAAAAAATTGAGACGGTGTGATATATTAGAATGTTATACCTTAAAGGAAGGAAAATTTTGAAGAGACAACTAAACAATTATGAATTCACTGCACTTTAAATCCGATTTTAGATTGACCAACCAGTTGGAGTTCAATCTACAAGATTCTTGAGATTGTCATATCACACAAAAATGTATTTAGCCAGTTAAGACAACGTGAGTCTCAAAACACTTATTTCCCAACTAATTCACAATGGTGGTTTGAAAATAATGTTTTTGGGTGCATGAAGTTGTTCAATATATATGTTTGCTAAGATGATTTCTAAATATTTAACTATAAGTATATATCCTAATATTTGTAAGATCAAGTTTGTAATATCTCAGTAGGTTAACTCCCCTAATGAGATGATTCTTAAAATGACCGAGCTTTTTGGTAAATTGTAAAATTATTGGATTGTGATTCATGATATAACATGATTTTGGATTCTAAACACAAAATGAAGCTACTGTATTTTATTAAATCTTAATATCTCAAGTTGTTTTTATTATAACATACTATAAGACTTAATATTTTGTAGTGTGATCTACTTTGAAGGTTTCTAGGTTTATCTTCTAAGTGGAAGCATATGCTAATAAGAAGATTAATATTGAAAGTCAAATCCACTAAGGTGAGAATATCACATCATATTATTAAGTTTAAATATATATGTTGATCAAGTTAGATGGTGAACCTCCAGATGTGTTGAAGCAAAACAAATTTTCAAAGTTCAAAAGATGTTAATATTCAGTGGGTGTGGGTCACTCATCTAACAAAGCACTCCGAATTTATTAGGCTTAAATAAGTTTTTGGTCTCTGAATTTTTAAAGGGAATCAAATTGGGTCCATGAAATTTTTTTGCATCAAATATTATCCTTGACATATTTTTTTAATCAAATTAAGTCATTTCGCTAAATTTTGATCAGTCAATGGTCCAATGAAGAACCTAGTCAGTTGAGGATATTCATGTGGATTTTTTTGTATCATTTTTTGTCCTTGTAATTTACTTTTAATCACATTTTGTTATTCCTATTCATCTTCATCTTCTTTCTTTTCCTCCTCCTTCTTCTTCTTCCTCCATTACTCAAACCTAACAACCCATAAGTTCACTCATTTCCACTTCGTAAGCTTCTTCTTTACTTAAAACACTAAAATTACTAACTCTAAATAATCATTAATTAAAAAAAATGAAAATTACCAAATAATCATGCATTTCCAAAGATTAAAAGTTTTTTTTTTTTGAAACTAAAGATTAAAAGTTATTTCTTCTTTCATTTGAATAATACATTTCTAGATCTATTTCACCAAAAAAAATAAGACAAAATTCATAACTTTAAAAACCTCAAGAAAAAATATAGGAATCCAGCCCATGAATGGAACTGACAGAGTAATGTACTGATTGAATAATGCATCTTCATCGTCGACAACCTCTTTCCCAAGCAAAAGGAAACTTTACAGACTACTTTCCATGAATGTCAAAAGAGAGACGTTGTTATGCTGAATTGCTCTACGTTTCATTTCGCCTAAAAGGAGACAAGACTCGTGCATTAAATGTCAAAGAACATGCATTAAATGCTACTCTCTATCGTTATTATTTTGAGAATGAAATACTTCAACCGACTACTTGAAACTCTCTATGAATTTAAAGAAGATTGAATATTGTATAACACAATTTTTTTGTTGTTAAATTTCATTTATTGAACATTCTGTTTAGAATTCAAAGATATCATCTATCATTCATTACAAGTGTTTTCCTAAGAATTTACTTTGTCAATCATTTATTTGGAAAATTTTAAGACTACTCAAAGCTAAGCTTCAAAAATATTTTCATTTATTGAGTTGCAAGTTTGTATCTACACCAACTTCCTGGTTAAAAGAGCGCCTAAAGAGGCTATTGAAATACTACTCTATTAGAATGAAGAGGCAGAGTCAATACTTATAACTTTGCAGAAGTTTATGAAATATTTGATGTACTAAGGATTTGGGATGTAATCCATGTGGTATAGCGTGAACCTATGTAAACATCTTGTCTGCTCTTCTCTCCCTTATGTTGTTATATTTGATTTTTGATTAAGTTAAGTAAAGATTATACGAGTTTCTTTCCATTGTTAGATGGAAGTAATGTTTCTTATTATATGACTTTAAGGTCTACATGATGAGGGTAAAACTAGAATTTCATGTGTTAAAACTTAGTTGAATTACTACTTGGAGAAGGATGTTTTACTAAGAATTATAGATTAATTTAGACACTTTAATGTGATGGGAAACGAATGGAGTCAAGTACCCAACACTATAAGAAATTTCAAAGGATGTGTTAGCTATTCATATCTTTATCGTAGCTTCTAAATCATCATTCAATACTAGTGGTAAAATACTAAGTCCCCATTGTAATCGACTTCATTGGAATATTTTAGAGGTATTGATGTGTGCCAAGGATTGGTCATGGTGTACTAAGAGTTCTTGTAATTTTAAATTGAGTATTCTGGTAACTTATATAATGTATAATAATCTTTGTATGGTGATGAAGATATTTTCTACTTTAATTGCTTTAAATATTTTTTTACCTTTTGTGTTTATATTTAATTTTTTGTTTCACTTATTAACACTGATGAATTGTTGATTTGTGGTACTATTTACCATTTTAAAGATTAATAGATGTTGCATTAGTGCATTAAAAGCACTCCAAATGATGTCAAACATATGGTAAGTAATGTGGTTGGGTTTGATTAATAAAACTACTTATTTCAATATTGCTTTAAATAATTATCAATAAGCTTATAATGGATATAACATGTGTTTATATTTGGTTTTGTAGTTGCAAAATACAAGTTTTATGGCAAGGTGTGTTGATTTACTTTCCTTTTATAAGGTTGTTGTTGAAGAGTCTATGATTGTAGAGTTTTGGAGTGTTTATTCCCATTATTGGTTCTATCATGGGTTATTTTCTAGTTGGTTGTGCTTGGCTTATGCTGCTATTTTACTTATAGCTTAAGACTTTTATCACTATTCAACTCTACATATTTTGATAGTTAACTGTGACAAAAGATGTTGGAAGATTAGTAGAAAGATGTAATATCTCAACCTTCTTCATTTTCTCGACAATTTTTAAATTATAATTGTCTTTTTTCTCATTCTAGCAAAAGGTGATATACAACATTGATAATGAGGCCAATGTATAGGAAACAAATTCTGCAAACATAACAATGGGGCAAAGGTGGAATCGGGGCAAGGAAACCCTAACCCCGATAGGGGCGGGAAATGTATCTTTTTTCAACCTCAGCGGGGATTATCCTTTTCTCATGTAGTCAATTAAATTTAGTTTTTATAGATTTATTCTAATGAAAAACTAAATAAGTTGTGTTTATACTAAAATTGTAAATTGGTTCAAGTGAAAAGAAGACCCATGCCAAGAGGGGGAATACTACAGAAGCCATTTCAGGGTTATACCTTAAAGAGAACCAAGGAAGAAATTCACACTATATTCTAGAAGGAATTCAAGGAGAAGAGTGGAAGGTACTACTCTTTTGTCGAGATGACGGGCTGGTTCGAATCCACACTTTGACAATTTTTTATTCAAGGATCAAAAGGTTCTTTCCCAAATATGAAGGTTACATTAAGATGAAAAGCTAAGTTATCTGCGTACAGGGGAATTCTAAAAAGTATCCAGTTTGAGATGAGGCACATTCAAAGCATGATGCCACATTTCAGAAGAACTCACTCATGTTCAAGTAGTTACACACGATGGAGATCACGAACCAACATTCTTAGCGGTTATAGAATTCGAAGGCATGAGGAGCTAGACCGAGACAACACTAAAGAAATCGTAACCCTATGCCTAGATTTGAAGCTTCAGGTTAGGCTAAATGAAGATATTAGATTATGCAGTGTCACTTAATTTTATTTATGTCTGTAGGACTATATTGATAGTTACTCTGTAAAATCTATAATTAGGACCTTGTTACTCTGGAAAAGGGTTTTACATCTTAGTTACTAACACCCTAGAAAACCTACATTTACAATTAACGATACACAGCCACAAAGAGTTCATGTAAACAAAATCTTCTTCCACCCATTTTCTAGATTTTTTTTTTAATCGAATCAACTTTGTTTATGTTGTTTTTTGAGTTCTTTTTATTGCTTCTTCATTTCTTGTTTTCTTCAACTTTGTTCCTGCTACGAACAGTGTCTGATATGGTAGTACCTACTACCTAGAGAGTGGTGTGATTTCACTAGAGAGAGAGAGAGTTAGAGAGAGAGAGAGAGAGAGAGTCACTGAATTTCATGACTTTATTTATCAAATGAGCCAAAAGTCCCTTACAATTGGTAACCGTCACCTATTTATAGGTGTGAGTGTTGGGCCTGCGCGCTAACCAACCCCTAAGGGGCCAGTTGGGCCGCACGAACAAGGCCCGGACATTAGCTAAGTAGCCCGCAGACGGGCGGGCAACCCCTGGGCGTTGCCCCTATGGGGGCTCGCCCAGTCCAAACTTGAACACTTCTCAAGGTGTTGAATTTTCAACATTTACACTTAGATCGTTCAACGAAATATAGAACCTCTAAATTGTAACCAGATAACTTAGTTTCTTTTTCTTTTTCAAATCTCACTACTATAACAAGTTTTTAAATCGTTCTAAACACATAATTTGTAAACCACTAAACTTAAGAACCCATATTAGAATATTTTAGACACATTTGTTTGCATGTGTAATTTTCATGTATAAACAAGTTGTTAATTCATTTTATGATTTGAAGCATTTGGTGTCCAAAAATTAAGAGGCTGATTGTTTTGAGATATGCTGATTAAATATATTCAGGGGCAAAACTCTGAAAATTTGTACTTCTTATGTATGGTGAATGCAAAACATTGTCTTAGCGATATCAAGTTCCTTGCAACTAAGCCCAACAAGTTTGGTGGTAGAACCTTTCTTCAGCCTCTCCTATTGGAATAGAGTACTACAAGACCAAACAATAAAAATACAGACTTGTAACCAATTAGGCTCACCTTGAAGCACAAGCTCAATCAACCCACAAAAAATTAATTACAAGCTCAACTCACTAAAGTTGAAATCATGATAGACAATCACAAAAGCCAATGAACATTATTTCTTTCCACGTGATTTTAGTTTATGGTAACTTTTTACTATGTATCCGAATATTCAGATAAACTTATATAAGAATAAAGTCATGTCCCAATGATTTTATTTTTTGTTGAACAGAAAAATAGGTGTAAGTGAATATCAACTAGAGCTTGAAAAGCCTTAAGACATCTTTAACTAAAGGGTCATTATAATTCATTCACATTTCTCTTTTTCTTCCATTTTATTTTCATTTTCATTCTCTTTCTTCTCTATTATTTTCCTATCATATTATCTATCATATCTTTCATTTCTTTCTCATATATTTCTTTTTCTATCTAGTTTAACTGTTTACGAGTGTGAACTAACACTTGGAGTAAATAATCCTATGATTGAATGCTTATATACGGGACCTTGCAACAAATATCCAAAACTAAATCACCTAAATGTTGGGTATTTACCCCACACCCAAAATAATAAGAGTGGAAGAAGGACATAAATAATGCATGTGATATAATTAAGATAGGATAAGACGTGATATGAAAAGAAAACAAAAGTAGGAAAAAAAAACTAGGTGCATAAAAGGTTGGATAATAAAAAATGGAGATTGATACATATTTATTTTACAAAACAAGGGTTTTGAAATATTTACATCATACTTTCTCTTCCATTTCATTTTCACCCGTTTTCACTCTCTTTTTTATAACATCGCTTCTAATTTCTCTTACTTTTGTTCCTATTTTTTTGGGGTGTGAGTGAAATTGATATGGAAGGATTATTAGTATAAAATAATATATTATACAAATTTCTTTTTTAAAAACTAAAAAAAGAAAACACTAAGGTAACAGCAAAGGCAATAATAAATCCCGTTGTTGAGCACTCAAAGACACTAAAATTGAATCCAAGGCACTTTGAGGAATGTGCCGTGCAAGCTCTGTTAGCAAATCATTCATCTGGTTGATTGTTTTAGGTGTAGCTAAGTTGCCACCCTCCTCAATGACCTGTAAATTGACACCTTATTTTAGTTAAAAAGAGGTGAATGAGAAAATAGGTATAAAGAAAAGTGAGATAAAGTATGAAATGTAATTTGTGATATGTGATATGACAAGAAAGATGAGAAATATAGTAGAAACAATATTAGGTGAAAATGAAATGATTTTTTTTTTAAGTATGAATGAATCATAACTAGTAAAAAAATGTATTCCATAAAAAAAAACATATAAAGTGATCAATAAATATTCAATAAAATTAAAGAACAAATTTCGTATATGAAATCAGCATGGTGTAGAGTGTAGAACAAACAAAAATAATTCAAATTTCTTTGGTAATCTTAATAAAATTCAGCTTTCCATGGTATTTTAAGCATCTACAAATTGACCTAAAAAATCAGAGAAAGATATAAGCAAATAGGATATGCATGTGGATGATAACTCACCTGAATAAATACCGTAATAATCTTTTCGAGGTTCTGGTTAGCAGGTCCGAAAAGATCCTTATCAAATCTGTAAACAATTGAAGCATTCCATTAATGAAACCTTAAGTCTTGCTGTATTGAAAAACTAATAATTTTCAGAAAATTTCATTTGAACAATTTCTTACCTTGAAACCATCAAACTGAGCTGTTCATGCATCAATTTGGCTTCAATCAAATCATTTTTAAGAGGCAAGAAACTTAGCCAAGCAGGAACAAGCTGCAAGTATATGAGGATAAAATAATGTAACTTTCATTTTCATCATTTTGTAACAGTCATCTCTAATGAACAAATACTATGAGTGAAATCTGTCTGTTAAAACATGATCAGAAAATTGCAAAGTTCACTTCTATGTAGATGAAGCCTGAACATGATCTTTTTCACAGAAAGATTTGAACAAACTGCAAACAGATCATTAACCTCTAACACTTAGATCAGATAACAATGGACATTAGAAGGAAAGTGTTACCTGGGATCCATCAATGCATTCTCGATGGAATTCACAAATTCTTCCAATAGCTGAAACTGCAATATCTTGCGCTTTCGAATTCTCTGAAACTGGTCGATTTGGATCTTTTATTAGCATGATGAGTTCTGATATTAACCCTGAGAAGGACAGAAAACCGATCTTAGTTGTGAAATTACTACTAATAACACAGTAAGAGAATTGTGGAACAAACAATCAACATACTATGGATGTAAGGCTTCAATTTCGGTGTTCCAAGCTCAGCATAAATTCTAATTCCCCTTGCTCCCTCCTGAAAAAAGGGAAACAAAATTAGTAATTAGTTGCATACAGAACAACTATATCAAGTAACCAATATGCTAGCACAAGGTAGAAATTAAACCTCTTTGATTTCAGCATTTTTGTCAGTGCATGCATCCACTAAGATTTTAAGGTAATCTCCAAAGTAACTACAAAGTAAAACAAATAGAAATTTTACAAATGAATCATAATTATAACATTATCAAACATACAAGAAGGAAAGATGAAGATCAAAAAGATTACTTCTGAGGTGCTTCACGAGACTGCAGTGCAATTGTGTTAAAAGTTGACAAAGCAATGCTTCTTAGCTTATAATTTTCTGAACCCTGAAAGAACAAGGCAGAAAACATCACAACAAAGGATTAAAATAATGAGCTTTATTGGAAAATTCAGAAGGAAAAACTGACAAAAAAATGCAGGAATGAACAAATTCCTAGAATCCTACTAAATTAGTAATGGTAAATTATCAGTAACTTTCTCACAGAAGCTTTCAGCACATATAACATTTTAATTTTTTTTTACCTTAATCAATGACAATAAATTGGCCATTGCAGTATCTGCACTCTTAAACAATGTTAAGCTTTCTGGAAGTGTGTTCTTCAGAAAGAATAGCATTGCTATTGCAGCTTCTTCCTAGAAACGCAACACAAGCTTATTAATTAATAAAACAAGTTTGAGAATTAACTAAAGAAGAGACACTGTATGATAACATTAATTGAATGTTTATCAGTACCTTCACATTACTTTCCTCTTCATGGACAAGTGCTATGGAAAAAGCATGCCCAAACCTTTGAGCATAAAGGATTTGCAAAGCTTGCGCAAAATTTGTGGGCATCTGCATCAAATTAAAAGCTGCCAACCGAACTTGCACTTGGGGGTCTTGCAATACCTTCAAAACTCTATTGACCACTTCCTCTAGAAAATTTTCCATCATTACCTGCAGAAATATGTGTTAGAAAATTAAAATTAAAAGCATGGAGAAATCATTGGCTTTTACTACATGCTATATACACATGGCATGTAAAAATATTTTTATGTGTAATAGATTTTTCCAATGAATAAACATTTTAAGAAACCAAGAAAAAAAATATTTTACTAAATTCTAATTTCTTACATTTTAGGTTTTTATTTTAGAAAACGTAATTTAAACATTTAGAAAATACGCGCGTAAATATGATGTGCGCGCCACCGCTAACAAACTCTTCATAATCCCAATTTTTAAAATCTCCAATTAATAAATTCAGATTAATTTTATCTTTTCTCTATTTCTCTAAAAGGTTATATCATAAATCACATCTATTATTTTCTCAAGTTACATTTCTTTCTTTCTAAAAAACATTCTACTCAAGTTAAAGTATGTCTAGTAATGGCTTTTTTCTCTTTTTAATTTTAATTTTAATTTTAATAAATAGAAGTGCTACTATCTATCAAAGTATGCATGGAGTTATGATGACGTCACCATTTCATCAGAGAACAGTTTCGCTATCACACCGAGGATCTCAATCCCTGCATGGCGCTCCTTCCACTCCGCCGCATCCAAATAAGGCGGCAGCAATTCACGAACAACAGCGACGGTTCTGATCCCTCCCACGGCGGCGCAAACCTTCTCCAAACCCTTGATCCCGAATTCCGCCACGCCACCACCAACATTCACACCTTCCACTCCCAATTCACCACCGTCCTCCTCAACGCGCACCACCATCCTCATCAAAACGACGAACAATCTCACCACCGTCTGATCCAGGAGACTCGGCAGCACCATCTCGCACTCTCTCACCTCCGCCATCGAAACCACCATCCCGATCACCAACCGCCGCGTCCCCCTAGCGACGCCGCTCTCCGCGATCTGAAGCGCGTCGAGCACCATGTCGCACATGTACGGCCTCAGCAGAATCGGCTCACGCGACACCATGCTCGCAAGTTCCGCAAACGCGCTTCTGAAATAGCTCCCCTCAAATCCTCCCCGGAGAAGCGCGAACACGGCGAGCATCAACGCTCGGAGGAGCGCGTGAAACAGCTCCGGCTCCGAGAACAATTCAACGAAATTCACCACCGCGCGAAACGACAACACCTTGATGTCGTTGCTCGCCGATTCCAAGCAATCTGTAATCGACTTGTAGAGGCCGTGGATCGCGTTGTGGCGGTTACGGAGGGAGTCGGAGATGACGGAGCGGCAGTCGTTTTTGAGCGCGGCGAGGACGGACAGCGCGACCTCGCGGCGGCGATCGTCGGGGAGGGAGAGTGAGGAGAGGAGGAAATCGAGAATCTCCGGCCATTGGCGGTGGGGGTTGTGAAAAACGGTTACGGTTTCGGCGAGGAGGAGGGAGGCGGGGCGGAGGACAAGGAGGGAGGGTTCTTGGGCCATGAATTGGAGGAAATGGGCCCTGAGATTTTGTTGGGCCAGAGGGCGGAGTTTGGGCCAGAGATATGTGGGGTCGAGGAATTGGAGCGTGCGTGCGGCGTGGGCGCGTGTGGTGGGGTCAGGGCTTGCGGTTAGGATGTAGAAGAGCTTGATGAAGAGGAGATCGGGGTGGCGGTGTTTACAGCATTGGAGGAATGTGACGGCGCGTGATCGGTGTTCAGGGGAGTGGAGTTGGGTGAAGAGGGTTTCCACGGCGGTGTTGTCGTTTGCACTCAGAACCTCATACGCTTCGGATTGCAATTCCGGTGGGAATTGATGATCTGAATCTGATGACTCCATTCTCAGAGAAGAGAAAAGAATCAATCAATCGAAGAAGATTGAAGAATTGAGGTTGAGGGTTTCTGGGGTTCTTGCAGCAGGGAAAGGAAAACGATGTGTGTGTTTGATTGGTGGTGTTTGGTTTACGTGAACAAGGATGATATGGCGGCTGAGTAAGGACAAATATATAACACTGCTCACTCAAGTGAAGTGTGAGAGTGTGTGTGGCCCAAAGAGGGATTTTCTATTTTTTGTTTTCCCAAAAATATAAAGCTCTAGGGCTATTTTTGGTGAGGATTGATTGTTATAGGGTGCCCACTAGGGTGGGTAACCTTTTTTTTTGGTCCACCGGTGCATCAGGGGTATTCTTGACTTTGCACTAGGGGTATTTCAGACTTTAGTCCGTCCTCTTCTTCTTTCTCCCACTCTCCTCTGCAGCTCTGCCCCTCCATCCCTGTCTCCCATCTCTTCGCCGGTGGCAACATACTGTCCATAATGAAACCAGCCAATTGAACAGAGTCTAGTAATGAAATTAATATCCAATGCGTCTCGTGAATATTCATGTGACCACATGGTGAATTAGCAGACTCAGAACACACATCTTCACCTCGAATCTACCATCCAGTGAACCAAATTCAGACCATGAGATTACAATATTAAAATAGCAATGTTGAATTTTTCCTTTCTTTTGTTTAATTTTTCAGAGCAAGAAGAGAAAGAGAGAGATTGCTTTGTTTGTCTGTAAATTGTGCTAGGTCGCGATCCTGTCAGCGCTGAAGGCGGAGGGCGGCGGCAGCAACGGTGGGAGAGGAAACATACTCTCATGGTCTTGCTTCAACCCAGATCTAACCCATATCTTGCTTCAACCCCTTTTCTCTTTTCCATCACCACACTTCAACCCGCCGTCATCTCGATCTTCTTCCGTGTTTCTTGTTTCTTGTGGGTTGTGTTGGAGGCTGAGATGTGGATTTCTAGTGTCTGATTCATATGGCTTTGGTACAGAGGTTGGGAAGTGAGGTTATGGTGGGGTATATGGGAACTTGGTTTGGTGGTTGGTGGGGTTTGGGCCATGGTTCAGGTACTGCTGCGGTCAGGGTCACGGTGGCTGGAGGGTGGTGCTGTGGTGGTTTCTGGTTCCTGAGAATTCAATACCTGTGGTTTCTGGGTTCTTGCCTTCTTGGTGATTCAGGGACAGAGTAAGATTGGTTGGGAAAGATGAGTTTGGGTCATTTACATTTTTACCCTTTTGTCATTCATTAAATCTTGACCATTCAATTACAGAATATTCTAAGATGCTAAGATCTAATGATGATTAATGATGGAGCACCGGTGGACCAAAAAAAAAGGTTACCCACCCTAGTGGGCACCTTGTTATAGCAAAGATTAAGATGTGTTAAAATTATGATATCCTAAGTTAATCTCCTGTCTGATTTGCTAGGAAAATAATACTATGATACACAATTCTAGAATTTACCTTTTTTTGAAAGTCTAGAATTTATCTTAACTTGTCTTAAGGGGAGGTTAATTAAATTAGAAATAAACAAAGATAAGATAAAAAAAAATTCCTACATTGTATCGATCTAATGTGAAATTATTTAATTATTTTTATGCAAGTTTTCATAATTAAAAATATACTATTTATAAAAGTAAAAAAGTTAATTTCATAATGTACTATTGTTTAAGTTAATTAGTTATTATTATTTATCATTTGTTTTAGAAATCAAGTCACTTTTTTTACAAGACGAAAATTAATAAATTAAAAACTAAAACTAGCTAACACTATACAGATACATGTATACAATGATGCATAAACTAACGAAGGGGTCGCCTCCATATCTGTTTCTCAGTTCCCGATAAACTAGTCTGACGCGCCAAACAATCTGTTATATTATTCTTCTCATGTTGAATATGTAGGAATTGCATCTGCAAGAACCTGGGTCATATCCCTGATTCGCTGAAGATCATCTCTAGCCTAAAAGGTTCTGAAACCAACATTGTCACTTTAGGAACGTGCGACTTTTCATTTTACTTTTACTTTTTTCAAATAACATAAAATTAAATTAGCACACTTTTTTATTTTGTGTAGTGTGAAAATATAAAAAAGCTATGATACACTTTCGCATTTAGGATGCATGAGAGCATGATCATGCACTAATGCAAGAGAGTTTTTATGTTATAGCAAGTAATCTTTGTTCACCCCCTGCCATCTTTCCTTCCACTGTGTTGGTGATAGCTTCATATTCATGTCCCTAAAATGTGTTAAAAGACACACATCAACATTGATCTTATAGTCCTAAGTAAAAGAGGAAAAGAAGAAGAGGACAATCCACCCATAATCCATCAGGAAGTTTCCACCAGAACCCCCAAACAGCCATTGAACCAAACCACTACAACACTCTTCCATGAACTAAATCTCATTGTTGCCAACCTCATCCACTCTGCATCCACCACCATGAAGACCCTAGCAAACCATATTTTTTCCGTCAACCCACAAGCCAAGCACTTTGAACCAACACAGAGCCTTCATCGCCCAACCTTAGGGCTTTTCCCCAACCATCATGATCGCCTTGAAACGCAAGGTGGTACCAACCCTTATCACCATCGCCACTGGATCACAAACGTACCACTAGCCTAACCCTATTGAATCACACGATAGCCACCACGATGTTCTTCATCGGACCACCCAGCCACAAATTCCTCCATCAAGGTGTTTTTTCGATTTCAGTCAGCAATGAACAACCTCCTCATCCACCGCACAACCGCAGAGCACAACCTCATTGTTCTTCACCATGGGGTGCTTGGGTTGGTCCTGGATGTGTGAGACTGGGTTGTACTGCAATGGTGAAGAGTTTCTGAAGGGTGAGATTCTCTGATTTGGGGAGACGAAGGTTTGGGCAGAGCTTCGTGATGTTTGATTTTGATGAATATTAAATATAGATATAATAGGAAATCGGTAAAAGATCTTGATCATTGATTAAAAACTAGTAAATCCAACAGTTGTGAAGAGGTCAAGAATCGTGTATGGCATAGGCTTTAATGTCATACATCTTGACAATTGTGAAGTTAGGTTGAGGTTTGATTAATTAACTTAATTATTTGTAGAAAAGTTATTCGAGAGAAGTATATAGAAATGTGGAGATGGTCTTCTCTCTAATACCGTTTTCCATAGATCTGAATCCTTTGTTTGGAGAAGTGTTCGACTAGTTTAGGATGATCTACTAAAAGGTATAAGGTAGTGTGTTAGTAATGGGAATGATATCAAGTTATAGACATATAGATGGCTTTTTTCATTGGTCATTCTAATGGATATAACATTAACTCATATTCCTAATGAGTGGCTATAATTTCCTCTTGTTGAGTTTTATGACATTAGCTCAGGCTGTAAAATATATGTTTTTCAGGTTCCTACCTAAACACTTCATGGTAGAAATAATAGCCACTTTGGGTCCTGATATGTTTAGGAGAATTGAAACAGTTTTCTCAAATCAAACCAACAACAAGACTTTCCTTATCAACTCAAACTGTTGAGCGATCTAGATATGCATTTTTGTTGTTGATGCGAATTGTTGCCTAATTTGGAGGTGACCAAGGCCCCGAATGCTTTCTTGTATTCCTATGGAGGTTATTGATAGATTGGAAATGAGTAATCTACGTAGGTCTAAAAGCTATTTCACTGAGGACTCGTGTTTTCCCTTTATGAAAGTCTTAGTCGGAAACAACCTTCCACTTGAAATCAAAGAAAAGATTTCAATCTATCCTACCCTCTTGTTCGTGGCCACGTGCAATTGCAAGGCCCCTCATAAAGAAAAAGAAAAAAAACCACCTTCATCTCTGATTCCAAGAATCTTGAGACACAACCCCGACGTTTCTTCTCCACGCCCTTGCTCCAGCATCCTGCATTAACAGTGCTGCTCCTTAAGAAAAGATCGTGGTCACTGGAATCCTTCATGCACCCCCAATGTTCTTCCTCTTAGTGTTCTTCCTTCGAAGCTGCTCATCAAGCCGCAATCTTGGTCACCGAAAGTGTGTCGTTGTTTCGTCTTCTCAAAGTTCTAGCCTCCTCCTGCCCTCCCTTTCCACTGTTGGACGCGGCTTAACTTCGTTGGAAGTCATCTTCAAAAAAAAACACCATCCCTCTCTCAGTTGAGAAATTTCTAAATTTCTTCATTGTCTAGATTCGACACGTATACTAGATATGCACAATTTAAGCACACAAATGTTGTATCTTTAGTTTCTCTTTGCTAACATATGCTGAAATATTTTTGAGATACTAATAAGAAATTGGGCTTAATACATCAGAAGGCCCCTGTAATTGTAAAGGGAATCAAATCCAGGGCCTAGAAAATTTTTGCATCAAATTGGGTCCCTAGAATTTTTTTTTTAATTCAATTAAGGCCAAAGTGTGCCACAGCTCAATTTTGTCCTAGTCAGCTTTTCCACGTGGCTTTTTTAATTTTTTTTAATTAGAAAAATTAATTAAAAATAAAATTTTAATTCCAAGTCAGTTTTATAAGTAGAAAAAAAAATAACTTAACAAAATTCTAATCTAAATATAAATTCCTAATCTAAACAATAATCTAAACTAACAAACTTAGAACATATTTGCAAAACAACAAACTTCAGATTATTAGATTCATATGAATGAAATTGAAAGACCCTAAATTCATCACCAACACAGAACCCACCACCATTACCAACCACTCTCCAAGCCACCACCAATTCAAAACCCACCACCACCCAGAACACAGAACCCACTCCAACCCACCCACCACCATCACCAACCTCTCCACGACATCCCCAACTCATAACCCATCACCCAGAACCCACCTTCAATCTGATGTTCCTCTCTTTCTTTTTCTTTTACCATTTCCCTCTTTCTCTGAATCAGCTACCTGTTTCTATGTGATCTTTCTCTATTTCTTTCCTTTCAATTTCAGATCCCTCACCTTTGGTCCCTCGACGCCTTTCACCCCTTTCAACCCACCTCCCCTCCTCACGCCTTTCACCCCTTAAAATTGAAACCCATTTCCAAAGCCAGAAGCACTTCACACCGAGAACGAAGTAGATCGAAAGAGAAAGGGGAAAATCGAGAACGAGGGGAATCACAGGTCACCCTAGCAATTGGATTTTTGTGTCTGTTTGAGTTGCAGGATCTGTGTAAGGTGGATGGGTGTGTATGTGTGGGGTTAGACGTGCTTACTTCCCTTTCTTGCTTACTGGTCTCTTGCGAGAGAGAAGAGCACCTCAGATGGGTTGACCAGAGGAGGAGAAGAGGCAGAGCTTCCTCATCTTCTTCTTCTGGGTTTTGGGGGTTTTCATCTCATATCTGATGGTTCTCTTCTTCTTTCCCAACCCCAGCAAACCCAAGGGACCCTAAATCGACCTGCTACTCCAAATCCCCATTTTTTCTCTTCAAACCCAGCACCACTGATCTCTTCTCTCGGATCTGATCCGTTCTTCTTTTTGTTCTCATGGTGGTGGTTTAGCCAATGGAGATTTTCCTGGGTTGTTTGATTAGATGGGAGGTTTCGGGTGGTGGCTCAGTGTGGGTGTGCGACGGTTGGGGTTGGATGAGAGGGAGTTTACGGGTTGGGGGGCGTGGCCTTCTCCAGTGTTTCAGAAAGAGAGAGAGAGAGAGAGCTAAAAGATGAATGTTCATGGTGATGTTGTTGTATGTGAGTATGGGTTGTTGTTGTATGTGAGTAGATGCTAGATCTCTGGTTTCTCTGGGTTGGAAGAAGATGAATGTTCATGGCCAATGTTTTTTCTACCTTTTGTTAATGTTAATCTGGGTTGAGGTGTTTAAAAAAAAAATATGGGTTGAATTTTTTTTTTTAGATTAGGTTAGATTTGGGGCTAAATTGATTAGATTAAGTTTTTATTTTGATTAGAGATTTTATTAAGTTTTTTACTTTTTTTTATTTATGCTTTAATATATGAGTTGGAAATAAAAAAATAAAGTTTTATAATTTTTCTATTAAAAAAAATAAAAAAAGCCACGTGTTAACGGTGACTAGGACAAAATTGAGTTGTGGCACACTTTGGCCTTAATTGAATTAAAAAAAAAATTCTAGGGACCCAATTTGATGCAAAAATTTTCTAGGCCCTGGATTTGATTCCCTTTGTAATCTCAGGGGCCTTTGGACCCTTTAAGCCAAGAAATTGTGTATATATTATAATATTATCAGGGGTGTGATTTTATATGATTCGTATCATTAAGATATCACTTTTGTGTATATGTTGGACTGATTACCATGGAATAAATAATCAGAATATTTTATTCAAGATTCACTTTTGTACATGTAACACCCCGATTTCGATAGCGTCACTTTAGTAACCAAAAAGAAACAAAGCGGAAAAAACGTGAATTTTTTTTTTCGATATTTGTTTTAAGTAAATAAAAGACATGTCGAATTAAAGACGTATCGACGAAAGATAAACATGACTATTATACAGATATATATATATATATATATATATATATATATATATATATATATATATATATATATAACCCCCACAGTAAGTAGCATGCTACGTCACGAGTAATCCTCCAGTGACGGAAAGTAGTGCCTGTCGGCAAATATGTACAGAATAAAATATAAGGTCAGTATTCTGAATACAGTCCTCCAACGAAAGTTGGTCAGCCCAAAAACAGCCCGAAGACCTCCTAGTCCGACCAACTCCCTATGACTCTCGTAAAGAGAACCACACAAAAAGCTAAAGGTCGGGGACCTACCCTACCCCGAAATGAGAAAACTGAAGATCAGAGCCACGACGCTACTCCTACCCTAATCCTGACTAGAGGAGCACAACACACCACTCCCAGCTACGCATCACCAAGATCGTCGTCTGAATCTGAATCCAAGACGATCAGGTCTATGACTGCATCGGTCCTCACAGCTGGTCCTGCGGGTACTGCACCCGATCCCAAATCAACAGCAGCCGCGACGGTGGGTGAGCTAGAATCAGATGAAGTCCCTCCTACAGGCAACTCCTCCGAAGGGTCCTCCTCGTCCTCAGGCGACGGTGGTGGTGGTACTACAACTCCAGGGCCACAGTGCACGCCCGGTGGTAGGTTGAAGCTGACGGTGTAGCGTCTCAAAACTCCATGCGTCAAGTTTCCCATTCTGTCGACGCGGTCCTCCATTATTCGCCCCGAATAAATAGCTCGGTGACCGGCGGGGTCGACCACCCATGAGCCCGGGGTATCCTGGTCCAACATCTCGAACCTAGTCCCCCCCGAAGGGACGACCATCTCGAACCAATCTGCCATCGACATCTGACAAAAAGGGCATACATAGCCCCCCATACACAGGTAGCACACGCAAGGGTCAACTCAAAGAATTACATAATAGTACATCCAATAGGTAAAGTTTAAGCAATAGCTACATAGGCGTAAATATGAATGACGGCATTATAAATTGTATATCCTGTCAACGAAAATAAATAACATTTGCTGGCAATTAACATATCTCAAACAATGTTAACAAATATCAAATACACTCGACAACTAAATCAGCATGAATGGTGCATGTAATGCAATGCTAAGGAACAAGATGCAATCCGGAGGGATGGGCACCAACGAGTCAGCCCTAACACCAGCCATGGTGGGACCATTTCCGCTCGAGCGTCTCTTATACCAAACAAAATGTAGTCAGATCAGCAGTGAACCCGTAGGTCTGCCATTTCCGTTTGCTACTAAGAATCACCGCAGTGTTCTTATGTGGAAATCCGGGTCTTATGACCATTTGGAATCCACCGAGGTCCGACATCCCACCGTGTATTAACTTCAAAATGAGTGCATGAATGCAAAGTGATTAGCCAAACAACGTCTCCGACCTCACTCGTCACGTCGTCACGTGTTCTAGCTAACTTATTGTCTCTAAAAAGAATACCCTAAGGTAAATGTCGATTCTGCGACAAAAGACAATTAATTATAAAAAGCATCTCATGATGATTTCTCGAATCATCCGACTCATCTCCATCCGATGGTCAAAAACTGCTCAGCGAGCAAAAAGTACCAATGTACTTGGAAACTACCCGTTTCCCGGTTTATCTTTCATATAGCCCAACAACAAAACTGCTCATCAAGCAAAAGAGCATCAACATACTCAGAAACTTATTAATTTTCCCGACTTATCTTTTAGATAGTCAAACAACAAAACTACTCATCGAGCAAAGAGTATCAACATACTCGAAAACTCATTAGTTTCCTCAAAACTTGGACTCGGCGACACTTCCCATTTTCCAAAACTAATATTCAAGTCCTAAGCTCTTGTTTACGATTGTGCTCATTATTTAAAGATTCAGAGGTTGTTTAATGTCTTATGAATTTTCCTTGTAAAATAGTTTCCGTTTGGTTTTATCTCTAATCTTATGAGTTTAAAAGATCCCATAATCCCAAGTAATTCCCAGAGAAGGTCTCGATCCATCAAAACAACAACAAGGCCCGAATCTCTGTTCGTCCCGTCAAACTTTCCCAAAATCTCGTGATGAGTGTGGCATAACTGCCCGTTATCCTCACTCTGACGTACAACAGATATATGTGTATTTGCGTAATCACAGTAACACAATCCAACAGTCATGGCACATATATCAACACATCCTAGATTAACCATTTAGCACATAGCATGTGAATCAATATCAACACATCCTAGATTAACCATTTAGCACATAGCATGTGAATCAATCTCAAAAACAATTCAAGCGATAAATGATTATCAATTGTCAACCGTAGCCTCAGAAAACATTTTTCCCAGTCAAACACAATCAAGTGCATAAACAATAAATCAAGTCGAATTCGTCGACACCTAAAGCATTAGCTAGTATTCAGTGAGTAGCCCTCACCTGTAGGTTTTCCAGCTTGCTCCTCAAACTTTCCTTCACAATCTTCCTCCTCGGCTCCACAGAATTCCTCAAACGAACCTTAGAGCAAAATCACATAATTCAATCACAATGAGTCAGAAACTCAGCAAACAATAAGTACTAGGGTTACACGAAGCATTATAAACTCCGAAGTACGGTAATCTAACGTGTTAAGACAAGTTTTCGAAAAACAAAATTTTCCTCCCCCTAAAGAGGAGCTCTCGGCCACACATCACAATTGTGTGCGTCGATTTTTCTTCGATGAAACTTGGTTCCTAGGTTATCATTAGTCGTAACTAAGACGAATCTAAGCTCAGAAAAATTTTCGGATCGAAAACTGTCGCAGGGGTATTTTGGTCAATATTTTCAGCCCAAAATTTCAAAATTGGAATTTCGAAAAACAAATTGGATGGGGACGTTACCAACGATGTTTATGACGACTAATCCTACTAGCGCTAAGCTAAGTCGAGAGTTTTCAGCTTAAAGGATGGGACTTTGGCTCAAAATGGGTTTTTCAAGCAGAATTGGAATTCGGCGGCATTTCGGCGACATTCAGCAAAATGTAATCCGCTAAACACGCTCTTGGGCATGCAGGGAATAAGTTTAGACAAAGAAATCGAGTTATTTGGACAGTTTTACAAAAAGCTCAAAACTTTGAGCACAGAAAGACATAGGGAAAGACGACAGAATTGACGATCAGAAGTGAGAGATAATATCTATACCTCGAAGTCTTCGAATAGCAACGAACGGTGCAGCAATCGGGCAAGAAACGGCAAAAATCACTTCCTCCTCCTCCTCCTTGGGTGCTCGCGGGTTTGGGGTTTGAAATGGGTGAAGTTTTGCAAAATTTTTCATTTTCTTGCTATTTATAGGTTTTGGAAAATGCGGAAAAATGAAAATTTCGCGATTCCGATTTTTCCCGCGCGTTCCTCCGTGAATTCTAAGATAGGTTCTGGCGACAGAATTCCAGAACTCAAAACAGGTTTCTTGGAATTAAAGCAAACGATCCAAAGTCGGTGTAAATCGATTTTACCCTAAAAACTACTTTTTGCAGTTGGTGTCGAATGAGAAAACTTCGTTCTGAAGAAAGATTAGAAATATCAAGAGAAATGGGTATTCGTGTGTAGAATCTTCGTTTGAAGCTCCGAATAGAAAAAGTCTTAATCGTCCGTTGATTTTAGGTTTCTTGGACTATCAGTGATTTAGTTTCGCAAACTTCCGAGTATTGGAATTTGACCTTCGTACATTCCAGGGTTTCGTATCGAAACGCTTGTCATGGAAAGGAATAAGAGAAATTCTTATATCCCTCTTGAAGATTTTTGGAATTTATTCCTATAGTGTTCCAAGGGTTAAATTAATCTTTTCCTAAGGTTTTTGTCCTATGCGTAAACGAATAATACTTGCGTCATAAGTTTCGTCGATTCGAATCTTGTCCTTAACCTTCTCGTGAAATATCTTCTCCATACATTTATTCCATTTAATAAACGTTTATCCAGTTTCCTTACTTCACGTTACATCGAACTTATTCGTGAATAAGAAATTTCACTAATTTATTCTAAGCTTAAAAACTTGGGTCTCACAGTACATATATACTTACTAGTATTTTTGACCCGTGCGTTGCACGGGAGGATTCTTTTTAATTTTGTATTGTGTTTTTATGATTTTTTTTAAAATTATTTATTCGTATGAAAAATGAGTATAAACAATATTTTTTTTGATAAATAGATTTTTTATTGAAGTGTTAATTTTTGTTTTTTATTGTATATTTTTTTTCGTAGGTTTTTTATGAGTGCATTTTTTTTGTGTTGTTTGTCCTTGTTTATATAATTGATGCTTTTTTATTTATTCTTTTGATATAACAATTTATTGTACTTTATAGATAGAAGTGATATTTTTTTTAAAGATCTTATTTAATATTAAGTTTGTATTTTTAAGTTTCATAACTCATATGAAATAAATAATATTAAATTTATTTAAAATAATGTTGTAGTTTTTTTTTTTTGATATTAATGTTGTAGTTAATAGTATAAGTTCAGATAGTGACATTGATGAAGGAAGATGAAGAGGAAGGATCATGAAGTTTTTTTTCTTAATGATCTTTAACTTTTATGGTTTTTTTATTAATATTAATTATTAGTTGATTAATATTTCAACAAATCTAATATAAAATGTGTCTTATGGAATTCATAACTAATATCATATTTAATATTAATTTTGACCTATGACATTCCATAACTCATATAAATTAAATAATAATAAATTTATTTAAAATAATTTTGATTTTAATAGTAGAAAGTTATATACTAGCATTGATGGAAGAAGTTCAAGGGGAATATCGAACGACTGAGATTAAAAGTCTCCTAATTATTGAACAGTTCTGAAAAATCACATATCAAATAATATGTATAATTACTTAAGAGTCCATAGGTAAGAAAAATATATATGAAACATTGTTTATTGATAGACTATTTTACCCTCGAGGTTGCTAAACTTTATATTTTATATAGATATAGATAGACAGATAAATATAGATATACATATATATATTAGATAGATAGATAGATATAGATATATATTTTAAATTTTTTAATTAATATTTATCTTTAAGACTTATTTTCATAATATTTTAATCAATTTTCATTTTTTTATTTTAAAATTAAATTTTTATTTTTAACTTACAAAGAAAGTGAAGTACCAAGTTAAAAATGCATATTTTGTATCTTCTTAAGCTTTGTTCTCAAAGTTGTGATTAATAAATTTTTTTCCTTTCTAAAAAATAAAATGATAGTAATTTTATTTTATAACTTCTATATAATAGTAACCACATCCACATTTGATTGAGATTGTAGAAATGAAAAGACTTTTGTCCCATAATTAAAAACTTTGAAGTGTGATTTAAATTAAATCTTTAAGGTTTTTAATTTTCTAACTTTTGTATAACTAAAAGGATTTAATGTATAATATATAAAAAATAATTTGATGTTTATATTTTTATTTTTAAATATGTTAATTAATAGATATATAACCGATATGAAGTTTTAAAACTTATTTTATTTTCTTTTTTCTTTTATTTTTATTTTTATTTTAAATGTATATTCTTTATTTTTGGGTTAAATATGGTTTTTGTCCCCTAAAATAGTCAATTATTGAATTTGGTCCCCATTTAATTTTTCATTGATTTTAGTCCCTCTAAAATAGAGAATTATTAATTTTTGACCCTTCATCCATTTTTTATACAAAAATGTCTTCATGATATATAGGTCTAAAATTTATATGGATTTTTTTTTTCCAAAAGCAAATACTTTCATTCATTTAGAAGAAATACGTTGAGAAACAATCATTCTCAATTGGACAATGAATGTCAAAAATTGGCATAAAACATATGGATGACACCCAAGGAAACAAAAAATCTTCACAATTGAACAAAGAAAGCAAAAAAAAAGAAATGGATACCACTAGGGGTGTACAAGGGACGGGTTGGGACGGATTTTGGTTAACCCTAACCCGACCCTAAATATTGACCGGGCCAATTCATAGACCCTAACCCGTCCCTAGACCCGAAGCAACCCGACATTATGCGGGTCCAATTTAGGACGGGTCTATGTAGGACGTGACCGGGTTGGCCCGAGGGACAATGAGTCTAAGACTATTTGATACTAATTGTAAAATTTAAAGATAATAACATGCTAAAAGAGATATAAGTTGGAACTATTTTTTAGAAAAAAGAACTTGAAAGGATCCAATTCTTTCATAATCTATTGCACTTGAGAGATTTACATTTTGTTTGATCTATCTACACGTGTCACTCATTTTGTTTGATCATTCTTCACTTGCCTCACATGTGCATAATACACACACATGATTTTCTCTTGTTAGAGCATGAAAGTGTCCATAGTTTGACCAACGTTTATTAAATTCATAAGGTAGATGTTAAACATTTTAATTTCATCCACATGGTAAGATAAATTTGAGCACCATGTATCTTATTTTACTCATTATAACAAATTAAAATTTTATAAAATATATATGTGGGACGGACCGGGTGGCCCGAGTGTCAACCCAAACCCGACCCTACCCGAAGTCGGGTAACTCAAAGATCAACCCGAACCCGACCTCTTTTAATGATCGAGTCGGGTTCAACTCGGCCCTAAAGGTTTGGGCCGGGACGGGTTGGCAGGTAGGGCCGGGTCTTGTACACTCGTAGATGCCACCTTACAAAAAATGCCTATTAAAAATTATCCAATGACAATTCAGATGTTAAATGGTGATATGAATGAATAATTGGGCCGCTATAAACCAATTTGTCAGGTGTGACCAGCTCCTTGAGGATGTTTACAAAAGCTTCTCTTAGCCATATACTGATTTATTCAAGAAAAATTAAGAGGAAATGAATATATCCGCACTAATGCATTATAGAGTGGATTTGTAACAACAATTGACCTCAGATAAAAAGATACAATTTAAAGAAGAAAGACCTAAAATTTGATCACTCAATACATACCTCTTGAATTGGTTTTGAACCAAGAAGAACAGATATAAAAAATTAAATCATATAAAAATGAAATTGATAAATATGAGTTTCCCTTATTTTATAGGCTCAAAACATTAAAAACATCAAGGTTTCAACCAAATTCAAGTCGCTGTTCATGAAATCCTGACATCTTACATCCTTATAAAAAATCTAAAGAAAAAAATAAAGAACAAAACAGAACATGAACATTAAGTGGAAACCCCTTTGATGTTTTGCGCAGGAATTTACAAAACTTAAAACCTAAAACATAAGCTAGTTGAGTTATGATATGCAGTCATTGGTTGAAACCTAAGCTAGTCATTTATACTTTAAACAACTCTAAAGCTCAAAATGTGGATGGGGTTGAAAAGATGCAAACAAATCAAACAGATGAAGAGTATTTATTTCATGAAAAATAAACCATGAAAAATGTGAAAAGTTTCAACAATTCTCTTCCTCAATCCAATCATTGAATATTTTTTATTTTAGAATAAATTGAAATTATGAAGAGGAGTTTTGGAAAATGAAAAGTCATAAAATCATTAAATTAGAAAAGTTGTAACAATTATAATAGTGAAAGATCAATACATTGTTAAGTCATAAAGTGTTCTCAAGGCATAGAAGAAACTAACGGAAGATGGATTGCAATGGAATGGACGGCTGTGATTGCATCTTTAAAAAATAATGTGTATTTTTACTTAAATACCTATGTAAACAATTAGATTATAGTGTAATAATTATTGAATGACAAAGTTTCTCTCAAGATTGCAAAAATTCTCCCTTTATATATAGTATAGAAGATAGATAGATAAATAGATAGATAGATTATGTTACATGTTCAAATAGCAAAAGGTATGTAATAAATTTATTAGAGACACTTATTTCCATAACTTGTACAAAACTGGTCAAAGAAAACACGCCTTAAAATTAGATGTAATTATTAAACTACAAACTTTAAAACTTACAAACATAGATTGAACAAGAAATGAGCCTTAATATTTGTTATTTTAAGTGCTAAAAAAAAATCTAAAGACAGAATCTGATTTTCACTTCCCCTTTATAAATATCTGCATCTTGTGCTATTTACATTACAAATATCTTACTTCGTATTTTGATTATCTCATCGGCAATTAACTTGATTAGTTCAATAGTGAAAGAGAGATTAAAATTTTGCTGTAACAGGACGAGCATGCGCTAATATTTATTCAAATAAAATATTTTATAAGATAAATAACATTGCATCCGACGATGAAGTCATAATATTACTTTTCAAGAAACAAATAGTATCACTTTCTTGCAATTTGAACATCAAATAAATAACTAAACCGAATCAAATAGTTCTTCATGTTTTTGGAAGAAATCAGTTAATTCATGTGATGAAGTGAATGAACTAAAGTTGTTTACTAAAATACAATATCGGTCTTCATATAAGATTGATTTAGGGAATTTCATTGTGATTTACTGAAATACAATGTCGATCTTCTGATGAGACTAATTTAGGAATTTTTCTTATGTGTCTATGTTTCTAATAAAATATTTCTCCTCTTGTTTCTAGGTCTTCCAAACCTAGTGTTCTATATTATTATTGGTCAAAATTAAAAGAGTGAAGTGGGTGTATTCATATTATTGGAAGCATTAAGAAAGGTATCTCAGCCCAAACTCGCATATTTTGGACCATATTTTTGGGAGCACCATCTTGGCTGCAAGTGAGTACACCCACGATTAATTAAAGGATTAATTGCATTTTTAATCTGTGATCTATCACGACTGTGTGATATCCGGTTTGTGAATCATCAATGAAATCACAAATCAAATGAGAGTGGACAGATGAATAGGAAAGAAAAGCAGTGTTAGGATTGAAATTCCTTAACCTAACGAGTGACATTTTGGGATTGAAATCTTCACTAGTAAGTGTGTGTGGAGGAGTTTCTCACTGTAGCATTTAGGGTTTGGTCTGTTTGTTATGGGTGAGAAAGGAGAGAAAGAAGAGGGTGAGAGATGAGTGAGAATTCCTTGTTTGTTTCAACGATGAAATAGGAGGGAGGCAGTTAAAAAACTACTTTTTCAAGTCTTCACAAAAAGCGAAAAATTCAAAAAATGAAAGATAAGGAGGTGAAGGTACTTCCGTCAATTTGACATCCAATTTTTAACAAACTTGTTTAACTGACAGTCACTAACAATGTGGCTCCAACACGTTTTGCCACCAGGACTGTCATGTCATAAAATAAATAAAAACTAAAAATTACAAAAGTATTAAAATAACACCTCATTCTTGTTCTCTCACCACCACCAACACCAACACCCAACCCATACCACCACCATAGCCACCATATGCGAACCACCTTCTTTCCTTACATCTCCAGACCACGCACTTCCCTTCCTCTCATTCCTCCTTACAATATCCAAATTATGTATCACCAAAAAACCAAAAGGGAAGGGTGAAGATCCAAAACCTAAATCATCTATAAATCAAAATGGAAGATCTAGAAAAATCAGAAATTTAGCTCCTCAAGCTCAACTTCATCGATACTTTTTTCCCTAAATGGACTGCAAATTTTGAAAAAAAGACCTATAAGTATTGATTTAAAAAAGGTAAAATAAAGTTGAGAAAATTATTATGAATAATCTTTTTTTGCGGTGACTCTTGAAAGTACTTTTGACTATCCAACATCTATTTTGCACCTATTTATATTCTTTTGTCATTATATATTTTTTTTAATACATCGGAAAAGAGTCATTATATTTTTTGCACTCATGATATATTGATTGTTGAATGAAATGCAATTTTTATTTCCATCATGATAATTATATGTTATTTAAAGTATTGACTATTATATTAATCATAGTAAACGCGAAATTATAATGATGAAATTGTGTTAGCATGAACTTAAATATAAAAATGACAATATCGAAGTTTAGCCTCCTCATTTTACCAAAAAGTAGAAATATCTCTTAATGAAGAATTAATTAGAAAGTGTATATACTATAACTTACTTACAATAAATATCATAAAATTGAAAGATATAGAAAAATTATTAGTTAATTAAAAATTGAAACAATAATATAATAAGATGTTCGATTATTATCATTCAAGTTTAAGGTACACGTTAAAGAGGACTCTTGGGGTATGTTTACAATTTTACGTCATATGCCAAAGTACAAATTTAAAAACCACAAGGAGTGACATAAGTGGTAAATGTGCATTTTCTTATGAGATTTTGCCTAGGCTTCTGACTTGAGTTCGTTCCCCTCTGAGGTAAAAAAATAATATCTTTATGGTCAGGGACATCACTACCGTATCCCGAGCAAAATTAGTCACGTGGGGTCCCTTTCCCCCATGGAGACTGGTGGCCAAAGGACAAAAAAAAGTATAAATTTAAAATACAAGTTCAAATAGTTTCTTTTAGAGCAAAATTGATTTATTCAAATTCAAAGCAAAAGAACAATTTCACATAGAGTTAGAAAGAAAAACGCAAAACCAACCCAAAAGAACAGCGAAAACCCATCAGAGGGAGATCAAGCCAAAAACCTAAACTACCCCAAGCACCCACAAGATCCCCAAAACCAAAAGAAAAGCCAACAGACCGGCACCAAACACCTACAAGCCAACTTGTCAATTCTCTCTAAGATCCTCCGCAAAACCATGAACAACCTTCTCATCACTGCCTGGAAACACCATACCTACAAATTTTACCAAATACCATGCCTTCGTAGCACGAGTTCAAATAGTTAGTACAACATTGGCCATACACAATTGTATTAGAAGTAAGTCTGAAACTAGCTTTGAATTCCATCATTATGAAAATAAAGATATAGATGAGCATGAATGTGATAGTCATGTTGGTGAGCATTCATTCTTAGGTTCAATTGTAAGATTTTTTACGGAAGTGCATAGGGTTCACGACTCAATCAAAAATCAAATAATAGGGAACAGGAACCTTAACTACTCGTGACTATGTTATTTAAATTGTATTTCCTACTTTATTATTGATTATTTTTTAAATTTGGAGCATATGTTATTTTAATTGTTGTTGTTACCCTTTATGTAATTTTTCTTTACATACCCTTTATGTAATTTACTTCAACTTATATAATTATGAGTTTATTTACTTTTAATTTGTTTTAAGTTTACATATTTAAACTAATAAATTTCATTTTAAAATTTCATACTAATTAGAAAAAGTGAAATTTTTTTTTGCACAAAATAAAAAATGTACTAAAAAATAGTGAAATGAAAAAGTTTATTTGATATTAATTCCATTATAAAACTCATGTTTTTATTAGTAATTATACAATTTAGTGTTTTAACTAATATTATCTAAATAAGATTCATTTTATCAAACTTTGTTTTGAAATAAAAGTACTCAAACATAAATCACATTACAACCACACATGGACGCAAACTCCGTTTCCCAAAGCCACATTCACTCAAACTTGTTTTGCAGACTGAAATTTAAACATACCCTAAGTCCCTTAGTTACAATAAATGTGACATCGAATCCTATATTACATTAGCATAAAGCGCACTTGTTTTTTGCGTGTGTTGCTTTAACGTAGCAATGATGGTTTCGAGGGAGATGGCTAGGCGTGGCTAAGATGAAAAAAGGAGTGGTAGTGTGATGGTAGCTTGGTAGAAATATATTTTCTAGATTTAGAGTTTTCTTTAGGTATGAGATTTCTTTTTAGGTTTGATGAGATCTCAAAGTGTCGTGTTGTTTCACACTTTTATGTTCTTGGAATCATATAATATTGGTTTATAAGGTTTTGATATTGTGTTATTTTTTCATGGTGATTTTTGCTGATAATTTCTTTCTAGAAACACTAAGGATCTTCAAGTGCTTTGATGAAACGAGATGAATATAGTTGGGAAAAAAGACAAGAGTTTTGGGTTTGATAGTCGAGGGCTGGAGACATTCTAGGTTTGATGAATAATATGATGAATATTTTTTAACATAATTAAGAGTTATTTGTTATTTTTGTTTTTGAGGAGATTGAGATTACGTGTCTTTTTATTTATTATAATAAATTATTATTATTTTTAAATTTAATATTAATTTTTCAATTATTAATTTTACAAGTGTAAATTAAAATTTATATTTAAAAATCCACATAAAATTTATGAAGCAGGAGGCAGTCCCACATAAGTTCAACAAGACCACTTGTTAATGATAACTAAAAGTATGGTATTTTTTTATGAATTTAATGAATATGCATTGTGAGTTGGAGGTCAGTAAAACTATTTTACAATGACATTAAATTAAATTCCGCCAAATAAGTAAATATATTTTTATTTTAATT
Organism: Lotus japonicus; assembly: GCF_012489685.1. Classification (NCBI taxonomy): domain Eukaryota; kingdom Viridiplantae; phylum Streptophyta; class Magnoliopsida; order Fabales; family Fabaceae; genus Lotus; species Lotus japonicus. The sequence continues at coordinate 9,660,212 of NC_080046.1, forward strand.
AAAATTAAAAATAAATGTAACTCTCTCCTACGTGGCAAACATTGATTGAATGTCAGTATAAAAACAATGCATATCCATTAAACTCTTTTTTTAAACGGAATGATGTTTTCTAAACTTTACTTTTTTTTTTGGTTACAAGAGAAAATTTAACAGGAGATCAAAACTAACTTATATCATCTAGATACATAGATGCATAGACAAAGGATGGTGGTTGAGCCCAAACTTTAACTGGAGCCCCTATTCTTACCGCTTCTCGAGCTAGAGTATGATATTTTTACCAATGCGACCAACCCAAAATTGAGCGATGTATAGAATTTTAGTTTGACCACCCTAACAATTTTACATCTCATCTAAAGAGAACATGCCAAGTTGGCAAGTAGGCCCATTGTCCATAAGCACACCCACTGAAATCCAACCTTTTTGCATTGTCACAAGTCATATGCCAGCCCGCGTTTTCCGATACGTGGCCCCCACCTCCCATGTGCTCAGTCTCTCTCAATTACTCACTCACTCACTCCACTCTCCTCCATGCCACCCCACACCACCTGTCTCCGCCACCACCCATCTCCATCTCCATCTCCATCTCCATCTCTTCTTCTTCACTCTCCCCACACTCACCACCACCAGTACCACCACCACCACCATGATGACAACAACTCACTTCCCCATTCTCCTCTCCCTCTCCCTCTTCTTCTTCCTCCTCACCGTTCACTCCCAACCAACCTCACCAGACACCGCCGCAATGCTCGCTCTCCGAACCTCCCTCGACCCGCCGGAGTCTCTCGGCTGGTCCGGCCCGGACCCGTGTACATGGACCCGCGTCGTCTGTTCGGAGGAAAAACGGGTCACCCGGATCCAAATCGGTCGCCAGAGCCTCCATGGAACCCTCCCAAACAGCACCACTTTCCAAACGCTAACCGAGCTCGAACGCTTGGAGCTTCAGTTCAACAACATCTCGGGTCCTCTTCCAAGCCTCAACGGGTTAACCTCCCTGCAAGTTCTCATCCTCAGCAACAACCGCTTCACTTCCATCCCCGACGATTTCTTCGGCGGTCTCACTGAGCTTCAGTCGGTGGAGATCGACAACAACCCGTTCCAACGGTGGGAGATTCCCGAGAGCCTCCGTGACGCGTCGTCGCTGCAAAACTTCTCCGCCAACTCCGCCAACATCACCGGGAGAATCCCAGATTTCTTGGCGCTTCCGGGGTTGACCCATTTGCATTTAGCCTTCAATGGTCTTGAGGGTGTGCTTCCTTCGAGCTTTGGTTCGTTGCAGCTTCAGACTCTCTGGCTGAACGGGCAAGAGGATGGTGCTGACAGGCTTGGGGGCGCTGTTGATGTTTTGCAGAACATGACTTCTCTGACTCGGGTTTGGTTGCAATCCAATGCTTTTTCTGGGTCATTACCTGATTTCTCAGGTTTGCAAAGCTTGGAGGATTTGAGTTTGAGGGATAACTCTTTCACGGGTCCTGTTCCTGGTTCATTGGTGGGACTCAAGTCACTCAAATCTGTGAGCTTGACCAATAACATGTTTCAGGGGCCTGTGCCTGTGTTTGGTGCTGGGGTTAAGGTGGATTTGGAGGATGATTCGAATAGGTTTTGCTTGCCGGGTCCGGGTGATTGTGATAACAGGGTGAATGTTTTGCTTTCCATTGTTCAGTCTATGGGGGATCCTAAAAGGTTTGCGGATAATTGGAAGGGGAATAATCCATGTGCTGATTGGATTGGGATTACTTGTAAGGATGGTAACATTGCTATTGTTAATTTTCAGAAGATGGGTCTCACTGGCACTATATCACCCAAGTTTGCCTCACTTAAATCACTGCAAAGATTGGTGCTTGCTGATAATAATCTCACCGGTTCGATTCCAGAGGAGCTTACCTCCCTGCCTGGGCTTGCTGAATTGAATGTTGCAAACAATCAGCTTTATGGAAAGATCCCTAGTTTTAAGAGCAATGTGATTGTTACCAGTAATGGTAACCCGGATATTGGGAAGGATAAGCCCAGCCCATCACCTAAAGGTCCATTGTCACCAAACTCGACAGCGCCGGACACAAGGGAAGAAAATGGTAGCAAAAAATCTAACCATGTTGGAGTAATTGTGCTTGCTGTGATTGGGGGTGTAGTGTTGATATTGGGGATTGGTTTGCTAGTTTTCTGCTTGCTTAGGATGAAGCAAAAACGGCTAAGCAGGGTTCAGAGCCCAAATGCACTGGTTGTTCACCCTCGTCATTCCGGATCAGATAATGAAAGTGTGAAGATAACAGTTGCAGGTTCAAGTATCACTGTTGGCGCTGTTAGTGAAACCCGTACAGTACCTAGCAGTGAGACAGGGGACATTCAGATGGTTGAAGCAGGAAACATGGTTATTTCTATACAAGTCCTGAGGAATGTCACAGACAATTTCAGCGAGAGAAACATATTGGGACAAGGAGGTTTTGGAACAGTCTATAAAGGTGAACTGCATGATGGTACCCAAATTGCAGTGAAAAGAATGGAGTCTGGGGCCATAACTGGGAAAGGTGCAACTGAGTTTAAGTCTGAAATTGCTGTTTTGACCAAGGTTCGCCACCGGCATCTTGTTTCTCTACTTGGCTACTGCTTGGATGGGAATGAGAAGCTTCTGGTGTATGAGTACATGCCTCAAGGGACGTTAAGTAGGCATCTCTTTGACTGGCTAGAATATGGATTGAAACCACTGGAGTGGAATAGAAGATTGACCATTGCCTTGGATGTGGCAAGGGCGGTTGAGTACCTTCACAGCTTGGCCCATCAAAGCTTTATACATAGGGACTTGAAGCCTTCAAACATTCTACTTGGAGATGATATGAGGGCAAAGGTTGCAGATTTTGGGCTTGTGCGTCTTGCTCCGGAAGGAAAAGCTTCAATAGAAACAAGAATTGCGGGAACTTTTGGATATTTGGCTCCAGAATATGCAGGTATGCCCCCTTCTCTTTTTCAAGTTCTTTGTGAGCTAGATCATTTTTTAATTATTCCCAATGAAGCCAGTGGGAATAGTCTGATCATGATCTACATAGGTTTGGTTTAATTTGCTTTAAATTTTGGCTACGTTTGTTATGCGAATGGCTAGGTAGATCTCAAGGGAAAGTACATCATAAATCTAGATTGATCTACACATTAATGGAAAGCAGACATATTGAATGCTTTTTAAGCAACATGCATTTCATTTTAGGAAGGTAATAATTAATGAAACATGTCTTTTTTATCAACTGTGTAATGTAATAAACTCTATGTCAATATTTTGGCCAGAGATATTCTCTGTCACCATAACTGGACCTGGCAATCTTAACTTCCATTACTGGAAGATCAACAAACAATAATGTTATTGGTATGTAACTATGTATTTCACATTTGGTAAAGCAATTGTGATGTCTAGAGTCCCGCATTGGTTTTGCTGTTTTGGAAATTATGAACCTCTCATGGCTTGCTCTTATCCATGGATGTGAGATATTTGTATTGGTTAGGTGTGTTTAATCTTATATTTTTGCTTTTTATTATGATCAAAAGTTTGCTAGCTCTCGCATGAATTTTTCTTTGATGTTGATTGATTTTTGGACAAATGTCTCTTACACTGTCGCGCTTGCTATCTTCTTGTAGTTACTGGTCGCGTGACAACTAAAGTTGATGTATACAGCTTTGGGGTAATATTGATGGAACTGATAACTGGAAGAAGAGCAATTGATGAGACCCAACCGGAGGATAGTATGCACCTGGTAACATGGTTCCGTAGAATGTATGTAAATAAGGACTCATTTCCTAAGGCCATTGACAGCACAATAGAGCTCAATGAGGAAACACTTGCTAGTATTCACACCGTAGCGGAGTTAGCAAGCCACTGTTGTGCAAGAGAGCCATATCAAAGGCCCGACACGGGTCATGCTGTGAATGTGCTTTCTTCTCTTGTCGAGCTATGGAAACCATCGGAACACAGTTCTGAAGATATATATGGCATAGACCTAGACTTGTCCTTACCACAAGCACTAAAGAAGTGGCAGGCCTTTGAAGGTAGAAGCGAAATGGAATCTTCTTCTTCTTCACTCCTTCCGAGCTTGGATAACACTCAGACAAGCATTCCCCCGCGTCCATACGGGTTAGCCGATTCCTTTACATCAGCAGATGGGAGGTGATCATGTTTAGTTGTAAATAATTGTAATGGTGGTTCTGTAGTTTGTTGTTCTTCATTCTCCTTGCTTCTTGCTGTAGTTTCTTATTTGAACTTGGTTATCATTTTTCATGGTGTAGTAGTTTCTTCCACAGTTAAATCCTATTACTTCTTCAGAGTTTGGTTGCAGCATTTTACTGCAAAATTGAGATAAGATTCTTAGCTGAATATTTACTTCTCATCTTATGTTCGTGTTTTTTGTGTTTCAATTCATATTCATGGCTAATTCATTAATGTTATATTACATTCTTTTGAGATGACAAAATGATGCATGCATATCAATTTACAAAATCTGGTATCAAATGAAAATATGTTAGTTTCTTTGTGAATTGGGAGATGTTAAAATTATTCTTCCTCAAGTAGCTGTCATCTCAATGGTCAACGGAATCTGCCAGATATGATGTACTTTGTGAATGGACGAATTAGACAGGTGTGAATGTAGTTAAAAGTCTTAAATAATCTTCCATGAGTCATGCATTGCTGGGAACACTGACAACTGTGAATTAAGAAGATACAAGATAAATGTGTTGTAAAGAGATACCCAGATAGTGAAAAGCTGTCAAATTTTCCCACAATCCATGGGAAGAAATCAATCCTAATAATAATCTAAATTGCCCTAAGATGCTATAAAATATTTGGCTTAATCCAGTTTTTGGTCCTCAACTTTTGTCATAAATATGGCTTTAGTCCCTCGCCGGAGTAAAGGTGGGGATTGGTCCCCAGTTTTTGGCAAAATGATTGGCTTTGGTCCCTCCGGCCGGTTGGGTCAACGCCGGAGCTCCGAGAATCCCATGTGGCATTGCCATGTCATTTAATGAGCTTATGTGGAATTTTTATTTTATTTTTTCATTTAAAAAAATCTAATTAATTTAAAAAATGAAATTATTTAAAATTCTAAAAAATAAAAAAATCTTAATCAGAAACAATTTTATCCTCATCTTCATCATTCTCAGATCAAGAAGCCCCAAAACCTGTTGGTTATCATCAAGGGACCCTTCCTCTTGATATCAGTCATGTCCAAAACCTGTTTGGTTGTCATCAACAGGCTCCACATTCTCCTCCATTCCACTGCTTTATGATTCTTGTAATATTACATGCTTTGCTTTCTTTTCCAAGACACAGAAACCATAGGAAGAGACGAAGGTCGTGGTGGCTTGGTGCGGTGATGCAAGCTTCGGTCGAAATCGCGCCGCCACCATCATCTTCATGGAGGCCAGCCACCGTAGTGTCCAGATATGGGTAGGGGCTTTGAGGGATGGGGTTTCGATTGGATCTGAGTTCGGGCTTTGAGGATGCCATAGTCATGGTATTTTGACAGTGAATAAAAGGTTGGATTTGGGGGAATGGGTTGTTAAAAGTTGCGATTTTGAGAAAGAATCAGTGGTGAAGATGGGGTTGGTGTTCCCGGTTCAATTTAGGGCACTCCTTCAATGATGAACTGGGTGGTGTTGTGGGTGGCGACGACGAGGGTGAGTTGGTGAATGGCGGCTCTTCGGCGAGCTTGGCGATGAAACGAACCTGGCGTAGAGGTGAAGTGCGAGGACCAGAGCTTTTTTTTGTTAGAATTCAATGGGGGCTAATGGGTTTCTTTTTGGCATTTTGGTGTTTGTCTATTTGTCTGTGTTTATGCAGCAATTTTAGTTTTGAAGAAGGAATTAGAAAAATGCAGGCCTCATAATTCTCCACCAGTGTTGGAACAATCCAGATTAACAAAATTCTCCACCAGTAATGGAAAAGCAAAATTCTGTTCAGTTTAACATCTTTCACATGTGGGCTGGTTTGATTCATGAAGATGATGAAATGGTGATGAAGAAGATCTATTTAATTTAATTAGTGCAAGTTTCAGATTGGGTTTCTGGGTTTCTAAAAGAAAGAAAAGATGAAGTAAGATGAAGTTGAGGATGATGAAGATGAAGATTGAATGAGGGTGATAAATTAATCTGGGTTTTTAAATTTTTTTAAATGAAAAAAAAAAATTCCACATAAGCTCATTAAATGACGTGGCAGTGCCACATGGGATTCCCGAAGCTCCGGCGTTGACTCAACCGGCCGGAGGGACCAAAGTCAATCATTTTGCCAAAAACTGGGGACCAATCCCCACCTTTACTCCGGCGAGGGACTAAAGCCATATTTATGACAAAAGTTGGGGACCAAAAACTGGATTAAGCCAAAATATTTTTATGTTTTAGCATCTACGACTTTAACTACTTTGACACAAGCAGCATTTCCTTCTGATATTGTCTTCCACAAGCTTAGCTGTTTCCTTCTGGACTCTGCATGAACTGAAATTTGATTAATGCTACTATTACGAGCGACAAGTGCAATTAGTTGTGTAGCTTTTGTGAATTAGTTTTTCAGTTAGCATTCTGTTAGACTGTCACTAGTTAGCTGATTAGTGATAGTGATGTATAAATGTAGTTTTAGTTCACGTTGCCAAACTAAGGATGAATAAACTGAATTCAGTTCCTTCAATATTTTTTTCTCAATTGTTCTCCTTTCTCTTCTGCATCTTCTTCTCAGATGGTATTAGAGCTCTAATTTGAGCTCTACCATCAAGCTTGCGCTATGGCTCGACCACAAGGTCAGAGTTCACAGAATCAAGGTTCACAAAATCAGAGATCGCAAAATCTAGATCCGACGCAGAACACTGGGAGTCCCTATTGCATCCACCCTGGGGAGAATCCATAAACAGTGGTGGTGGATTTTCCATGCTAATTAACAATAAAACAAGCTTGCAATAAAATTATAAATTGAGCGCAACAAATAAATATCATGTGCAAGCATGCAATCATGACTTTCTTTGTAAAAATATATGCTTCGAAGCTGATTTACACTTTGAAAAAATAGCAAAAACAAATATATTAAAGACTTAATTACATTTTTTATCCCCATTTATACACTTTGTATGAAAGTGATTCCTAAACTTCAAAAATTCTAATTTGATCTCACACATTTACCTTGCACTTTTGATTTTCCATCCCATTTCCGTCCAATGGAAACATGTGGACCAAAATTGGTTTTTTTAAAATTTAGAGACCATTTTCGCATAAAAGATATATAAGTAGGGAATCAAAAGTGTAATTAAGCTTACATTTCCAATCCCTTAAAACAGCAAACATTTGAGTCTCTTGAACAAAACCTTGCCGTTCAAAACAGTAGTATCCAGTGAAGTTTTTATCTTAATACTTTATCTCATATGCCTTGCGTGGCAGCTGCACCTCTTTGATATGCTCAAGACACCGTTTCCTCAAAGTTTCATTCGTCCTCCAATCAATATTGTAACTATGTAGTATGTGAAGAGATTCAAGAAGAGGACAACCATCAAGAATAGCATGCAAGCCATCTTTACTGAGAAAGTTAAATCCCACAATGTGTAGATGGCGTAGTTCAGGCATGGTTTGTGCAATAGCAAACGCCTCCTCATCTTTGAAACTTGGATATAATGGACCATTGTAAAATTTTAATACTTTCAAATGTGGGCAACATCGACCAATAGCTTGAAGTGAATCCTTAGTTAGAGGGCTATATGAAATGTCAACAAGTTCCTCTAAATGTGGAAGTTTCTTAGCAACCTCAATCAATCCTTTCTCAGAAATTTCACTGCAATATGGAAGCCGCAAGCGACGCAGATGGCTGCTGCTGTAAAATAACCAAATATATATATATATATATATATATATATATATATATATATATATATATATATATATATAAATGATAGTACTTGGGAAAACTAAAGCCCCAAAATACAAAAAGTAAAGAAAGAATATTTTAATAAACTAATCATTTAAAAAATTGAGATGTTTACTTTTCAAAAAAATAAAACCAAATTATTTGGAAAAACTACTTGGATTAGCCTGCCAGGAAAATCTATCACGATAGAACATTAAACAGTTTACACTTTTCTCAACATCTATTGGCTATGTATTTGAGAAGATCATCAGTTGCAAAATATGCAAGAAAGCAAATAGAAATAAAACCATACCTGCTGGCTATGTATTTGAGAAAATCATCAGTTGCAAAATACTCAATAGTAATGTCTTCCAAATGACCGCAACTTTGATCAACAGCGTAGCGACAAAAGGCCCTTAACATATAGGCTGGATAGTTCCGGCATAAGGTCAGGTCAATGGAGCGCATCATGAGAGGGTCCTTACAGATATTCCACCACAAAGAGCAAACTTGACGTGCACTTGTCAAAATATCTGCAACACTGAGCTTTTGAAGTATAAATGCAGTCACGTCTATCGGAAGATCAAGCCAGTTTGGACCCATTATGCTCTCACTCTTCAATTCCTCCCTTGATCTCGAGCACCTTGTGCTCAAAATCCGTGAGCTCATGCGGTCAAAACTACTATTGACAGCTTTATGATGACGCCTAAACATTGAAAACAAGAGAAAAAAAATAGTCACGGATCATGTGTAAACGGATACTTTGCTAGTAGGAGATATGGGAGTGACACCTGGAATTTGTTATACTTATTTAAAATAAATTAAGATTAATTTGGTTTAAATTTGAAGTTGATCCAACCCAAATTTAAACCAAATTAATTTAAATTTGAAGTTGATTCTTTCTGATGTATCAAAAAAAAAAATTTGAAGATGATAATATAATTATAATAATGATATCTAAAATATTTATTGAAAATAAAATATTAATAAAAAAAGAAGTATTCCAATTGTACTGTTATTGGGCTTACAACCTTTGTATTAAGTGGGCTTACCGAATTTGTACTATTGGGCCAGGCGACACATGACCCGAACGGGTCAAAACTTCACAATATATAAAGAGGACACCGCCCATGCGGTGGGGGATCCAACACTTTTTTGCTCATTTATTACTTTGTCATTCTCTACTTTTGTTGCCTAATTGCTTAGCCCTAACTGGAGTTTTAGACCGGAACATTGGCGCCCACCGTGGGGCCGAGGAATTCAATCCTAGGCTTCAAACTCACTGAAAATGGTGAATCGATCTGGAGCAAACGGAAGGGACAATCATGCTAATCATGAAAATGTTCCGCCCGACATTTTGCAACAGATCATGGAGGATCTAACTGATCTTCGCCAACACAATCAACAACTACAAACTCAACTCGCTGAGATCAATCAAGATCGGGGCTTGCATGAGGGCGATCGTAGAATGGCAGAGATGGTGGTAGATTTTCAACCATTCACAGAAGACATTGCGAACACAACCGTTCCAGACAACTTGAAGACTTTGGTTCTCGATTCTTACTATGGCGATTCTGATCCAAAGGATCATTTGGTGTATTTCAACACCAAAATGGTTATTGTGGGCGCTTTAGATGCTCTGAAGTGCAAAATGCTTCCTTCAACTCTCAAAAAGTCAGCAATGACTTGGTTTACAACGCTTCCACCGCGTTCAATTGCAAGCTTTATGGATTTGTCGGCGAAGTTTCTGTCCCAATTCTCAACTAGCCGCGCCCAAAAAGTCACTCCAGCAGCTTTGTTTAATTTACAACAGAGGCATAATGAAAGCCTTCAATCGTTTATGGGGCGTTTCAATCAACTATCAGTGCATCTGGAGGATAAAATGCCAGAAATTTGTATTGCTGCTTTTGAATTGGGCCTTCAATCAGGAAGTCTGAACAGTAGTTTAAGTCGTAAGCCCGTGGAAACAATGGCGGAGTTACGAAGCAGGGTACAAGGTTTCATTCGGGAGGAGCAAAGTGATCGCATAAAGAGAAACCGCAAGAGTGCGGCGGTTGCTGGCCAACAACAACAGTCAGATTCGAAAAAGGCAGCAGTTAACGATCAACGTTCTGGCGGAGCAGTTGCAAAAGGAGAGAGAAGTTACAATAATTCAAGTCGTTTTGATAACCGCTCTAATTTTCGAAATCGTGTTCAGCCGTATGGAAATCGTGGTTATGGACAATCGATGACGTGGACCAGAAACCAACAAGACAGGTCGACCCCACTTGCGGTTAATTTAACTGAAGCATTGCACATGTGTTTGGAGGCGAACACAATTCGTTTTCCTAAACAACCAAAACCCCCACCAGGCAACGTGGACAGAAGTAAGTGGTGTGAATATCATCGAATCGCAGGACACAATACAGATGATTGTTTTACCTTAAAGAAAGAAATTGAGGCTTTGATAAAGGCAGGCTACATGCGCCAACTGGATGGGCGAAGGGAGTCAGATGGAGCTGGAACTTCAACGAAACGTGATGACACAGGGAAGGAGATTGAAGAATCTGAGCCAAAGAGGCAAGCTGGAGGTGAAACTAAGGGGCGCATTCATTCTATTTTTGGAGGATTTCGAGGAGGTGGTATGACTAATTCTTCAAGAAAGAGGTATGTTCATTCTATTAATGTTGTCTATGCAAATGACTGGGGAAATTGGGGAATCAATCAGCCCGATATTACATTTACTGTTAGAGATTTTGAGGGAGTTCAGCCTCATGAAGATGATCCCATTGTGGTGATGTTAAAAGTTGCTGATTACGAAATTGAGAGGGTACTGTTGGATCAGGGGAGTTCTGCAGATTTGATATATGGTGATGCATTTGAAAAGTTAGGGCTTACAGAAGCTGATTTATTACCGTATGATGGGGCGTTAGTTGGCTTCTCGGGTGAAAAAGTATTTGTTAGAGGGTACGTGGAGCTAAATACCGTGTTTGGTGAAGGTAAAAATGAGAAAGCCTTTGCCATTAAGTTTCTTGTGGTACAGTGTACATCGCCGTATAATGTGCTTATTGGGAGACCATCGCTTAACAAACTGGGGGCGATTATCTCAACAAGGCATTTAACAGTCAAGTACCCATTGGACAAGGGCGGAGTTGGAACTTTGAAGGCTGATCAGGTGGTTGCTAGGAAATGTTATTCCGACAGTTTTAAGCAGTATGGTCACATGGGAAAAAGAGCAGTGAAGGAGGGACATAGAGTTTTGGGGTGGATGTTGATCAAGAAGGGGTTAGTTTGCATCCGAGAGAGGGCTTTTCTGATTTTAAGATGACTCCAGAAGAAGAAACAAAGACAGTAAAAGTGGGCGAAAGGAATCTGAAAGTTGGGGTTAACTTGACTCAAATCTAGGAAAGCAGACTGGTGCAATTGTTAGCTGAAAACATGGATTTATTTGCTTGGAGTGCACGGGATCTTCCAGGGATTGATCCAGAGTTCATTTGCCACAAATTGGCATTGAATCCTGGTGTGAAGCCAATCGCCCAATTAAAGCGTAAAATGGGCGAAGAGAAAGCACTGGCAGTGAAAACATAAACTAACAAGTTAATTGATGCAGGTTTTATAAGGGAGGTGAAGTATCCTACTTGGTTGGCTAATGTTGTCATGGTCAAAAAGAGTAATGGAAAGTGGCGAATGTGCACAGATTATACGGATTTAAACAAGCACTGTCCAAAGGATTCATACCCATTGCCAAACATAGATAAGTTGGTGGATCGGGCTTCGGGATTTGGAATGTTGAGTTTGATGGACGCGTATTCGGGCTATCATCAAATTCAAATGTACGCGCCAGATGAAGAGAAAACTGCATTTATGACAAACCAAGCGAATTATTGCTATCAAACCATGTCGTTTGGGCTTAAGAATGCAGGAGCAACTTATCAGCGATTGATGGACAAAGTCTTTGAAAAGCAAGTAGGGCGTAACATGGAAATTTATGTGGATGATATGGTGGTCAAATCAGAGGAAATGGGCGATCATTGTACGGATTTGGCTGAGGCTTTTGGAGAAATCAGGAAGCATAACATGCGTCTGAATCCAGAAAAATGCTCTTTTGGAATTCAGAGTGGAAAATTTTTGGGCTTTATGATTACTCGAAGAGGAATTGAAGTTAATCCTGATAAGTGCAAAGCAATTCTAGAAATGCAGAGCCCAACATCAGTGAAAGAAGTACAGAAGTTAACAGGAAGAATTGCGGCTTTATCACGATTTTTACCATGTTCAGGGAGTAAGGCGGCTAAATTCTTTCAGTGTTTGAGGAAGAACAAAGCTTTTCAATGGACAGATGAGTGCGAGCGGGCTTTCCAAACTCTAAAGGAGCATCTAGCTAAGCCTCCCATATTGTCGAAACCAATTCCAGGTATTCCGCTGTCAATTTTCATTTCCATATCAGATAATGCTGTGAGTTCTGTCTTATTGCAAGAATGTAACGAGGAGTTGAGAATTATATATTTTGTGAGCCATGCTTTACAAGGGGCTGAGTCAAGATATCAAAAAATTGAAAAAGCTGCACTAGCTCTGATTATCACCGCCCGAAAGTTGAGGCCTTATTTTCAAGGTTTTCAAATCAAAGTCAAAACTGACTTTCCCCTACGCCAAGTACTTCAAAAGCCTGATTTAGCAGGACGTATGGTTTCTTGGGCTGTCGAATTGTCAGAATTTGGTATAGTGTTTGAGAAGAAGGGACAAATAAAGGCACAGGGCTTAATAGATTTTGTGAATGAGATGTCTCCAGAAGAAAGAGTATCAGAAGAGGTGGAGTGGTTTTTAACTGTTGATGGTTCGTCAAATTTGAAAGGAAGTGGAGCTGGTATAGTTTTGGAGGGACCAGGTGGAGTGATTATTGAGCAATCTCTCAAGTTTGACTTCAAGGCGAGCAACAATCAAGCGGAATATGAAGCAATAATAGCAGGGGTGAGGCTGGCTTTGGAGATGAATGTACGCTGTATTGTAATAAAAACCGATTCTCAGCTTGTGGCAAATCAGATTAAGGGAGATTATCAGGCGAAGGATGTTCAGTTGGCTAAGTATTTGGTAAAGGTTCAAGAATTGTTGAAGCAGATGGACAAGTTTCAGGTAAATCATGTTCCAAGAGAGGAAAATACAAGGGCTGATATATTATCCAAACTAGCAAGCACAAAGAAACCAGGAAACAACAAGTCTGTGATTCAAGAGACTTTGAAGGGTCCAAGTGTGAAGGAGGATGATGTTGTGATGGCAACAGGCGGAGCAACTCTAGATTGGATGGATAGAATTCGAATGTGTATGGAAGCGGATGGATCAGACTTAGCTCTATTTTCAAAGGACCAGATCCGAGAAGCGAGTCGCTACACAATGATGGGTGGACAACTTTACAAAAGGGGCGTTGGAGTTCCACTGTTAAGGTGTGTCAGTAAAGAAGATGCAGAAAGAATTATGTTTGAGGTACATGAGGGAGTTTGTGCCAGTCATATAGGGGGAAGATCTTTGGCTTCGAAGGTGTTGAGGGCAGGATTCTATTGGCCAACTTTAAGGGGCGATTGTATGGAATATGTTAAGAAATGTGAAAAGTGTCAAGTTTTTGCTGATCTTCATAAAGCGCCTCCTGAAGTTTTAAGTTCAATGAGCTCGTCGTGGCCATTTGCAATGTGGGGCGTAGATATATTGGGTCCATTCACTCCAGCAGGGGCGCAAGTCAAATTTGTTTTGGTGGCAGTGGATTATTTCACAAAGTGGATTGAAGCAGAGTCGATGGCGAAGATTACAGCTGAGAAGGTTAAGAAATTTTATTGGAGGAAGATAATTTGCAGGTTTGGAGTGCCAGCAACTATTGTTTCTGATAACGAAATACAGTTTACAAGCAGGAAGGTCAGAGATTTTTGTACAGAGATGGGGATTGAAAACAGGTTCGCCTTAGTGGAACACCCACAATCTAATGGGCAGGTTGAAGCAGCAAACAAGGTGATTTTGAATGGTGTGAAGAAGAGATTGGGCGAAGCAAAAGGATTATGGGCAGATGAATTGATCACGGTGGTTTGGGCTTACAACACAACACCCCAATCCACTACTGGAGAAACACCTTTCAAGCTTGCTTATGGAGTTGATGCGATGATTCCAGTGGAAATACAAGACATGACTTTTCGAGTGGTTACATATGAAGAAAACCAGAATCGAGAAAATGTTCTAGTGGATTTGAACTTAGCGGATGAGATAAGGGCAGAAGTTCGTTTAAGGGAGACTGCAGTCAAACAAAGGTCAGAAAGGCGATATAATACTCGAGTGGTGCCTAGGAGTATGAAAGTGGGCGATTTGGTATTGCGCAGAAAGGCGAAGAGTTCAACTGATTCAAAGCTGACACCTAACTGGGAAGGTCCATATAGAGTGCTGCGCGATTTGGGACAAGGGGCTTACCATTTAGAGGAGTTATCTGGGCGCAGGGTTCCAAGAACATGGAATGCACAACACTTGCGCTACTACTACAGTTGAAGTGGTTTCCTGTTTGTTCGTTTCAGTGTGTTTCATTCTGTTCAAAGACTACGTTGTGTTGTACTTTGTGGTTTCTGTATTTGTTTAAGTGTCAAGACTATGTGGTTGTTTGTTATAGACTCAGTAGCATGCACTCTTTTCTCTACCCATCAGGGAGAGTTTTTAACGAGGCATCATGTTATATTTTAATGAAAAAACAGGTATGCACTCTTTTCTCTACCCCGGGCGGGAGAGTTTTTAACGAGGCATAACCTTTTAAAATTTCTTGAGTGCTTTGTTAGCATTTAAGTTACTTTGCAACTTAGGTCTATCAATTGGGCGATTCCAGACAATTGAGAAAGAGTAAGTCTCTTAAAACTAGAGCGTTTGGCCACGAATTCATAAGCATAGCCTTAACTTGGATTAAGCTTGTCCAACTTAAGCACAAAGTCTCCAAGCGAGCAAATTTCTGTATCAGAACAAATTGCGCTTCTGATCTTTCTATTTTTGATTTACTTCAAAATGCAAAGGCCTTATGAATTCAAAGAATAGTTGTTAAAGAAAAGTCAATTTTTCTTAAGTTAGAAAATTTTGATAAGCCCAGGGCTTCGAGTTTGGGAAAATTTGTCAAAACCTTCTTTATGAGGTAGACAACTTGTTAAGATCAACGCCTTTGTGGATAAACGAATCCAGAAGAAAGGTATTTTCGCAGTACATTATTTTCATATTCTTATACTGTTGGAGCAGTACTTTAAGTTTAGAGAACACAATAACCTTCGAATTAGATTACTGAGTTATTATTTTTTAAGAAGGATTAGGAAGATTTTAGATGAGGATAGATGATGTTAAAGCATAGTATAGGGATGATTGAACTTGAGCTTTGTTGCATTAATATTAAAGGGGGGCGTTACATTTAATTAAAAGCAGGGGATGCAGGAAGTAAAAAGCAGGAAACTAAGTCAACCGTTTGGTATAAGACCAACGGGAACAAAACATCATTTCAACTTTTCTCAAGAAGGGTCAATTGCTTTCCCCTTCGCCCTCTTTGTTGTTGTTGTTGTTGTTGTTGTTGTTGTTGTTGTTGTTGTCTTTGTCTTCTTCTTCTGCTTCTTCTTCTTCTTGTTCTTCTTCTTCTTCTTCCTCATCAAAGTTGGGCGTGATTAACTTTCCTCCAACGATCCTAGCATAAGGATCAACGCCTTCAGTCTTGATGGGCATGTCGGGATTTAGGAACAAGATTTGTTCCTTAGCTTTGTTAAAGCCAGCTTCAAGTTGGGAAAGAATGGACGCTTTCAAAGACGCCGCTTCAGCAGAGAGGTCAGCAACAGTCTTGTTCAAAATTTGTTTTTCTGAGGACAAAGAGTTCGCCTCTTCCTTCATTTTTTGTGTTTCTTCTTCTTTCGCCTTCAGCAAGGCTTCATTTTCTTCCAAAGTCTTTTTCAGCCTTTCCAGGTCCAAAGCCAGATCAGCGGCTTTCTTCTCGTTAGCCTTGTTAGATTTTTCCAACAGCTTCATCGTGGACTTCAGCTTTTCATTCTCTTTTTCCTTATCTTCAAGCTTCTTAGCACTAGAAAGTCCATCAAAGTTGTTGGACTCAATTTCTATCATCTTGGAAATGGCAGCAATTTCCAAACTCTTAGTCATGACGGCTTGGCAGGCTTCTTGAAGCCCAATTTTCCTCATTTTCTCCTTATCAGCTTCGAACACTAGGTTGGTCTCCACAAGTGAGTTGAAGTTGATGCGGGAATCCCACAAGGAGGTGATTTCTTCTGAAGTCATGTCCTCAAATTCTTTCAGTTCATGCTTCCACGAGGGAGGTGGAGCGCTCGAGGAACCATATTGATCCGTCCCCTTGGTTGTGAATTTTTCCAGCGAAGTTTGTATGGTAGTTTTCTCGGCAGACTTTTCAGAATTTTGATTTTTCTTTCTACTTTTCGGGGCTGGATTCTTTTCAGTTCCAGACTGACTCCCTTCAGGTTCGTTTAGAGACTCAGCAGGGGATTGCTTTTTCTTCAACGCCTGTTGTTCGCGGCGGAAACGGAGAATGTCATCTTCGGTAAGGCGAGACATCTTCGCTGCAAATTGTAAAATAAGAAAACAACGTTAGGATTTTACATGGGTTTTGGGGTGAATTAAGCCAAAAGGAATGTTCTTACCAACATATTGGGCTAAGTTTCTTTTCTTGAATGCTTCATAGAAGTCATAAAGGTTCAAGTGAATCGTTGACAAGAAGTCAACTTCATATTTTTCAACAGGGGTGAGAGAGGATTCGGGAACTTTGTGGATAAGTTGGGGCTTATCGGTCCAATAGAAAGGGAATCGAGGGGTTCCATCGTCAAAGTAAAAAACATCTTTACTCCGTTCGGATTCTTTTAGTTTGAAAAACTTGGATTTCCAGTGTTTAAAGTTGCTTCTAAAGAGGGTGAATACTCCACACCCCCTAGCAGAGGACAAGGAAATATATTCGCCTTTCACCTTCATGCCGGTGGTTTCAAAGAAAGAGAAAAACTTTTTGCATGTTGGTATTACGCCTAAGCAGATGCATAGTAATTCAAAGGCTCGAAGGTAAGCCCAACCATTAGCAGAAAGTTGAGTAGGGGCGATATTCATCAAGGTTAGGCTTGAGCAGGTAAAGTCTGGAAGGGGGAGTTTGTAGTCAAGGTCTTGAAACATAGTTTTAAAGAAGTAAGTATGGTTTTTGCCGTTAGGGTCAGGTTCACCGAAACAGCAGGGTTCGTCGGGGGCGCAGGAAACTATGTCTAAATGGGCGTCATTACCGTCAGCCCTAAAATTATATTTGGTTATCAAATCCATTATTTTGGGGATAGTACAGAAGTCGCTGTATCTAGTAGCAACTGCCCGAGAGATCCATAAGGAGTCGGCGGCTGGAGGCTCTTTACGTTTCTTAGGTGATTTTCGAGGATTTTTTGCAACCATTTTTGAGAGCAGGGTTTCCTGAAAATCAAGAGGAAATGGGGTTTGTCAGGTAGGAATTTTCAGTGGGTAAGTGACGAAGTGGGTTGGGTATTTAGGTGTGAGTTTTGGGGGAAATTATCATATTCAGAAAGTGATAGGGTACCTTAAGTTTAACAGGGAAGGGGTTTAAGAGAAATGGGAGGAAGCAGGATATGAAAAATAAAGAAAAGTAGAAAAGATGAGTAAAAGTTAAGGGGAGAAGAGTTTACCAGGAAGGGAGGTGACAAAATCTGGAAGGAGGTGGGAGTGTTTCTGGAGAAATTCCCAGAAATTCTTCAAGCGCTTGAGGCAAGGCTGCAAATGTTGTTTGAAGCTTTAGAGAGAATTACTGGGGGTAGAAAAGGTGGAGGTTGGTAAGAAAAGGGTTTTTAAGGTCAGACTTTATAGTGTGGTGAAGAGTAGGCGCGTCGATTCACCCGTTAGTAGAGGTGGTAATTTCCAAGACGTGTCTCTTGATGGTCCATCAATTTCTACCCATGAAACGTTTTCTGGAAAATGAACGGGTGTGTAGAGTTTATGTTAAATAATTATTACTTTTGTACCGTTTGTGAAGAAATGTCAGTGGGAATTTAATGCTGAGTGGATGTGGGTTTTGGGGAACTGTCAGGCGCCGTTTCATCATGAGGTATAATGGATAGTTTCAAGTTTCAAAATATTTGCATATCTTGTTTGTGATTATGACAGGAATATGACAGCGAAGTGATGGGAAGAGATCTCGGTCAGAGTCTTAAAAAAGAGAGCAGATGGAGTAACTTCAGTAATCAACAAGGGCGAAGCTTCTTTTGCTTATTGAAAAGGGCGGAGCTTTCTTTGCTTGTTACAAGGGCGAAGCTTGTGTCGTTTATTATGTGACATCTTTTGCATGTAACAGTTATTTAAGTTTAGCGTTACTGACTTTATATGTTTAGGGGCTCTGAGTATTGTATTGTGGGCTTACTTAAAAGACACGCTGCACCTTAAAATGGCTTTTAAGATTAGGTGTCTTGTGGGCTTGTGTACTGTTATTGGGCTTACAACCTTTGTATTAAGTGGGCTTACCGAATTTGTACTATTGGGCCAGGCGACCCATGACCCGAACGGGTCAAAACTTCACAATATATAAAGAGGACACCGCCCATGCGGTGGGGGATCCAACATTTTTTTGCTCATTTATTACTTTGTCATTCTCTACTTTTATTGCCTAATTGCTTAGCCCTAACCAGAGTTTTAGACTGGAACACCAATAAATTATATCGTTAAGCTTAGTACTCCTACAATTTAACTTTTTTTTCGATGAAACTCCTATAAAAAAAACATGGATTTGAAGATGATTAATAAAATAATTATAACAACAATATTTCAAATCTAAATATAACAGAATCAAGGTAAGAGACTGTTTGGTTTGAAAAAACTGTTATCATCTTTTTGAAAATTTTGAAATTTTTACGATATAGAAAACAGGTTTATTTTTATTTTCTACTTACAACGGCACCATCACCGCCGTAGCTACCACCACCACCGTCATCATCGTTACCACCACCATGCATTCAATTATTTTTCGTTAGGACTAAATAAATTAAACAGTGCATATAACAACATAACTCTATTTAAAAAGTCAAAAGTGGATACAGTGGCACAAATAATTAACCACTTTTGTAAGTTTTTTTTTTCGATGGTTGGGGTGGGCTTAACAGCCCAAACTACAAACCTCTAAAATACACTGTAGAGGCACTATCTGCCATAAATTGCACAGAACAAAAACTAGGAAGAGACTCAAACAAACGGAGGCCCTTGACTCATCCCATGCTTCGCTAAAGCATCTGCAACTGAATTCGCTTCCCTAAAAGCATGGCCCCAAGCCACTTGGGTGAAGGTCCGTAATAACTTGCAAATCTCAGACACCATAGGTGAACAAGGATGAGAACCATCACACCCCCTCGACAGAAGCTGGATGCAGCACGACGAATCTGATTCCAAGACAACCCGAGTAAAACCTTTATCCTTCAAAATCCGCACCCCACACAGAATGCCCCACAACTCAGCTTGAAGAACAGAACACGATCCAAGCTTCTTTTCATAGGCTAAAACGAAAGCTCCAAAATGGTCCCTCACTATACCACCACAAGATGCCAAGCGCGATGATGCGGAGTAAGCACCATCAGAATTGAGCTTCACCC
Organism: Lotus japonicus; assembly: GCF_012489685.1. NCBI lineage: Eukaryota > Viridiplantae > Streptophyta > Magnoliopsida > Fabales > Fabaceae > Lotus > Lotus japonicus. Next base: position 9,679,673 of record NC_080046.1, read on the forward strand.
AACCCTCAGCTGGAGCAAACCACTGGATGTGAGGGTCAGTCACCTCCGGCCGGATCACTCGCGTTACCGGTGCCAAGCGAATGGCATCACGGTAGTGCGTCACCTTAGCCAAAATCATGCTAACCATCCCTTCAACGGTCATATCAACACCGTCAAAAACTTTTTTATTCCGCGCATACCAGATTGAATCCAATGCTATCCCAAACACCAGGCTCCAGTAGTGAAACCCGAAACCAGTTCCAGAGACCGTAAGATTAGAATTAATCCACTCCATCAAGCCCTGCGTGAAGAAGGTGGGACTCCCAGTCATATTGGTCAAGCGCAACCAAACATTCCTCACCACATTGCAGTCCCGAAGAGCATGAATGGCTGACTCCAAGCCATTACATAATGCGCAATTAGCAGACGTGGCTAGATGTCTCCTGCATCGTTCCTGGTTGGTTGCCAAGCACCCAGAAACAACTCGCCACGGGAACAGGTTAATGCGATATGGCCCTTTCCACTTCCACACCATTTTCGACGCTGGACACGGGCTCAAAAGATTATGCCCTGCAATCACATCATAAGCCGAGGAAACTGAGAAATTTCCGTTCGCTGAGTGAGCCCAAGCAACCGAATCCGAACCAGAATCTGTGATTGGCGGCTGGCTCCCAATGATAACATCCTGAATTTGCATGGGCACCTAGTTTTGTAATTTTACGAAGTCCCATTCACCAGTACCCGTCACGAAATCAGTAACTCTCTGGTAAGGGCAAAGCTCCCATCCTTGAGCCCAAGACTGATCACACAACTTCCCCACTCTGGGAATCCAATTATCCATCTAGAAATTAACTCGACTACCATCACGCACTCGCCAGCAAAGATTAGGTTCAAGAGAAGACCAACCTTCACTTAGCCCCTTCCAGAAGCGAGATCCTGGTTTATTCCTATCCACTCGCGGCAGTAAATCTCCTCCACATCCGTACTTGGACCTGACTACCTTCACCCACAAGCTGTTTTCATCTGTACACAACTTCCAAGCAGCTTTCATCATGAAACTCTGGTTTACCAAACAAGATTGTCAAAGCCCAAGGCCACCCATCTCCTTGGGTCGGCACAGGCCCTCCCAACTCTTCCAATGTATCTTTTTGCAATTCGCTGACTCACCCCAGATGAAGGATCGACTCACCTTATCCAAGCTATCGCACAAAGACACCGGGAGCGGCGCCGTTTGCATCACATAGCTTGGCAGCGACTGAAGCACCGATTTAGTGAGAGTAAGTCTGCCCGGAAAAGATAATTTACTGCTTTTCCAACTACTCATTCGCTGCTTAGCTTTGTCCAGGATATAGTCATAAGTGGCCACCCTCGAACTCGGTTGCCCAACTGGAACACCAAGGTAGCGACCTAAATTCGCATCCCTTTGAAAACCAAAGCCATCACGGATCTCTTAGCGCACCGTATCATGAATATTACGAGAGAAGAATATTCAAGTCTTCTCTTTATTCACTTTCTGACCTGAGCACTTAGCAAACATATCCAGGCACGTTCCTATCACTTCCACCTGATCTAGAGACGCTTCAGCGAAGAGAATCAAGTCATCCGCAAAAGCTAGGTGAGAGAGTTCAGGGCTAACCCGTCGGATCTTGATCAGTTTCCAAAGCCCTAACTCAAGGGCAGTGCTAATCATCTGAGATAGTCTCTCCATACACATCACAAATAGATAAGGGGATATTGGGTCCCCTTGCCGGATATCCCTTTCAGGCTGAAAAGAGTCTAAGGCTTCACCATTCCACAGTACCTGCATTTTTGTATTGGAGATACAGTGATCCACAAGCGTGATAAAGCTCTCCGGAAACCCCGCATCTTGAAGAGTCTCCCGAACAAAGCACCAACGTAGACGGTCATATGCTTTCTCAAAATCAATTTTGATTGCCATCCATCCAATCGACCCTTTCTTGCAATTCATAGAATGCACAACCTCCTGGGTGATGACAATATTGTCACTACTCTGACGCCCAGGAACAAAACAACACTGCTGAGGCCCAATTAAGACGCGCATCGCCTCACGCATTCTTGCTGCCAGAATCTTCATAATCACTTTGTAAGAGACGTTGCACAGGCTAATTGGCCTAAAGTGCTTCAGCAGTGTAGCCTGATCCATCTTAGGTATGAGGGTAATCAAAGTATCATTCAAAGCCTCAACCAAACTTGGATTCTGTTGGTAAATCCGCAAGTGTACGGAATCCACCCGGTTTTAAATATCGAACCACAGGGATTGTGAGTGAATAGATTCGGTTCAAGCTTTGAGTTTGAAGGGTTGTTTTATTGAGGCAAACATATGACGAAGTAGTACTAAGTAAAAAGAAAAATAAAAAGACAATTCAGAAAATAACATGCTTTGGGTTCTTGTTCAACTAGTCAATTCAAGTACATCATTCTAAGCACGTGTTCTCATAGATCTCTCCTTGATGATATAGCCTATTTACTCACTTATTGATTCCTCACATAAGCAATTCTCTCATACTAAAAGCTAAGTCCAATTCCTTGTGTACTTAGTCATTTATATGAGGTTTTAGATCATGCAAATTCAGGCCATCAAACCCCAACCCTTCCTCTATTCCTAGTAGCAAGTATAGAAGGGGTAATCCCAAATCGGTTCCCTAATCTATAACAAACTTCCGTTCTGATTATAGAAAAGCAAAAAGCAAGCATGCATACAAGCTTAGATTGATATTCAGAAAATGGGAATCAAGGAAAGAAGAAGAACATGTGGGAAAGAACTTAAGATTATAACTTAAAGATGAAAAGTCTTACATGAAAACCAAAGCATAAGAAGAGAGATTAGCCAAGCATGGTAAGAACCTGAATTACAAGCTTGGAAGCCCTCTCACACTCTCCTAGATGCTCCTCTACCTCTGAGTTTATGTAAAAATGAAAGTAGTATCCAAGATTACAAAAGAAAATGACTAAAATCCTATTTATAGGCAAAAATCCCGAGTTTGGGCTGTTCCGGGCGCTCAGGCGCCAATTCAGAGCGCCTGAGCGCCAATTCATGCTGAAAATATGGCCCCTGGAAGGTAATTGGCGCCTAGGCGCCAATTCAGAGCGCCCGAGCGCCAATTCAGAGCGCCTAGGCGCCAATTCCAATTTCTGGTACAGGGCAATTGGCGCCTAGGCGCCAATGGAGCATGCCTAGGCGCTCAGACTCGCTGGAAAGTCCCTTGATCTTCATTTTAACTCCTCTTTATGCCTCTTTAAGCCTCCCTTCAATTCACCAAGCTTCTTGACCTTCCTTCTTCTTCAGTTTCAGACCTGATTACTCTCATCAAAGCTCAAGGAAAAATATCAAGAATACCAACCATTTTAATTGCACAAGGGACTCAAAACTAATGACAATTAACAAAAGACTCAAACTATACTAAAATGCAACTAAATCCCTTATAAAACTATAAAATTACTAAACTAATGCAAATGCACAAATCAAAGTTAAAATGCATGAAAATGCATGAAACACTACATGAGACATAAGAAAAAGACTCAAAACTAACAAAGAAAAACCCTAAAAACATCATATAAACCCGGGTCATCAGATTCTCAAAGACCGACATCACCATATTGCAAAGCGTGGATCCTATCACGTTCCACTGGTTGTGATAAAATAAGGCATGAAGACCATCCTTCCCCGGCGCTTTAAACCCACCAATACTAAAGACGGCTCTTCGAATCTCCTCCTCAGTTACCTGTTTCCGAAGTTCATCAAAGATCTCCACCGGTAGTGGAGGAAAGCAACCGGAAAGGCTAAGGGGCACATACTCACCCTCCTCAGAGTACAACTGCTTATAGAAATTAGTGACCATATTTTCAAGGTCATCCACCCTGGTGATCCAATCCCTATCCTCATTCTGGAGCTTGGAGAAATGTTTCCGCCGCCTTCTAACCACTGCCACACCATGGAAATAGCTTGTATTTCTATCTCCGAACACCAACCAATTACTCCGAGCTTTTTGGAACCACAATAGCTCTTCTTGGCCCAGAACCTCTTCATACTCCCGCCACAGATCTCTCTGCAACGCCTCTAGCGCAATATCAGAACCATGCCCTAGCCTTTGGGAGATGCCATCAAGCCTCCTCAAGAGGCGTTTCTTCCTTTTGAAGATATCCCCAAACACGTCACGATTCCACCTACGAAGGGAAAGATGTAAATCAGACACTGACCCATTCCAATCTTGACCTGGATCCCAAGATCGCTGAATCAAATCATTAAAATCTGGATGCGTCAACCAAGTCGCAAGCATACGGAAGGGGCGATGATGACGATTAGGAGCAACAACCTCCTCCAAGGTAACAAGCAGAGGAGAGTGATCTGACTTCAAGGGATTAAGATGGGTTACTGACGCATGCGGAAAGGCCAGCCTCCAATCAAGATTCGCCAGTCCCCTATCTAATCTCTCTTTCAACCGACCTCGCTGCCAGGTGAAACAAAGTCCAATGAAGCCCAGATCAATCAACTCACAATCAGCAATAACATCAGCAAATTCTTGAGCCCCCGCGGAGGAGATTGACTAGAACTTCCCCATCTCTCTTGGTCCGACGTGACCGCATTAAAGTCACCAACAAGCAACCAGGGGCAATCCACAGCAACACTAATATCGTGAATGGCAGTCCACAAACTAGAGCACGCAGCATAGTGAGGACTACCATAAATTGTCGTGAGGAGCCAAGGTGCACCACCTTTCCAGCTAACTCTCATTGACAGAAACTGATTAGAAGAGTCTACCTGTTGCACAGACCACACGGCTGAGTCCTAGAGGCACCAGATGCCTCCGGAACGACCCACTGCATCAACTTTAGCTATCCCGTCAAAACCCAGTTTAGTGATAATCTCATCAGCAATAGTACCACTGACCTGGGTCTCAAGCAAAATTAAAAAGGAGACTGAGTGAATAGTGCACAGATCCTTAATCATGATCCGGAAGCCCTTAGCCCTAGTGCCCCTACAATTCCAGGCGAGGAATGACATTACAAAGTCTTAGATGTAGTTGGGTTCTGAGACCCAGTTGCACCATGCACACTAGCATTATTCGTGGAAGCCCTACTTGGTAATGACACACTGGCCTCCGTAACCATAGGCTGGATATCCAAGACGACCCCACCAACGCTTGCCTTCATATTCTCCACCGGCACTTTTCCATTCATGACACTAGAGGGTTCAAGATTATTCGGGTTCCAATGGCTGTTATCCACATCATCTCTTCGAGACAAAATTCGAATAGGGCCAGTGGGCCCCTTCCCTTGGGATTTGACTACTTTGGCATCAGCCCCGGCCCCACCTGGATCCACAAGCTTGGGAGCCTTACTTTTCCCTTGAGTGGGTCTGATGGTGGGCCCTTTGTCTTTTCTAGGCACCTTTTTAGTAATGTTCCCTTGATTCCCTCTCTCATCATTATTATTCCCTCTCTCATCATCCAGGGCCCGAAAACTGGCTCCTCAGACATAGGAATGGAATCCCCCTGATTGGGTGCAGGATCTCCATGATTCTCTGCCTTGTCCACAATCATCGCACCTTGATTTGCACCTTCCAAATCGGGCAAACCCTGATTCGCATGTGCCCCATTGACGGGGTCCTCATGTGACACCGCCGCCGATTGCACAATCTCTGGGATGCCTTGCTTCTCCGGTAGCTCAGCCTGGAGCCTCTCATCCTGTATCCCTTGCATGTTGGCAGCCTCTCTGTGTACTTGTACTGGGTCAGAGCATTGCTCTAACCGATGACCATACTTGCCACAGTTGAAACAAATCATGTTCAGCCCTTCATACTCCAGGTTCAATGTCAACCCCATCACAGTTATTGATGGTACAAGCTTCCTCTTGATGTTGATCTCAACACAAATGCGAGCAAAGTGTCCTCGAGAGTGAACAGACGTCAACTGGTCCATCTTGAGCATTGTCCCCAATTCTGCACCTACTCTAGATAGGAAGTGCATGTTATAGAAGCAAATAGGCAAGTCAGGAATTCTGACCCAGACAACAACTTTCTGCACTTCTTTCTCTTTAGTCATGAAGAAAGGCCTCCATCGCTGGGTAATTAGGTAGTGATTTGCCACCATCCACGGTCCCTTATACAGGGCATGGTTATAGTCCTCCTCATCTGAAAAGCGAACTAGGAAGAAGTTCTGGGGCATATCAATCACCTGGATTTGCCCTCTAACAGCCCACAACTTTGTCAAGCGTCCCTCCATAAAACGCAACGAGGCCTTCATACCCATCAGTCTAACCAGCAGCGCCTGCTGGCGCCATGGTTTGCACCAGCGTTCAAACTCTTCTTTCGTAACCTTGATCTCCGGGCAAGGGTTAAATTCCTTCTCCGGCTGCTCCTCATCCGGATGGTACCATCGATTCTCAGGGAGGTCTTCCTCCTCATCTTCTCCCATGAAAGGCCCCATGAACTCAACATCTTCGCCAAGGTCTTCGCCAAAGTCAACGTTCAACAGCTTATCCCTATAGGACATCGCACCATTGACTTCTCCCGCACCAGCCTCAGTCACTATATCTACCACAGTATCCTCACCATCATCCCTGGTCTTCACCTTCTTAGTACTTCTCAACAGGAGGTCCTCTTTCTGACTCGCCAAAGCCCTAGCAGAGCTTTTCGTCGCCATTAGTTTGGTCCCAATTTTCACACCTTAATCTGACATTTTTACGTTTGTAAGTAAATACAACGCACTTGGCTAACTTCATTCTTCTACCAACGGGTCCATCTAATGTGCACCTGAAAAAACGGGTGTAATTTTACACTACCAAGTTCCGTTAACTGCCGTTAGTTTTGATTTTTATATTAAAAATAATTAAAAAATGGTAATTCAAAGTAAATGATAGTATTGCTCATTTTTTATCATAGGATTTAATCCTTAAAAGTTAAAACAGAATCCATTCCAGTTTAATGTTGTTTTTGAATTCAATTTCAGAACCCGTTTCCCATCTCATTGTTCAATTGCTAAATTCTCCCTTTGATTTCGAGCCCTACGAGCAGTGGAATTTGTCCGTCAAGAACCTGTCATGTTTGGGAGTTGGAGAGATTGAGATTGCGGTGGTAGAGTTGTTCCTTCTCCTTTTCCGGGTGAGTCTCTCCTCCTCCATCTTTGAATGAAGATTGGCAACAATCCATCTTGTTTGTTTATTCGCAAATGAAATGATAGAGATACACAGATCATTCCTTTGCTTGAATGCACCAAAGAGACAAGGCAAAAACAGAGCCCCAAATCAAAGAAAAAACAATGACAACAAAGAGGGAAAAGGCATAGGCAGAAGAAAACAGAGGAAACATCCAGAGTGTGAGATGAAACACGCATCAATGTCCCTCACGAGTAGCAAACTCGCCATCTCTCCAATCAGCAGACCACAATCCCCCAAGCTAGTAGCATCATCAGCTATCCACGCACCCTACAACAGCAGCAGGTGTACAAACAGAAGCCAAATACACCACTCAATCACAAATTGACGGATTTTTTATGGGGTGGGTCTTCAATCAAGTAGTTTTGTCGTTAATGATTTTTCTGGATTTGTATTTGTTTATCCTATGGTGGTGGTGTTGGTTGGCGTCGGCGTCGGCGTCGGCGTGGACAAGTTGCAGAGGCTGTGATGGTGTTGGTTGGCGTCGACGTCGGTGTCGCCGTTGGCTTACAAAATTAGAGACATTGTGGTGGTGTTGGTTGGCGTCGAGCTGCAGAGGCTGTGATGGTTTGCCGCCAAGGTATTGTAGGGCTGGCGGTGAGAAACTACGCGTGGTGTTGGTAGGCGTCGGCGTCGAGTTGCACAGCCTCTATCATTTACTTTGTTTTTTACTTTTTTTTCCATCTAAATTTAGTTTGGGTAAAACTGTCATTTACTTCAAAATTAATTAAATGGGAATTATTAATATGAATAATAAGAACTAACAGAATGTAACGGCACTGGACGGAAATTGCTAGTGTAAAATTACACTAGTTTTTTTCAGGTGTATAATAGAGGCTGCCTCTACAAACTTATTATTTCCATATAAAAAAATTAACCAAAAGAGGGGCTGGAGCCCTCATCCTAATAAGAGTTGCGAAGCTTTTTGTCGTTCGTGATGGTCGTGACGGCTCCGACGGGTCAAACCCTCCCTATTTCACGGTGGTTACTGGTTAAGCATGATTAGTTGTCTGACTTGGTCATATGGATTTAGGGGGAAGAAGGGGGACGAGAAGAAGAACATGGAAAGGACACACGGTAAAGATAAAATCTTCATCTTTTTTTTTTTGTTTTTTACCTGATTATTCAGATCTATTTTACTCTTCCGATTTCAATCACACATCACAAATAAAAAAATCAAACAAACAAATCTATAGAACGCAGAAGATACCTGATTCTTCTTTCACTACTTCCGGATCTTGTTCAAGCAACCCACGTTCCAACGAGGATAGCAGAAAGGAGGATATTCCTTGTGTTTGAATTGAATGTTACTTTATTTTGAAGAATATAATATAATAATATAATTCGAGATATACGCTTTTCACTAGGGAACTTCACACATTTCAATCAGTAATGAAAATATAGAAAGTAGACAGACCTCACCGAGTGAATCAGCGAATCAATCACAATGGACTCACCGTGGTTCTTCTCAGGCAGGCGATGACTTCTCGAGCTAGAGTGCTTGACGGAGACTTTGTGTCAAGTTTGAAGTGAAGGCGGCAGGCACAACAATAAGGCTTGCGTCATCCTGGCCTGGGCTAGGTTTTTTTTCCAATGAGTAGGATTTAATTGGCCTTTAAGACCATGAGTAATGGTTGTTGAAAAATTGTGTTGAGGATTGTTGAGATGTTGTAGTGGTTGTTGAAGAATGTTGAGGGTGATGTGTAGGAGAGAGGGAGGGGAGAAATGTTGAGGAAGCTCAACAAAGTTGAGAGAGCTGCCGGACGCCACGTGGCGCGTTCCTAATGGCCACCGACAGGCGCGTGGCCTTCACGCGCAGACAAGGCGCGTGACGCGCCTGCGGAAGGAGAGAGAAGCTGACGGATTTCTTTTACCCTTATCTTTTGAACTCAATTAGTTCATCAAAAAAAATATTTTTTGGAAAAAAAAATTATACCAAAATTCATGATTTTTTTTCTCTCTATAAATAGATACTTTGTTCGTTTGATTTGGACACAGAAAAAAAAAAACCAAATTTTTCTCCATCTTATTATCTTTCTCACCATATTATTATCTTTCTCACCAAGTTTGATTTAGCCTTTGTTTTGAAATGGATCCCAACAAGTACCAATTCAACAACCACTATAACATTTTAAGTTATTGTGTGCTTAGTTTGTTGTCTTGCATTTTATTTTAAGAAAATAAAATAAATTATTGTGTGCTTAGTTTGTTTTCTTGCATTTTAAGTTAAGAAAATAAAATAAATTATAGTCTATATTTAAAAAAAATTAAATTGTTAAGTGTTTATTGTTTTAATTTAATTTAAATCGATAATTGTAATTTTATGTAATCATAAAAATAAAAATATAAAATTAAATAAAAATGTGAAATAAAAAAGTGATGGAGTAGGGTGTTGAGAGTTAAGTAAAACTATTGGAGTGGGTAAAAGTTGAATGAGTGTTGAATTGGAGAGAGAAGATGATGTGGAGTGTTGGGAAGAGAAAAAGTGGGGTTGAGAAGGGGTAAACAAAACAAGATTCAACCAACCATTGCTCATGGTCTAAGTTTTACTAGATATAAAATATGTGCGTTGCACGGGTGTTTTTACAATTTTATCAACATAATATAAAATTTATTATAGTTTAAAAAAAAACATTTTTTACTTATAAATTATAATAAAATAAAAGTAATTGTGTTAAAACATTTCATTATGAGTATTAGAGTTTTCTTTAAATAATTAATACTATTCAAATTTAATAACTAGCATTATAATAATTTTAAAAATTTAAAAATGAATTTATTAAAACATAAAATAAATTATAAAGTGCATTTCAAGTATTTTCAAATAATAAGTTTTAATATCACCAAATAAATTATATCAACATTTTCTTATACTTTTTATCAACAGTTAATTAACTTTAACTTTTATAATTACAATAAATTATAATTTTAATATTTAAAATATTATTTAGTAAAATAATTAATTTTTAATTTTAGCCTTAATTATTTTTCTCTGTTATACTTCTTTAAGTTGATCTTTTTTACTAATATATAATAGATCAAAATTTATAATTGAATAAATTTCTAAAAATAATACACACACGTCATACTTTTTTGACATCTACGTCATACTTAATAATATTAATTTTAAAAATATTTTTATAAATTATTGCGGCATTTTTTATTTTAAAACTATTTGCTAATTTTTTATTAATAAAATTAATTAATTTTAATTATAAATAATGTTTCCATATAAAAATTTTATTTAATAAAATTTTATTCTAGATATCATCTTGTGTATACTCTATACACTTTTTAATGTATATAAAAAGATATTCTAAAAGACTTAGTAAACACAATGAAATTCAAGATGAAAGAAAGCTTAGAAGGTTTGAATATAGCTTGCGCATGTGTAATGTTCTTCTAGCCGCTTCTTTCAATCTTCAGCCTCTATTTATACTCCAAGGATTAGGGTTTGAACGTTGCATGGAAATGCTACCGTTGGAGGGCAGTTCTGGAAATTCCAGCTTCTGCTGTGGTTGAGAATGTAGGTTAGGTTGTCAGGATAGTACACTTTGCTTTTGTACTTTGGATAGTGACTTGACCTTTAACCTCGTTAGACTTCTGATCAGAGGAGCGCTTCGTATTGGAACTTGTGAAGCTGGTTGATCAGAGTCAGAAGGAAGCTTGGATCCTCTGACCGCTGTACCTTCTGATCTTCACTTCAGAGGATCAGTACATGGTCTTCAGAGCCAGTTGCTTCTGGACTTCAGAGTCTTCACTCTTCAGAGTCTGGATCTTCAGAGTCTTCTACACCATCAGAACTTCTGAACCTTCAGAGTATCTGGGTTGTCAGAACATCTGGATCATCAGAGTTTCAAGTGAACTGAGTCCTTATCAGAGCTTAAATTACTTCAAATCTTCTGAAGCTTTTCTACTGTTCAGACTGAACATAGAGATTGCGAAAGCGTTGCTAGGATCACTCTTTAAGCACAGTGCATCTGATTTGTGTGAATTTGTGACAAGGTCAGAACCTGTTAAGATCACACTCAGAAAACACGTTAGAGTACCATAATTGCTCATATCAAAAGGTTAACTTGTAATCATCAAAATATAGAGTTGTACTACTAGATCAAAACTTGATCTTACAAAGATCACCAGACGAAGTGAAGAACCACAGCAACTGACGATTCAGGGATAAAGTAACCCTAAAAAAATTGAAAATACATCAATTCAATTTCTTGATATTTAAAATTATTAAATTTTTTGTTAAAAATTATTAAAATTTTCAACTGATTCTTTTAAAAATAATTTAATTTTTTTAAGGACGGATTATATGATAAAAATACTTTTTTTTTAACTCAACAAACATCGTATAAATCAAATAGAATCCGACATAGAAGCCAATACATCGGAACGCAAAAAGCTAGAAAGCCCTGGCGGACCCTCCTCTATCCAAACAACATCCTGAAAGGTAGAGGCGTGCCGGGCAAGATAATCAGCACAAAAGTTCCCTTGACGACGAACAAAAGAAAAATAAACATAATCAAAAGCTGAAAGTAAACTACGACAATCATAAATAATTGAAAATAAATAAGAAGTTCCATTCGTCTTCTTCCAAGCCTGAAAGAGAGGTAAGCAATCCGTCTCAAACTGAACGTGTCTAAGGAAAAGATGCACAGACAACTCCATAGCCCACCTAAGACACAAAGCTTCAGCCACCGTTGGAGAAAGAGTAAGCCTTGGAAATTTTACAGCAGCCGCGAGCACCTCACTGGCGTTGTCCCTCGCCACCATACCAAACCCCGCCATCTTGTCCCTCCCCACTACAGCATCCACGTTGACCTTCACAATGTCAACAGCAGGCCGGACCCACTTCCCTGGCCCTTGACCCCGCCCACCATTCGCCAATGAGAACGACGACGAGGGGGCAAACTAGCGTAGCCGCCCGAGCCAAAATCGAAGCCACAGACCAAGGTTTCTCCTCAAAAATAAGTTTATTCCTGGCCTCCCACATAGCAAACAATATCCGTTGCACATCAGCCACCACCTCTAGCTCCATCTCCGTCACAACCCAACCCATAAACTCAGCCAACTTCATACCTGCTAAAGATCTCAAGCCTAAATTGCTAGCGAACCAGCAATCACGACTCGCATTACATCCAGAAAAATATGCTCCACTGTCTCATCCTCTAGACCGCATAGAGGACAGCTCGGATCCACATCAGCACCACGCCGGCGAAGCCTAACACGCACTGGGATCACCTCTGTGCACACTCTCCACGCTACTTCTCTTACTCTTGGTAAACTCGGTGCTTTCCAAAAAAATTCCCATTGAACCGGTTCAAGTCCCATCTCATGTGATGAAGATGGACAATTCTGGTTAACCAACTATTGAAGCCACTCATAACCTGTTTTAACTGTGTACACACTATCAGTAGTGCCCAACAAGAAAAGACAATCAACCGCATCCTGATGTCGAATAGGTATAGACAAAATTCGAGTAGCTATGGTAGGATAAAAAGTCCACTCAACAAGAGGAATATTCCATCCACCATGGTTCGGGAGGAGTAAATCTGCCACCTTAACCAACTGTTGCTCATCAACAACCTCTTGACGAAAATTAATGGGAGGTCCGCTAGGCAGCCAATTATCATCTCATATTCGAACCTGTTTACCATCATCAATCCTCCAACAACTACCTTCCTGGATCATAGATGAAGTTTTAAGAATGCTACTCTAAGCATAACTCGGGCGATAACCCTTCTTAGCATTAATTAAGTTACCAGAAGGGAAATAAACAACTTTAAAAACCCGCCCCAACAGTGATTCCGGGCAATTATGAATACGCCACTAATTCTTAGCCACAAGGGTCATATTAAAAGATTTAAAATCTCTAAAGCCAAGACCCCCCATATGTTTGGGCTGGCACAAAGTTTTCCAATTAGTACAATGAATACCACGTCGAGTAACATCCCCACCCCAATAAAAACGAGATATCATACCCTCAATCTCATCACACAAGTCATCCGGTAAGATAAAACATGACATAACATAGGATGGGATGGCTTGTGCCACTGCCTTGATTAACACCGCCCGAGCTGCACGAGACAAAGTTTTTTCTTTCTACCCCTTAAGGTTTTTCCACACTCGTTCCTTCACAAAACTGAAAATTCTACTCTTTGATTTCCCAATAATAGTGGGTAACCCTAGATATTTGTCATAGCTATGTACCGCTTTTACTCTCAACAACTGTTGCAAATCAATAAAACAATTCTCTGGCACATTCCGGCTAACTGACAGCATAGACTTATCTAAATTGATTACCTGCCCGGAAGCTCGTTCGTAGGTTGCCATAATGAATTTGATACATTCTGCTTCCTAAACATTAGCCCGGGCAAAATGAACACTATCATCTGCAAACAAAAGATGAGAAATTACAGGTGCAGAATGAGCAACTTTAATTCCATGCAATGAAGAACTCAAAATGGATTTTTGGATCAAAGCTGAAAAAGCTTCACCACAAAGTATAAACAAATATGGAGAGAGAGGATCTCCTTGTCGCAAACCCCGCTGGGGTGCGAAAGTCGGTTGCGGTTTCCCATTTAACATGATAGAAAAATTAACAGAACTCACACAATCCATAATTAAATTAACACAATGCATAGGAAACCCCATATGAGTGAGAATACTCCTCAAAAAAGGCCACTCCACTCGATCATAAGCCTTTGACATATCTAGCTTAAGAGCCATCATACCACTCCTACCTAAAATACACTTCTTCATATAGTGAAAACATTCAAATGCTATTAAAGCGTTATCCGTGATTAACCTTCCTGGGACAAACGCACTCTGAGCCTCACAAATTAGATCATGCAAAATCAATTTCATTCTGTTTGCAATGGTTTAGTAATAATCTTAAAAATAACATTGAAAAGACTTATTGGTCTAAATTGACTAGCAAGAACTGATTTTTTAACTTTAGGAATAAGGACAAGTAGAGTTTGGTTCACCATACCTGGCGATGTCTCACCATTAAGCACCTTGAGACAGAATTCAGAAACATCATACCTAGAATAGGCCATAACTTCTGATAGAAGAGTGCAGGAAATCCATCCACTCTCGGAGCCTTAGTTGGGTGCATCTGATGCAGCGCCTCTTCCACCTCATCTCTAGAGAACGGTAATGATAGCACTCTCCTGTGGGCATCAGTTACCCTTCCATCCACCAGAGAGGCAACATCCTCAATCCCAACTGGATCAGAGGTTGAAAAAATATTATGGAAATACCCCTTCAGCACACGAGTGATATCTGCATCTCTCACAAACTTTCTTCCCTGATCATCATGAATTTCCTCAATTATGTCCTCATGCTTCAACCAATTGGCTCTCGATCTCTGGCTCCAAGCAATCTCCTCTTGTCTCAATAAGTCATCTAACGCCTTCTCCGCCTCCCTGTATGCCAACACCACTTGCTCAGTTTGAACCTGTCGTTGCAATCTTTGAAGTAGAGCCTTTGCATCTGCAATTTTCTTTGGCTAGTCCCCAAACTTTTCTCATACCCATGCATCAAGGGAACACCCCACTAGCTCAATTTTTGAGAGAACTGATATGCCTTGATTATCCCAACCCTCAGTAACAATTTATGCACATTCTTCACCGCTCTCAAGCCGAACCTCCTCAAATTTGAACACCCTCGTTCTGTGTCTATGAATCTCAGAGCTACAACATCCACAATGAAACACAATTGGCCTATGATCTGATTGATGTCTTATAAGATGAGACACTTTATTTATCGGCCATAATTCAGACCAAGCCTGATTCACTAGAGCATAATCCAATCTCTCCTCCACCCGTCCTGATGCTACCCTATTATTGGACCAAGTAAATGTATAGCCTGTAGAGGGAACTTGATGAAGCCCACAATCTCCGCAAGCTTGGTTAGCAATCTGAAGTTGCCCCAGATTGGGTGGATCACCACCAAGCTCGTCAGACGGGGAAATAATATCATTAAAATCTCCAAGACACAACCATGGTTGGAGTCCCATGGGGCGTGCATGGGGAATCAACTCCCACGTTCTTGGCTTATTAATAGCCTCAGGGAAACCATAAACAGCATAAACCTGCATAGGTACAGCCAAATGGTCCGAATGGACTACAATAAAAAGGATATGATGTAAAGAAGCATTAATAACAGTTATCTCAACCTCCGATCGCCACAAGATACAAAGTCCACCAGCTCTTGACCTTCCACGACCCCCACATTGAACCGGGAAAATGTTAGAAAGACCTCCAATACCACGATGATGTAACATCTCTGAAGTATACAGTTTCGTTTCCATGAGAAACATAATGTCGGGAGCTTCTGAGTGGATGGGCTAACGCAAAGCCCGTTCTGCCTCCAGGTTCCCAAGCTTGCGACAGTTCCACGACAAGATCCTCATTGAGGTGAGCGGGACCGCTCCACGGTCTCCGCCAATCCCAATCAATCAGAGTTAAGTTTCTTCAAAGGGGGAGAGACCCCCGTGTTGCTCAAGCCAAGTGCTGAAGAAAAAACACTTGCTTTCTTCCTCTGTTTCACCAGCAAAGAATAGTTGTTTTCCTTATCAAAGGTTGTAGTACTTTTAAAGGCATCTCCCATCAGCTTCTCCTTCGGTTCCTCATCTTCCTTGTTCCCATCCGAGTAATACTCCTCATCCTCAAACCAATCCTCCTCATCCTCCATCACGGCCTTCTTCTTATAATCAATAATTGGGTCGTTTGGCACCTCAGTTTCCTTGGCCATCTTTTGCGCAGCATCCAAGTCTTGCACACCCTCTCGGGTTTTGCTTCCCTCCTACCTGCTCACCCTACTTGGTCCACCAGCAGGCCTGTTGCTTCCCCCTCGCGGTCTCACAACTTTTTCCGATTGAGCACGAAGCCAAGCCCCAAACCGAAGCGGGATACCACCATCAGCACGCGGAACCACACAATCCTTGATAAGGTGATCTAAATGTCCACACCGGAAGCAGATATCATACATTTTTTCATACTTGAAAATTGCTTGGTAAGGTGCATGGCCGGCAACCGCAACCATCTGTCCCTTACGTAAAGGTTTTCCAATATTCACCCAAACTCGGACTCTAAGGCCTTCCCCATCACGACGTCTATCCCAATCGAGGAAGCCTTCAAAACCTTTCGCCAGCGATCGGGCCATTGTTTTTGTTCTGAACGTCGAAGGCATGTCGTGAACCTGCACCCAGAAGGGGACCTGTGTCATTGGAACCTCCATTGGATTACTAGTAGCATCAAACTTGTTCAGCGCCAACATATGTCGATTAAAAAACCATGGTCAAGATTTGAGGACCAGGTCACGGTCCTTAGTGGATTTGAAGCGGAAAGAGAAAAGATTGGTGCCGACGTGCCGCACCTCCAAATAGTTTCGAGAAGTCCATAGCCCTATCATCATGGCCCTGAGAGGACCGAATCTAACCCTGGAACGGGTGAGGACTTTGCCAAGGAGCCAAACGTCTTCACCCAGCAGAGGATCAACCACGATATCCCCAATGTTAAGCACTTCGTTCTCATCACCTTCATGCACAATATCAAAATCGTTCTCCATTGATCAGAAACATCAACACAACTACTCACAGCAGAGGTTGCTAAAACAGGAGGAAAACAGGGTGCAGACAGAACACCGTGAAAGAAAAGAAGAAAATTGGACTGGAAACCCCAAACCCGTGGTGGAGAAGTAGTAACGTTGACTCGGAATTGCGGCGGCACGACCAGGAAGTCAGCGGTAGCGCCACATGCAAGCCCTAGACGTTGAACGGCGAGCAAATTCTTAAGAGTGATACACCAGTATTTTAATTTATAAAGTAAGGTTTACTTTTTAATTTGATTACATTAAAAAATTTGGTAACTAAAATAAATAACATAAAGATCATTAATAACTCAGTATTATTTAAAGAAATAACCATTAGTGTTTGGATGATGATATTTTTAGAGTGTAATTTAACTTTTCTAGAGGATCTTAAACTATTCAATTCAAAATACTTTGTTTGAATATCAAATATTCAAAATTTTAGAATGCTACATAATTTAAATGGTAACATGACTAATATTTTTAACTAAAAAAATGATTTAAAATTTAACCATTTTAAACGACATTCTAAAACTCTCAAAATTAATTCTCTCACCCCTCATTCCCTCAACTTATGAAATAGTCTTAAATTAATTTCTTAATATTTATCCTATCTACAAAAATGACAATACATCAATTTAAAGTTAAAATTAATTATATATATAGATATGACTAATAAAGTTAAAAGTATTCCTCTTGTAACCCAAAAAAAATTAAAAGTTAAAAGTATACAATATTAATCATAGGACGGTAAACAAGAGTACATGACAACAAATTACTTTTTGATTCAATTCATCACTATCTTGATAAAACTGATAACATAAGCTAAAACTTAATTCATAAAGTTTAAGGAAATTATTATTAATCTTTTAACAAAAAAAATTATTAAGTTAATGAACATTGAACACCTGATAAAAAAATTCTAACTCATGGTCCCACCTACAGTATTCGCATAAGCTAATGTCGTCACCATTATTATTATCATCATCATCATCATCTAGTAATATCCATATACCTGTCTTCACTTTCCACCCTTTGCATGTGCTCTTGGAATTGAATAGAGGGCTCTGATTACGCTTCAACATTCCATTATTTTTCCACACTGAGCCCACTAATTGTTTCACTTTCTTTCTAGAGCTTACAACGCACTTGGAATTTCTCAGTTGACGCATATACTCAAGTCCTTGTTTTCTCAACTCTTTATGTTTAGAGCATAATAAAATCATACCACACACATATTTTGCTTCCTTGTGGCCCTTTTGAGCAGCTACCTTCAACATCTCAAGACCATCAATTTTTCCATTTGGATAATCAAAATATTCTCTCAATCCTTCTCTGTACAAGCTCTCAATGTTTCCACATTTCCTGCAGCGTTTCAAGAATGATGATACTTCGTCATTAGGAAGCCATTGGATTAGCAGGAATGTGTCCAATGAAACTCGTTGCCAAACATAGCTATCCTCACTAGCATCAAGAAAACCTTTACAACATCTTTTGATGTTTTGAAGATCGATGAGTGAGTGTGAGGCCACCTTTGCAACCACCTCTACTAACAAGTCTCTTAGAAGTATTTTTATAGTCGAGGTGGAATGGGAACCTTTACGAGTGCTTCGTCTCTTGTGCCTTGCCCACTTCACTAATATTGAATAAGTCATGGTTGAACAAGATACTGAATTTGAGATTCAAATTGAGAGAAAAAATGTGAGTTTAATTAGATCGTTTATGAGTTCAAGGTTTGTAATTTATTGGATACTTTGATGTAAGGGGTGGCTACATGCTTTTTGAGATGAAAGTTCTTATCTATCCCATATTATAATGAAATCTCTTTTACTTTAACACATAATTATATACAAGAATTATATAGGTGTAAGCAAGAAAAAATAAAGGCTTAATTGCACTTTTGATCCCCCAAGTATTGCCTTCCTGCGAAAATCGTCCCCAAACTTCAAAATTAGCAAAAAATGTCCTCCAAGTATACATGTCGTTGCACTTTTGGTCTGTCGTTTGCCTTCCGTGAGAAAACTAACGTGAGAATTTGATGTGACTCCCTCATGCGTGTGTCACGTGACTTTCTTCAGAGAGCTTGATGACTGGACAAGTCACCTGCTTCTCACGTGACTCTAAAAGGCTCCAACAATCATCTCTCTCCTCCATCGTATTCTTCACCATGGAACCCTTAAAAGAGGGGTTTTTAGAGTCACGTGAGAAGCATGTGACTTGTCCAGTCATCAAGCTCTCTAAAGAAAGTCATGTGAGACACGCGTGAAGGAGCCACATCAGCTTCTCACGTTAGTTTTCTCACGGAAGGCAAACGACAACCCAAAAGTGCAACGACATCTATAACTAACTAAAGTTAGAGGGTTTTTGGTACTGTTCATAAGAGGAAACCCCCAAGAGCCGGGTCAAGGGTCGGGTCTTGGAGCGGTTTTTCCGGAGCCTATTCAGAGATCCGAAACAGGTAGCTACCAGGTACGACCTATCTTATCTGCAGATTTCTGCAATCTTCCCCTCTACTGATCCTCTCTCTGCAACAAATCTCCTAGGGTTGATCTGGTCATAGAATTTGTACCCTAATTACCCCTCTCATTGAGGTTGAATATCTGAAATTGGTTGATGATGGTTGCTATAAAAATTGGTTTGAGTTTCATTCACTGGCACGTTTGGATCAATCTAATTCCCTTTGCTTACAACACCACCACCATGACCAAAGAATCTCCACTCAACCTTTTCTCAAATGCATCCAAAATTTCTCCAAATTGCATAGATGCATAGCCATAGATTTTTCTCTCTCTACCAAATCATCTTCCCGATTCAAGCTTCAGAGAGGGAATCAGGAAGATGACTAACCAAAACCGCTTCCTGATTTTATTCCGGATCATCGTAGGCCCTGATGCTTTTGATTAACCTGGCGGCGGCGGCGAGAAGAGGAACGAAGTTGAGTGGTTAAAGCACCTCAGCCGTTTTTCTTCAATGTTATGTGGCTGATTCTCTGTCTCTTTCACAGGTTACAATTAGTTCTCACAATGTTTCATTCTAATTAAGATTGTGAACACAACATGTTTGATAGTTTGCTTTACTGAAATTCAATTTGTCAACTATGTTTTTTTTCCTTTCAGGATCAGATCGTGTTTTCATTCACCACTCTTCACTCAAAATGAGCAGCTCAAGGGAAAACTCGCTAGATTGGTTGTGTTCTTTTCTAAAACATATGGAAACATAAGGTATGCTGCCTTGAACTATGTTAGCTGGTTGTTTGATATCCTCAATCTATTGTTTCACAGTTGGGCTTTTGTTCATGCTACTATAATTACTCATCAAGAGTGATAATGTCATGTTTGGGTTTTTGCTGGAAACGTTGTGTGCATTGGCCATGCAAATTGATTTCTATCACATACAGATGCATGCTTTACACATCATAAACTCTTAATGAGTAATTGTTTTGTATTTATTATTACTTTGGCAGTGACTTAATCTCAAATAAATCTAATGATATTTATACTCTTTCAAAAAAAAAAGGATGGCTAGAGTGTGCTGGTTTGGAAAGCTTACTGCTTCATATCATGTGCTTCTTTTTGCTGGTGAGTGGTGATGGTGTCAAAGTAGATGAGGAGATGTCAAAGTTACTTCCTTCTCAAAAAAAGAAAATGAGACAAAAACAAAGAAAGGCAGAAGCAAGAGCTAAGAAAGTATTGTACTCATTTCTATAACTTCGTTTGAACTTGGTGCAGGAAGGGCATTCATTCATCCTATTGTTTTATTTTGTTTTCAGGGGGCACAGGAAAAGAATGAAGAGTTAAGTTTCAGTGAGGTATCCAAGTCTAGAAAACAGCATGTAAAACCTGTGAATCCTGATCCACATGGGGAGAAGTTATTGCAGGTTGAATTTTAGTGCCTTCAACTTCAGTAACCATTGTGATTCTATTTAGCCTGTGTTTTATATTTTATAATTTAATGGATAAAATAGAAGTTTTCTCCTTGATTCTTACTACCAGTTACCATTATGGTCATTTTCACCAATCACCATGCATATTGACATTTTAGATCTTGGTAGAAAACTCTAAATATTTAAGATAATCAAAGAGTGTCATATTTGAGTTAGAGATAGAGAATATGGGTCTTTAAAAGTGATAGGATTTAGAAATGCACAAAAGGTTCTGTTTGCCAGAAGGAACGCTTCACAGAACAAGGGGATTCTTTGACATTTCAATCAGAGGTAAGTAAGGCAATTGGTGATGTTTTCACTCAAGTTATATGCGTACCCTTAATAAGTTCATATACTTTTTTTCTTTCTGGTGCTACCTGAGTTCAGTTACTCAGTCAAGGTCTAAGGTGTGTTTAATCCATTTGCATCAATGTAATTGAACATTCAACCTACTTCAAGAAAAAAACTGGACTGGAAGTTCATTCATGCTGCACTTAATTAGTATCGCAACACATAACTCGGAAAGGTAAAATCTTACGGACTGAGTCATAAAGCTAAAACCTTATCTTTCTCATATTAATTTAAGGTGGATCGGGTATATCTTGGTTCATACAATGTGGTAGCTGTCTTAGATCATGAAAGGAAGCGAACATTTATGATAAGATAGGAAGGACTTCTTGGTAAAGTTCTCTATAGGCAACACTTGCAACTCAAATCAAGTACTATAATTAGTAAAACTAACCATCCAAATTAACTTTGGTGTTTCATAGTTGTTTGGAATCCGCGGGAGAAAAAATCCAAGTTGGTGGTGAATTTAGGGGATGAAGAGTAGAAGCAGATGCTATGTGTGAATGGTGCTGCAGTTTGAAAACCAATCACCTTAAAGCCAGGAGAAGAATGGAAAGGTCGCTTGGAACTCTCTGTTGTTCCTTCTACTTGATCTCAAAGTGACTTTTATACTAACACATATGGAAGTCCTTCCTTTCTTATCTTAAAAGCCACTGTGCAAGCATTGTTTTTGAGTAACTGACTAAGTGGTATTTGTTTGTGCAAATCCTGTAACCTATATAGAAGTCATGAATGAGCATTTTTTTTATTAGCCATGAATGAGCATGTAAATGAAAGAGGGACCACATATCTAAGATGGTTGACTGTGGATTTAAATATTCCTAAAATGTTCAAGATCAGAAGCTTCTACATTATAAATGTGTAAGTAATGTACATGAAATTATTTTCAAGGGTGATTCTATATAGGTTATGGGATATAGGATACATTTTGAAACAGTTGTGAGTTATGTTACTATTTGACTTCCTATACATTGGTGAGTGATTCTTTTTTACTTTTAATATATACATATTGTGTTCTCTTTTTAAGGAATGTTTCCTATACTCACTTCCATCTATGGGATTTTACTTAGTCTTAATAGATTTCATCCTATATGTCACTGTATGTGGTGTTAAATTGGCTGAGAGCTTCCGGGAAGGTTTCTTTTGGGACACAATTGCTCTTGATGAGAATGTGTTGGTGTAAATATCAATTGTCACTTAACTTTTTTTAATGAAAGTATCTAGGTAATATTTAGCATGTTAATAGAACATAAAAGACAGAATTCTATAAGTAAATTCTTATGTTTAAATTACTTCAGTTTCATTCTTGAAATGTATGTTGTATGTCTACTTAGGTTACTTACCATTTGTATCATTGATGTTCTCCTCTATGTGTAGGTGTAGCTGGAGTTTGAACACCAGTTTGACCCTTATATAACCTATCTATTTTTGGGAGCCTCAGAGTCAATGGACCCAACTTCTATGTTTCTGCTAAGAATTATGCAGATATTCTCTTTGGCAAACAAGATTACAATTCAAGGTATAATATAAACATATTGTTTATTATCTTATTAAGCCTTTTCACTTTTCAATATTTGATGTCGTTTCATTTTAGCATACACTTGGATTTGGCACTATGTGCTCCTGCTCTGTTATTCATTTATTGTTACTTTGAGGACATATTTTCCTCTTTATTCTTGTGGCATCACACACACACATGGAGGGAAAACCCTCTTTCTGCAGGTATTTATTTCAGTTCATATGTTGCAGATAAATTTTTTTCATCAAGTGAGATCCATGAGTACTCCTGTGTCTGAAAGCAAGAAACTGATATGGAGTGTTTTAGAAGCTGAGCGCTCAACTATTAGGTACCTAATGCTGTTGTTTTTACCCTTTCTCTATTTTTTTAGGTATCTAGGATTCTTTTTTTCATTTTATGGTTATGATAGAATTTTAACTTCATTTGTTTATTTCTTTTATTTCAGTCAGCTGCATGAGAAAACTCTGTTTGAGGCAAACAACTCTTTCCTTGAAAAACATAAAGGTCAGTGAACCTATCTTCAACTTCAAAACACATATTTCAAACTTCTTTATAAAGAATTCTTATTTTGTTTCTTCATTGTTTGCAGATTCTTTGCAGAATTGTTTCTTCATTATTTTGTTTCTTCTCTAGAGACAGAAAAGATTGCAGAAAGGCTAACCCGTTTATTGAATGAATCAGATTTAGAGTGAGATTATTGTATAGGTTGAAATGCAGTGAATGCTTGAAGTTTAGAAAATTTGTGCACTTTTTAATGTTCATGAATAATGGCGAATCTATCCAGAAGCACCTCTAAAAAACCCTCCAAAAGGCACTGCAAACCTATTCAATTCAAGACACACATACCATATAAACTAATTCAAATTACGTGATTTCATTTTAATGCATTTAAACTTTTGTAAGCCTCACAATCTTTGGTGTTTTTTTTCATTTTCATATAGCACCTATATTAAACTGATATTATCTACAAAGATGTAACAACTTCATTATTAATAGGATAGAGGCCGTAGTTTTGTGTGAAATACACAATTTGTATTTCTTAATATTTGTTCCTCTTACCCATGTAAACGAGAAGTGTCTACCTTAATTATCATACGAATTTTACTATGAATTTTAATGGTTTAATTATATCACAACAAACACACACACACATATATATATATATATATATATATATATATATATATTAACATATACACAAATGATTTCATTATATTTTATCCATACAAATTATTGATAAAATCGAACATTCAGTTAGCAAAATGATAATAAATAATGAACCGTTGTTGGATTAAATTAATCGCAATTGTTTCAATAAAATTAATGATTTAGAGCCCGTGCATCGCACGGGTATAATCACTAGTGTATACTTGGAGGACGTTTTTTGCTAATTTTGAAGTTTGGGGACGATTTTCGTAGGAAGGCAATAGTTGGGGGACCAAAAGTGCAATTAAGCCAAAAATAAAAAATAATAATATAACCATATATGAAGGAAATGCAAAGAACTGATAACGTGAACTTTAAAAACACCAACCTCTATTTGAAATGGTGACTAATAGTAGAGGATTTCACAGAAATGGATCCTCTCCAGATCAAAGGTTCTTCCAGCTATTCTCCAGCAAAATCCCGACCTATTGTTTTTTTATTTTTTACAACTTAATAGGCTAACATTTCCTAATGATTTTATCTGTCAAAGTTGGTTTAATTTATAGGCAGGAGTGTATCCAAATCATAATTTCACCACCACCTATTGCCTAATGCTTAGATTCACGTTTAAATTTAAAAATTTATCTATTTTTTATCACAAGAATTAATCCGTTAACTATTTTTCCATAATCATAAAAGTTTACCAAACTATAACCAATTCCTTTTAAAGCTCAAATAAATAGAAAGAATCAAACTAACCAATTCTATTGTTTTATTAGATGGAAAATTCGTAAGAGTAGATAAATATATGACAATTCTTCTGTTGGAAACTAAATTAAAATTTTTCAATGAATTTTATGGAAAAATTCTTCTGTTGGAAATCTAATTGAAAAAAAATACCAGGTTCACAACAAATTTATTTTGGATTTCTTAAGGCATATAGGCATATAGCGATGCGTTGCTTCACCTAAATATATGACAATTCTTCTGTTGCGCTTTTAATGTTTTCAAATATTTTCTTTCCATTTGACGAAAAATATGTTTTCTTTCCTAAATAAAATAAAATCTATCAAACATGTCCTTATTGCTCTATCTTTTTATGGCCAAAATTGGGTATGAATTGAAAAATTACTCTAATGTTATATTTCACATAACTTTAACGTATACTTAATTCTATTACTAACTTACAACAATATTACTTAAGAGTATGTATGAATTTATGTCAATTTTCAATTTATCTTTTATCATGAAAATCAATTTATCGTACCCGTAAGATAGCTCAAGTGGTAGGAGTTGGGGGACATATGAGTTCGGTACGGGGAGGCTCAGGGATCGATCCCAACATGCACTCATTCTTGTCCGAGCTCCTATGCTACTAGCAAGAATCAAATTAATCAATTCTATTTATAATGTTATTAAATGTAAAATTTGTAACAGTGAATAAACATAAAGAAGTATCAGGAAAATTTGAAATGAAGTATTCTGCAAAAATTTAAGATTTCATGGGAAAAATCAGGATGACAACAATTAAAATAATACAATATAATTATTTTTTCTGTTTTTTTACCTAGTGTAGTGAGTTGTTCTTTTTTTGAAATCGTATTGAGTTGTTGCTTCATCAACTATTATGCTTTTACACTTTTCAAATATTTTTTTCCCTCAAAAAACATATTTTATTTTTTAATATAAAAAGTATCTCAAACATGTCCTTTTTTTTTTGAACGTCTCAAACATGTCCTTATTCCTCTGTCTTTTAGGGGTAAAATCGTGTATAAATAACTTATACTTTACATGATCTTATACACGATATCTCGTTTAAAGTTTCAATTATCCTTTTTTAACATAAAAATTAATTTATTAACTTTTACCATAATCATCAAAAAATTTCAAATTTCTGAACATGCACTAATTCTTGTCAAAGCTCATGTAACTAGTAAGAATCAAGTTAATCAATTCTATTATGATATTAAATAGGAAATTTATAAGGATAAATAAATACAAAGAAATTTTCCCATTGGAAACCAAATTATAATATTTAAATGATATTTTCCAGAAAAGTTATAAATTTAATAGAAAATAACCAGGTTCACCAAAAATAAAATAAAAGTATAATTTAACTTATTGTTATCTTTCGTTTTATAATATTACCTTAAAAAACAATTATTGTTTTCTGCCTTTGTATTAATGCGTTGCTTCATCACACACTTCTCAAATAATTTTTTTCATTTGAAAAAATAGTTTTTCAAATAAATAAATACAAAGAAATTTTCCCATTGGAAACCAAATTATAATATTTAAATGATATTTTCCAGAAAAGTTATAAATTTAATACAAAATAACCAGGTTCAGAAAAAATAAAAAATAACTTATTGTTATCTTTCGTTTTATAATATTACCTTAAAAAACAATTATTGTTTTCTGCCTTTGTATTAATGCGTTGCTTCATCACACACTTCTCAAATAATTTTTTCATTTGAAAAAATAGTTTTTCTCTCCTAAAAATATCTTCCAAACATGCCCCTATTTCTCTACTTTTTTAGGGGTAAAATAGTGTAAGAATGGAAAAATTATTGTAAATAACTTTTACTTTAAAAAAACTTATATTTTAACTTTTTCCATCGTCATATAAAAATTCACAAGTTTTCTTGAAGTTCACATATTCTTGTCAACATATCAAAGCTAATGTACGTAACTAGAAAGAATCAAATTAATCAATTCTATTATTTTATCACACATGGAAAATTTGTAAGGGTAAATATATATTAAAAAAATCTAAATTAAAATATTTAAATCAATTTGTATTAAAAAACTTGGAGATTTAATGGAAAGAAACAGGTCCATAACTAATGAAAAAGGAATATGTTATTCTTGCTTTCTTAAGACGCGATCAGGGCTGGCCCAATGGCAAAGCAACCCAAGCAAAGACTTTAGGTCCAAAAAAAATATTTTTTACTAAGTAGAAAAAGACCCAATTTTTTTTGTTAATACTAAGTCAAGAAGGCCCAAAAAAACCAAACATTATTACTAAGTTAATTTTTTTTACCGAGTCAGAAAGACCAAAAAATAATGTTTTACTTTAAAGTTTGTTCTAGGCCTCATTTAGTATTGGGGCGACCCTTGACCCAATGTAGCATTGTGTTGCTTCATCAACCGTTGTGCTTTTACACTTTTCAAATATTTTCTTTTTGTTTGAAAAAACACATGATAAAATCTTGTATGAGTTGAAAATTGATGCAAATAATTTATGTTATGTGATTTGGACTTTTATGTCATTCTACTATTAATTTACAACTATATTATTTAAGAGTGTGTTTGGGATTTGAGACTCCACTGTGTCGCACGAGAGGCCGCCTAAGGAAGATTATTGGTCGAGGAAGGAACAAAAAGGTCCTTGGTTTCTCTCTGGGTCGGCAGAAGAAGAGGGTGTTTGAGCATATCATTTATGAGGATTTCCATTCGTCTGCCCTATCAAATGCCACACCTGTTGGTGGGGGAGCTAGGGTTTGTCGAATCTTAGTAGAGATGAGTGCATGGTCACTAGAGCAGCTAATGTCTGGAAAATTGGTAAGTCTTGCAGCTTGGTTTGCCAGGAGCCGAGGAGGAATATTGGAGGAGGCTATCGAGGTTGTTGTGAACCACCTTAAGACTTATCTTCCGAAGAGGTATGGTGGTGGGTAGGGTTTTCTTTCATGTTGGTTAGGAGTTCGTTTTCTAGTATGGAGTGGGAGTTCGCCTTCTTCCATAGGGTTGTTGTTGGTCGGTGTTGGTTGCTTCTCGTTTTGCTCCTTTTATTCGTCATTTCGTTGTATCGTTCTTTATCGAGAGAAATTATTTCTCGACCTTAATTAATAAATTATATCTTTTACTTTCAATATGTTTGAATTGACATATAAATTTTATCTTATTTTTATCATAAAATCTAATTTAATAGATTTACACGATAATTGTAATTTGTAAATAACATATGTTAGATTATTTTGACTTTTACACGATTCTTTTGGTAAGCAATTTTATTTTTTACGAGTATGTTTGGGTCCACTTTAAATTCTTAAATTTAATTTTTTTTATGATAGAAACTAGTTTTTTTCTCAAGTAAAATATATATTGGATAATATAGAAGTGTCAAGTACAAGTCATCTCAACAAAGCAAAATATATATTGAATAATTAAAACTAGTTTATTAATTTTTCGATAAACTAGGGGAGATCCAAGGATGATTCCTGCAAGGTGAAGTTTATCTTTCCAATATAAAAATAATTATAAAATGTTTTTGAATATGTACTAATTCTTTTCAAAGCTAGCTCATTAACTAGAAAGAATCAAATTAATCAGTGTTATTAAACTCGGCCCGGTGATCGACTCGGTTAGGGCACTGGGTTAATGGGTTACTGGTCTGACCACTGGATCACTGGTTGAATCGCTTGACACGGTTTACATTAAAAAATTAATAATACTAAGTATAATATAACATAAAATTAAAATTAATATCACAATTATTTAAATAACAACGAAATAAAAATACCTTTAATATTTTATCTTGTCAATTACTTCTATTTATTAATAATTTTTTTTTGAAAGAATAATTCTATATTAATTTCTTTTATATTTGTATATATTTATACGTTAGGATTAGAATGGAAAAATTAAGATTATTAAAAAAAAGTTAAAAAACAATAGCAGCTGTTAGCATGTTAAGAAACAGAATTTATAAAAAAAAAAAAAAAAAGCTGGTGGCCTACGTAGCACTGTAGCAGCAAAGCATTAAGTAGAGAAAGAGTAAAAAAAAAAAAAAAAAACCACCATAATGAACCCAACTTTACATGGGCCTAGCATAAAATACCCATCTTCATAAACCCTATTTTCTCATCTTCTTTCTTATAGGTTCTTATAGTGCGCCGCACACTGACTTTACAATTTCTTTCTTCTTCATTTACTGCGCTGGCCTTCATGCAATGCTCTCATCTTCATTTTTTTTTTCATAAATTCCTACTTCTTCTCTTTGTGTAACTGCGTAGGAGGTGAGAAATAGTGAGATTCAAAGCTTCTATAAAGGTAGTGAGCGACGAATGCTCAGTAAAAGATGAGTTTTGCTCTACAGATCTGAGATTTTTTCACCTTTCAAACACAACCGGTCCAACCATTACCGGCCGAGTCGCCGATTTTTACAGAAAATCGGCCGAGTCTAACGGTTTCTTCCGGTTCAATTGCACCCCCGATCTAATCATTGATTCGAACCGGCTACATGGCCGGGTCCCGGTCTGACCGGTTCAACCGGCCGGTCCGGTCCGAGTTTAATAACACTGAAATCAATAGATTCTTTTATGTTATTAAATGGAAAATTTGTTTTTTTTTTGAAAGATGAAGGAATATCTATTAATGACCACAAAAAACCCCTAAGGACAACACCCTCAGGGAGAGAAGATAACCCAAAAAAAACGAGTTATCTCAACGATCAAAAGAGAACCCAACTAGGCCGAAAAAAGGAACAAAACCGGGTTAAAAACCAAACCGTACAGCAATGGAAAAACCAACAACACACCCAAAGAAAACCCAAAATATAGCCCGGAAAACTACACAAATCAAGCATTGGAGTGATCCTCGTACACCTTTTCCAACCCTCGGATAGCCTCT
The DNA here is from genome assembly GCF_012489685.1 of Lotus japonicus. NCBI lineage: Eukaryota > Viridiplantae > Streptophyta > Magnoliopsida > Fabales > Fabaceae > Lotus > Lotus japonicus. Next base: position 9,708,991 of record NC_080046.1, read on the forward strand.
AGGTCGGTTCCCTCAAAATCAAGCCCCAAGACTTTGCCGAGAAGCCACGACTTTTTCGACCGCGTAAAGTAAGGGCCACCGCACGCCGGAAGAGATGCCGACGCTGCCAAGGGAGAAAAGCCCTCAACATCATCCTGCACGTCCACGCAAGCCAGAGGCTGAGCAGCACTCACGTAGGAAGGGGGAAACTTTTTGGGACGGCCACGCCGACGAGGCTGGAGAGCAGGCTCCACAGCAGACAAGACCTCGACAGACACAGAGCCAGCGCCTTCCACCCCCCTAGCAAAGGGCACCGCCGAGGAAGGAAGAGGCCCTGGCAGAGCCAGCATGTTCTCCAGAAGTGAAGAGGTCCCAACTGCGACTGAACCAGCAACTGAGGAGGCGGAAACGACAGGCTTGGAGCAAACCCAACATCCACCACTCCAACGAGCCGGAGGCAGGTGCAAGAGAAGGAGAGACCTCACAGCCGCCAAACTCCAAGAAGCCAAGGACACCGACAGAAGAGAGGGAGCAGGAGGAACTCTAAAGCGAAGACCAGAAGAGAGGATTCGATTCCATCTCCCAACCGAGAGGCCAAGGAGAAGAAAAGACAAGCCATTCTCCCAGAAACCACGCACGTCTGAAAGATTTGCACCACCCCACTGTGCTCCATCCTCATCAAGCGCCTCATCAACATCTAAACCGTCCCTGTGCCACCACTCCTCCCGAGCCACATCCAAACCCAACCTACCAACAACGGCATCAGACAACCCTTCACCTACCTTCGCATCACCACCCAAATCGGAGCTCAGGCAGGAAATCTCTGGGAAGAGTAAATTATCCGGAAGCCTCGACAACCCTTCAGTCTTCCAACCAACGCCACCAAGCATCCTAACCTCGTCCTCTGGAAAAGGAAGCAGACCACTAAGCTTCCTCTGCCCCAAGACCGCATCTCGCCAAGAGAGAGCAGAAGCAGGGGGCCTCTGTTCCTGACCAGGAGCAACCTGATTTCCCAGCCCACGAAAGCGAGAGGAAGAACCACAAACCCGAGGGGACCTAGCCAAGGAAACCGACAGAGAGGCATCCCCCAATCTAAACCCGTTCAAACCTTGAATAGCCTTCATCGCTTGTTCTTTCAAACCATAACGAACAAAGCCAAAGCGAAAAAATCTACCAATCTTGCTCTGTCGTTGAACAAAAAGATTGAGAACCTTGCCAAACTTCGAGCAAATCTCGCGAAGATGGAGGTAATCGATCTTCTCTTCAATCCCGTCGATGAACACAGAGAAGCAGCTTCTTCTCCTGGCCCTGAATCTGACCAATCCACCGTCTGCTTCGCCGTCAAGCTCGCCGCCTTCCGCCTCGCCATCCACGACGCCAACGCCGCAAGCACCCGTCGAGCCCTGCTGACCCGCCGCCGCCGACCTTGGGGCTTGAGACCCAGAAACCCTAGCAGAGCTGGGAAAATTAAATGGAAAATTTGTAAGAGTAGATTAATATAAAAAGTCTCAAAATGATAGCTCAAGTAGTAAGAGCTGGGGACATATGGGTTGAGAAAGGGAATGTTCAGGGATCGATCCTGTAGGGTACAATTTATCTTTTCGATCGATGTAAAAAGAACTATAAAGAAAATTTTCCAAATTATAATAATTAATTTAATTATTATTTGAAAAAATTGTGATATAATGGAAAACAAACCAAGTTCACAAAAAATAAAAAGAATATAATTTATTTTTTGCTGGCTTTCTTAAAGCCTATTGAACGATGCTTTATCAACAGTTTTGCTTTTACACTTTTGAAATATTTCCTTTCCATTCTAAATTTTTATTATTATTTTCTCAACAAATTATAGTCTCAAATTTTTCGTTTCTCTCCATATTCTAACACTCTCCAATGAAATAAAATTTTATGAAGTTAAGTTTGAAATTGTTTTTTATTGAAAAGTGGTAGAGCTAATTGGAGAGACATCTCCAAGCCTACCAGACAGGGTGCTAGTGTCATATTGAGGATCTCCAACGGAGAGGATTATCTCCTTTATTACCTCTGAGGAGACCAACAGAAGTCCACCCGAACGACATTCTTGAGTGGTAGGGTACTTTTCTAAGTAATCCACTGCATGGGGATTTATGTCCACATTGGATTTGAACTCACGCCCTTGTGGGGGTAAAGAGGCTCAAACCCACACGCTTGGAAAATTAAATTTGAGAGAACATGTTAATTTTTAAAAATAATAGGGTAAAAATAAGTTTTACAAAATGAATTTTGATATGATAGTATTGTTATTCTTTTAGAAATAAAATTACTAAAATGGATATGGTAGGTTATAGTGAAAATTAATAGTAGTAAAGAGATATAAATGTGAGTAAATTTCCTAATTAAAACTAATAATACTTTAATTTATATTATAAATTAAAAAATTACTGATTAAAAGTTATACTTTAGTATCTATTTATTTTATTTAAAAACATAATTTTATTTAAAAATATTACTTTACTATGAATTTATATATGAAATTTAAATGTTGTAAAAAAAATTCTCGTGCACTTCACGTGCATTGCACGGGCTAAAATACTAAATTAATATATTTTTAAATGAATAATTAATTTTTTAAAGCGCGATCATCTTTTCTTTATAAGCAGAATTGTATTATAAAGGTACTAGGGGTACCTCAACCCAAGGTATATACAAGGATCAGTGTTATTAAACTCGGACCGGACCGGCCGGTTGAACCGGTCAGACCGGGACCTGGCCATGTAGCCGGTTCGAATCAATGATTGGATCGGGGGTGCAATTGAACCGGAAGAAACCGTTAGACTCGGCCGATTTTCTATAAAAATCGGCGACTCGGCCGGTAATGGTTGGACCGGTTGTGTTTGAAAGGTGAAAAAATCTCAGATCTGTAGAGCAAAACTCATCTTTTACTGAGCATCCGTCGCTCACTACCTTTATAGAAGCTTTGAATCTCACTATTTCTCACCTCCTACGCAATTACACAAAGAGAAGAAGTAGGAATTTATGAAAAAAAAAATGAAGATGAGAGCATTGCATGAAGGCCAGCGCAGTAAATGAAGAAGAAAGAAATTGTAAAGTCAGTGTGCGGCGCACTATAAGAACCTATAAGAAAGAAGATGAGAAAATAGGGTTTATGAAGATGGGTATTTTATGCTAGGCCCATGTAAAGTTGGGTTCATTATGGTGGTTTTTTTTTTTACTCTTTCTCTACTTAATGCTTTGCTGCTACAGTGCTACGTAGGCCACCAGCTTTTTTTTTTATAAATTCTGTTTCTTAACATGCTAACAGCTGCTATTGTTTTTTAACTTTTTTTTAATAATCTTAATTTTTCCATTCTAATCCTAACGTATAAATATATACAAATATAAAAGAAATTAATATAGAATTATTCTTTCAAAAAAAAATTATTAATAAATAGAAGTAATTGACAAGATAATATATTAAAGGTATTTTTATTTCGTTGTTATTTAAATAATTGTGATATTAATTTTAATTTTATGTTATATTATACTTAGTATTATTAATTTTTTAATGTAAACCGAGTTAAGCGATTCAACCAGTGACCCAGTGGTCAGACCAGTAACCCATTAACCCAGTGCCCTAACCGAGTCGATCACCGGGCCGAGTTTAATAATACTGACAAGGATAGAAAGGGGAGAAGGGAGGAAAAAAACAGAAAAGTGAACAAACACAAAAACAGGGCCCAAAGCACTAAGTGGACAAAACGGCTCCAGGCCTATCTAATGCTTAACAGCCCAATGACAAACAACGAAGCTAAGTAACCAATTCAGAGTTCAAAAAAATCACAGCAGCAATACAGGTTGTATTCACCCACACCAGAGAAGAAAACCAATGTCAAACTTCTGCTCTAGCCGTATAGAATGAACTCAGAGGCCACAAAAATTACAGCTTCAAAGGAGACCTATGCAATATCTCAGACTGGATATCCATTCATACATTGAACAACAAAATTCTTTTTCGCCGCTCTCAACCAATTCCAGGATCTTACCTGCGCCAAATCCCAAACCCTTCCAGCATCCTTTATCGCGTTCTTTTTTTGGTGGTTTTTAGGGGTGGGTTTGGTTTTCTGGTTTCCTTGGTAGGGTCTTGGTGGGGTGGGTGCTTGTTTACTTTGGCTTCTTTGTTGCCTTTTTTGCAACTTGTGAAAACTCATCTTTTTATGTCATTAATAATTAAAAAATCATATTTAGGCTCTTGTTAATGTCTTAAGACAACCTTAAGCTAATAAGTGAAAAATTTAATAACTCTAAAAATGTCAATATCCCTCCCCCCCCCCCAAACAAAAGATTATTCATGTGTTTTACTATCTAAAATTCTCTATCAATTGTTGAAGTCTAATCTTACTCTATAATATTATTTGATTTAGGTGTTTCACGTTTAAATTTAACGATCTTCCTCCTTTGATGTTGACCAACATTTATGTTATAACTTGAAATTTAAGCCAAATAAAGTATATTTACATAAATATCTTAAGTGATCTTAAAAATTGATTTTATTCTGCTTGTTTTCTTGTGTGTTGTTCTTTTAGCTAAATTCTTTTTTCATATAGTTGTTAACAAATAGAATTATTTCATTAAATAGTTTTAATACTTACTATTTTTTATAAAAATATTACTTTGTTGTATTCCTGAACTTTTTCTATAAATAACTAGTAATTTAACTAATTTTATTATTTATATTATGATTACTAAGATAAAAAATCATTAATAGCGAATTAGTATTATCACTAATATAAAAAGAGGAAAATAGCTCTGGTCAAATACATAAGAGTTAATCATTGAAATTTATTTTCACAAAGAAGAGTTAATAATTAATAATAATAAATACCATTAAAATTTCTCTAAAGTATTTTTTGTATAGTTGTTATAAAAAACCATCATTTCATTAAATAGTTTTAATACTTATTATTATTTTTATAAAAAAATATTACTTAGTGTATTCTTGAACTTTTTCTATTAATAATTAGTATTTTAACTAATTTTAATATTTATATTTAATAGAATTAGTAAGATAAAAAAATCATTAATAGCTAATCAGTATTTTTACTAATGCAACATTTTATAATTAAATACTTACCTGGTTTTTATATTTTTTTCATACGTATCAGAAGATTTAATAACTAATTAATATTATCATTAACACGAAGCTCAAACCACTTTTCCAAAAAAAAAAAAAAAATCTATAAGATTTTGTCAACCAGCTGGAAACCCTATGTAGTGTGCTAGTTCTCGAGGACAACAAAGCACTATCAAACACTCTTGGGTTTAGTATCCCACTCAAAATTCTTACCTCGAAATTCAGCAGTTGAACTACTTTGTCGTTTCTACTTTTTAGTCTTTGGAGCGATGCACTTTGTTCCTCTAATCCTTCACGCTTCCCTCGCATAGTATTCCGGTATGATGCTAGAAAGCTTGACATTTTTATTCAATTCATGAACTTTTGAAACATAAACTTTTGTGTATGTGTATTTGAAATTTGTTTGTATTATTGGTCACAGCGGTTAAAGATACTATAGTTACTATAGTTCATGGTCATTTCGATGATATGTTAATGATAAACATTGATTCATATTTTTTTTACTTATTTCCCTTTTTTTTTAATATGCGCTCTCTATGTTGGCTTCATATAAATTGTTCAAATTCTTTTAGGAAATCAGCATCATTATCATGTGCTTTTGCTAATTGTCAGATTTGATTACATGCACACCAGTTACGTCACACACTCTCTGTTGGTTTCATCTAAATTTTTCAAAATTGCTAAGGAAATCAGCATCATCATCAGGTGTTTTTCCCAATTGTCAAATTTTATTACAGCCACAACAGTAACGTCATACACTCTTTGTTGGTTGACTTTATCCAAAAATTTCAAAATTTCTAAGGAAATCAGCATCATCATCTTGTACTTTTGCCAATGGTAAGATTTAATTACATGCACCTCAGTAATGTCACACACTCTCTACTGGCTTCATCTAAAATTTTCAAAATTTATGAGGAAATTACCATCATCATCGGGTGCTTTTGCCAGTTGTCAGTTTTGATTACATGCACACTATTAACGCCAGCTTTTGTACTAGATGCCAATTTGCTGAGTAATACAACAGATTAAAGTGAAAAGTTCAAATGTTGAGTAAAGATTGTCTTGCAGTAAGAAAATATGTTAAAGAAGATTAACTGAAATTACTCAATTATCATTGTAAATTAAAACCTTTACCGAATGAATGTCTTTTTCTTCACTGAGTATATAAGCACTCTTTAGCACCATCTAGATGTATTCTTTGTGGGAGAACCTTTCTCTCACTCTCTCCTTTTTCTCTGTTTATTTTCCGTTAGGAAAGTTCTTCCAGTTGAATCTATAATTCTTCTTTGAACATCTTTTCATTCTGAAATAAAATCAAATACTATCATCTCAATTTGAAAGAAGGAAAAGATGAGTTCTTCTTCATCCAAAAAAGTGGACAAGGTATATAACCAGAAAACCTTTCCTGTATATTTATTTTATACAAATCTAGCAGATCATTTATCTTTAGTATTTTGATTATTCTTTTGATATTTTCGCTCTTCTTTCAAAAAAAAAAAGGTTAGGTAAATGAAGTATTTTTTTGTGACAAAATTTCATCTTAGAGAAGTGACTTAGGATAACAGTATTTTTCTTTCTAGATTTTGTTTGTCTGTTTATATGCTCATCAATGAGGTTAATGAAGAAAAAGTAATTTTACTAGAACTGGAATGGTTTCATAGATTAGATATAATAGTTCTTGTGCAAGTAGATAGAAATTTTTATATATTTGGTATATCTACTTTGATTGTCTTCTTTGGAATTTTTCACATGTTAAAAATACTAAATAATGCTTGAAATGAAGCATTTCTAGTTATGTGTTGCTTCACCATCAACTGTTATCATCTTGATCTCCAACACCTAGTCAGTTTTACTCGCTATGTACCCATCTCCATATATTTTTACATGGAATAAGTTGTTATTACTTTTTCTTCTCAAATCTAGAAATGAGAATGTACCTTTAATTATTTTTGCTCTTTTGTAATGCTATTTTTAGTCTCAATGATAACACGGATAGACAACAAAGTGAGTTTAGATATATTGATGTTAAATGTAACAAAGTACATTAGCCACTAAAAATCGCTAATATTTAAGTAGAAATACCAAATTTTACAGTACATAGAGAAATTAAAGAAAGAAAAATAATGAAAATGATTAAATTATAGAAGGATAAGTGATGATTCATTTTAATAACTTTTGGTACAACCTTTACTAACATGCCATACTTTGTAGGGAGAGCAAGTGGATAAAGTCTGCAAGACAAAATGGCTTGAGGATTTTTTAAGCAGAACATTCTTTGACCCATGTTCAACTCATTAATTAAATAGGAACGAGTTAAACAAGTATTGCGTAGATTGCAAGCTGTCTGTTTGTCAACATTGTGCATCATCAGAAACTCATCACAAACACAGGATGCTTAAATTCTACAGACACAGTTACAAATATTTGTCTCTCTTGATTCAATTGAAAAGCATATCGACTGCTCACAAATTCAGGTATAACATCCTACCTTGACTTAAAGGTTTTGACTGAATATTTCATGTGTGGTATCTAAATATACGCAATATAACTTATGTATATGAATTATTTTTTTAAAGGTAATATAACTTATATAAATTCATGTGATAATTTGAGGGAAATCATTATCGCTTTGGTAAGTATAAATTAGATATCTACATTATATTTTGGAGTTGAGTATTATTTATTCATTTCCCCTTTGATTGTTTTACTAGGTGATAATTTTTTCATATGAGATATAACTTGCTAGATTTATGTGTTTATTGCTCGTACTTTAAGGTTCATTCTATCACCTGACCTAAGAATAATTATGCAACTAAATGAAGCATATATGAATATAGAAGCAGCACACGATATCACTAAATATTTTACAACTCGTTTAGATTCTTATTCATGGACATATTTAATATCCTCTTGTAGGGATTGCTTACCACCATATTATTTTAGTTTTGTCATGTGTTCTTGCATTACATACTGGCAAATAAAATCATATCTATCGACGGCAGTCTCAAAAGTATTGTTCATATCATATCTATAAAAATTCTAATGGAATAAAGTCAAAATAGTCCATTTTTTCTAGTTAACTAAACAACCTAGTACAACTCAAATAAACATTTGGACCATTAAAACACGTCAACATTCCTTACTACATTTTACATATTCTTCCAATAATTGAATATTGGATTTAGAAAGTGAAATTTTGTAACCAAAATCAGCACTATACATTTTTATTTGACTTATCTTTGGTTGCAGCCCTACAAATGCAATACGCATATGATTATTTCTCTGAAGCCTCTTCCACACTTTGGTTCAGCAAAAAAGAGTGAAGAATCAACATGCCACACTTGTAACAGGAAGTTGATGGAGCCTGACTTATATCGTTACTGCTCCATTTCATGCAAGGTGGTGAAATTTCATGTTTCTCATCTATTTACTCCCTCTTCCATTAAATTGGACTTTGTACTTAGTGTTCTTTGACTTTTTTATCTAAACTTTCTCAGGTTGAAGTTGTTTCAAGGAAGCCTAATGATTCAAATCCTCCATTTATTTTCACTCAGAGTCTTAATCAGGGAAAAAATGTGGGAACTGTTGAACCCCCAGCACAGCGTAACAAAAGAAAGGGAACACCCTGCAGAGCTCCTCTCTTCTAAAAAACTGAAATTTATATAAGGAATACAATGAGTCTATTTGAAGTTTAGTAATGTAATCCTTAAATATCCTGAATTCTGGTCTTTTTTTTTGCTTTTGCTTCCTGATTATCATGTGGCACTATATCAAGTTGTTTTACATGACATTTTAGCTAAGTTGTTGTGTATGACTAAGTTAATTTATATAATTAATTTTTTTATTATGTTTTCTATTACAGTGTAAATAAAAATATTATGTTGTGTGTATATTTGATGGTGTAACATGATGGAGGTGGAAAAGTTTTAGGATGTAAACAATGATATATTAAGAAAGGTTTAATTCTTGAAGAAGATGATAAACTTTTATTTCTCGCATCTTATAAGTGCTTTAATTTGTTATTTTGATTTGGCACTGATATGATTTTGGTCAATATTTGGCAAAATTGTTTGAAATTTCTAGTTAACCTATCAACATAGTTTATTTTAATATTGTTTAATGGTATTCAAGCACTCGCATCTCATTGTGAAAGTATTTTGTTATTAGCGCAGATATAATGACATTCGTTTCCCATCATTTGCTTTTTGCTATATATTTTCATAGAACTTTTTGTCAATTTAACGGCTTCAAGGTACTCAAGCATCCACATATACTCGTGAAAGTATTTTATTAAAAGCATAGATAGCAAAATGGTTTTGTTTGCCTTCCTCTTCCTTATGTTTTAAATTTTCATAACACTTTCTTCCACTTAATGGTGTCAAGTTTTAACTAGATGGAATATCATTAAAATATAAAAGATTATTAGTTTTTCCGAAATCAAAAGAAATATTCATTAAAATTAATACTCGAGAAACAACTATTCTCCATAGAAGTAACAACTCATGTACAAGATAACAAACCAGCTTCAAAACTAATTTGAAGAATTAGCAACCAACACCCAATGGATGTAAACAAATTAAACACTATGAAATATCCTCTATCTACACCCCCACAATAACCCAAAACTCCAACGAACCAAATATTCTTAAGCCAAGCCAAGCAATTTCATGGTATCATATCTCCTTAAAAGACCTTGCTTATGAATCAGGTGCTTAATACAACATTAATAAGAACAACAACCTGTCGCCTCCCTTCCTTAAAGAACAATGACAAAACAAAGAAAAGAAAATTCAAACTTATACTACAAGCAGCCCAAAACAAATGGGGATTAATTTTTATACATCTCTCTTTTATTTTTTACACATCCTAACACCTTCTTTTCTTTTTAAATTTTAAACTAAATGGATGTCTAAATAATAAAAAATGAGAGTGTAAAAAGTAATCTTCAAACAAACACATGAACCAAAACTAATCAAATTTCACCCCAACAACACCAACAAAATAAGCAAACAAAAAACGCCTCAAACAATTCCATTACGGCCAAGAGAAAGAGCTCGACCATTATCAAGAGAAAAACAGCTCGTGACAAGCCGATAGAAGGAGACCATTTGGACTTTCAACACCACAAAACAAACTACCCAAACCAGCCCAATAAAACAACTAGACTCAGACCCTTGATCTATTTGCAATTGCAATCATTCAGGTAGGGCACAGACACCTTGAGCAACCGTCACCCCCTTTGGGGGTTTTCTCCCCCATTGGGGGTTCCTTCTCCTTCATTGAGGTTTCTTCCTGCAGTTAGGTAGGTTTCTCTCCCACAATAGGTGGGTTCTTTCCACATTAGGTGGATCTGCTACCCAATAAGTGGGTTTTCTTCCTTTCAATCTGGTTCTCTTCCCTTTTCTGTTACCTCTTGTGGCTCACTCCGCCCTCCTCCACCCACTCTCGCCTCCTCCATGCCTTCGTCGCCTTCGTCTCAACAACAACCTCCTCTACTGCCCCTCCACCCTGCTCTCTCCCTCAGTTTCACCTGCAACCACCTCTAGTCACCACATGAACCACCTCGTGGCCTTCTTCAATGCCACCACCGCAACCTCCACCCTCAACCACCAACCACCTTGGCCACCATCGCCTGTGACGATCCCCTTGGTCTCAGTTATCCTTTATTTCAGATCTGATCTTCTGGTTTGACTGGTGATGGTTTGGTAGCAGAGTTGTTTCTCTGAAGTCGGCAGAGCCGGCAAGGCTTAGAAGAAGCGGCATTTAAAGTTTCAACATCAAATATTCGCTTCCATTTGCAGCAGATCGCCTCTTGGGTTGAGCCTTGGAGTCGCCGTCGTGTCCACATCTGCCACCACTCCGCCTCCTTTCTCCTGTGGAGGGCTAGGGTTTGGTTCCCTGTACGCTGTCGTTTCTTCATTTTTTTGTTAGACCAGATTTTAGTTTTTTAATGTTTATGTTCCTGAACAACATGTGTAAGCCCACAAGCTAGTCTAGATCTCCTAGTTTCAAATCTTCAGCAGACTGTGTTGTATTGTGTTGACAGTTTGGGCGTTTACGCCTTGTCTCTCTATGGAGGGCCTTTGTATTAAGCTCTTGGGCTTTTAGTGCTCTACTAATACAATGAGGACCATTTGACCAAAAAAAAATAAATCAAATTATTAAAATATAATGAAACCACAAAGATATTGTTTAATTTTAAATGCCCTATTATTGAAAAATAAATAAGTTTCAAAAAAGAAAAGACGAGTAAATAACTCAACTTTTAAAACCATCATAAGTTAACACTTTTCTTGAAAAGATTAAGAAATTTTAAAAATTTAGAATAAAATAAAATAAAATCAATCTCCGGCTCTTCTAATTTCTAGTTTTTTTAATGATAATTTTTTAAAATGGCAAAAGAAATGCGTTCAAAGGTGTTCATTAAAAAATAGGATAACAAGTGTTATAATAATACATGTCAGTTAGTGTCGACAACGCAACTAACATTACACGTTAGCGATCCCGAACACCGAAGTTAAATCATCTAATGTGTTGGGTTTTGGCTTGTTAGTGTCGGCTTTCAGCTTTCAGCCGACGAAAGCTGACACCAATGATCATTTTTCTTGTAGTGTATAGATACTATTTTTTTGGGTGTGCCCAAGGTATCCCACCACTGACAATAATGAATAATCCCCTTACAGCAGGTGCTCACATTAAGCAATAAACGAGTGACCACAACATGCACTTCATTCCCGTGGATGAGGATCGAACTCCTATCTTAAATATTGATTTTATTCTGCTTGTTTTCTTGTTTGTTGTTCTTTTAACTCACTTAGAAGAACTTTGTCTCCAAGAACTCTTTTATATCAATATATTCTCTTTTCTAAAAGTAATGATTTTATGAAAAATCTCTTACTTAAATATAAACTCCCTCTGAGTTGATTACTCCTATAATCTTTAACTTTTTTTAAATTAGTTCTTGAATTGTGTTCTCTTTATAACATTACTTCCTTAAGTTTTTTAACTTATACTGAAGTTGATTTTAACTTAGGTTGCCCTTTACACTTAGTGAAATTACTTATTTTCTCTCATTTTATCATATTATTAAAAGAAATATGAAGGTTAGTGTTGGTCAATTTACAAGTGTACAGATATCTCCGGGTTTTAATTTATCGAACCACAGGGAATTAGATTGCGAATTCAGTTTAAGATTCAAGTTCAAGGTTGGAAAATAAGTAAAATTCAGTTTTAAAGGTTGATTGTTTCTTGAGTTATGTAAAAGAGCAAGTGAACGAATAATAAAGCGAGTGAAATTCAGAGATGAGAATGCCTTGGGTTCTTGCTCAACTAATTCAGTTTTAGCAAACCTTTCATACTCACAAAGTTCAGAGTCTCTCCTTGATGTTCTAGCCTAATTAGTCATCTATCGATGCCTCGCATAGACAACCCTCTCAAGTCAAAAGATAGGCACAATTCCTTGACAACCTAAACATTTGCTAGAAGCACTAAGCATGCAATTCAGGCAAACAAACCCCGACCATTCCTCTATTCCTAGTAGCAAGCATAGAAGAGGTAATCCCACAACAAGTCTCAAATCTATAATAAACTTCCGTTATGATTATTGAAAAGCAAAAAGCTAGCATGCATTCAAGCTTAAAAGATAAAGCATAGGAGTGAGATTCAAGGGTTTACTCAGAACAACATGAATAGAAAAGGAATGATAGCTAAAACATCCAAAGCCTTACAAAGAACCTAAAGCAAAAGGGGTTTTAGCCAAACATGGCTATGAAATTCATACAAGAAGAGAAAGGTAAAACCTGGATCATAGGACTTGGAGAAAGCTCCTCAAGCTCTAGAACCCAAACACTCTCTTCTAACTTATTAGAATATGAGAAAATGATAAAGATTCAAGAGAAATGACAAAAATCCTATTTATAGGCAAAAGGGGCGACTTTTCTGCTGTGTCGGGCGCTCAGGCGCTCTTGGAGCATGCTCAGGCGCCAATTCCAGTTCCAAAAACAGTAACTTTGGCTTCAATTGGCGCCTAGGCGCCAATGGAGCATGCCTAGGTGCCAATGCACGCTGGAAAACCTTTTAATCTTCTTCTTTACTCCTCTTTAAGCCTCCCTTAAATTCTCCAAGCCTCTTGACCTTCTTTCTTTCAACTGATTCAACCTGAAACCTTGATGAACAAGCTTGGAAAATATCTAGAAACTTAAAGGTCAGTTTTGGACAAAGGCCCTCAAAACAAGTGGAACTTTCAATAACCTCTTAAATTAACCTAAAATGCAACTAAAGTCCTCATAAAACTATGAAATTACCTAAATGAAGCAAAAACACAAATAAAGATAAAAATGGATAAGAATGCATGAAACACTACATGAGACTCAACAAAAAGACTCAAAACCTACAAAGAAATGACCCTAAAAACAAGACTAAATCCCGGTCATCACACCACTATACTCAACGACAACTCTCCCTCGAGCGTAAAGAACAACTCGCTTGCTCTCAAGCGCAAGAAATGCTCCCAAAACAAGTGCTCAACAAGGAATACTCATCACAAAAACCGGGGGATATAGAAACTACAGCTGGTTCCAAAAGAAAGATACAACAATCTACTTCATCCAACTTTCGGACAAAGAAGAGTGTAGAGTCCATCATGAGAAGCATATAGATCTAAAATCCTAGTATGAGAGAAATATTTAGTGCACTAAGCACACAAGCAGTTCATAGGTTCTGGATTTCATTCACTCAAGAGCAACAGAGATCAAACATGCACAAATTCAAAGAGACTTCACAAAGGTTGAAATGTTGGCCAGGAGAAATACAAGGTGGTTTGGTCCCTAAGGATGACGAAGGCTTCAAAACATATTGACTGTGGTCCAATTAGTAACCCCGGAGCTTCAACATCACCTTTTTTTTTTTTTGCACTCCAACTTTGATTAGGAGTTCTTTTTCTCCTTTTCTTTTTCATTCATTCTTTTTTCACATGGGGCAAGAGACAATTTCAAACTTTATTTAGCTCCAAAACAATTTAAGGACCATCACTCCCCAGAATCCAACATATCATCCATCCCAATCATTTAGCTAACAAAGAAATCTTCGATAGGTTCAAAAGGGACAACTAGGGACAAATGTTCAAGCCAACAAACTCTGAAGCTCAAAAACCTACAGATCTCAAGAATTGTGCAAGTATCACAAAGCATGCAAAGAGTGAAATCAATACAGAACCAAGAAGTACGAGTGAGTCAGGATCCTCCAGGGAATTTTTATGGTGAAGGGTCAAAGATAGACCCTTATTGGACTCACACCAACTCTATCTTCAAGAAACACTCGTAAGACCGAAGTCTCCTCCTCTCTTCCCCAAAGCATGCAATCACTCATCCCCAAAATAAAACCCAAGTATTCACAAAAACATTTTCTAAAACCAGAACAAGTTAGAGAGCATAACTTCGGGCGAAAACATGTGAGTATAGGGAAGCAATGACCAGGAAATAGAAGACTCTAAAACAAACATGCATGATTAAGAAGACAAACAAAATCTACGAAGGAAAAATATGCAAAAATGCATGAACTACGCTAAGGGAAAGAGTCGACCTCCTTTACCAATTACCATGGAGGACTTAGATACACCTCCAACTCCATAATTCAGGCTCTCATTCCCTGCAAAATGCAACAAACAAACAAGCCAAATAAAACAAGACTTGGGTTGTCTCCCAAGCAGCCCTAAGTTATAGTCCTAGGTGGACTCTCCTTCCTTTGGTGTTAGGAAGGAAATTCCTTACCATCAATCTTTCTTCCACATGTGCAAGGTAGGAACCTTGCACAAAACCTTTGGAACAATTCCTCCCAAGAGAGGGTATCATCTAAACCATCGTATCAAATCCTTGCTCCCCCTTCAAGAAGTGGGGGAAGAGCTTAATCTTGAGCTCATCACTAGTCACACCTTCCATATTTACAAGGTGACTAGCTTGAGTGAATTGGGCCATGTGGGATTGGAAATTCTCATCTTTAGACCCCCCATACTTGTTTTCACTAACAAGCTTGATGAGAGCTTGATTAAGCTCAACATCTTTTTCACTTATCTTGGGGGTCTCCTTTGAAGACCGGGACAAGCTTTTGATCATATCACAAACAAAATCATCATTAAGGTTAGTTTGTGAATTAGGATTGAAAACTGAAAATCTTACCTTGTCCTTACCAACTCGGAGGCTGAGCTGACCCTTATCAACATCAATCTTAGCCCTACCAGTGGCTAAGAAGGGTCGGCCAAGAATGAGAGGAATCTTCGCATCCTCCTCCATGCCTAGCACCACAAAATCAACTGGGAACACGTACTTATCAACCTTCACCATAACATCTTCCACAATCTCATATGGTGTTTTTAGGGATCGGTCCGCCATTTGTAAGGAGAGCATGGTCGGGGTGACCTCTCCTAAGTTCAGTCTTCTAAACATGCTAAGCGGCATCAAGTTGATGCTCGCTCCCAAATCACACAAGGTTTCAACAACAGTCAACCCCTCAATCTCCACTGGGATAGTAAAACTCCCAGGATCCCTTCTCTTCTTAGGCATTTTTCTTTGCAAAATGGCACTACACTCCTCGGTCATCATGATAGTTTCATCAACCTCACTCAACTTCCTTCTCTTATTTAAAATGACCTTCATGAACTTAGCATAGATAGACATTTGTTCCAAAGCATCGGAAAATGGGATATCAATATGGAGTTTCTTAAAAACATCCATAAATTTTGAAAGCTTTTTATCCAAATTCTTTTTAGCCAATGCTTTAGGAAATGGAACTTTGCCAAGCTCAGGAATAGGATCATTCATCACTCTAGTTTTAATAGGAACATTCACTTCCTCCTCAACTATTTCCTCACTTTTTCTCCCTCAGCTTTATTTTCTAACCCATTCAACACTCTACCACTTCTAGTAGTCATAGCAGAAGCACGTTCTTGTTCGGGATTGGGGATAGTATCGGAAGGAAATTTACCTTGAGGTCTTTGGGTTATTTGCTTGGCCAGCTGGCCAAGTTGGTTCTCCAAGTTCTTGATAGCCGCCTCCTGGTTCTTATAGTTGTTCTCCATGCGGTTGATGTAGCTTTCCAATAGGTCCTCTAAGCTTTTCTTGCAACCACCATTTTCACCGACTTGCTCTTGGACTTGTTGAGATAGTCCATAGCTTTGACCTCGGAAACCTTGATTAGTCATTGTACAAAAATTACTAACATGAGGCCCTCCACGAGTCACACACTCCACTTTGGCAACACTAGCACCGACCACCTTGGTCACCTTTATGTGATTTTGAATCTTCGTCATTCGTTTGGAGAGTTGCTTGTTGGAGGCCAAGAGCTTGTTGTAAGCTTCAACTTCAAACATACTCCTTCGAGTTTGGCGATCATTTTCGGAGTTCATGGCTCTTGCTGTCATCTTTTCTATTAAGTCATACCCCGCTTGTGGGGAAAGAGCATCGAACTCCCCATTAGAAGTCGCGTCCAAACCAAACCTCCAAGAGTATTGTAGACCATCATAAAACGTTGCAACAAATTCAGCTTGGGTGAGATTGTGTTGAGGGAATTTCCTCAAGAGTTTCTTGAAGCGCTCACAAGCTTCATAGAGATTCTCTTCAGCGGTTTGCACAAAATTCATGATGTCTTTTTTCAATTTCCTCAAAAGGGCTCTCGGGAAGAACCTTGTTGTGAACTTTTCTGCTAAGTCTTCCCAAGTAGTGATACTCCCTTGAGGTTGTAAATTCAGCCATTCCTCCGCTGCATCCTTCAAAGAAAATGGAAACAAGCTCAACCGAATTGCATCCGCCGGAACATTTCACCCGGTAAGTGTTGCAATTTCGGATGAACCTCTCCATGTGAGCGTGATGATCTTCAAGGGCACCTCCACCATATTGGCTTTGACTCACCAAGTTGATGAATGCCGGTCTCAACTCAAACTTTCCTACTCCCTCAGGAAAAATAATGCTCCCGGGATAGTCATAACTCATGGTAGCCGAAGTGAGTTCCCGAAGAGACCGGTTGACATTCTTAACTTCTTGTTCTCGTAACCGGAGGGTGATCTTGGATACTTGCCTCAATATGGACTTGCATCTCTTCCTCCATCATATTGTCACCCATGACGGTGTCTCCCGTGAGAGTAACCTAAAAGTGTGACACTCAAACAGAGAAAGATTAGTAGCACCAATTCTAGACAAAGATAAAAACAAAAATAAAATCACAAACTAAAAACTTAAACCAAAAACCACAAACAATTCCCCAGCAACGACGCCAAAAACTTATTGGTCAATCTGCAAGTGTACAGATACCTCCGGGTTTTAATTTGTCGAACCACAGGGAATTAGATTGCGAATTCAGTTTAAGATTCAAGTTCAAGGTTGGAAAACAAGTAAAATTCAGTTTTAAAGGTTGATTGTTTCTTGAGTTATGTAAAAGAACAAGTGAACGAATAATAAAGCGAGTGAAATTCAGAGATGAGAATGTCTTGGGTTCTTGCTCAACTAATTCAGTTTTAGCAAACCTTTCCTACTCACAAAATTCAGAGTCCCTCCTTGATGTTATAGCCTAATTAGTCATCTATCGATGTCTCGCATAGACAACCCTCTCAAGTCAAAAGATAGGCACAATTCCTTGACAACCTAAACATTTGCTAGAAGCACTAAGCATGCAATTCAAACCAACAAACCCCAACCCTTCCTCTATTCCTAGTAGCAAGCATAGAAGAGGTAATCCCACAACAAGTCCCAAATCTATAACAAACTTCCGTTATGATTATAGAAAAGCAAAAAGCTAGCATGCATTCAAACTTAAAAGATAAAGCATAGGAGTGGGATTCACGGGTTTACTCAAAACAACATGAATAGAAAAGGAATGATAGCTAAAACATCCAAAGTCTTACAAAGAACCCAAAGCAAAAGGGATTTTAGCCAAACATTGCTTTGAAATTCATACAAGAAAATAAAGGTAAAACCTGGATCATAGGACTTGGAGAAAGCTCCTCAAGCTCTAGAACCCAAACCTTCTCTTCTAACTTATTAGAATATGAGAAAATGACAAAAGATTCAAGAGAAATGACAAAAATCCTATTTATAGGAAAAATGGGCGATTTTTCTGCTGTGTCGGGCGCTCAGGCGCTCTTGGAGCATGCTCAGGCGCCAATTCCAGTTCCAGAAACAGTAACTCTGGCTTCAATTGGCGCCTAGGCGCCAATGGAGCATGCCTAGGCACCAATGCACGCTGGAAAACCTTTTAATCTTCTTCTTTACTCCTCTTTAAGCCTTCCTTAAATTCTCCAAGCCTCTTGACATTCTTTCTTTCAACTGATTCAACCTGAAACCTTGATGAACAAGCTTGGAAAATATCTAGAAACTTAAAGGTCAGTTTTGCACAAAGGCCCTCAAAACAAGTGGAACTTTCAATAACCTCTTAAATTAACCTAAAATGCAACTAAAGTCCTCATAAAACTATGAAATTACCTAAATGAAGCAAAAACACAAATAAAGATAAAAATGCATGAGAATGCATAAAACACTACATGAGACTCAACAAAAAGACTCAAAACCTACAAAGAAATGACCCTAAAAACAAGACTATATCCCGGTCATCAGTTAGAGAAACATATGCAATCAAAAAACAAGATAATGATTAACCAACTTTGTATATATATATAAATATAAGAAGTTTTCACGTCTAGAGAACAATGAGAAAGATGTAGATTCAAAACCCTAATGGAGGTAGAGCTTTGTAATAACTAAGTCGCTTTTAGTATAAAATGAGTTAAAACCTGTGCTACAAAATAAGACCTTCCTTTTTATAGTGGGTGGTCAAAACCCTAAGCCTAATCCTCTAGTGGAATTTTCGGCCTTATTTCACTCGGCCCAAAAGCCTTTACAAAGGCCTTATTTTTCCTTAATATATAAATCGTTTAAGTATCTATACTGGTTGAGGCTAAGAGACCTTCGTTGGCCTTCACGTAGCTCGCCCATGGAGAGGACTCGTTGCTTGGATCGCCAATAAGGACTCATATGTTCCCCATAGACATGGTTATTTTCAGGTTGGATGCCTAGCTCTCAACTCCTCATGGCGTCGTTATGGAGCAAACCGCCTCCTAGACGACACCCAATGATTGTGAAAGGTTCGCCCAGTCCATAAGTCCACAGGACACCGTGTCCGAAGCATGAAGGCCTAGAGTGTCTTCATGTATAGCCTTGATCTTCATTCGCCCAATCCACATGCCTTTGCGGACCAAATCGCTTCTTAGGTGGGACCCGATAATGATGAATGGCTCACCAAGTCCATGGGTATCCGAAGCCTGGGAGCTTATGGTGTTTGCATGTCTCGCTTTGATCTTTATTTGCCCAGTCCATATACCTTTGCGGACCAAATCGCTTCTTAGGAGAGACTTGGTAATCATGAAGGGTTCGCCCAGTACAAGACTTTAGAAACATAAAGAGTGAATGAAAAAAAACCTAACGAGAATGATGGTTAAAGTGATGAGATAGCACCTCAAAGAGCTTTTCCATCTTCTAGTTCATTGCATCCATATTTGTATTCATACCCTCATCCATAGTATTAGTCTTATAAGCAATGGCTGGTGGGATGTCCTCAACAAATGTGGAATCAGCCATGTGTCAACATTTTCAGTATAAGGAGTGGACTCCTGTTGGATGATGGGTTCCTTTTGAACAATAAGAACTTGTTGGAAGATTGGCTTCCAACATGAAAGAGGACTCAGGTTCTGGCAGAAGTATTGGATCAAGCACTTACCACTACGCCAAAAGCAATTGCTATTAGTGAGGGCGCAACTTTATTTCCTTATAGTACAGAGTACTCAAGGGTCTGCGATGTTCAGCCTAATGGGGCGGGATGTTAAGCCCATCGTATCCTAAGGGTGATGCTGGATTAATAAGTTCAAGTTCCTCGATCTCTTCGGAGCTTGAAGAACCCAAAACAGAATCAGTTTCCTCTAACTCAGGAACTGGTTCTTCAACATAGTATAACACCTTTGGCAAGTCCATCTCCAGAGGTACCTAAACTGAAATCAGAATGACATGCCAGAATTCATAGTGGGTCATGACTTTGTGGGGGAAAGGAAGCTAGTGGTGATGAATAAATGAGGTGAATCCACACTGACGCTCCGAAATTGGTAGTGGATCGATCATTGAAATATCGTGATATCAAGTGTGAGTAAGTCCCACATTAGAAGAATTATAATGTGTTGAGCAATTTATAAGATGAGAGGATTCATACACCAAATGTCTTAAGATTTTGGGTAAAAGATGTGACGTCCAATCCACTTGTGGTTTTCTCTTTAGCCCAATGTGATGATCCCCGAAGTTTTATTCCTCACGCGGCCCATCATGAAAACGGTGTCCCGTATCCTTGAGTCACATAAGAGTTGATACTTCTCATACATGACCCTTCACCTTCATTTCCCTCAATTCTTATGTCCATAAATCATACCACTTGAGCTAATACTTGGGAAATTCAATATTGTATATAATATTAGTAAAATATGAGGAACTTATTTTTTATTTTAAATAAAAAATATATTATAACTATAATTAATTTTAGTATCAGGAGATGGATACTATTTCCTTTTCATAAATGCATAGAGGGCCTTTACATGTTCAAGCCCAGCCCAACCAATTATCCAAATATTGAGACAAAAAAAAGTCCTCTTAACAAGATTCTCCAACCTGTTTACGCGGCTGGTGCAAGCACACGGACACTCTACACGGACGTGTGACCCCGGCACGCGCACTTGACCACAACAATATTAATATACCATGATGCAGCAAGTCAGAAACTCAAGCTTTTTACCTTCAAACTTGACCCTGCCTGTTTGTCTAACAAGTACCACTATTACTATTAGTCTATAACTTTCCCTTTCTAAATTCATTAATTGAGTCTTTAATTCTTCACGCTTCAAATAGTCCTTCTCCTTCAAATTTTCAATCCTTCAACGGTCAACATTCAAACCCTCCCCTTAATTAATACCTACTTCTAATAGTACTACTGCTACACACCAAAATTCATATTCAGTCTCATACGTACAAACAGACACAACACAACACACAACAAATACTCAATTTTCTTTTATGTTTTTTTCTTCTACATATATCGCATTCATTACTTCTCTCTCTTCTTCCAGACTCACTTTCGAAATGTATATGTCGGCTTTTGTACCCAAATAGTATAGTTTAATTTGGAAATTACAACTTTGGGGTACTTTTTTTTTTATTTACCAAACTAGTATAAATCGCCACTGTGAGTGGCGATTCTATTTTTTTTTTTTTATTTTCTTAAAGAATCGCCAATGCTATTGGCGTTTTTGTTTTTTTTTTTCGTTTATTAAATAAATCGCGAACATGGTTGGCGTTTACTTTTCTTTTCTTTTTTAAATTTTTTTTCTTAAAATCGCCAACATAGTTGGCGTTTTATTTTTTATTTTTTTTTCCTTAAAATCGCCAACACAGTTGGCTTTTTCTACTTTTTTTTAATTTTTTTTAAATAGTAATTAGAATGATATTTAATCAATTGATACTCACACACAATTTTATGTCATTACTCATTTTTGCAACACTTTAATCATAAATATTTGAACTGATATTTAAAAATAAACTTATGCATTACATAAGTGAAGGAAATGAAGGAAATGAAAATCAAGTGTTGGAAGAACCTCGAAGGCAACAACCCCAACATGTGCGGAAAAAAATCCATTGCTGCTCGACTCCACAATAAAAAATAATTTTCTGTTGAACTAAATTATGTATGCATATGTTTATTTTTAAATATCAATTCAAATATTTATGATCAAAGTGTTGCAACATGGTTGGCGATTTATTTAAAAAACTAAAAAAAAAAACGCCAATAGCATTGGCGATTCTTTAAAAAAGTAAAAAAAAAATAGAATCGTCACTGACAGTGGCGATTTATACTAATTTGGTAAATAAAAAAAAATACCCCAAACTGTAATTTTTAAAATAAAATATAGCATTTGGGTCCAAAAGCCGTATATCTCGGATGCTTAGACCGTGCGAATATCTACAAACTATTTTTCTAATATTTTTCACTTCATTTGAAATAGTCCTCTTTCAACCACTCATCTCACCTAGCTAAGCTTTGACCCGCGTACCAGTTTACCACACCCACTCTCATCTATGACCAAATCCTCATATATAAACCAACAACCCAACCTCCATTTCTTCACATCATTCAACTTCTCATCCTTCAACCCAAACCAAAACACAGAACAAACAACACAACACAACAAATCAAACTTAGTATAATCCTATTTTTCCCATAAAAATGGTTCTATCTTGGACAAGAAGAAACGTTCTCCGCCGTGTCCGCAAGGGGAAACAAAACCAAGTTCCCGATTTGCCGGTGGAGGAGATCGTGATCCCCAACCATTTCCGGTGTCCGGTGAGCCTCGACCTGATGAAGGACCCTGTAACCTTACCAACCGGCATCACCTACGACAGAACCAGCATCGAGAAATGGATCGAAGCAGGGAACAAGAAATGCCCTGTCACAAACCAGATTCTAACAACCTTCGACTTGATCCCAAACCATTCCTTAAGGAGAATGATTCAGGATTGGTGCGTGAAGAACAGCTCGTACGGAATCGAAAGAATCCCCACTCCTCGTGCCCCGTTGAATCCCTTCGAGGTTTCCGAGGTTTGTTCGAGGTTGCTGTCGGCTTCTCAGCGCGGAGATGGGATCAGGTGTGTGGAGTTCGTGGGGAAGATCAAGGGTTGGGGGAGAGAGGGTGAGAGGAACAGGAAGTGCGTGATTGAGAATGGGGCTGGTGTTGTTCTTGCAACCGTGTTTGATTCTTTTGCTAGAGTTTCGGTTCAGAATCATGTGGGTGTTTTGGAGGAGATTTTGGAGGTTTTGACATGGATGATTCCGTTTGGGGAAGAGGGGAGATTGAAATTGAGTTCAGAAGCTTCTGTGAATTGCATGGTTTGGTTTCTGGGTGGTCAAGATTTGGGGGCAAGAAAAAATGCTGCCAGGTTACTGAAGGAAGTCCCAGCTGAGATTTTGGTGGAAACTGAAGGAATTGCTGACGGTTTGATTGAGATTATTAAGGATTCTATTGGGTCTAATTCTACCAAGGCATGTTTGGCTACAATTTTCAACTTGGTTTCTCATAAAGAGGGAATTGCAGTTGCTGAGAGATTTGTGGAACTGGGTTTGGTTTCATTGCTGCTAGAAATCATTGTGGATTGTGCTGACAAAGGGACATGTGAGAAGGCACTGGGGGTGTTGGATTGTATTTGTGACTGTAAAGAAGGGAAGGATATTGCTAAAAGGAATGCTTTGACTTTGCCTCTTGTGATTAAGGTGTTGAGAGTGTCACATTTAGCTTCCAGTTTTGCTGTTTCTGTTCTTAGGAAGATTTGTGACAAGAGAGAGGAGGCGATTTTGATTGAGGCGCTTCAAGTTGGGGCTTTTCAGAAGCTCTTGGTCATGTTGCAAGTTGGTTGTGATGAGACCACAAAGGAGAATGCTACTGAATTGTTGAAGCTGTTGAATGGTTACAAAGGCAGAGCTGAGTGCATTGACTCTTCATTGGAGTTGAAGTATCTTAACAAACACTGATTCATTAGAATGATACTTTGTTTTTCTCTTTTCAATTCTTTGAATAGGTCATATTTTAGAAACAGAATTCATTGTTGTACAAAGATATACACATAAATATTGGATGCTCAAACAATTTAATTGATTCTTTGAAATTCTTTCTATGCAAAATTGATTTATATTGTGAGGGCCACACCACTGAAACATGATCTGGGTTATCTCCTTTTCCCTGATCATCTGTTTCTTCACCTGCTCCTTGGCCTTTTGGATTTTCAGTGCTAATAAACATTAGAACAGGCTTGCAATAAAATTCTAAATTGAGGGATTGAGGGCAACAAGTAAACATTATGTGGAAGCATGCAATCATGGTCATGACTGTGTTTGCAAAATCATTCTAAGTTGATTTACAGTGTAAAAAAATAACATAAAGTAAGAGGCTTTCGGATCCAATGTCTTCCAACAAAATAATCCCTTTAAAAACAGCGAAATTAATATTTGAGTCTCTTCAACAGAACCATGACCTAAAAACCAGAATGCCACAAGGAAACTATATCTGTTATGAGTCTTATCTGTAGACACTTTTTTCTCAAACTTTCACTCCTCCGATCAATATAAAAAAAGTTGGAAGACTCTTTGTACAACAATGATTTGGGTTTGATTTTATTCTTTTGGTTTCCATTTCCTTTTCATGTTTCAATTTTTTTGTGCATTTTGTTCCGTGAAATATGCATCTTAAAATTTTGTTGAGAGGTTGGCTAAATAACCTACAAATTGGATGCTCAAACGTTTAATTGATTCTTGACAATTCATTCTATGGAAAATTGATATATATTGCAAGCCACACCAAAAGGTATTTATTCAACTTAACATCACTTTCTGAAAGTAAATACTCTTGTAAACAAGATTGAATACAAAGTGGAATGAAACAAAGAAAATTAACATGCAAATCCTAGACCATGAAAAATCCATGATCACTTATTTTTGTGCCTTAATGGACGCATGTTAAGAGAGAATGACAATGATACCAAGCACTTGACATTTTTTCAGTGGAAAAATGGGTTTGGCCAAAACCCATTTTGGTGATTAACATCTCCCAAAGGAAGTGCCTCATCACCACCACCACTATTCATCAAATTCATAAACCAATGCTGCTTCTGCATCACATCAATGTTCATATCAAGTCCCTGGCCATGATTTCCTTCAGGAGACCTCTCTTCAATCTTGGCTACAATATCAGTCACCACTGGTGGTGCTGCAGCTGCTACCATTTGGGCTTGGGCTTGGCTTTGAGCATTCTTGGTCAACACTTCAATCCTTCTATTGATGTCCTTCAAGTTCTGGTCAATCAACCAAGCAAGATCATTCAAATCAACCATGTTTATGTTGTGCAAGATTTTACCTGCACTGAGGCACTGAAACATGAGCTGAGTTATCTCCTTTTCTCTGTTATCCTTCCTCTGTTTCTTCAATTGCTCTTTGGCCTTTTGGATCCTCTGCCTCAGAAAACTCTCTTGGTTCACCATCTTCTTGCTCTGCTCCAATTCAGGCATTCGCCTGAATTTGGCGAGCACACGTTGGACCCCTAATGGCGATGGCCAAACCTCGGGTTGAGGATCATAGGGACTATAAACTATAGCACATGCATCAATCCCGCAAAGTGTGCTCAGTTCAGCAACCTTCTTCATTAGACCCTTCTTCCTTTTCTTGAATGTTGCCTTCCTCGCTGAGTCATTGGTTATGAATGCGAGTTTGACCTTCTTTCTAGTCATGGTGGTGATGAGAAAAACAGATAGAACATCTCGTTATATACATCACTTTGAGATAACAATGAGTTAAGTCCTTGTTGGCAGCATTAACATGGAGCATTCAATACCAAATATGTGCAATGATTTGGAGATGTTACGTTTAAATGCCCTTCCATCAATAGAGGATACAGAATATTTTTGTCACTGTGAATCTATAATATGATATTCAAGTTGTAGAATACAGTCAATACACAACACAAGAGTTGATATTGTACGCAACACTGCTGAAAAAAGTTTTTTAGCAACCCATCTACCGCTTACTGCACTATGAGATTAATGAATTAGCCTTATGGCTCGCAGCGTGGATAAACTTGGCAATGACGAAAGATTTAATTAAGTGTTTATAACAAGAATTATTGTTTATCGCTAAGTTAATTTGAGAAACTTATTAAAATAAGATAAAAATAACTTTTAGATAAGTATAATATCTTATTTATAAGCTTATCCAAGTGACTTATTTAAAAATAAGATAACCTCAAATAATCTTTAACACACACGCATCTTTGTACTTATTACACAAATTTAAAGTATCATATTTTTTTCTTTGAAGGACAGAGTATCATGTATTAGTTGCTGTCATCATTAGACATAACAAATCTTCCAACTTAAAAAATCAAATATAATTGGAGAAGAAACAAAACAAGGCAAGTCATAAATAATTTACATTAAAGATATCTGTGTGTGTTTTTGCTGTAAACAACTAAACATGTAATAAAGTGGTTGTTTTTCCTAGCATTTTAAGAAACAGGATAGTAATGTACTTTATAAATGAAAAATCCTAAAATGATGATCATTGCGAATATTTGTGATATGGAAATTAAAAATTAGATATCATTGTTCTAATTATTTCTAAAATCTAAATATTGAAATCATTCAACCCAAAGATATCTTTTTAAGCAAGGTGATTTCTAGGACAGCTCTCAAATTATGAGGGTATCAGTAGTTCAGTACACAGTTGAATGAGGATATTGTAGTGAAATTTACTTGTAAATTACCAAGTATCCCATGTAATTCACACAGGGTAAGCACTAAAAAAAATCAAAAAAATTGACAAAGAAGTTATTTTAAATTGTGTAATAGTATATTATTATTTAAAATATTTAATATTTAATTTAATAAATTTAGGAAAGTAAAAAATAATAGTTAGGTAATCTTTTGGTAACACCAAGGAAATCATTGCGAACAACAACCACTAGTCCCTTCACAGTGCATACTCACACTAAACAGTAAAAGGCTGACCATGAATGTTTTCATTTCAATAGGTGAATAATGAATCTCTTACCTCATTGTTAGTAACCACCACGCCGCACTTCGTGGTTAGTTTTTTTTATTGAATTGTATATTAAGAATATGGTATAAATTTAACTTAATATAAACTCTAAACATATGTTACACTATGAAGATCACTATGCCTTCATGATATTCAAGAATAAAAAACTCAAATTATATATGTTTGTGTGTGTGTGGTCTATTATATTTATTTTATTTGTTAAATATCACCTTAAACAAAAAACAAGCAGTTCTATTTTCATACACTTTCAATAATCTTTACACAATTACACTAACCTTCAATTGTTTCATGCAACATCGAAAAAATCTACATGCTGAGAAATATTTAATAGTTTTTTTTTGTTAAATTTAAAGTTACTTGATCAAATACAAACAACCATTGGATGAGAAAAAATTTAAATTATTTGAGGAAAAGTTTATTTAAAAATATGTGGACGATGAGTTGGTCCCGACCCACATGGCATTGTGAGCTTTTTGTTTTTTGGTCAATACATTGTGAGCTTTTAGACCTGTGGGTTTTCTTTTGTATGGGCTTTTTTTGTCATGTGGTCTTTTCGGCCCTGACCCAGAGCTTAGTGCGGTGGACGATTTTGACAACTCTACACCTATCATTAATTCAACAACTGATTGATTAATTTTATTTAAATATATATCCAATGGTGTTAAAACTTAAAAGGGTGTTGTACAAACCTTTTTTAGTACTCATGTAGTACTTTTTTTTTTCTAAATAATGTTAAAAATTAAATTTAATTAGTAAAAAGGGGTGGAAAAAATTTTATTTTGTGAAATGGGGTAGTTTTGGACATGTAGGATGTGAAATGGATGGTGTACTTTGAATTCGCAATTATTTTTGCAAATTGCAGAGAATCTCTGCATGCACGGACTCCCAAAACTGTTCACATTTTCAATGAATTCGCAATAAATTTCGCGAATTCGTAAAGGTAATATATCTAATGTTTCAATAAATAAAATGAAATTAATGCTGGCTTAGTGATGTGGACATATTTCATTTACTTAATTGTCCATGGTTAAAATCCTACCCAAGACATTTTTATTTACCTCTCTTTTTTTACCAAAGAGTTTAACAATTTTATAATTTATTTTTCCTAATACTATTTAAATTTTAAATATTTATATGATAATTGATCTAGATTAATTTGAATAATTTTGTTTTTAATTTTTTCTCCCACAAATTATATTTATAATATTTGATTTTCTTTTATATTTTTAATTGATAAATAAAAGGAATAAGTACTAAAATTAAAGTCTAAAAGATTTTAAAAAAATCAAATTCACATAATTAAAAAACACATTAATATTGGAAAAAATTATTATTTTTATAATTGAATAGGAATTATGATGTATAATCTTGGAAATAATGATGGAGTAACTTAAAAAAAATGATGGAGCAAATAATTATAAAAGAAAGGAAATAATGCTGGAGAAAATGTTAAAAAACGCCCCACGTAGGACTCGAACCGTGGATATCCAAGCCATTAGTATTGGTCAATACCATCTAGCCACATACATTTCATTCAATCTTCTGAAGCATTAAATATTTAACCTTTATGAATTCTCGAAATTTATTCCGAACCTAGTGAATTTGTCAGCAGTTTTGGGAGTCCGTGCATGGAGAGATTCTCTGCAATTCGCAAAAATAATTGTGAATTCAAAGTACATCATCCATGTCACGTCCTACATGTCCAAAACTACCCCATTTTGCTAAATAAAATTTTTTTCACCCCTTTTTGCTAATTAAATTTATTTTTAACATTATTCAGAAAAAGAAATCCATGTAGTACATACTAGCATTAGTCCTGCATCATCTACTAATGAAATAAGAGCATTTTGCTGACATACATCAGACTTTTTTTTATATTTTCTCTCTCATTTTCCTTTTTTAAATATTTATATCATCTATTTAAGTTTTTTTTCTAATCCTAGTTACATTCTAATTTGATTTTTTTTCTAATTTTTTATGTGTTGAATTTATATACCAAAATCATTTTAATCTTAAATCATGAAAACATAAAATACAAAAAAATTGAGTTAATTTACAAATCAATCCTTTAAAACTATTTGATATCAATTTTTCTATGGCATATTTGATATCAATTTGAACGTAAAATATTATATTCATTTTTTATTTTGTAATATAAAAAATAAAAATAAAAATCATTAACAAAAATACTTTGTCAGCATATATCATAATGGAAGAAAAATAACAATTGACTTTTTTTAATTATTCGAATGTCATTAAAAACCATTAAATGTCAAATTAATATAGTAGTTATTTTAAAAAAAGAAAAAACATCATTTGACTTTTGTTAATTATTCTAATGTCATTAATAACTCTTAAATGAAATATTCATAAATTAATTATTTTCAAAAATATAGAATTATTTAATATTTAAATTACTAAAAAAATCAGAAAATATAAATATGGCATCATCTACCTAACAATTATAGTATGAGAGATAAAACTTATGAAGAATGGCATAGAATGAGGGGGTGACACTTGTCAGAGTTGCCATTTTTTTGCTTCAAAAATAATATATAGTATAGATAGGATATACTTGATATTCTTAAAGCACATGACAACTAACTTTTTATGATCATTTATTTTTAATTTTTTTAACCTAAAAATAATAAAATGGGGATAGATGTCAGAATGTGAGAGGGTTGGAAGATTGAGTTTCCAGTACTGTCATGCCTGGGGCGCAATAGCAACAAGAGAGCTGGAATTGGTACTCCCATCTAAGAATTGGCATCCCCTTGAAGTGAGAAATGTCCAAAATATCCCCGTTTAAATAATTCCAGAGCTTTGGTAACTCGGGAACAGCCCGAGCTTTAAGTCTCGGGATATATTATAAATTTCCTGATGATTTTCCCAAGCTTGGCACCTCGGGAACACCTCGAGCTTTAAATCTCGAGATATTTTATAACGTCTCCTGGTCTATCCCGAGATTTGGTGGCTCGGAAACACCCCGATGGTCTAATTCCCGGAATATTTCCGAGGGCTATGTCTCGGTAGTTTATAAACATGGATTTCCCGAGGTTTGTCAAGCTCGAACTATGAAAAATGTATTCCTGAGGTTGCCAAACGTCGAAAACCATATCCGAAGAAATTTGATCAGTTCCCGAGCCTTGTACCTCGGTAAGAATAACGTAAATTTTCCGAATTTTTCCGAACTCGCAATTTCAATACCTAAAGCTCGGGAACAAGTTGCAATTCCGAGATCTAAAGCTCGAGAAACAACTTTCAATCCCGAGACCTAAAGTTCGGGAAAACCCTCAATCAGAAATGTCCAGCACAAACAGGAAGTCTCGGGAAAAATGGGGTGTTAAATAGGGGGCAATTTTGGATTTTTCTAAAAATATATGGGGTATCAATTCTAGGAGGGGGTACCAATTCCAAGTCCCTAGTGATGATCCGGGATTTAAGGCTATTTTCCTAGTTTATTTGCATGCATTTTAATGTATTATTTAAGATATTTTAATCATTTTAGGACACTCTAGGTCTATTTCATGCATTTTAATATTTTTATTTAGTTTTAGTATTTTTCTATATTTTATATTATTTTTCTAGATTTTATTAGGATTTAAATTAGCTTTATATTCTATTTAATTATTATTAGAATTTATTTACTTTAATTTAGGATTAGATAAGTTTTCTTATTTTTATTTTGCTTTATTGTTATTTTAGGAGAAGATTTGAGAAAGAGAGAGAAAATCAAGAAAAGAAAAGGAAAAAGAAAAGAAATTTGCTGCTTTAATTGGTTCTGTTCCAGTGTTCCGCGCGTCCAGGAGCTTATGGTGTGCCCGCACATCTGATCAAGCCAACGTAGCCGCCCCATTGATCAGGCGTTCAAACTCGTGAGGGTGCATTGTGTTACAGTGCACGCGACTGCACCGGATCATCAGCTTCATCAGATAGGACAAAAATGCACAGAACACGAAAATCACTATAAAATCATTTTTTAACCTATTTATTGAGGACCTTTTGTTCATATCTCTCTCTCTTCTAAAACCTAAAAAATAATTGTCGAATAAATGCGACACCCTATGCAGGTCCAAGTTTGATGGAGGCATTGGGTTCATGGATTTTAAGGCTTTTAACACATCCCTTGTGGGAAAAAATTGGTGGCGACTTCACAGGAATCTAGATTCTCTCCTTGGAAGGTTGTTTAAAGCGATGTATGTCCCTCAAGCATCTCTTTGTGCTACAAAAAAAGGAAGTCGACCAAGCTATGAGTGGATGAATATCTTTCGCACGAGATGAGTTTTTGAGGAGGGAGCTCGGTGGAAGGTGGGTAATGGCCATAGTATTGATATTTAGCGGGATAAATGGATTCTGAGAGATGTCCTACTTATCGATAGGGATGAGCTTGCCGAAAGTGCCAATCTGTAGCTTGTTTCCCAATTATTTTATTCTAGTTTACAAGTGTGGAATCAGGAGCTTGTTGAGTTTGTCTTATAGCCTCCTACAACCAGGGCAATTCTACAAATTCCTCTTTCAATGATAGCTCGAAAGGACGGGCTGTTTTGGCTAGCTACAACAGTTGGTTTGTACACTACGAAGTCCGGTTACTCCTTTATTCGACAACGACGGGCCATGAGTACAACTTCTTCTTCTGGTATGCAACATGCCCCAGTGTGTTTTTGGGAGTCTCTTTGGCACGCTTAGGCCCTTCCTCGCTGCAAAGAGGTAGCTTGGTGTGCTACCAGTGGCGTCCTCCCTGTTCGCCATTCTCTTCGCGTTCAGGGGGTGGATGTCGAGGGCTCGTGTCCCTTTAGCAATGAGGCTTCTGAATCTATCAACCACGCTCTTCTTTTATGTCCGGTGGTGGTTTTCTTTCCCGGGATGTTTGACGGTGCATGGAGACAGCACGATAGAGAGTATGTTGCAGCATTTTTTTGCTCTTGATGACCCAGCCATGACAGGTGCGTGTATTAAATTTTTGTTTGTTATCTAGGAAGCAAGGAATATACTTATATTTCATGGGGTGTCTTCGGTTGTGGATGATTTGGTATCACGGTTGCATGCTTTGACAGCACCGCCGAGTGCCCCAGCTGCTGGTGTCCATCGTGAGTTCCCTAGTTGTTGGCGGCGTCCAAGTCAGAATATTGTTCAGTTGAATTTAGCTGGTTCCTTGGAGCCTGGAGGAGCTGCTGGATTGGGGTGTATAGCTCGGAATGAGAACGACAAATTCATGGCTGCAGCAATGATGTACCCGGTGGAGGCTTCCTCCCCTTTGCTCGTCGCGCTATAGCTTTCTGTTGGTACCTTTTGCTTGCTATGGATTTATCTGTTCTAGATATTTTTGTGGAGACTGATCGCCTTCAACTCTATGAAACTTCGCATAAGTTTATGCAAGGGGTATCTTACTTAGTTAATATTATTAAGGATTGCAAGTTTTTGGTTTTTTTTTTAATAGTTTTTTGTTTGTCGATCTGGAAACTTTGTGGCTGATCACTTGGCTAATAACTCTTCAAGGTACCCAAACTGTGTTTGGATTGAAGAGATTCCGCCAAATTGTGTTGTTTTTATTGAGTCTGATGTAACTGCCTTTATAGCCCACTTAATTTTTCTAATATATGTTCCACATTCAAAAAAAATGCATAAGAGTTAATAATTGAAAATTATTTTGATAAAGAAGAGTTAATAATTAATAACAAAAAAATACCATTAAAATTCATCTAAATTCTTTTTTCATATAGTTTTTAATAAATAGTATTATTTCATTAAATAGTTTTAATACTTACTATTTTTTATAAAAATATTACTTAGTTGTATTCTTGAACTTTTTCTATTAATAACTAGTAATTTAACGAATTTTATTATTTATATTTAATATGACTAGTAAGATAAAAAATCATTAATAGCTAATTAGTATTATCACTAATATAAAAAAGGGAAAATAGCTCTGGTCAAATCCATTAGAGTTAATCATTGAAATTTATTTTCACAAAGAAGAGTTAATAACTAATAATAATAAATACCATTAAAATTTCTCTAAAGTAATTTTTATATAGTTGTTAACAAAAAACATCATTTCATTAAATAGTTTTAATACTTAATATTATTTTATAAACAAATATTACTTAGTGTATTCTTGACCATTTTCTATTAATAATTAGTATAGTTGTTAACAAAAAGCATCATTTTTTCATACTTTATTATTAACACAAAGCTCAAGCCACTTTTCCAAAAAAAAAATCTATAAGATTTTGCCAACCAGCTGGAAACCCTATGTTGTGTGCTAGTTCTCGAGGACAACCAAGCACTATCAAACACTCTTGGATTTAGTATCCCACTCAAAATTCTTACCTCGAAATTCAGCAGTTGAACTACTTTGTCGTTTCTACTTTTTAGTCTTTGGACCGATCCACTTTGTTCCTCTAATCCTTCGCGCTTCCCTCGCATAGTTTTCTGGTATGATGCTAGAAAGCTTGACATTTTGATTCAATTCATGATCTTTTGAAACGTAAACTTTTGTGTATGTGTATTTGAAATTTGTTTGTATTATTGGTCACAGAGGTTACAAATACTATAGTTACTATAGTTCATGGTCTTTTTGATGATATGTTAATGATAAACATTGATTCATATTTTTTTACTTCTTTTCCCCTTTTTGTTAATATACGCTCTCTATGTTGGCTTCATCTAAATTGTTCAATTTTTTTTAGGAAATCAGTATCATTATCATGTGTTTTTGTCAAATGTCAGAATTGATTACATGGACACCAGTAACGTCACACACTCTCTATTGGCTTCATCTAAATTTTTCAAAATTGTTGAGGAAATCAACATCATCATCGGGTGTTTTTCCCAATTTTCAAATTTGATTACAGCCACACTAGTAACGTCATACACTCTTAGCTGGTTGGCTTTATCCAAAATTTTCAAAATTTCTAAGGAAATCAGCATCATCTGGCACTTTTGCCAATTGTAAGATTTAATTACATGCACACCAGTAACGTCACACACTCTCTACTGGCTTCATCTAAAATTTTCAAAATTTATGAGGAAATTACCATCATCATCGGGTGCTTTTGCCAGTTGTAAGTTTTGATTACATGCACACTATTAACGCCAGCTTTTGTACTAGATGCCAATTTGCTGAGTAATACAACAGACTAAAGTGAAAAGTTGAAATGTTGAGTAAACATCGTCTTGCAGTAAGAAAATATGTTAACGAGGATTAACTGCAATTTCTCAATTATCATTGTAAATTAAAACTTTTACCAAATGAATGTCTTTTTCTTCACTGAGTATATAAGCACTCTTTAGCACCATCTAGATGTATTCTTTGTGGGAGACCCTTTCTCTCACTCTCTCCTTTTTCTCTGTTTATTTTATGTTAGGAAAGTTCTTCCAGTTGAATCTATAATTCTTCTTTGAACATCTTTTCATTCTGAAATAAAATCAAATACTATCATCTCAATTTGAAAGAAGGAAACGATGAGTGCTTCTTCATCCAAAAAAGTGGACAAGGTATATAATCAGAAAACCTTTCCTGTATATTTATTTTATACAAATCTAGCAGATCATTTATCTTTAGTATTTTGATTATTCTTTTGATATTTTCGCTCTTCTTTCAAAAAAAAAAGGTCAGGTAAATGAAGTATTTTTTTGGTGACAAAATTTCATGTTAGAAAAGTGACTTAGGATGATAAAAAAATTTCTAGATTTTTTCCTCTGTTTATATGCTCATCAATGAGGTTAATGAAGAAAAAGTAATTTTACTAGAATTGGAATGGTTTCATAGATTAAATATAACAGTTCTTGTGCAAGTAGATAGAAATTTTTATATATTTGGTATATCTACTTTGATTGTCGTCTTAGGAATTTTTCACATGTTAAAATGCTGCATTTTTTCCTTTAGTTGTGTTTTAATAATGAACATCCTAAAAAAATAATAAATAATGCTTGAAATGAAGGATCTCTAGTTATGTGTTGCTTCATCATAAACTGTTATCATCCTGATCTCTAACATCTAGTCAGTTTTACTCGCTATGTACACATCTCCATATATTTTTACATGGAATAACTTGTTATACTTTTTCTCTTCTTCTCAAGATTAGAAATGATAGTGTACCTTTAATTATTTTTGCTCTTTGTAATGCTATTTTTTGTCTCAATGGTAAACGATAACATCGATAGACAATAAAGTGAGTTTAGATATATTGATGTTAAATGTAACAAAGTACATTAGCAACCAAAAATCACTAATATTTAAGTAGAAATACCAAATTTTACAGTACACAAAGAAATTAAAGAAAGAAAAAAAAATGAAAATGATTAAATTATAGAGGGATAAGTGATGATTCATTTTAATAACTTTTGGTACAAGCTTTACTGACATGCCATACTTTGTAGGGAGAGCAGGTGAATAAAGTCTGCAAGCCAAAATGGCTTGAGGATTTTTTAAGCAAAACTTTCTTTGACCCATGCTCAACGCATCAATTAAATAGGAATGAGTTGAACAAGTATTGCGTAGATTGCAAGCTGTCTATTTGTCAACATTGTGCATCATCATAAACTCATCACCAACACAGGATGCTTAAAATCTACAGACACAGTTACAAAGATGTTGTCTCTCTTGATTCAATTGAAAAGTATATAGACTGCTCACAAATTCAGGTATAACATTCTACCTTGACTTAAAGGTTTTGACTGAAAATTTCATGTGTGTTATCTAAATATACGCAATATAACTTGTGTATATGAATTAGTTTTTTTAAGGTATTATAACTTGCATAAATTCATGTGAGAATTTGAGGGAAATCATTATCGCTTTGGTAAGTATTAATTAGATATCTACATTACATTGTGGAGTTGAGTATTTTTTATTCATTTCCCCTTTGGTTGTTTTACTAGGTGATACTTTTTTCATATAAGATGTAACTTACTAGATTTAGCTCATGTGGTTATTGCTCGTACTTTAAGGTTCATTCTATCACCTGACCTAGGAATAATTATGCAACTAAATGAAGCATGTATGAATATAGAGGTAGCACAAGATATCACTAAATATTTTGCAACTCGTTTAGCTTCTTCTTCATGGACATATTTAATATCCTCTTGTAGGGATTTTTTACCACTATATTATTTTATTTTTTTCATGTGTTCTTGCATAATATACTGGCACATAAAATCATATCTATCGACGACGGTCTCAAAAGTATTGTTCATATCACATCTATAAAAATTCTAATGGAATAAAGTCAAAATATTCCATTTTTTCTAGTTAACCAAACAACTTAGTACAACTCAAATAAAAATTTGGGCCTTTAAAACACGTCAACAATTCTTATTACATTTTACATATTCTTGAAATAATTGAATATTGGATTTAGAAAGTGAAATTTAGTAACCAAAATCAGCACTATACATTTTTATTTGATTTATCTTTGGTTGCAGCCCTACAAATGCAATTCGCATATGATTATTTCTCTGAAGCCTCTTCCACACTTTGGTTCAGCAAAAAAGAGTGAAGAAACATGCCGCACCTGTAACAGGAAGTTGATGGAGCCTGACTTATATCGTTACTGCTCCATTTCATGCAAGGTGGTGAAAATTTATGTTTTTCATCTATTTACTCCCTCTTCCATTAAATTGGACTTTGTACTTAGTGTTCTTTGACCTTTTTATCTAAACTTTCTCAGGTTGAAGCTGTTTCAAGGAAGCCTAATGATTCAAATCCTCCATTTATTTTCACTCAGAGTCTTAATCAGGGAAAATATGTGGGAACTGTTAAACCCCCGACGCAGCGTAACAAAAGAAAGGGAACACCCTGCAGAGCTCCTCTCTTCTAAAATATGAAATTTATATAAGGAATACAGTGAGTCTATTTGAAGTTTAGTAATGTAATCCTTGAATATCCTGAATTCTGGTTTTTGTTTTTGGCTTTTGCTTCCTGATTATCATGTGGCACTATATCAAGTTGTTTTACATGATATTGTAGCTAAGTTGTTGCCTGTGACTAAGTTAATTTATATAATTAAGTTTTTTATTGTGTTTTCTATTATAGGGTAAATAAAAATATTGATTATATTGTGTGTATATTTGATGGCATAACATGATGGAGGTGGAAAAGTTTTGGGATGTAAACAATGATATATTAAGAAAGGTTTAATTCTTGAAGAAGATGATAAACTTTTATTTCTCGCATCTTATAAGTTCTTTAATTTGTTATTCTGATTTGGCACTCATATGATTTTGGTCAATATTTGGAAAAATTGATTGAAATTTCTAATTAACCTATCAACATAGTTTAGTTTAATCTTGTGTAATGGTATTCAAGCACTCACATCTCATTGTGAAAGTATTTTGTTATTAGCGCAGATATAATGACATTTGTTTCCCCTCATTTACTTTTTGCTATATATTTTCATAGCACTTTTTGTCAATTTAATGGTTTCAAGGTACTCAAGCATTCACATATACTCGTGAAAGTATTTTATTAAAAGCATAGATAGCAAAATGGTTTTGTTTGCCTTCCTTTTCCTAATGTTTTAAATTTTCATTCAATTTTCTTCAACTTAATGGTGTCAAGTTTTAACTAGATGGTATTAACAAAAAAAAACGTAACCATTTACCAAAAAAAATGTTTTAACTAGATGGAATATCATTAAAATATAAAAGATTATTAGTTTTTCCAAAAGCAAAAGAAATATTCATTAAAATTAATACACGAGAAACAACTATTCTCCATAGAAGTAACAACTCATGTACAAGATATCAAACAGCTTCAAAACTAATTTGAAGAATTAGCAACCAACACCCAATGGATGTAAACAAATTAAACATTATGAAATATCCTCTATCTAAACCCCCTACAATAACCCAAAACTCCAACGAACCAAATATTCTTAAGCCAAGCCAAGCAATTTCATGGCATCATATCTCCTCAAAAGACCTTGCTTATGAATCAGGTGCTTAATACAGCAAGAATAAGAAAAACAACTTGTCGCCATCCCTTCCTTAAAGAAAAATGACAAAACCAAGAAAAGAAAATTCAAACTTAATCGACAAGCAGCCCAAAACAAATGAGGATTAATTTTTATACATCTCTCTTTTATTTTTTACACATCTAACACCTTCTTTTCTTTTTAAAATTTAAACCAAATGGATGTGTAAATAATAAAAAATGAGAGTGTAAAAATTAATCTTCAAACAAACACATGAACGAAAACTAATCAAATTTCACCCCATCAACACCAACAAAATAAGCAAACAAAAAACGCCTCAAACAATTCCATTACGGCCAAAAGAAAGAGCCCCACCATTATCAAGACAAAAACAGCATGTGACAAGCCAATAGAAGGAGACCATTTGGACTTTCGACACCACAAAACAAACTACCCAAACCAGCCCAATAAAACTACTAGACTCTGACCCTTATTTGCAATTGCAATCATTTGACATTTGCAACCCAAAAGATTATTCATAAAAAAATTAAATCAAATTATCAAAATATAATGAAACCACAAAGGTATTGTTTAATTTTAAATGCCCTATTATTGAAAAGTAAATAAGTTTCAGAAAAGAAAAGTAAATAACTTAACTTTTAAAACCACCATAAATTAACACTTTTCTTGAAAAGATATAAAGAAATTTTTAAAATTTAGAATAAAATATAATAAAATCAAACACCGGCTCTTCTACTTTATAGTTTTTTCTTTCATGAGAATTTTATTAAAATGGCACAAGGAATGAGTTCAAAGGTGTACATTAAAAAATAGGATAACAAGTGTTGTAAGAGCATCTCCAATGCTAGTTCTTATTTCTTAGTTCTTAGCACTCTTCATGTGGGTCCGTATTGCCACATGTGTTTAAGCAACTCTCAAGCAATTTTACTTCAACCATGAGTTCTTAGTTCTTACCACTATTCATTTGGTCCCACCAACCACATTATTTATACTTTTTATTTTCATAAAGTAATAAAACAAAACCCATAAAGTAATAAAGTAATTTGGATGAGAGAGAAATAATTAATATTTTAAACTCTGAGTTCTTATTTTTAAGAACTAAGGAGTCTATGTCAGCACCTCCAAT
Source organism: Lotus japonicus (assembly GCF_012489685.1). NCBI lineage: Eukaryota > Viridiplantae > Streptophyta > Magnoliopsida > Fabales > Fabaceae > Lotus > Lotus japonicus. The sequence goes on from NC_080046.1 coordinate 9,747,818, forward strand.
GGTAAAGTTCTTAGTTCTTAGTTCTTAACTCCAAAATAAGAACTAAGAACCTTGCATTGGAGATGCTCTAATAATACATGTTAGTTAATGTCGGCAATGCAACCAACATTACATGTTAGCTTTGAGTCATTTAACAGCAACCCCCGACACTAAAGTTAAATCAGCTAAAGTGTTGGGGTTTGGCTTGTTAGTGTTGGCTTTCAGCCGACGAAAGCTGACACCAATGATCATTTTTCTGGTAATGTATAGATACTAGTTTTTTGGGTGTGCCCACGGTATCCACCACCAACAACAATGAATAATCCCCTTCTCGTGGGTGCTTGCACTAAGCAGTAAACGACTGACCACAACATGCACTTCATTCTTGTGGATGAGGATCGAACTCCTATCATCATGGTTAAGAGACGAAATGAACTAACAAATACGTCACACCTTGTGGTTTGTGTATAGATATTATAATTCATGGTATTTTCTCTGATATTTTAATGACAAATACTAATTGGGTAAATACTCATTTTGGTCCTTGAATGTGCCACTCACTGTCAACTTCATCCGTAAATTTTAAAAATTCATCTCGCGGTCCTGAATGTGGCGGACGTGGGTCAAGTTAGTCTCTTCGTCAGAGTTTGGTCAACTAACAAAGATTACGTGGTTGTTAAATGATGATGTGGCAAATGTTAGAGAAACTGGTCTCTGAATGTGGCACACGTCTACACTTTAGTCCCTACTAAAAAATCACCAATTTTACAAAAAAAAAAATGGTGTTAGGGGATTCGAACCCATAACCTAAGGGTGACAAAACAAGTCATTTGCTAGTTGAGCCACACAATCTAATGGATATAATGTGAATTCAATTACATTTATTTAAATGTTAGATGTTAAATTGAAATTGAAATATTTAAATTATTTTTCTTCATCTCCTCATCTTCATCATTCTTCTTCCCTTTCATCATTGTTTTTCATCTTCATCCTCCTCCTCTTTGTCTAACCCAATATAGCAGAAATATATAAACTCAAAAGCCAATTGAAAGAGGGAAAGTGCTTACATGCATGTAGTTGCAGACCAATTTCAGTGATACTATCCATTAATTCTTCAACTCTTTTTTTCATTTGCTCCTCTCTTTGTTGGCCATACACAAATGTTATTCTCCAAGAAGATGTTTGTTGGGCACCCTCCCTCTCTTTTCATTCTTTGGTGTATTGAATCAAGAAACCCATCACCAAATGTTGGGTGGGAATCGGACCACGAACCCTAATGATAGGGCTTCACCAACATTAGCCTCTAAGTCTGACACTATTGTTCAAAGCAGAAGACGATTCAGGTGATGTTGAGGTTTCGTTGAGGGTGGAAGCTATAGTGAAACAAGAGATACAAGAAAACTAAATCAAGAAACCCATGACTGAATGATAGGGCTTCACCCTCATATTGAAGATGAGGAGATGAAGAATAATAATCTAAATATTTCAATTTCAATTTCAATTTTGCATCTAACATTTAAATAAATATAATTGAATTCACATTATATATAATAGATTGTGTGGCTCAATTGGCAAATGACTTTATGTTTGTCATATTCAAGGACTAGTTTGTCTAACGTTTGCCACATCAGCATTTAACTGCCACGTAATCTCCGCTAGTTGACCAAAACTAAAGGAGGGACTAACTTGGCTGACGGCTGCCACTATCACGAACAACAAGATGGATTTTTAAAATTTTGGGACGAAGTTGACAGCGAGTACACATTCAGGGACCAAAGTGAGCATTTACCCAATACTAGTTCATGGTTATTTTTTTGTCTTCTTTTTCTTTTTTATAGGTACTTGTTATTCTCAACCCCCACCCCCCCCCCTCCCCCCCACCCACACACACACATCTAGTTCCACCTCCCTTACACAAGTATAATCCGAAAACATCATTGTAAACTGCGTAGCCATGCACTTTAAAGTGTGTGTTGTACGTAGTTTAAGTGTAAAATTAGGCACAAGATGTCAACAACAACAACAACAGAAACAGAAACAGATACAGAAAAAAAAATTGTTTAGCAGTTTAATTGGAAGTTCTACGTAGTTAAGAGATTATCACGTAGAAACTTAGCCAAGCATCATAAATAAGTTATGAAATTCATGAGTTAATTAGTCTGTTAAAACATAAGGTCAAGAGAATCAAACAAAAAATCCCAAGTACCTACGGAGGTTTAGCCAAGCATGGCTTCCATGATCAAATAAATTATTGAAATAAAAAGAGTTCTTCAAAAAGCTCAAAATGGTGCTAGGGTTAACTCCTGGGAAAAACGGCTCAAGAAAAGTTGCTCTCAATATCTCCCAAAATTATTTTTTAGGTTTTAGAAGAGAGAGATGAACAAAATGTCCTCAAAAAATAGGTTAAAAACTGATTTTATAGTGATTTTCGTGTTCTGTCCGTTTTTGTCCTATCTGATGAAGATGATGATCCGGTGCAGTCGCGTGCACCGTAACACAATGCACCCTCACGAGTTTGAACGCGTGATCAATGGGGTGGCTACTAGGGGTGCACGAGGGGTTGGGACGGGTTATAGTTATCCCTCAACCGGCCCTAAATATTGAATGGGTAATTTTATGGACCCTAACTCGTCCTTAAACCCGAATCAACTCGATAATACTCGGGTCTAATTAAGACCGGGTCTATAAAGGACGGGACCGGGTTGACCCGAAGGACATTAAATATTTTAAAACTAAATGAAATTTTTTAAGAATGACATACAATATTTTAAAAACCTTAAGGCTCTGATTATTTGCTAAAGCATCTATCAAAATAAACACAAATTTCACTTTTGCTATTTTTCCATAGGACTAAAAGCAGAGAATAACATGCAACTTTCAGTACGGTACAAGTTTATAAAAGAAGGGATGGGGCTGGTCATATTTATCCTTCTTCATGAAAACAAAAGAAAGTGTAGAATCAGTTACGCTTACAATCTTAATTGCTACTTGGTGAGCTTTCTCAACATACACTAATTTCCATGATGTCATAACAATGGCTTAATTTGTAATGTGGACTAAATAATATTAGTTTTATTATTTTTAATTTATTTATTTGGGACGGGCCGGGTAACCCGAAGATCAACCTGAACCCGTCCCTACCCGAAGCCGGGTTTTTAATAGGACATAACTTTTTGTCCATTTTTATAAAGCGGGCCGAGAAATCGTGGCCCTAACCCGACCCTAAAGTTCCGGGCCATGACGGGTTGACGGGTCGGGCCGGGTTTTGTACACCCCTAGCGGCTACGTTGGCTTACTCAGATGTGCGGGCACACCATAAGCACCTGGACGCGCGGAACACTGGAACAGAACCAATTAAAGCAGCAAATTTCTTTTCTTTTTCCTTTTCTTTTCCTGATTTTCTCTCTCTTTCTCAAATCTTCTCCTAAAATAACAATAAAGCAAAATAAAAATAAGATAACAACTTAAAATAAACTTATCTAATCCTAAATTAAAGTAAATAAATTCTAATAATAATTAAATAGAATATAAAGCTAATTTAAATCCTAATAAAATCTAGAAAAATAATATAAAATGTAGAAAAATACTAAAACTAAATAAAAATATTAAAATGCATGAAATAGGCCTAGAGTGTCCTAAAATGATTAAAATATTTTAAATAATACATTAAAATGCATGCAAATAAACTAGGAAAATAGCTTGAAATCCCGGGTCATCACCTAGCAACAAGTGAGTTGCAGTTTGTGCAAACAACCAACACAAGGTACTTGCCATCTTCAATCTCTATGCCACACCCCTATAAATTAACCTTCACGACAATTTTGATATTTGTTGTCTGGCAAAAAAACAACACCAATTTAGGAGGAACAATTTTTTTGATTCGCCTAGAAATAACCCAAACCGTAAGTTTAAAGATCTTCAGCTCCACCATAAAACACAACGCTTTTACTGTTAAATAGTTGTTCTACTAGCTAGACCACAAAATCACATTAGTGAAAGTGTTGTGCTATTGCGCAAATAACTATTCTACTTATTAGACCATTGACCTCTCTGGAGTTTTTCATTATTGCATTGACATCCTCTTATTTTGTAAAATGCACTAACTCCCCTTCTTCATAAATCACTTATAATAGTAAAGGGGTGATGAGTGTTATAATGATACATGTTATGGGATGTCAATGCAATAATAATAAACTAACATGAGAGATTAACTTTATGTTTCCCATAAAATAAGGGTAGCTTGTACATGTGCAACAATAAAAATCTCATAGGATATGAGTACAATTTGACCAAAATAATATTACTTAGTATCATTTTTATATTTTTTATTCGGCTTAAAGGGTCAAATTGCCCCTGAAATTACAAAGAGAATCAGTTTCAGGCCCTAAAATTTTTTTACATCTAATTGGGTCCCTAGATTATTTTAATTCAATTAAGGCCAAATGTTGTCAGCCTTCAATTTTGTCCTAGTCAGCAATTTCACGTGACATTTTAAATTTTTTTAATTAGAAAAATTATAAACTATTTATTTTTTAATTCCAACTCATATATTAAAACCTAAATTTAAAAAAACCCAGAAATTGGCTCTTCTTCATCATTTGCAATTCCAAAAAATCATCTTCGTCCTCCATTATTTTTTTCCATCTTCAACCCCTAAACTTAAAAAACCCAGAAATTTGCTCTTCTTCATCATTTGTAATTCTTTTTTTTTTCATAAAATTCAATATTCCACTCTACCCGTCTCAAAATATCTATCTTTGCTTACTTCTTCAAATCTGGTGGCTGCCCTGACTAATTGAATAACTAAATGAATTAGCAAGACCCATTTACAAAGGGGAAAAAGAAAAGAAACAGAAACAACGTTCAACAACAAGAAAAGACACCCTCTCCCAGTATGCAGAAAAACGAAACTACCAGCAACAGGGTAAACAAATCAAAGAGGCTGATTTTTATCATTTATTTTTGTGCGTAGCCTCTCTTTCCCAAGCTCTATCTTGCAACCTTCTTCTATTTTTCAGATCTGGAAATCTACATCCATAATACTCATCTGCAGATCTGAATCATCATTAACCAATAAACAATACAGGAACACAAGTCAATTCAAAAACCTCAATCAGAGGGAAAAAAAATGGCAGACAAGAACAATTAGCAAAGGTAAAAGTACATAAACTTACTTTGAAGCATCTTGTCCATGTACATGCCGCATTCACAAAATAAGGGTACGGAAATCTGAAAAAATGCAGCCGAAATTATAAAATAAAATAAGGTAATAACAAATGGGTGAAAAAAGTGAGAGCGATGCTTACTTCTTCAAATCTGGTGGCTGACCTGACCTGCTCATGGTTCGAGATGATAGAAGAGTTCAAAGGCGAAGAAGAAGATGATGGAGAAAAATAGAGGGGTGGTAAAACCAGAACATCCTTCCACCGACTGCAAAACCTAGATCCGAACGGGGATGGTGGATCTTCAAATTGGGGAGGGGGTTCTTAACACCAGACCCTCAGCCACTGCGCCACTCCTCACCGTGGTAATAACCATGTGCGACCAGCGTTGCAACTGCCCAGTTCCACCCCCGCTTCACCTTACACAGATCATGAAATTAGAAGTGGAGGAGGGAGAGGGAAGGCGTCGAGGAGAGGGAAATGCACCGACGGAGGAAAAGGAGAGATGGAAAGGGTTGTGGTGGGGTGCGTGGTGGTTGATGGGAGGGATTTGTGGTGGAGAGTAGGTCTGGAGTAGAAGAAGTCTGGAATTTTCTGAAGATTAATGTTTGATTAAAGTTATATTTTTAAGTTATGACTTGGAATAAAAAATTTAACTTTTTGAATTAATTATTTAAAAAAAAATTAAATGCCACGTGGAAAAGATGAGTAGGCTAAAATTGAAGCCGCATCACGGTCTGACATCATTTGTCCTTAATTGAATTAAAAAAAAAATTCTTAGAGACTTAATTTGATGTTGTTGGTAAATCCGCAAGTGTACGGAATCCACCCGGTTTTAAATATCGAACCACAGGGATTGTGAGTGAATAGATTCGGTTTAAGCCTCGAGTTTGAAGGTTTGTTTTATTGAGGCAAACATATGTCGAAGTAGTAATAAGGAAAAAGGAAATATAAATTCAGAAATGAAACAGAAAATGAAAAGAAAGAGTGATTTACTTTGGGTTCTTGCTCAACTAATCAATTCAAGCACATCATTCTAAGCACATGTTCTCATGAATCTCTCCTTGATGTTATAGCCTAAGCAACTACCTATCGATGCCTCGCATAGATAATTCTTTCAAACCAAAAGATAAGCCTAATTCCTTGCGTACTTAAACATTTGTTTGAAGCATAAAGATTATAAAGTTCAGGCCAACAAACCCCAACCCTTCCTCTATTCCTAGTAGCAAGTATAGAAGAGGTAATCCCATAACAAGTCCCTAATCTATAACAAACTTCCGTTCTATTATAGAAAAGCATAAAGCTAGCACATGTTCTAACTTGAAACATAAAGCATGGATATGAGATTCAAGGAAAGAAGAAGAACATGTGGGAAAGAACTTAAGATTATAACTCAAATACAAAAAGTCTTACAAAGAAATCCAAAGCAAAAGAAGAGAGATTAGCCAAGCATGGCAAGAACCTGAATTACAAGCTTGGAAGCCCTCTCTCACTCTCCTAGATGATCCTCTACCTTTGAATTTTACAAAGTGTGAAAAGATATCAAAGATTACAAAAGAAAATGACTAAAATCCTATTTATAGGCAAAAATCACGAGTTTGGGCTGTTCCGGGCGCTCAGGCGCCAATTCAGAGCGCCTGAGCGCCAATTCCATCCTGAAAATGAGCCTCTGGAAGGTAATTGGCGCCAAGGCGCCAATTAAGCACGCCTAGGCGCCAATTCCAGAACCCTGGAAAAAGCAATTGGCGCCTATGCGCCAATGGAGCACGCCTAGGCGCTCTGACTCGCTGGAAAACCTTTTGATCTTCATTTTAACTCCTCTTTACTCCTCTTTAAGCCTCTTTAAGCCTCCCTTCAATTCTCCAAACCTCTAGACACTCCATCTTCAGCTGATTCAACCTGAAACCTTGATGAACAAGCTTGGAAAATATCTTGAAACTTAAAGGTCAGTTTTGCACAAAGGCTCCAAAACAAGTGGAAATTGCCTAAGACTCCTAAACTCTAATAAAATGCAACTAAAGCCCTTATAAAACTACAAAATTACTAAACTAATGCTAATGCACAAATAAAAGTAAAAATGCATGAGAATGCATGAAACACTACATGAGACACAAGAAAAAGACTCAAAACCTACAAGGAAAAACCCTAAAAACATCATAAAAACCCGGGTCATCAGATGTAAAAAAAATTTAGGTCCTAGAACTTATTCCCTTTGTAATTCCAGGGGCCATTTGACCCTTTAAGCCTTTTTATTCTTTTCATATTTATGATTGATAAATAATATTTTAAATAAATTTAATTAATATGTGATGAATTAATTATTTGTATCATAATATAAAAAATGGAGTTGGGAATTTTATTGGAGTAGAGAAGGCTCTCGGCGGGGCATCCATTGGCTAAAATGCGACACCCTATGCAGGTCCAAGTTTGATGGAGGCATTGGGTTCATGGATTTTAAGGCTTTTAACACATCCCTTGTGGGAAAAAATTGGTGGCGACTTCACAGGAATCTGGATTCTCTCCTTGGAAGGTTGTTTAAAGCGATGTATGTCCCTCAAGCATCTCTTTGTGCTACAAAAAAAGGAAGTCGACCAAGCTATGAGTGGATGAATATCTTTCGCACGAGATGAGTTTTTGAGGAGGGAGCTCGGTGGAAGGTGGGTAATGGCCATAGTATTGATATTTAGCGGGATAAATGGATTCTGAGAGATGTCCTACTTATCGATAGGGATGAGCTTGCCGAAAGTGCCAATCTATAGCTTGTTTCCCAATTATTTTATTCTAGTTTACAAGTGTGGAATCAGGAGCTTGTTGAGTTTGTCTTATAGCCTCCTACAACCAGGGCCATTCTACAAATTCCTCTTTCAATGATAGCTCGAAAGGACGGGCTGTTTTGGCTAGCTACATCGCTGCAAAGAGGTAGCTTGGTGTGCTACCAGTGGCGTCCTTCCTGTTCGCCATTCTCTTCGCGTTCAGGGGGTGGATGTCGAGGACTCGTGTCCCTTTAGCAATGAGGCTTCTGAATCTATCAACCACGCTCTTCTTTTATGTCCGGTGGTGGTTTTCTTTCCCGAGATGTTTGACGGTTCATGGAGACAACACGATAGAGAGTATGTTGCAGCATTTTTTTTTCTCTTGATGACCCAGCCATGACAGGTGCGTGTATTAAATTTTTGTTTGTTATCTAGGAAGCAAGGAATATACTTATATTTCATGGGGTGTCTTCGGTTGTGGATGATTTGGTATCACGGTTGCACGCTTTGACAGCACCGCCGAGTGCCCCAGCTGCTGGTGTCCATCGTGAGTTCCCTAGTTGTTGGCGGCGTCCAAGTCAGAATATTGTTCAGTTGAATTTAGCTGGTTCCTTGGGGCCTGGAGGAGCTGCTGGATTGGGGTGTATAGCTCGGAATGAGAACGACAAATTCATGGCTGCAGCAATGATGTACCCGGTGGAGGCTTCCTCCCCTTTGCTCGTCGCGCTATAGCTTTCTGTTGGTACCTTTTGCTTGCTATGGATTTATTTGTTCTAGATATTTTTGCGGAGATTGATCGCCTTCAACTCTATGAAACTTCGCATAAGTTTATGCAAGGGGTATCTTACTTAGTTAATATTATTAAGGATTGCAAGTTTTTTGTTTTTTTTTTTAATAGTTTTTTGTTTGTCGATCTGGAAACTTTGTGGCTGATCACTTGGCTAATAACTCTTCAAGGTACCCAAACTGTGTTTGGATTGAAGAGATTCCGCCAGATTGTGTTGTTTTTATTGAGTCTGATGTAACTGCCTCTATAGCCCACTTAATTTTTCTAATATATGTTCCACATTCAAAAAAAATGCATAAGAGTTAATAATTGAAATTTATTTTGATAAAGAAGAGTTAATAATTAATAACAAAAAAATACCATTAAAATTCATCTAAATTCTTTTTTCATATAGTTTTTAATAAATAGTATAATTTCATTAAATAGTTTTAATACTTACTATTTTTTATAAAAATATTACTTAGTTGTATTCTTGAACTTTTTCTATTAATAACTAGTAATTTAACAAATTTTATTATTTATATTTAATATGACTAGTAAGATAAAAAAATCATTAATAGCTAATTAGTATTATCACTAATATAATAAAGGGAAAATAGCTCTGGTCAAATCCATTAGAGTTAATCATTGAAATTTATTTTCACAAAGAAGAGTTAATAACTAATAATAATAAATACCATTAAAATTTCTCTAAAGTAATTTTTATATAGTTGTTAACAAAAAACATCATTTCATTAAACAGTTTTAATACTTAATATTATTTTATAAACAAATATTACTTAGTGTATTCTTGACCATTTTCTATTAATAATTAGTATAGTTGTTAACAAAAAGCATCATTTTTTCATACTTTATTATTAACACAAAGCTCAAGCCACTTTTCCAAAAAAAAATCTATAAGATTTTGCCAACCAGCTGGAAACCCTATGTTGTGTGCTAGTTCTCGAGGACAACCAAGCACTATCAAACACTCTTGGATTTAGTATCCCACTCAAAATTCTTACCTCGAAATTCAGCAGTTGAACTACTTTGTCGTTTCTACTTTTTAGTCTTTGGACCGATCCACTTTGTTCCTCTAATCCTTCGCGCTTCCCTCGCATAGTTTTCTGGTATGATGCTAGAAAGCTTGACATTTTGATTCAATTCATGATCTTTTGAAACGTAAACTTTTGTGTATGTGTATTTGAAATTTTTTTGTATTATTGGTCACAGAGGTTACAAATACTATAGTTACTATAGTTCATGGTCTTTTTGATGATATGTTAATGATAAACATTGATTCATATTTTTTTACTTCTTTTCCCCTTTTTGTTAATATACGCTCTCTATGTTGGCTTCATCTAAATTGTTCAATTTTTTTTAGGAAATCAGTATCATTATCATGTGTTTTTGTCAAATGTCAGAATTGATTACATGGACACCAGTAACGTCACACACTCTCTATTGGCTTCATCTAAATTTTTCAAAATTGTTGAGGAAATCAACATCATCATCGGGTGTTTTTCCCAATTTTCAAATTTGATTACAGCCACACTAGTAACGTCATACACTCTTAGCTGGTTGGCTTTATCCAAAATTTTCAAAATTTCTAAGGAAATCAGCATCATCTGGCACTTTTGCCAATTGTAAGATTTAATTACATGCACACCAGTAACGTCACACACTCTCTACTGGCTTCATCTAAAATTTTCAAAATTTATGAGGAAATTACCATCATCATCGGGTGCTTTTGCCAGTTGTAAGTTTTGATTACATGCACACTATTAACGCCAGCTTTTGTACTAGATGCCAATTTGCTGAGTAATACAACAGACTAAAGTGAAAAGTTGAAATGTTGAGTAAACATCGTCTTGCAGTAAGAAAATATGTTAACGAGGATTAACTGCAATTTCTCAATTATCATTGTAAATTAAAACTTTTACCAAATGAATGTCTTTTTCTTCACTGAGTATATAAGCACTCTTTAGCACCATCTAGATGTATTCTTTGTGGGAGACCCTTTCTCTCACTCTCTCCTTTTTCTCTGTTTATTTTATGTTAGGAAAGTTCTTCCAGTTGAATCTATAATTCTTCTTTGAACATCTTTTCATTCTGAAATAAAATCAAATACTATCATCTCAATTTGAAAGAAGGAAACGATGAGTGCTTCTTCATCCAAAAAAGTGGACAAGGTATATAATCAGAAAACCTTTCCTGTATATTTATTTTATACAAATCTAGCAGATCATTTATCTTTAGTATTTTGATTATTCTTTTGATATTTTCGCTCTTCTTTCAAAAAAAAAAGGTCAGGTAAATGAAGTATTTTTTTGGTGACAAAATTTCATGTTAGAAAAGTGACTTAGGATGATAAAAAAATTTCTAGATTTTTTCCTCTGTTTATATGCTCATCAATGAGGTTAATGAAGAAAAAGTAATTTTACTAGAATTGGAATGGTTTCATAGATTAAATATAACAGTTCTTGTGCAAGTAGATAGAAATTTTTATATATTTGGTATATCTACTTTGATTGTCGTCTTAGGAATTTTTCACATGTTAAAATGCTGCATTTTTCCCTTTAGTTGTGTTTTAATAATGAACATCCTAAAAAAATAATAAATAATGCTTGAAATGAAGGATCTCTAGTTATGTGTTGCTTCATCATAAACTGTTATCATCCTGATCTCTAACATCTAGTCAGTTTTACTCGCTATGTACACATCTCCATATATTTTTACATGGAATAACTTGTTATACTTTTTCTCTTCTTCTCAAGATTAGAAATGATAGTGTACCTTTAATTATTTTTGCTCTTTGTAATGCTATTTTTTGTCTCAATGGTAAACGATAACATCGATAGACAATAAAGTGAGTTTAGATATATTGATGTTAAATGTAACAAAGTACATTAGCAACCAAAAATCACTAATATTTAAGTAGAAATACCAAATTTTACAGTACACAAAGAAATTAAAGAAAGAAAAAAAATGAAAATGATTAAATTATAGAGGGATAAGTGATGATTCATTTTAATAACTTTTGGTACAAGCTTTACTGACATGCCATACTTTGTAGGGAGAGCAGGTGAATAAAGTCTGCAAGCCAAAATGGCTTGAGGATTTTTTAAGCAAAACTTTCTTTGACCCATGCTCAACTCATCAATTAAATAGGAATGAGTTGAACAAGTATTGCGTAGATTGCAAGCTGTCTATTTGTCAACATTGTGCATCATCAGAAACTCATCACCAACACAGGATGCTTAAAATCTACAGACACAGTTACAAAGATGTTGTCTCTCTTGATTCAATTGAAAAGTATATAGACTGCTCACAAATTCAGGTATAACATTCTACCTTGACTTAAAGGTTTTGACTGAAAATTTCATGTGTGTTATCTAAATATACGCAATATAACTTGTGTATATGAATTAGTTTTTTTAAGGTATTATAACTTGCATAAATTCATGTGAGAATTTGAGGGATATCATTATCGCTTTGGTAAGTATTAATTAGATATCTACATTACATTGTGGAGTTGAGTATTTTTTATTCATTTCCCCTTTGGTTGTTTTACTAGGTGATACTTTTTTCATATAAGATGTAACTTACTAGATTTAGCTCATGTGGTTATTGCTCGTACTTTAAGGTTCATTCTATCACCTGACCTAGGAATAATTATGCAACTAAATGAAGCATGTATGAATATAGAGGTAGCACAAGATATCACTAAATATTTTGCAACTCGTTTAGCTTCTTCTTCATGGACATATTTAATATCCTCTTGTAGGGATTTTTTACCACTATATTATTTTATTTTTTTCATGTGTTCTTGCATAATATACTGGCACATAAAATCATATCTATCGACGACGGTCTCAAAAGTATTTTTCATATCACATCTATAAAAATTCTAATGGAATAAAGTCAAAATATTCCATTTTTTCTAGTTAACCAAACAACTTAGTACAACTCAAATAAAAATTTGGGCCTTTAAAACACGTCAACAATTCTTATTACATTTTACATATTCTTGAAATAATTGAATATTGGATTTAGAAAGTGAAATTTAGTAACCAAAATCAGCACTATACATTTTTATTTGATTTATCTTTGGTTGCAGCCCTACAAATGCAATTCGCATATGATTATTTCTCTGAAGCCTCTTCCACACTTTGGTTCAGCAAAAAAGAGTGAAGAAACATGCCGCACCTGTAACAGGAAGTTGATGGAGCCTGACTTATATCGTTACTGCTCCATTTCATGCAAGGTGGTGAAAATTTATGTTTTTCATCTATTTACTCCCTCTTCCATTAAATTGGACTTTGTACTTAGTGTTCTTTGACCTTTTTATCTAAACTTTCTCAGGTTGAAGCTGTTTCAAGGAAGCCTAATGATTCAAATCCTCCATTTATTTTCACTCAGAGTCTTAATCAGGGAAAATATGTGGGAACTGTTAAACCCCCGACGCAGCGTAACAAAAGAAAGGGAACACCCTGCAGAGCTCCTCTCTTCTAAAATATGAAATTTATATAAGGAATACAGTGAGTCTATTTGAAGTTTAGTAATGTAATCCTTGAATATCCTGAATTCTGGTTTTTGTTTTTGGCTTTTGCTTCCTGATTATCATGTGGCACTATATCAAGTTGTTTTACATGATATTGTAGCTAAGTTGTTGCCTGTGACTAAGTTAATTTATATAATTAAGTTTTTTATTGTGTTTTCTATTATAGGGTAAATAAAAATATTGATTATATTGTGTGTATATTTGATGGCATAACATGATGGAGGTGGAAAAGTTTTGGGATGTAAACAATGATATATTAAGAAAGGTTTAATTCTTGAAGAAGATGATAAACTTTTATTTCTCGCATCTTATAAGTTCTTTAATTTGTTATTCTGATTTGGCACTCATATGATTTTGGTCAATATTTGGAAAAATTGTTTGAAATTTCTAATTAACCTATCAACATAGTTTAGTTTAATCTTGTGTAATGGTATTCAAGCACTCACATCTCATTGTGAAAGTATTTTGTTATTAGCGCAGATATAATGACATTTGTTTCCCCTCATTTACTTTTTGCTATATATTTTCATAGCACTTTTTGTCAATTTAATGGTTTCAAGGTACTCAAGCATTCACATATACTCGTGAAAGTATTTTATTAAAAGCATAGATAGCAAAATGGTTTTGTTTGCCTTCCTTTTCCTAATGTTTTAAATTTTCATACAATTTTCTTCAACTTAATGGTGTCAAGTTTTAACTAGATGGTATTAACAAAAAAAAACGTAACCATTTACCAAAAAAAATGTTTTAACTAGATGGAATATCATTAAAATATAAAAGATTATTAGTTTTTCCAAAAGCAAAAGAAATATTCATTAAAATTAATACACGAGAAACAACTATTCTCCATAGAAGTAACAACTCATGTACAAGATATCAAACAGCTTCAAAACTAATTTGAAGAATTAGCAACCAACACCCAATGGATGTAAACAAATTAAACATTATGAAATATCCTCTATCTAAACCCCCTACAATAACCCAAAACTCCAACGAACCAAATATTCTTAAGCCAAGCCAAGCAATTTCATGGCATCATATCTCCTCAAAAGACCTTGCTTATGAATCAGGTGCTTAATACAGCAAGAATAAGAAAAACAACTTGTCGCCATCCCTTCCTTAAAGAAAAATGACAAAACCAAGAAAAGAAAATTCAAACTTAATCGACAAGCAGCCCAAAACAAATGAGGATTAATTTTTATACATCTCTCTTTTATTTTTTACACATCTAACACCTTCTTTTCTTTTTAAAATTTAAACCAAATGGATGTGTAAATAATAAAAAATGAGAGTGTAAAAATTAATCTTCAAACAAACACATGAACGAAAACTAATCAAATTTCACCCCATCAACACCAACAAAATAAGCAAACAAAAAACGCCTCAAACAATTCCATTACGGCCAAAAGAAAGAGCCCCACCATTATCAAGACAAAAACAGCATGTGACAAGCCAATAGAAGGAGACCATTTGGACTTTCGACACCACAAAACAAACTACCCAAACCAGCCCAATAAAACTACTAGACTCTGACCCTTATTTGCAATTGCAATCATTTGACATTTGCAACCCAAAAGATTATTCATAAAAAAATTAAATCAAATTATCAAAATATAATGAAACCACAAAGGTATTGTTTAATTTTAAATGCCCTATTATTGAAAAGTAAATAAGTTTCAGAAAATAAAAGTAAATAACTTAACTTTTAAAACCACCATAAATTAACACTTTTCTTGAAAAGATATAAAGAAATTTTTAAAATTTAGAATAAAATATAATAAAATCAAACACCGGCTCTTCTACTTTATAGTTTTTTCTTTCATGAGAATTTTATTAAAATGGCACAAGGAATGAGTTCAAAGGTGTACATTAAAAAATAGGATAACAAGTGTTGTAAGAGCATCTCCAATGCTAGTTCTTATTTCTTAGTTCCTAGCACTCTTCATGTGGGCCCGTATTGCCACATGTGTTTAAGCAACTCTCAAGCAATTTTACTCCAACCATGAGTTCTTAGTTCTTAGTTCTTACCACTATTCATTTGGTCCCACCAACCACATTATTTATACTTTTTATTTTCATAAAGTAATAAAACAAAACCCATAAAGTAATAAAGTAATTTGGATGAGAGAGAAATAATTAATATTTTAAACTCTGAGTTCTTATTTTTAAGAACTAAGGAGTCTATGTCAGCACCTCCAATGGTAAAGTTCTTAGTTCTTAGTTCTTAACTCCAAAATAAGAACTAAGAACCTTGCATTGGAGATGCTCTAATAATACATGTTAGTTAATGTCGGCAATGCAACCAACATTACATGTTAGCTTTGAGTCATTTAACAGCAACCCCCGACACTAAAGTTAAATCAGCTAAAGTGTTGGGGTTTGGCTTGTTAGTGTTGGCTTTCAACCGACGAAAGCTGACACCTATGATCATTTTTCTTGTAATGTATAGATACTAGTTTTTTGGGTGTGCCCACGGTATCCACCACCAACAACAATGAATAATCCCCTTGTCGTGGGTGCTTGCACTAAGTAGTAAACGACTGACCACAACATGCACTTCATTCTTGTGGATGAGGATCGAACTCCTATCATCATGGTTAAGACTTAAGAGACGAAATGAACTAACAAATACGTCACACCTTGTGGTTTGTGTATAGATATTATAATTCATGGTATTTTCTTTGATATTTTAATGACAAATACTAATTGGGTAAATACTCATTTTGGTCCTTGAATGTGCCACTCACTGTCAACTTCATCCGTAAATTTTAAAAATTCATCTCGCGGTCCTAAATGTGGCAGACGTGGGTCAAGTTAGTCTCTTCGTCAGAGTTTGGTCAACTAACAAAGATTACGTGGCTGTTAAATGTTGATGTGGCAAATGTTAGATGTTAAATTGAAATTGAAATATTTAAATTATTTTTCTTCATCTCCTCATCTTCATCATTCTTCTTCCCTTTCATCATTGTTCTTCATCTTCATCCTCCTCCTCTTTGTCTAACCCAATATAGCAGAAATATATAAACTCAAAAGCCAATTGAAAGAGGGAAAGTGCTTACATGCATGTAGTTGCAGACCAATTTCAGTGATACTATCCATTAATTCTTCAACTTTTTTTTGATCATTTGCTCCTCTCTTTGTTGGCCATACACAAATGTTATTCTCCAAGAAGATGTTTGTTGGGCACCCTCCCTCTCTTTTCATTCTTTGGTGTATTGAATCAAGAAACCCATCACCAAATGTTGGGTGGGAATCGGACCACGAACCCTAATGATAGGGCTTCACCAACATTAGCCTCTAAGTCTGACACTGTTGTTCAAAGCAGAAGACGATTCAGGTGAGGTTGAGGTTTCGTTGAGGGTGGAAGCTATAGTGAAACAAGAGATACAAGAAAACTAAATCAAGAAACCCATGACTGAATGATAGGGCTTCACCCTCATATTGAAGATGAGGAGATGAAGAATAATAATCTAAATATTTCAATTTCAATTTCAATTTTGCATCTAACATTTAAATAAATATAATTGAATTCACATTATATATAATAGATTGTGTGGCTCAACTGGCAAATGACTTTATGTTTGTCATATTCAAGGACTAGTTTGTCTAACGTTTGCCACATCAGCATTTAACTGCCACGTAATCTCCGCTAGTTGACCAAAACTAAAGGAGGGACTAACTTGGCTGACGGCTGCCACTATCACGAACAACAAGATGGATTTTTAAAATTTTGGGACGAAGTTGACAGCGAGTACACATTCAGGGACCAAAGTGAGCATTTACCCAATACTAGTTCATGGTTATTTTTTTGTCTTCTTTTTCTTTTTTATAGGTACTTGTTATTCTCAACCCCCACCCCCCTCCCCACCACCCACACACACACATCTAGTTCCACCTCCCTTACACAAGTATAATCCGAAAACATCATTGTAAACTGCGTAGGACATGCACCTTAAAGTGTGTGTTGTACGTAGTTTAAGTGTAAAATTAGGCACAAGATGTCAACAACAACAACAACAGAAACAGAAACAGATACAGAAAAAAAAATTGTTTAGCAGTTTAATTGGAAGTTCTACGTAGTTAAGAGATTATCACGTAGAAACTTAGCCAAGCATCATAAATAAGTTATGAAATTCATGAGTTAATTAGTCTGTTAAAACATAAGGTCAAGAGAATCAAACAAAAAATCTCAAGTACCTACGGAGGTTTAGCCAAGCATGGCTTCCATGATCAAATAAATTATTGAAATAAAAAGAGTTCTTCAAAAAGCTCAAAATGGTGCTAGGGTTAACTCCGGGAAAAACAGCTCAAGAAAAGTTGCTCTCAATATCTCCCAAAATTATTTTTTAGGTTTTAGAAGAGAGAGATGAACAAAATGTCCTCAAAAAATAGGTTAAAAACCGATTTTATAGTGATTTTCGTGTTCTGTCCGTTTTTGTCCTATCTGATGAAGATGATGATCCGGTGCAGTCGCGTGCACCGTAACACAATGCACCCTCACGAGTTTGAACGCCTGATCAATGGAGCGGCTACTAGGGGTGCACGAGGGATGGGTTGGGACGGGTTATAGTTGTCCCTCACCCGGCCCTAAATATTGACCGGGTAATTTTATGGACCCTAACCCGTCCTTAAACCCGAATCAACTCGATAATACTCGGGTCTAATTAAGACCGGTTCTATAAAGGACGGGACCGGGTTGACCCGAAGGACATTAAATATTTTAAAACTAAATGAAATTTTTTAAGAATGACATACAATATTTTAAAAACCTTAAGGCTCTGATTATTTGCTAAAGCATCTATCAAAATAAACACAAATTTCACTTTTGCTATTTTTCCATAGGACTAAAAGCAGAGAATAACATGCAACTTTCAGTACGGTACAAGTTTATAAAAGAAGGGATGGGGCTGGTCATATTTATCCTTCTTCATGAAAACAAAAGAAAGTGTAGAATCAGTTACGCTTACAATCTTAATTGCTACTTGGTGAGCTTTCTCAACATACACTAATTTCCATGATGTCATAACAATGGCTTAATTTGTAATGTGGACTAAATAATATTAGTTTTATTATTTTTAATTTATCTATTTGGGATGGGCCGGGTAACCCGAAGATCAACCTGAACTCGTCCCTACCCGAAGCCGGGTTTTTAATAGGACATGACTTTTAGTCCATTTTTATAAAGCGGGCCGAGAAATCGTGGCCCTAACCCGACCCTAAAGTTCCGGGCCATGACGGGTTGACGGGTCGGGCCGGGTTTTGTACACCCCTAGCGGCTACGTTGGCTTGATCAGATGTGCGGGCACACCATAAGCACCTAGACGCGCGGAACACTGGAACAGAACCAATTAAAGCAGCAAATTTCTTTTCTTTTTCCTTTTCTTTTCCTGATTTTCTCTCTCTTTCTCAAATCTTCTCCTAAAATAACAATAAAGCAAAATAAAAATAAGATAACAACTTAAAATAAACTTATCTAATCCTAAATTAAAGTAAATAAATTCTAATAATAATTAAATAGAATATAAAGCTAATTTAAATCCTAATAAAATCTAGAAAAATAATATAAAATGTAGAAAAATACTAAAACTAAATAAAAATATTAAAATGCATGAAATAGGCCTAGAGTGTCCTAAAATGATTAAAATATTTTAAATAATACATTAAAATGCATGCAAATAAACTAGGAAAATAGCTTGAAATCCCGGGTCATCACCTAGCAACAAGTGAGTTGCAGTTTGTGCAAACAACCAACACAAGGTACTTGCCATCTTCAATCTCTATGCCACACCCCTATAAATTAACCTTCACGACAATTTTGATATTTGTTGTCTGGCAAAAAAACAACACCAATTTAGGAGGAACAATTTTTTTGATTCGCCTAGAAATAACCCAAACCGTAAGTTTAAAGATCTTCAGCTCCACCATAAAACACAACGCTTTTACTGTTAAATAGTTGTTCTACTAGCTAGACCATAAAATCACATTAGTGAAAGTGTTGTGCTATTGCGCAAACAACTATTCTACTTATTAGACCATTGACCTCTCTGGAGTTTTTCATTATTGCATTGACATCCTCTTATTTTGTAAAATGCACTAACTCCCCTTCTTCATAAATCATTTATAATAGTAAAGGGGTGATGAGTGTTATAATGATACATGTTATGGGATGTCAATGCAATAATAATAAACTAACATGAGAGATTAACTTTATGTTTCCCATAAAATAAGGGTAGCTTGTACTAGTGCAACAATAAAAATCTCATAGGAGATGAGTACAATTTGACCAAAATAATATTACTTGGGACAGGCTTCCATATGCCACTTTTCTGAAGAGGCATGGGTGCCTCCCCTTTTCTAGCCATTGATTTATAATATTTTAATTGAATGGTCCGGATCAGTTGAGGAAAATAATTATGGCTTGGTCCTATGCACTATTCAAAATATATCTCTGGTCCTATTACATTTTTATATTCACGTAAATGACTGCAATGTTTATCCAATCCATTATAGACCCTATGAGTTTTGATATCTTAAAATTAGTCCTAACTATATATACACAAAACCATGGATTAAATTCATTTTATGCATCCAAAATCTGAAGGATCCATTGCTCTTCTCTCTTCTCCAAACTTACTTTCTCCTTCTCCTACGAGTGAAAATGGATTAAACCAAATGAGGATGGAGAGTGGTGGATCCAAAAGTGAGGATTGTGCATTGATGAGTTGTGGATCTAAAACTAGGGTTGTCCAAGTCAAAAAATATGTTTATGGTTTGGTGATAACAATCTCATAGATAAGTATAGTGAAAGAATAGAAAGATAATTGCATGAAACTATTCTCACTTTCTGGGTTCCATAAGTGGTAACTAGCTAGGAAAAATAATTTTATGTTGTTGTTTGTTCAATGTTTGGTGAGAATTTGTGCAAAATCTGTGTCTCCATGATGTTCCTCGTCAAGTCACGGTCCCAACAAGTCATACTAGAGCTTTGATGGTGACTCGAGGTGGCCGGAATCATCATTTTCGAAAATGACTCATTTTTAAAAGTTCCCAAAATGAAAATCTGAGGTCATAGATGGATTCAGAAGGTTGAGACGAGTCCGAAACAAGTTCCGGAATCTCAAACGGAGCCCGGACGAAGCTACACTCTCCCGCACTTGCCGGCGAGGTGGCCAGAGAGTGAGCCCACTCTCGGCCACGCGCCCCACTCGCGCTAGAGGAAGAAGGAGAGTGGCGGCCACTCTCGGCTGTGAGACACACTCGCCTGATGACGTCAGAGACGCTGACGTGGCTTGTTCTCGTGCTGACATGTGGCAGAATGTGTTTTACTTTTTTGGAAATTTTGGGTCATTTTTATCCGTTTTGGGTCCAAGAGGAGTCGATTCTAAGGTTTTCGACCGTGCCGGACGCAATGGTGTGGTTCGTTTCTTGAAAATCTTTCCAGATTTGCAAATAGGACCAGATATTGGCCTTTGAATAAACTTAAGTAATGTGTTTTTTGGAAATTTTGGGTCATTTTTATCCGTTTTGGGTCCAAGAGGAGTCGATTCTAAGGTTTTCGACCGTTCCGGACGCAATGGTGTGGTTCGTTTCTTGAAAATCTTTCCAGATTTGCAAATAGGACCAGATATTGGCCTTTGAATAAACTTAAGTAATGTGTTTTTTTAATAATTTTGGTCATTTTTATCCGTTTTGGGTCCAAGGGGAGCCGATTCTAAGGTTTTCGATCATTCCAGAGGCAACGGTGGTATTCGTTTCATGAAAATCTTTCCAAATTTGCGGATATGATTAGATCAATTCTAATATTTAAATGAATACTAGTGAATTGATGGATAATGACACTTTTAACCTAATTTAGTTATTCTAAAGTCTACGTTAAACTAGGATTATCCATTTTAATGACCTCTTAACTTAACGTTAGTTATTCCATTGACCCTTTTAAACGAATGTTAGTTATACTATTATCTCAATTAGACTAGGGTTAGTTATTCTAATGACCCTCCTAACTGAAGCTTAGTTATACTATAGTCTCAGTTAGACTAGAGTCTGTTATTCTATAGTCTCAGTTAAACTAGAGCTTGTTATTCTATAGTCTCAGTTAAACTATAGCTTAAATCAGGTTTATCTATTATAGTGGTTCTCTTAACTTAAGATTAGTCAACTTGTGTTAGCGCAAAAAAAAAGAGTCAAGGTATGAAAAAAAGGGCCATCAGCCAAACAAAATACCAACAGAATTGGCTAATGCAAAAAAGCCCAGATATGAATTTTTGGCACCAAAAAAGGAGGGGTCAGCAGCAAAAAAAACTAGCCCAAGAAAAAAAACAATCAAATCCTTATAGAAAAGTGAAGGGCCATCAGCCAAACAAAAAAAACCAACAGAATGGGCTAATGCAAAAAGGCCCAGATATGTGTTTTTTACACAAAAAAAGGAGGGGCCAGCAGATGAAAAAAAAAACTAGCCCATTTTTCTTTTTTCCGAGTTCTTTTTTCTTCTGATTTCATTTATGAGCTTTTTCTAAGGATTTTTCAATATCAAAAACATACTTTTGAGACTTTAATTCACAGTTTTTGAAATTAATAAAATCTCATTTTGATTGATTAATCTGAGTTAAAATAAATGATTAACTAACTGTTGGTTGTTATTATAAATACTCTTAATTATGTTGATAATCATAATAAGGAGGAGGGATGAAAAAATGAACTAAAGAAGATGGAGAGGAATCTTATCCTTCTCGACCACTTTAAGCATTAACTTCATGATGATTAAACTCTTTGATTTGGACCCTCGAGAGTTATGACACACCTCAGAGAACCCAATGATGAAGAGGAAACTATAGAACATTTACACTTGGACCTTGAACTAGGGTTAGTTATTTCATAGTCCTGATTAAACTATGATTATATATTCTACTAACTTTAATAACCTAAGGTTAGTTATTCAATAGTCCCTAGCTAGGGTTAGTTATTCTAGTTACACTCTTAACTTAAGGTTAGTTGTTTTAATAGTTCCGATTAAACTAGAGTATCTATTCTAATGACCATCTTGTTAGGACAGGCCACAATTATAGCATCTGTAAAGAATATTCGATCAGGATGAACCATATGGATGATCAAGATGAACCATGTGGATGATCAGGATGAACATGATGGATGTCATGATGGGTGGTCAATATGATCATGATAGATGATTAGGATGAACCCGATGGATAGCCAGGATGAAACTCATGGAGGATCAAAATTGTCACGATGGATGGTCAAAATGAAATTGATGTTAGATTATATTTATATAAAAAGGTCAAGAGTGACTTGTCAGAAAGTTGGCCATGTTGAACAACACATCGTTAGCTAATCTCGATCTTAAGTTCCTAATATTAGCTAGTTCAAGCAAGATTATTGACATGTCAAAACAACATAACCAGGCATATAAAGCTTTTAAGTTTTTAAGATTAGATATTTCGGTTAAGATCAACTTGTCGAAACAACCTGATAAAGCTTTCAAGGTTGATAAGTTACAAAGATTAGCCAACTTGACGTGTTCATACAATCAAAAGTTTAATTGGATGTATGTGTAAAGTGTAAACAAAGTTTACACTGTCGGTGCATACACATTTAATCATTCAAGTAAATAACTGATTTTATTCTACTAATAATTAAATAGAGATTAATTTTCATGCACTGACAGTGTAAATAAGTTTACACAGGTTCAATCATATCTCAATTTTTTGGCTCATAACTAATTTTAAATTTCATAATATTTAAAATAGGAAATAGAATGTTGTGATTGAATGATCGTGTAAAACCTTTTATACTGTGAGTGCATAAAAATTAACATGAACGAAATAACCTGATTTTAATTTTTGGCGCTCAAAATTTAAATTTTCCCGCCCATATTTTGTTTTTTTTGAGATTAAAAAACTGATTTTAGTCAATTGATTTTACGTGTGAACTCCTCTTTTTTTGGCTTATTTTAATCTTTATGCTCCTTTCAGAGTTCCCGCTCTTCCTTCTTTTAGTTTCCCTCTCTTTTTCATCTGTCAAAGTATTCAGGACTCAATTGGAGAAGAAAAAATAAAAAATTATAGAAATCTTATCTCTATTGTACTTGAGATTTCCTATCTCACTAATCTGTCATTTTCATCTTACTCTCTCACATTTTCACTATCTCTTTATCTCCACCTCTTCTGCATCTCCTTATCACTTTACAGTCGGATCCGGTTCCTCTCCTGCCAATCTCTCTCCGGCTTCTCACCGCACACGGCCGTTGAAGCTCATGACCGCCGTCTCCGCCAAGGACCCAAACGTCGTCGCGTCTCATCGTTCTAGCACCGCTCTCGGCGCTGGCCTGCTCACGACCGCCATATCCTTCAAAACGACTACCCCTGGTTTCCAATTTCAAATTTAGGAACACGAAACATGTAACATTGTACAAGAGGAATGCAGATTGTCTTGGCATTTTAGATTTTTTGTGGTTGTACCAGAGGACATGACTAGATGAAGAGTAGTACCTCGCACGGTGAGTTCAATCTCCTACCTTCCGCTCTTATGTTCAATTTTTAATTTTACTTCCTCTGTTATTCATCTCTTTCTCATTTGGCTTACCATTTGTCAGGAAAACAAAATTCTGTGCATATGCTAAACTAGCCATTAAAAAAATTGACTTTGATATGAGGGTTTTTTTTTGGATGATTGGTCTATCTTGGCTTAGAAACTGATTTTTGGTGATTTGTTTTCTGCAGCAAAAAGGGTTTTCTGTGATACTTTCAGACATGTCCATCGGTTTCTGGAATCACAATTGGCAGTGCTGCTTCTTCTGTTCAAGCTTCAGCTGATGATGATGATGATTATATTCGGGAGGAGCAAAGTGTTGATGATCCATCCGGTTCAAATGATAAGGGAGTCTTGCAAGTTGGAGGGAACCTTATTATAAAGATTTTGGAGAGTGAAGATTCCAAAGGTGGTTCATTTTTCTCAAGACTAGTTTTATTCCAGCTGATTTGGTTGCGTAATGTGTTTATTTAATCTCTTTGAAATCTTCTGCTGCAGAAATCAGTCAGATTTGTAAACCATTATTTAGAAAGTCATCATAGCTGAGGCCTAAAGCCACAAGACCTTCCTCAAGAGAGATCTATTTGATATGTCATGGTTTAAAGCCAGACGCAAAGACATAGGTTGTTTTATACGATATTCTTTGTCTGGGTGAACATTAGGGATGAACAGCATACAAAACTCACCTTCTCCTTTATTTTTTTATGTTCATTTTCATTACTATATTTGTGCTTGATTTTGTTAAAAGGGTGTTCTACTTTTGGGCTCTACTATGGTCATGGGATATTTTCTATTCTTAATTTAATTATAATAAACTACTTTTAAGATCAGTCGGGGACCATATAAGAGACTATCAATTTTTTTACCTTGTGCTCAAACTGGATTTTCTAATATTTTTGTTATGATCTTATGTTCCTGATTTAATTTATACCATTTTAAACTTAAATTAGCAGGATCTGTTGCAACAATGGGTAAGAACCATTTGTGAGTTTAGTGACATAATTTGATTGTCACCTTGGTTTCAATTGTGCATGACATTCATTTGTTTCTTGCCTTGTTTACTTTGTGTTTTCCTGAATGATTTTCTTGTTTGCTGTCTGACAAGTTTTTAGTTTCAGGCACACTAGTTGTTCAATAAAATAGGATAAATGTGCGAAAACAAGAATCATGAAGGTGAAAGAGCAACCCGTTTTAGGCTGAGTAGCACCTTATTGAATCGCACCTCCAATATTTTGTTCATTGTGAGAGGTCCATTTGAAAAATCTGGGAATTTTTACATTATTCCTTCGATTTGGGTGCCTCTCTCTATCTCTCTCTGTCGAGTTCTCCAATTTCTTTGTTTATCATCACTAATTCCTTTGTTTATGTTCTGCATAGTGAGATTAATTGATTGCTTTAAAGAAGTCAATTTATGAGACTGGGCATTCAAGGGAGTTTGAGTGATTTGGTTACCGAGGTATATGGACTATGTAGTGGATTATCTTTCACAAATCGTACCGACTGTCTAGCGCAAGTTGATCCAGGTTTCTCCTTCCTCGACCTTTCACATTTTTTTATGTGAATTTAATTTACATTATGAATTCTTTATTGATTTGGGTTTGTGGAAAGTTCAGGACTTTCATGTTTTAACCATGTGATGTGACCAATTGCAATGAGTAATGTTCAAAATCACTCTTTGTCATCAAATGTTGGCACATCAAATTTGCGATTGAAATTTAAGAAACGTGAACTTTACTACGTAATGCATCCAAATGGTAAAGCTCTTAATTCATTGTTGATTTTTCTTTGGCCATTCTCATGATTTGGTACTGTTAAATTGTGCTATTAACTTTTGGATTTTCTATAGTGATTGTGCATGTTTTGTCTTTATCTACTTTCTTCTTTCATCTGTTTGTTGGCTACTTAGATATATGACATACTCCTCTTTTCTCAGAATCAATTAATTTCCACACATGCGCATAGTGTGCTACTTGTTTCTAATTTTGTTTCATTGACTCCATGTTCTGTGGTGCTAAAATTAACTTGTGGCAGTTTGTAGGAGGAAAAAGGGTGGATGGTTTCGTGTCTGAGATCATTTGGTCATGCTAATATTAACTGTTTAATAGGGAGGATAAAGGATAAATTGTAATGTTGTTTGGAATGAAGGAGGATAAATTGTAATGAAGGAGATTGACATCTGGTATTGATTGTATTTGTTTAGATTTGGTAAAGTGGCCAGAAATTTCCTTTAGATCAGAAAAGTAGAAATGAAAGGTAGAGTGGATCGTCCACATTCACTGAGTGCATGTTTGTAAATTTAAAAGATTTTCTCATTTGGGGGTTAAATGATTCTGGAAGAAGCTATTAGAAGTAATTCTTACATAGGGAAAAATGATCATGAGAGAGTTAAAGTAGATCCAAACATGGTGAAAATTAGCTATATGTATTACAGAGGAAAACATTTTGAGGATTGACCGATAAAATTAAATTATCGCCTGATAATCCCAATACAAGCAACCAGGAAACTCTATAAATGTCTATACCAGCTTTTTCATTTCTAAGTATCTAGGAGAATTAAATTTAGTAGGTATACGCATAATGTACAATATTGTTTTAATTGCACTAACAGTACAAAAAAGAAGAAATTGTTTGTTATGGAATACTGGCTTAACTTTTCCTTCAATGATTTTCATAATAAAGTACAAAAAAAATGTGGATTCCATACATTAATTCATTTGTGGGGCACTATGATCTATTTGACTATAGTATAAGGATCCATCTCACACATAACATTACATGTGCACATTTCATATTAGATGATTTAGTTTCTAGCTTACTTTTTAATATTATCAGTGTTACTTTTTAATGGCTTACTTCATTTTTGAGTCACTTGGTATTCCAGTTCTACTGAGCTAGGTGTATATAACTTTGCTGTTTTTCACTGTTTCATGGTGCAGAAATTAGACCTAACACAACTAAGCCTTTGGATTCTGAGTGTTTTTCCTCAAAAACTTGTGCTTCCTAGCCAATTATATTTGCTTCATTTTTTTTATTCTCAACTAATTGGATCAATTGCATGATTTAGTGAAGTTACAACCCTGATTATTTGTTCCAGCCTTGGAACCACCTCGAAAAATGAATTTTGTCACTGACATTCCTCCAGTCAGTGTTGAGAAAAATATTTTTTTCTTCTCTTTTGATGCCAATCCTATCTCTATGTAAAACCTTTAATATAAAATTTTGTTTCTAATACACTACTATCATGTTTTTATATTGATGTCCTGTTCCTTTTTCATCTACCATAGGTGCTAGTCATTTACTCAAGCATCTCTATGCAAATTAGAAGGTCGACAGTTTCATAATCCATTATTTTTGCTACTCATAATAATTATGTTCTTTGAAAATTTGTTCGATTTCCACATTTTGAGTAGCTTTTTCTCCTTTGAGGCTAAGAGTGTGTTTGGATGGAGGATTGTAAAAATCCAATGGATTTTAAATGCTAGGGAATTCAATCAATTGAATTCCCTTGATTTTCAAATTCCCTTGTTTGGATAAGGTGATGCAATTCCCTCAATTGAAAATTCCTTGTTTGGGTAATGTAATTAAATTTCCTTTATCTTATTTTTTTAATCTAATTAATATTATTTGAATAATTATAATAAAAAAACTTAACTTAAAATCAGCCCATAATTTTATAATATGCCCAAACCCCCTGAATTGACTCAAAAATCTGAAATTAGTTGGATCACAACAGTGGCATGATGAAAAGTTGGAAACACTATGTTTTTAACAAGTGCGAACATCAATCCAAACAAACATTCATCGAGATATCACATTTTCTATTATTTAAATTTCAAACTGTGTTTATAACAAGTGCTAACATCAATCCAAATGAAAAATAAATAAAACAAAGTCTCAACAGTGGCATAATGAAAAGTTGGAAACACTACAAATGAGTCCATAAACTATAGCAAATCACGAATCAGTGCATAAAAGCTAAGATGTAATCTTTCTTTCTCTCCATGGGAAGAGCTTTCAAAATCTCCAACTTATTTGGATTTTCTGAAAGCCAATCCACTGCTTTTATCCATTGAGTGGCATTAAGGTCCGGAATGTTCTTTAGCTCATCCATCACATCATGAACCACTTCTTGGACATTTTTCACCCCTTTTCTAGTTGCTTGCACAAATTCACTCAATGACTCAGTCACTTTATTCATTGAAGTAATTATCCCATTCTTCTCTCCACTTTTTCCCTTTTTGAATTCCATTGGTTGTTTGCTTTTCCTTGTTGTAGAGCTTTGTTCATCAGCATCAATATCCACAATATAAGCTCCATCCTCATTTGCTTCTTTGCTCATGATGTCATCTGCATCCAAGGATGTCTCCGCTCCAATTCCTGTTGCTCTATCTTTAGCACACAAGTCTACAATGTCATCCCAATTAGCAATCACCTTAAATCTAAACCTCTTAGCGTCATTTTGTGACTACAAAGAAAATAGGCAGCATATTAATACTAACACAAACACTAATTTAATTAAATAGTAATAACATTAAAAATGATTACCTTGACATACTCATTCCATGCATCTTCATTTGTAACAGAAATCATATATTTGGTTCCATCCCAATCAAAACCACTTTGACTAAGGATGTCACTAACAATGCCATACCATGATCTCCACAGCTTGATGTGGTTTTTAACATTCTCTCCAATAAGTTGCAAATTGAAGCGTGAAGACAACATTTGAGCCGCAGTGTTATATGCCACTGCTTTCCATGCACCATCACTCTTGTTTCCCATGCTTCTTTGATCTCTAAGTATATCAGCAAGTGCACGGTCCATCTCCAAGTTCCAAGTAAAGTAAGCTCTGCTATCATCTTTCTTATCCTCATTACTAGCTTCCGCCATTTTCCTTTTTCCCCTCATCTCTCCTTCAAACATAAACAAACATTAGACAATTACTAATAACCAGAAGAATTTTGATATACATCCACAGAACTAAACAAAGATAATAGCAGCAAAATGAGCTTCTATGATTGAATACATCATGTGCAGAAATCATAAGTGATTATGATCCTGATTGCTGTTACAGTTTATGGTAGATTAAAATTGGATTGAACTCACATATCAGAACTCATTTTAAAAGCCTGTGATGATCAAAGTGCTTTTACTTCTTGCTTTTACCCCTATGATCTTTATACTCTGGTGAAAATGTGAGACAAGATTGAACTTCAAGTGATTCAACTACCCTTCTCAGTCCAATTACTAGATCCAGTTATTGTCTATTTGGAAATCAATACTGCATGTCATGTGCCCACACCAGAAAATAATCACTTTAGTGTGTCATATTTTTCAGTGTGTTTAGAACCTCACATAATCACTTTAGATGGAAAAAGTGATTATAAAAGGTTAAGCACGAATCTCTAAGTAAAGTGGATCCATTTTATGATATACTATCATAGACAGGATATGTCCCTTTCTCTATAAAATCTAACAAAGTTCCTTCCAAATCCAATTGCAGTCCACATTTACTTGGCCCCACATCAACCCACTAGTTTTCTCAGCTTAATTCTCAAGCAACGGATATAAATTAAGAAAAAACAAAGAAACTAAAACACACTGAATTAATCTAGTATATATAATTTTCTCAGAATCAGTTTGAAATACTTAAGAAAATACAGTAGTAAAATAGAAACACTTGAACCTAATTGAAGTGTCCACAGCAAACAGATCAAATAACAAAAAGATGATGAATATCCTCAAGTTATAAAATATTACCCGGCAACCAACAAGTCGATATAGCAAATGTTCCAATAGCTCCTCACTTTCGGTTCCTCTAAACAGACGATTAAGGAAATTGCTTCTCTCCAATTCCCAATTTCGGGACGGTTCCTTAACAAAATGCATCTCATGATACCAAGCTACTACACCTAAAAGCATAGCAATGACACTAGCAACAATGAATGCTATTTGCTCCTGCAATTTTGCCTCTTCTTCTTCATTTCTTTTACGTTTTCGTAAAAGAACTGAAGTGTCAACTACTCTAAGATCCATTTGTTAACTAAAAAAAAATATAATAAAACATCAATATTGCATGACACTATAAAGAAAATAGGAAGTAAGAGAAGCTAACTCAATCAGATTCAAAATCAGCTAGTTTAAACATAAAAATGGATAAGATGTGAATAAAAAGGACAAGGGATGCGTACAAGCTCACTAAGAAAATGAAAAGAGTCAAGTTAAAACATTCTCTAAATAGTAGCGTGGAGCTTTCAGTTAGATTCATTAAAATAAAAATAAAAAAAGACTAAGTAAGCATTGAGTTTTTTCCTCTTGTCTTAGTTTTCCATTATGGATGAGTGATTTCTAACATGTTTCAATAAATTTCTCTTTTCTCATAGACAATATGGAAGCTACTCATGAAAAAGCTTTCCCCCTCATCCATTGACCAAATGAAATAAACATATATATGTGTTTGGTTTTATGATGAAATGTTCTAAAATCAATTCAGACTATAAGCTGCAATTCTTATCTCTGTGCAGATTCTTCACATGGATTTTTTTATAATTTTCAAAGGTTTAAGTTTGACTTAGGATAACATTTGCAAGCAAGTTGTGTGTCCAATGAATTGGGTATGTTACAGTTGGGTGATTTATGAAGGGCTTTAGGCTGACGTAAATTTAGAAATAAAAAAGAAAATTAATTCGGTTGTTTGACGGTACATGTTTCCGCTCCTACAAAGGGCTCAAAATTAGGTAGTTCTAGAGAGCAAGACAATATAGCAGCAGCAATGAACGTCTGAAGTGTAGTGAAAAGTTCTTTCTATCCTAATATGTCCATGGTTGTTTTGAAATAAAACTCACTACAAATATTAAAATCACAGGCTTGACTATAAGATGAAATGAATAACTTTACCTTCTTCTTTCTGCACTTCTTGGCAGAAGCAGAGTTGCTAGTGTATCCACTTATAGCAGTAGCCTGAAATATTTTTCCGATCATCAAGGATTAGCAAAAAACAGTGACAATAAACACAAATCAAATCACTGTCATGACAACTTGAATAATGCTTGAGGAATGCAATGCACCTTATTATATATAACACACATCATGTTATTGCTACTTGCTATAAAAATACTCTTTATTCATCAAACTCCTTCTCTGCATAATGGGTTTTTGTCCCTTTGTTTCTCCCCAAAACCATCCTAATCTAGAAATACACCTACAAAAGCATACCATCACCATGGAAGGACCAAAGAAATTCCAAAAGGGTGGTTGGAAATCAAGGTGGGTCAAGGCCAAGAGCAACAGAGGATTAAAGTACCTTTGATTTACACATGAATTGAGGCCTAGCTAGTCAATTTTCAGATTCAGTTTGAGCAATTCTTATGTAACTCTAATTATTGTTTTGGTAAAAAAATAGAAACTATTGCCTTCCTCACCTAGTTCATCTGCTTCTGAACCAGGCACAAAATGGAGAAAAAAAACATCACAAACCCAGTACTAGCATCAACGAACAAAACTCAAGACAAGAACAAAACAGATATTTTCAACTCCAAAAACAAAATCAAATCGAAAAAACAACAACAACCACAACAACAATACTGCAAAATTTGTGAAAGAATCAAGAGATTTTACCTGAATCAAGAGGGAAGAAAGAGCCACTCCATGACTCGGGAGAGCAAGAACGAGAGAGCGAGATTGCAGAGAGAGTGAGATCGGGATTTGCAGAGAGAGTGAGATCGGGAGAGCGAGAACGAGAGAACGAGATCGCGAGAGGGTGAGATCGGGAGTGAGAACGAGATCGAAAGAGCGAGATTGCAGAGAGTGAGATTGGGAGCGAGAACGAGAGAGTGAGAGACACGAGCAGTGAGGGATTTTCCAATTACTTCCAATTTTGAGGGTATTTTGATTACCCTATAATCCCTTCATTAAATTACCTCTTTTAATTACCAGTATTTTCACAATTCCACAAATAGACATCCAAACTAGGTATTTCAATTTAAAGGATTTAAAATACCCTCTAGAATTACATTCCCCCCAAAAATCACCCCATCCAAACACAACCTAAGGGCTTTGAACTAGCTGCTTTCTAGTGTGGAAATCTTTAAGGTGGGATGAATTTGAACCTTTAGAAACAGGCATACCATGAAATTTTGTCCATTATGTCATGTGTTACACTTTATGTCATGTGTTACACGAAACTAGTCTGGTTGATGTCACTACTACCTATCATGTTGTTAGTCATTCTTATGAATAAACTATGTCACACGCTACACGAGAAATCATCACTTTATGTTATGCGTTATACGAGATAATAACTTTATTTCATGCATTATGCGAGACATTATCGCTTAATGTCACACGCCACACGAGATATCACACTTTATGTCACGCATTTTATGAGACATCACCACTTTATATCATGCGTTGCACGAGATATCATTGCTTTATGTCATGCGTTGCACGTGACATCATCGCTTTATGTCACACGTTTCTGTAACTAGTAGGGAGCAAAATGCTAGTTTACGCCATTTCCATCTATATCGGCTTTTGTTGCACCTGAAGAATGCTTAGAATCCGGAAACCAGAGAGCACTCTTGGGTTGCATGTTTTCTCCCTTTTCCCCTTTGTGTTTTTCTTCAATTCTATATGTTATGTTATTTTCCTTCTTGAGATTTTGTTTGCCTTGTGTCTTTATCTAGTGGTTGGTTTCATCATTCAGCATACAGATCGAGATGGGTAGTGATTGAATGTTACTTTCCTCTTTACTAATGGTTCAAGATGAAATTTACTTTCCTCTTCATGATGCATATTATCTTTATATTCACACGCTTTACATGCACTTTAACTTTATGGTCACACGTTTCACGATGTATTTTAACTTTATGTCAACACGCAACACGATGTCATCATCTTTATGTCAATGTGTCTCACAATGTACATGCACTTCAACTTTATGTCGACACGCTTCCTAATGCCCTTCAACTATATGTCATTGTGCACAATCACTTCATATTCACACACTTAATAATGCACTTCAACACATCCTCTCACATGTTTCGATGGACCTCATCCCAACTCTTCTATATTCATACGCCACCTCTGATTGCTGAGATTTGGTTTTTTACAAGTTGTATGTGATCGAAGAACCCCGTGGTCATAAATTTGGTACAACAAATAAACATGTGTAAAGCTCACTCATTCTGAATGTTGGCTTATGAGATTGTCTTTCTATTGCCAGAATGAAACCTTGATAGCAATTAAAGCTCCACATGGAACCCGATGAATTGTAAATTGAGAGTGCATGAAGAATTGTACACAAGTTTTAATATTGCATAGTTCCTGATCAGTTCTGTTTTTTTTTTGTGCAGAAATATTGGCACCCTTAAAGATGAATTAGACCAAAAGATTACACACCAGTATGCAAAGCCAAATTAAGGGAGAACTGATGTGCGCTTTGAAGACTTCTGACCTCTTCTTAGTTGCTTTGTGAAATTTTTTTCATTACTTCAGCTTGCTGAACTGTATGGACTAGAGTTTCCCTGTATTTTTTATTGGTGCAATTTATTTGTATTATGCATTCTTCATAAATGGATTGTGGCCCTTGCACCTAATCCTGAGTGTTCGTTTTAATTTTGGCCCTTGCAACATCCAACGCTCACAATTATCATCTATCATCTATGCTCCATAAAAAGTTATAATGGCTTTGATGAATCAATCTATCATTCTTTTTATCATGATGCTAGAAGAGAAAAAAGCAAACACATGCATATGATTTACGCGTTTGGTGGTATCGTACAGACAGGTTCAATCCTAGCACATATTAAAAGTATCCTAGTACATTTAGCTATCACCCTGCCTTACAAACATAAACTAATAATTGTACGGTGTGTCGGTGCACAGCTACTCATACTTTCCCACGTACCACCATGAATTGTTCCATCACCATTAATATTATTGACTGCTTATTTCTTTTTATTTGAAAACAAGGAAACTTGTTAACATTGAACATGTTATTGGAATTTATATACAACTGCACATGACATTGCAAGCAATGTTCTTCGATATTGAGTACCATCACAAATTTATGAGACAAGACAATAACGGTGCAATTGGATATTATCTAGTGCTGCCTAGTGCTGATATTATCTACTTCAAAGTTGAAACTTTAGTTGCTTTGGTGGAAATTCTTCACACTTGAGTTTGTAATTCTAGTCACCACTATGCTTCAATCACAAATGGGTTCCTACCTGTATATAGCACAAATTTATAGTTTCAGATTCAATATTAACCAATTCCAAGGCTAACTAAAGAGTTTTTTTAATAACACCAATGCTACTTCTACAAAAGCCAGTTCCAATAACCAGTTCTACAAAAGTTTCTGCTTCCGCCATAAAAAGATGTCATAAAGAGAGACCAGAGATGCAAATAGTCAAGGTAGAGCTCCTAATCACAATAAAGCTGCTGAAATTTCAAAAAGGAAACATCAACGTGAAGCCGTTGATGCTATTCTTTACTCATCTTTGATATCTAGTGTTGATATCTACTCCCTAGGCTATAGTGCTGCATCTGTCCTTATAATTCAAAAAGTAATAAAGGTCAAGTCTAATTTATATTCTAACAATAAATTCACATAAAAAGGTGTTACTTGGAACTGACAGAAGTGAAGGAATTGTGCCGCCTGAGCATGTAGATTTGGATCTGGTTAAAATTGATTAACCACTGGATTTTCAGTTTTTCCTGGCTTGCACCGTTGTTGACCGATTTATGACAAGGACCAAACCGGCAGAGGCGTGTGTGGCTCAAGCCCGAGAGTGGCCTCCACTCTCTTTCTTCCTCCAGCGCGAGTGAAGCGCGTGGCTGAGAGTTGGCTCACTCTCCGGCTACCTTGCCGGCAAGTGGGGGAGAGTGTCGTTCCGTCTGGGCTCCGTTTGAGATTCTGAAACCCAATCCGAACTCATCTCAGCGTTCTGAATTCATCTAGTAAAAATCTCACCCTCTTACAGAAAAAGAAAAATAGAGTAACCCATTTCTTCAGCAATTGATATGTTGAAGCTAATTGTAAAAACTAAAAACCATGCCTGGTAAGGGATCCCGCCTGGTAAACAGGTGATTCAACCACTTCACCAGTTTGGGTTTAAAAAATTCAGATCCTGATTGCCATGGCTTGTAGCTGAAAACCAAATTAGCAAATCTGAGCTTTCTCTTAGATATGGAGTCAATGGCATGGATTGTAAGTCTTGTGCATCACAATGGTGGCAATGTCCCTAAACTGACAAGACAACAATGACTCCCTCTCTCTTTACAAGCAACTTGAAGCTCCCCTTCCTTCAAAATCTGAAACCACAAATCATTTTACACACTGACACACATGCCCACAGACGAAAGAGAAAATTATTAAATCATTAAATCAATCCCTAAAAAAGACAGCACTGGTCATATTAATCCCTAAAGATGAAGCAATAAGCACTATATCAATTAGCAATTTAAAGCTAGCTGCTAAATGTCAGCAATTAATTAAATCAGAAACACTACTTGTTGTAGAGATTATCAAAGCTCATGAGGAATCTGCTTGGTAACAGCTTCAGAAGCTAAAAAGGCATAGTACTTTTCCGCTAGTTTCTTTACCAATTTCTTGTTTTTGTTTATCTTTCAAGGCTTCAACATCCATCCAGTGGTCTAGCCCTTTCTTGTCAGCCTGCATACGGAAGAGTAAAGCAATTGAAATTAACCCAGCAAATAGGGAAAGGAAACACTTCAATAGTAGTTGTCAAAAATTGTCCAAAGCACACGAATAAAATTGACACGGCCGTGTGCGGTGAGACGCCGGAGAGAGAGATTGGCAGGAGAGGAAACAGATCCGACTGTAAAGTGATAAGGAGATGCAGAAGAGGTGGAGATAAAGAGATAGTGAAAATGTGAGAGAGTAAGATGAAAAGGACAGATTAGTGAGATAAGAAATCTCAAGTACGATAGAGATAAGATTTCTATAATTTTTTATTTTTTCTTCTCCAATTGAGTCCTGAATACTTTGACAGATGAAAAAGAGAGGGAAACTAAAAGAAGGAAGAGCAGGAACTCTGAAAGGAGCATAAAGATTAAAATAAGCCAAAAAAGCGGCTGCTGCATATCCAGTCACCAGATTTCCATCCAGGTCTTCCTCCGCCGCCGCCACCAAAGCCGCCTCTTGAGCGCAAGATGTCGCTGCTGAAGCCTCCAACTAAGTCATCCTTGAATGCACCACATTTGAAGCAGCTTGAGCGGCTAGCAAAGTTGTGTGCACCACAGTTAGCAGCAGCACAGTACCAGTCACCGGGGCAAACATCTGAACCGCTCAACCCAAATGAAGACCCTCCTCTAATTCCACCTCCAAATGCCCCAAAATCGATCCTGTCTCCATATTTGGAGTCCCCACATTGCTGGCATGAATCTCTCCTCTGAAAGTTCAGGTGCTGGCAGGACCTGCAGTTCCAATCTCCGGGCCTGCTCATGTTTGCTTCTTTGCAAATTACTGTTGCATTCACCAAAATTTCATTAGAAGACTATAAAAATGATGAAACAGGTATCAAGTATTAATAAATTGTCACTATGATGACATATCATTATTTTAAAGAAACTAAATTTTCTGTTAAGCAAAGTACTTGTGCCATATTATCATTTACATGCACAAGTGTTTGATAATGGTAGTAGACACTAGCTTGCTAGGTAGCATTCTGCTTATTATAATGCAGGAAACAAAAGAAGCTTAGTTATGGATTAACTTCTCTGAAATAGGTAAGCTTATGACATAAGGAACCATGGTACTCGGATTATACATAGGCACATTGCTTTAATAGTTGTACTTGAAGTTTTGCACAAATCAATAATATAATAAGAGTCAGCTTTGGTATGTATGGCTGACGGTGACATTACTTGGAAATAACGGTAAAATCAGATCAAATAAAAATTACAAAAATTCTTAAGACAGGCCAAAACAATGCCAATGGCAAGTGATGCTGAAATTTCAATCAAAAAACTATGAAAATATTAATCAGAAGAAACTGAAAAGCCTACTCAATGTCTCCTAATAAAGTGTAAGAAGTAATAACATTAGAGTTTCTAACTGACTCTTAAAGACACTTTACTTTGTAACAGACTCGTAAAGACACTTCACTTTGTAACAGACTCATAAAAACACTTTGAGCAAGATTAAAAGCAAGAAACATAACTGACAATAAGCAATTACTTCTAACAGTTATTGGCAAGTATCCAAATAAGTAATATCATTCATGACTTATCAACAAATCAATTAAGGAAATATATACGATTGAAAGAAAAGTAATTTTGTTTTCAAGGTAGGAGAAAACAAAAGCAATATTTTCTTTAATGAAACAATAAAAAAATTGAATATGTTTTGGGATGAAGTGGTAAGAAATTCAACACATAAATGACTACCTTTTATAAGCTTGTAAACTATATTTTAGTGGCCATGATCATCTTCACAACCTTACCGATTCCTAACAGTGAAGAAAAGATTCAGCTAAATACAAATGCATTAATATCATAGTAGTATAGTAAAGAATATAATCAAAGCTAAATTGCCCAGCCTTCATCCCATTATAGATTGATTATAAATTATATGTTCTTAAAGATGCGTCTCCATAACTCTACCGAACATAGCAACAAAAACCCCACAGAATATTTCGGGTTTCCCTCATGGTGGACCCCGTCAGAACAAATATGGGAAACTTTAAAATTGCAATGAAGACAGAAGAAAAAAACAATGAGTTAGGAAAAAGCTATTTGCAGAGTCAATTTATGAAAGTCCTTCCTGCAAACACCCACATCACAGATTAAATTAACACACTTATACATTCAGGATTGTCTGTTTGCCATTTTGTATGCATATAATACCAAAAGAGGAGACATGAAAAATGAAACATCAATAAATGACATAGCATATGCAATAGTCAATTGAAACAAACCTCATATTGAGGTATTTGGAAGAAGCTCAGAACCACTATCAGGCACAAATCTATGCTCTCCTCTCTCAGTTTTGATAGTATAGTATTGCCTCAGCCCTCAAGTCAGCAACACCTCGACACACCTCTGATCCAAAGTTGTTCCCCTCTTCCCCAATCATTTCGTAAGCCTTTGTTTACCTGTCACTGCCATGAAATATGGAATAATGAGTAGAGAAAATAAAGAAAAAAGAAATAGATAGATCAACGGGAAAATGGAGAAGTCAAATCTATGATACTTAACTCCAATGATACTTAACTCCATAAGTATCTCGAGGTTAAAATGAAGAGACATTTCTTCCCTAGCACCATCCTTTCAAAGGCCAACAACAGCAAAAGCAAAACCTCACAGAAGTCATCTGCACCCATTTCGGGTTTCCCTCGCAGACCCTATCATCATCTCCTCAAGTCAGCAACACCTCGGCGCACCTCCAATCACTTTTATCCACCACACCTCAATCGGCAAGGACCCATCCCTGTTAAAGGAAGAACGGTTCAATTGCAGTGTGAGATTTCAGGCAACATTGGTCTTAGGAAGAAGAAGAGATAGGTCCCTAAAACAGAAAAATAGGCCCGTGAGTTTACACAATAATGAAAAAGCAAGGGCAATGACCATACTTGAAACAATGGCTGGCTTTTACAGAGATGTAGAAATCGATTCTTTTCCTCCAAGCGTTTGAATAATCGCTTCCAGAAGCTTAATATCACTATCACGCTTCGCGATTTCTTCTTGCTTCGCACGCAGTTCTTCCATATGCAGCTCAAACACCTCTTAAAAACAAAAATCACAAATCACAAATCAGAAATCGTTAGGGTTTGTTGTTGTTATTGTTGTGGTGTGAAGGAGGAGTGCGTACTCGTGGTATTTTCGAGCTCCTTGGTGACCTCAAGAGCGCGCGATTCAGCGGCTCTCTGAGCGTTCTCGGCGTGTCGCTTCTCGGAGCGAGCGCGTGCGGCGGCGGTGATGGCGGCGTCGAGCTCTCGCTTCAAGGTGTGGACTCGTTGATCGAGGAGCTTGATGGTGCGGGCTTGATCGGCGGCGAGAGAGGCTTTGGAGAAGGTGTCGTCGTCGAGAAGACGGCTTTGGTGAGGAGAAACTTGTGGAGTGATTCTAGATTTGAACTCATCTCTGATAGATTCGTCATCGCTCCGCTCCATCGTTCCCCTTTCTCTTTATCTTCCATGAAACGGGAAAAATTCATATTCAAATACTTCATCATACTCACCCACAGAAGGGAAACCGGAAGAGGTGAATAAAACAACGACACCTTTAGAACTGAAGATGTGGTATAACCGGAAGTTGGGCTTGATCGGCGGCGAGAGAGGCTCCCAATCAGATGCTACATCAAAATCTCCATTCACATCAGAGTCGCTGACGACAAAGGGAAACTCCGGGACGGTCTCGATGCGGTGGCCGCGGGCGGGCGAGGATGAATGACGGAACAACGGAGGCTGCGATGGCGGAGACCAGGGCGTGGCGCTTCTGGTTCACGTTGATCTTGCGGTGCCAGCGGCGCCAGATCTTGGTGGGAGCGAACATGTGACCACCACGGCACATGTTTCCGAAAGCTCCCTGGCCAGCATGGTGGGTACAACCACCGGGGACACGGGGGATACGGGAGAAAGCACGACCAGCTCCTCAAGACTCGGCGGAGCACTGGTGGCCGGCGCGGCGGGAGACGGCGAAAGGCTGGCGGCTGTTTTTGGAGATGTTGAAATGGGCGAAATTTCCGATGTCAGGAAATATTGAAGCTCTCATGACACTAGGGATGGAATGGTGGTGGCAGCATCGGAGGACGCATCGTCTCTTTTTCTGGTGGTGTGGCCGTGGCTGTTTTGGCTCGCCTGGAATAGAGGAGGATGAATCAGTTAGATGAGGGAAAGAGTAAGCGGATCTGATTTGATGAGAGAGGAGAGATATGTGCTTGAGGGGAGTTGGGCCCTATGGGGCTCCCCGCCCCACTTAAAGTGGGGAAATTACTGGAACGCCCCCCTTTAATAGAATACGGAAGCAACATTTCCGTATTCAATACGGAAGTCTTATATCCGTATTATATTAGTATGTAAACCGGCAAGGGTTTATTCAAACCCATTTCAAACTTCATTCCGTATTTTGCCAAGCTCTTCTCCCCTCTTCAACCTTCGATCTCTGTCGCTCCCCTTGCTTGAACCGTGTACTTGAAAGGTTCCAT
This sequence comes from Lotus japonicus, assembly GCF_012489685.1. Taxonomy (NCBI): domain Eukaryota; kingdom Viridiplantae; phylum Streptophyta; class Magnoliopsida; order Fabales; family Fabaceae; genus Lotus; species Lotus japonicus. The sequence continues at coordinate 9,787,758 of NC_080046.1, forward strand.
CATCTCCATCAAAGCACTTCACAACCCCATTCTCAGAATTGAAACCTAGAGGTAAGGATTTTTGGACTTTCCCCATTTAACTTGAAATTATGTTAATCATTGAACCCTAGGGTAGTCGATTGTTGCTTGTGTAGAGGTATTGTTGGCTGAAATGTCTTGAATGTGGTTTGGGTTTAGGGCCGATAGCTCATTGTCGTTAATGGCGTTTCTGGGTAAATACGGATCACAGGTTTCCGTATTGAATATGGAAAATGGTATTCCGTATTCAGTATGGAACATGGTTTTCCGTATTGAATACGGAAAAACGTTTTCCGTATTCATCTCAGAACCAAACCCAACACTTATAATTGATTCTGGGTTCAGAATCAATTATAGAAGGTTTCCAAAGCATTTGTGAGTAGTTTCTAGATGCCATAATTGATTATTAGGAAAATAAAAGTTGATCCAAGCATGCATAATCCACAGAAGATCCGATTATCATCTATGTACTTATAAAATTCTAGGAATTTTCCATTTGCTTGCATCATGTTTCTATCTATGGCTGAAATGGTATATATAGTGAATGTTTGCTCTGAATATATAGTGAGAATGAAGAACAGAAAGAGGTCTCATGCTTCTAGTGAGGATGTCGGGGCTACTGAGGATAGACACCGGCGGTTACATGCTTCTAGCCGGCGCGACGATCATGCTGCAACCTCTCAGGCGGTGGAGGCTTCAGCTCCAGTTGTTTCTCCGCCGTCTCCCATGATTGAGGTTCCTCTGGTTGATTATCCGCCGTCTCCCACGGTTGAGATACCTACAGTTGTTTCTCCGCCCTCTCCCATGGTTGAGTCATCAGGCGAGGAGTCCTCAGGCGAGGAGTCTTCCGGCGAGGAGTCATCAGGCGAGGCCTCATCCGGCATGGGAGGATCTGACGAGGATAGTATTCCTCCGCCTACTGTTGATGCTGATGTCCTGCCGCCAGAGCAGGGGGAGCAGGGGGCACAGGGTGGCGAGGAGGACCTGATCCAGAGGTTGCCGCCGTTTCCGGGGGGGCCTATTGAGCTATCGCTCCTCACCCATTATGCTGATCACAAGGCTCCCTAGGCGTGGCATGCACTCCTACGCACAGACGAGCGGTATGTGGACCGTCGACAGTTGAAGGTGGCCACAGCTGGGGGGAAGGTTTGGAACCTTGCTTGTGATGGTGATTCAGACAGTCACAGGCGGGTTCGAGAGTTGATTGAGCAGACGGGTCTTCATCAGCTACCCTATTGCAGCTACCCGGTGACAGATGCAGGCCTTATTTTGGCCCTTGTGGAGCGATGGCATGAGGAGACTAGTAGCTTCCACATGTCGTTCGGGGAGATGACTATCACCTTGGACGACGTGTCGGCTCTTCTCCATCTCCCCATGGGGTCGAGGTTCTATACGCCTAGGAGGGGGGAGAGGGACGAGTGTGCAGCGCTCTGTGCTCAGTTGATGGGAGGATCTGTTGGTATTTATGAGGCTGAGTTTGATACGAATAGGTCCCAGACTATTCGCTTTGGGGTCTTGCAGACCCGGTATGAGGCTGCGTTGGCGGGTATGTCTTAATTATTATTGTATTGTCTTTGTATCTATTATTATTGTATTGTTATAAACTATTAACTTAATTCACTTCATTGTAGAGCACCGATATGAGGACGCTGCACGGATTTGGCTGGTGAACCAGCTAGGCGCCACGCTCTTTGCTAGCAAGAGCGGAGGCTACCATACGACCGTCTACTGGATAGGGATGTTGGAGGATCTTGGTCGAGTGTGCGAGTACGCGTGGGGCGCGATTGCGCTCGCTACGCTATACGACCAGCTTAGTCGAGCGTCCAGGAGGGGGACGGCCCAGATGGGAGGTTTTAGCTCGCTCCTGCTAGGATGGGTCTACGAGTACCTTTCTGACCGCGTCATTATCCGTAGGGCGGATCCGGAGTACTCGCAGGACCAGCCTAGGGCGCGGCGGTGGGCTATGTCCCGGGTCGGGCATGCAGGCCTTGATGAGAGGCGAGTCATGCTCGATGAGCTGACGGTGGATGACGTTATATGGACCCCATTTGAGGACCATCGGGCTCATCGACCACGGGATCCGAGGGCCATGTATTCTGGCTACATCCGGTCGCCATTTGGCCGTGTTGTTCGACGGCATCTACCAGAGAGGGTTCTGCGCCAGTTTGGCTTCATACAGGATGTCCCTCGACACCCCTCTGAGATCCAGACGTCTGGGTCCCTTGCTGAGACCGCAGATGCTGCCTTTGCTGAGTTTGCGCCGCACCTCCGCCCTCAGGGGATCCCCGCTACATATCCGGGAGAGGCTGTGGAGGATTACATGAGGTGGTACAGCGCTGTGTCCCATCGGTTCATCATCCCTGATGATAGGAGGGAGGAGTTCAGTGCAGTGGTAAGTTTGAATTTTATTTTCCATTCAATTGTGATTTTTTGTTCATGATATTTTATTTGTATCTAATGTATCTACATTATTTTTGCAGACTGTTATGCGTCGGGCCGTGGACTTGTTGGAGCAGTCACTCGAGGTGCCAGATGCTCCTGCAGAGGGCACGCATTCCCGATCCCTCACTGAGAGGGCGCTGGATCTTATTAGATCCAATGCCTTCATTGGTACCCAGGGGGTAGCCTTTGCTGCTGTCCGAGGAGCTAGAGCTGCAGGAGGCAGAGGTCGTGGAGACAGAGCGCGTGGAGGCAGAGGCCGTGGAGGCAGAGCCCGTGGAGAGGGTGCTCCTGCAGAGGGTGCTCCTGCAGAGGGTGCGCGTGGAGGCAGAGGCCGTGGAGGCAGAGCCCGTGGACCTAGAGGTCGTAGAGGGGCCGGTAGGGGTCGGGGCGAGTGATTGACTGTATATTTGTATATTTTTTTGTATTTTTATATTATGACATGTGACTCTTTGTATTAGGACTCTCTTTATATTAATCATGCTTTCTATTTTCACTCATTATATGCCGACTCTTGTATTGAAAAAAACCCGTATAACTACACCGTAAATAATCAAAGGCAGGATAAGTAACATAAATAATTCATGGCAAACAGTTTAAAGGGTACACGAAATTATTCAGAAGCAACACGAAAACAAAATTAATCCTCAGTGATATCGATGAAGTCGTGGGGTCCGCTATCCTGTGGAAATACTTTGACTATGTTGGGCAACGTTATATTCAGATAACGAACAGATTTACTCGGTGCAAACACAGCAACCTACAAGTAAATTGCAAATTTAAAAGATTAATGCGTACTTGTTCAAAGGAAGCAAGATTAATGTTTAAGGTAATAAACCTTTTGGAGAACAAGAACAGATCCAACAGTTATGACATTCCTAAATTCCCCGTCAGTGAAGGCCTTGCGATGGACGCTAGCGTCAACGGTGCCCGTAGGGTCCTAAATCAATGCAATCGTGAGAGAAAATGAGACAACAAATTGACGGTTAAAGAAGCTGGACAAAAGCGAGCAAATACCTTGAGGGTAACTTTGGCATCTCCGAAACCATTGGGAGTGCATGATTTAATAACAGCAACAACACTCTCTACTCTCTCAACATTCGTTGTGATTGTGCCCAGCGGAGTGGCAGATTCCACCAATTGCAAAGCTGTAAGCCAAGCATTTGAATTGAAATCAGGATCGGTTTCGGTTGATCTGTCTTCGAGCGCACGCCTCACAAATTCTTGGGTCGGAATGAGTAGTGTGTTAGGGTTGGATCTACGCCCATACATGGCAGCCTGGACGGCGCCAGCTGGCCCATGAATGAGAGGACGAGAGCTGCTAGAAGTGCTGCCTTGACGTTTGCAACGGCGGACTAATGCATCCCAGTCTTGTTCCATTGTTTTTTTTTTATCTTCGAAAGCAAGACATGAAGAAAAGAATGAAGAAGAATAAAGAACCCAGAGAGATTTATAGCAGAATGGTCAAAAGATTTATGGTGTTTGGTGGATAATACAAGTGTGGTTGGGGTTGGTTGGTGGTAGATAGTAATGTCAGGTTTCAAGTTCGTCATTTAGTGGATGAAAATGACAAGACTCTGATGATGGGGTGGTTGGAAATGACAGGACTCTGATGATGGGGTGGATGAAAATGACAGGACTCTGATGACAGAGTGGTTGTCTATGTTAATTATCCCTGATGCTGATTCAAAATAATAAGGCCCATCAATATAACAATGACCATCAAATTAATATTATTAAAAGCAACAAATGAACATCATAAAGGCAAGGCCCATCAGATTAATATTACAGAGCGTTTACAAATGAATATCACACAAAAGTGTGGTGTTAATCTGAGGTGATGTCTACATAGCTTTGGTGAATAAGAGGAACACCAAAAGTAACAAGCCAAGCTTCGTATTCTGATGTGAATCTTCCTAAACGTGTACCATATGGGGCGCACCAGCTTACTGATGTAGGATCAACATACCGTTCCCACTGGAGAGCAATTGGCGGCATAGAATGTCCAGGAGTTAGATGGAGCTACATTATAGAGAATAACAATAAAATTAGATAACTTGCAAATACAACAAATCAATTCACCAATTGGATATTAGTGTACTCAATCAAAAAATACCTGTACAAAGTGATTAATCACATGACCAACAGCTATAACAGGATGTACATCCGGTGGACCTTCTCCTCTTAGTGGAAGGTATGACCAACAACCCGTAGAGGAGATGGATATGAAAACCACTTGGAACCTGGTTGCTACAAGGTATCCCATCTCTGACAGTTGCATCCATTTATCCTCGGTAGCCGGATCACCAGGAGGAAGAGTGAGTCGGGAATGTAAGGCATTAACCACATGTCTGGACCACATTTCATCATACAACCCTCTGTGTCGTTCAAGTTCTTCTATCAACGCTGCCCTAACCCATGACCAACTTTCCTCACCTGATGGTAGTCCGAGTAATGCAGCAACGGCTCTATAGCCACAGTTACCATCATCCTCAACATTCTGAACTGTTTGTATATATGGGTGGAAAAAGGCTGGAAAATGACCCATGAAATAGCTTGTATCAGACTTCTTCACACGCTTCTTCTTCTTTGGTGGTTGTGAAACCTTCTTTGCCTCTCTGATCTCCCTATCAACATGTTCAAAACCTGAAAGATCACGAGTCAAGGATCCTATTGCTTTATTCTTAGGTGGTATTTTCTCATTCGCCTTAAGAGTGCGCTTGGACCTTATCTTAACCGCAGGAGTACAAAGTGAACTGCTTTCAGGACAATAGATCGCTTGAAGCTTCCTCCTTACCATACTCTGCCCTCCAGTATCCAAAGAACTGAAATAATGTGTCAATGCCTCAACTTCTGGTTGCATATCTCCATGGTTCATGCCGCAAATATGGTTGCTGGTAGTATCTGCAACAGGTTCAGGTACATGCTCCCAACTCAGTCTCTTCCAGAATGGATGAATTGACTCATATGGAATTCTTTCATAACCTGCAAGTTCACAAAAGTGTCACTTTCAATAACAAATAGAATTAATTGACAAGAGAGTGGTTGACCGGTGACCTGCAAGTTCACAACCGCAAGGTAGTCCATGAGTCTCTCTCAACAAGCAATCGCATCCGCCGTAGGACTTCATTCTTATATGTTCATCGTCGATGAGCTGCAGGCATTTGTTTGACACAAATCCTCTAATATTTGTGTAAAATGGGAACATGAAAATGTGATCAATTCTGTGAATACTGCGCTCAAACGATGCTAATATTTCAGTATGTCGATTACATGTCAAACTATGCGACGCATCCCATGAAGTGGCCAGGTCACCCTTGCAATCCCGTAACATCTTCTTCAAACTGGCATGTGCACCCTCAGCCCTGCAAACAACAAATAGATATCTTATTAACAACAATCTATCAAATGAACAAACAACGCATAAATTAAGCTCATGTAATTTTTTTACCTGTTACTTGTTGTTGTTCCAAAGTGCATCACATGATTTGTCCATGCCTTGGCGAATTTCTCCTTGTGAACCAACCATGTAGTAGAACAATAGGAGGTAAAGTTGCTGTATTTTGCCTTGCACATATTAAACAATTGCATCCATTTCACTTCAAATTCTTCAACTGTTGCAGCATCCACCACCTCTGCCCACTTCATCATAACCAACTCAGCAAAATCATCTGTGCCAACATAGAGTTTGCACTTTGCCAAAACACACTTGTTGATGTGCCACAAACATAATAAATGTGTAGTGTTAGGAAGGCTTTGCTTAGCAGCACTCAATAAGGCAAGATCCCTGTCAGTAACAATCACCTTAGGCAACATGGCTTGATCAGCTAATAGAGACTTCATACACTCCAGTGCCCAAACGTAGTCATCTGTGCCCTCATTAACAATGTAGCAAAAGGCTATGGAGTATGTCTTATCTGTGGAAGTCAGTCCAACAATCTCAAGCAAGGGAATTGCATATTTGTTTGTCTTGTATGTGCAATCCATAATCACTACATATGGAAATGTGTTGAACAGTTTGATAGCATTTGGATGAGCCCAAAATACATCCCTAATGACTTTCGATCCAGGCTCATGTCTTTCAAAGTGGACATACTTGTCACCGTCCAACTTCTTCAACAAGTGTTGCATTTCTGTCAATCCCCCGCGGAGGGATTTTCTTAACCTCTTGCAAACACCATAAATCTGAGATATGGTAGTCAAGTTTGAAGGATTGTTTTCCTTCAAAGTCAACAACATCTTTCTCGGTGGAACCCAACTCCTTGTCATTTTTCCCACTTGCTCCTTCTCTCTGGGTTTTAGACGACCAACAAAATTGTGCCCAAGTAGTGACCTAGCTGGTTCATGGTTGTGTATACCTTCCATCACCTTTAGCCGCCAATCTCTATCTATGCCATTTTTCCTAGGTCGTCCTTTTAGTCTAAAAGGACAACCTGTCTTTTGTGATCTCGTCCCTTCAACAAGGTCAGGGTCTCTATAAGGAACATATTTACCATGCTTCTCGCACCCCAACATGACATAAGCTTTTCTGCTTCCATTCCCACCATAATCTGACTTTGTGATCAACGTAACATATCCATTTTCAATCGCAATTCCATGAACCCAATTGATAAGATCATCACGGGTAGGGAAAATCTGTTATAATAATAAGAATTGATTACAAGGGTGATCAAGACATAATAAGAATTGATATATTACACTCTCAAAACAATGCAAAAATATGTTCAAAGAATACCTGATCAGTTGCAAATAAATGCGAGACATCTATACTTATACACGGGGGCACAAATGCTGGTGGTGGCACCTCTGTAGTGGCCTCTTCAGGTTGACCATTGTGAAATCCAGCTTCAATCAATTGTGACTCACCAAAGAAAAATGAATCTGTCATCCCTGGAAGAGAATACGGAAAGTTACATTCCATACTCAATACGGAAATCTACTTTCCATACCGAATACGGATTGTTACTTTCCATATTCAATACGGAAGATAACAATCCGTATTATATCACGACTCAGAATTCAAAAACCCATCCTTCTAACTACTTAAACTACTTAATCTAACTACTTAAACTACTTAATCTAACTACTTCCACTACTTAATCCTACAAAATAACAACAAATAAACACATAGACTTACCTCTACTACAACACTTGTTGTAGTGGTGGAGAGCTTGGGAAATGAAGGAGTGGATGGTGGTGGAGAGCTTGGGAATGAAAGTGAGGTAGGAGAGGGTGAGAGAGAGGGTGGTCTGGAGGCATTGAGGAGGTTCAGGGGGGCTGGTGAGGGGTTGGTGAAGGTTGGTGAGGGAGGAGTAATGGTGGAAAAAGGGGGAATCCTGTCAGAGTTAAATACGGAAAATACCTTTCCGTAGTCATCAAAATATAATACGGAAAGTACCTTTCCGTATTCAGTTAAATTGAATACGGAAAGTACCTTTCCGTAGGGCACTTTTGGGTTTAAAAAAAAAGGGTGGGGCGCGCAGCCCCATAGGGGAGGCCCCAAATCCAACTCCCGTGCTTGAGATGAGAGTATTGAGATAAGGAGGAGAGAGAGTACATAGGTGCCTACATCTCATTGGTTGAAGGGGAAAGTTGAGAGGGAAAGTTAAGAGGGAAAATTGGGAGGGAAAGTTGAGAGGGAAAGTTAATAGGGAAAGTTGGGGGGAAAGTCAAGAGGGAAATTTGAGAGGGAAAGTTGAGGGTGAAAGTTGAAAATTTGAGTACCTAAAATCAGGTTGTTTCAGCTATATCGTTTGTTAAATGATTAAAGATATATGCAATGACGGTGTAAACTTTGTTTACACAAACATCCAATTAAATTTGTTTGGTCAAAAAATGTGTTTTAATTTTAATTGAACTTAAAAATAAATGTAATTCTCTTTTCTATGTTATATACATTGATTAGATTGTTTCAACAAGTCGAGTTGGCTAATCTTAGTAACTTATCAACCTTAAAAGCTTAATTAGGTTGTTTTGGCAGGTCAATCTTAACCGAAATATCTAATCTTAAGAACTTAAAAGCCTCATATGTTTAATTATGTAATTTTGGCATATCGATCTTGCATGAACTAGTTAATATTATGAACTTAAGATCAAGGTTAGCTAACTATGTGTTGGTTCAATATCGGGTTCGTCCTTATTATCTATCGGGTTCATTCTAATCATCCATCAGGATCATATTGACCATCCATCATGATCATCCATCATTGTAATCCTAATCATCCATCATGAGGTTCTTTGAAGTGTGTCAAAGCCATTAATGGTCCAAATCAAAGAGTTCAATCATCATCATGCTACTTCTTTATATATGGATGAACATGCACGTGACCTATTGGTTACTAGAATATCTAATCTTAAGAACTTAAAAGTCTCATATGCTTAATTATGTTATTTTTACATATCGATCTTGCATGAACTAACCTTAAGTGATCATATTGACCACTCTAATCATTCTAAACATCCACCGGGATCATATTGACCACCCATCATGATCATCGTTCATTATGATCCTAATCATTCATCATGTAAATTTCTAATCATTCATCCTGATTGAATATTCTTTACAAATGCAATAAATGTGGCCTGTCCTACCAAGATGGTCATTAGAATAGATGCCCTAGTTTAACCGAGACTATTAAAATAACTAACTTTAAGTTGAGAGTGTAACTAGAATAACTAACTCTAGTCATGGACTATTGAATAACTAACCTTAGGTTATTAAAGTCATCAGAATAGATAACCATAGTTTAATCATGACTATTAAATAACTAACCATAGCTTAATCAAGACTATTAAATAACTAACCCTAGTTTAATCAGGACTATTAAATTACTAACCATAGTTTAATCAAGACTATTAAATAACTAACCTTAGTTTAATCATAGTCAAACCTTTATATATTATTAATGTTCACAACTAATCACTACTGATGTCGCAGTTCAATTGGCAGCACGTGTCTGTTCCTAGGAACCCACAGGTCACGAGTTTGAATCTAGCTGATGCTTTTTGCTAAAAATGTGAAAAACAAATTATGAAAAAATTTGGGCCTTTTTTGCTGCTGACCCCTCATTTTTTTGTGCCAAAAATTATTTGGGCCTTTTTGCATTAGTCCATTCTGGTTGTTTTCAATCACCTACGTTAATAATTCATTTATGATTCTAACAAACATCAACTTTGATGACTAAAAAAATTAAAAAATTAATTACTAATATTTATTGAAAGACATTGATATGGGAGAAACTATTGACAACGATCTCCTCATCATTAATCACATGCCACGGCAATGTCTATAGCTTATGAGATGGTGAAGATTAAACTAATACTAATTGATATATGAAAAGGAAAATTCAAATGCATTGCACCAACAATATCTATAGCATAACTAATAAGATAGATATAGTTTATTTTCTTAAGTATCTAATTTAAAGTTTGATCTTTGAACGAAATGTATGAATAATTATTTGTTGGGAGATATATACTTAATGTGATCTCAGAATCTCAAGAGATTAATAATATGATTACCAGTTGTGGATATACCTTGTGAAAAAATACATTACGTCAAATAATTAAATGAGTATCTTCAACTAATTAATTAATTAATATTGGATTAAACTTAAGTAGTTTGAAAAGACAATTAGTCTGCACCACTTGGCTAAAATTAAATCTGGTAAACATCACACGTTAGGTGCCCAATCAAATAGTTAACAACCACTAATATATGATGTGATCTGTGTTATGGGGTGGTAGATCATAGGTCTTCTTCAAGCTCAAAACTGACATGGGCTTCAACTTCACCTTTTTAATGTACATGCTAGAATCCAAAATTAAGAGTTAAAACTAGGATAAGTTCATTGTGATCAATGGTCAATCCCTTCATTACAGTACAACTATATAGAGCTTACATTGATATATTTACATATCTATGAAAACATATGTATATATGAACATCAATTTAATGAGGGAAATGCGTGTTGGTTATAATTTTTTCTTTGTTTTAAATCAATATATACTCATCGGAGTGAATTTTGATTATTTAGATTTTCGCCAAAACAACTTGTTCTCTGTTCCTTTTCTCATGCCTTGAATAATGCTTATTAGAGCATTGTTCTTTCATATTATCAATGAATAACTTGTGTTTACATTGTTAGAAGTTCGTTTAACAAAATACCATTTTGCACTACTTTGATCCAATTGGAACACTAAACGATGAAATATGGTGTTTATAGGTCTTAAAAAGTAAAAACACATATAACTAGAATTTGCAAACCACTTGCCTTGAAGAGTTTAAAAGTATCTATCTTTACCTAAATCTTTAAGTATATTTTTATTTATTTCACATGTAAGAAATATGCATTTTAAAATACATATGTATCTGTTAATCTAAATAGCAAAAAGTTGAATTACATTTTTGTGGTCATTTGGCCACCAGTCTCCACCGGGAAAAGGAGAAAGTTCAATTTCATTAAACATATAGTCTTCAATTCAAGTTATATGAATAAGAAACACTAAAAATGGTAGGGAAGAATTAACTCCATCTAAACGTTACTTAGATTAATTAGGATTAGGAAGTCGCTTTGGCGCTTTGCCAACTCAATTCAAATTAGCAAAAAACACATATCTGGGCCTTTTTGCATTAGCCCATTCTGTTGGTTTTTTTTGTTTGGCTGATGGCCCTTCACTTTTCTATAAGGATTTGACTGTTTTTTTTCTTGGGCTAGTCTTTTTTGCTGCTGACCCCTTCTTTTTTGGTGCCAAAAACGCATATCTGGGCTTTTTTACATTTGCCAATTCTATTGGTATTTTGTTTGGCTGATGGCCCTTTTTTTCATACTTTGACTCTTATTTTTTGCGCTAACACAAGTTGACTAATCTTAAGTTAAACCTGATTTAAGCTCTAGTTTAACTGAGACTATAGAATAACAAGCTCTAGTTTAACTGAGACTATAGAATAATAGACTCTAGTCTAACTGAGACTATATTATAACTAAGCTTCAGTTAGGAGGGTCATTAGAATAACTAACCATGGTCTAATCGAGATAATAATATAACTAACATTCGTTTAAAAGGGTCAATGGAATAACTAACGTTAAATTAAGAGGTCATTAAAATGGATAATCCTAGTTTAACGTAGACTTTAAAATAACTAAATTAGGTTAAAAGTGTCATTATCCATCAATTAACTAGTATTCATTTAAATATTAGAATTGATATAATCATATCCGCAAATTTGGAAAGATTTTCATGAAACGAATACCATCGTTGCTTCTAGAATGGTCGAAAACCTTAGAATCGACTCCTCTTGGACCCAAAACGGATAAAAATGACCAAAATTATTAAAAAAACACATTACTTAAGTTTATTCAAAGGCCAATATCTGGTTCTATTTGCAAATCTGGAAATATTTTCAAGAAACGAACCACACCATTGCGTCCGGAACGGTCGAAAACCTTAGAATCGACTCCTCTTGGACCCAAAACGGATAAAAATGTCCAAAATTATTAAAAAAACACATTACTTAAGTTTATTCAAAGGCCAATATCTGGTCCTATTTGCAAATCTGGAAAGATTTTCAAGAAACGAACCACACCATTGCGACCGGAACGGTCGAAAACCTTAGAATCGACTTCTCTTGGACCCAAAACGGATAAAAATGACCCAAAATTTCCAAAAAACACATTACTTAAGTTTATTCAAAGGCATTCTGGTCCTATTTGCAAATCTGGAAAGATTTTCAAGAAACGAACCACACCATTGTGTCCGGAACGGTCGAAAACCTTAGAATCGACTCCTCTTGGACCCAAAACGGATAAAAATGACCCAAAATTTCCAAAAAACACATTCTGCCACATGTCAGCACGAGAACAAGCCACGTCAGCGTCTCTGACGTCATCAGGCGAGTGTGTCTCACAGCCAAGAGTGGCCGCCACTCTCCTTCTTCCTCTAGCGTGAGTGGGGCGCGTGGCCGAGAGTGGGCTCACTCTCCGGCCACCTCGCCGGCAAGTGCGGGAGAGTGTAGCTTCGTCCGGGCTCCGTTTGAGATTCCGGAACTTGTTCCGGACTCGTCTCGACCTTCTAAATCCATCTATGACCTCAGATTTTCATTTCGGGAACTTTTAAAAATGGGTCATTTTCGAAAATGATGATTCCGGCCACCTCGAGTCACCATTAAAGCTCTAGTATGACTTGTTGGGACCGTGACTTGACAAGGAACATCAAGGAGACACAGATTTTGCACAAGTTCTCACCAAATATTGAACAAACAACAACATAAAATTATTTTTCCTAGCTAGTTACCACTTATGGAACCCAGAAAGTGAGAATAGTTTTATGCAATTATTTTTCTATTCTTTCACTATGAGGGACTGAATATGAATCAAACAGAAATAAGGGACTGAATATAAATCAAACAAAAAATAAAGGGTTAAAAATGGGAAGCAGAATTTAATTTTTAAATAGGCCCCTGGCGCATTTACATTTATGGCACCGAAAAAATAATAATTAGACTTTCAGTCCTTTTTTTTTTGGGCACCTTTGCCTCTCCAGAGAGATGGGACATGGAAGTTTTCCCCATATTACTTAGTATCATTTTTATATTTTTTATTTGGCTTAATGAGTCAAATTGCCCCTGAAATTACAAAGAGAATCAGTTTCAGGCCCTAAAATTTTTTTACATCTAATTGGGTCCCTAGATTATTTTAATTCAATTAAGACCAAATGTTGTCAGCCTTCAATTTTGTCATAGTCAGCAATTTCACGTGACATTTTAAATTTTTTTAATTAGAAAAATTATAAACTATTTATTTTTTAATTCCAACTCATATATTAAAACCTAAATTTAAAAAAACCCATAAATTTGCTCTTCTTCATCATTTGCAATTCCAAAAAATCATCTTCGTCCTCCATTATTTTTTCCATCTTCAACCCCTAAACTTGAAAAACCCAGAAATTTGCTCTTCTTCATCATTTGCAATTCTTTTTTTTTTCATAAAATTCAATATTCCACTCTACCCGTCTCAAAATATCTATCTTTGCTTACTTCTTCAAATCTGGTGGCTGCCCTGACTAATTGAATAACTAAATGAATTAGCAAGAAGGGAGCTAAAACCCATTTACAAAGGGGAAAAAGAAAAGAAACAGAAACAACGTTCAGCAACAAGAAAAGACACCCTCTCCCAGTATGCAGAAAAACAAAACTACCAGCAACAGGGTAAACAAATCAAAGAGGCTGATTTTTATCATTTAATTTTGTGCGTATCCTCTCTTTCCCAAGCTCTATCTTGCAACCTTCTTCTATTTTTCAGATCTGGAAATCTGCATCCATAATACTCATCTGCAGATCTGAATCATCATTAACCAATAAACAATACAGGAACACAAGTCAATTCAAAAACCTCAATCAGATGGAGAAAAATGGCAGACAAGAACAATTAGCAAAGGTAAAAGTACATAAACTTACTTTGAAGCTTCTTGTCCATGTACATGCCGCATTCACAAAATAAGGGTACGGAAATCTGAAAAAAATGCAGCCGAAATTATAAAATAAAATAAGGTAATAACAAATGGGTGAAAAAAGTGAGAGCGATGCTTACTTCTTCAAATCTGGTGGCTGACCTGACCTGCTCATGGTTCGAGATGATAGAAGAGTTCAGAGGCGAAGAAGAAGATGATGGAGAAAAATAGAGGGGTGGGAAAACCAGAACCTCCTTCCACCAACCGCAAAACCCAGATCCGAACGGGGATGGTGGATCTTCAAATTGGGGAGGGGGTTCTTCACACCAGACCCTCAGCCACTGCGCCACTCCTCACCGTGGTAATAACCATGTGCGACCAGCGTTGCAACTGCCCAGTTCCACCCCCGCTTCACCTTACACAGATCATGAAACTAGAAGTGGAGGAGGGAGAGGGAAGGCGTCGAGGAGAGGGAAATGCACCGACGGAGGAAAAGGAGAGAGGGAAAGGGTTGTGGTGGGGTGCATGGTGGTTGATGGGAGGGATTTGTGGTGGAGAGTAGGTCTGGAGTAGAAGAAGTCTGGAATTTTCTGAAGATTAATGTTTGATTAAAGTTATATTTTTAAGTTATGACTTGGAATAAAAAATTTAACTTTTTGAGAGGTAATCCCATAACAAGTCCCTAATCTATAACAAACTTCCGTTCTATTATAGAAAAGCCTAAAGCTAGCACATGTTCTAACTTGAAACATAAAGCATGGATATGAGATTCAAGGAAAGAAGAAGAACATGTGGGAAAGAACTTAAGATTATAACTCAAATACAAAAAGTCTTACAAAGAAATCCAAAGCAAAAGAAGAGAGATTAGCCAAGCATGGCAAGAACCTGAATTACAAGCTTGGAAGCCCTCTCTCACTCTCCTAGATGATCCTCTACCTTTGAATTTTACAAAGTGTGAAAAGATATCAAAGATTACAAAAGAAAATGACTAAAATCCTATTTATAGGCAAAAATCACGAGTTTGGGTTGTTCCGAGCGCTCAGGCGCCAATTCAGAGCGCCAATTCCATCCTGAAAATGAGCCTCTGGAAGGTAATTGGCGCCAAGGCGCCAATTAAGCATGCCTAGGCGCCAATTCCAGAACCCTGGAAAAAGCAATTGGCGCCTAGGCGCCAATGGAGCACGCCTAGGCGCTCTGACTCGCTGAAAAACCTTTTGATCTTCACTTTAACTCCTCTTTACTCCTCTTTAAGCCTCTTTAAGCCTCCCTTCAATTCTCCAAACCTCTAGACACTCCATCTTCAGCTGATTCAACTTGAAACCTTGATGAACAAGCTTGGAAAATATCTTGAAACTTAAAGGTCAGTTTTGCACAAAGGCTCCAAAACAAGTGGAAATTGCCTAAGACTCCTAAACTCTAATAAAATGCAACTAAAGCCCTTATAAAACTACAAAATTACTAAACTAATGCAAATGCACAAATAAAAGTAAAAATGCATGAGAATGCATGAAACACTACATGAGACACAAGAAAAAGACTCAAAACCTACAAGGAAAAACCCTAAAAACATCATATAAACCCGGGTCATCAGATGTAAAAAAAATTTAGGTCATAGAACTTATTCCCTTTGTAATTCCAGGGGCCATTTGACCCTTTAAGCCTTTTTATTCTTTTCATATTTATGATTGATAAATAATATTTTAAATAAATTTAATTAATATGTGATAAATTAATTATTTGTATCATAATATAAAAAATGGAGTTGGGAATTTTATTGGAGTAGAGAAGGCTCTCGGCGGGGCATCCATTGGCTAAAATGCGACACCCTATGCAGGTCCAAGTTTGATGGAGGCATTGGGTTCATGGATTTTAAGGCTTTTAACACATCCCTTGTGGGAAAAAATTGGTGGCGACTTCACAGGAATCTGGATTCTCTCCTTGGAAGGTTGTTTAAAGCGATGTATGTCCCTCAAGCATCTCTTTGTGCTACAAAAACAGGAAGTCGACCAAGCTATGAGTGGATGAATATCTTTCGCACGAGATGAGTTTTTGAGGAGGGAGCTCGGTGGAAGGTGGGTAATGGCCATAGTATTGATATTTAGCGGGATAAATGGATTCTGAGAGATGTCCTACTTATCGATAGGGATGAGCTTGCCGAAAGTGCCAATCTGTAGCTTGTTTCCCAATTATTTTATTCTAGTTTACAAGTGTGGAATCAGGAGCTTGTTGAGTTTGTCTTATAGCCTCCTACAACCAGGGCCATTCTACAAATTCCTCTTTCAATGATAGCTCGAAAGGACGGGCTGTTTTGGCCAGCTGCAACAGTTGGTTTGTACACTACGAAGTCCGGTTACTCCTTTATTCGACAAGAACGGGCCATGAGTACAACTTCTTCTTCTGGTATGCAACATGCCCCAGTGTGTTTTTGGGAGTCTCTTTGGCACGCTTAGGCCCTTCCTCGCTGCAAAGAGGTAGCTTGGTGTGCTACCAGTGGCGTCCTCCCTGTTCGCCATTCTCTTCGCGTTCAGGGGGTGGATGTCGAGGACTAGTGTCCCTTTAGCAATGAGGCTTCTGAATCTATCAACCACGCTCTTCTTTTATGTCCGGTGGTGGTTTTCTTTCCCGGGATGTTTGACGGTGCATGGAGACAGCACGATAGAGAGTATGTTGCAGCATTTTTTTGCTCTTGATGACCCAGCCATGACAGGTGCGTGTATTAAATTTTTGTTTGTTATCTAGGAAGCAAGGAATATACTTATATTTCATGGGGTGTCTTCGGTTATGGATGATTTGGTATCACGGTTGCACGCTTTGACAGCACCGCCGAGTGCCCCAGCTGCTGGTGTCCATCGTGAGTTCCCTAGTTGTTGGCGGCGTCCAAGTCAGAATATTGTTCAGTTGAATTTAGCTGGTTCCTTGGGGCCTGGAGGAGCTGCTAGATTGGGGTGTATAGCTCGGAATGAGAATGACAAATTCATGGCTGCAGCAATGATGAACCCGGTGGAGGCTTCCTCCCCTTTGCTCGTCGCGCTATAGCTTTCTGTTGGTACCTTTTGCTTGCTATGGATTTATTTGTTCTAGATATTTTTGCGGAGACTGATCGCCTTCAACTCTATGAAACTTCGCATAAGTTTATGCAAGGGGTATCTTACTTAGTTAATATTATTAAGGATTGCAAGTTTTTGGTTTTTTTTTTAATAGTTTTTTGTTTGTCGATCTGGAAACTTTGTGGCTGATCACTTGGCTAATAACTCTTCAAGGTACCCAAACTGTGTTTGGATTGAAGAGATTCCGCCAGATTGTGTTGTTTTTATTGAGTCTGGTGTAACTGCCTCTATAGCCCACTTAATTTTTCTAATATATGTTCCACATTCAAAAAAAATGCATAAGAGTTAATAATTGAAATTTATTTTGATAAAGAAGAGTTAATAATTAATAACAAAAAAATACCATTAAAATTCATCTAAATTCTTTTTTCATATAGTTTTTAATAAATAGTATTATTTCATTAAATAGTTTTAATACTTACTATTTTTTATAAAAATATTACTTAGTTGTATTCTTGAACTTTTTCTATTAATAACTAGTAATTTAACGAATTTTATTATTTATATTTAATATGACTAGTAAGATAAAAAAATCATTAATAGCTAATTAGTATTATCACTAATATAAAAAAGGGAAAATAGCTCTGGTCAAATCCATTAGAGTTAATCATTGAAATTTATTTTCACAAAGAAGAGTTAATAACTAATAATAATAAATACCATTAAAATTTCTCTAAAGTAATTTTTATATAGTTGTTAACAAAAAACATCATTTCATTAAATAGTTTTAATACTTAATATTATTTTATAAACAAATATTACTTAGTGTATTCTTGACCATTTTCTATTAATAATTAGTATAGTTGTTAACAAAAAGCATCATTTTTTCATACTTTATTATTAACACAAAGCTCAAGCCACTTTTCCAAAAAAAAAAATCTATAAGATTTTGCCAACCAGCTGGAAACCCTATGTTGTGTGCTAGTTCTCGAGGACAACCAAGCACTATAAAACACTCTTGGATTTAGTATCCCACTCAAAATTCTTACCTCGAAATTCAGCAGTTGAACTACTTTGTCGTTTCTACTTTTTAGTCTTTGGACCGATCCACGTTGTTCCTCTAATCCTTCGCGCTTCCCTCGCATAGTTTTCTGGTATGATGCTAGAAAGCTTGACATTTTGATTCAATTCATGATCTTTTGAAACGTAAACTTTTGTGTATGTGTATTTGAAATTTGTTTGTATTATTGGTCACAGAGGTTACAAATACTATAGTTACTATAGTTCATGGTCTTTTCGATGATATGTTAATGATAAACATTGATTCATATTTTTTTACTTCTTTTCCCCTTTTTGTTAATATACGCTCTCTATGTTGGCTTCATCTAAATTGTTCAATTTTTTTTAGGAAATCAGTATCATTATCATGTGTTTTTGTCAAATGTCAGAATTGATTACATGGACACCAGTAACGTCACACACTCTCTATTGGCTTCATCTAAATTTTTCAAAATTGTTGAGGAAATCAACATCATCATCGGGTGTTTTTCCCAATTTTCAAATTTGATTACAGCCACACTAGTAACGTCATACACTCTTAGCTGGTTGGCTTTATCCAAAATTTTCAAAATTTCTAAGGAAATCAGCATCATCTGGCACTTTTGCCAATTGTAAGATTTAATTACATGCACACCAGTAACGTCACACACTCTCTACTGGCTTCATCTAAAATTTTCAAAATTTATGAGGAAATTACCATCATCATCGGGTGCTTTTGCCAGTTGTAAGTTTTGATTACATGCACACTATTAACGCCAGCTTTTGTACTAGATGCCAATTTGCTGAGTAATACAACAGACTAGAGTGAAAAGTTGAAATGTTGAGTAAACATCGTCTTGCAGTAAGAAAATATGTTAACGAGGATTAACTGCAATTTCTCAATTATCATTGTAAATTAAAACTTTTACCAAATGAATGTCTTTTTCTTCACTGAGTATATAAGCACTCTTTAGCACCATCTAGATGTATTCTTTGTGGGAGACCCTTTCTCTCACTCTCTCCTTTTTCTCTGTTTATTTTATGTTAGGAAAGTTCTTCCAGTTGAATCTATAATTCTTCTTTGAACATCTTTTCATTCTGAAATAAAATCAAATACTATCATCTCAATTTGAAAGAAGGAAACGATGAGTGCTTCTTCATCCAAAAAAGTGGACAAGGTATATAATCAGAAAACCTTTCCTGTATATTCATTTTATACAAATCTAGCAGATCATTTATCTTTAGTATTTTGATTATTCTTTTGATATTTTCGCTCTTCTTTCAAAAAAAAAAAAGGTCAGGTAAATGAAGTATTTTTTGGTCAATATTTGGAAAAATTGTTTGAAATTTCTAATTAACCTATCAACATAGTTTAGTTTAATCTTGTGTAATGGTATTCAAGCACTCACATCTCATTGAGAAAGTATTTTGTTATTAGCGCAGATATAATGATATTTGTTTCCCCTCATTTACTTTTTGCTATATATTTTCATAGCACTTTTTGTCAATTTAATGGTTTCAAGGTACTCAAGCATTCACATATACTCGTGAAAGTATTTTATTAAAAGCATAGATAGCAAAATGGTTTTGTTTGCCTTCCTTTTCCTAATGTTTTAAATTTTCATACAATTTTCTTCAACTTAATGGTGTCAAGTTTTAACTAGATGGTATTAACAAAAAAAAACGTAACCATTTACCAAAAAAAATGTTTTAACTAGATGGAATATCATTAAAATATAAAAGATTATTAGTTTTTCCAAAAGCAAAAGAAATATTCATTAAAATTAATACACGAGAAACAACTATTCTCCATAGAAGTAACAACTCATGTACAAGATATCAAACAGCTTCAAAACTAATTTGAAGAATTAGCAACCATCACCCAATGGATGTAAACAAATTAAACATTATGAAATATCCTCTATCTAAACCCCCCACAATAACCCAAAACTCCAACGAACCAAATATTTTTAAGCCAAGCCAAGCAATTTCATGGCATCATATCTCCTCAAAAGACCTTGCTTATGAATCAGGTGCTTAATACAGCAAGAATAAGAAAAACAACTTGTCGCCATCCCTTCCTTAAAGAAAAATGACAAAACCAAGAAAAGAAAATTCAAACTTAATCGACAAGCAGCCCAAAACAAATGAGGATTAATTTTTATACATCTCTCTTTTAATTTTTACACATCTAACACCTTCTTTTCTTTTTAAAATTTAAACCAAATGGATGTGTAAATTGTAACACCCCGATTTCGGTGGCGTCACTTTAGTAACCAAAAGAAAAACTTAATGCGGAAAAACGTAAATATTTTTTTCGATAATAACTAAGACAAGACTGAAATAGATAAAACCCAAATGCGAAAAAAAACAGAACTAATATACATTATATATAAGAGTCCCCGCTGTAAGTAGCAACCTCGTCACGAGTAACCTCTAGTGACGGAAAGAAGAAGCATGTAACGCCCGTAGGCAAAAGTACAGACCAAAGTAGAGGTGAAGTGTCCGCAACACAAACCTCAAAAACGAGAATAAGTTAGCCCAATCGGCCTGAAACAAGACCTCCTAAGTCCAACCAACTCTCTGTGATTCCCGTAAGAAACCACACAAAAAGCTATAGGTGGGAAACTACCCTGTCCCCAAAGAAATAAATGATGTTCAGAGCTAAAACTCTACTCCTACACTAATCCCATCTCGAGGAGCTCACACTAACACTCAATCCTACATGCTAGCATGATCGTCGTCCGAATTCAAAATCCAGAACGACCTAGTCTATGTACACCATCCGTCCTCCTCTTGCTACCGCGATGCACTCCTGTTCCAGCATCTCAACCCTAGTTCCCCCCGAAGGGTGAACCATCATGAACTAGTCCGCCAAAGACATCTGACAAAGGGCGTTTGTCCGCCAAAGCACACACAGAAGACGCGAGGGTCAACTCCAAAGAATTATGTAAATAATAGCAAGGATAGATACAGATAATAGAATAGCCACTTAGGCTTATAGCTAAGGATAACGTCCTAGGGTTGCATATCTCACAATGAATAGAAAAGACGGTAAATCACAGTTAACATGCCTCAAATAGAATTAACAAGTATCAAACACACTCATCAACTAAGTCAGCATGCATGTTGCATGAAATGATATGCAGGTTAACCCAGTCAACCACATGCATTCCGGAAAACGGATGGACATCAAACGGATCAATCCTAGCACCAGCAACGGTGGGACCATTTCTGCCCGCGTGCCTCTTACACCACACAAAGGTAGTCAGATCAGCCGTAACCCGTAGGTCTGCCATTTCGGTCTGCTACAAGAGTCGTCTACAAACGCTCTTACACGGCATTCCGGGTCTTATGACCATTTTGGAAACCGACGAGGTCCAGAGTACGTCCTGTGTTAATACCTCATTAATGTTGCATGAATGCAGGATGATTAGTCAAACAACGTCTCCCAATCTCACTCGACACGTCGCCACGTGTTCTAGCTAAATTAATGTCTCTAAAAGCTTACCCTAAGGTAACAGTCGATTCTGCGACAAAAGACACATCTTTCAACAACACACATAACTCGTGATGATCTCCAAATCATCCGACTCATCTCCATCCGATGGTCAAAACTGCTCAACGAGCAAGAGTATCAACATACTCGGAAACTATCAATTTCCCTGACTTATCCCCAGGATAGCCCCACAACACAGCTGCTCCAACAGCACAAGAGTATCCCGCATTCACAAGGTCTCACGCCTCAGTGAAGCTTCATGCTGTTCACGAGGTCTCACGCCTCAGTGAAGATCCATGCTTTCCACAAGGTCTCACGCCTCAGTGGAGTATCACGCATTCACAAGGTCTCACGCCTCAGTGAAGCTTCTCGGCTCATCCCTTGGATGGCTAAACAAACTGCTCAACGAGCGAAGGAGTATCAACATACTCAATACTTCTCAACTCCTCAACACTTGGATCCGACGACACTTCTCGTTTTCCAAAACTAAGATTTGCATCCGAAGCTTCCTTTCGAGTTTGTTATCATTATTTGAAGATTTAGAGGTTGTTTAATGTCTTATGAGTTTTCTTTTCAAAATAATATCCTTTTAGTCTTATCGCAAAATCTTATAAGTTCTCGGGATCTCCTAATCCCCAACTGACTCCAGAGAATGTCTCGATCCATAAACATCATAACAAGGCCCAAATCTCATTCGTCCTATCAAACTTTCTCAAAACTCTCAAAATAAAATCGGCATGACCTGCCCGCTATTCTCACTCCTCAGAAACACAGTTATGAGTGCAAGACATAGTTAAAACATCACAGTCATCAAACGTGTCATATATCAAAGCATCTCAGAATAAACAAGTAGCACTTAGCATATAAAGCATGCACCACACATCCTAGATTACCCACATAGCACATAGCATGTAAGTCAATCATCAAAAACATTCAGTAGCTGAATCATCTACATTGTCAGCCGAAGCCTCAGAAAACATTTTTCCAATCAACCACAAACAAGTGCATAAACAGTAAACAATGTCGAAAGCATCGACCCTAAGCATTAACTAGAGATTCAGTGAGAAGCCCTCACCTGTAGGTTCTCCAGAATGATCGCCTAACGCTTCCTCACAATCAAAGTGTTGTTCCTCCGGGAAATCCTCAAAAGTTCCTTTAAAGCAAAACCACAGAAATACTATCAGAATCTATCGGAAACTAAGCTATCGATACTTACTAAGGTTACTCGAAGTAATATATACTCCAAGGTACGATAATCTAGCGCGAAAGGACAAGTTTTCGGAAAAGGAAATTTTCCTCCTCCCCCCCCTAATAGGTTCGGCCACTTTTGGTAATTAGGGAACTCGATTTTTCTTCGATCAAACTTGGTTCCTATGCTATCATTAGCCGTAACTAAGGGTATTCTGAACTCGGAAAAATTATCGGATCAAAAACTGTCGCAGGGGTATTTTGGTCATGATTTTTAACTTAGAATTTCAAAACTGAAATCCCAAAAAGCAAATTTGACAGGGACGTCACCAACGACGTTTATGACAACTAATCCTACTAGCACTAAGCTAAGGCGATAGTTTTCAGCCTAAAGGTTGAAGCTTTACTCCAAAAACTCAAAAAATGAGTATTTAAGGCTAAAATTGATTCCGGCGGAAATCCGGCGGCATAACGGAAAATCTAATCCGGCAGAAGTGATCTTGGGCACATAAGGAAGAGGTTTATAATCAGAAATGAAATATTCAGGATAGTTTTGCAAAATCCTCAAAACTATCAGCTCAGAAAAGTCTACAGAAAAGCTATGGAAAAAGCGATCAGAGGTAAGGATTAGCGACTATACCTCGAAACCTTGAAGCAGCAACTGATTGATCGACGATCAAGCAAGTAATGAAGAAAAACTCTTCCTCCTTCTTCTTCTCTTGGCCGCGGGTTTGGGTGGGGAAAATGGGTAGTTTTTTGTGATTTTTCTTCCTTTCTTGGCTATATATAGAGGTTGGCAAAACGTGGTAAAATGAAAGTTTCGCGAATCTGATTTTTCTGGCATCATTCTCCATGAATTCTAAGATATGTTTTGGCGAAAGAATTCCAAAACTAAAATGAGGTCTCCTTGTATTTTTAGCGACTAATGCATAATCGGTATAAAACTATTTTACCCGATAAGTTGCTTTTTGCATCGAATGTCGGAATGGAAAGCTTCCTTCTGAAGAAAGATTGAAATCATCAAGAGAAATGGGTGTACGCGTGTAGAATCTTCATTTGAAGCTCTAAATAGAAAAAGTCTTCATTGTCGGTTGATTCTAGGGTTTTGAAATACCAGGGTTTTGGTTTCGGCAAACTTCCGATGATTGGAATCGGACGTTCGTAGATCCTAGAGTTTCGCCTCGAAACGATTTTGATATATGGAAAAAGAGAAGTTCTAACATTTCTCTGAAGATTTTTGGAATTAACTTCCATCGTGACTTTTCATGAAAACTAGCTATTTACTAGGGTTTCTGACCTAAGTTTCAGCGTATAACGATCGTGCTATAACTTAAATCGACTTCGATACAATCCTTTGACTTTTCCTGAACTTTCTCCTTCATAAATTTATTTCATTTGGTAAACTCTAGTTCAGGTTTCCCTTCACGACACATCAACCCTAGTCGTGAATATGATTCTATTTACTTGGCATAAGCTTAAAAACTTGGGTCTTACATTACTACCCTCCAAAAAGAAAGTTTCGTCCTCGAAACTTAAGGATCAGTAAAAAGTTCTGGATCTTGTTCCTTGATCTTTTCCTCTAACTCCCATATGGCATCGTCCGTGTCTTTGTTTCCAAATGACTTTCTCTAAAGCACTCTGCTTTCCCTTCGATTGTTTCACTCTTCTAGCCCCAATGCTGGTTCGACGGCGTCTCAAAAGACCTTTCATCTTCCAGCTCTATGTTGTCCGGTTCGACCACTCATAAGCTAATCATCCTCTTACTATCCAACAATCCATTACTGTTGTCTTCGCCCACAAACCTTCCTCAGTCAAACCAATTTAGGCTTGCTGAAATACCTTACACTTCGCATAAATCGAGATTTATCCTCCAGAAGATCAATTAATAACTATACCTCAAAGGTCTTAACTAGTCATTTTATCATCCGATCCTCCAACCTTCTGAGGTTTAACTACTATCGTAACTGCTATCACCACTACATCCCTTATTCATACATGATTTTCAACTCCCTAAGTCAATCTTAATCATAGGATTCTTATTCAACTGAGCAAAATTCACTTGCTAACTCTAGCATGCATCACCGAAATCCATGACAAAGTTCCATTCACTATTAGACTCTGAGTAGCTTGTCCAAATATGATAACTTCAAGTATTCATCTCTTAAAACTACAACTCCTTCGCAAGGAAAATAATTACTTAATGAGAACTTTTTCCTCCCAAACTCAACTAATCTTCGATCAACAAAAGTTAATCTCACCAATCCTTCTATCAAAGTCCATATCCAGCTGTGATTCCGAATAACACCCCCTCAATATTAAGTTGATCAGGCCTAATACATCGAAGGTGGAAATCTAGAAAAACCTACCGGAACAGTCAATGAGTTCCTATCATCCAATAATCACAAATATCCTGACATCACATCCTCAACACCATACATATACTACCCATCAGGAACCTCTCTAAGATTCCCTCTTCAGCTTCTGGCTTCCTTATAAACGCATCGGTGTAAGACTAATTCCTAGGCTTAGCGTGTTATTCTAAACCTCGTGTAACTTCTATAGTTAAAATACGAGCTACGGTCAAATAAGGTATTAATAGGCGTAATAACTATAAGGTCAAAGCTCAAACAGTATAAGTAAGATAGGTGTGCTTGCACACGCTACGCGAGTACTGGAACATATTATATTGAAATGAGAAAGAATGGTTAGAAGGTTACCATCGTTTTTGCGCTCTCCTCTGACAAACCCCTCAGCTCTCTCACCGCCCATGGTGTAAACTCTTGCTTTAGCAGCAGGACGCTTTCCACGAACAGTGTTCACGGTTGGCTCCGTCTTGGGTGCTCTGCACTGATCGGCAGTGTGCCCCATTCTGTTACAATTAAAGCACTTGGGCCTCTTGTCGGGACAAGCATTAGCATAATGCCCCGACTCCCCACATCTAAAACAGGTCATCTCCTTCTTCAAAGTTTGATCTCCGGGACCTCCAGCAGTACCCGTCATGGGTCTGTAAGATCCTGAAGTAAATCCTCTTCCAGCAGGATGCTGATATGGCCCCCTGCTCTGAAATTTCTCTCTGCTCTGGAAATTGTGAGAGCCCGACCTCATCGGCCCTCTAGTTCCAGCCCGGTTCATTCTCCGGTTCTTCATCAGTTCCACTTCCGTGGCTTTCTCAACCAACGACTGAAAGCGCATAATTCCCAATGGCCTCACTGAGTCCTCAATGTCAGGCCTCAGTCCATTAACAAAGCGCTTGCACATGTAGCGCTCATCAACATGATCGTTGAAGAATTGAAAATGCTTCGCCAAAGACTCCAGCTTCGAAGCAAATTCCGGTACAGACATACCTCCTTGACGGAGTGTCAGAAACTGTGCCTCCCTCTCATCCCGGGCACTTGTTGGAAAATACTTCTCCAAGAATGCGGTCCGGAAAGAGTTCCAGTTGACCTCTTCATGGTTAGCTTCCATGATCCCCCTGGTGCCTCTCCACCAGTACTCAGCATCACTCAGCAGTAGGTAAGTTGCCATGCCCACCTTGGCACCCTCAACCGTCTGCAGAACGCCAAATATCTTCTCAACCTCCTGGATCCAGAGATCCGCTTTGTCTGGGTCAGTACCACCAGAGAACTTTGGTGGGTTTTGCCTCCTGAAATCATTCAAGCCTTTGTTCTGGTCCAGAGTTACTTCCCTCTAGCGCTGATGCTGTTCACGTGCCTCCTCAGCAGCACGCCTCATCGTATTATCATTAGCTTGTGAAGTTACAGCTTGGGCCATAGTGGCCATCATCTCAGCTAACTGGTTAGTATTCACCATGTTCTGTTAAGTTAAACAAACAGTTAGTACTCATCATAAGATAGCATCTAGCATCACTATACAATATGATTAAGCAATAACTTCAATCAATTCTAAGCGAAAAATCGCTTGCAGACAATCAATTTTCACTCTTGTAGAGTCACACAACCTAGCACAGAAGACCTATTCCCCAACAACTCCCGAAAGACTCGACCGTGCTCTGATACCACAATGTAACACCCCGATTTCGGTGGCGTCACTTTAGTAACCAAAAGAAAAACTTAATGCGGAAAAACGTAAATATTTTTTTCGATAATAACTAAGACAAGACTGAAATAGATAAAACCCAAATGCGAAAAAAAACAGAACTAATATACATTATATATAAGAGTCCCCGCTGTAAGTAGCAACCTCGTCACGAGTAACCTCCAGTGACGGAAAGAAGAAGCATGTAACGCCCGTAGGCAAAAGTACAGACCAAAGTAGAGGTGAAGTGTCCGCAACACAAACCTCAAAAACGAGAATAAGTTAGCCCAATCGGCCTGAAACAAGACCTCCTAAGTCCAACCAACTCTCTGTGATTCCCGTAAGAAGCCACACAAAAAGCTATAGGTGGGAAACTACCCTGTCCCCAAAGAAATAAATGATGTTCAGAGCTAAAACTCTACTCCTACACTAATCCCATCTCGAGGAGCTCACACTAACACTCAATCCTACATGCTAGCATGATCGTCGTCCGAATTCAAAATCCAGAACGACCTAGTCTATGTACACCATCCGTCCTCCTCTTGCTACCGCGATGCACTCCTGTTCCAGCATCTCAACCCTAGTTCCCCCCGAAGGGTGAACCATCATGAACTAGTCCGCCAAAGACATCTGACAAAGGGCGTTTGTCCGCCAAAGCACACACAGAAGACGCGAGGGTCAACTCCAAAGAATTATGTAAATAATAGCAAGGGTAGATACAGATAATAGAATAGCCACTTAGGCTTATAGCTAAGGATAACGTCCTAGGGTTGCATATCTCACAATGAATAGAAAAGACGGTAAATCACAGTTAACATGCCTCAAATAGAATTAACAAGTATCAAACACACTCATCAACTAAGTCAGCATGCATGTTGCATGAAATGATATGCAGGTTAACCCAGTCAACCACATGCATTCCGGAAAACGGATGGACATCAAACGGATCAATCCTAGCACCAGCAACGGTGGGACCATTTCTGCCCGCGTGCCTCTTACACCACACAAAGGTAGTCAGATCAGCCGTAACCCGTAGGTCTGCCATTTCGGTCTGCTACAAGAGTCGTCTACAAACGCTCTTACACGGCATTCCGGGTCTTATGACCATTTTGGAAACCGACGAGGTCCAGAGTACGTCCTGTGTTAATACCTCATTAATGTTGCATGAATGCAGGATGATTAGTCAAACAACGTCTCCGAATCTCACTCGACACGTCGCCACGTGTTCTAGCTAAATTAATGTCTCTAAAAGCTTACCCTAAGGTAACAGTCGATTCTGCGACAAAAGACACATCTTTCAACAACACACATAACTCGTGATGATCTCCAAATCATCCGACTCATCTCCATCCGATGGTCAAAACTGCTCAACGAGCAAGAGTATCAACATACTCGGAAACTATCAATTTCCCTGACTTATCCCCAGGATAGCCCCACAACACAGCTGCTCCAACAGCACAAGAGTATCCCGCATTCACAAGGTCTCACGCCTCAGTGAAGCTTCATGCTGTTCACGAGGTTTCACGCCTCAGTGAAGATCCATGCTTTCCACAAGGTCTCACGCCTCAGTGGAGTATCACGCATTCACAAGGTCTCACGCCTCAGTGAAGCTTCTCGGCTCATCCCTTGGATGGCTAAACAAACTGCTCAACGAGCGAAGGAGTATCAACATACTCAATACTTCTCAACTCCTCAACACTTGGATCCGACGACACTTCTCGTTTTCCAAAACTAGGATTGCATCCGAAGCTTCCTTTCGAGTTTGTTATCATTATTTGAAGATTTAGAGGTTGTTTAATGTCTTATGAGTTTTCTTTTCAAAATAATATCCTTTTAGTCTTATCGCAAAATCTTATAAGTTCTCGGGATCTCCTAATCCCCAACTGACTCCAGAGAATGTCTCGATCCATAAACATCATAACAAGGCCCAAATCTCATTCGTCCTATCAAACTTTCTCAAAACTCTCAAAATAAAATCGGCATGACCTGCCCGCTATTCTCACTCCTCAAAAACACAGTTATGAGTGCAAGACATAGTTAAAACATCACAGTCATCAAACATGTCATATATCAAAGCATCTCAGAATAAACAAGTAGCACTTAGCATATAAAGCATGCACCACACATCCTAGATTACCCACATAGCACATAGCATGTAAGTCAATCATCAAAAACATTCAGTAGATGAATCATCTACATTGTCAGCCGAAGCCTCAGAAAACATTTTTCCAATCAACCACAAACAAGTGCATAAACAGTAAACAATGTCGAAAGCATCGACCCTAAGCATTAACTAGAGATTCAGTGAGAAGCCCTCACCTGTAGGTTCTCCAGAATGATCGCCTAACGCTTCCTCACAATCAAAGTGTTGTTCCTCCGGGAAATCCTCAAAAGTTCCTTTAAAGCAAAACCACAGAAATACTATCAGAATCTATCGGAAACTAAGCTATCGATACTTACTAAGGTTACTCGAAGTAATATATACTCCAAGGTACGATAATCTAGCGCGAAAGGACAAGTTTTCGGAAAAGGAAATTTTCCTCCTCCCCCCCTAATAGGTTCGGCCACTTTTGGTAATTAGGGAACTCGATTTTTCTTCGATCAAACTTGGTTCCTATGCTATCATTAGCCGTAACTAAGGGTATTCTGAACTCGGAAAAATTATCGGATCAAAAACTGTCGCAGGGGTATTTTGGTCATGATTTTTAACTTAGAATTTCAAAACTGAAATCCCAAAAAGCAAATTTGACAGGGACGTCACCAACGACGTTTATGACAACTAATCCTACTAGCACTAAGCTAAGGCGATAGTTTTCAGCCTAAAGGTTGAAGCTTTACTCCAAAAACTCCAAAAATGAGTATTTAAGGCTAAAATTGATTCCGGCGGAAATCCGGCGGCATAACGGAAAATCTAATCCGGCAGAAGTGATCTTGGGCACATAAGGAAGAGGTTTAGAATCAGAAATGAAATATTCAGGATAGTTTTGCAAAATCCTCAAAACTATCAGCTCAGAAAAGTCTACAGAAAAGCTATGGAAAAAGCGATCAGAGGTAAGGATTAGCGACTATACCTCGAAACCTTGAAGCAGCAACTGATTGATCGACGATCAAGCAAGTAATGAAGAAAAACTCTTCCTCCTTCTTCTTCTCTTGGCCGCGGGTTTGGGTGGGGAAAATGGGTAGTTTTTTGTGATTTTTCTTCCTTTCTTGGCTATATATAGAGGTTGGCAAAACGCGGTAAAATGAAAGTTTCGCGAATCTGATTTTTCTGGCATCATTCTCCATGAATTCTAAGATATGTTTTGGCGAAATAATTCCAAAACTAAAATGAGGTCTCCTTGTATTTTTAGCGACTAATGCATAATCGGTATAAAACTATTTTACCCGATAAGTTGCTTTTTGCATCGAATGTCGGAATGGAAAGCTTCCTTCTGAAGAAAGATTGAAATCATCAAGAGAAATGGGTGTACGCGTGTAGAATCTTCATTTGAAGCTCTGAATAGAAAAAGTCTTCATTGTCGGTTGATTCTAGGGTTTTGAAATACCAGGGTTTTGGTTTCGGCAAACTTCCGATGATTGGAATCGGACGTTCGTAGATCCTAGAGTTTCGCCTCGAAACGATTTTGATATATGGAAAAAGAGAAGTTCTAACATTTCTCTGAAGATTTTTGGAATTAACTTCCATCGTGACTTTTCATGAAAACTAGCTATTTACTAGGGTTTCTGACCTAAGTTTCAGCGTATAACGATCGTGCTATAACTTAAATCGACTTCGATACAATCCTTTGACTTTTCCTGAACTTTCTCCTTCATAAATTTATTTCATTTGGTAAACTCTAGTTCAGGTTTTCCTTCACGACACATCAACCCTAGTCGTGAATAGGATTCTATTTACTTGGCATAAGCTTAAAAACTTGGGTCTTACATAAATAATAAAAAATGAGAGTGTAAAAATTAATCTTCAAACAAACACATGAACGAAAACTAATCAAATTTCACCCCATCAACACCAACAAAATAAGCAAACAAAAAACGCCTCAAACAATTCCATTACGGCCAAAAGAAAGAGCCCCACCATTATCAAGACAAAAACAGCATGTGACAAGCCAATAGAAGGAGACCATTTGGACTTTCGACACCACAAAACAAACTACCCAAACCAGCCCAATAAAACAACTAGACTCTGACCCTTATTTGCAATTGCAATCATTTGACATTTGCAACCCAAAAGATTATTCATAAAAAAAATTAAATCAAATTATCAAAATATAATGAAACCACAAAGATATTGTTTAATTGTAAATGCCCTATTATTGAAAAGTAAATAAGTTTCAGAAAAGAAAAGTAAATAACTTAACTTTTAAAACCACCATAAATTAACACTTTTCTTGAAAAGATATAAAGAAATTTTTAAAATTTAGAATAAAATATAATAAAATCAAACACCGGCTCTTCTACTTTATAGTTTTTTCTTTCATGAGAATTTTATTAAAATGGCACAAGGAATGAGTTCAAAGGTGTACATTAAAAAATGGGATAACAAGTGTTGTAAGAGCATCTTCAATGCTAGTTCTTATTTCTTAGTTCTTAGCACTATTCATGTGGGCCCGTATTGCCACATGTATTTAAGCAACTCTGAAGCAATTTTACTCCAACCATGAGTTCTTACCACTATTCATTTGGTCCCACCAACCACATTATTTATACTTTTTATTTTCATAAAGTAATAAAACAAAACCCATAAAGTAATAAAGTAATTTGGATGAGAGAGAAATAATTAATATTTTAAACTCTGAGTTCTTATTTTTAAGAACTAAGGAGTCTATGTCAGCACCTCCAATGGTAAAGTTCTTAGTTCTTAGTTCTTAACTCCAAAATAAGAACTAAGAACCTTGCATTTGAGATGCTCTAATAATACATGTTAGTTAATGTCGGCAATGCAACCAACATTACATGTTAGCTTTGAGTCATTTAACAGCAACCCCCGACACTAAAGTTAAATCAGCTAAAGTGTTGGGGTTTGGCTTGTTAGTGTTGGCTTTCAGCCGACGAAAGCTGACACCAATGATCATTTTTCTTGTAATGTATAGATACTAGTTTTTTGGGTGTGCCCACGGTATCCACCACCAACAACAATGAATAATCCCCTTGTCGTGGGTGCTTGCACTAAGCAGTAAACGACTGACCACAACATGCACTTCATTCTTGTGGATGAGGATCGAACTCCTATCATCATGGTTAAGACTTAAGAGACGAAATGAACTAACAAATACGTCACACCTTGTGGTTTGTGTATAGATATTATAATTCATGGTATTTTCTCTGATATTTTAATGACAAATACTAATTGGGTAAATACTCATTTTGGTCCTTGAATGTGCCACTCACTGTCAACTTCATCCGTAAATTTTAAAAATTCATCTCGCGGTCCTGAATGTGGCAGACGTGGGTCAAGTTAGTCTCTTCGTCAGAGTTTGGTCAACTAACAAAGATTACGTGGCTGTTAAATGCTGATGTGGCAAATGTTAGAGAAACTGGTCTCTGAATGTGGCACACGTCTACACTTTAGTCCCTACTAAAAAATCACCAATTTTACAACCAAAAAAAAATGGTGTTAGGGGATTCGAACCCATAACCTAAGGGTGACAAAACAAGTCATTTGCTAGTTGAGCCACACAATCTAATGGATATAATGTGAATTCAATTACATTTATTTAAATGTTAGATGTTAAATTGAAATTGAAATATTTAAATTATTTTTCTTCATCTCCTCATCTTCATCATTCTTCTTCCCTTTCATCATTGTTCTTCATCTTCATCCTCCTCCTCTTTGTCTAACCCAATATAGCAGAAATATATAAACTCAAAAGCCAATTGAAAGAGGGAAAGTGCTTACATGCATGCAGTTGCAGACCAATTTCAGTGATACTATCCATTAATTCTTCAACTTTTTTTTGATCATTTGCTCCTCTCTTTGTTGGCCATACACAAATGTTATTCTCCAAGAAGATGTTTGTTGGGCACCCTCCCTCTCTTTTCATTCTTTGGTGTATTGAATCAAGAAACCCATCACCAAATGTTGGGTGGGAATCGGACCACGAACCCTAATGATAGGGTTTCACCAACATTAGCCTCTAAGTCTGACACTATTGTTCAAAGCAGAAGACGATTCAAGTGAGGTTGAGGTTTCGTTGAGGGTGGAAGCTATAGTGAAACAAGAGATACAAGAAAACTAAATCAAGAAACCCATGACTGAATGATAGTGCTTCACCCTCATATTGAAGATGAGGAGATGAAGAATAATAATCTAAATATTTCAATTTCAATTTTGCATCTAACATTTAAATAAATATAATTGAATTCACATTATATATAATAGATTGTGTGGCTCAACTGGCAAATGACTTTATGTTTGTCATATTCAAGGACTAGTTTGTCTAACGTTTGCCACATCAGCATTTAACTGCCACGTAATCTCCGCTAGTTGACCAAAACTAAAGGAGGGACTAACTTGGCTGACGGCTGCCACTATCACGAACAACAAGATGGATTTTTAAAATTTTGGGACGAAGTTGACAGCGAGTACACATTCAGGGACCAAAGTGAGCATTTACCCAATACTAGTTCATGGTTATTTTTTTTGTCTTCTTTTTCTTTTTTATAGGTACTTGTTATTCTCAACCCCCCCTCCCCCCCCCCCCCCCACCCACACACACACATCTAGTTCCACCTCCCTTACACAAGTATAATCCGAAAACATCATTGTAAACTGCGTAGGCCATGCACTTTAAAGTGTGTGTTGTACGTAGTTTAAGTGTAAAATTAGGCACAAGATGTCAACAACAACAACAACAGAAACAGAAACAGATACAGAAAAAAAAAATTGTTTAGCACATCATATTACAAAATTATAAGGTCACTAACACAATGATCTATTAAACTAACATTGTTTAACACATTATATTACAATGTTATATTAGCATAAACTCAGTCATCACTAGACTTTCATGCAAAGCATGTCATTTCTCAAACTTATTCTCTATGTATGATAACTCTCAACCAAGAGCTTCGTCAGTACAATGATGATGCAGTGAATTATATTCTACCAAAAAAATGGTGAAATATAACTAGACTTTCATGCAAAGCATGTGATTTCTTAAACTTATTTTTTATTTAGAAAAAACATAAATTATAAGTTGAAGAAAAAGATATTTAGGACAAAATTGTTTGAAATCATGAAAAACTATAAATAAAAAATCATATTGGTCCATTGAGTTATAGATTAGTAACTCACATGGGTCATTTAGACAACCTTCAATAAAAAAAAAAAAGACGGAAAGTTATAAATTACATGTGAGATTATATTAATAAAAATTTATCTCTCTTTAAAACTATTAACTCTAATTCAATGGAGTATTAAAGTAGATTTTTCACTTGCTTGTAAGGTTCTGTTTACCTTCAATAATTCTTCCATTGCTACCAGCCTACCACCATCTAAAGGTCAACTAACGTGGGTTTGAACTTTGAAAGGTACAATTAAGCACAAGAATCCTTCCTTTCTGCATGTATAGCCCGTTATAGGGAGACTTTGAAGGATACTAGTAGTCCAATTTCCACAGTTCATTGACTATATAAGGCTTTGATTAAACACTGATCAGTTAACTTTGAGGAGCAATTGGCCATGAATACAACTAGAATGGGAGTTCTTTTGTGCTCAAGCCTGCCTCTGTTGTGCTGGTTTGTGGAGTCAATAGCTGAACTTTTTGCTGCTTCTGCTACTTCTCAATCACTTCTTGATGTGTCAGAGGACAACATGTTGAAAGCTCTGGAAGATGATGTATCAACTGCAGCTAATATAGCTGCCCAGAAGCACTTTCGACAAAATCAACACATGTGTCAAGTTTATTAAAGGTTGTTTATAACATGGTGAGCAAGAAACTACAGTGTGTTAGTTTGATGAGCCTAATCTCCACACACATC
The DNA here is from genome assembly GCF_012489685.1 of Lotus japonicus. NCBI lineage: Eukaryota > Viridiplantae > Streptophyta > Magnoliopsida > Fabales > Fabaceae > Lotus > Lotus japonicus. Next base: position 9,822,450 of record NC_080046.1, read on the forward strand.
ACTTGACCTCATAATCCATATTCTAAAATTAGATTCCAGTTTGAAGTTGTACTACTCCTAAAATGTGAAATATACGCTTTCTGAAGTTGTATAACCCCCTGATCTTACTACGGGAAATTGAAAGGATATTAGCTAGTTTCTGAATATACGTTTTTGATATTTGTCAACCGTTGCCAGAAGTTTAGATCGTGGTAGATTTAGGGCAGTTGTCATATGAATTACCTCATGGTAAATATCCTGCAGTCAAAACAAACCAAGTGTCCCAAGAGGACACATGCCTTGCAAGATCTTCTGCTGACAAAGTGGTGCTAAGTGATTAATCGTGATATCTTTGCGCAAGTTTGATCCAACCAACATAATATATCACCAATACCTTCAACTTGGGTAAACAACTTAATTAAGCGCTTATTGTCATAACTCATAAGCGCTTATCACCAAGAGCTTATTCATAATCTAATTTGAGAAACTTATTAAATAAGCTGAAAATATGTTATAGGTAGCCATATGCTCTTATTCATAAGCTAAACTAAAGAGCTTATGAGAATAAGTTAAAAACAGCTTATAGGTATGACATAAACTGTATACATATGATCCCTCAAACACTTGCATAAACAATTATGCTCTAGAATAAGCACAAATAAGTTCTTCCAAACGGAGCCAAAGTCTCCTCTCTTCACATCTGCTAAGGCCTTAGCTTTGTAGCTCTGTTCTGGCCACACAAAAAATAGGAACTCTAGCAGTGCTATTGCCAAAACCAAAGTTTGTTTACATATTTTAACTATGGGTTGGCTTTGCATAACCATTAATTTATTCAAAATTTCTTCAAATAACAAGAATGCATCTTCTGAATTGCATCCAATCAAAACAAATACAAAAGGAAAAAGGAAAAAGGAAAAAGAAGAAGAAACTATATTTGAAACACCAAGTACAAAATACAATTGAACAAAAAAGGGGGTTCAGGATCCTATACTTTTGGCCAAAACAGGAGGGGTTCTGTTTCGTTATCTAAACCGCACATATAGCAGAAACTTTCATCTGTGCTATATTTAGATAAATCAAAAGGCATCGTTTTATTAACTACATAAACCCCCTTTTTCTATCATTGGCAGAAGCAGGATTTAAAAACAGTTGTTTTCTAAAAATTGACAAGTATGCAATGTTCTTCCTTTTATTCATTCTCTAATTGATAAAGGTAGGCAAATAAGTCCCTAATCGATACTAGATCAGTATTCGCTCGAATATTGGCTTATTCAGAGAATCAGAGATAACAGCACACAGGTACCTCAGCATTAGTGTCAAGAACAGCATTGTCTTCAGGCTTTGCAAAGATACTTGCTGTCTTCTTCTCTTATTAGATCGCGTAGTCGTAGAAAAAGATGAAGTGTTTAACTCAATTGAACAGGTGAAAAAAAAAACAGAGATGTACAATTTTGTCTTGAATAGGAACAATCTCAGATCAGTATAATTAGTGAAACAGTGAGTTTTGAATACTGACATGTAAAAATATAACCTTCAGGTAAAGGTCTAAGATGAAGTTGTGGCTCAGATAAATAAGACAGGATCTCTCCATTAAGCAGATAAGTGTAGCAAGAAGTGAGGGTTGACATTCTCTCTAGATCACACAATTTCTATAATTATAAATGAAAGATCCCTTAATTCTGAGATATAAAATGGCAACACGCCCAACCCATCATCACCTGCCTCCTTATATGAGCATGGGCAAAATTGAGCAAACAAACCAGGGATAGTTTAAAGAAAATACCGGCACTACTTGAATGTAAGCTTCCATACTTCACGCACATTAGATGAACCATCTGTGATTTCAGCAACCAGACTACTAGTCATGACACCTGCACAAATAAAAGGCTATTAATACTAATTGGTAAAAGGAAAGAGAAATAAGGCAGTATAATATCTCATGAGGATAACAAATCCTTGATGTTTTACATTGCATAATGAGACCAAACTTTTGAAGATTCCAGGCCAGCATAATTACATGTTTCTGTGATTTAGGTCCAAATAAGTTGTACATAAATCACAGTATGTGCATGGAGTAGTACACCAATAGATCAAAGGATCGTACTGTTCTTACTGGCGCTACTTTATATCATGCAACTGCTGACACATAACATAAAAATAATAGTGCAAGATAAGTACTAGCTCACCATCTTTTTCTACCACAGATAGGAATCGCCGAGTTCCACCACCCACTCCAAAATAATACTTCTTCCCAGCCATGTACACAACTCCATCAGGATGTCGCAAGCTCTGTGTGTAAAACACTTCAATTTATAAGCAAGCCAATATTGTTATGAGTTGAATAATTCACAGTGTATTAGGTGCCAGAAGAATAATGGCAATAAGACGAAGTGAGACGGCATTATTTACGTAAAGCCAGTATAGCAGTGTTTAAAGATAGAAGTGAAAATAGGCAAATTAAAGAGTGCCTACTCTCCAAATACCCCGCCTAGTTCAAGCCTCCTCCCTAATCCCCATCCTCAAACCTTATAGTCACTCTCATGCATAACAGACCCCAGGTCCCTCAGACCCCTCTCCTTGCCACCTCAGCAAGTAGTTACTCCCCTCCCTCTTTTCTTTTGAAGGAATGATTCGGTGCATTGCACCCCTTCTTCTATCTTACATAGAATTTCAGGCCTGGAAGTTGGGCATGTAACATAGAGCAAACAAGTTTGACACATGTATAATAATATTTCACCATTTTGGCATCATAACTGAATTAAAATTAAATAAGACTAAGAGATAAGATGGGGAAACATGTCTATAAAATTCTATTTCATTTTGAGATACAAATTCATACCTACACAGATAAATGCACTCCAATCACACATTGCAATGACTCAGTACAGAAATGTCGTCAACGAACAAAGCAATACCTTCTTGATAAGATTGTAGAGAATTTGGAGACTGTTGATCGAGTAAACTGTCTCTGCCATCAGAATAAAGTCATAACCACCACCTCCATTGTCTTTTGCATCTGTACTAACATGAGGGAGTAGTTTATCAACTTCACTCCAGTCACCAGCAAAATAACGAACTTCTGCCTTGTCACAAATGGTTAAGTTTGATGGTGATGGTTGAGATTTTCCAGAAATATTTGCATTTAAATTGGGAATAGTGAGGCAACGTAAGACCTCGGCATTGAAGTCTTGAAAATGTACAGCAGCAGCCCCCTAAAGAAAACAGAAAAACAAATTGCCAACTTTTTCAAAGTTAAGGGTGCTAAACAAGGCCAATGAACCAAAGTTTCACCTCAAGCAATGCAGAGATTCCAGGCAGCCCATGACCACATCCAACCTGAAAATAAAATATTGAAACTGAGTGCTGAGCGGGCAGCTCTCCTACCAAGAGATATACTTTAAATATAGCTTCTTGATCAACTTTGATATAAACTTGCAAAAAGCACCTCTAAAGTGATCAAGTATCTATGCTTAAATTTTAGTGGGTAAAGATCATATGATGGACTTTAACTGAATTAATGATATAGATACCCTTATTTGCTAATGTTAGAGACAATGTCACTTTAAAATAGCCTTGTCCACATAAACTTAATTATATTTCTAAGACATACTCATTGTACAGACATTCCAAATGGTTGATGAACTCAAAGCCAAACTTCTTGAGAAGGGAGGCACAAGTTTTAAAACTCTTTTTGGCAATTCACCCCCTTTTAAGTGTTTTAATCCATAACAATCTGCATTGCAAAACCGTCAATAACCGCTTGAGTGGGTCTCAATGACTGAAGAAACTAACAATATCAAGGCCAGATAACTTTTTTCCAAATACTCAATCAATCGTGAAAGGTCAAGTCATTACATATATTTTGAAGTTAATATTTTCTACATCATTTCTAATTCGTTTAAAAAGTCTTCTACTTCTACTGAATTAAATACATAGGAGATTTCCAGGAACTAATCTCCAATGCAGAATCCTAATGGAAATTATTCTAAACAGGAAGAATCCCCCCCCCCCCTAACTCCAACCCTAAAAATAGAAGAAATGAAAAAAGAAAACAAACTTATAGATAGTTATTTACTAAACACATAATACAGAATGATCATAGAAAAGAAAATTGCACCTCTAATACTCGCTTCTCGCCAAATGAGACAAGCCCACTTTTAATATCTGAACGAAGGGCTTTAATTAGATCAAGTGAACCTTCCCATAGCTTCAATCCTCCTAGACCAAAGGAACCAAGGTAGCAACTGATTTAGTAATCAACAAAACGGCAATGAATGAAGGAACATAAATGCAAGGAAAAAACGCCACTACCTTCATATTTCCCGGGAACTAAATCAGAGTTGGATAAACCAAAAACTTGTCGGGTATTCACCCTCCCCTGAGAAATGTTCACACAAGAACACAATAGTCAAACTAAGTGATAATTCCCATCATGTTATTCTAAGAATCTGGAAACAAATGAAAGAAACTTTACCTTCAACAAAGTAACCCCATCGACATTCACCGGCTCCACATTGTGTTTGGCGGATGAAGGAACATCAGACTCGGAGGCGAGAACTTCAACGCACGGAGGAGGAGGTATAGCAGGAACTTGCTGTGCAGCATCATCAAATATTCCAACGCCAGAGCCAGCCGAGGAGAATAATCGAAACGTATCCGCACTCGGTTTCTGAGCTTCGCCCTGTTTTAATGCCCAACAAAAACTAAAAACTATTTATTACAATGGGCAAAGTGAAGAAGAAAAGGAGGTTATGATTCACAGTATCATTCATCATCACCTCAGAGTTCGCCTGCGCAGCCGCCATTGCTTCGGATTCCTCAAACCTCTTCCACCTCTCGCAATAACGGCCTTTTCTTTCTTTCTTCTTTGTTTGTCTTTGTTTCTGTAACACCCTAACTTATATTATGCTAACAAATTAGTGAATGTTGAAATGTGACTGTTATGTAAAACCCTACACTATCATGCAAAAATCTCAGTCCCTTTCAAGTGTCAACTACGTCATGAAGTCATAACAACAGTCAAATTACTACAAATTCCCAATCCCTTTCAACTTCCCAGAATCAAATCCCTCAAAAACATGACGCAAACAATTTGCACATAATCAATTACTCACCTTAATACAACTTAGGATAAGGAAGCTCTTGGAAGATGGTTATACGCACCTTAACACGCAGTAATGATTGCTTGTTGCTTCTCCTTCTTGTCTCTTCCTCTCTTTCTTACAACCTGTCGTGCTCGTTCTCAGTTCTCAGTCTCTCTTTCACACTTTCTCAGTTTCATGCTCCCTCTCTGCTCTCTCTACGGAGCGGGTGTAGGTTTTTCTCGGGGTCCCTATGCAAAAATAAACATTCTTTTACAATTGGAAAAGTGTGCAAAAATATTTGTTCAACTTTTTTTTATTTAATTTTGACTAAAAAAAGGATTTAGATTTTTTATTTATTTTAAGGATTTAGATTTAATCAAATTGAAATTAGTAATGCTAAATTAAATTCAATTAACTGAATTTCAAAAAAAGAAAACTTAATAAAAAATTAAGAGCTTAATACATTTACACTTAATAAATTATTAATTTTCCACTTTACGAGTGGAATCTGGCATGGACCAGCTAAAATAGTGGCTCATTTATGGACCACTTAGTAAAATTTTCTAAAGACAAAAGTACTCCAAATGAATAAGATTATTTCTTAAGTTATTCATCATCTCATTTTTTCATCTTATCTGATAATAGCAGCGAAGCAACCAAATGGGATTTTTGGTGCAGCGTAGAAAGTTGGTGGAGGAGGTTTCTAGTGATAGGGAATGGCGGCAACGATGGATCAACTGTTGATGATGAGCACAAATCTCAGGGGAGGAAACTCGAATATGAGGAGAACCCATATTTGATGAGAGGAAAATAAAATTTGAAGAGAGGAAACCCAAATCTAATGTGAGGAACAAATACAAGGCAGAGGATGAAGTGCTCGCGCTAGTTAGACACATTGTCGTTTTAGAAGCCAAAGAAGAGGGAGAGCCATTCGAGGAGGTCCATGGTAGAGGGGAGCCATTGGTGGCAAGGGGGAAGGTGGAGGTCAAAGACAGAGAGGAGGACAGAGGAGGCGGCGTCGACCTCGGGGAAGCATAGGGAAGGGTGGTCAAAGGAGTAGTGGTTGAGGGGATGATCGAGAACAAAGTGTGAGAATGTTGTGCTTTGTTGTGAGCAACCATCACCCTCAAGCTTAGATATGAATCACAAAGAGTATTTCTCCTTTTTCATATATAATCTTGATTGTAAATAAAGTATGAAATTGTTTGAACCACAAACGTAGGTCTTCATCAGATTTTGAGGTTTTCATATTATTAAATCAAGCGCCTAAACAAGTGCTCGAACCAGTTTGTTTTATTTTCCCTTCTAATTCAACTTGAAAAAGAATCTTAGGAAGAACCCAAGTCGTTGTTTCACGACATCGTTGCCAGCTCCACCGCCACCACTCTGCAGAGTTGTGAAAGGGAAGAGAGAAAGGATAAGGGTATTTTTGTAATATTGGTTTTAAAATATTTTTTATTTAATATTTTCAAATGATACATAATTTACTAATATATCTAATGGTTGGAAAAAACTTTAACAAAACAACTTATTTTTGGACCACGATAACATCACGGAAAGACAACTGGTCCATAATCTACCCAATCCACGCTAGTGAGCGCCCACTCTAAATATATATTTTTACACCAGACTTCTTCATCCTTGAATTTACTACATCCCAATTCCAATTAACTCGACTGCCTAAAAAAAACTCTCCATTTTCTTCAACCTATTCATCACCACCAAAACAACCCTCAATGTGGGAGAAAAGAGGAGACAATGGACCATTTTTTCGTTGGTTGTGATGTGGTTTGGGGGTGTTGGTTTGCTTCGCAGTTGGGTATACGTGTGGATGACATATTGGTTTTTCATGAGTTCATGCTGCGGGTTTTACATGAGCTTGATGAGGGAGGTGTAGCGATACATGGACTGCTTTACAGCATATATGAGGCCAACAATAATGTGGTTTTTAAGGGAAGGGCATATTTAGTGGGTGCGGTCTTGGATAGATTTTAGGCTTTCTCTTGTCCAGCACGTGCGACAATGATTTCGGTTGCGGTGGAGACTTCTCCAGCTCAATGGTTGAGGGCGAGGATAGGCTGGATCAAAATTAATACATATGCCTTTGTTGGGGGGGAGATATGATTGTTGGTTTTGGCACGGTGACATGCGACAAGGATGACAAAATCATGGCTTACACAACTCTGTGTCCCATAGTGGTGTTATCTCCCATTATGGCGGGAGCTCTTTGTCTCCGGTGTGCTATGGAGTTGGCGATTCAGCTTGAGTTTCGCGTTTTGTTGTGTTTGAGACGAACTGTCTTCTATTGCTACAAGCTGGGAAGAAGCACCATTTTACTGTTATTACATATTGTCATGCTTTTATTTCATTTTTATCATTTTGATCTTTGCTTTATATGTAGAGTGGGAAACACGGTTGCAAGCTTCCTAACAAGGAACGCATCCTCCCTCAACAATGTGTTTTGGGTGGAGGATGATCATTCGGGTTTGTGACCCTTTCTTAACTTTGATGTTTTGGATGCCAACTTGATTTTATTAATGGAAGCTCATTTTATAATTTTTTTTTTATAGTTTAGTGGATTTATGAAATTCATCACAATCATAAAACATCTTTTACAAAAACTAATTCCCCTTTGTGTCCTACCTATTTAACAAATAAATTGGCAACTGTACAAATACTGTATCTCATTGTAAGTATCCAACCTAAACCAATCTCCCACTGGGTACTGAAACTCAGTCGCAAGTAACTGTACTTTGTGCTTCTTGATCTCTGAAATCACACAATCCTCCAAAAAAATATTCAGAGTCAGAGTCAGAAGCTAAGAAACGTAATCAGAACAAAACTCACACACTCACATTCCCTTCTGCACCTGAACATCACCTTCACTCTCGCACTAGGGTTTACTCATCCATGGCGCAAACCTTCATCTCTCTCTTCTTCCTCGTCTTCACCTCACACGTCCTCTCACGCATCTCTGGTACCACCTCGTTGACTTCAATCTTCAATTCACAATTTCACTTCAAAACTGTCATTTCATTTCGCTTCTTCTTCTTCTTCACAGGACAATCCAGCTCCATGGAATCGGTTCCTGATCTTCAGAAATCCATGTACACTGTCGTCAATGCGTATCCCTGTGTGCGCCTGCTAAACCTTTCTGGAACCATCGGTTGTTCAAGTTAGTCTCGATTTCAGCTTCTTTCGCAGCATTTTTCACGATTCAATTGTGTTCTTTAGGGTTAAGCTGGTGAAGTTTTGTTCCTTTTAATTTTGTTTTGAATTATTAGATCCCGGGCGTGATAAGGTTGCGGCTTCTATTGTGAGGTTCGAGAATGTTGATGACATATCAGAGCCATCTGCTATATTAGTGTCATCGGATGAGTTTCCATCTCTCTTTACTAGGTATAACATTTCAACATTTCTATTTAGGCCCTGGGTAGAGCTTATCTGATAGCATAAGCGCTTATGCCAATGTTTGAGAGAGCTTATGCAGACAGGTTTTGAGCTTATTTTCACATGCTACTCAGGATAGCTTATGAAAAAGAGCTTATGCTTATATATAACTTATTTTCAATTTATTTCAATAAAAATTTTAAAATAGCTTATGAATAAGCGCGCTTAATTAAGCTGTTTCCCCTAATGGGACCTTAATAGTTGCTAAATTTCAGTCCTTTCCTTTGTTAGTTGCTTTTAAGTGATGTTGGTTGGTTATTAATATTCTGTATATTCATTTCTGATTTGTGAAGTTAATTTTTTTAATGAGTTTTCCCTTTCAGAATATCAGATGACCCAGGCTTTGCAAGTAAAGTTGGTGGTGTACTGGTTGAATCAAGAACTGGTTCGCATAATACGTTAAAGGGTAAGCACTAAGCAGTATCTGTTTGTTCATTGTCTGTTTTAAAACCAAGGTAGAGTAGAGTAATATTTGCTTTTAAAGCTGCTCATGATATCATTTTTCTATCAATTGTAGGATTCTCTCCGGATCGAAAGTTTCCTCAAGCTGAGTTTGCTCCTTATCATAATTTCAGCCATGAATGGAATCCAACTGTATGATATACATTTTATTTTCTATTATGTTTCTTGGTTTTTTGCATCTCATGTTAACATTGATTATTAGTCATTTTCTTTTCTCTGTGCTTGTTACCACTAATCATTTTCCAATTCTGATATAATTATTTTTTTTAAATGGATTTTGTAACTAATGGGTGCACTCTGGTTCTTATGAAGTTTTTAGTTTTGGTTGATGTTTATGTTTCGAATTTAGTGACAAGGAACCATGATAAAAAAGACAAATTATTATGATGAGAAGATATAAATGATATTAGATGAATTTGAAGATCAAAGGTGGCAATATAACCGATTATATGTTGGATGTTGGCTAATGCTATTTTAGTCGTGAGACAACACAATCAATTATTTAGAAACTAGATTGACTAATTCCTTTCTGCTTTATTTTTTGATTCAATATCTGCAGGGTTCTGGTATTATGTGGAAATCCTACAGTTTTCCAGTGTTTTTACTCACTTCTGGTGGCACAAAGACTCTTCAAGAGGTATTGCTTAGTATTTTCATGTTCTTACACTTACATTACAAGATATCAGTTATGGTTTATTACGCATTGAGACTGTAGTTAGCGATGTGGAAACAAGCATTGGGAACACATGATTTTTATTTAAGTAGAAGTAGAACTTGTATGAAATGCAAGTTTAGCAAAAGGCACATTAATTATAGCTGATATGAAATTGAAGACCATCCTATATCACAAGTTACGAGGTTTATAATTTTGTTTCTGGGGTCCATCATACAAAATAATGGAGAAATAGAGGAGATTAAATCATAGGATTCAAGCAGGGTGGATGAAGGGAGGAGTGCTTCATGTATTAATTTGGGAGAGAAAAGTACCACTCAAATTAAAAACTTCTTTTAACCACACTACTATAAAACTTCATGTTCCAAATATTAAAATGTTACAGTGGATGAGTAAAAGATAAGATAATATAGGAGCAGAAGTGAATGTATTATTGAGAAAGTTGGGGTAACACTTATTATAGAAAAGACAATAGAATTATGCCTGTTTTGGCATTGATGGAGCAGCCCTGTAGACGTCCCAGTAAGGAGTGGATTAAATGGATGCTATCCTATAATTAAAGAAAGAAGGGGACCTGAAAAAACTATAAGCTAAAAACCCATAGTAGTCATTAGTGCGTATTCGTGCTGCCATGCAGTGTTGTTAATCACGGAAAATAGCGGAAAGCCAAAAATTCGCTATGTCAAGCCCTCAGAGCGGAAAATAGCGGATAGCGGTTAGCCCTCAGTGCCCTACGCTATAGCGCTAAAGTGCTGCAATATCCGCTATTTGACAACACTGCTGCTATAGCGGTGGTGCGGCTTGATCTGTGAGTGTTTTTTTTCTTATTTTCAGCACATCACGTTTGTCCATCAAGCCATATGCTGAGTTTCTTGCTGCAACTGTGAAATCAGAGGGAAAAACCATTTATACCCTCAAATCCTAACCTTAGCAAAGCATTTCAGGGATGATTATGGGTTTTTCGTTTGGTCTGCCTCTCTGAAAAGGGTTTGAAAGGGTTTTGAAGAAATCCATTTGTGCGTCTTGCGGTCCTACCTTTGTTTGACTGAAATCCATCGGACCCACTGCTTGCCAGTGTTTTTCTAACCAAGACCTGGTTTCTTCTTTTACGGCCCGCAGGTTTCTATTCTGTTTTTTATAATTGTCTCTAAATACTCCTCACCTTCTCTCAAGCTCATTCACCCCCCTTTCTGTTATGTTCTTTTTTTAGAATTTTATATATTTGTAATATATATTAGTTAACCTGTATTTAAAATTTCAATATATTGGCTATAGCGCTATAATCTGCTGTATCTACCCCGCTATCGCGTTTTTTGGGACCACCACTATCCAGGACTGATAACTATGGGCTAAATCATTGGGAAAGTATTTAGATTTAAATGGTTCTAAACATGATGATTTGTGATAAAACATTATGGCATTGTATGATTGTATAGCCGACTCTACCAAATAGTAAAAATCTTGTCGTTGTTGATCTGTATAGCCAAACCCTACCTAGTGGGGAAAGGCTATCTTGCTGATTTCTTTCATATTAATCTTGTATTCAACTGACATTATTTATATAGTGTCCTGATATGAATTTATTAGATGTACGTGAAAATAAATAAGAATGTTTCTTTTTCCTGCATGTACAGTTTGTGTTAAAGAATGAGGAAAAAAAGAAAGCTTATACTTCGAATGTTGCTGAGTTCGATCTGGTGATGCAGGTATGATCTTGATCCTGATTATTGTAAGAATTGTTACTTTCTGGCATAAGACATGCATTTCATTATTTGCATTTTCTTTTTTCTTTTTTTATTATCTTGGATTAGACGGTGAAATCTGGAACACATGATTCAGAGTCTTGTTTAAAAGAAGCAACATGCCTCCCTTTAGGTGGATACAGGTGAAGTTTCTCAGATTCTACTCTATAAGTTTAGTGTACATAAATGCTTGTTGTGATTCTTTCTGGTTGGAATAATTATGTTTTCACGGGTGTTCTTCACCATTCAACGGTTAGAGCTGGTCTCCAAGGAAAAAAATTGCAATTTGTGAGGCATCCATGATTATGCTACAAGACCATATGATATGGTGAACAGGATTCAATATGTTTATGTTAGATACTTAGATCACATATACAGAACAGAAACTAGATACAAGGTCAGTCATGCAAGGCACTGAAACTAGATACAAGGTCAATCTGAAATCACTAGTAGTCCTTCTGTTCATGTAGAAAATATGGTCATATATAAAAATATAATCAGCTATGAGTTTATATTACCATAAGTAATGGGTGTTTATGTATGGAGAAAACATGGAGCAAGTTACATTTTTTGAATATAGTATCATCCTCTATTGAACAAAATGATCTTATCATGAAAATACAAAAAAGATTAAGCCTCACATAGTCACATGGTTCCCCTAGTAGAAGTGGGTTAGAGCTTATCTAGATTAAGGCCCTGTTTGGGAGAGCTTATTTGAGCTTATCTGATAGCATAAGTGCTTGTGCAGGTGTTTGAGAGAACTTATGCAAACAACTTATGGCCTACCATAAGCCATAAGCTGTTTTGAGCTTATTTTCATAAGCTGCCCAGGATAGCTTATGAAAAAGAGCTTATGCTTAAATATAGCTTATTTTTAATTTATTTTAATAATTTTTTAAAAATAGCTTATGAATAAGTGCTTATGTCATAAGCGCTTAATTAAGCTTTTTTTCCCAAACGGGGCCTAAGAATATCTTAATTTCACCATGCTCCTATTTTACAGATAAAATTTCCTTATCAGTGTATGTTTGAAGTTAACTTTGTGTTTGTTTCATATGGAAGGCAGTGTCTGGTCATCTCTTCCTCCAATCAACATTTCGTCCTCAAAACCTTCTAAGCCCCTTATATTGACTGTAGCGTCTATGGATTCTGCTTCATTTTTTCGGGACAAAAACCTAGGCGCAGACTCTCCTATTTCTGTAAGTGCAAGTACAAGTGCAATTACCACAGTTTTCTGGCCAAAATTTACTCCAATCTTTGTTCCAAAATCAAATTATAGTCTAATATATTGAATATTTTACAGGGTTTAATTGCATTACTGGCAGCAGTTGACGCACTTTCTCATTTGGATGGTCTGGGTGACCTTAGTAAACAGGTGCATACAAAATAATCTATGGCTTTTTTTGTAGTTTTTGTTTTGGACTGTTCATAACTTAAATTTGTTGATAACCACGGAGTTGTGACTTTATATGACTTTCCATGTATTTTTTTTTTTTGGTTTTTCTCTACCTTGGAGATATTTTGGTGGGAAGAATTATCCTGCTAGGTCAAGATATCTTAATCATTGGCATCTTATTGAGGCTTGTGAGATAATTATCTACCATCCTTTCCAATGTCTTAGGATGTGATTGTTGGTAAACTGTGTTATTGAGAGTGCAATAATGGCACCAATCACAGGAAGCCTTCTGCACTGCCTTTTTTTTCCACATAGTGAACTTCTGATGCCCCCCACTTTTTTTATGATTCTTCTTTGAAGAGCATAAAAGATCTGTGTTAATAGTACACTCCCATTATAGTTCCTATTGTCTGGTCCTGTATGCTTTCAAACCTACACTTAGCAGTTATCTGCCACATGGATTAATTGGTGCAATTTGCATTTTTTTAATATATAGGTTTATACAAAATGTTTTCCTTTCCAAATCCTTTTTATTGTACACGTTTGGATAATCTTTTCTTTGGAGACAAAAAAACACTTATGATATAGGCATACATGTGTTATTCAAACACCACTCTTTCTGGCTTTTTGAAAGAAGCACTATAAGTTCTTTTAGGTGTTTTTCCTTTTTTGAAAAAAAACATTTAAATATTATAATTTATAAAATTTAAACATACTTTAGTCAAGAAAGCATTATTACTTTGAGAAAGCACAAAGAAATGATCTTATGATACTGGAAAACCAAGTAGTTTACTGGTATGTTGTTGTACTTGTCTAAATTTTGTTGCTGATAGTTTCATAAACTCAATGCAGCTTGTTTTTGTAGTTTTCACTGGAGAGGCGTGGGGTTACCTTGGAAGTAGGAGATTATTGGAAGAACTTGACATGCACTCAGATGCTGTTCATGGCCTGAGTCACTCACTAGTAGAAACGGTACTCAAGGGTCCTTGTAGATATGATTACGGAGTATTATTCAGTGGTCTTCTAAGGGACTGCATAATTAATATGCTAGATTGTTTGTGATTCACTTTATCTGGAGTGGTAGCAACATGACTCATGCTTTCATGACTGTGTTTCACAGGTCATTGAAATTGGTTCTGTTGGAAAGGGTCTCAGTCAAGGTGCTAAAAACTTTTTTGCTCATGCAGAAGGGGTGAGATCTTGATTGATCAATCAACTATGTTTACAACTTTTATTGGATATCATGTATTGTGTTTTATAATTTCTGTGTGTGCTCCACAAGAATTGGAGTATCGTGTTAAATCTGCTTATGACTAACACTACATTTATGCAGGATTCTTCTGCCACTAATCAGACAATGGTGGCCTTGAAGCGTGCACAAGAGTCACTGCTATCTGAAAACATAAAGATAGCAGCTGCAAGTGCCTCAAATCCTGGGATTCCTCCATCATCTTTAATGACCTTTTTGAAAAAGGTACTGGATAGTGCAATTGTTTCTTTTTCTTATAATTACATTATTGTGAAAGAGCTGGCTAGGGAGCACAGCAATGCTTAATTGAACATAAATTATTTACAAACAGTGGTGGTTTCTTTAAAATAAATGTTTTAAAGTTCATTAGTGAAATCCTTCTTGAAGAGAAGGGCATGGTGAATTGATAGTTGCTATTTATGCTTTCTCTTAATGCATTACATTATAGATCATTAAGTGCCCTTTTGAGTGATCTTTTTTCTATCTACACCATACTTATACCAAGATTCTCACATGTTTGCTTGAAATTAATTTGATATAGAACATACAGATTGTCCTTATTTGGGTACGTAGACGCTCAATACAATCATGTATATGATTTGGACACCACATTTTGAATAGTATCAATGTGTTAATTCCATATTTAAATGGTGGGGGTGGGGGTGCTACCAGGGGCACAATTTGTCAATGTATTAATTTAATGCTTTAATGTACTATTTTGAATCACATCATTGGTATTTGCATATATTGAATTCTAAAGTTTCTATTGTTCATTAATTTTCTTCTTTTGCTCTTACCCTCGTATTTTTTATCAGAATCCTGGAATCTCTGGCGTTGTCTTAGAAGATTTTGACTCTGTCTTTGTCAACAAGTTCTATCATAGCCATCTTGATGATTTATGTGAGTTAACCTATGCTCTTGGAAGTATTTTCTTATACTTGTTTGACTTGTTCTAATCTTTCATGCCTTCTCATTTGTATCATTAATTAATGCAGCAAATGTGAACTCATCATCTGTAGTTGCTGCCGCTTCTCTTATAGCCCGGACCCTTTACATACTTGCTAGTGAAACTAAAGATGTACAGGATTCAACCTTGGCTGCTATAAATGTAAATGTCTCACTTGTTGAACAACTAATGGATTGCTTGTTGGACTGTGATCCTGGTCTTTCTTGTGATTTGGTGAAGAAATATATTTCACCCTCTTCTACCTGTCCGAGCCATTATGTTGGTGTTATCATGGATGAACCTTCGTCTACACCTAATCCAGGATATATTAATGATGTTCCCCGGTTCATCTGGAATTTTCTAGCAGACATAACTTCTATTCCGAGGAAGAATAATAGCTCAGGTTGTCAACAAGGTTGCAATGGTAAAGACGAGGTTTGCATTAAATTAGAGACTGATGGGAAGGGAGTTTGTGCTCTCTCTACAACCAGGTATTTTCCTTGTCTAGATATGCATAATTGGGTGCAGATGGGAATCACTCATGATCCTGAATATAAGATCTGTAGTGCTCAGTCTATTTGTTGCAGCTATTTTGTATTTTCTTGATATTTTTTTTCCCAGGACTAAGCATGGTTGCTATCGTTTAATGAGTTTCGGCCCCTATAATTGAATTGAGTATCACTGCTCATGAAATAGGAGAATTGTTATGTTTCATTTTATGGTGGGAACATAAAACTGAACAAAACCATGGATGGAACTTAAAGCTCCTGTATGTACTGACTCTCCATTCCTACTTATGTTAGAATAACTGGGTCATATCCCTATTGTGTTCTGTTTAACCATGGAAACTAATCCATGTTTAATTAGAGTCATGATGTTATTTTGTAAAATCTCATATGACAGTGTACAAGTTGTGGGTTGTACTGATTGCACCTCCCCAAATCCTCACTATTGCTCTTGTTAGAAATATAATAAAATTATTCATGTGTCATTTACCCAATAACTTAAGCTTTTGCGATAATTGGTTTAAGACATGGTATCAGAGCTTCTATGACCAAATGATCTAGAGCTCGGTTTTTGTGCCCCCGTTATTCTAAGAAGTTGAATTTCAGCATATTGTAGGTAGACTTGTGAATTGTCCATGCTTCAAGCCCAAGTGAGCTATTGCGTGAGGGGGCGTGTTAGAAACATAATATAAAACCATTAATGTGTGATTTACCCAATAGCTTAAGCTTTCTGGGATAATTTGTTTTGGACAGTACTTGGTCTTCACTTCTCTATCTCCACACCTTCCCCAACAAACACAGTTCGCTGCTAACAGAATCCTCCCCTTTTGTAACTAACTGCCATGCTGTTAGCAGCATATTTCCCAATGGCTCGTTTAACATGAAATAGGGGATGAACTTTAGAGTTAGCAGGGAGTTTAAGATTGTAAAACACCTCTCCAAACGGCCTCACAACCTTGATAAGGCTCATAAAGCAGGGAGAGCCGATTTCTGATGAAATCTTGAGACAATTCTGTGTGAGTGAGGTTTTAAGAACACCCAGTCCCCCACAGAAAAGACCGGCAGTTTTTTATTCTCATCTGCATAATGCTTCATCTACTCTTGAGCTTTAGACAAATGACATTTTAACTGATTGAGTGCCTCATCATCTCTATCCTTCAAATCCCACGCGATGACTTCCATCCATGATTCCCCATCCACAAACTTAACCTCTGTTGGAGGCTTGCAACCATAAATTACTTCAGAAGGAGTAGCTTTTGTAGATCCATGACAGGTCGTAGTGTACCAAAGTTTTGCCTAACATAGCAAAAGGGATCAATTTTAGGTTACTTTGAAGGAAAGCAGCGTAAGTTAGACCCCAAGCACGTACCCACCACCTCCGTTTGGCCATAAGACCTTGGATGGTAAGAAGAACCCATTTACAATTTGATGCCCTGCAGCGAAAGTAATTCCGGCCAAAGGTCGCTGATAAGAGAGGATCCCTGTCACTAAGAATGAACAATGGCATCCCATGAAGATGGATAACTTGGGAAAAGGTCTGCTATTTTCCTGGCTGTATAAGGAGGTTTCAGCAAAATAAAGTGCCCATACTTGGACAATCTGTCCACAACCACCAACACAGCATCATATCCCCTAGATTTAGGGAGGCTAGTGATAAAGTGTAGGAAAATATCCTCCCAAATTTGAGTCAGTATTGGGAGTGGCTGCAACAACCCACTCAGTGATGAAGTCACATACTTTTGCCTTTGTCATGTATCCGAAGCGTGAACAAAGGCCTAAGTCCTCCTCGTCATTCCAATCCAGTATAGATTTTAATTTTACCCACCATCCTTCTATGTCCTAAGCAAGCCCGAACGACCCCCCAACCGTAGGGGAATGTAATTCTTGTAACAGCAACATGTTCAGCAGAATTAGCAGAAATTACTAATCTGCCATGGTACAGCAAGGTCCCTTTGTGTAAAGGTAAACCCGGTCTAGAGTGAGGGTTCTGTTGAAGATAGAAATTATTTGTTGCAATATGTGATCATTGCGGATTTCTTCTTGAAGTTACCTTGCTTCCAAATACGGAAAGACAAAATGGTGAAAAAGAGGCGTGGTTTATCACATTCATGCACAAATATATTTATTGCACTTGGTATTAGTTTAGATTAACCCACTGGTTTTGCCCATTGAGCTCAAAATGTTGTGTTATTCACAATATGTCTCCTTAATTGGATTTTTTTTGTTCTAGAATCTATACCATTTCTAAGCTATACATCTTAACTGGCAACTTGTTAGGTGTTAATGTGCTGATGTTGCTGTCAGTGATTGGATAGATTACGCTATTTACGTATTTAGATTATTCATGTATTTATGTGCCAGGTTCCCCAGTCCTGGTATTGTGCTTCTTCTTGTTGCTTGACATGAATAAATGGCTAAATTGATGCACTGTAATTTTACTTGAATGTTCAATCTTTTACAGGTACGTTCCAGCATATTCTACACGGTTAAAATTCGAATCAGGAATGTGGAGTGTTGTGGCTCCCAATTCCTCTGACGACATGGGGGTTGTGGACCCTGTCTGGACAGAAAGCAACTGGGATTCAATAGGTATGCGGGTCTACATAGTCCAAATTCCTGGTTACGATCGTCTTGTTCTGTTTGCGGGTGTCGCTTTGACAATCTTGGCATACCTTGCAATAGCAATCACAAGAGCTTTAGCTGACAAAGCAATGAAGAGGGATTGACATTTTATTTCCGGAAATTAACTTAACTTTATGAAACTAGGGAAAAATTAAATGAGGTCATTTGATGGGCAAATTACTAGTTCCTGATGAATCCAAGGATGTGCATTATTTGGGCCGCATTCTTGTGCTTATGAATTCAATTTTGGAATGCAACAAGCTCATTTTGATCACTTGTAGGTAGTGTATGGAAATGTCATGAAATAAGGGTCAAAATATAGCTTCTTGAGTTGTGTATTTAATTTCCCTTTGTCAATATTGCGCTGTAAATCTCTAGTTAGTACCAACACAATTTTTGTTTGGTTAATTATATTTTCTACTATTATCAATTTATCATGACTGAAGGTTTAATTTATTAGTTGGCTTTGACAGTTATTGTGCTGTTTAAGGGACTTAATGAAATAGAGTCATAGAGAGTAACTTTTGGTTCCGAAATACTATGTAAGATTGGCCAATTTAGCTCTTGAGTCTTGAAAGATGGATGAAATAAACATGGGAAGTAGTGGTGGAGGAAATGAAGCATGGTAAGTAGTGATGAAAGAAATAAAAAAAGTGGAAAGGATTCACACCGATGTTTCTATTGTTTAGATAATTCGTATTAGGATTCAAGAGCATGGGATGGAAGTAGGGGTGTCAAACGGATTCATTTAGTTACAATCCATCCACAATGTAATCTTTTTTTACGTAACACAATGTAACAAAATTGGATGTGTTACTATCCATCCAATATATTAAGTGCCCATCCAAATTCATTCATTCAATTCTAATTTTAAAGCTGTGTGAATTACATTTTTCACTCATTCATTCAAAATGTAATTCACACAGCTTTAAAATTAGAATTGAATGAATGAATTTGGATGGGCACTTAATATATTGGATGGATAGTAATACATCCAATTTTTTTTAACCCATTGTACTATTTAGATATAAAAAAGTTCTTTTGGTTTGTTGGTGCTTATAAGTATCCTTTCTCGGAGATAACTTTATTCGAGTTGGAAACATCCACATCATGGTGGAGCTAACTCTTTCAGCGAAGTTTTTTCTCTATTCACAAGACTTGAACCTAAGACATTACTTAATGATAATCAAACATGTAAATACATGAATTAAATAGATTGATTTTTAATTAAATTTTAAAACAAAAAGTTGGATACATGGATCACATATATTAGTCCATGAACCCTAACTTAGCCTCTCATCTCCACTCTCTCTATATATATTTTGGTGCAGGGAGAGAGGTAGGTTACAAGGGAGTCCACCACTTTTTTAGGTCTTCTCAAAATAAAGGGAAATGGGGGGAGAGAGAGGGGGAGAGTTCTTGGTCTTTTCAAAACATACAATTTTTTGCGGTCATAATGTCTTAGAAGAGAGTGCTTTTGACGGCCATAAATAAATCTTTTTATACAAGAAGTAATTAGTTTTTTCTTTCTCTTCCACCTTGTTCTTTCTCCTCTCTTTCTCCTTTATCTCTATCATACCAAACAACTTATAAATCTACTTTATTTCTCACATCTTTTTCTCTACTTATCTTCTTTCTTCTCCAGTCTTTCTTCTCTATCGCTTCCTTCTCTACCAAACAAAGCGTACAACTAGCAACTCCACAAGGAAGGAGTCTTTATCTAAAAAACCTAAAACCCACTTCCCATCATTATTGTGAAGAACACTTATGTAAAATTAACTCTATCATTCACTTTCTCCTAGTCAATCTTCAAACATAAATATGTTTTTAATTTCTTTTATGAATTAAGTTTTATCAGAGATTTTTTAACGGAAAACAACCCTTCAAACTCAAATTTTAATTTGAAAGTTCAAAATCTCAAAAAATAAATTCAATCATATAAATAGTATTTTTTCTTAATCAAATATCCATACGTGAGACTAACCCCTCTCGTCCCACAGTTAGCGCAATAAATGATATGGGCCTAACCAATGAGTATTGTTTTTTTATTCACAAAAGTTGGAAATTAAACCCGAAAATACTTACTTAATAGACGAAATGCTGAACAACTATGTCAACCCACTTACTTAAATTATATTAGTAGTTTAGTACAAAACAAATACACGTTAATTATTTTAAAAAGAAGTTTAGAAGTTAAGGCTCTTAACTTGCCATTTTCATCGATTTCACCATGTATTAAAGGATCGGGTAACCCGAATCCCATGTCGGGCTAGCCCACCCATATGTGCAGATTCATTTCCTTCTCCATCATCACACAAACACACACACTCACATAAGAACACCCCGAAAATCGAAGCTTCTTTCTTACAACGATCTGAGACCCTTCTCTTTCGCAGCACCAATAAACGCCACAATCTGCAGCAAGAGCGAACGAGCGAGAAAGAGAAGAAAAGAAAGAGAAAAGGGTTTGAGAATCAGAAATGGGGTTGGGTTTGTTAGCTTCGAGGGCCATGAGACCCACCTCTAGGCTCCTCAATTTCCACAACCCTAGCTCCTTCTTTCTCCGAACCATCGTCTCGAAACCCGAGCTTCGGAATCCGGAAGCTTCCGCCGCCCAGCCGGAGCAGCCGCCTGTCGATCTCCCTCCCCGGACTCCGGTCGCCGGCGCCAGGGTCCATTTCTCCAACCCAGATGACGCCATCGAGGTTTTCGTTGACGGTTACCCTGTCAAAATCCCTAAGGGATTTACCGTTCTTCAGGCTTGTGAGGTCGCCGGCGTCGATATCCCTCGCTTCTGCTACCACAGCAGGCTCTCCATCGCCGGAAACTGCCGCATGTGCCTCGTCGAGGTCGAGAAATCCCCTAAGCCTGTTGCTTCTTGCGCGATGCCCGCTCTTCCTGGTTAGCTTCGTTTTTTCCCCTTACTTGCTGTACTCGTTGGTGTTCTGATGATTCTGTTGCTCGCATTTGTCATTTGAGTGGCGAATTTTGTGTTATTGATGTGATTATCTGATGAGTTTATTTATGTGGTTCATTGGAGTTTGACCTTGTTCGTGATTTGAGTGATTCTGCATTCCTTGCATCAATTTTAGATGCAGATTATCAAATTTAGTTGATGAATGTCTGATTGCTTGCTGGTATGTTTAAAATTTCTACTTTGTTGAAGGTGTTATGAACTTTAATCAGTTTATGTTATTTGCACAATGTAGATAGTTGTGATGCTAGTGAACTTCGATTCAGTTATGTGTAATATAATACATCATTAGTTTTATCTTATAAGCTGGTATTTCGGTGTTTTGAACTGATTTATGTTTAGTCTATTCACTCTACTGTTAATTTTGTAGTTTCTTATGTAAAATAATTTCTACATGTTCTCTTTGTTTGTATATTGATAATCAAGTTGTCCTTCTGTCGGTTTTCCCTAAATTTTTTGTTATTATGATTATTAGTTATAATTTATTAACTAGAGAGAAATTTTGAGATAAAATCATCATTTGTCCTGTCAGTTTTGCTGTTGGCATCTACATTTTTCAATTGGATCTTACTTTTCATGAGGTCTCACATTATATACACAAAAAATAAAAACAGAAAAACATCTTTTAATTTAGTTTTGATGGGGTTCTTAACCATTTATTCTTCTGATTCTTGTTAAAAGATGTAATCTAATGGAAACTCATTCTTAGGGATGAAAATTAAGACTGACACACCTGTGGCGAAGAAAGCTCGAGAAGGGGTGATGGAATTTTTATTGATGAATCATCCATTAGATTGCCCAATTTGTGATCAAGGTGGGGAATGTGATCTTCAGGATCAGTCAATGGCATTTGGCGCTGATCGTGGTCGTTTCACTGAAATGAAGAGATCTGTGGTGGACAAAAACCTTGGTCCTTTGGTGAAGACTGTGATGACTCGGTGCATTCAATGTACAAGGTCAATATCGGACAAAACATCCTTTTATTTTCTTCCAAATCTGATTATCTTGAATTGTAGATTTTAATAAATATGCTACACATTGGAAGTCAGAAGTTCTTAGTACTTATTTCTTCCCGAAGAGTATCAACTAATTTGATAATTTATACTATGTTTATGTGTAATGTTCTTGTTAGAATTACGGACCTCCTTGTTTTGCATAGTTTTGCTTTAAAATGAAGCAGTAGTCATTGTGCTATGAAATTATGATAGTTTCAGAGGATGCTTGACTCAATTTAATTTGCATATAATGAAAGTACTATTGAGTGATAAATGTAGTCTACTTACATGTTATTATGTCAGCTAAAGGCCAGCCAAGGTTTCTTTTAATTCCTGGTTAGGATATCTGTTAGTTATTCTGACTGAAACATCTAGCAAAACAGACTTTTTGTTGTGACTGAAATGCCATGTATTGTAAAAGAATGTATGTTATCTAAGTACCTTAAAAGGTTCTGGTGCAACATCTCTTTCATCCAACAGGTGTGTTAGATTTGCATCCGAGGTAGCAGGGGTGCAGGATCTTGGCATGTTAGGTCGTGGAAGTGGCGAGGAGATTGGAACATATGTTGAAAAACTTATGACAAGTGAGCTTTCTGGAAATGTGATAGATATCTGTCCTGTGGGAGCACTCACTTCAAAGCCTTTTGCATTTAAAGCCCGGAATTGGGAGTTGAAGGGTACAGAGAGCATTGATGTTACTGATGCTGTTGGGTCCAATATCCGTATTGATAGCAGAGGACCTGAAGTCATGCGCATTGTTCCTCGTTTAAATGAGGTTAGATTCTGATGGATTTGTTGAACTGTTTGTGGTTGCCTATGCTTCAAATCTTTTTGTCCTTAGAATTATTTAATTTCTGTAAGAAAAACCATTGCACCATGTTTGCTGGTGCTTTAGATTGCTCGTTCCATGTTTTGACTGCATGAGTTGATTTCGGGAAAAACTGTTGTTCGTTAAGTTGATCTACTACTTAAAGAAATTGATACTTGTCCAAACTGGATACTGAAGAATTCTGGCCTTGATCGTTTTATATGGTTGTAGGTTTTGTTTTCTTCTTCGCTCATTCGCTGTATAACATCACTACTTATTTTTACTACATAAGCAATGTGATTTTCAATCTCTATTTACTGGCACCTCTGAAACTCCTTACCTATGGAAAGAGGTACTACATGGAGTATTCGTAAACTGATGTTTTTTTTTAATTTCAATTTGATTAGTTTTGCATAGTAGCAACTAACAATGATTCCTTTGACGTGGGTTTGGACTTTGGAAATTAAATAAAGAGGGATAACCTTCAATTAAAGACTGGATTGGCGCAATAATTATCATTATGGAACCAAATAATCATTCTGAGTGGTTATGGTTTATTTTCAGTGGAAGCCGTATGTTGAAGTACTATGTTGTAACTGTAATAGCTGTTAGCTGTAGCTTTTGTTACGTTAGCTCACACCTCTCGGCAGTTATTTGTTAGTTAGTATGGGCCAACTTCTGTTAGGCTTGGCAGTTATGAACCAATTCAGTTGGTAACTGCCTTTTTCTCTCTCTCTCTCTGCTAATATAAATAGCTCATAGTATTGCTTTTTTCTAATCAAGACAATACACGGTATGTTCATATGAAATCTACTAGTTTTCTCCATCTCTACCTTCTTTTACCATACTTTGAAAGAATACATGAGGATTGTACTCATGATTTTCAAGCCTTTGGTTGCCAGCAGTTGCTTTGTGAAATGTCTTTCAGTTCACCAGTCTTCTATTGTTTTGGAGGGGGCGTTTCAGGGAAACTGAGGAGT
The DNA here is from genome assembly GCF_012489685.1 of Lotus japonicus. Classification (NCBI taxonomy): domain Eukaryota; kingdom Viridiplantae; phylum Streptophyta; class Magnoliopsida; order Fabales; family Fabaceae; genus Lotus; species Lotus japonicus. Next base: position 9,846,316 of record NC_080046.1, read on the forward strand.
TTTTTAAGGCTAGTTGGACCGTTAGCCATGAATCATGGAGTAACCCCTAGATTCTAGGCTATATTGTTATAAAATGTGAATGTGTTTTGATAGGGATTAGAACCCTCATGTTAATTTTCCACAAGTTAGGGTCATATGAATAGAGAGAAAACCCTGCATAGATTTCCACACCCCCTGCATAGAGCCCTACAAATTTTACACTGCTAATACTCTCGAGCTTATCTCCATATGACCATTGCAATTGAAAAGCTAAATGGAGAGCATCCAAACCTATGCTGCAGTGAATCCACATTTTATGAGCAACTAGTTAGGAGCCCCAGATAGGATTGATCTTTTGTGGTCAATGGTTGTGATTTATTGTTTACTACTACATTTTGAGTGCGTTTATTTAAGATTATAAAAAAGTGATTTTTAACTCTCATAAAAAAAGAACGTTTTAGAGATTTTTATGAAAAGCATAAGCTGATTTTATTTTCTCTTTCGTCTATTGCCATAGTTTTTTTTATAAGCTAATCAAAGTACTTTATTCAAATATGTTTTCAGCTTTGTTTTATTTAAATAATGATTATTTTTATAAGCTGAGGCAAACACCTAGAAAGTTAGAAATAATGATGTGTTCATAGTTTACTAATTAAAGCTTGTTCTGCTTGCCCATTGCAGGACATAAATGAAGAGTGGATTTCAGACAAGACCCGCTTTTGTTATGATGGTTTGAAGAGGCAGAGGTTAAATGACCCTATGATTCGTGGTCCTGATGGACGCTTTAAGCCTGTGAATTGGCGTGATGCCCTTGCTGTGGTAGCAGAGATTGCCCACCAAGTTAAACCAGAAGAAATTGTTGGAATATCTGGCAAACTTTCAGATGCTGAGTCCATGATTGCACTGAAAGATTTCTTAAATAGGATTGGGTCAAATAATGTATGGTGTGAAGGAATTGGTGCAAATACTAATGCTGATTTCAGATCAGGATATATCATGAATACTAGCATTGCTGGTCTTGAGAAAGCAGATGTTTTCCTGTTGGTTGGTACCCAGGTAAATCATTCTATTGTGTTTTAATAAGTAACACGGTAATATCTCTATTTGTTAATTTTATGGATGACCAAATGATTCTTTTGCTATTGAAATGGCATTCCATTTTAAGAATACCTTGGCATTTGCATGGATTTGATATTTAATGGCATGGGGGAAGTTATGTGGATGAAAAAGTCCATTCAACGATAAAGCTTTTCTGATTTATTGTGTTTTTGGATGACGTCTCTACTCTCTACTGGTTATTTAGTGTGCTGGGATCTTCTATGAAAGTGTAATTCTTGTTGCTTTGTTGTCTCTTAGATTATCTGATGTGTTTATTCACAAATTTTCAGCCTCGTGTGGAAGCTGCTATGGTTAATGCCAGAATAGGAAAGACTGTCAGATCAAACCAGGCCAAGGTTGGGTACATTGGGCCTGCTACAGATTTCAATTATGATCACAAACATCTTGGTACTGGCCCTCAAACACTTCTTGAAATTGCTGAGGGTCGCCACCCATTTTCGAAGACTATCTCAAATGCCAAACACCCTGTTGTCATTGTTGGTGGTGGGATTTTTGAGAGGAAGGACCAGGACGCAATTTTTGCTGCTGTTGAAACCATCGCCAAACAAGGGAATGTTGTCAGATCTGACTGGAATGGCCTTAATGTATTGCTTCTCCATGCTGCCCAGGCTGCTGCACTTGACCTTGGACTTGTGCCCCAATCTGAAAAAAGCCTCGAGTCTGCAAAATTTGTATATTTGATGGGTGCTGATGATGTAGACTTGGAAAAGATCCCTGGTGATGCTTTTGTTGTTTATCAAGGTCACCATGGTGACAAGAGTGTTTATCGTGCCAATGTCATTTTGCCAGCAGCAGCATTCAGCGAGAAGGAAGGGACCTATGAAAACACTGAAGGATGCACACAACAAACCTTGCCTGCAGTTCCAACAGTTGGTGACTCCAGAGATGATTGGAAGATAGTTCGAGCTCTGTCCGAGGTGGCAGGAGTACGTTTGCCCTATGATACAGTTAGCGGTGTTCGTGCCCGGATGAGGACTGTAGCCCCAAACCTCGTGCACGTGGACGAGAGAGAACCAGCCACATTACCATCTTCACTAAGACCAACCTTCACTCAGAAGATGGATACCACTCCGTTCGGAACTGTAGTTGAGAATTTCTACATGACTGATGCCATTACCAGGGCATCAAAGATAATGGCACAATGCAGTGCTACACTGTTGAAGAAGTGAGACATGTTTTTTTTTTCTTTTCTTTTTGAGTTTAAATAAAATATGCAGATTCATCCTTTTATTTTCATAGCCAAGCAAGGCCTTGCTTGCGCAAAGCTTCTCGGGTGTTGGCAGTACCCAATAAATTTAAAATTAGGCTTTATGTGTTGTATTTGTATTATGCAGTGTAAACACGCCACTCTTAGAACTGTTGCCTTGTACAATTTGGATTTTCAGACTGATTATGGAAGTTTACTCTTCTCATCAAATTTCTGATGTCAGAAAACTGCAAAGTTTAATTCTTATAGCCATCAGCTATTGCTGTGGTGAAAGCACTTTACTAAGATACCAATGGGGGAAGCCTAAGCATAATGATAAAAGAGGCAAATTCAATAAACCCTAACAATAATACTAAAGTTCGAGCTTTTAAGTATACCAGTCCATTTGAAAATTTGTGAATTTGGTCAATTTTTTTTTGTGCATGTTTGAAGCTAGAATCAATTATAGAGGTTTAGCATTTGTAAAATCATCATGCTTGGCAGCAACACCTGTCATAAAATATCAATGAGAAGCTACCTCTCCACGTTTTATGAAGACAATCCCTATGACATGGTTGTTGAAGACACATTGGCACAACACAAACATTCTAAAACAAGAGTACATCAATCAAATAGATAATTTGTCTCTGAACTTTTTCTTGTTGCACTATGTCAGGTTTATCATGGCCACAGTTTAACATCTGCCACATTTTATTTTCTAGTCCTGATGTTAATCATGGAAGTTACTTCTGCACCTTTGACCATGAAGCGATGCCTGTCTGATTATATGAGCTCTCCCAATTTTTCCCATCAAAGTGCCTAATTTCAATGTGTGTCAACGTTCCAGGGTCAACACACCTGAATGAAACTGCAACCCCATCCGGGTTCGAACGCGGATAGTAAAATGAAGTTATCCCACAGATTTTGCAGAATGTGTGCTTTGCAGTGTGAGTGCCAAACGTGTAAGTTGTGATAAACTTGCCAGAATCTCCCAAAAGCTCAAAATTTTCAGCAGGAACGACGAAGTGGTTATTAGCTCTCATGTAGCAGTTTGAGCAATTGCAGTCCCATGCCACCACACTGGAAGGAGCAAGCACTTTCCACCTTACACTCTTGCAATGGCAACCTCCATTATGCACCACGGTCTCAGTCTCAGCATCCATTTTCTGAATTCTAAACAACCAATGATCATAAATGAAATTTAGGTTCCTGTCAACAATAATTTATCATGCACTAAAACTAGACTCAGTTAAAGAAGGCTTAACTTGGTATCATAAATTAAACCTAGAGTCTGTTTATATACCGTTCGAAAGTATGAAAATAGGAAAATAACACATCCCGATGCACTTACTATGAAGTAACAAATTGCTACCTCAACAAAAAGGAAGCAGGAATCACATCTATATTGGAGATAGACACAAAAGTATACAAATGGGTTCGGCATGAGTTTTGATACATTCACACTCACTTTTTCTTTAATCTCATTTCCATCGATTTTTCTTTTCTATCTCACTTATTTTTTTATCACATCATCAATCATATCTCTCATTTATCTCTCTCGATGTGAGTGAATTTGGGGGTGTTGATGAGATTATTTTCACAAAATTTCTTAGATACAGAACCTATAGAAAGGGGTTACTATTGAGTATAAGATGTATATAGGTAGTTAAGAAGTTACAGATTTTGATCACAAAGAAAAAGAAAAGGGTGAGGGCTCAAAGACAATAGGATTTTGCATTTTGCAAATCAAAGTGATGACTGATGGGGCAATAATCTTGCCTCATAAACCACAATAACTCATCACTCCCCCATTTCTTTCTTGTCCTTTTTCTAAATTCCTACCCACACCACACACACATCAGTATCACCATCTATTTGTGAGCAACTAGATTACCAAAATTAATCTTTATTGCACCATATATTGGCACCACTTAAAAGGAAAAAAACTTTGCATGCATATTCAGCTTGCTATCCCTTGCTGTCTCTTTACCTCTATCAGTTCCCCAAAATTTCTGATTCATGCTAGGAAATAAGTACCATAGAAAAAAGAGTTGTTGATTTAAACTTCAGACTTCGAAATACATTGAAAGAATATCTATATAAGTGCAAGAGATTGAAGGAGAAGCATTACTGACAACAAGTAGAGCAGAAACTTATGGAAGAAACAGAACCAGAACTAAGATTGTTAGCAATAAACTAATAGTGACCGATAAGATGAATGGGTTTTCACCTGATCGGATCAGATATGGTCACCGTCACTGTGCAGGGTGGTTGGCAGTCACCTTTGACAACTTTAGATTAGATGAGAAGAACTGCTTCCCCTTTCAATTTTTATTTAAATAGCCATGAAAATCGACCCAACATGTTCTTTTTTGTCAATCCGAGCTGTACAAACTACAAAGAAATTGTATTTATTTTTATTATTAAATAGTTAACGCATGCCAGGAAGAAAATTAAAATAATATAAACAGCAAGGCAAATTCTGTGGTGCCTCCCTATTTTTAAGGGTGTGGTGCCTCCAACCCTTTTAGCAAATAATATGCTGCCATGTGTATTAGTATTTTCAAATTTTCTTTTTCTGTTCAAATTTGAATTGTTTTTTAGAAAATCAAAAATGTTTTATATTTTATTTTCAGAGGGGCCTTTTAGCAATTATTTGAAAGTTGTATATTATCTTTTAACCATCATTGAGAATTTTTACCAAGCTTATTTGTATTCTGAGTTCAACCCATTTTCTTCTTCTTCTTCCTTGAACCCTAAATAGTATCAGCTTCTTCACCTTCCAGCTTCTTCACCTTCCAGCTTCTTCACCTTCCAGCTTCTTCATCGTTCGTTTTTCGCAGACGAGGACCATTGTCGTCATCAGCTTCTTCATTGTCGTTCGAGCTTCTTCACGTTCCAGCTTCTTCATCAAATAGCACAGTCCGTTTCTGAATCTGGGTTTAGTGTGTTTTGGTTCTAAAATCGCATTTTCCTAATCTATTATTCGTTGTTGTTGTTTGATTTCAAATTAAGGGGTTCTTATATTTGTGGGTTTTGAATCTGGGTTTATGGTTTAAATCGCATTTTGGGTATTGTGCTTTTGGGTTTAGGCTTTTGAATCGGTGGGTTTAGGGTTTAAAAAATCTGAATGAAATTTTTTTTGTTTAAGGTTTACCAAATTGATTTCGTTGTTTTCGAAAATCAGGTTTTGTTTACTTAAAATCTTTGTGTTGTACTTATTTATTGGTTTCGTTGCATAGGTTTGCTGCCATGGCAGATGTGAATGAATATTTCTCTATTGACTTGTCTAATGATGGAGGTATGAGTGAGGATGATGATTCTGTGGCAGTGGCTGATGATGGCAATGGCAATAATGAGAATTCTAATCCAGATCGTTGCAAATTAATCCCTGACTTGACAGCTGATGAGATAAGGGAGCTGGTGTTTTGTTCTGAGAAGGATGCTGTTGAATTTTACCAACACTATGCCCATTTCAAAGGTTTTGGTGCAAGGAAAGATGATGTCCGTCGTGATCGAAAGGGTAATATTATTAGTCGTCAACTGGTGTGTAATAGGGAAGGTTAGAGACATGAGAAGCATTTGAATAAGGTTAGCCGAGTCAAAGAAGCAAAGCCTATTACCAGAGTGGCTTGCCCAGCAAAGTTCCGTGTCCGTTTTCATGCAGACTCAAGCAAGTGGAAGGTTGTGCTATTTGAACCAGAACACAATCATGGGTTGACACCTGCATCCCACGTTCATTTGATGCCCTCATTCAGGGGATTGACTGATGGTGACAAGGCTCAAGTAGACAGTCTAAAGCTGTATGGGGTGAGAAGTTGCAACATAATGGGGCTTTTGATGGGTCAGAAAGGTGGGCATGAATCGGTGGGTTTTCTGAAAAAGGACTTATATAATCATGTTGATAAGAAGAAAAGGATAAGTTTAGGTGCTGGAGATGCAGCCAGTGCATTGAGTTATTTGCAGCGTAAGGGGGAGAAGGATCCCATGTTTTTTTTCAAATTCACAAGATCAGGTGAAGAAAATCTTGAAAACTTGTTTTGGTGCGATGGAACAAGTCGCCTTGATTACCAAGCTTTTGGAGATGTCATTGTTTTTGACAGCACCTACAAGAAGAACAAGTACAACAAACCGGTTGTTATTTTTTCTGGCTACAATCATCACAAGGAGACTACAATTTTTGCATGTGCCTTGGTTTGTGATGAGACCATTGAGACTTACAAATGGGTCCTGAAAGCCTTGGATGAAGCTATGTTTGGAAAGCAACCCAAAGCTGTTGTGACTGATGGAGACAAATCTATGCGTGAAGCAGTGAAGGTTGTGTTTCCTAATGCTACTCATAGGCTTTGTGGATGGCATATTCAGCAAAACTGTCTTGAGAAAATTAAGATTCCAGATTTCTTGAATGAATTTAAGACTTTGATTTATGGGAATTTCACTCCAGAACGTTTTGAAACTAAATGGCTGCAAGTGATTGAAAAGTATGGTATTGGTGAGGAAAAATGGATTAAACAGACGTATGAAACTAGGCAGATGTGGGCAACTGCGTTTATGCGAGAGAAATTTTTTGTCGGTATCAGGACTACCTCTCTATGTGAAGGCATTAACTCATTTATTAAGAGGTATGTGCAGTGCAAAAATAACATCCTTGATTTCATTTATAACTTTGAGAGAGCTGTGGAGGAGTATAGGCATAATGAGTTAGCCTCTGATTTCAAGTCAAGTTATGGTGAGCCTGTCTTGATTACTGCTTTGAGTCACATTGAACAAGGGGCAGCAAAGTTGTTGACATTGAATATGTTTAGGGAAGTGAGACATATGATTCAACGAGCACTTAACCTTAATCTTGTTGAACGATCAGAGATTGGTACCACAGTGATGATAAAGTTTAGCATTTGTCGTCATCCAAACACTCAGTTCTTGGTCATTTATGACAAGAATCAGAACATGTTTAATTGTGATTGTGGGTTTTCTGAATATGTTGGCATACCTTGTTCTCACATTATATGTGCAATGAGAACTGAGAACATGAATGAATTCCCTGCTAGTCTTGTTTCTAAAAGGTGGCTGAAGACTGCAAAGGCTGATTCATTACAATCTATCCCTGCTATGGAGGTTGATACTGATAGAATGAAAATGCTGCGTAGAGGTGCAATTTCTGCTGCATGCAACTTTCTGAGTGAATATGGTGCTGATGACTCTTCTGATTTCTCAAATGTTATCGAGGACATATACAAGCTTGTCATGAAATTTCAGAAACGTCGCCATCCCAATTCTGCTGCAACCAATTTATTTGTCATTGGTGACCCAGCTGTTGTCAAAACAAAGGGCGCTCCACGGAAGAAGAAGTATAAGAAGACGAAAAGGCTATGCTCTAATTGCAGAAAGGGTGGCCACACAATCAGGACATGTCCTACATTATTTGAGGGTAATGAAGTTGGAGAAAGTTTTGCAGATGCTGAAGAAGATGAAGATTCATCTGTTGAAATTGATGGTGATAACACTGCTGATACTGTAAGTTGTTTGTATAATTTTTCTATTGGATTATTTTGCAGCCAATTACCATGTGTATGACATTAATATTTTAAATTGTATACAGCCCGTGCCATCATTAGGAGGAGATAATGGAGGGCCCAGTTCAATGAGTACAGTCAAAGCCAAAAGAAAGGCATGTTATATATCATATTTACTATGTTGTATAAATTTGAGTGGCATGTTCTGTTGTAAAATTGTTGTTTATGGTTTATATTTGGCTGTGAATTTTAGGTGGGAGATAGAAGAACCCAAAAGGATGTTAAACGCAACACTGGAAGTTCCCAAGCTATGGTGTCACCAACTATTGAGCAACCTCAAGCTGATATTGAAGCCCCTCCAATGAGTTTCCCAAGTGGGTTCAATTTGTTTCCCCAATTCCCTGCGAGCCAGATTTTACAATCTTTCCATCCTTTTGCTTCATACCAGCAATCGCCTTATGGCACTCAGTAGAAGACTGAATATTGGATGTGGCTCTGAATTTTGCTTGGAATTGCTATTGCATTGTGTTGCTTAAACCATTAATGAACCTGTTATTTTTCATGTATTTTTTGCTGGGAACTAATATGGCTATGTTATTGAAGTCCTCGCTGATTTTGAAGTATTTTTTGTTTATGAAGTCTTGAAGTTATTATGATTGAATGTTGGACCAATGAATTTTATTGCTGAATTATTAATTCATAGTTTTTGAGTTCTTTCATCCAAATGCTTAGTTTAGAATATTTCAGGTACCATCTTTGTGCCATATTTATGCAATCCAGTACTTGTATAAAAAGAGACCAATGTTATAATCTGTACAAAATGGGTAAAAAAAAGAAGAACATGAGATTTGAACCAGGGACATGTAGAACCAACAGGAGGATATTTACCACTGGGATACCACTCATTATTACTAACAAACAGTTAAATAATATATTTAATACGGATAAGCAAATAAAAAAATAATTAAAAACTGATTATAGGAGTATTCGAACCTAGGACATGTGGGAAATATAGGATGCTACTAACCACTAAGCTAGAAGTAACTATTGAAATGAAACTGTAAACATAAATATTTAATTGAGTTAATGCGAGTATTTAATTGAGTTAAGATTAATAAACTTAAACTTAAGGTCGTGCGAAGCTTCATATTAATAAACTTAGACTCTTATTGCTCCGCCGCTCTCCATATTAGGTCAAACTTAAAGCTTAAGTAAGACCGAAGCTTCATATTAGGCCTTTATCCTTCTTAAGCTCTGCCGAGACTCTTGTTGCTCCGCCGCTCTCCATATTAGGTCAAACTTAAAGCTTAAGTAAGACCGAAGCTTCATATTAGGCCTTTATCCTTCTTAAGCTCTGCCGAGACTCTTGTTGCTCCGCCGCTCTCCATATTAGGTCAAACTTAAAGCTTAAGTAAGACCGAAGCTTCATATTAGGCCTTTATCCTTCTTAAGCTCTGCCGAGACTCTTGTTGCTCCGCCGCTCTCCATATTAGGCCAAACTTAAAGCTTAAGTAAGACCGAAGCTTCATATTAGGCCTTTATCCTTCTTAAGCTCTGCCGAGACTCTTGTTGCTCCGCCGCTCTCCATATTAGGTCAAACTTAAAGCTTAAGTAAGACCGAAGCTTCATATTAGGCCTTTATCCTTCTTAAGCTCTGCCGAGACTCTTGTTGCTCCGCCGCTCTCCATATTAGGTCAAACTTAAATCTTAAGTAAGACCGAAGCTTCATATTAGGCCTTTATCCTTCTTAAGCTCTGCCGAGACTCTTGTTGCTCCGTCGCTCTCCATATTAGGCCAAACTTAAAGCTTAAGTAAGACCGAAGCTTCATATTAGGCCTTTATCCTTCTTAAGCTCTGCCGAGACTCTTGTTGCTCCGCCGCTCTCCATATTAGGTCAAACTTAAAGCTTAAGTAAGACCGAAGCTTCATATTAGGCCTTTATCCTTCTTAAGCTCTGCCGAGACTCTTGTTGCTCAGCCGTTCTCCATATTAGGCCAAACTTAAAGCTTAAGTAAGACCGAAGCTTCATATTAGGCCTTTATCCTTCTTAAGATCTGCCGAGACTCTTGTTGCTCCGCCGCTCTCCATATTAGGTCAAACTTAAAGCTTAAGTAAGACCGAAGCTTCATATTAGGCCTTTATCCTTCTTAAGCTCTGCCGAGACTCTTGTTGCTCCGCCGCTCTCCATATTAGGCCATTAAATATTATTTAGGGTTAATCCTCTACTTGGTCCCTGTGGTTGTGTGGCCGTCTGAAATTAGTCCCTCCCCGGAAAATTTGAAAATCTAAGTCCTCGCGTTTGGAAAGTGTGTGGAGCAGGTCCTCGCCGGAGTTGGGAGCTCCGGCGAGTGATGATTAGGCTTGCTGACTAGATAAATTTTTCTGATGTGGCATTAAAAAAAATTAAATAAAAAAAAATAAAAATAAAAATCCCTTAATTATTTAACTTACCCTAATTAACCCTAAACACAAACTTAATCCTAATTAACATACTAACAAGCCTAATCAGCAAGCCTAATCTTCATCCTCTTCATCTTCTATTCTTCATCTTCATAAAAAACCAAGAACACAAAATCATGAAAATCCAAACCCAGAAATAATCATAAAAAACCCAAACTAGGATAACAACAGTAAAAATCCAAACTTGTTTCACGACATCACCAACCCACCAATCCCAACCCCAAAATGATGATGATGATGATTAAGTTTGATGAGCAAAGAACCAAACCAAAATAGAACCAAACCAAAATAGAACCAAATCAGCATCTTCTACCCCATTTTTGCATTGAACCTGCATCAAAGCCACACAAATCCCAGAATCTGAAGCACGCAGCAATTCCCACCATCGTCGTACCTCCATCGCGTCTGACCCACATAGCTACCATTGCAGCCCCTCTCGCGTCGAAGCTTCTTCTCCCCTGGTTCCTCTCTTTCTCTCAGATCCAAAATTTACTTAGGAACCAACCAACAAAGAGAACACCCATTAGGCCGCACCTCCGTCCTCCTCTTCTCCTCCTTCTTCTTCCTGAACTGGTGGAGAGTTTTGCAGATCCGTCCACATCCACTCAGAGTCGATCTTGGGCGTCGATCTGAGTCTGAGAGTGAGGGAGTCTTCCTCTGTTGATTTCCAACTCGAGAGATCTGGTGCGTCAATTTGTTGAGTTTGATTGTTGTTGTTGAGTTGGATTGCATGTGGTGGGGTGGGTTGCGATGGGTTCTGGGTGGGGGTGGGTTTCATGGGTGGGTCGCGGGTGAGGGAGGGATGGCCGGGTTCAGAAGCTCTGTTTTGGAAGATGTGAGGGTGGGTTGCGAGTGAGGGAGGGTTGCGGGTGAAGAAGCTGGAGCAGGAACACGGATCTGTTGAAGGAGGTGATGAGGAAGAAGATGATGTGATGGAGAAGATGAAGATGATGAACATGGAGATGAGGAGCAGGAACACGGATGTCTTTAACTTCACCAATTTTTTGTTTTTGATTTTGGTAAATTGATTTTGTGAATTAGACTAGGGTTAGATAGTTAATTAGATATTTTTAGTTAATTGGATTAATAAATCTGAATTCTATTTTATTTTTTTATTTTTTATTTATTTTTAAAATTCACGTCAGCGTTTTTATCCCAGTCAGCGAGCCAATTCACCACTCGCCGGAGCTTCGGGCTCCGGCGAGGACCTGCTCCAGACTTATTGCAAACGAGAGGACCCAGATTTGCAAATTTTCCGGGGAGGGACTAATTTCAGACGGCGAGACAAAGACAGGGACCAAGTAGACGATTAACCCTATTATTTATATAGTATTTATTAATAAATAATGTTAATAAATAATTTTTATACCTATTTATAAATATTATTTCTAAAATAAGTTAAATATAAAAAATTAAAAAACATTTAACTTCCAAACCATGGTGCCATAAAGCTTCGAAAATGGAAGGTGAGGAGATGGTGAAGTTAAGCACTTTCGGTGGCTCCAAAATTGGAATATGGAGAGGCCGCATGCTTGATAGGGTTATGAGAGGGGGAGTAATGAGGAAAATTGATTGCAGCTTTGTTGTTTGATCTTCCAGCCTCAAAACTCGTGAAGGGGTTTAGGGTTTCAATCAATTCCCCCTAGTACTATAAAATTGCTTCAATTATGAATGGGATTCAGAGTCTAACAAGGAGTGGAAGATTTACGGTCCAAAATCATCTGATTGATGTCTACCATGAAAACGAAAGGAGCCCCAGTTGTTCGACGAAGCCACCGGAAGCGAAATCGTCGAGAAGTGGATTGCATCTCCGTCAATTCGCCGGACTTGGATTTCACCGTCCCAAATCAGAACGCTAACCCTTCTTTGGTACTCATATCTTCGAGGTAATCAGTGTTACTCATCTAAAACTCTGTTTCTGTTCTGTCGTGTTTATGTATTAGGTTTCGTAGGTTTTTGACATTCATATCTTATTTGCAGTAATCAAGATTCTGGGCTGCAGCTGAACATGAATCTTCCATATTATGGTGATCAACAAGAAGATGACAAGAAAAAAAAGGTATGTTTTGAAATAAAATGAATTACTTTTCACTTAAATAGCTTAAATTGCTTCAGTTGAATTCTCCGTATCTTATTCCCTTGCTTACCATAGTAGTATGCCAAATTAAACTTCATATAATGGATTCAAATTAGGAAACCTTGAATCCCTGCTTAAAACCTATAGCCAAGGTTTAAATTTTTTTTTTATATTTTACAATGCAGGGAGTGGTTAATGAAGAGAAATTTAATACGTTGGAGGCAAACATGGAAGCTATTATGGCTAGTATTGGGTGGTTGACACAGACAATGATAAAGTCCAAATGTGTCCAGATTCTTCCCACAGAAGGAACACAGTTAGATCCATCTTCATCAGTTGAACCAATACCTGAAGCGATAGAGAAAATCATGCAAAAGTTTGTTGCACCAACGGTTGAACTCCCAACACCTATTGCTGACCTACCAACACCAAATACTGAAATCCAAACTGAAACCGTTGAGATCGCACCAACATCTACAGAAAATCACAATTCACTTGTTAGGAAGCTTTTCAGCCCACCTGTTACGTCACAGGACACAAATCCAGGAAACCAAATTACCAATGCTGACTTTCAATCCCCCAAAAACCTGAAAATAGTTACCCCTCATTATGTTCCACCGGTAAGTTTTAAAATTTTGACCCATTAATTAAGAACTTTACTTGTTAAATTGACTGTCATACATGTGTATCTTGTAGTTCCTGAACAAGATATTCAAGAATGAGAACACATTCCAACTATCTTATGCTGAGACGGCTGTGGCATCTTATATCTTTAAGAAGGCCAATAAAGATGACATGGCTTGGTAAAATGTCTGAGTTTTTATTTACGTAGTTAAATTATTTTTTGATACTCAGTAGAAGAGCTAATTTAATATGCATGTTATGTTCATGGCAGGAAAGAGGCCTTGGTGAAGCCTGAAATCCCTTTCTCGGATGGAACCCGTGGTGTGCTGCAGTGCCTGAAACCAAAAGGAGAGTTGGTGACGGATTTGCTTAACTTGCTAGCTTGCTTGTTGACCAAGAAGGAGAGGTCTTTTAATCAAAATCCACCCATATGGTTTTTCCCAACAAATGTTTCGGTAATATCATCTGCTCATTCTTAATGGCAAGTTCTGTTTAATAGAAATGAAATATAAAGTTCACTGAAGTTGTTCTTTTCCACTGTAGCAAGCTATTTTGTCATGGACTACAAACCCTAATTCTATGAAGATTTTAATTAAGGCAAATTTCATGGGGAAAGTAGACCTTCTTGAAAAGGTAACTCAATAATTGTGTAACATATCATTTCATTCAAAATGTAGCTTGTTTGAGCTTTATCTACATGGTTGCTTTCTGCCAGATATTTATTCCTGTTAACGACGACAATAAGCACTGGTACCTTATAGTCCTGGACTTTAAGAATGAGCAAGTAGTGTATCTCGACAGCTATCCGGAAGAAGGCAGGATGCTTGCCAGAATTAGGCGTACCAAACTACTGGTATAACCTTATAATGAATTTACTTTTTTGATTACATGATTTGTGTTATTAATTTTGTTACTAAGAGAAAACTTGTTGCTCGTAGTGTATTTATTTGGAAGAACTTCTGCAAGACCAGTCATTTTATCTCATCGATGATAGCCCTAAGCCTATTGTGTCTGAATTCAAAATGGTTATCCCAGAAGGGCTTATGGTTCAAAAGAAAGATTCGTAAGTTACATATAACAATTTAATTCTTTTATACTTTTGAAACCATGTAACTTACTGATTGAAAATTGTTTTCTGTCATGCAGAAACGACTGTGGAGTTTTTGTTGCAACTTGGATGAACCAGATGGGGATAAATGGATACAAGATAGAGGTTGATAACTTCACAAGATTGAAACTTGCTGTGGACCTTGTTCTCCATTCACATAATTTGCTTCAAGGAGTTATGCTATCAAAATCATTGGTGTACTACAACAGGATATCAGAAGCTGGAAACAAGAAGAAAGGGGTGCCAAAGACTTGCTGATTTTGTAATCTTGGTTATTGTTAGACACAATCTATATTTTTTATTCCGTGCTTTATCTTTGTGTATGCGCAAGCGTGGACGCATTGAATCCTTTTTCAGGGCACTTGTAGTTGCCAAATTTTGTTCATCAGGTTAAGGCACTAGTTGCCAAATTTTGCTTGTTAAGGCACTAGTTGCCAAAAAACCCTTTTATAAATTTTTATGCGTTGGTTGTCTTATATCATGTTTATTAGATCATGTTTTCTTCAAATGCAATAATAGCTATAGCTTAAACAAGAACACAAGAGCGCAACTTAGTTATATATTTGGACCATTTTCTATTGAAAATAGAAACATGATTCATAGCAATAGAAAGATCAACCTAACTTAGACAAGAGCAACCTTATTTGGACCCATTTTCACTTAAAAACAGTTGAAAACATGTTTCATAGCGATAGTAACATCTTTTGACATAGTAAATCATAGTCAAGTTTGACAAGAGCACTACTTACTCACTATTTTATTTGGACCAGTTTTCACTTAATATAGCAAATGTTCTTGGTTCTTTTGTATGCTCTTTTGTCATAGTTTTATTATAGTCATTTTTGGAGGTTTCTCATCATCTACTTACATAGTTTTATCATAGTCATCTTGGGAGGTTTCTCATCATCTACTTACACAGTTTCATTAAATTATTATGTATACTAAAAAATGTAAATTTAGATAAGTTTAAAAAGAGGACTCATGTGAGCACTTCTCATAAAAGAGTTAATAATTCAAAAAGAGTACACATACATGTGACCACTTCTCAAAAACAGTTTTACATATCCAAAGCTTGTGTAAATCACTTAAACAAAATAAGTAGCACAGCAACTACCAAAGAGACAACAACAACAATGAAATACATTTGTTCCCTTCTCTTGTAGTCAGAGATCAAAGCTTCTGCCCTCTTTAATCCTTCAAAGCAATCATCAACTTGACCAGGAGTCACAGCAGCAGTCATGGGGGCTTGAACAACTTGACCAGGAGTCACAGCAGCAGTCATGGGGGCTTCAACAACTTGCCCATGCACAGGGGGATCAAGCCAATCATAATACCCACAAGCCTGCGTATATTTAAGTTCATAAGTTATATATTCCTTGTTGTCAACTGAATACATAACAAAAACTCTCTGTTTACCTTCAAAGGACATTGAAAATATCTTCGTCCATAATTACTACTGGACCATGAAGTCTTTAGGGCTGGGGTAAGGCCGCAAGTACAGAGCCTTCCATCAGCAATCCCATTTCTTCTTTGTGTCGAAGAGAATGATTGAGATGCCATATATTATACACTACAGAAATATACTAATAAGTAAATAATTGAAACCTTAATAACATATAAAGTCATTGATTAACTAATATCCATAAAACACCAAGTTGCACAAAACATATCCAAAAAGGTCTAACAAGCCAGGGGCATCAAGCCAGTCCAAAAGTTGCACAAAACAAAGGCAAAACATACAAGGTCCAAACTGAAAACATTAATAGGAAATCAACAAAACATCAAACTCACTACGGCTGCCCACGGGTAATGGTAACATTAACCAAATTGTTGTGAGTGCTAACTGGCCTAAAGTGCACAACATCCCTATACTTCAACTCATGATCCTTCACATATTGATACCAATCCTTTGCAATGTGGATTGGAGTATCAATCTTCCTTGGATTCCTTCTTTTCAGCAGACAACTATAAGTTCTACCCCTAGGGGTTTGTAGAACGATATTCTCCCAGTTTGCCCTAATATGATTCACCACATACAACTTAGGCAATGCCTGAAAATAAAAAAATAAACATTGTATTAGATATCACATACAGCAAACGAAATTTTAAAAACAAGTAGCACTACAATTTAAAAACAAGTACTTACCATTGTCTGGCCTCCACCAGAATCAGAGCTGCTAATGACCTTATCAAAATTATGAATAACCCTCTCCACACCATCATCCTCCTCTCCATCACTCAATTGCATAATTCCATCATCCTCCTCCTCATCACTTAATTGCACAATTCCATCATCCTCCTCATCATCACTTGATATCATAATTACATCATTCTCTTCAATGTTATCCACATCCATAAACTGCCCACCAACATCAGCTAATGGTATCTCCCCACCAACATCAGCCACTGGAACTGGAACTTCCACACCATCTTCATCCTTATCACCAACATCAGCCACTGGAACTGAAACTTCCCCACCAACTTCAACCTTACCACCGACATCATCCACTGGAACTTCCCCACCAACTTCATCCTTATCACCAACATCAGACACAACCACCTCTTCACCATTCTTACCTGAACTCCCAACATCAGGTTGCCTTACAGAAGGGCCAGCACCATAGCTTATTTGATTCATCAGTCTATCAAATATCCTGATAGAAAACTTGTTCTTTCCACAATAGGAGAAATCTGCCCAATGATTTCTTTTCAAATCATACATTTTTACAAACTTGACCACAACATCAATGAGCAAACCTCCATTATTACCCACAACCAACTGAAAGGTGAACTCCCCCCCTACAGGATCCCTAACCACAACATGATTTCCCAGCATAGATTTGTATTGTGCAATAAACTCTACTGGAACTTCCACGTCATCCTAATGTTTTTCCAATAAAACTTATTAAAATTGATGTTTAAACCATATAACTATACCAACACAAATGGAAGGAGCTAAAAATTACCAGGTTTAACTTTATCACAGTATTGAAACCAGGTGTGTAAGGGCCATAAGCACTTGTTTGACTCATCTCTTCAAAAACACAAATAATCAGTTCAAAGCACAGATTAAGAATGTGAACCCAGACGTTTAAAATTCAATATCAACATAAAAATATGGTTCAATCCCACCAAAAAAAGAACACTCATGTGATAAACAAGGTTCCATAACAAATCTACAAACCATAAATAACATAAAAATCAAACCTTTAATGCAGACAAAGAAAGGGGAATGACATGCATGTGATATACAAGGTTGGTTTTCAAATCTACAGCCTATTCGGAATAATTGTAATTACAAGTTATGAAAAATAACCGTAAACATCAAAACATCAAAACTTTAACTCAGACAAAGATATGAGAACAATATCAGAACACAAACCCTGAGAAAAAAACCATTCTTTCATTAAGATCCAAACCCCAGAAGAGAATACTTGAAGATCAAAACTACGAAAAGAAAAGATGAAGAACATACCGTAGGTCGCTGGCGCCTTCTTCTCTCACGTCGTCGCGTTCCACCGTCGGTCCTCGTCGTCGCGTTCCACCGCCGTTCCACCGTCGATCACTCTCGTCGTCTCCGCCACTCAGTCTCTCACACTTCTCTTTCTCTGGAATGTTCTTCTTTGGGAAGGATGAAGATGGTGTTGAGAAATGATGAAAATATTGAAGTGTATCAGTTATCAAAACAGAGGGAACATCAATAGTCACATCAATTCAAATGAGGGTATTACTTTTACTGTGGTAACTAATTAACTGAGGGACCTGTTAGCAAATTAATAAATATTTTATTTTTATAAAACCATATTTTCTGAAAATCATTTCCTATTATTTTAATTCATTTCAGAAAAAAAGAAAAGTCAACTCATTTAATACATGCCACATTCTTACTGGTCCAAATAGGCAGAGGCACCAAACCTGCGCCTGGGAGGAGGCACCACAGAAGGGACCAAACAGCAAATTTTGGACTTTTTGTTTGTTGACGTGAAGTATAGTCTTTTTTTATTTTTGGTCTCGAATACAACCTTTTTTTTGTAAGTAGTCCTTTTTTTATTTAGGTAAAATGTAAGTAGTATAAAACAGATAAAATAATCAAAGAACAAAGAACGACCCAGGCCGTATGGGTCAAATTCCACTCTAGCCCTCATTGGTTTTGGGCACCATTGCATTGGGCTTTCAACTGCAGATTAGATTGGAGTTCTTTTTGAAACAGAGAATCTATATCTATATACTATAGAAAAGAAGAACTTTGTGAGACCCACTTAGATGAGTTGGCACTCCCAGGTTCACTCTTATCCACCCTCCCTCATTAGCTGACAAGTGTCAAGCTCTAAATCATTCTGACAAATTTATGGTGAGACAATTTCTCCTTAATTTTGGTTTTGTGGCCCATCATTGACAATCTATTGAATAATCATAAAAAATCTCATTAATTGTTGATTAATTTTTTTTAACTGTCCATTTATGCTGAATCAAAAGTCATCACCCATCATTAACTACTTATGGAATAGTCATTCAAAATATTATTAATTGTTGTTTAATTTTTTTTAAACTCTCCATTAATGCTGTAACAAAAGTCATCACCCATCATTGACTACCTATGGAATAATCATTCAAAATCACATTAATAGATGTTTAATATTCTTATTCATACATAAGGCTTAAAAACGAAAACTTTCTCACTTTTGTTATACGTATTTTGCTTTTTTTTATGTGATTAAAACTGATTTTGCTAACCTTTCAAAAAGTGCGTTTTTGAAATCAAGATTCAAATTTTTAAATTTTGACAACCTATAAATTCAAATTTTGAATATTCTTTTTGGAACAATATTCTCCTTCCTTTTTTCACATGCAAACAACATAAACCCTAATTGTTTTCATCTATATAAACTCTCTTATGTAATTCTTCTCCTCTATCATTCCATTATTTAACCATAATCTAAGAGCTTTGAAATAACTATTATTGTGATGACTGGGAAATTGAGAAGCAAATGTTGAAAAAGCAAAAAAAGTTAAGGTATTGCTTCTGATTCAACCAGTTTCTTGCCATATCATAAGGGTATAGTTACATTTCTATGAACATTATGAAATGATCTGCAGCGTGTGTGATTTATTGAAATGATTTTGATTGGAGTGATGCTTTTTTACTTTTCCTTCTGTAATTTCATAGGCCTCATCACCGTGGGACTTTTATTGCGAATTGGAATTGGGGATGGTGAGCTTATATGGAAGATTCTTCAAGAGTGAATACAACATGTGAGGTTTTTGCCCTCTTCCTACTTTCTGTTAGATTTTGGTGAATTTTTTTGTTTGTTTTTCCAGAGTGGCTTGGTTGAGTTTTGTTCTACAATTAAAAACCAAAGAAGAGATACGAGGAAGGAGAGGTAAGCCTTATGAATTTTTTGATTCACATTTATTTTGAGCAAAGTATATTGAAACATATAACTCAAGAAAACATATACATCTTTATATTTTAGGCATGAATCTTCATCTACTGACCTTGCTGCTTGATTTAATGTTTAGCATGTTACAATTTGGTTATACTCTTTTTCTTTTGGTGTTCACAGATTTTGGTTGATGATGACAGTGTTGAACAGTTGCGGCTTACATAATTAGTATTAAGTGATGTAAGTTAAAATAAAATTAAATACTATTATATATGCACATGCTATCACTATAGATAATTATGTATTGTGAATTTCAATTTTTACTCTTATTTCAGGATAGTTCAGATCCGTTCATGACAACTACTTCTAGATTAAAGGCTGATGCGTCTTCTTCCAACTTAGCAAAGATTGTCGTTTTATGTTGTAATTTATTTATTTATTTGTGCACTTTGAGTTATTTACTGTTTTGCGTTTAGATTATGGTGTGAATATTATATTTTTTAGGTCATATAGAATTTTTTAGGTCATAATATTATATTTAAGTTAATGGAGTTCTTTTTTTATAAAATGTAAACAAAAATTGAGATTTGAGTTTGAAATTTTAATTGAGTACTAAATAATAGTAATTGGAGCCTAATTTTCAGTCAGATTTTAAAACACTTGATACTTTTTTTAACAAAATAAGCAAATCAATAATAAATATAATGGGTAGATATTAACTTTCTTATGCAAAATCAGATTTAGTTTGTGATCAATATAAATAAGAGAAATCCGTTTATTTAATGAAAAGGAAATGAATAATCAATTATAAAAAAAATCATTTTGATTGGGATACATTTAATTTCAAGGTAAAATAAATTAAAAAATGTCAATTCTGTTTTAGTGAATAAATTTGATTTCTCCTTTAATAATAATTAATGGAGTTACTTTAACTTTTTTATGTAATAAATACAAAATTTAGAATAATTCCATAGATTATGGTGTGGATATTCAATTTAATATTGAAATTTGAGTTTGAAATTTGAAATTGAAAATTGGTTGTGAATAATAGTACTTGCGTCAAAATTTATGGTGTGATATTAAAAAAAATGTAAACGCTTAATCCTTTAGTTTTAATGAAAAAAGAAAATAAATATTGAATTTAATGAGTGCAGTACATAATCAACTTTCTTAAGCAAAATCAGATTTAGTTAGTTATGAGTATAAATAAGGCAAATCCGTTTTTTAAGTAAAAAGGAAATGAATAATCAATTTAGAAAAAAAAACATTCTAATTGGGCAACATGAAATTTCAGAGTGGAATGATGAAAAAAAGAGTCAGTTCCGTTTTAATGAGTAGATTCTGATTTTTCCTTTCATAATAAAATCTATGGAATGATCTCATAGATTAAGGAGTGAATATTTAATTTTATTTAATTAATTTATTATTTTTAAAATTGTAAAAAATAATTTTGCGATTTGAGTTTGAAATTTAAAATGGGTACTAAATAAAAGTAATTTGATCCAATTTTTCACTCGGATTTTAAATTATTTTGCTCAGACACACATAATACGCTTTTCTTTCCACCCTAAATCATTTGTAAATTCATTCATAATAATTAATTAGGTTTCTTTTAATTTTTTAAGAAATAAATATAATTTATAGAATGATCTCATTGATTAATGAGTTAATATTCAATTTAAGTTAATGAATTTCCTTTTTTAAAAATTGTAAAAAAAAATTGAGATTTGAGTTTGAAATTTAAAATGAGTACTAAATAATAGTAATTGAGGCCAAATTTTCAGTCAAATTTTAAAACATTTTTCTTAAATGAGTATTATATACTTATGATTAGATTACATGGTAAAAAAGTTCGACGGGGAAAAACATTCTACACAAGAAATAGTTCATGTTAAAACTAATAATTTTTGCTAACTCTTCATTCCCATCCTTCCCTTATGGCTCCTAGCTTTTATTGGGAACAATTTTTAATCTAATTTAAGTATATTTTTTATAATTTTAAAAATATTTAGGGTTAAATGTATATAAAGTTTTTGTCAAATTTTGCAAGTTGTGTAATACTCATTGTGATTTTGTTTGGTTGAATGCTCATTTTTCAATTTTTCATATCTTAATTCAAGGCTTAATAGCTTTTTTGGTCCCTCACTTATCACAGTTTTGCACTTTTGGTTCCCAATAAAAAAATTAGCACTTTTGGTCCTCCACATTGCTTATTTGTTTGCAAAAATGATCCTTATTTAGACGAAAACTGCAAAAGTGTGTAAATATGAGGGACTAATTTTGCTAAATTTTTCCTAAAGGGACCAAAAGTGAAAAATTGTGATAAGTGAGGGACCAAAAGAGCTATTAAGCCTAATTCATTAATCGTGCTTAAATAATGAGATCAATATTCGCCGTGCAATGCACGGGGTAAAAACGCTAGTAGATTGGAAATTACAAGCACATTGGGCACACACCTTATATAAAGTTGGGAAGTTTTTTGGATTTTATGTAGGGAATTGTTATTGCTACCACCTTTATTCATACAATGGTGATTCCTGGACCATCAAAATGTGTCCAGACACCGATTTTTGTGGCGGTTTAAGACCGCCACAAAGTTGCAACTTGAAAAAAATGCATTTGTCAGCAGTTTCACAAAATTTGTGGCGGTTTGTGTCCATGTATGTTTTTACTGTAGCGTGGTTTACTAATTTTTTTGTGATTCATACCATCTTTATCACGTTACTATCCAGCCCAGTAATAACGCCCACTCTTGTACCTTCTCTACCTTTGAGAATTATCAAGGATACTCTTTGTGCCTTCTAGTCTACTTTAGCTTATCAATCATCTTCATAAATATTATGTGCCTCCATCTTTAGTCTTTTCCACTTTTCTCGTTCTTTCTTGTGGTTGATTTAAGCATAGTATTTTATTATTGTTTATTTATATTTGTGCATTTACTTTTTATTGTAACAGAGAACTTATATAATTTGTTTTTAATAAAACCCTAGCACAATTATTCTCCCCCTTTTTTTTTTCGCTCCAGTTAAGGACTTCCCCCACACTTGTATTTGTGTAAATAAATATGATTTTACTATTAATCAATTTAATTCTTAATATTTTTACATATAAAAATATTGCTTAGTATTTACTTTACTTTTTCCTCGATTTATTATTGATAACTAATACTCTAACTATTTTTAATTGATACTTAATAAACTATTTTTTTATAAGAAACATAAAATTGAGTATAGTAGTGTGTTAACATTTGTGATATTTTATCTTACTTCATGACAAGGTTGTTCTCATGGGATTTTCTTTTATTCAATAATATATTTTTGTTTCCAAAATAAAAAATAGTTATCAATAATTAATTATATATTTTCTCAAATTTATGTCAATAATAAAAAATTTAACTACTTATTATATTTAATTTTTGGGTTATATGTAAAATATTTTTTTTAGAAAGTTAAAAATATATCATAAAAAGCTTGAAGGCTTAGAGAAAACAACTCAGCCAGTAATGGCGGCAACAAAATAACCGCAAAGCGACAACAAATAGCTAATATATATATATATATATATATATATATATATATATATATATATATATATATATATATATATAGATATATAGATATAGATATAGATAGAGTGAGAATAGATATACTTTTCACCAAAAATTTAAGATTTTTTATATTGTAACTTTAATACTTAATACATTTGCTATATATAAAAAATAGTAATTAATTTCATTTATTATTTTAAGAAATTTATAAATTTGCGATTAATATTTGAAAATGAAATAAAATTATATTAGTTTTAATATATGAGATATTAATTTTTTTACAATTAGTTATAAACTAATATTGATCCCGCGCCATGCAAGGATGAAATAAGAGTATTTTGTCGGCATATATCAAACTTTTCATATTTCATCTCTCGTTTTTCTTTTTTAAATACGTATTTCACCTATTTAAGTTTTTTTTCTAATCCTAGTTACATTCTAATTTTTTTCTTACTAATTAGTTATGTTTTGAATCAATATACTAAAATCATTTTAATCTTATAGATTATATATGAAAACATAAAATACAAATTTTTGAATTAATTTCCAAATCAATCCTTTAAAACTATTTGACATCAATTTTTAATGGAATATTTGTAATTATGAACGTAAGATGTTACATTCAATTTTTTATTATTATATAAAAATAACCATAATCATAAAGAAAAACTTTGTCAGCATACATCTTAATAGTAGAAAAGTCACAATTGTCCCCGAAAGATAGTTCAAGTTGTAAGAGCTAGGGGACATATGGGTTGGGTGGGAGAGGTCCAAGGTTCAATCACTGAGGTGCAATTTATGTTTCCAATGTACCAAAAAAAAAGTCACAATTGACTTTTATTAATGATTCTAATATCATTAAAACCATTAAATGTCAAATTAATAAGTAGTTATTTTCAAAAAAAGTCATAATTGACTTTTGTTAATTATTCTAATGTCATTAATAAATGCAATATTAATACATAATTATTTTCAAAAATATGGAATTATTTAATATTTCAAATTAATAAAAAATAAAAATATGAAATCATCTACCTACTAATTATAGTATGAGAGAGAAAACTTATGAAAAAAGACATAGAATAAAGAGTTGACACTTGTCGGAGTTGCCAATTTCTGGTTTCGAAAATAGTATACAATATATGATAGAATTTAAAATATTACTAACTACTGATTAATTTTTTTATTAATTTAAAATTCAAGTCAATTTAAATTATTAATATTTTCCTTGAAATTTTTTCCCTAATGTTGTGATTAATAATTAAAACTTAAATAGTACTAATATTTATATCTTTCAAAAAAATATTTAATTTTATGAGAAATATATTGATTCTGGTCAAGGCTAGGTGATGTATTGGCCGGCCTTCTAATTAATAATTTTAATTGACCTTATAAATTTATACCATAATTAAGGTTTTTTTTATAAAAAAAATAGTCTATAAGACGTTCCTTTCATGTTTCACTACCAGAAAACAATCCCTATAAACACAAATCTGAATTTTGAGTTGGACTACCAAAAAGATGAACCCCCCTGCTGTACAAATCATTTCTGAATGCTTCATCAAGCCACAAAGACCCATTGAAGATTCAAACCATGTTTGCTATTTAACACCTTGGGATTTATCCATGTTGTCGTTACACTACATGCAATTTGGCCTACTCTTCAAGAAGCCCATATCATTTGTGAATCAACAAGATTTCATGAATAATCTGTTGGACAAGCTCAAACAATCTCTAGCTCTTGCACTTGTTCATTTCTATCCACTCGCTGGTCGCCTTGTTACGCAAAAAACCCAAGACCCTCCCTCTTATGCAGTTTTTATTGATTGCAGAAACAGTTCTGGTGCTAGATTTACGCATGCTACTTTAGACATGATTGTCTCTGATATCCTCTCCCCTATTGATGTCCCACCCATTGTTCACCCGTTCTTTGACCACCATAAAGCAATTAACCATGATGGTCACAATATGCCTTTGTTGTCAATCAAGGTAACTGAACTAGTAGATGGTGTTTTCATCGCTTGTTCCATGAACCATTGTGTTGCTGATGGGACTAGTTTTTGGAATTTCTTCAACACATGGTCTGAGATTTTTCAAGCTCAAGGGCATGAGCATGGATTTGATGTCCCCATTTCACGCCAACCCGTCCTTAATCGATGGTTTCCACAAGGTTGCGGTCCACTGATAAATCTCCCCTTGAAACATCGCGATCCTGAGTTTCTTTGCAGGTACGAAGCACCTAGGATGAGAGAGAGAATCTTCCATTTTTCAGCAGAGTCTATTGCAAAATTGAAAGAAGAGGTTAACGGAGAGTGGTCTTCGTTGTCGAATTCAGCAAAGATATCATCATTCCAAGCATTATCAGCATTTGTTTGGAGATCCATCACGCGTGTGCGCAACCTGCCGCGTGATAAGATAACGAAATGCAAGTTAGCTGCGAACAACCGATCTAGAATTGAACCACCTCTACCTGAAGAATACTTTGGAAACTCACTCAGCGCGATCATTGTTGAAGCGAAAGCGGGAGAACTGGTTGAGAATAATCTGGGATGGGCAGCACGGAAGCTTCATGTGGCTGTTGCAAACCATAACGATGGGGTGGTGCAGCAGTGGCTCAAAGATTGGTTACAGTCTCCTATAACCTATAAAGTGGATATGTTGCTGGAACCGACTGTTTGGATAGGTAATTCACCAAGGTTTAACGTATATGGGAATGAATTTGGAATGGGGAAGGCAGTGGCGGTTAGAAGCGGTTACGCAAACAAAAGTGATGGGAAAGTGTTCTCATATCCAGGTAGAGATGGAGGGGGCAGCATTGATTTGGAGGTCAATCTTTTGCCGGATATAATGGCTGCTCTTGAATCAGATGAGGAGTTCATGAATGTAGCTTCAGGGTGTAATCCCCTCTTCTAGGTTGTTTCTCCAACCGTTATTTTATGCACATGTCTTTTATTGCTTAGGCCTCTGACCCTGAACTTAAACCGTTAGGCACTTCTGCCCTAAGGCAATCTAGGTTTTAATTTTTTTTCTCTAATTTTGTAATCTCTATGACCGACATAGGTGGCTAGTTTCTCTAAGTACTTGGGGAGATGGATTTGATTTATCATATTATGTTCTAATTTTTCTGGATTTTGTATGAACGTCTTTGCTTATCTATGAATTTATTTTCCTATTTTTATATTGCTAGCTTGATGTACAGAGTTTTCTTGCTAATTCTTGTGAAAACGATAGTTTGGCTAGGAGTAGGAATTAGGAAAGTGAGTTTATCAAGTTTTTCTGCACCATAGGCATATAAGGGTAGGGCTTGGTTTTGTTGGCCTAATGATTTTGGTTTGCACATTAGCTAGAATTTTTGGAACTGGTGAATTGATGAAATCAAAGTATCAAACCCCGAGGAGTACTGTTTTAATTTTCCCATAAGTGATTTCTGTTTAAGCGCTTTTATCTATTTTGATAATTGATTCTTGTAATCGAAACCTTTCAAAATAATCTTTGCAATTTAAGTTCTAATTCAGTAAATATTGAGTTAAATAGGTATAAAACAAAGTCCTTGTGTTGACGATCTTTTTATAACAACGAACATTCTGTACACTTGTAAAATTGCTATGAGGAGTCCTTGAATCATTGTACACCAGTGGAAAAAGGGTCTCAATCCCTCCTTCTCATGGCTGTAAAGAATTTCATTACAATCATACAACACCAAGGACTTGTGCTTCTTTGATGCAACCTGCGTATTTTATCCCATACTGCCAGCTTTCTTTGTGGAACTAGATCTCCATACAAGAAGGTATAGGCTATGTTTGACATGTTTAGCTGATAAGCTAGCTGAAAGCTGAAAAGCTAGCTGAAAGCTTATAAGCTAGCTGATAGCTGAAAGCTGATAAGCTAGCTGAAAGCTGATAGCTGAAAGCTGAAAAGCTACGTGATTGAAACAAAAGTGTTTGGTAGAACTAAACAAGCAGAAATTGTAAAATGACATAAAAGGACATACTTGTATAATTACTTTTATATTTAACATTACTTTATTTTCACATTAATACCAATATGATATTAATATTAAAATTATTATCACTTTAAATATTTTTATTAGCTACAGTTATATATCATCTTAAAAATATAATATTTATTTTTATTAATATAATATTTATAATACTTGTGGTGCGCAGCGGTGTGGCGGGAATGGTGGCGGAAACTGCATACGTAAGTGTGAGGGGAAAATAAGTTTAGTGTTTTTATAAATATATAAGGGTAATGGTAGAATTTTAATAAAATAATAAGGATAAAAATGAGAATAAATTTAATAAGCTTTAAGCTTTAAGCTATAAGCTTTAAGCTATAAGCTACCTGAGATAGCTTATAGCTTAAAGCTTTAAGCTACTAAAATAAGCTCCTTCATCAAACACTTTTGAAGAGCTTTTAAGCTAGTCAAATAAGCTTTAAGCTAGTCAAATAAGTTATAAGCTAGCTGAAATGGCATGCCAAACATAGCCATAGTCTCCCATGTGGAATAGATGTATCAAAGCTTAAATAACCGGAAATTCCAATTTTTTTTTATAATTTTTTAAAAAACGAAATTCATTATCCTTATTTATACACATAAATAACTAAATCAGATTTTGCTTAAAAAAGGTTTAATTTCTACTCACTATATTCATTATTTATTTGCCTCCATTCTCTAAAAAAGTGTTAAGTGTTTAAAAAAAAATCATGTCTGACTTAAATATGGATGCAAGTACACTTAGTCTTAAACAACTAGTGTTCTTTCTCGTGCGTTGCACGGCGATTAAGTTTATTGTAAAGATGAATCAATAGAAATATGTTTTGACTTAGTTTAGGTTCTTGTTTAGTAAGTAGAACAGGTATGGAACCGAACATATGTTACAAACATGTAGATGAATGGACAACAGTAAATATACTAATTTGATGAGGTTGTATAGACCTCACAATGTCAACATTTGAATAGTAATAAGAACCAACTTTTTAAGGAATGCATTACATTGAAATTGAAATAAGATAAACATAACGATGACAACAACATGAACCCTTATTAGAAGTTGTAGTCCATGATTAATGATAAAAACTTCATAACCGATCTTGTTGTCAATCAAGCATATTTGAGCTATAGAACCTACAAAGGAAAAAGTTTATATAAGAGTAATAATCAGTAACCAATACAAATATAAACTGTGCATAATTTGAAAATGTTAAACTGACCTTATAGAAACGCCAATAAACCTTCGAATTAGATGATCAATAAACTGTTTAACATCTTTTTATGCTGTCAACAATTAAAAGAATAACAATAACAGTTTTCCTATTAATAAAATTTAAATTGAAATTAATTGTAAGATAAATCAGCACTTACATGTCAAATATTATCGAAGACTTCTTGATACACCATGTTGCGTGTAGTGTTAGATGCAACTCCTTCGTCATCTATGATGAGCATCTTCAACCCTTTTCTAGATTTAACTCTAGAAAGTGCAACATATAGCTGCTCTAAAATTAAATGATATATTAACATACATCTCCAACCCTTTTAAAATTAAATGATTCATACTAGAATGTAAACCAAAGATAAGGATTATAACCACTCTAAAAAATAAAACAAAAAATCATATACATTACCAATGATTCGAGAATTTCATCGTTTGAAAGGGTTTGACGTGCTTTAGCCCTGGATTGAATTTAATACTTAAATTTCCATGCATTGAATTATTATTTAAATTTCTAAAAGTAACTTAACATTACAGAATGAGTAAAATACACTCACCCCCCTCAAGATTTGCAAGAATGACACTTCACCCCATTCTTTTTAAAAATCTACACTCCACCCCATTTTTTATAAAGGCAAAATTTAGTGACGAAAACAAATTCGTCACTACTAAAAACTAATTACTAATTAGTAAAAATTTAAATAAATTTAATGCATATACACTACCATACATTAATTTATGAAAATAATTTTACTGAATTAAATTAAAAAAAAAACATTCACTCTGTCTGTTAAGTCCACGTCTCATCTATCTTTAAATCATATTTCTCACCACAAACGGTCACCACCAAGCCTTTACTCTCTTTAACACGGCTCCACTGTCCCACAATGTGAAACCCCATGGCACCACCATGCCTCAAAATTTTGTTGCGACCTGAACCCCAGAACGTGAATCGCACATTCCTAAAGCCACTTGTTCAACTACTTCTGTGAATTTCACCTATTTAAGTTGTGAGCGAACGCTCTGTTGGTCTAAGATATTGTTGAATTTTGTTAAAAACGATGCTCCACCGCCTCGTTGGGCTCTAATAACCTCAGATCCAGTTCATATTTTCATAATTTTGTTTCTCTATTTTCTTCACCCATTTGTGTTGTTTTTTTGGCCTACAACCCAATTTTGAAAATTGGAGGTATAAAGAGATTATTTTGATTAAAATTGAATTATTACCAAATATGAAAACACAAGCATGTTTCACTATGTTCGAGATATGGTTTGTAAATCGGGCAAGTGTGCTATTGCATAATATGCATTGTGAATTTACGGAGGAAAAACGCGATTGAGAGAATGAGGAGGATTGTGATGTTTTCATTTTTGAATTTATTGGATTATATTGATTTTTTTTTTGAAATTATTGATTAACAATTTAAATAATAACTAATTATTAATGAAGAATATTTTTCGTCACTAAATTTTCCTCTATATTAAATGGGGTGGGATGTAGATTTTAAATAAGAATGGGGTGGAGTGTAATTCTAACAAACCTTAAGGGGGGTGAGTGTACTTTACTCTTACAGAATTGATTCCGGTGGTAATTCTATTTCGAATATTGAAAAATGGTAATTCTATTTAAACACAAAGAAAAATAAAATTAAAATAGATGTACAATATTAAAAAATGCTCATTTGTGTCAAACAAATGAGGAAAAACATAATTACCAGTTTTATTCTCAATTTAATTATGGGGATGGGAAAAAATAATATATATGATTTACTCAATGAGTTTTATAAGCTAAAATATATGTTACTTTAAGTCTTCAATTATCCCCGAAGGTTAGCTCAAGTGGTAAGAGATAAGGGACATAAGGCTTGGGTGAGATGAAGAGTGAATGGTTCAGGATTCGAAACTGGAGGATGAACTAATTTACCAACATTACTAACAACTAAAATTTGCCTATAAAAAAAAATTTAAGTCTTCAACTTCTGAATAAACTATTAAATTTTTATATTAAAAAATGTAAATAATGCAAACGTTTAGACAAACAAATTAAAAAACTGAAATAAATGTAATTATTGTGCTTCTAAAAAAAATAAACACATTCATGGCAAAAGAGCTTTCAAGTTTATGTTTTTGTATATCTAAAGTTTATTTTATATTTTTATTTTAAAATTTATTTTAATAAGCATAAAAAATAACACATTTTAAAAAATTTAAGGCTATCAACAAAAAATAATATCCGCATTTGCATGGGTCAACAGTGATGAAAGAAAGTTGTAAAAAAAAAATGATGAAAACCATAAATAAATTAAGGCTTAATTCCATTTTGGGCCCCTGATCTTTCAAAAATGAGCGATCGGGGCCCTCGTGTTTAAACGTAGCGGTCAGGCACCCCAACGTTTCAAAAACGTGCGCTCCAACATTTGCAGCCAAGTTAGGTCCCACCTTCTGCATGCGCAAGTCTTTGCAGCCAAGTTCATAGCATACTTACATGTGCCATTTGTCACCTCAAACAGAGCATTATTTTGATCACCAACATTCACTGGAAGCCAGGTAGCAGAGTCTCTCTTAGACACCTCTAACTTCTTCTGAATGGTTGGACATAACTCTCCCTAGTACCTAAGAACCACATCCCTTTGCTTCACAATCCTATTTATGAGATAGAACTTCAATCATTCAAGTAGTTTGATTATAGGTTTATCCCTATACTCTAGGATTGCTCCTGTTGAAGGCTTCGCACATGTTATTAACCTGCAAGTCACATACAGGGTATGTGCTATAGCTAGCTCTGCTCCATTGTTTCATAGGGACCTGCTTTAGGTCATTCCAAGCATCCTCATTCAATTCTTTGATTTTGAGCATGACATTTTCCCACCATGTGACAGTACATGCCCTTGCAGCATTCCACAGTGCTCCTTTCATTTCATCCCCCGGGTATTTCTTCCTGAAGTTTGCTAACAGATGTTTAACACAGAATCTGTGATCAACATTCTCATCCATTGCTGCCAGTGTAGGAACAAGTCCCTTAAAAACAATCAATCAAGAAACAGTAAGACTTAGCAATAACAGTAAGGAATAACAATAACAGTAGGGCTAATAAAATTCAAATATGGTAAAATAAGCTCCTTCTGTTGATCAGAGATGAAGCACCATCTCTTGTTCTGAATACTGTTTAAGTCAAACAGTAATAAATCCAGAAACCAGTCCCAAGAGTCTTTTGTCTCTACCTCCACAACTGCATAAGCTATAGGATACATTTGATTGTTACCATCCTTTCCAACTGCGGTTAAGAGTTGCCCTCCATAAACACCTTTGAGAAAACACTCATCTAAACCAATTAGAGGTCTACATGTGGTGGCAAAAGCTCTTTTACATGCAGCTAGACATACATATATCCTCTCAAATACAGCTACACCAGCCTCTGCCATGGTTTTGATCACCACTGTGCTCCCTGGATTACTTCTTCTCAATTCTTCACCACAACTTTTGAGATGCTTCTATTGCTCTAAGGTTGCCCCTTCAATCATCTTCAGAGCCTTGACTCTAGCTCTAGATAACTGAAACCTACTCAGTCTCACACCCCACTTATTTCTAGCTTCCTCACCCAATGCTTTTAATCTCATGTGAGGGGTATGCCTTAGAATGAGAACAAAATTTTTAGCAACAAAGGAAGGTCTTGCTTGTTTGTTTTTATTACTCAAGTAGCATGTGTGCTCATCCTTTAATGTGACAATTTGCCAATAACTATTCTGTTCATACTTGGAAGCCCTCAAATAAAATGAACACTCTTCCTGACATTTGATTACAATCCTCTTAGGTTCATTTTTTTTAAACACAATATCCTTCTTATTTTGCAGGGCATAGTCTCTCACAACATTTCTAAACATATTTGGATCAGTAAATACATGGCCCACCTCAAATTTGATCAAATAACCTTCATCTCCTACCTTGAATTTTGGAAATTTCATCCTCCTTAGCTTCTCACAGTCTTCATCACTGTCATATGGACTTTCTAGGTCTTCAGAACTCTCATTCTCATCTTCAAAGTAAGGAACAATTTTGCTTGGGAAAACAACAGAAGGAGCTTTGGGAGGGGGGGGGGGGATTTTTGGGTAAAAACGATCATGTTAAAATGAAAAAGAAAATCCACGTCACTGGCTCCGTTTGGTCAAACTAACGACACTTAACAGATTGTTGTTTTGGACATTTTTCAACATTCCAAAATGTTTGTTGATTTAGAAAGGCAATGCATTTTTTGTTACTTTTTTCCACCTATGCCCTCATTTAATAGATTTCTCTCACTTATGACCTCTCATATTAACCAACCACAACTCTTCTCTATTAACTATATTATTCTCTATTTAAGTATAATTAATAGTTGTACATGATACTAGAAAAATTAAATAAGGGTATTTTAGTAACATGATACTATTAATAATTGTTATCTTACTCTTTGTCTCACAACCTTAAATAACAATCTTTGTGGAACAAAATGTTTAATAAAATATTTTAAAGTTGAAAAAATGACTATAATATTATAATCATTTTTCTTATATTATAGTCATTTTATTTAAGAATGAAATACCAGGTCAAAATACTATTAACCCATTTTCTCCTTCGACTAGATTCACATGCCAAATTTGCATCTAGCACATTTTCTTCATTTCCCCTTTCCTTGCAACTTTACCTCTTGAAGAAGTTAGATCTCAAATCATTTGTGTTTGTACTCGACGTGGTTTTAAAAATATCTTGAAGAAGCTATAGACATTGATTGACCCCGGTCATGATACATTGATGAGGCTCTTTTCATCCCATGTCTTTGTTTCTCAGAAATCAAGCACTTAGTCCCACTTACCTTAAACTCTGACTTATGTTACACGTTTTATTTATTTGCTACTGGATCTGGATAAGCATCATCACCACTAACTCTCTAAAATATACAATTAAACTTAACAAAATTTCTGTCATGTGTCCCACGAGATATAACTATTTGAATGTCGATCATGTGGCGCGCCTTATGAGTATCCACAAGGGAGGGATTTATATATGGAAATACCTTAATGGGTGTCTTTTCAAATGGATCCAAAGATAACTACCCTCCAAAGGCTAACTTATGGAACACTACAAACATAAAACCAATTTGGCCACACAATCGACCTTCAACATAATTAATTATCTTCCTTTCTTTTTCCTACCCCTTGTTAGGGTGAGAACAGAGAGGGACAGAGGGCCCTGGTTCCATCCTAAATGAACAATATAATTGTTGTGCTCTCTGTTAGTCAATACTAATTAATGTTAGAATCTTTAGGTCTGAAATCCTATTAATGGTTAATTTTGTTTTTACAAGAAATGATTTTAGGACGTTGCTCTAGTAATCATTTAAAATGAGAGAGTATTTTTTTTTTTCGTTCGGAAAACCAATGAGAGAATATGATATACTTTAGTTCAATATTTAGCATATAAAAGATTAAATTGTAAATTTAAAAAGATTTATGGAGAAAACATGACAAATTAAAGCAAAATATATGGAACCCATTCATTTTTAAAGGAGTGTCCAAGAAATTGGCTTGGTTGAATTGATAACTTACTACTTTTTTTCTTAGAAAATAAAATGATTTAATTCACCATGAAAAATTCGAGGTCCGAATAAAGGACAAGAAGGGCAGGCAACCAAAATAAAAAGAGGGGCCCAAGACCTTTATAGAACAGAAATAAAAATGCCCACCAAATCAATACCCAACACATGCCCCAACTCAAAAACAACCTATAAAAAACGGCACAAAAAGAAGGCTCCCAAAGCCAAGAAATAAAAAGCCAAGAAATAAACAAGCAAACCAATATCACTCATATACTAAGAAGAAAACAACCTCCTAAGTTCGTCCTCTAACCCGCGAATAGCTTCGAGATCACTGCATGGGTACTCAAGCACTAAAACATTCCCAAGAAGCCATGCCTTTTTTGATCTAGTAAAGTACTCTCCAGCAGATTCCGTATTTGAGGGCCCTGGCTCTAGCACCTCTACATAGATAGGAATGTCAAACAAACCATTCCCCTCTCGGCAAATGTATAGGTCCAGAATCATCGGAGGGAACCACCACCACAGACCGAGACGGCCACCCTTTCTTTAGCTTTTTAGGACGTCCACGAGGCCTAGTAGAAATCCCATTACAACATGAAGCACCCTCTAGCACACCATGACTCTTCTCCATGATAGTTGCCTTATTTGGAGAAGGTAGGATAGTCAAACATCCCTCAAGACCAGACGCTTCTGTCGTACCAGCGGTCGGTACTTCTCTTCGATACTCGTGTAAGTTCTTCATACATTTATATTTATTGAGCTTTAACTAAATTTGTAAATTGTAGAATTATAATGTATGGTCAAATAACATAGGGTTGACCTAACGGGCGTTGATCATAATGGTTAAAAATGATTGTTTCATACTTCAAATGAGATTTGTAGTCTTCACCATACATGAGTTGAAATCGCGAAAATAATTTAATACACAAAAAAATATAGCTCATAGTGGATGATATATATATGTCAGATCCCCGTTCTTCTCAAATGAACTCCGGAAGCGTGCATACTCTTCATATTAAGAGCTCAATTATAGAAAGAGGGAAGGAGATGAAGATTTTGATAAGGGAAAAAAGTAAATTTCTTCCTTGAAGTTTGGGTCATGTGCGATTTAGACCACCCTAATGTTTTAAAATGTATACTTGACTCTTTAAAGTTTTAAAATTGTGCAAAGTAATCCTTATATTAATATTTTTGTTAATTTTTGAAACAATTTACTTATCATCCATGTTAAATTCCTAAGCAACCCTTGCGAGCTCCCTTGTCAATTAGAATAAACTCTACCTTAGTCCAAATGTTGTGTAATTACCACATTGTGTCAAACTGTTAGTAGATAGCTGAATTCTTTGAGCGTTAAGTTTATAGTTTAATCTCTTAGCAGTGAGTATGAAGAACGATAATTTGTTAAGAAAAACTTATCTATTTATTGTGATCTCAGAGTTTTAAAGAGATTATTAGAAGTATCATAATTAACTATCGCATGTGAGATACCTTTATAATATCAACAATGCTGTGTAATTTGATATTCAACATGACTTGTTCGATGCTTTCTCTATTGTGTTCTTAACTGACTCTTAGATGAGAAGATTTATTCCATCAACTTCTTTTGTTGAAAATGTGTATTTATTCGCGCGCTCAGTGCCACTGCCAACAACTGAGAAAAGGAAAAGACAAGGATTAATGGAAGAAAATGCTGATTGAGAACCAGGCACAACAGAAAATTATTAATTAATTAAAAATAATTGTTATATGGTCCTAAGATCTAATAAAACTATTGTAAGCGATGACAAATATTCCTCCAAATAAATACGGCGCACTCGTCTTTAGTGTTTATTCAGTGCATTGCATATGATTTGTAGCAGTAAGATCATGTTTTATCTGATTCTTTATTTTAATTTGTAGCAGTTCTGTTTTTTGTTTCTTTATCTACATACACATGACCGTTTTAATTTGACTAATCTCTACGGTTGAATGATATGGATTTAACCTCATATTTCTTTAATTTGGCCAAAAACAATTTTTAGCCACCAGGGTTGTCCAGTTGGTGGGTTCGGACTAAACATATGTTTTAGTTGGGTGAAAAACATCAAAGCACCATGCTACCATTGTCCACCGCTAGGCAGTGGGTTGTTTGGATATGTGTAGAAAGGATCGCAGTTACCTCGGGGTGGGTTTATTCATTTGTTCATTCAAAAGAAAATCCGTAGATCGAAAAGAAGATGAGAGAATGAGGAAGAAACCCCAAAAAATGCAGATTTCCATTAAATAAAAAGAAGGTGAAACAAATCTCAGATTATAGATCCATACAAAACATCTCAGAATAATCTTAAATTGAAGCTTATAAAGAAGAAAAAACGAGTTGCTAACGAAGAGTAGATCTGCAACAACGTTCTTCATCTTCATCACCATCTTCTTCTTGCATGTGAGACCATAGCTAGACAGAGGCACGAAAGCACAGATTTGGAGAAGTGGAGATGTGACGCTTTTAGATCTAGAAGGAGAGGAGAAGTGGCGCTTTTAAATCTGGAGAAGAGAGGGAAAATATAATGGTGGTGGTGGTGGTGGTGGTGGCTCGTGGGGGTTCATCGAGGAGAAGAGGGGAGAAGTGGTGGTGATGGTGGCTTCGGCTCGTTCCACCAAGGAGAAGAGAGAGAAGTGGTGGTTGTGGGTTCGGATCGTTCCGTCGAGAAGAAGATAGGAGAAGTGGTGGTGGTGGATCGCGAGGTCTGTTGAAGAGAAGAGAGAAGAAGTGGTGGTGGCTTGAGGAGAAGATAAGATTGGTGGTTGTGGCTCGTTCCACCGAGGAGAAGTGGTGGTGGTGGCTCGAGGAGAAGTAGTTGACCGGTTGTGGTGGGGTAGCAGCTAAGGTTTGGGTTTGAGCGGCTAACGGCTGAAGGCTAGGGTTAGAGGATAGTTAGAGTATTTATATGGCTTTTGGCTAGGATTGGATTGGGCCTGAGCGGATGCTTTAATTTTTTTTCTAAGACCTGGTTCAGCTAGGAGCCCAAACCGATGTTGACCGAAGCGATCCACATAAAGTCGTGTTTTGGCTTAACCGATGAACCATCATGACTCGACTAATTAGTCAAAGAAGGCCTCAATTTTTTTTGGTTCGGGCCAATGTCCTATGAACAACCCTAGAAGCTAATACATTAATGTTCACAAAAGACAAAAAGACAAAATTGTTAAGGGAACCTCTCCACCTAACCTAAGTGAGAGCGGTTATCAAGCTCGATTCGCTTAATGTTGCACATAAAAGCAAAATCCTATTTGGTTGTCTTCTCTCAAACCAAGAAGAGTAGTGACAAGTTATTGCATAAAATATCCAAGCTTTGTCGGACGGATTTTCAAACGCATGCATTGATGTTAGGAGACATTATTTGTGAGCTGTTACTACAAAAGCCGAATAAAACAAACCTCACGCATCTAACAAATTACTATGTTAACATTTTGTACTTATATACTTGTGTGATTTTAAATTGGGAGACATCAATAAGTATATTTGGGAGACAAATTTTTAATTAGCTCATTAATTTTATGTAACACAAAAGATGAATGCTTTATTTCAGAGTTAGATCAACATATTTTCCGATGTATCCAAAAAAAAAAAAAAAGAGTTAGATCAACATGCCACAGTTCTCATCATAATTTTAGTCACATATATTGTGATTTCTGATACGTTAATTTATTATTGTGTCAATACATACACATGAACTGCAAATTTTTTGTTGCATACGATAGATCAATTTAAAGTTCACTAAGTAACAATACCATTAATTATTAGACCACTCAATAAGTAACCTGGGATATTCATTCATGTAATTAAGCTTGTTTTATAGTAACAAAATATTAAAAGTATATAAACATAGTAAAAATGTTCTCAACCTTTGGATAATAACTACGGAAAGTGTAACCTCAATACGTTGATCTAATAGAGTAAGACATGATCTCGTATCTAATAGGTTATAGGTTTGTATGTCTGTTAATCCAATAAAAATGAGGTAAATGTAAGTCTTCTCTAAGAACTCTATAAATCCGGTAACTTTCTTTATTTTTAATTGGAGTACCATCTGCTAATTATCCTAGATTTTTTTCAAAAAGAAAACCGACCGAAAGTGTAGTTGTTATACAAACTGCACATAACCGGGATCCAATTATATATAATAAATAATATCTATTACTGTAGGTAGGGTTAATCACAGTTAACAATCTTTCTTTGTCAACCAGTGTTGACCAGCTATACTACATCACCTACTTTAATTTCGTAAGCATGATAATGGTGGGTGCAGTGGTCCTTCTTTCGAGCTGGGCGCACCAGCTGTTGTTGACTACAACATCAACAATCTACCTCCCCCCACTTGCCCTAAATCAAATGGCACCCTTAGCTTACAACAAAATCTTACTAACCCACTCTCATTGGGTCACGGGACATGACTACACATGGATATGCTTCCACTTCTAGAAGTCTTTCACTTCCCTTACCATATTTTCAGTTAGTTTTGAAAAATACATCTAAAAATCTCAAGTCTTCTCGATCGGGACTTGTTCTACTATTTTTTCTTTCTTCTTTGGCACCCAAGAATTTTAACATTTGATCTTCTTTTACTTTTAGTTTTAACAAAATTGAACCTTTGTCATATATTCATGATGATTATGTTATAGGTATAGTTATTGTGAGAAAATAAATAATTTATTATCAAACTATCCTGATATAAGTATATATATATAATATGATGTAGGGTGTTGTTTAAGGTGAACTATCACCGTAATCTTCAACTGTAAAAAACCATTTTATACATTGTTGGATTGAAATGAACGGGTCCTAATTTTGCACAAACTACCTGATGAAGTAGTTTCACAATAATTTTACCTTACCCCTTGGTGATTTTTTAATTTGTAGTTCTTCCCCATAGAGATTCAATAAGGGTATGCCCCAAATTTGGTGGGCGATGGAGGCGGTCAGACGGAGATGAGGCTAACTAGAGGTGGAGGGAATGTTGTTGGTGTTCATCTCCACCTACTCCAGGATCGCCTATTGAGAGGGCGAGGAGCTTCTCTACTCAAAGTTTGTGCCCTCATTCTCTTTAAACCGCCTATAGTGTGTCGGTGAGGTGAAGAGTTTGTGGTGAGGGTTTTCGAGATCGAGTAAGGTGGTGGTTGGTTGAGGAGGTTTTACATGGATGTTGTAGTGCTATGGTTATGTGGTGGAGAGTAGGGGAAGTAGGCTAGACTGTTGATAGGGACCTATAGACTAACCTACATCAGGTCAAGTCAGGTCATACCAAGTTAATAAATAGACAAGTTAAGGCTTTGTTCAAAGCCTATTTAGTTAAAAAGGTCAGACTTAGGTCACTCAAAAAGCCTTATATGCCTAATAGTTTGGCCTATTTTAATATAAAATTATTTTATTATTTCTATTATTTTTACATTTGATTTTTATAATAATATCTTAAATTATATCTTTATTTACTTATTTATATGTTTAAATAGGTTATACTAAGGGATTGATGACTTATTTACATTGACTTAGACCACATAATGATTTAATTTTAATAAATTTTAGTTCACTAGCCTATAAGTTTGATGACATGCTTACAAATAAATTTTGTTAGTTTACTCGAATGTTTAAAGCAGTCTTTTAGATGGGGATGCTAGTGGAAAAGAGGTGAAAAAGGAGGGTGAGGACATTGTGTATGTTGGGTCCGATTGGAGAATAGGGTTGCAAGGCGCGGTGATGGTGTGGTACGGCGGGGAAGCTGGTGGTGAACTTCATGGCACAAAACAAAATAGAATAATTGTAAAAGGACCCACTTTCGATTAAACAAATTTAGAGGACTAAATTTTTGAACTTCACGCAGGTAAACTAAGCCTGTTATAGGCGGTCATTATGGTCGTTTATAGGTGAAAGACATAACCCACACTTTCATTCACCCGGAAACCACCTAATAATGTGAAGATAAGTGATTCCAAACATACTTCTCTTAAAAACTGGACTGGGCGAGCCCCTAGAGGGGCAACGCCCAGCATGTATCCCGCCCTGAGGCGGGGCCCTGGCCTTCAGATGGGCCTTGACCTCGGAGGCCCAATTGGCCCAATAGGTAGTACCTAAGCTCTATAAATAGAAGGTAGTTATCAAGTGTAAGGGACTTTTGGCTCATTTGATGAAGTAACACTCGAAATTCAGCACTCTCTCTCACTCTCATTCTCTCTTAGCACAATCCCTCTACCTCTAGGTACTATACCTCTCTTCAATGTTCATTTCCAGAACATTTGGCGCCGTCTGTGGGGACTGTAAACTTTCTACTCCCATTCACGTGGATTGATTGTGCATGAAGTTACCTCTGATTGTGATTAGGCAATTCTCTGGTTTTCTGATTTTGATTCTGTGACTAGTGTTGGTTTTCCGATCGAGTTTGCATCGTTTCTGGTTTGGATGGAGACTCGACGCAGGAGGCAGCATCATTCACCAATGCGACAGCGGATTTCGCCGCCTCGGCGGCCTCATCGTGTGGACCTGGATTCTCCGGTACGAACGACAGGAGTACAGTCGCCTTCTCCTCTTCCATCACCACCACCTCCTCCATCGCCTTCACAGGTGGGATCTCTGGAGCGCTCACCAGAGAATTCACCTGCTCCGGAACAACAGTCGGCGGTGACACAGGAGCAATGGCGCCATTTGATGCGCAGCATTGGCAACATCCAGCAGCGGAATGTGCATCTACAGGCTCAGTTAGATTTCTACCGTCGCGAGCAGCGAGATGATGGAAGCAGAGAAGCAGATTCCGTGGCTGAGTTCCGTCCGTTCTCGGAAGATGTTGAGAGTGTGGCGATTCCGGATGACATGAAAACGTTAGTTCTGGATTCTTACAGCGGAGATTCCGATCCGAAAGATCATCTTCTGTATTTTAATACGAAGATGGTGATAATTGCGGCGTCAGATGCGGTGAAGTGCAGGATGTTTCCATCGACGTTCAAATCAACGGCGATGGCGTGGTTCACAACTTTGCCGCGAGGATCGATTTCAAATTTCAGAGACTTCTCATCCAAGTTTCTAGTGCAATTCTCGGCAAATAAGAATCAGCCGGTGACGATCAATGACCTATACAATATTCGCCAGCAAGAAGGGGAGTCACTGAAAGAGTACATGGCAAGGTACAGCGCGGCGTCGGTAAAGGTAGAGGACGAGGAGCCTCGAGCTTGTGCTTTAGCATTTAAAAATGGTTTGCTGCCAGGAGGGTTGAACAGCAAATTGACACGTAAGCCGGCGCGCTCGATGGAAGAGATGCGTGCTCGTGCCAGCACTTATATTCTCGACGAGGAGGACGACGCTTTCAAAAGAAAGCGCGCGAAGTTGGAAAAGGGTGACTCGTCGCCCAAGCGTGCGAAAAAAGATAGGAGCGGCGAAGATAAGGGGGATGGCAAGCAGCAGAGACCAGGTAAGGGGAAGTCGGTATTCAAACCGACCAAGGAACAGTTGTATCCACGGCGCGATGATTATGAACAACGTCGGCCTTGGCAATCTAAGTCTCATCGCCAGCGGGAGGAAACTGATATGGTGATGAACACAGATTTATCGGATATGCTCCAAGGGGCGAGGGACGCAAATCTAGTGGATGAACCGGAGGCCCCAAAGTATCAGCCACGGGACGCCAATCCCAAGAAGTGGTGTGAGTTCCACCGGTCCGCCGGGCATGATACGGATGACTGTTGGACTTTGCAGCGGGAGATTGATAAGTTGATTCGGGCGGGATATCAAGGAAATCGTCAAGGTCTGTGGCGCAACGGTGGCGATCAAAACAAAGCGCACAAGCGGGAGGAGGAGCGAGCGGACACTAAGGGCAAGAAAAAGCAAGAATCAGCGGCTATCGCCACAAAAGGGGCTGATGACACGTTCGCTCAACACTCAGGCCCGCCCGTCGGGACCATCAACACCATCGCCGGGGGATTTGGCGGCGGTGGCGACACTCATGCGGCGCGTAAGCGCCATGTTCGTGCCGTTAATTCCGTTTATGAGGTCGCTTTTGGATTCGTACACCCTGACATAACAATCTCGATGGCGGACTTTGAGGGGATAAAGCCTCATAAGGACGACCCGATTGTGGTACAGTTAAGGATGAACAGTTTCAACGTCAGAAGGGTACTCCTGGATCAGGGTAGTTCGGCTGATATTATCTATGGTGATGCATTTGACAAGTTGGGACTAACTGACAATGATCTGACTCCATATGCGGGAACCTTGGTAGGTTTCGCGGGGGAGCAAGTAATGGTGCGGGGATACATTGATCTAGACACAATATTTGGGGAAGATGAGTGTGCCAGGGTTTTGAAGGTAAGGTATCTGGTT
Organism: Lotus japonicus; assembly: GCF_012489685.1. Classification (NCBI taxonomy): domain Eukaryota; kingdom Viridiplantae; phylum Streptophyta; class Magnoliopsida; order Fabales; family Fabaceae; genus Lotus; species Lotus japonicus. The sequence goes on from NC_080046.1 coordinate 9,888,442, forward strand.
CTCCAGGTGGTGGCATCTTACAATGTCATCATTGGGCGAAATACATTGAATCGCCTTTGTGCTGTAATTTCAACAGCCCACTTGGCGGTCAAGTATCCGCTAAGCAGTGGAAAGGTGGGAAAGCTGAAGGTGGACCAGAAGATGGCGAGGGAGTGTTACAATAATTGCCTTAACTTGTATGGCAAGAAGAGTGCGTTGGTTGGTCATAGATGTTATGAAATCGAAGCTTCGGATGAAAATCTTGATCCCCGGGGAACAAGCTTACTCCCAACTGGGAAGGGCCCTACCGCATTATTAAAGTTCTTGGTAATGGGGCCTATCACTTAGAAGAGCTGGATGGAAGGCGGTTACCTCGATCGTTCAATGGTTTGAGCTTGCGCTACTTTTATAGTTGATCGCAGGCGAGAAAGTGAACAAGGCGGAATCGCCGGAGCCAGATATCTTTAAGATTTTCCGAAGTGTTTTCAAATTCTCCAATGTATTGCAATAACAAGGCGTGCTCTTTTTCTCCGAAAGGAGTTTTTTAATGAGGCGCTCCATCAATAAAATAAAACGAAAATTCACGAAATTCGTGTCCAAAAATTCCAGGGATTCCCTGACGATCGGAATTGCCGATCGACATAAAGAATTACGGCGATCACTAAGTGGGACAAGCTTGATCCCCAAAGGGGCTTGCTGGAACCCTGAAGGTTGTGGCGATTCCACAAATGGCCTTTGACGCCTGGGAATCACCCTCCGGAAAGTCTGACGTGATCGCCGGTCCCGTAAACGATGTGCTGGGTAAGTCTCGCCAGAATACGACGAGCGCCGTTAGCTAGGCAAAAGTCTTGGGACCCCCAAATGGCCATTGGGATCCAAGCATTGTAAGCCCCGAGCGGGCAAAGCCCCGGGCGAAGTCCTCGAGAATGGAGGCCGTTTCTTCCTATTGGGGAAAACGTCTAAAGTCTTGGTGGTGGAATACCAAGCAACAAGTCCTAGTTAAAATTAAGGCACGAAATCGTTAGGCGTAATTCAATCATATGACGCGTGAAAAATAGCGCAAGATATAAGGTCGGCGAATGAATAAGGTGGAAGGCGAGTGCTTGGTCACTCAGGATGTTGAGTATTTTACTACTCTGGCGTGTTGAGGGGTTAAACTATGAAACTTATTCTTAAATTTTTGCCATAAGAAGGCGGCGACTAAAAAATGTACGGCGGAAGCATTCCAACATGATTTACAAAATATCCAACGGCGATATAAAAAGCTATGGCGAAGGGTTGCTTAAACATAGACGAATGGCGGAAAAGTACACTACAAGGTGACAGTAAAAGCTAAAGTAATGTTAAAATTACATTATTCATTGTTTTCTTTCTCCTGTTCTTCTTCTTCCTCTTCTTCTTCAGTCGCTGTCCAGAGGTTTTGGTCAATCAGGGGAGGATCGTCGGGACCAACCAGTCCTTCGGCGGTTATTTCTTTCATTACTCCCATGGCGCTAAAGTCAAAGTTCGGGTACAAATGTTGGGCCTGATCTTTGGCGAGGTAGAAACCGCGCTCGCGGTTGTCAAGGGCGATGTCAGCGGCTTGTTCCCTCGCCTCAGTGGCTTTGGCCTTCTCCGTCGCCAGCTCGTCCTCTAGTCTTTTGATCTTTGCCAGTTGGGAAGCAATCTCAGCATCTTTCGTGGCGAGGGCCTCGGCATGAGTTTCGGTCGCTTTCTTGATCTCCTCGGACGTAGCCTGCATCACCGCCTCCATGTCAGACTTCGCCAAGGCCAAGGACTCCGCAGACTTTTTCTCTTGCTCCGCCAACGCCTTCTTCACTAACTCCAGCTCAGCGCGCAGTATGGCAAGCTCTGACTCCTTAGCAATCAGCGCCTCGCCTCGGGCGATCAAGTCCTTCTCAGCTTGCTCTTTTTCCTTTTTGCAAGCTTGAAGGCTTGCATCAAGCTCATCTGCTTCTTCCTTCATCAGCGCCAGCTGATCCTCCAGCTCGCCGATTTTAATCCCCGCCGTGCCAATCATCTTGTCGGCATAGACTTTGTCTTTTCCTGCCTGCGTCGCCAGTTTGTCGAAACGCTTTTCCCAAGCAACGGCGGCTTCTTGATGCTTAGCACTTTCGGCCTTCAACCGCTCAGCTTCAACGGTGGCGGCATTGAACTTCTCAAATGCGTGAGCAAAGATGCACCCAGCGCGTAGGAGGCAAGCAAGAGTCTCCTCCTTGGTGTCATTAAGGCCCCGACTCAAAACTTCTTTTTCTATGACGTCACGGTTAAGACCAGCAAGTAAGAATTCTGAGGGTTCAATGGCGTTGGGGAGCATATTATAATAGCTTGAGGAACCGACCTCGGGAGCAGGGGCTTGTTCAATTTGAGCCGCTTCAGAGGTAGTGGCAGCGCCAGGACAGGATTTTTCCCCTTGATGAGGCGGGGAAGGCATGGAGCCCGCATCATGTGTTGAGGGCGGGCTAGGAGGCGCATCTTGGCGAGGGGGAGACTTCGGGGTTTCATTTTCTTTTTCCTTCTCTCCAATAGGAGTGTCGGAGGACGCAGCAGCTTTTGTGGCGTTGACGCCGGCGGAGGCGGCTGTGGCGCCAACAGAGGACTCAGCGGCAACAGCAGTGGTCGCACCGGCGGTGGCAGGAGTAGAAGCTGGTACGGTGGTTGGCTCGATAGCCGCGACGACGGAGGCTTCAGTGACATTTTTGCCTTTAGGCGCAGCAGCAGTGGTGGGCTGAGCGCCAGGGTTGGATGTGCCGGCGCCGGAGGAGGCTTTGACCAATCTTCTCCTCTTGGGAGCTTTGGTGCTCTCGGCTTGGTTCTCAGCACCGCCCCGTTTTTTCGCGTCGCCCTCAGTGTTGAATTTTGGGGAAAAGCGAGCCATTCTCCTCTCGCGGGCCTTCAGGAGCTCGGCGTTCGTGAAATTCATATCTTCTGTAACAATAAAAAATACGATCAGTGACAACATAGGAGACGAGAAAGGAAATGTCAATAATAAAAGTGAGCTATGGGCAACCTAAGTATTTGGGAGTTCTTGAGAGGTCAGCGCCCTCAAGGACTGTTGTGCAGTCAAGGATGGGAAGTGGGGCAAGGAGATTAAGAAAGGCTTTGTCGTTGGCGGACAAAGATTCCTCTGAAGGATCGGTGATCCCATTGGGCTTCTCCGTCCAGTAAAGAGGAAAAAGGGCGGTCCCGTCTCTAAGGGTGAATGCCTCTGGGTAGGCGGGATGAACCGCCACACGGAATTACTTCCGTGCGAAGGAGGACTTCGCGTTACTTTTGTGGGGATGCAAGCACTTCCGACCGGCTCGGGCCTTCAAGGAAATCCATCCTTTGTTTTTGATGGACTTGGGGTCGACGTCGTAGAGGTAGAAGAAACTGGTGGGGGATGGGGCGATGCCGACAGCGGCGCTTAAGATTTCAAAACATCGAATGAAGGCCCAGGCGTTAGGGTGGAGTTGGCAGGGAGCCGCGTTGATGTCGCGGAGGACGGTTTGGACAAAGGGCGAGAAAGGAAGCCTGATTCCAAGCTCGCTAAACATGTATTCATACGCAAAGAAAAAATGGGATCTCTTTACGTCGCCGTCTGGCTTATGAAGCTAGGGGCGGTCCCCAGGACTGCAAATCCAGATCCTGAGTTTCGCGCTAAACTCATCGTCATTCGACAAACCACCCAGGGAGTTCACGAACTGCACGATGAGATCGCTGTTCTGGAAAATAGAAGGTTGGTCTATAGCCTCGTGAGTGGGGGCTATTTGGACTGGAAGGGGCAGAGTGGCGTAGGTTTTTAGTCGGTAAGGTGGGATCTCCGGGGCCTCTAAACGGAGGCCGCCGGCGGCGGTGGCATCAGGGTCGCTTCCGGAGGAAGAAGAGGAGTGGTTAGGGGAGGTAGGGCTTGAAGCCATTTTTAGAAGACAGTGAAGTGAAAGAAAGGAAAAGATGAGTATGTGTGTGATGCAAAGATAAGGACAGTGGGACTCACCGGAGTAGGATGTGAAGAGTGGGTAGCGGAAAGGGTGATAAGCGACGGCTCCGGAGCGGAAGTGGGCAGAGAGAGTTTGGTAAGCGATTAGGGAAGTAAAGAGGGGTCTCGGAAAGGGATGACTGTGGGGAAGAAGGGTTTTTATAGGGGAAGGGGAGAAGCTGGAAGGGTGACGCGTGTTGGACGCGTGTGGAAGGTTGGAAGTCATGATGGTTTTGGGGAGGTGGGTCGCGTGCAATGGGGAGTTACTGCGCACGATGGGACGGTTATGAAAGGTGAAGTGACGGTTCCGGAGAAATAGGGAAATTGATGTAACCGACACATCACGTGGGGCAGCCACGTGAGGCGGATAGAGATTTGAAAGGGTTTTAAAATAAGGGAAAGCGCGAAAAGCCTCGCCACTATAAGGATCAAACACCATCGCCTGACGGATGACACCAACAACAAAGTTCAGTCGCTCGCCGGGGTTACCGCCAGTCAATGATTGAATGATCAGCACATGACCCATGCCTGCCACCTTTCCCGCCGGCGAACGATCATACACCTGCTCCAACTTATCGCCAATACGAAGTAATCGTTCTCGCCGCTTGTGGACTTGTGGACTTGCCAGCTCGGATTGCTCGTCAAGTCAGTGGACTGGGTAACCGAAAATGCTAGTTTCCTTTTGCTCACGCCATGTTGGCGATATAGTTTACTTCTCTTTTCTCAAGCCATGTTGGCAGTGCAGATTCCGGTGTACTGTAAGACATATGTAAAAGCATTTAAAAGACACACTTAGCTCTCATACCTCGAGCTCGGTGTCTTGTGGACTAGTGGATTGGGCGAGCCCCTAGAGGGGCAACGCCCAGCATGTATCCCGCCCTGAGGCGGGGCCCTAGCCTTCAGATGGGCCTTGACCTCGGAGGCCCAATTGGCCCAATAGGTAGTACCTAAGCTCTATAAATAGGAGGTAGTTATCAAGTGTAAGGGACTTTTGGCTCATTTGATGAAGTAACACTCGAAATTCAGCACTCTCTCTCACTCTCATTCTCTCTTAGCACAATCCCTCTACCTCTAGGTACTATACCTCTCTTCAATGTTCATTTCCAGAACAAAAACCATGATCATCATATTGTAAGACGTGTAGCCTTTGTTTTGTAGAGGAAAGTTTGGGCAGAGAGAGATGGGTAAGAGAGAGTTAGGGGGAAGGAGGAAGTATGTGTATTGGGTGACTGTGAGGCGGGTGATAGAGGGGGAAAAGTGGTGGGGTCCATCACTTTTTTGGTCTCTCCAAATCAGAGAAAGATGGGTGGGGGCTTGATTTTTTTCTTTGTTTTAGAGTTTCGTACTTTATGGCGGTCTAGGACCCCATTAATCACACCAGACCGCTAGAAATAACATCTGATTTTTCATACTTCTTTGACTTTTTTCTTTCTCTAAATTGCATTTTGCTAGCGGTTTAAAACTGCTAGTAATTAACTTCAAATCGCCAAAAAGTGTTTTACATTAGAAATAATTATATTTAAACACAAAAAGTAATATTCTCTCCCCTCCATCTCTCTACTCTTTTTATCATACAAAACAATATCTAAATTTACACTATTTCTCTCAATTCAACTTCTTTTTACTGTACCAAACATATTGTTAGACCAAGTGCAATGGCTGTTGAGGATTCTTGTTGAGCTTTGTTGAATGGGTGCAATGGCTGTTGAGAAATGTTGAATGGGTTGTTGAGGAGGAGAGAGACGTCCAAAATGTTGAGCATCCTCAACATTGTTGAGACCTGCCGGGCGTGCCACGCGTCAGACGCGGATTGGCCCCTCCCAGGCGCGTGGGCCACACGACCAGACAAGGCGCGTGACGCGCCTGGGAGGAGAGAGGAAAATTATTTTTTTTCCTGCAGCCGCCACGTGTCGAGCATCTGTTGGCCGTCCGGATTTCTTTTATCCTTATCTTTTGAACTCAATTATTTCATCAAAAAAAATATTTTCTGAAAAAAAAAAATATACCAAAATTCATGATTTTTTTTTCTCTATAAATAGAGACTTGGTTCGTTTGATTTGGACACAGAAAAAAAAACCAAGTTTTTTCACTCTCTTATTATCTCTCTCACCATCTTACTATCTTTCTATTAGCTTTTCTTTTGAAATGGATCACAACAATCACCATTTCAACACCCAGAATTCATCTAACTACCCATCTAACAACCAAAATCTCAACAATTATCCAGATCCAAATCATTTTCCCAACCAACGTCATCAAAATCCCAACATTTATCAAGATCCAAATCAATATTGGTCTAACCAACGTCCTCAGCATCCCAACAATTATGAAGATCCAAATCAATTTTCCTACCCACGTCCTCAAAATCGCAACAATTATGAAGATCCAAATCAATTTTCCTACCCACGTCCTCAAAATCTCAACAATTATCAACATTCGAATCAATTTTCCTACCCATGTCCTCAAAATCTCAACAATTTTGCAACAAATTCCAACCAGTCATCCTTTCATCCCTCTATGAGATATCCATCTCAAACACCCCCGTCTAGTGGTCATATGCCAATGGTGAATGAAAATTTTCCAGGTGTTGATGCACCCGAATTTCCCGAATTTTCAACACAAATGAGTTTTGGTGGCATGACAGCTGCTGATCATACCACTCCAAATCAAGAGGATACAACTCCTAAGAGCAAGAAAACCCAGTCACCAGCATGGAACACTACACAAAATTTGGTGTTAATTAGTGGGTGGATTAACTGTGGAACAAGTAGTGTTGTGGGGAAAAACCAGAGAGGAGAAACATTTTGGAGAGATATTGCTGAGTATTGTAATGAGCATTGCTCATTCGATCCTCCGCGTGATGGAAATGCATGTCGAAACCGCTGGAATTATATGAACAAAATACTGGGTAAGTGGATTGGCGCTTATGATGCCGCTAAGCGTCAGCAAGCAAGCGGTTGGTCGGATAATGATGTTTTGGCAAAAGCGCAGGAATTATTCGCCTGTGGGAAGAATGTTCAATTTACTTTGATGGAAGAATGGAAGCAACTCCGTGATCTGCCACGTTTTTGTAGTCAAGTAGGAGGAAATAGTGGCTCAGCAAGTAGTGGAACTAAGAGAGCTCACGATAGTGATGCATGTGACTCAACCTCTATAGGATCAATTCATCGTCCAATCGGTAGGGAGGCAGCTAAAAGAAAGAATAAAAAGAAAAGTAAAGAAGCTCCCTTGGAGGAGGACAAAGGTTGGGGTTGGGATAAATTCGATCGTGTGAAGGAGAAAGAGCTTGAACGATTGGAGAAGATAGCATCGGTGCAAGCAGAGACTAACCAATTGATGAAAACCAATTTGTATCTAAAGCTAGCTTCCGAAGAGAACCTCAATGACCATAAGAAAGAGCTGTTGAAGAAGTTGTCCCAAGAGCTATTTGGGAATTAATTTCAATCGAATATTTGTTTGTATTCGGTCAAATTTGTCAGTGGTATCAATTCTGTAGTGTTTGCTTTAATAATTTGTCAGTGGTGTCAAGTCTGTCGTGTTTGCTTTAATAATTTGTTAGTGGTGTCAAGTCTGTAGTGCTTGGCTTTAATGTATGGCTTTAATGTCTTTGAATATGTTCCACTCAATTCGAATCTTGTCCTTTTCCGATTATTAACTCTAGTTGATAACTTATTTCGAATCCACCAGTGGTGTCAAGTCTGTAGTGCTTGGCTTTAATGTCTTTGAATATGTTCCACTCAATTCGAATCTTGTCCTTTTCCGATTATTAACTCTAGTTGATAACTTATTTCGAATCCACCAGTGGTGTCAAGTCTGTAGTGCTTGGCTTTAATGTCTTTGAATATGTTCCACTCAATTCGAATCTTGTCCTTTTCCGATTATTAACTCTAGTTGATAACTTATTTCGAATCCACCAGTGTCCACCATTCAATGTACTTATATATATGGATTATTGTGTTTCATTGATGTACCAATATCCCAAATCTCTTCCAGTCTACTTCGAATTCTTGTGATTGTAACAAGAACCAATATCCCAAATCTCTTCCAATTTCAAAACAAATGGATCCTGATCCTTTTGAAAATCCAGTTCCAAATCCTTTTGATTTTGCAGCATACCTTCAAAATTCTGAATTTGAAGAAGCTTTTATACGCAACCAAGTTAGGGAGCATCAAAACAAATTATTGGAAGATAGGGCACCTCGTAGCAGAAAATATGTCCGTAGAGATCATGCAGCGGCAAACCGAAGGCTAATTGAGGACTACTTTGCCAATGAGCCTACATACGACGATACAATGTTTCGTCGTCGGTATCGGATGCAAAAACATGTTTTCCTTCGAATCGTTGCAGACCTTTCAAGTAGTGATAACTACTTCACCCAGCGAGTTGATGCAGCCTATAAAGAAGGAATATCACCCTTGGCAAAATGTACAACAGCAATGCGAATGTTAGCATATAGTGTGGCAGCAGATGCAGTCGATGAGTACATCAAAATCGGAGGTACTACAGCACTGGAGTGTTTACGTAGATTCTGTAAAGGAATCATACGATTGTATGAGCACGAGTACCTTAGAGCACTAACCGAAGCTGACCTGCAAAAAATACTACATGTTAGTGAAATGCGGGGGTTCCCAGGCATGATCGGGAGTATTGACTGCATGCACTGGGAGTGGAAAAATTGTCCGAAAGCATGGGAAGGTCAATTTACTAGAGGGGATAAGGGAACCACAACGGTTATTCTTGAGGCAGTTGCATCTCATGATCTATGGATCTGGCATGCTTTTTTTGGATGTCCGGGAACGTTGAACGACATAAATGTTCTAGATCGGTCACCAGTGTTTGATGACGTGGAACAGGGAAAGGCTCCAAATGTGAATTTCTTTGTGAATCAACGTCCCTATAATATGGCATACTATCTAGCTGATGGTATCTACCCTTCTTATCCAACTTTCGTCAAATCGATTAGACTTCCTCAAAGTGAACCCGACAAGTTGTTTGCACAAGTTCAGGAGGGATGTCGAAAGGACATCGAACGTGCATTTGGAGTTCTTCAAGCTCGTTTTAAAATCATCCGTGAACCAGCTCGTTTGTGGGACATAGCTGATTTGGGTATCATTATGAGGTCATGCATCATATTACATAATATGATTGTTGAGGATGAACGAGATACATATGCTCAACGTTGGACCGATTTTGAGCAATCTGGGGAAGGTGGATCTAGTACACCGCAACCATACTCGACCGAGGTGTTACCCGCTTTTGCAAATCATGTGCGTGCTAGATCCGAGTTGCGTGATTCGAACGTTCATCACGAACTGCAAGCAGATCTAGTGAAGCACATATGGACAAAGTTTGCAAATGCTTCGTGATGGAAGATGATTTGTATCGTGCTAGCTCCGGTTATTTGTGTGTTGTGTGCTTAGTTTGTTGTCTTGCATTTTAAGTTAAGAAAATAAAATAAATTATTGTGTGCTTCGTTTGTCGTCTTCCATTTTTTAGTTAAGGAAATAAAATAAATTATTGTCTATATTAAAAAAAAAAATTTGTTAAGTGTACTAATTTAATTTAAAACAATAATTGTAATTTTATGTAAATAATAAAAACAAAAAAATTAAATTAAATAAAAATATGAAATAAAAAAGTGGTGGGGTAGGGTGAGTGGTGGGGTAGGGTGTTGAGAGAGAAAACCATTGGAGTGGGTAATTGTTGAGAGTTTGTTGAAGAGGAGAGAGAAGATGATGTGGAGTGTTGGGAAGAGAAAAAGTGGGGTAGAAAAGGGGTAAACAACTTTTGTTGTTTAACCATTGTGAATGGTCTTAGTGTATATGAAGTTCTTCCTTTTTTTTTCAACAATGATATATACACACCTCATTTTTTAAACACTTCATTTCCACCTATTTTTGATTTTATCTCTCTCCTCTTACCATCTATCACATCTCATACATTCTCTCTCTTACTTTTTCTTTTTTTCCTATCTCTCACATCATTCCACCTCTTTTTGAGGTGTGTAAGTAACATTTTCCTTTTTTTTTTTTAGAAAAAAAATTAAGAACTCTGGTTTTACTTGTACACAAATATCTCTTTGACAAGTGTGAAGCACACAATGAAGTGAGGAGGTACGTAAACCACACACTTATCATACAATGAAATTAATGCAAAATCTCATTCACTAATTAAGACTCACCTTCCAAATTTAATTGAACATGATCACAATCTGTGGAGGTAGATCTGAGTCTATATCTTCACCAAAGAATAACATGATCCTTCCCCACCCCCAACCGAAGAAAACGCGTCTTTCTTTTGGCGTTTCTTTGTTCCCCCTCACCTCTTCTCTTTCCGCCCCATTCCATTTTGTACCACTACTTTTCCACCTATATAAATACAACACAACACAAACCCAACCTCCAACAACAAATTAAAACACTCACTCTCTCAACAATGGCTCTGTTTCTCTTCCTCTTCTCCTTTTTTCTACTCTCTGTTAACCCCTCAGTTCAGTCCAACACTACCAACAACCCAAAACCACTCTCACTCTCTTTCCCTCTTACATCACTTCCTCTTTCTACCAACACCACCTCAAAACTGCTCTACACCTCTCTGTTTTCATCTTCTAAACACACCACCCCACATTTCAAAACACCACCATCTTCATCATCACAACACAGTGACAGGTTCTCTTTGAAATACTCCATGGCTCTCATAGTGTCTCTCCCCATAGGGACCCCACCACAGGTTCAACAAATGGTGCTCGACACTGGAAGCCAGCTGTCATGGATTCAGTGTCGTCATCATAACCGAAACGCGCCTCCTCCAACGGCGTCGTTTAACCCTTCTCTCTCTTCCACTTTCTCTATCCTCCCATGCTCTCACCCTCTCTGCAAACCGCGAATTCCCGATTTTACCCTCCCAACCTCCTGCGACCAGAACCGCCTCTGCCACTACTCTTACTTCTACGCCGACGGGACCTACGCCGAGGGCAATCTCGTCCGGGAGAAATTCACCTTCTCTCGTTCCCGTGTTACCCCTCCCCTCATCCTCGGTTGCGCCACTGAGTCCACCGATGCCAGGGGCATTTTGGGAATGAATCTCGGACGGTTATCCTTCGCCTCACAATCCAAGATCACGAAATTCTCATACTGCGTCCCTTCCCGGAATACCCGACCCGGATCAGTCCCGACCGGGTCGTTCTACCTCGGCAACAACCCGAGCTCAAGCGGGTTCAGGTTTGTCTCGATGCTGAGTTTTCCTCAGCGTCAGCGCATGCCGAACCTTGATCCCTTAGCCTACACCGTCGCGCTGCGGGGGATAAGCGTCGGCGGGAAGAAACTTCCCATCTCTCCGGCGGTTTTCACGGCGGATGCCGGCGGGTCGGGTCAGACAATGGTTGATTCCGGATCCGAGTTCACGTACTTGGTTAGCGCAGCATATGATAAGGTGCGGGAGGCAGTAGTGAGGGCTGTGGGCTCCAGGATGAAGAAGGGGTACGTGTACGGTGGGATAGCTGACATGTGTTTCAACAGTAGAGATGCGGTTCAGATCGGACGGTTGATAGGGGAGATGGTGTTTGAATTTGAAAAGGGGGTGGAGATTGTGGTTCCAAAAGAGAGGGTGCTTGCTGACGTGGGAGGTGGGATCCACTGCATTGGGATTGGGAACTCTGATAAATTGGGTGCGCCCAGTAACATTATAGGGAATTTTCATCAACAGAATCTGTGGGTTGAGTTTGATCTGGCCAATCGTAGAGTGGGTTTTGGTAGAGCTGATTGTAGCAGATTGGCTAAGTAGAGAGGAGAGTAAAAGATTTGGTAGGTGATGGTGCATGTTGCCTTCATGTGTCTGCTTGAGCAAAATTATTGATGAGGAAAATGTGATCATTGATCATCAGTGCGATGATAGTGATGAAATCCTACGGTCATGGATCGAAGTAACGAGACGGTTGTATATACGAGGATTAGATGTTATGTATCAAATTTATTTTAATATTAATGTTATTATATGATTTTTTGAAGAAAGTATATATACTTATACTACGCTAATCTGTTCTTGTTTCGATTTTTAGCTATCTTAGCTAATTAACTAATTTAATATTCTTTGCTTGCATGAATTTGTAGATTACGTATGATGATAATCACTTTGGTGTATGGGTCATGGCTCATGGGTGGTCTTTAGAGGTCAAAACCATGATTGTTATCCTAAGTATGTTTATGAATCTAAGTATCTAACGTGCCTTGAATATAATAAATCATGCAAACGAGACATGGTGTGAGTATCATGCTAATAATATGGTTAGCAACTTTTAAACTAGGATGAATGGATGACCGTGACATTCAGTGAAATAGTGATCCTTGTAGGTTAGTAACACTGAAATGCAAAAGCAAAGGTTAATGATTTTATGGCAAAAGAAAATGAATGTTAAAGCTTTTATGGTTGAAGAAAACGAGTCTGCATATAACTAATGAAAGAGTAATGATATACAACACATAGTCACACACTACACCAAACTGTGCAAATTGCGGCGGTTGTAATGGCCATTTTGCGGCGGTTCTAACCGCCGCTAAAAGCATCTTGCGGCGGTTGTCAAAGCGCCTCCTTTACAGGCGTCGCAGCGCTTCTTGCGGCGGTTTTCCAAACCGCTGGAACGACCGCTGCAAGTTACCATTTTGACTTTAGCGGCGGTTGCAACCGCCTCAGATACATACACCTAGGATGCTATGATTTTGTATTCAGCGGCGGTTTGAACCGCCGCACATTGAACGTATGGGAATTAGGATTTTAGCCATTAGCGGCGGTTTGAACCGCCGCAGTAAGTTTTATTTTATTTTATTTTTAATTTTTTTTTGCTGTAATTATATTTTAAAATAACCCTGCTTTCTAAATAAATTTCAATCATTGATTTTTCATGACAACAAAATAGATAACCATATCAAAATAACATTGCTAATGGGAACAAACTCTCCCAATTGAGGGTCCAAGGCTAAACAGCCAACACATACAATGCTAAACATCAGTACTAGTCAATACAAGTTTTATAACAAAAGCAACAACAACCCGTCAAAGTCTGGAAGTAACATAATGCGATCCTAACACAAAATCCATGACTGAACAAAAATAACAAAACAAAGCATGACTTGAGACTCCAAGAAGCATGGCCTCCAAGGACAGTACCAGATGCAACAAACCACGCACCAAGCCTTGAGACTCAATCAGGTACCAAAAAATCAAGACAGCATCAAAACACAAGTTGCTCCCTCCCATTAGAACATGTTCACCTGGTGAAAATTCATTCATTGAAAACAAACTAAATTAACTTAAATCAAAACATAGGTACAATGACATTAATCAAAACTGTAAGGAACATAGTTCATCACTTTCCACCAAAATGATAAAGTGACATATTCAATACAATGAACCAATTAAGTTTCAACATTTTAAATCATTTCACAAACCTTACATAAAACTAAGTAGATGGTCCATTGTTTACAGGTTGATGACTGGCGGATGAAGATCGCCTTACTTCATTCGGGGAGCCTACATCGCTAACCTACAAGTACCAAAGTCATCCGTAAGGTACCTCCAACAAATTCACAAGCAACAATCATCGTAGGTCAAAACCAAACTCCAAAGATACATTACAAAGTTTAGACAACGACTTCATACACACCCATGGAGGAGTGTTGTAGGGTATGAGAATAACTGGCCAGATGCTATTACTCGCACTCAATACACTATGGGGATTAAAACCATCGGCAGCCAATCCAAGACGAACATTTCGTGGATCTCCACTAAATGATGTGTTTTTTGTGTCAAACTCCTTCCAAGCGGCGGAATCTCTAGCATGCCTCATCATCCCATCATTATTAGCAGACACAGCATGCCATCTCATATCCTCAGCAGTCTTTGAAGACATAAACAATCTTTGCAATCGAGGTTTAAGAGGAAAGTAACGAAGTACTTTCCTAGGAACTTTCTTGTGACAATTTTCATCAACAGACACCTGATTCTCACCATTTGTCTCAGGTTCCCTCCATCTAGATCTCTGACAAACTTTGCATTGTTCCAGGTTTTCATCTGCACCCCAGTACAACATACAATTTCTTGGACATGCATGTATCTTTTCATAGCCCAATCCAAGCTTGGTTATAGATTTCTTTGCTTCATAGAATGAACTCGGAATCTTAGCATGTTCAAATGCATCATGTAGTAGTTCTAGTATCATTGTCATAGCCTTATCAGTCATCTTACATAGGCATTTGATATGATACAACTTCACTATGAAAGAGAGTTTAGAAAATCGTGTGCACCCTTCATACAATGGTTGTTCCCCATCTTTTGCTAAGTCGTAAAACTCTCTAGCTTGATGTCCTTGCTGCTCTACATTTGACATTTCTCCTTCACCTTGTGCGAATTCTTCATTTGGTTCATTCACACGGTGTCTGTCAACTCCAAAAGCTTCATTCAACATGTTCTGGATAGTATTTTCATTGGTCACAATGTTTTGTGCTGAACTTGAAACATTTTCCCTACCAACGTTTTCATTTTCCACATGACCGGACTCCCCATGATAAAACCAGAAGGTGTAATTTTTCGGGAATTGCTTAACAATTAAGTGATCATATACCACATCCTTAATTTGCCACTTTCTACATTCACATAGAACACATGGGCATAATATTTTGCCATCAACAGAACTACGTTCAAAAGCAAAATCTAAAAAACTCTTAACCCCTTGCTCATATGCAAGTGAATTTCGGGGCATCGAAATCCATGACTTATCCATTGCTTTAGTTTCTGTAGTAAGAAATATAACAAAGTTGTAATTTACTACATAGGTCTTGGCTGTAAAAAAAAAAAAACAGCAAACTAATATGCAACAAGCATAGCAACTAATAAGTATTAACCGCCAATTAAATGATTCACTAAATCAAAAGCATTCAGTTTCACTTTGTTAAATTACCAAATCCAAACATGCAACACTAGAAAGCAATTTGGCAGTACAGAAGTTCTGACGTCAATAATACAAATGCCCTATTCAACTCAACTCAGAACAAGGCAACTAGCAAAAGGACATTATAAGACACAAACATACCATAATCAGAGCAAATTAAAGAAGAGAGGAATCAAAAGGAGAAGTGAGGTACCTGAACCACAATAGAGAGTGTCACGAACACAGGTCACAAACACAATGAGAAACTTAACACTGAAAAAGCAAAGGTTATAATTCAGATTATTTGTGCTTTATCTTTCCACCAACCAATACAAGCACAACACTTATAAAGATAATAAATAAACACACTAAGCCCAAATAAATAACCAAAGCACTCCAAATTTCCCTTGCTTCCCTATCTTATACCAACCAAAACACCACACCATGCGCCCTCTCATCTGCAACCAAATTCAACATCAGCTAGCTTAAACCAAATTTACGTCCTTCAACCAAGCCCAAGGACGCACAACTTATTTACTAGCCAAAAACCACATCGTAATAAGCCAAAACCAGATTAGTTTCGAGGCCTTAAAATCCACCAGCATCCCCTTAAAATTAGGAAACAAAATCCCACAATCCACGCCATAACCAGCAACCATCACATGCATTGCAGATGCAAAAATTAGAGCTATATGATACATAACTTATAAGCAAGCATATCTTTAAATTAAATTGCAAAATCAGAACTGGTTCACCGAACTGCAAAACAATTCACCGAATTAAACATTTAAAGAAAAAATCACTCTGGTCTAGAAGTTTGGAGGAAGTAACTTCAAACCACTTCTTGACGTGTTTATCTCATCTCCCTCCTCCCCATAATTTGTGATCCTGTTAGACTACCATTATGTCCAATCCATGTATAATGGCAAAGATTATTGAGGTAGGTTTGTCTTGTGAATTTTATAAATTGAGAACCAATTTTCCAGTTCAGTTCAGTTCGGCGAACCAGTTTTTCAATTCAGTTCTTGCCAAAACCTAATGTACAAATCAAGATAATCATATGAAAAAAGAAGCTGATTGTAGTTTATCCAAGAACATAACTTGAAAGAAAGCACTATATTAATGAAATCAAAGAAGAGAATAGGAGGGAGGGTTGTACCTGGCGTCCAAACAATGATGTTGAGTGCGAGAGGGCCACCACCAACACCAAATCTGAAAGAGAAAAACGAAAATCAAAGAAGGGAAGGGAAGGGAGGGGAAGGGAAGAAAAGAGAAGAGAAAGAGAGACACGAACCAGAGCCTGGAAGAGGAACAATGATGTTGAGTGCGAGACAACCACCACCAACACACCAAATCTGAAAGAGAAAACGCAAATCAAAGAAGGGAAGGGAAGAGAGGGGAAGGGAAGGGAAGAAAAGCGAACAGAAGAGAAAGAGAGGGACGAACCAGAGCCTGGAAGAACGAATCGGAGCTTGGAGTGCGAGACGGCCACCGACTCTGAAAAGCAAAACCTAAATCAGAGAAGAGGAGAGAAGAGAAGAGAAGAGAAGAGAAGAGAAGAGAGGAACGAACCTGAGCAGAGATGAAACGCAGTGAGTCCAGAAGTTAGAAATTAGGGCTTTGATGGTTTTTGGGATTCAATTGAGAAAACAAGTGAGAGGGAAAGAGAATGAGCGAGAGGGAAAGTGAAAAGCGAGAGGGGGGAAGCCAAAATTAGGGCATTCAGCGGCGGTTGGTAAGAGAAACCGCCGGAGATAAAATTAGGATTGGTTTTAAAATAAAAATAAAGCCCCAAACCGCCACTAAAAGCAAATCAACCGCCGCAACGTAAGGGACAGCTGCGGCGGTTGCTTGATACAACCGCCGCAAAATACACACAATATAAAAAACTGAAATAATAAGCTGGAAACCGCCGCTGCCTGTTCATCAACCGCCGCAAACATTGAGAAACAGCGTCGGCTTCATAAACCGCCACAATAACCGCCGCAAAATTATATTTAACGGCGGTTGGCTTATAACCGCCGCAAGATGTCCGCCGCAAATGTCCTGTTTTCTTGTAGTGACATATTCTTTAATAAAAAGTTGACATGTACAACGCATCAAACGATCTTTCATTCATGTCACGCAATCCCAGTTATTTAAGTGGGGATGGCCTACGAGGGAGAGGGAGAGGGAGAGGGGAAAATTAGAGGACTGAGCAAAATAAACAGAGTTAAAGAAGAAGGAAAGAGAAATCGACAACTTGCGGTGAAAAGGGTCTAAAAACACGTGCTTTAGAAATTGAGACGGATAAAAAGCCAAACTAGTTTTTAGGCTTTAATTTTGTCACTTCACTTTCATGTTCTACTAAATAAACAAAGAAGAATAGTTAAAAAAATAAAAAATAAATATATAAATTAAACAAAGAATAAATTTTATTTTTTCTATTTAAATCATATATTAATTTTACATATTTTTTACTCACTTTTCCAAGTTCAAATAAAGCCTCAGTGAATATTCTTCAAATATATATAAAACAATGTTTAATGTTTCATCTCTTCATTTTACTACTTTTTCAATTAATTTTTAGATAAACTACACTCAACACCCTCAATGTTACACAGAATGACAGTTCACTCCATTTTTATATATATCTTCATTCCACCCTATTTTAGAGATAAAATTTAGTGACAGAAAAACATCCATCACTAATTATTAGTTATAATTTCAAATCAATAAGTTAATTAGTTCTTTAAAACTAAATTTTATCAATTATATTTTTAAGTTTTAAATATTAAATTTTTTGTCCTTCTATTCATTTATATATAGATAGATGGAATAAAAAATTTGTGCATTCTCAGTTCTCAAGATTTAAATTCAAATGACTAAAAAGGGTATGGTTGTAGCACAGCATCAACTCTTTACGTTTTCCCGAACACATTTAGATCAAGAAAAGTTATTTTTCGACAACCCAGGTTATCCAGGAAGCAATTTTGTGTGTTACTAAGATAGAGGTTTGGAAGTTTCAAAAAAAAAAAGATAGAGGTTTGGCTTTTAGAACATATCACAATAACCACCGATTCCTGAACAATGAACAACCATAATCCAACTTACAATGCAGCTAGCGATGTCGTTGTTTTAGATTTAAATATATATACATTTCAAATTAAACAAATGTTTTTTCGTCACTAAATTATGTGTAGAGTGTAGATTATAAATAAGAATGAGGTAAAGTATCATTCTGCCAAAAATTAAGGAGGTGAGTGTAATTTATCTTTAACTTTTTCTTAAAGATATAAAATTCATATGTTTTGAATGAATAGTTGTTGAGGGATCAAGAACATTTTACTAAATACTCCCTCCACCCCATATTATTACATATAAACATGTTTTCTCAAATAAATATTATCCTAAATTTTTTTTCATATTAACCATCATATTTAATATAAGAGATAATGTGATTTAAAAAAAGTTTGAGAGAGAAATTAATGGGTGATCTATGAAAGTCAATAAAAAAATTTACAAATTTATTGCTAGTAATTATTTTTCTTAATCTATAAAATTAGGTAAATGTTACTTATAAATTGAGACAAGTGAAATATAAAGACTATGAATAAACAAAATTAAAGAATAAAAACTCAAAAGTATTTGGTCGCCTATCCGCCTATGTATTACTTAGAGGTGTACAAGACCCGGCCCTACCCGCCAACCCGTCCCGGCCCAAGTATTTCGGGCTGGGTTGAACCCGACCCGATCATTAAAAGATGCCGGGTTAGGGTTGATCATTGAGTTATCTGGCTTCGGGTCGGGTCGGGTTCGGGTTGACATTCGAGCCACCCGGCCCGTCCCACATATATATTTTATAAAATTTTAATTTGTTATAATGGTCAAAATGTTATAGATGGTGCTCAAGTTTATCTTACCAAGTGGATGATATAAAAATGTTTAACATCTATCTTATTAATCAAATAAACGTTGGTTAAAAGATGGACACTTTCATGCTTTAACAAGAGAAAATCATGTAATGCACATGTGAGACAAGTGAAGAGAGATCAAACAAAATGAGTCACACATGCATATATAGATCAAATAAAATGTAAAACTCTCAAGTGCAATAGATTATGACATAGATTATGCAAGAGTTAGATCATTTCAAGCTCTCTCTTCTAAAAAATAGTTCTCACTTGTAACCCTTTTAATATGTTATTGTCTTTAAATTTTATAATTAGCATTAAATAGTTTTAGATTTATTGTCCCTCGGGTCAACCCAGTCTCGTCCTACATAGACCCGTCCTAAATTGGACCCGCATATTGTCGGGTTTCTTCGGGTCTAGGGACGGGTTAGGGTCTAAGAATTGACCCGATCAATATTTAGGGTCGGATTAGGGTTAATCAAAATCCGTCTCAACTCGTTCCTTGTACATGTTGTTTTTTTCTATTCTAGATCTTTTTTTTGGTCAAAGGTTCATCGGATCGGATTACGGCGTAAGCCAAGCCAAACGGCACTTACAAGCAAAGGGTATCAAACCCTAGGAGGAGCACAAACAGCATAGCACACAAATACACATTACAGAACAAGCTAGCATGCTCTAATACACTTGAATCAGTGACATCCAAATAAACACACCAAAGACTAAGTAAACCACAACAAACACACTCAAATCGCTATCCAAACTTGATCTGCATCTGCTTCAAGGCTTTCATTAGGTGCTCATGAGACACCACCACAAGGTCAGAGAGAAGCAAAGGGCAAGCCATAGGAGTGATATGAAGTGCGCAGCGAAACAAGGCCAAGGAGGAGGCGGCGGCCCGCGGCCGCGGGCGGTGATCTTGGATGGTGGCAGATCTGACCTGAAGAAGACAAGGGTTGCAGATCTGATGAAAGGGGAGGAGAAAATGGTAGGAACCCGATGGTCTGGTCGCTGACGGCGAGTTTTTTGTGGTCACAGATCTGGTCGTGCCTGGACGAAGAAGGACGGTGGTGGTAGTGGAGGGATGGTGGTGGTGGTGAAGAGGGGAGGACGGTGGTGGTGGTGATGACCAAAAGCAAGGAGAAAGCAAAATAAAACCCACTTATTTGGGTAGAAAACCACCTAATGTGGTAGAAACCCACCTAATGTGGGAGAAGACCTAAGCAAGTAGGAGGAAAGTCTCCCTAATGGAGAAGGAGAGCCCCCCAAGGGGGAGGAGCCCCCAAGGGTGGCGGCACAGCTTGCTCAAGAGGAAACCCTAGCAGAGGTTTTTTGAGAGAAGCGGTTTTGAAAAGGATTCTATTCTAGATCTTAATTCTACGGAACATCGGTAGGATTTTGTTGTTAGGGCTTTTAGTTTGCTCGCCTGGGTGGGTTATCGTTATTTTAGGAGTGTCAAATGGCTTGATAAATCCCTTACCGATTGATCATGTTGTTTTTTTAGGTTTTTTTTTTTGAAGATTTTGTTGTAATGGCTCAATTTTTTCTGGCCAAGTTGTGTACATAAAGATATATTTAAAGTTTAAAAAAAAGTGTGTAAAGGCAAAATTTAAATTTGCCATGATGATTGTTTCACCACGTGTAGTCGTTGAACAGCTCAAAAGGTAAAGGTTGCTTTGCTTGGTTCCAGGTGAGAAGAAACTGAGAATGAATGCAAAAGAAGTTATGTCACAATCAATTGGGTAGCGCGCAGAAGCATTCATAGTTGCCAGCTGGCCATAAAAGCACGAATCCAGATTTCACTATCATGTTTAAAGTTCAACCCAATGTCGACAAACTGCAATCACTGCTAAACCCTAATTTGGCATTCTTTGATTGGCTGTACAAACCACAAGACACCGTGTTTGGCTATTTTTAATAAAAGAAAATTCAGTTTATTACAATATTGCATTAATAAAACTAGTTCCGTAATCGTGCGTTTGCACGGAAATTTTATGTTGTAATATTTTAATAAATAAATAAGCTATTCTTGTATAAATCAACTCTGTAAAAATATATGAAGAGAAAAATGAAATAAATAATTGTAATTGTGTACATCAAATATTTTCAAAAACTTCCTTAAACACTACATTTACAATACTGGTTTGTTGTTTGCCCGCCTCATCGAGTATACGAAGTTTAAGACCTTTTCTTGAGCGTACTCTAGAAAGAGCTACATATAACTGACCATGAGTGAAGACGGGTCTCAGGAGGAAGAGTCCAACCTGAGATAGTGTTTGTCCTTGACTCTTGAATAAATTTGAGGGTGAGTAGGCGAAATTTGAGGGTGAGTAGGCGAAATTAGGGCCGGTTGAAATGTGGTTCCCGTCAGCGCTACAGTGTTTGATGAAATCAGTAGCTGTGGATTCGGAAGTCCAGCGGTTGGTCCCTGAATTAGCGAAATCGGCATTGGATGAGATGCAAATCTTGTCGTATATGTTTGTCTAGTAGAAGGAGTCCCTATGATTGGTTGAAATGGATACCCGTTTGATGTGTCAGGAACTTGAAATTAATTGGACACCAACCAGAGGCAACAATGGTTAGACATAATGTAATATTTTTGTGAAGTGAAATAAAGAGGGATGTGAAGGTTGTTCTTACCTTTTGCAATTATTTGTCTTGGAGGAGAGCGTAAACATGGCGTGGTAGTGAATGGTACACTGGCTTGACTATTAGATAGAGGAGGATTGTTCTCATCAACAACAAAGGGATATTAAATACATGTGAATACAAATGCATGTCACACTACCAAACTTTTTCATTTTTTATGGCATACCTTGCTGTGAATTATGTCTTTTTCTTCTTCTTGTTTTGGCTGATGCACTTGCAGTGTTATCCATGTGAAGAAGGATGCAGGATTGATGAGGCAGTGTTAGTGACAACTGTGATATCTATTAGTAGGCTTTATTGGACCCTTATTTGGACCGATTAAGGCCTATTGTGCCTAGGAGGTTTCCTTGATTTGCAGCCCTTGAGGACTCGAGCAGAAAGTGGTGTGAAGAGCACAGTTTGATTGACATCTCCATCTCCAACATTGTATATCCGCTCATTTTCTTCTTTCTGCCCCTATTTTTATTTTTCTTGTAAGAGAGAATAGCAACCTTGTTTGCTCTAATTTGGCATTTAAATAAAAAAAACCATGAAAGAGAACATATTTTGAAATTGTAGAAAGGCAAGAAAATAAAATAACGTGTTATATATGTGTAGTGTGGTATGGTGTTTTTACTTTTTATATAGCTATGTTTAGGTTTTCAAAATTTAAAAGGAAGGAATAGTTAGTATTTTAAATGTATCTTTCCGATGTACCAAAAAAAAGTATTTTAAATGTAGATATTTTTAAATTAGTTATTTTATAGAGATTTAGTTCAGCTTTGATTCTATCATCTTATGTTGGTGTGTACATTTTAAGTCAAACTATAAGTTTGAATAAAATATTTGTTGAACCACAATAATTAATAATGCATAAAGGTAATGGTAAAAAATCTACAACAATCTTCTTATATATGGTAATTTTTAAAGCAATTAAATTATTAATTTTGAAATTGCTCAAAATGTTTAATCTTAGTCTTTAAATCAAGAATAATCTTATTATTTATAGTCTTTAAAATTGGCATTTTGAATACATTTATGGCATATCATTGTTTATATTTTTACAATTTTAGGTACCATTAGCAAAAGCTTTATACATATAATAAAATAAAGATCCACTTTTATTTCACATGTTGTTTATTTGGGTCTTGAAAATTATTTAATAAGTGTTACTAAAAGAAACTCATGATCATTTCTTATAACACAGTTAAGTTAGCGATGCCATGGCAGGGAGTGCAGTCTTTGGAGAACAATAAAGCAGATGCTTGTCACACTAATATCATATATTTGACAAAGACAAGACACAATCTTGATAAGTTCATAGTGACACTCGTTTACATATTCAGATGCTCCCATATTTTATTTGATGGGAGAAATACAAATTTGAAGGACCTTACATTACAATTTACATGTAGACGTAGTCCATCCTTAAATTTCACTCCAATTGTATTTGTTCTATTCAAACTACTACTAAGCACGCTCTAAATGTGGCCATTCCTTTGCAGCTCCAATCTTGATGGTCTCTTGCTTATGGGATCTGTTTTTTTTTTGGAAAAGCCATTAGTAAAATATTAATAAAATAGATGGGTACAATAGGAGCTTGTACAAATAGATGGGTACTTAGTAGGGGTGAACATGGGCCGGGTAGATCCAATGAATCCGTCAAACCCAATCCGATCCAATAAAAAAAATGCGGGTTGGATCGGGCAATCGGGTTAATCGGATGGATTTTACTACAACCCAACCAATTTCGGATCGGATTTCGGATTCAGTTCAAATCCATCCAACCCAACCCATGATCCATACATATAATAATAATTTTTTTATAATTTTACTCATACTTGGAATGCTAGTGTCAAAGTGATGACTTTTGAAACTTTGAGACTTAAGTATTTGTAGTTATTTGTCATATTTGAACTTAGAGTATTTGTTCATAGTTATTTGTTACATGTTTATATATAGTTATTTGGCATGTTGAAGACATCAAAGTTTTAAGTGTCATGCCATGACATTTAGTGTTGTTTTTCACTTTTTAGGTACTATTTATGTTAGATTGTTTCATGTCATTTGGTAATGAAGTTTTATGTTTTCATGATATTTTTCTATATGTCATTTATGTGTTATTATTTCATGCTATTTGATATGATTTTTTGTGTCTTTTTCATGTTATTTAGTATTATAAGATATTTAGTATTTTTTATAACTTTTTCTGAATTTATAACAATTTTTGTAAGATTTTTTAATATTTCAGAGATATTATTATTTTAATATAGCGACCCAATCAATCCATCCAACCCAATCCGAACTTCGTCGGGTTGGTTCGGATCGGGTCCGAAGAAGAAATTCGTGAAATCCAACTCAATCCAACCCAGACAATTTTGATCGGTTCAGATTTTTTTTGGACCAAAATCCATCCAACCCAACCCACGTG
The DNA here is from genome assembly GCF_012489685.1 of Lotus japonicus. Classification (NCBI taxonomy): domain Eukaryota; kingdom Viridiplantae; phylum Streptophyta; class Magnoliopsida; order Fabales; family Fabaceae; genus Lotus; species Lotus japonicus. The sequence goes on from NC_080046.1 coordinate 9,912,250, forward strand.
CACCCCTAGTACTTAGTAGTGCCAAATTCATTAGAAAAAGAAAAGAGCAGTATGTGCGAAACAATCACAACTTAGAAGATCCAATAGTGCTTGTGAAAGTGCCAAGCAATTACACAGCAAACATGATATGACAGTAGATAGAGCAGGAGAAACAGAATAGTCTGCGAGTGAAGATATCATTTAACATCCTTGCCCATATGATGTAGTACAACAAAATATATGATACCATTTCATTAAAAAAATAAGGAAGAGAATAAACCTTGTCTATATGATGTAGAACAACAAAGTTCTGCATTTTCATGATCAAAACAAATATAATGAAGAGAAAAAAAAAAAAGAACAGTACGGCCAAGGTATTTTTATTGTGTTTGAAATGTTAAGAGCATGTGGATTTATATAGCATGAGAAAGGCGGGATTTTTTAAAATGAAAAATTCAAATTTTTCAAAAAACCAAAACATTGATTCCGTAAAAAACGTGAGATTCCAAATTTAGAGATAATTGTTACTCTTCTTCGTGTATGGTTTAAGGAGTATGGCCATAGATTTGGAAATTACTCCCTCCGTTCCCTATTATAAGTCACATTTTTTGAAAAATTTTTGTTACAAAATATAAGTCACTTTCTAATATTTAGGAAGCATTAAATAATTTTTTCCAAGTTCACCCTCATATTTAATATGAAAGAGATGATAAACTTTAGAAGTATTAATTTAGAGAGAGAAAATCATAAGAAAGTAAATAAGGGTAATCTAGGAAAATAAATCATTTTTTTTACAAATTTATTACTAGTAACTACTTTTCTTAATCTAAGAGAATTAGTTATTTGTGACTTATATATAGGAACGGAGGGAGTATATGAAAGTAAACCATTTGTTAATTTCTGGAGCAATCAAGGGTGATTAAAAGTGTTACTAATAAAATTCAATGAATAAAGGAAAACATATAGTCAAATAAGTCAACCGTGGCCATACTCAAGGAATAAAGGAAAACGTGTGGACAACTAAAAAAGGAAAAACAGTTGGTTTCAAATTAATGTTATTAACGGTTTTCACATGAAATACTGAGAAGGTTTCAACATTTATGGTGAATGAAATTAAAGAAAATATTTATGGAAAAACTTGGAATGTCAACATTTATTGATCAATTTATTTATTGATTTATTTAATTATTGATTTATTAACTCATTAAATTCGATCAATGAAAATTAAACAATGTGGACCAATCAGACGATGCCATTTGGAAATTCAATGGCAACAACCAATAGAATTCAAACATGTGAAAATTATGTAGCAATGTGGCCCACTTTGGTGGATGAGCTTTATATATTATTAAGATTTTGTAATTTAATATTATTTTATGAAAAAAGCAATGTTATGAAAACCGGACCGGACATCAAACCGGTCGAGATACTGGTTTAAGGTTTAAAGGTTGAATCGAGGTCGAACCGTATTAATTAAATAATATAATTTTATATACATATAAAAAATTATAGATAATATATGACATCTTTGTGAATACTAAATACCAAATAGAAAATACCTTCTTCTTTGACTATAAAAAAAGAACCAAATAGAAAATAACAAGTGATAAGTTTTTTTAAACAAAAAATAATCTGTTATCCTTTTTTTTTTTGAACTCAATAATCGGTTATCTGATGAAAGGATATTTAATGAAGAAGTTTTCCTCCACTAACTACTATCAAATCCCTTTCAAGATTCAATCGTAGTATAATATCAGGTTTTGTCGTCTCCACAGGGATTGTGTTGCTACGTATTAATTTCACTAGCTAGACATTGTTTGAACAGTTTAAGCATGATATGTGTTTTATTTAAATTTAGGAAAAACTATAATTAAAGCGATAAACCAAGTTTCACGGAGACAAACAAAGAAGAAAGTGTATTTGGAAAATGAGTTCACTTGATTTACTACTTATTATCAACCAATATACTCTTATTAGATGAAATTAACATTTAAGATGCCAATAAGAGTTATTCACCTACTAATTTCTTAGTTAAGTGAATCTACCAATTAAGAACCTAGCCTTAATTCCTTAAGTCCTAGTGATCATAAAAGAAGCATTATAGCACATACCTACTCGATAAGACATTCCAAAACTCTGTTCCTAACCTAAGAAGTTCATATCCTAGTGGATAGAATCCCTGACTGTCACTCAAGAAATCCTAATAATTCCTACTAGATAATCCTATCCTAGAGAGGTGAGTATCCCGACTTATCACTCGGTATAGATCTCTTTTCCAACTCATGATATTCATACCTAAGAGTTAAGGTCTCCTATTGTCACATAAAAAACCTTAACCCTACCTAAGACATGTCTTTCTTAAGATGACTCATGCAAGGGTGATTTCTCTCATAAACTAAATTTACACCAACTTCTCAATTGTCATGTAAATCCTAAAAAGCATCACATTGATAAAAGATACATGAACGAGCAAAGAGAATTAATAACCTAAGACATATGAATTTTTCCCCTTTATATGAACTAAGTCTACATTAACTCATATCAATTTCCCAATCTATTTACGAATTAATATAAACCCTTAAAATTATCAATCGACCAATAGAAGCGTTAAGCATAAAGAAAAACACCAAATAATGAAAATACATAATTATAATTGCATAATAGTATATTGAATAAGAGAAAAAATCAAATTATGTCATCACAAATACTAAAAGAGAGACAACACAAATATAGGTAAAGAGAAAAACAAAACCCAAAATAGAACGGATTCATGGACGTCCGGAGAAGCTGTCACCTCCTCCATGACCCTGACACCGGCCCTCAAGGGCCTAGCCTTCCTCTCCACCAAGAAATTGCCTCCAAGTCTCCCAAAGGTGTTTATTAGGTTTAGGAGAAAAGAAAAGATGAAAAAAGATCCCAAAAAATAGGTTTAAAACTGATTTTATTGTGATTTTCGTAATCTGGGCCTATTTTGTCTTTTCTGGCGCAGAAAATGATCCTGTGCAGTCAGGTTCATGCTAAAGCTGTGCACCCTCGCGAGCATGGAACGTTGGATGCGAATATGGCAAATCTGGCGTGTCTTGTGCATGATAAGCGGTGTACCGAGACACACCCTAGTGGAGCTTCATGGATCTCGTGAAGCTTCTTCCAGCCCCTGACACGTGTCGCGATCTCAGCGCAGGTGCATGGTAAGTTCGTGCACCTGCGCTACGCAGGATTCCAGCGTCCAAAATTCTTTAAAATTTCCGTTTTTTCCATTATATCTTCTTTTTTCTCCATATCTTCTCCTAAAATAAAGCATATAAAAAATAGATAAGATATAAAAATAAGATAACACCTTAAAATAACTTATCTAATCCTAAATTAAAGTAAGTAAATCCTAATAATAATTAGAAAATAATATAAAAAGTGGAAAAATACTAAAACCAAACAAAAATAATAAAATCATGAAATAATCCTAAAGTGTTCTAAAATGGCTGAAATATCCTAAAAAATATATTAAAATATATGCAAATAAACTAGGAAAATAGCCTTAAATCCCGGGTCATCATACCCCTATACTCAACAGCAGCTTGTCCTCAAGAGTAAACTTAAGGTTGCTTGTCCTCAAACTCAAGAAAATAGTTCAAAGTAAGATGCTAGTATACATATTTTCACAAAAGATACATGAGATGAGTTCCTCAAAATAGTTCATGCAGAGAATCAAGCTTTAAAAACTGAGTAACCATTAGTAAGGGCAAGTAAGAATTATAAAAAATACCAAGATGTGGGGTTTCACATTTTATTCCTAATTCCCCAACCCCATATTGAGAATCCACTAATGATGACCAACAGTCTTATTTTATTATGAGCACACACATGTTCTTTCCTTTTTAACTTAGCTTTGTCTCAACCCTTCACAGTTATTACCAACTCAAGGCGAAATTATTTTCTTTTATTTAACAATGTCAGAATATGATTGGGGGTATGCTCAGTGGTGCAAATACTTCCCATTCCCTTACTCACATTCTTTCACTATTTTTTCATTTTTAGCACTTTAGTTTTACTTTCACATGTGTGCCCTATTTTTAACCTCACAGCCAAAAAGAGTGTAGACTCAATATAAAGATTAAAAGGAAAACTACATATTTTATGCATTATCCCCATTAACCTGCAATCTTAATAACCTTACCGCACTTTCCAAAAACTCACTGAAGTCTCTATTACCTCACTCTCCACATGTTCCACAAGTTTCACTCACACTCATGCATCAAACACTTTTTATTATAACTACTAGCCTCAAACCCAGAACATATATTAAAAACAACAAGCATTATTCAAGCATAAAAGAGTGAATACCAAGAATTCAAGGCATGTGCATACTAGTGTGTGCAATCAAAATAACTAAATGCTAAATGCATGATGATGAAATTAAATGAGAGATGAGTGGTTCAGTAAAACTCCCTGTACTCAGATTAGGTGCAAACTTGAAAGCACCAGGACATGGTCAGCTGGGCCCTCTAACTCAAATTAATTTCTGTGAAATCACTTAGTCCTTGCAAAAACGAGCACACAAATTAAAATACCACAACATAACTCAAATAATTTAATGAGACACTATGACTCAAAATCCTATGCATCAAATCATGAATTCATGACTAATGAACTTAATTCTCATTAAATCCACTAGCTGATTCATTCTATGTCAGGTTCACAGAATTTCAAACCTCATATCATGTTATAGTTGATTAGGCCACAACAAACATTTTAGCACAAGAACAAATCAATTGAATTGGCATATAAGAAGCATAACAAAAAAATACATACTATAATAATGCTCTAAACAACACCCGACTAGCTTAACTAATAGAAGCGGAAGCACAATCCCCGGCAACAGCGCCAAAAACTTGATGTGCCAAACTGCAAGTGTACAGTTTCGTCCGGGGTTTTAATTATCGAACACAAGGATTGTGTTTGTTTACTTCTAAATTTACCAATTTAGTTGTAAGGACTAAAAAACAAAGATAAAAATAGAGAATTGATTGATTGTGATTATTGCGAAAAGAAATCAAGAAAAACAAAGAAACAGTTGTTGATTTGTAAACTTAGGGAGAAAAGCTGCACTAGGGAATTGAATCTGTTACCCTCGTTATGCCTGTATCCGCTCCAGTTACATATGAATTCGACTAAACCCGTTCAAGGCGTTATGTCTATGTGATTACTTACTAATTCCTTAGTCAAGTTCCCATTCTAGTTAATTAGTGATAGCTAATCCCTTAGTACCTAATCCTAATTAACTAGAGATTCAATTCAATATCAGACAATCACAGATTTATTGCTACCCTTATACCTGAGGCGTAGAGACCAAAATCCAATTTCTCTCTAGATCCCTAATTCCTATCAATTTCCCAATTATATAGAAACAAGTAAAACAATCTATGCGCAGTAGATAACAATCAAAGCAAGAGAGAAACTCAAGAACGAAATATAGTCATTCATATAAAAACCGAAACGAATCCAAACATAATCAAAGATGTAACTTCGTCTATCCCTAATGCAAAAGAGGATTAGTTCCTCATAGTCATGAAGAAAAAATCAAGAAGAAGATGACAAAACATCCAAATTACAGTAGAAACCTGTAAAGGAACTTAAAGAATTCAAAGCTCTGCCTCCAAAGAGTCTCAAAAGTGTGTAGCACGTCCAAGAATCCCCAAAATTAGGTTAAAACCGTGTTTTTATAACCTTCCAGCCGAGCTTGGCGCAATTGCGCCATAAAACACTGAAAATAGCATGGAAATTCGGGCAGAATTGGAAAAGCACGGAAATTGCGCGAAACAGGGAAGGATTTGCACGAGTTTTCGTGCAGAAAATTCCAGCAACCATGAAGCTCAAGCATTTGCACGAGAAACAAAGCTGAATTTGCACGGTTTTGATGCCAAAATCTCCAGCCACTCCAAATCTTAATCTTCTCTTGATTTCCTTCAAATCTTCCTCTAAAACAAAGCAAATAAAAACAGAATAGAGATAATTATAAGATAACAACTAAATTAAACTTATCTTATCCTAGAATAAAATCATTTAAATCCTAACAAAAACTAGAAAGATATCATAAAAACTAATAAGATAAATTAAAATAACAAAATACTAAAATAATGCAAATACCCAACTAAAACTAATGAAATCACTCAAATAAACTCAACAAAACATGCAAATTACCACACTAAAGACACATAGAACCTAGGGTTATCATTATTCTTTTTTCATTGAATTATATCTATAAATTATAATAATTTGTTGTAAAGTAAAGCCAAAATATAGGCCACAACGTAAGTGGCTTCTAAAACGGTGCTGTTTTGTCCCTTTGAAATTAAAACGCACCAGATCTGTTCTTCCCTTCTTCTGTTCCAATCGCTTGTGCTTGCTGCTCGCTGGAAAACGCCGCCGCAGAGGCCACCACGGTCGCTGGAAACCGCCGTTGCAGGAGGGTGGAAGCCGGCGCTCGAGGTAATGGTATCTGTTGCAGATCCTCTGTTCTTCACTTCTGCTGTTTGAACCGCTTGTTGTGCTTGCTTCTCGCTGGAAAACGCCACCGCAGAGGCCACCATGGTCGCCGGAAACCGCCGTCGCAGGGTGGGTGGAGGTCGGCGCTCAAGGCAAGGGTTTTAGTGGTGTTCACGTTGTTGTTCCCCTCTTTCAACCTTTCTATTTTTTTACTTTTGTTAAACAAAACAAGGATCTAAAACAACATCGTTCTGTCCCTTTGAAATTAGGTTTTGAATTTTTTTTCCCAAAATGACGTCGTTTGGCTTGGTTCAACAGAACAGAAAAAAACCGGGTGGTCCGCGGTTTTGACCGGTTTGGCCGGTTCTGCTTCGGTTTTTCCGGTTCAACTCCGATCCCCTATGTAGCCGGTTTTTATATTGTTCCGGACCGGCACTGTGCCTGGTTCCTGGTCGAACCGGTTGGACCGGCCAGTCCGGTCCAGTTTTCAGAATATTGGAAAAAAGTATTTAAATTTTGGCATGTGACTAATTTTTTGAGCTCTGAAAAAAAACTACAGTACTTAATTATACATTGATTTTGTACCACATTTTAGAACAATGAAGAAATAATAACGGATGCCAAGAAAATATAGGATTGGATGATTGGAGTTTAAATGACATTTTTATTTAGAGTAAAATTGGGGGACGTTGGATGTGTCTCATGGTGATCACGACATTTTTTTGGAAGGCCAAATAAAATATGCATTAAAAGAGAATTACTAGGGGTACTTCAACTCAATACACAAGAGAAAGAAAAACAAGAGAAGGATGAACAAGAAAAGAATAGAAAACATATTTACATGGTGATCACGACATGCATTCTGTTTCCACAAATCAATGGGTTCAGCAACCCATGCTATTGGATGTGGCAGAACACCAAAATCACAGTTGCCTTCTTTTACTTGGTGTGGTTTCCCAGCAAGGGCAAACTAGGCCTTTGAAAGAGAGCAATGACGCATACGAGGGTTGGAGTGCTTGATATGGGTAATGATATATGGAGTATCGTCTCCGGGTTTGGTAGAGGGTGGTGTTGTGGATGAAAGAGAGATGGAGTCGACTCATGTAGATCTCGTAAAGCTGAGACAAGGGAGGACTAGAACGAAGGGGTTTCATGAGATTTTTGCATCCGCGAAGAAGAGAGGCCGCCCAAAGGGGAGAAAAAAAAGCTAAAGGTGTTGGTTGTTGATTATAGTGGGGTTGAGTCGATTGATGGTGAGTCTAAGGTCATGCCTAAGCTGGTGAAACTTGGCAGCTTGGGAAGCATTTGGGATGGGGGAATATTGAGGTAGTAAAGATGTTTACATTAAGGGTTTAGCGGAACAAATTAGGCCAATCACCCTAGTTGGGCGTGGTTTTATTTCGGGGGGGGGGGGGGTCTTTCTAGTTGGTTGGGTTTTTTCCGGGGTTGGGTGTGGTTTGGCTTTGTTGCTTATCCAACTCACTTAACCAACTTGTTTAACTTGTCAGATAAGACATGCCGGGTGAGTCAAACAATATATTTCGTGAACCCGCATAATCTGTCTCGCTTAACTTGCCAACCCATGATTATATTTCTTTTTGAAAGAAAATATTTTAAATATTTTAGGCGATTTTAGTGTACAAACTTGAGGGTTGACCAGTCAAAAACATTCTTTTAATGCTTTTGCATTATAATAATAATAATAATAATAATAATATTATTATTATTATTATTATTATTTTGTAATTATTATTTGAATTGATTGCAATTGTTGACCAAGTCTCACCTCGTCCGATATGTTACTAAATGAAGAAAAAAAGTAGAAAAGTTATTGCAGAAGTATCAACATGGTCAAAACTTGTTTCTTATATGGATGCTGACTGGGGGGATGTCCTAACACCAGACGCTCTACTTCTGGCTACTGTGTTTTCCTCGGTGACAATCTCATCTCTTGGTCATCCAAGCGGCAACCCACCCTTTCTCGCTCTAGCGCTAGAGCTGAATGTCGGGGTGTTGCTAATGTTGTCTCCGAGTCATGTTGGATCCGCAATTTACTTCTGGAGCTTCACTTTCCTCTATCTCAGGCAACACTAGTCCATTGTGACAATGTTAGTGCCATCTACCTCTCTGGAAATCCAGTGCACCATCAGCGTACCAAACATATAGAGATGGATATCCATTTTGTTCGGGAAAAGGTCGCAGGTGGCCATGCTCGCGTCATTCATGTTCCTTCCCGCCATCAGATTGCGGACATATTTACCAAGGGCCTTCCTTAGGTCCTCTTTGATGATTTTCGTTCCCGTCTCAGCGTCGGTGAACCTCCCGCTTCGACTACGGGGGTGTGATAGAATAGAATATTCTTGTATTTATTCTTATGTAATTATGCCTATAATTAGGTTTAGCTTTTATTATTAGTCAACCATGTAATTGTATAAATAGAGTGTTTACCCATCAATAATATGGATGGAATGTAATTCCTTCAATATCGACTAGCTATAGTATATGCTGGAAATTAACACTATCGTCTTCCTTGAAAAAGCAAGGTGCATGGTGTGGAGTGATCGAGGAGAGAAATTCAAATTTGAAACTCGAATGGGAGATATAAATAAAGAATCTTGAATGAAAATTGAAATGCAAAAATCTTTTGTTCAAATTTTATTTTAAGACAAGTATCTATCTATAGGAGACAATTCTATTTGAGCCAGAAATTTTTATATCTCACACGATTGAATAACTCTTTTATTAAAGGTTTTTCTCATTCACAAAACAGCGTGAAACCTCACTTAGAAGACTCAAACAGACACTACTTTTTATTACGGTAAACATATACTACTTGAACTAAGTATCTTTTAATAATTTTGTTTAATTTCGTGCGCGAGAAAATGACATATTAGTTATGACTTATGAGCAGTGTTATTAAACTCGGCTCGAACCGGCCGGTTCGACCAGTTGAACCGGGACCGGACCCCTGGCCGGTTCGAGTCGAGCAACGGATTGGCCATGCAATCCACTCGGTTTGAACCGGATAGACCCGGTCGGTTTGGTAAAAAAACCGGCGACCCGACCTTCCACCGGTTGGACCAATGAATTATTAAAAAAAAACAAAAAATGTAAACGACGTCGTTAAACAGAAAGGAGGAAAAGCTGCAGCGTTTCACAGGCTTCTAAGGTATTCTTTCATATGGTTTCTAATTTTGCTCCAATCCCCTTCAAAGTTCAACCGCTCCGTTCTTCCGGCCGTCGTCCATCGCCGCTACCCGCTGGCCGCCGTCCGTCACCGCTCCGCTTCCGTCCACCACCACTTCGTTCTTCTTCTCCTTGCAAGGTAAGCGTAACACTTTCATTTGATAAACAACTTATATGATGATATTATAAAATTTACTTTAAAAAAAGATATTATAATATTTATGTTTGATTAGTTAGTTGCAAATAGTTTCATGATATTGTTTTTAAAATCTCATTGTTTTTTTATCGTTTTTGAAGTAGGCCCAATTATTTTCATTTGTATTGACACGGAGAAAACCCTTTCCTCTGGTGAAGCGACGGGTAGCGCACAGGGACGGCCGCCAGACATGACGGCGGGGCAACCACGCTCCTCCTTTCGAGATACTCTCATGGAAGAGGGCCAGAAGTCTCAACCTAAGGTATTGGAGAACCTGTGGGATACTGGGAAGATGAAGGTCACATATGTGAATGACAACACGCAGCTTCCTCAACTGCATGTTGACAAGTCGGTGATTGACAATATGTGTTCGCCATGGAAGGATGCTTTGGTGGTTGGGCTCTTGGGGAAGAAGCTTGGGTTTCGCACCATGAAAGATAGGCTGAGCAACATCTGGAAGTTAGTTGGAGAGTTTGATTTACTTGATATTGATAATGGCTTTTTCATGGTCAAGTTTGATCGCAAGGAAGACAAAAAGAAAGTGATGGATGGGGCACCATGGCTGATTTTTGATCATTACTTGGCGGTGGCTCCTTGGAGCAAAGAGTTCATTAGTCCTGCGGCAAAAATCACTCGAACTTTGGCTTGGGTTCGTGTTCCGGGACTCAACGTCACCTTCTATGATGAGTGTTTCCTCATGTCGTTGGCCAAAATAATTGGTACGCCGGTAAGAGTGGATGTCAACACCTTGAACGCTGAGCGGGGAAAGTTCGCAAGAATTTGTGTGGAGCTTGATCTTACAAAGCCAGTTGTGGGAAATTTCTTATTTGAAGGGTTTTGGTATAAAGTGGTCTATGAGGGACTCCATATTATTTGCCCAAAGTATGGGTGCTATGGGGATCGTGGGAGAGAATGTACTAAGCCACCCCCCACGCCGTTACCGGAGCCAACGCCGACGCCGAAGCCAGCGGCGACACCGGCGAAGGAGGCATCTTCTAATGCTTGAAACCCTAATTGCGACGCCCTCTCCATCTCCAGATTTGGCAAGTGCGGAAAATCAGGAGCAGCCAAGTCAAGCGATTAATGGGACTGCGGAAATTCAGGGAAAAACGGCTCAACCAATTATTGAGGTGGACCCCACGGTGCTTGAAGTGGCTGGTGATTGGATGACCGTGACTAGGAAACAAAAAAAGAAAAAAACAGCAGCAATCAAAGGGAGGAACCAGGTATAACTCCAAGAATCATGGAGTAGATAAGGTCAACATAATTATTAAAGGCCAAGGCAATATTCCTCCTAGCAATTTGCAATCTGGTACCATGGTTTTTGGCACAAAATACAATGGCTCCCAAGTGGCTTTGTTTGGTGGGCCCGCAACAGATTTCAAGTCCCAAGGGGGGAAGAATAGACTAAAAGGGGAGGATCATGTGCGTAGCCCACCCATGAGAGATAACATGGTCTCTAGTAATAATAAAAGGAAAGGGGGGCCCAGTACACTCATGGAAAAAATGCAAGCTTGAAGGATGGAATTTTTACTGCTAGTCCCGTGAATGCTACTAGCCAGCCGAAAATGATCCTGATGACGACAATGGCAGGAGCGTCTCATGTCAAGAAATTGGGTTCCAACCTGGAAGGTCCCTATGAGCCCTCCGGGCAGAACTTAATTTCCAACTAATCACCTTGGTGGTTACGGCTGGGACTTGTTGTGTATGGTTGATCATGTTAGACACAACTAATGTTTCAATCCTCTCCTGGAATGTTCGAGGGGCAGCCAACGCCTCTTGCAAGAGAAACCTTAAGGAGCTTGTTCGTCGAATGAAGCCTGATGTATGTTTTATCTTTGAGCCGCATGTTCAGTTTGTGAGCGTGTCAGCGTTCTAGCTTCGTCTGGGTTATAAACCTCTAGCTATTGAGGAGGCTCATGGACACTCCGGTGGGGTGTGGGCCTTAGGTCTTATTTCCTTACAGTTGCAGGTAGCGGTTGTAGCCTCTCACCCGCAAGCTGTCAGTCTCCGCTTCAGCTCAAATACAGCGTCTTGGGTGGGTACCGGCGTGTATGCTAGCCCGACTCCTTCCCTTCGCCATAGCTTATGGGAGCACCTTCTTTGGTGTTTCCAATCTTGTGCAGGGGCCTTGGGCTTTGATTGGTGATTTTATGATGTTGCTAGCGAAACAGAGGTTCGAGGTGGTGTGTTCAATCCGTCTCGGGCACGGGTTTTTGTGAAGCCCTATGAGTCATGTGGGCTTCTAGACATTGGGTCCTATGGGCTCTCCTTTACTTGGTACCGGCATGCTCAAGGGTGTCCCCCTCTTCATCGGAGACTTGACCGAGCTCTTGCAAATATGGATTGGAGGCTTGGTTTTCCTCATGGCTCCGTCGAAGTGTTAGCTCGCCAACATTCTGATCACAGTCCTTTGTTCCTTCGTTTTTGTCCGAGGAGGGAGGTCATGACTAATAAGCCTTTCCGCTTTGAAGCTGCGTGGATGGAGCATCCTCAATATCACCAGGTGGTTGCAGAGGCCTGGAGTAAAGGGACTCCTTGGTTGCCGGCGTCCCTCAGACATGTGCAAGAAGACTCAATTGCCTTTAATATAAATGTGTTTGGAAACATTTTTAAGCGAAAGCGTATGGTGGCAGCGAGAATAGCGAGTACTCAACAGAGGCTTGAACAAGTTGATTCTTCTTTACTTGCTAGGAGACTCCAGGACCTGAGGAGGAAGCAAGAGGATATCTTAGCGCAGGAAGAGATGCTCGGGTACCAAAAGTCCCGTGAAAAATGGGTGAAGTTTGGGGACCGGAACACTGCTTTCTTTCATGCCCAAACCGTTATTCCCAGGCGGCGCAATCATATTCAGGGGCTCATCTTGGAGGATGGTAATTGGTGTACTGATGGTGAGCGATTGAAGGTGGAGGCTTCTAGATTTTATGCGAATCTTTTTGCTACTTGTGAGAACGTGGATCCTTCTTGCATTTCTACTCCTCTCTTGCCTTCCTTTCCAACGGTTGGTATGGAGGACCTAGTGAAGCCGATCACGAAGGAGGAAGTGTCAGTAGCTATCCATCAGATGGGGTCATTCAAAGCTCCGAGGCCTGATGGGTTTCAAGCTTGCTTCTACAAGAGATATTGGGAGGTAGTAGGTGATTCTGTATTCTCTTTCATTTATGATGCTTTTGAGCTTGGTTATTTTGACCCTGTTATGGCAGAAACCCTCATTGTCTTAATCCCTAAAGTGGATAACCCCAAATCCTTTAAGAAGCTGAGACCGATAAGTTTGTGCAATGTCCTTCACAAGCTTATTTCCAAAATCATGGTGAACATGATCTGGCCTTTCCTTGATGACTTGATTAGTCCTTTTCAGAGCAGTTTTATTCCTGGGAGGAGCACCACAAATAATGCAATAGTGCTTCAAGAGGTTGTGCATTCCATGATGAAGACCAATCGCAGGGAGGGAGACGTGATCTTTAAACTTGATCTTGAAAAGGCCTATGACAGACTTGACTGGAGGTTCCTTGAGAGTACTTTTGGTTGAGTTTGGTTTACCTGCAAAGTGCATCTGCATAATCATGTTTTGTATAACTTCAACCATTCGTTCTGTGCTTTGGAATGGGGATAAGCTTCTAGGGTTCAAGCCGAAACGTGGTCTGAGGCAGGGAGATCCTCTTTCCCCTTACCTTTTTTTTCTTTGTATGGAGAGGCTTAGTTCGCTTATCTCATCAGCGGTTCAGGATGGCCGGTGGAAACCCGTGACAGTGAGGGGCTCTAATTTAAAACTCTCTCATCTTCTTTTTGCTGATGATCTTTTGCTTTTTATTCGTGCTAATGTGGAGCAAGTTACACTTGCCAAGGATATTCTAGCTTCCTTTTGTAAAGCTTCAGGGCTTCGGGTGAATGAAGGTAAGTCGAGGGCCATGGGTCAGAAGAACCTTTCTCAAGTAATGAAGAGCAGGTTGTCTGATCTCACTGGGATTAGTTTCTCTTCCAATATTGGTAAATATTTGGGCTTTCCTATATTCAGTACAAGAGCAACTATAAGAGACTTTCAATTTCTGGTGGATAGAGTGAATTCCCGGGTGGCTTCTTGGAAGCATCATCTTCTTAATAGAGCGGGCAAAACTACTCTTGCTCAATCTGTGCTCTCTTCGATGTCAACGTACTGCATGCAGCATGCTTGGATCCCTACTGGTGTCTGTGATGACATTGATGCAGCAATCAGGAGGTTTGTTTAGAAGGGTCAAGGGAATCATGGTATTCATTTGGTTAATTGGGACACTGTGGCTCAACCAAGGAAATTGGGTGGTTTAGGATTACGAAAGGCTAGAGATCACGTTACTGCCCTTCTTGGTGAAAATGTGTGGCAAGTTATTAATGGGGAGAGGAAGCCATGGGTTTCTTTGACCCGAGAAAAATATGGTGTTTAAGGGAATTTTTTGTCTGGTACTGTCAAGGGTGGCTCTACGGTTTGGCAGGCAATTCAGAAAGCTAGAGATGTGATCATAGAGGGTTTTTCTTACAAGCTGGGGAATGGTAGTTCTTCTTTTTGGTATGATGAGTGGCTTGGGAATTATAAAATTTGTGATTTGGTTCCAGCAGTAGATATCCATGATTTGCAACTTGGTGTGCGAGATGTTATTATTGGTGATGCTTGGAATTTGGACAACCTTTACACTAGTCTTCCAAGTGCTGTTTCTGAGGAAATTGTTAAGCGTGAGAGCTTTCTTAGTGCCGATGTGCCAGACTGCATGGTTTGGTCCTTTGATTCGTCTGGTGTGTATTCTGCGTCCTCGGGGTATCACTGGTTGATCCATCAAAGACGGGTTCAGGCAGCTGATGGGCTTCTTCCTCCTCCAAACGCCGCTGGTTGGCAATGGATTTGGCGTCTCAAGAGACCCTACAAAATCCTTTTCTTAATATGGTTGGGCTGTCACAATGCGTTACCAGTGAATCATCTTCGTTTTTCCCGTCATATGGCAGCGTTGCCGGTGTGTTCTAGGTGCAACCTATACCCTGAAACGGTTATGCATTGTCTTCGCGATTGCTGGTTTGCGCGCAGGGTTTGGCTTCATCTAGGGCTTTCCCCGAGACATGACTCTTTCAGCATGTTGGCTCTGTGTGACTGGCTCAAGCAAGTTCTTGGTGAGGCTGAGGCGACGTCGTTAGCTGCTATTTGGGAGATTTGGCAGCGCAGAACATGGCGATGTTTGATCAAACTGTGTTGCCGGAGGACCGCCTCGTACAGAACATTCTTGAGTTCAAGCGACTGATTCTCCATGCTTGGCCTGTGGGGCAACGTCCTTCTCAGCCGAGAATGGTGCCGTGGATATCGCCTAGTGCTGCTGAGATTGCCATTAAATACGATGGTAGCTCGCTTGGGGTCCCGGTTCGATCTGGTTTCGATGGTTATCTTAGGGACGAGCGAGGTAGTTGGCTTGCTGGTTTTATGGGCTATCACGGGCAAGCATCGGTGTTGCATATGGAGCTGCTAGCCATGTTTCATGGTTTGGAGCTCGCTTGGAACCTGGGGCACCGTCGTGTGGTGTGTTTTTCCGACTCAATGTTGGCTATTTCTCTAGTGCGTGCTCCCCCTACGCAACATCATGTGTTTGTTGTCCTCATTAGCAATATTTGTGGGCTGTTGAAGCGCGCTTGGGTGGCTCGAGTGGAGCAGATCCTTCGTGAAGGGAACTCTTGTGCTGATTTTTTTGGCTAAGGTGGGTGCGTCCCAATACTTACAGCTCCTCCATGTCCAGGATCCCCTCCCTGGCATGGAGGCTTTGCTCCTGGCCGACTCCTTGGGTACCATGGTAGTTAGGCAGTAGAGGATTTTTTTCTGTTTTGTTTTGCTTTGGTTCTCTTTGTATTAAGCATAAAAAAAAATATAAGTTGTAGTCATATAATTAATGAAATATTTTTGTCCTAACTTTACTTATAAAATCCTAATTTCATCATATAATTTTATTTATATAATAATTTTAATTATATGCCGAGTTAAGCGGTTCAACCATTGACTCAGTGGTCAGACCAGTGACTCATTGACTCGGTGCCCTGACCGAGTCGATCACCGAACCGAGTTTTATAACACTGCTTATGAGTATAAGAGTAGGTGTGGTTTGAGGTAATACACTTATGGGAAATGGTCTGATTCTTGGTCTCGGGTTTCTAATTCAGTACTAGTTGTGCATTATACTTTACTGCAATGCCAGCTCTGCTTCCAGATTTTTCTTACTCTCTCATCAAAGTCATCATGCCTTTGGTTTTTTATTATATGGACCTTCCTTGCTTTACCCTTTAGTTGTTACTTGGTTAGGCAATAGCTAGTCAAGTAAAAGAGGTAAGGAAATTAAATTACTATACTTTTCCGGAGCAAGGTGTTAAGCTAAAGTGAGATTTGTAAACCAAAGTCTGCTGGAGGACTTGGGGTGAGGGATTTAGATTTGTTTAATTTGGCCTTATTGGGCAATTGGTGTTGGTGCTTTCTTCAGGGTAAGGAGCAGGATTTCAAAAAAGGGTAAGGAGCATCTATAATGTCAGATTTTATTTGCAAAGTATGGTCATGGTAATGCTGTAAAGGCTTCTATTTGTTGGAAGGATTTAATCGGTTCCTGGGTTGGGGAGGATGCAAATCATTGGTTTGAGGGTAGCATTTGCCGGAGGGTAGGGTAGGGGAATGATATACGGTTCTAGTTGGATGTGTGGCATGGAGGAGGCCGATGTAAAGACAATTTTACTGAGTTATTTGACATGTCCGAACAACAACATAACCGGGTAATAGAGATGGGGTCGTGGATAGATAACAAGTGGGTCTAGGATCTGAGATAGGAAAAGGAGATTACGGGGAATCTTGTTGCTCCGAGGAATGAGTTGATGAGAATTATCTCATCTACTACTCTGATTCGAGGTCGTAAAGACTCTTGGTTCTGGACGCGAGAAGGAAGTGGAGTGTACACAGTTAAATCTGCTTATGAGGTATTGTTGGATTCGACTGTAATGAGGTTGATTGGATATTCAGATATTTGTGGTCTACCTCGGCTCCTTCAAATCCTATTTGCTTGAGCTGGAAGGTTTTACTTGACCGTGTACAGTCGAAGGTTAATTTGGTGAAGAGATATGTTTCTCTTTCTAGTGCAGTGTGCTCCCTATGTGCGACATCTCTGGAGTTTACTGACCATCTATTTTTTCCATGTCCTTTTGCGTGGCAAGTCTGGGCAAGGATTGTGAATTGGCTTGGCTGGTCCTGCGTCTTTCCTAGCACTGCCAAGGACCATTTGAGGCAATTTTTTGGGGACAGGACTGCTCACGAAACCAACGGGTTGTATGCAATTTGGGTTGCAGTAATCTGGCAACTTTGGATCGCTCGAAATTCTTGTGGTTTTTTTGGCCAACCTGCTGCTGTCTTAACTGCCGAAAAAAGTGCTGATTATAAAAAAATTACAATAGTGAGTTGCTTCCTCAATAAGCATAACTAAACGCCAAATAACTCCATAATTCCCTTAACATTTTTACATACTTCAGAATCAAAGATGAAACACTCACCCTCTTCCTTCTTAAACTTCGAAAAAGAAAATGAAAATAAAGACTGGAGAAACGTGGAGGACAAAAAAAATCACTATGCATGAAATGAGTGCACAACCGTGGTGGCGGTGGTGGCAGAGGAAGAACATTGATCAACCTTCACCTCTCCATAATGGTCTTGAAGCTTATCCTTCATAATAGGCCACATTGGCTGCGTGAATCTAGCATAGGCGTTGAACCACAAGTCCAAGTACACTTGTATACTCACATGATGTTATCAATCGACGTGCACTTGTTGGATCAGAATGAAACAGATCAGACTCTACCACTAGGACCTAGAAGGTTATGAGAGAGTACATGGTGAGGAAGAGTGTGAAAAATATGGTTGCAATTAAGGTAGAGTTGGAGAAATTTGAGAATAAGGCGTGAAACCAAAGCCAAATGACCTTTATTTCTATAGGACCAAAAACATATTTAAGCCTTCATTTTGTTATACATTATATTAGATACTATAGTATTATTTTTAATTTAAGGGATCGAGATTGATTAATGTTACATAATATCGAACAATTTTCAAAATATTCTTTTCCTCTATAAAAGACAGGGGACATTCACTTAGTGACGTATTTAGTGATGGAAAAATTAGATAAAATATATTTCATATGTATAGAAAAAAATCATTGCATCATGAAGAAATACAGAAATAACAGAATTAACTAGGAGCACATGTTTTTTCTCTGTTCTTTGTGCTCTTGTTTGCAACCATTTTCTCTCAGTCGTGGATGTTATGATAAAGCACCCCAAAGTGCAGAAGGTTGATCTCCTCAATTGAAGCACAGAAAAACTTAAGATCCTTTTGGATGATTCTTTGATGGGATATGGAGGACCTATCTCTAGTCCTTTTGATGAAGGAACGAGTAGAAATGATTTCTCGTATTAGGAAGCTTGCTTCAGTGTTAATGGTAATTGTGATTCAGATGATTTTAATGTAGTAGCTAAAGCCTAAAGTGATTGAGAATGTGGTCCTAACAGAAACAGAAAACTGAAGGAGAGAGAGAGAGAGAAGAGAGAGAGAGAGAGAGAGAAATTGTAACTGATTCAGTTATGAGAATGATAGGTAACTACAACTCTGTGTTGGTCATAGTATATATAGTACAAATATTGTATACTATTACTTATCTACCCTTGCTAACAAACTTGTTATACTTATATTCAAGTTCTACATGTTTTGTGCGAGCATGAAGAATGGGATTGTGAGCCACAGAGACAGTTGAGAGATTATCACAGTATAGGACTGGTATGCCATTAGGGACTGCTAAGTCGTTTAGAAGAGATTGAACCGAAAGGATTTCAGCTGAAAGTTGGGCCAAGCTTCTGTACTCTGCTTTTGTGCTACTTCTGGCCACAACCTGTTGTTTCTTGGACCACCATGAAAAGAGATTAGGACCTAAAAATATAGAAGCACCAAAAAATGATCTTCTATCATCCACATCTGTGGCCCAATCTGCATCTGAAAATCCTCTGAGTTGCAGGGAATGAGTTTTTGCTGGCTGAAGATGGAGACCACAGGAAGTGGTGCCTTTGAGGCATGGTAGTCAGTATCGTGCGTATCGCACGATACATATCCCGATACGATACGAAAATCAACCAAACGATACGTATCCCATGTATGTATCTTTTTGTGTTCGTATCGTGACCTGTATCGCACATATCGCATGAGTATCGCACGATACGTATCCCGATACGATACAAAAACAGTTTTTCAAATGTCGTTTCATCTTACTCTCCTAGAAAAATTAGGGAGTGGACATTTAATTTCATTAAAAATTAGTAACTTGCTCTAAAAAGTGATGTTTTCTTTGATTCTTTCACCCTTTCACGTTCAACTTCACTTCAGCAGCCCTTTCATGTTTCACGTTCAACTTCAACAGCCCTTTAATGGCTTGAAATTAGGGAGTGGGCATTTAATTTCATCTCTTTGATGTTTAGTACTTTAGTTTGGCTTATGGCTTGGAATTAGGTTGAACTTGAACTTTGTGAGACTATTTTTCTACTTATGACTTGGATCTTTGATTATTTTGAACTATATTTAGATGATATATTAGTATATTATTTAATTTATGACTTAATTTTTTTTGTGTCCGTATCTTACGATACACGTTACGATACGATACACGACACGGAATTAGGGTCTAGCGATACACGATACGTATCTCGATTTGACTACCTTGCTTTGAGGTATCTCAAAATCCTCTTGACAGCAGCCCAATGAGTGTCTAGGGGATGAGACATAAACTGGCACACCTTGTTTACTGGAAAACTTAGTTCGGGTCTGGTGATTGTAAGGTATTGCAAAGCACCAACAGTGGACCTGTAAAGAGTTGGATCAGAAAAGGGATTCCCTATATGCTTGGACAGCCTTGAAGTGCTAACCATTGGTGTGGAAAGAGGATTGCAGTCAGTCATCAGAGTCTTAGCAAGAAGATCTCTAATGTACTTTTTTCTGAGTGAGCAACAAAGAACCATCCTTAAGTGGCTGGACTTCCACCCCCAAGAAAATAATGAAGATCACCTAGCTGTTTCAAAGAAAACTGTGCATTAAGTTGATCAATAAACTGCTGAATAAGAAAGGAGGAATTCCCAATTAAGATAATATCATCTACATAAACCAAAAGATATACAACAACACCATCTTGAGTGTAGATGAAAAGTAAGGGATCACACTTGCTTGGTCTGAACTTGAGATAAAGGAGAGCTGAGTGGAGCCTTTCAAACCAAGCTCAGGGAGCTTGTTTGAGGCCATATAAAGCCTTATGGAGCCTGCACACCAGGGATTTGTCTGCTAATTGGAAGCCAGGGGGCTGGTCCATGTAGACCTCTTCTTGAAGAAAACCATTCAAAAATGCATTGTTCACATCAATTTGCTTAAGCTGCCAACCATGAGTAAGAGCCAAGGTTAGAATAACCCTTATGGTGACTGGTTTTACTACGGGTGAGAAAGTCTCAGTGTAGTCAAAACCAGGTTGTTGATGAAAGCCCTTGGCCACAAGTCTGGCCTTGTATTTATTTATTGAACCATCAGGATTTTCCTTGGTCCTAAACACCCATTTGCATCCAATTGAGGTTCTGTTAGGAGGTAAAGGAACAAGAGACCAAGTCTGATTCTTGAGTAAAGCATTGTACTCTTCCTCCATAGCTTTATGCCAAAGAGGACTGGTCAGGGCCTGCTTGACACTAGTAGGTTCTGTATGTGTAAGAAGGACTGAAGGATTGATCCTAGGTTGTACAATACCATTTTTGGATCTAGTTATCATAGGATGAGTATTAAGAGAAGGTTGTGGTGGTGCAGGGGCAGGTGACACTAAAACAGTGGGAGAAGAATGAAGTGGTTCAGAAACAGATGACTGGGAAATTGGGGCAATGGGTGATGGGGAAGGAAGGGAAGGCTCTTGAAAATAAGAAGGTGGAGAAGGATCAGGTGGTGGGGGTGTTTGTATGGATGGACAAAGAGGAATAGAGATGGTACTGGTGTAGAAAGAATTGGGGAAAGTATACCAGAAACAGAAGGAAAAAGTGTGGGATAAGGAAAATGAGTCTCATTGAAAACTACATCTTTAGAAATCAGTAGTTTTCCCTCAGGAGTAAGGCATTTATAACCTTTATGAGAGGGAGAGTAGCCCAAGAAAAGGCACTCTTGAGATCTAAAGGCAAACTATTGAGCATTATAGGGTTTAATAAGTGGATAGCAGGAACATCCAAACACTCTTAAAAAATGGTAATCAGGTGGTCTTTTAAAAAGTAAGGTGTATGGCACTGAATTTTGAATAGACTTAGAGGGTAATCTGTTTATGAGATACACAGATGCAAGGAATGCATGATCCCAATAAACAAGAGGCATGGATGCATGAGCTAAGAGAGTGAGGCCCAAATCAACAATGTATCTATGTTTCCTTTCTACAACACCATTTTGGCGGTGTGTATGAGGACAAATGACTCTATGTAGAATACCTTGGGTTTTAAGAAAGGTAGAAACTCGTCTGAATTCACCTCCCCAATCAGATTGAATGGCTTTAATTTTATGGTTATATTGCAATTCAGCCTTGAGCTTAAATTGTTGAAAAACAGATAGAGTTTCAGATTTTTCCTTAAGAAAATATATCCAAGTAAAACGGGTATATGCATCAACAAAAGACAAATAGTATTTAAAACCATTAGTGGATACACAAGGGGCTGGACCCCACAAATCACAATGTACTAATTCAAGAGGAAAAAAATACACAGTAGTAGAAAGAGAACTAGGTAGTCTATGTGACTTGCCTAAACAACAAGCAGAACAGAAATCAGTCATATCTCTAGAAGACAAATGAATATTACAAGATTGAAGAACAGCTTGCAAAGCATCCTTGTGAGGATGACCTAACCTGCTATGCCAGATTAGGAACTTATTAGTAGTAGTAGTAGTTATGGTATTGACAATGGGGAAAGATGGAGATCTAGCAACCCTGGAATGAGAAGCAAGTAAGCCAGGAAATGAGTATAGACCATCAGCTCCCACATGGCCTTGGAGAAGGACTTGGTGAGAAGCCTGAGATTTGACTGAACATGTGTTAGGATGAAATTCAAAAAAGACTCCATTATCTTTAGCAAATTTGCTAACACTAAGCAGATTTTTAGTGATTTGTGGAACATGTAATAGCTTGGTTAAAGACAATGTAACTCTAGAATTTAAAGGAGAAGGGAATAGAGTAGAACCACTAGAAGCAAAAAAATAAAAATAAAATAAAAATCCAAAGTAAAAAATCCAAGTAAGTTTGGGGATTTTTTACTTGGGTTTTTTACCTAGGGTTTTTATTTTTTTCAACCCTAATTTACTTACGTGACACCCTCTTTAATTTAATAATTTTCACAAAATATAATCCACGTCAGCGTCGTTTGCAGAATCATCAGAAATTAAACGGAACCTCACAGCAGGGGCTTATCACTATATATTATTTTCACATTAGGGGCTTATTCCACCCAAAATAATTTGTAGGGGCCTTAACCAAATGACCCATATTTTAGAAGGACCTCCAACATCTTTAGTATTTTAAAACATATAAAGAAGAAAACTCCATTTACTAAATCATATGCCTTCTCGTAGCTTAAAAAACAAGGCTGGAGATTTTCTACACATTTCTTCATGATATGCCTCACTAGAAACGACTACGCTATCAAGCATATTCCTTCCCCATCAATAAGTTTTATGAGTAAATTTCTGTATATCTTCTTTTTTGTTACATCGGAAAGATAAATTGCACCTTGCAGGAATTGATCATAGACCTCACCCTTAACCCATATGTCCCCCAGTTCCTACCCCTTGAACTATCAAATGGGACGCATATCTTCAAATGTATATGCGGCGTATTAATTTTATTAGTTAAACTCTCTTTTTTACAAGGTTAATTAATGAAAATTTATGGACCTCTTCAATTAATAACGTTGTGTACCATTAAAAAGGGTGGACATTGTATATTTTACCATAACGATAGGTTTATATTTCATTTTCTCTTCCATATTTTAACAATACTGATAGCCTTACATTTCATTTTACAATGTGAGGGAGGTGAGAACAAGAAAGAAAAAAATGTGAGATTTGATATGTGATATGATATAAAATGAAAAAAGAGATAGAAATATAATAAAGTAAATGAACTAAAAAATATTTAGTGTGAAGAATCAAAACTAATAAGTACAATATCTATCTTTGCCAACTCATTACTAACTTTGCAAACATGGGTGTGCTTAAAAGCACTATTTGCACGCGTCGGCATGCATACATTCCTTAACTGCACGCATATGCGTGCTATAACATTTCTATTTATAAACTATTATATTGTGTTTACAAAATGATCTCTCCTTCTATTATATAAAGTGTGTGGTACATTGTCCTATTATCACAAAAATATTAACTAATTATTACTTGTTACTCAAGAAATAATTAGATTCTTAGCGAGCTACGTGAGTAAAAAGAATAAGCCCAGAAAGTTACTATTTGTTACACTAGTATTGGTCAGGATGGGGATGTCGAGTTCTCGTGAAAAAAAAGACTATTGGTGTGAGGAATGTGAAAGGTTTTTCAAAACTAGAGGAGCTTATGGAAAGCACAAGCTTTCCCATGATGATGTTGAAGCTCTTCAGTGTGATATATGTACCCAAATCCAAATAGGCAAATCAGCATT
Organism: Lotus japonicus; assembly: GCF_012489685.1. NCBI lineage: Eukaryota > Viridiplantae > Streptophyta > Magnoliopsida > Fabales > Fabaceae > Lotus > Lotus japonicus. The sequence goes on from NC_080046.1 coordinate 9,935,818, forward strand.
GGCTATCCATTAGGCTAAGGTTCATGGTGTGAGGCGAAATTAAGGTGGATCCAGTAATGCATAACACCTAGATACATCGAACTCAAGTGCTTGAAGAGTGATGAAATCACATGAATACCTTATATGTAGGATATATTTATAGTTTTTTTTCTTTTAGGATAGTTTAGGAATTTAGTTTATTCTAAATTAGTGATCTAGTTTCATGGTTAATTTTCAATTGCAATGGTATTGGCTCTATGTATCTATGATGGTATCTTCAGCATTGTTATTAATATATTGTTTCAACTTTGTAATCTTTTAAATATTAATTTTGGATGAAGCTATTACCATATTTCATTATGGGTTTTCGTTGCACACTGACGTGTTCTTTAGTATTTCTCTAAAATTAGGTTCGTTGATTCAAGTTTTAAACAATCTCTTACACTCATAACTGCAATAATTAATAAATTTTAATGTATGATCCAAAATTTTATGGACAAGTAACGGTAGCATGAACACAATTGCATTTACAATTATTCTCTTATTTTTTAATATGTTATAGGATGCAAGGTTCAATCGTAGTTTTTAATTTATAGGAATTCGATGGATTCAAATTTTAAACCTTTTGTTAATACCTTCTTTTATAAGAAATTTGAAATTTTATTTTCACCCTCCCCCCCCCCCTCTACGTAAATTATTCATGATTCTCCTACATTTCTTGATGATCCACGAATGCATTTTAAACAAAGACACAAAGTATAGGGGAAGGGCTGATTGGTCAATTTTGATAAGGCAAATTCTTCCCCAAAAAAGATAAGGACTTCAGCCTCTAGATTGACAGTTTTTTTTCAACTTTCGGATGATAGGGTCCCAAAAGCATAGGCTTTGCAGGTTACTCCCACTGAGATCCATAAATAAACAAATGATACTATCATAAATCTACAGTGAAGTAGTGTTGCAAACCTCCTTACCTCGCTTTCTGCCACTGAAACGCCCGCAATCCTACTCTTACAAAGTTACCTTCAATCCAGACACTGATTCAAAACATCGAAGAATACAATTCAGGACCATTGCATTTTGAAGATTGACATCTCAAATGAATAGAGTATCGTCAGCAAATTGTAACAAGGATACATCAACCGCACTTCCGCAACCATGAAATGAGTGAATTTTTTTAAGGAGATTGCTTGTTTTAATATTCAGCATTGTTACTAATATATTGTTTCAACTCTGTTATCTTTTTAATATTAATTTTGTATGAAGTTATTCACATATTTCATCCTGGGCTTTTGTTGCAAACTGTAGTGTTCTTTAGTATTTATATAAAATTAGGTTCGTTGATTGAAAATTTAAACATCTTCTTACACTCATAGCTACAATAATTAATATATTTTAATATATAATCCATAATTTTATGGACAAGTAGGTAGCATGAACACAATTGAAATTGCAATTATTCTCTTATTTTTATATATGTTATTATAAGATTCAAAGTTCAACCGTAGTTTTTAGTTTATTAAAATTCGATAGATTCATATTTTAAACCTTTGTTAATACCCTTCTTTTATAAGAAATTTAAAATACATTTCTCTCGGCACTCTCGCTCTCTCTGCTTACCTTGATATCGTAGAAAAACTTGAATTTCATATCAGAATGTCATAAAAGCAGCTAAAACTAGTGGATACGTACATAAATTACTTTTCTCTTCAAATTCTCATCTTTATTTTTCCTTCGTATCTTCTTCATTTGCATATTCTTTATATCTGTCATTCTTTTTCTTTTATGCCTTTTAGGAGACTAGTGAAGATACTTTAGTTTCATAGAAGCAAGATTTTGGAGAAGCCACTACACTCTCACAACAATATAATTTTCACTCATCCATTTCATAACAAAGCATCAAGAGAAAAAACATTGACAAATAACCAATAGTTTACAGCAGCACATGCAAAAGGGAGAATGAGATAGCATAATCCCTTACAATGGCTCAGGGGCGGACCCACTCTAAGGCTGGGTGTGGCAGCCACATCAGTTTTTCTTTTCTTTTTTGAAAAAATTTATATGCTTGACAAAACTGGTTAGTGCTATCCTCTATAATGCTAGGTCCCAGGTTCGATTCCTTTCTTGTTGCTTTTATTTTTCATTATTTAAGATTTAACCAACCTAGTAACCATTGTAGACAAGAGCCTTGTTTTATTTGCTTTTCTTTAAGCATTTATTTAAAATTTCATATACATCTTTTTACTTATCCTTATTTTGATTATAATTTTTATACTATTAGTTATTAGTACATCTATCATACCAATTTAAAATGAATTGCATTGACATTTTTTAATTTTCATAAAAAATTCAAGAGTTTGAAATATTCCAATTTTAGAATTAAAAATTATAATTATATATAAATGCAATATGTTTAATTTTTACCAAAGATTACATCATCAGAAGGAAAAAAAAAATCAAATAAAAAGTAAAACAAATATTTTTTTAAGAGTCTTGTCAAAATAATTAAAAATGATTTTTAAAGGTAAAAAAAATATGGAGAGTACATTTTTTTTAAGATTACAACATTTGAATGTGATAAATTTCTTTGAAAAATTAATAACTAAGAGTAAACAATTACATTCTCTTTTAAATAAAAAACTTGTGAGAACAGTTATAAAAAATGTTATTTAGAGGTACAAGAATATTAAAAGAATCAAAAAATTTATAAACAGAAATGTAAAATTTTAAGATTATTATTCTAACTTATAATAAATTCTCACTATTTTTCACCGAAAACAAATCTCAATATTCATGTATATTAATTAGTTTATCTTTATTTTTATGTTATATATACATGAATTGAAATCTTATTTATTTTGGCCCCCGCAATTTTTATATTCTAGTTCCGCCACTGCTTGCCGGTAGCAACTACAAGCGTGGAACGTGTTTTTTCAGCTATAAAGTTTGTGAAGAGTCAGTTATGTAACAAAGTAGGTGATCAATTTTTAAATAATCGCCTTGTAACTTTTATAGAAAGAGATGTTCTTGGAACAATTAACAATGATGCTATTTTAGCTCATTTTAAAAAATTGGATAGTAGACGATTTTCATTGTATTTTCAATATATTTTAGTCTATAATTTCTTTTATGCTTAGTCACACTGATATATAAGGTCTGGATCCGCCCCTGCAATGACTATACAATATTCCCGGAAGAATGAATCAGAATCATCAAGTAGAACCTGCACAAAAAATCACACAATACCCACCTTGGTCATTAGAAACCAACAAATCAGTTTGCGATCTCACTTTATCCTCTAATTCAGTTGTATCTCGTTGCCTATCTTGCAGCTTAGTCACTGTTAGTTCAAGTCAAGTAATACTAATGCTATCTTTAAGCAGTACACTACCACAAAACCAAGAAAAATGATTTATACTCGGAGCAGAAGGTTTTAAAACTATTAATCTATTAATGCAGTAAACAAAATTCATTGTAAAACTCATACACAAGGATTCTATTCTTGCAAAAGACGCACACAAAAAATGCATAATCAAATTTTGAAGTTCCAAGAGGCAACCGTACTTAACATCCTTTATATCATAAATCACAAGTATTATTGAGAGTCACATCATAATTAATCAATATCTCTGCCACTTTAGTACAATGGGCTCCTCCAGTGGCACAGGAATGCAATACCTGATTTAGCATGAAAGTGTATCTTGTCAAGCAACAAATGAGTAAAATAAAACTAGTACAAATTTAGAGTAAAAAGAAATTGCCCAGGCTTCACGATTAGCAAAAATTAAAGACCATAAGCGACACCCATGTGAGAATACACTGGACAATTTGTTTGTGAATCCAGCAACCCCAAAGTATGACATTGAATTCAAGTTCTTGAAAGGTGCAAAATTATCAGTTCCCAATAGGGGTCATTGACAAATTAAAGAACAGAAGTCAAAACATAACCGAGTCCGCGAACATTCCATGAAACCCACGTCCTCCTCATCACAAACACAAATCTGAGCTGCTATATCAATCATCGCTGCAGTTGAAGACCATACCCAGTCTTTGCCCCATGAGGACTGTACTCCTGATGACCCTTGTCATGATGTTCCTGAAAAGCCTTCGGTGAGGCAAACAGGCCCAACTTCCAAGTGATCTTTTTTGTACAGCCCAACCTCAAGAAATCCTCCACTTCCAAGGCACTTCTTTTTTTATATAGAAAATTGAGTTTCACAATGAAATGAGTGTGGACAAATTTACGATATTCTCTTTTCTAAAATAGTGGACACTAAAGTATTCATATTAGATATAGATATGTTTTATGATTTTTTTTTATATAAAATTAGTGAAGATGCTTTATTTTTAAGGATTAGTGTATTAGAAAGATATCTCATGTTATTTTTATTATATCTTAGAGTATCTTATAATATTTGAATTTATATCTTAGAGCAATAAAGGTAATTTAGATTATTTTCTAAATTGATTTGTTACCTTATTTTTTTTAATCGAAAATCTCCTTTGATACCATATTTAATTAAGATTGGGAGTCAGTCCATTATTATAAATAGGATTGTACTCTTAGCTAACTACATAACGTGACTAAAAGGCATAAAAAGAAAATTACTAGTATTGTTCAAGATGTCGGGTTCCAGGAGCTTACGGAAAGCACAAGCTTTCCCATGATGATGTTAAGCCTCTTCAGTGCGACATCTGTATCGAAGTCCACACAGGCAAATCAGCATTGGCTATCCATAAGGCTAAGGTTCATGGTGTGAGGCGAAATTAAGGTGGACCCAGTAATGCATATCACCTAGATACATCGATTTCAAGTGCTTTTAAAGAGTGATGATATCACTTTTATTTAGGATATATTTCTATTTTTTTCTTTTAGGATAGTTTAAGTTAGCTGTATTTTTGCCTTCATGCTCCCTACTGTGTTGCGTTTTTTTTTCCCTTTTATTAGTTATAAGCTATGTTCTTTTCTTGTTGATTGCTTTTTATTTCATGAACCTTTACTTTTGGTAGGCTCACTTGGGAGAGCTTGTTCCCAAGACTTTTGATCTATTCAATATATTTTATTTTTCAAAAAAAAAATAGTTTAGTGATCTAGTTTAATGCTTAATTTTCAACTGCAATTTTATCCACTAATTTTACAGCTTTTTATAATATGATATAAATGGGATATTAATTGAAATCCTCAAGAATTTCTCCCACACCTCTCCCCTGTATTAATGTATGTTTAGAAATATTTATAAAATTGATTTTTAAGTCAAAATTAACTATAGGAAGAAGCTTATGTGAGTAGCTTCTGTGTTACAATTAATTCTGGGAAAAAAAAAGTTAATCTGAACATGTTAAGCTTACATTAGAGTGTCCCTGAATTAAGCAAGTAAAGATACATTCATCGTTGATTTAATTGAAAATACATTGTAATCTTAACAATAAATTCAAAAGTAAACACACTCTTATTTTCTCACTTTGGAGATAAGCTCACTTTAGAGGAGTTTTTGCTGCAGAAATTGAGCTCGTATCAAAGATTGGTCTATTCATTTCCTTTGAGTAAAAATTCCCACTTCAAGTAACCCAAAAATTTATACAAAAAAATTATTATCAGATGTTTGATTCAGCTTTTGGAAATCCCTTTGATTGCTTGGCTCTTAATCCAATTTATTGCCAAGCAAGTTTTGAATGCGCTTTAAACAGGAAAGATGCTCGTTCTTTATTTCAGGGGCATCAGCAACTGACTTCTCATGCACAAACTGTAGAGTAAGAGTAAAGTTGTGATAAAATTTCAAGATCCCTTCTCAAAGACATACATGAAAGATGTTCACATTCTTATTTGCAAATGCTGAATGTAACAGAATGCAAATGCATATATGATCTCTATTATCCAAATGTAAACAGTACTTTAGAATTCAAGAGCTGTAAAATTAGTGGATAGGAATAGTCTGGAAGTGAAGAGATGAAATATGTGACAAATATATGCTTGATCAAAACAATGTAAATGGTCAGATGCTGTGTTTAATTTCATGTTACATGTAATTCATGAAGCAACAAATTTGTATGCATACACACAAAATTAAGGAGATTCAAAAATAATTCCTCATCACCAATATCCATGTGTGCACCTTCATACAAATTTTCTTGATCAAATTTTCTTAGCATGTAAAATCTCTGGAATATCAAGAATTTAATGATCAACTACCTACTTTGATATCTCATAGGGATCCAATTACCCCATTGCCCATTGTATGCGAGTTCTGAAATGGAACCATCAATAGAACATCGCATATGTAAAACCTTATTTTCTACAGAACTTTTTTTTATTTTTCCGAAAAAACTTGAGATCGTAAATAAATTATGACACTCATCGTAACTTCTCTTCTTTCTCAATAAAGAAAAAAGTCTTGGCGAAAGTATATATCAATGCTTTCATCAAAGAAAAACAAAAAATTATCCAGTATTCCAAATGCTTAGGACTTCAACAAAAAGTGCATCGGGATGTGTTTTTTTCCCATTTTCATACTTTACCAAGCAGGCTCTAAGAATATTTCCTAATTATTCTGGTCCCTTTATGGTTATTGCTTACTATCTCAACTACCTATTATGAATAATTCGTGTAACAAATTAAGAGTATGCAATATGCATTGCTCACACGAAAAACTAGCACGTAAATAGTTAAAATTTACCTCCTTGTAAGCAGAAATGCATTGAACAAGTGCCTCCTTAGCCTCAAGGTTAATATTCCCTTCCTGCTTTGCAAAAGACATCAATATATAAACCAAGTACAAATATGAACTTTGTAATTTTCTGATTTCTTTGGACCTTAAATCTGGTTGCACTAACATTAAGCCTTATAATCTAACCTGAGTTTCCGTTAATTCTTCCATAGCCAACTCCAATGATGACAAAGTACTGAGTGATTGCAACTGTAAGAAAATTTCATTTCCATTATTGAAAACAAGAAAACAAGCAACCTGGTGCTGTAAAGAGAAGAGTACAATACAAATCACAAGTCTATAAGAGAATAGGAACAATGAGAAAAAGAACTGAACCAATATGAGCAACGCAGCTTGGCCTTCCTTTCTAGCATCTCCTGGCACACTGTATTTCTTCCGCTTATCTTTTTGTTTCAATATCTTATTGAGAAATTGGCGTGCTATTCTGAGAAAGAACAAGAGAAATGCATACAAGGAAATTGAATTATACTCTATTTTCGTGTTTCAAATGACAAGTAACAATTTTATTGGATTTAAGTTAGGAGGAGAGGGGGGACCAAACGGATTTTTCAGAAATTTTTTATTATTCTACGAAAAAAGCATTAATGAAAAATCGGGCACAACAAAGTTATTCTCTTGCAATGTACAACAACTATAAGTTGGGGTGACAGGGGGAGCCGAAAGCACCAATGGACCAACACCGAAGACCACCAAGAGATTTGGACACCAAACCTTTACCCAAAACCTTGAGGCATTGGGTTTATGGGTCACATCTCTTATATTGTCTTTACCTCACCCATACTTAACCAATGTGAGACTCCAACTCACTTGAACTCTCCACACTATATTCCCTCCTTATCTAAAAAACACTAACTTCAATATGGTATGAGAGCATTATCGTACCCTATGACCTCCTTAAAGTTTGGTATTCTACTATGATAATGTCATCTTCCTGATTCTTTTCTTTTCTTTTCCTCAGTTTGGACATGTCTCCTTGTAACAATTTCAGCTTTTTCTTGCTTTTCCTAGGTCCACTCTCCCTATCTCTTTTGATTTACACTTGTTTGGAACTTTGCAAAACCCGAGGCATGCTCCTTTGTGTTTCTCACCACTATCCCAGATGCAGCCTGAACCTACAACTGTCCGAGATAAATCAACCTGGCTCGAAGGTATCCCAAATGAAGTCGTACCGCTCTCCAAGAGAAATCAGCCAGACCCCGCAACGATCCTAGATAAATCAGCTTGGCATTGACGTTATCCCAGAAAAATAAATCACCTTGTCACATTCTTATTTGTTGACCTAAATGTGTGTTTGTTTTAATTTGATTTATGTGCAGCAGAATTTATAATCAAGATCCTGCTGATAAAGTTGTACTATTCTATATTTTATACATATCTAACAAAAATGCAGATGTGGGCTAGGACAAGGTGTGCTTCAACATAACTAATCACAAGTTCATCAATTTTCACGAGAAGGCTAGTAATGGTTGAGCAGGCCAAATTAATAAAGATATAAACTTTAGACCAAACACTAGCCTACAAAATATGATGGTCTTAAAAGTTAAAACATTATATTAGTGTATATAACTAAAAGCACGGACATAACAATTCAAATGTAATCAAGAAATTACTGTTGTAATCCTATAATATCGGGAAGAAATGTAAGTGCAAAAATCTACCTTAAGCAGTTATAGTATATGATAGATAACCGGGGTTAGCTAGTTAGTAGTTAAGTGGGGTCAGTAGTTTGTTAGTTAGTTATAGGGTTAAGAGGCATGTTGCCTATAAATAAGAGTGATTAGAGAGCATTAGGTTATCTTTGTTTTCACTTTGGATAAGAGTGATTAGAGAGCATTAGTTTGTTAGTTAGCCGAGGTGATTGCATGAACTTACTGACTGTGTGGACAGCAAAAGAAATGTCAGGTCGGGTGGTGGTGAGGTAGATAAGACTACCTACCAGCTTGCGATATAAAGTGGGATCTTCTAGAAGGTCACCTTCATCCCGTCTATACTTCACATTAACTTCCATGGGGGTGTCAACTGGGGTCACATTGGTGAGGCTAGCTAATTGGATCAGGTCTTGAATATACTTGTGCTGATTTAAAAATATTCCTTTGGGCTGATAATGTACCTCTAACCCCAAGAAGTAAGTGAGCTGTCCAAGATCTTTCATGCAAAAAGTTGAATGCAACAATTGTTTAATTGTAGAAATAGCCTCTTGATCAGACCCTGTCACCACAATATCATCCACATAAACTAGGAGTACCACGATACCTTTTGAAGTCCTTTGTAAGAAAAGGGATGGATCATATTGGCTCTGTGTGAAGGAAAATCCAAGTAGTGTGGATTGAAACTTCTCGAACCAGACTCTTGGTGCTTGTTTCAAACCATACAAAGAGCGCTTCAGTTTGCAAACTTCATTAGGGGAGAGTGTGGGCATACCACTCGGAAGTTTGATGTAAACTTCCTCCTTGAGATCACCGTGCAAGAAGGCGTTTTTGACATCCATCTGATGTAATGTCCAAGACTGGGAGGCAGCAATTGCAAGAATAGTACGCACCGTTGTCATCTTGGCGACAGGTGCAAAGGTGTCATCATAGTCAAGTCCATATTGTTGCTTATTTCCAAGAACAACCAGTCGAGCCTTGTACCGGTCTATTGAGCCATCCGAACGAAGTTTTATAGAAAACACAAACTTTCTGCCAAGATGTTTGACAGATGGTGGACACGGAACCACATCCCATGTCTGATTTTCTTCTAATGCTAGAAGTTCTGTTTCAACAGCTTTTTGCCAACATTCATGCTCCATTGCCTGTTTATAAGAGGAAGGGATAGAAACAGAAGATAAAGTTGCTGTCAAAGACAAGGGAGAGGTGAAACCATACTTTTCAGGTGGTTTACGAACGCGAGAACTGCGTCGTAGAAGGTCAGCCTGTACTGGATCAGCATGCAGGGAAGGATCTTGAAGAGGCTTTGGAGGTTCTGGTGGCAAATTTGGAGTAACATTACCACGCCTTTGATACGTCAAGAGAGGTCTTGCTGATTGTGGTCCTATAGCAGAGCTAGAAAACAATGACAAAACAGAAATTAAAGGAGAGCTATGGTCTAGGTGAGATGCAAAAAAATATTTATTTTCTTGAAAGATGACATTTCTTGAGACCCGAATCCGACATTGACTAGGATCATAACATAGAAAACCTTTATGGTGAGTAGAGTATCCAAGGAAAGCGCATTCAATAGATTGAGCAGTGAGCTTTGTGCGTTCTTGGGGAGGAAGATGAAGGTAACACACACAACCAAAGGTGCGAAGGTTAGTATATGTGGGTGGATGACCAAATAACCGAGTGAAAGGAGTGTCATTGTTCAAAGATGGAGAAGGCAAGCGGTTAATGAGATACACAGCAGTGGAGAGAGCTTCACACCAAAAACGAGTTGGCACAAAAGATTCCAGCAAGAGGGTGCGGACAACATCGAGCAAATGGCGGTTTTTTCTTTCTGCTACCCCGTTTTGTTGGGGAGTTTAAGGGCAAGACCTTTGAGATAGAATACCATTATTTTGCAAGAACTCTTGAAACAAATGAGATGTGTACTCCCCTCCATTGTCAGAGCGAAGAATCTTAATTTTTGATGAAAATTGGGTTTGAACATAAGCATGGAAGAATTTGAATGTAGAAAATACTTCAGCTTTTGAGCGCAAAAAATAGATCCATGTGAAACGACTATAATCGTCAATAAAAGTGACAAAATATTTGTAATTAGCATGAGATGTAACAGGTGCCATCCCCCATAAATCACTATGGATCATATCAAAAGGTTTTTCTACATTCGAATGATGAGTTGGAAAAGGTAGAATCTTACTCTTGCCAAGTTTACACGAACTGCAATCAAACCGAATAGTACTAAAAGATGGGATCTTTTTATTTTCAAGGAAACCAGATTTCAGCAAGTCATGAAGTACAACTGAGTTTGGATGACCAAGACGTTTATGCCACGTTTGGTAATCAACATTAGCAGAATTACAAGAAACGGAAGGCAATGAAAGACATTGAGACAAAGGGAAATGGAGTGGAAAAAGACGTCCAACTTTAGGCCCCTTCACGATCATCTTCCCCGTGTGTTGATCCTGCACAAGACAACCAGATTTTGAGAATTCTACCCGACAGTCATTGTCAACTAACTGACCAACAGAAATAAGATTACTAGTGAGACCAGGGGACACAAAAACATCTGTTAGAGTTGAAGAAATATCACCAGTGGCTGTAATAGGTAATTGGTTGCCATCAGCAGTATGAATCATGAGATTTCCAGAATATTTGGTGACATCAGTAAGGAATTGAGCATTGTTTTTCATATGGTGGGTACCAAGGGGAAGAGGTAGAGAAAGATTTACCTGAGATTCCCAAAGCAAAAAATGCGGAAATGATCATTTGTTGAACTATTTCAGGAGTCAGAGTTTGAACAGGGGCAGGAGCATTTTGTTGGACAAATGCTGAATTGGCAGAATTGCTAGGAAAAGAAGAACCAACCGAGGCAGTAAATGCTGTGACCCCCGCTTTGGAGGTCTTATTGGGCATTCTTTGATAATATGTCCATTCTTTTTGCAGTAATTGCAGTACTTTTTTGAACAATTTGCAGCAAGATGTCCAAAGCCTTTGCAACAAAAACATTGAACAGCACTCATGTCTCACCCTCTTGGCTTTCCTTGTGCTGCATATGCCACTGGAACAGAGGTGGACTTTTGTTGTTCCATGGATGTTTGAGTGAGGAGGCGTTGTTCTTCACGAAGTAGCTCATTGAGACATGAATCCAATGAGGGTACAGGGTTCCGATTCATGAGATTAGACCTGATGCCTTCAAAGTCAGATCTCAATTTCATAAGAAATTGATCTCGTTTAGTAGTTTCATGAACTAACTGTACCGATTTAAGACCATCAGCAGTCAAGTTCTCATGGACTATGTCAGTATATTCAGCCCAAAGATTCGTGAAATGAGAGTAAAATTCAGAGATCAAGAGACTTTCCTGCTGAGAAATGGCGATGTCATGTTCCAGTTGGAACCTACGAGCAGCGTTATTCTGACTATAGATTTTCTTTAGGAAGTCCCACATATCGGCAGCCGTCTTGAACGGTCGAAGATTAAGAACGATGCTGGGATCAACAGAGCTGATGATCCATGTCTTTACTTGAGCATCTTTTACCTCCCACTTGGCATGTTCAGTCTTATGTTTGTCTTTATCAGGAGCTGGGTCGCTGCGATCAACATGACCCCAAAGGTCCTTACCCGTGACAAATATTTCGAATTGAAATGCCCAGGTTGAGTAGTTCTTGCCATTAAGGCGAACAAATAAGACATCAAATTTTTCTGTAGCCATGAGGTTGAGAAAAAAAATGAAGACAAAGGGTGTATCGAGGATAACCACGAAGGAACGTGGTCTGAACTAGGACAAGGCTGAGAAAAAAAACATGGTCTAGGACAAGAGACTAGGAATTTTCTGGCTAGACTAGGATATGATCGAAAACCAGCTGTGATACCATGTCAAACTCAGGAAAATATGGAATGAAAATACTGTCTTGATGCTGAGTACACAGCATAGAGCTAACTTTATACTGATAACATATTACAAATATGGAAATAATATCTTTCCTAATTATGGGAATAATTTCCCTGATCTGTAACAGCTAATCAACAATTAATCCTAATTACAGGCTTGGTCAACTACAATTATATACAACAATTAATCTGGTCAGTAACTGTTATTCAATTGATTAGTCAATCAATTCCTTTGACAGTTGGGTCTCTCTGGTTCTTGGGAGGGTGTTTGGGATCCTTTCCTTGTATCTTTCCCCCAATTCCTATTTGGGAATTAGGGTTTTACCATTTAATAATATCAGATTTGGCTGGTTTCTATCATTGGTATCAGAGCACCGATTCAGGTGCCCTGGCAAAGAAAACCTACACTAACAACGTATGAAGCAGATGGGTAGTAAGAAGAAAGAGGATTTCAGAGGGTGTTCATTGGCACCGCAGGAGAAGGAGGAAATATGCGCACTTCTGAGAGATTGGATGATTGAGAACGCCGAGTTCAGAAAGCAAGAAGAGTTGATTAAAGAACGGTGGAGAGAACTCCATGAACGAAGAAAGAAGAAGGAACAAGAAAGAACTGAATCGGAAATCACAGCAGAGGCAAAGCGAACAGCGGCAGCGACATCGATGAGAGAATCGGAGATCGCAGTGGAGGAAGAGCGACACGCCAGGGTGGCTGAGCAAGCCTCTGAAACAGAGGGGAATTTAACCTCTGAGGTGCAGCAATTCAATCTTGAAGTGGCGAAAGAAAATCAAGTAACAGAGGAGGATCGGCAGAAGGAATTGGAGTCTGCATCAATGACGGAGAAAAACCTAACCTCAAAGATTAACGAAAGAGATGGTGGGGTGAGCGTTGCAATTGCAACACAGAATCAAACGTCCATGGAAATTGTCCAGGGTTGCACGAAGACGGCGAAGTTGGTGCAGTTTCTGCCGCAACAACTGTACTGTGATCGACCACCATTGAAACCACCATACCAGGAAGGTCAACGATTCTTTGATGATCGACCCGTCGGTAGAAGTGGTATTTGTCACCATGGGATCTGTGGAAAAGTTGTTCATTCACCAATTCCTCGAGAGGTTGTAGCAGATATTAAGTATCAAAGTGTGTTGGGGATTATTGGCATGGAGGGGTTTGCTTTTGAGGCTTTTTCTTTCTTGCTATTCCAATGGATAAAGGACCCCACCATATTTTTTCTCAGTTATTTGGAACACTTGCCCAAGTCCAGCCTGGTGTACTATTTGCAGTTTCAGCAATGGGATCCAGTCCAGGTGGAATAGCTGTGAATTTTCTGCAATTGGATCCAAGTCCTTCACCTTGAGGACAAGGTGAATTTCAGGGGGGAGTATTGATAGATAACCGGGGTTAGCTAGTTAGTAGTTAAGTGGGGTCAGTAGTTTGTTAGTTAGTTATAGGGTTAAGAGGCATGTTGCCTATAAATAAGAGTGATTAGAGAGCATTAGGTTATCTTTGTTTTCACTTTGGAATTAGGGTTTAGAGAGCGTTGGGTCTCTCTGGTTCTTGGGAGGGTGTTTAAGATCCTTTCCTTGTATCTTTCCCCCAATTCCTATTTGGGAATTAGGGTTTTACCATTTAATAATATCAGATTTGGCTGGTTTCTATCAGTATAATATAAGGCCATCAGGTTACAGCACAATAAGTTTCAGCCAAAAAATAATCAAGCAGTTCCTAGGATATAGTACACTGGATTCTTTTATATCCTCCATAACCTAAATGCTCACTCTGGTTGATAAATGCCAATTAGTTTGTTCTTTCTTGTTGAGAAGTCTCACATAAACTAGAAATATGGCCAAATAAACCTTCATACAGGGTAGAGCAACCCTTACCTCTAAGCTAGCATTTGGGATAGAGTTAGGACTAATCCGAATTCTAAGATGGTATTTTAGTCTATCCTAGATGTATTTCTTGGGCCACCAGAAGATGTCTATTCTTGCAAACTCCACGCTCCACATGTCCAACATTGGGCGTGAGAGGGTGTGCTGAGAAGTCTCACATTGACCAGAGATATGGCCAAATAAACCTTTATATGGCGCAGAAAAACCTTCACCTCTAAGCTAGCTTTTAGGGTAGAATTAGGCCTAACCTGAATATTCTCATTTTCAATTGAGGTCTTTTTATTTATCCGCATGGTCTACCTGTTGAATGCTCCCTGGTATTCCGTATATACATCATGTTAAAAAGGAACCTAAACAACTAAATCTTTCTTATTTAATACCTAAGTAGTTGGCTGAATGAAAATGTTTTTGTCCTTTCCTATAGCGGATCAACAATCTAAAAGCTGTGTATATGGAGTATCGTCCAATCTAAAAGATGTTGTATATGAAAAAGATTGGCCATTTGTAATTGTATGTATGGCCTCATATTCCACATGTCCAGAAAGTCTGGATAAAGAAACAACTACAGAAGAGGGCATTAACATGAAAACTGCATTCTAAAAAGAAGAATAACTGAAATTGAAAAAAGAAATAAACATGATAATTTCATTTAGTTTTGATGTGTAAAAATGGAAGAGTTAGGCACGTCAAATTAATAAAACCTTATGGAATTATGCAAATGGCCCTTTGCCGTCTCGAGCTCAGATTTGGCTCTAGAAACATCCCCTTTTTTATGTTGGCTGGAATCAAGCATTGCCACTCTTGCCAAATGAAGTAGGTTTGCACCAATCTGACCATATGAGTAAAGAAAGAAAAGTTCATGGCATTATCTTTCCTCTGGTAAATAAAGCATTGCCAGCATATTCATCACAAGGATAGATGTAATAAGAACAATATCTTCGCATAAGCATCAGTTTTGTAATCAATTTTAGTGGGATTTTGAAATCTAAACAGGAATTGCCAAAATCCCTGGCAAGGAACAACAAACCTGAATATGGTCACCAGGAAGTACTGCTTTTCGGGCATCAAGGCATCTGCAAGGCGAAAAAATGAGAATTTTGTTCACATAAAACCAAAGTTATTTCCCAAGTTTTAATAAATTAATAATACTGTAATAACCTTTCAAGAAGCTCTTTTGAATCTTTTGTATTGCAAGATGCTTGCAGGGTAAGAGCCAAAGCTTCAGCTGCAATAACTGTATCCAAGGAATTCCATCCCTGTACGCCACAAATTGCATGATGTTTTTATAATGACAAGTTGACAACATATTTTCAGGTACAACTGTTCTTGCAACACTTTCTTATTTTGTTGAGCATGATTATCACAAATTCCAAATGAAATGACGGAAAGTAGCAAAAAAGGGAAAGGAAGATTACAAAATGCCAGCCAAGAGACACAATAGAGTACCCATCTATTACTAGTTCAAAGTCAAAATACTTGCCATGATTGTCAAGTAAATATAATAATTCAACAAATTTTCAAATCATGATTGTTTCCTAAGAAATCCAACTCTTCAAGTGTTTCAAATTTAGAGTTCATTTTTCTATTATCACAATAATTTGTTAAAACAAATTTTAAATTCAAAAAGTAAAAATATCCAGCAAGAATATAATTAAGACACTATCACAGGCAAACATAACACCAGAAAATAACCATGCTCAAGTCAACCACCCTATCTCCAGTCCTGCTTGATGCATCAATGCAGCAACAGTAAGAAACGGTAAAAGAAATCAACTTAACTAGGCTGTCCCTACTCCCTAAACTAAGACAAGGGCACCCCCATCAATAGTGATAGAAAGAGTAGCATATAAGAAGCAATCACTGATTCGCTTGATTGAATTAAGAAACCAGACCAGCTTAGAGAACTTTATTTGACAAGTGAGGATCAGGATACTTTCTTTAGACAGAATTTTACTCCACTCACCCATTATTTATTCATATTTATAAAATACGCATGCATTACTGTTAACAAAGAAAGTCAATTAAAAAGAAAAAGGGAAAGAAGTTCACGAAAAGAACCTTTGACAATTCCATAATATGCAGGATCTTTCTCTGCACCATCTCTGCCTCAGCAAGACGATGTGATTTCAAATATATCTAAAAGAATAGAGCAATAAATAAATATATAAAAGTTAGGAGTGAAAATTTCAAAAAGACAAAAGTTGGAACAGGCCCACTTCAAAGTGTGGACAAAGCACAAACTCATTTTACCTTATGATGAACTTCTTAACTAAACTACACATGGGGGAGATCAAACTTCTTACCAATTGTAAAAGAGCCTCTAATACAATGCCAAGAACTTACCCTTCTCAAGGTTTAGTTGCCTGGAAGAGTTCCCAAAATGGTTTTTATTTAATATCTGATTTTGTATTTGAGAACTTATATGCACAACTATGTTACCTCTCAAATATACTTGAATGGTATGATTAAGGATTTGTTCAGGGTGCTTGTTATTTTCAAAATAAAACGTGTTTGGCTAAAATGGAGCTAAATTTGTTTTTAACTCAATTTAAAACACTTTTAGTTCAATTATTAAAACAAACAAAAAAAGTCTTCTTATTACTGCTTTTAGATTTAAAAAACATCTCACATGCATCCCTACCATTTTGTGCATCTCCTCTTTCCACCCTAACCCCCCATTTGCTACACTGGCGATGTTGGTGGTGATAGTGGTGACTGGTGAGAGATGTGGGGTAATGGTGGCGTAGCGTTCTCAGGGGGGCATTGACGGCAGTGGTAAAGGGTGCCACACAGCGATATAGGTAGTGACAATATTGGGTATCAATGGCGATGATAGTGGTGAAGGGTGCCTAGCAGTGGCGGTTGCAATGCTGGAAGTTCTGAGTGGCAGTGAAGGGGGAGGGAGTCGGGTGGTGGTGGACATGGTGGAGCCGTGGAGGGTCCCAAGTTGAGATGGTGAAGGGTACCACAAGGTGGCGGTGGTTGAGCTGTAGAAGCAGAAATTGTGGAGCATGCCTAACAGTGGTAGTGGTTGTGAAGGCCTGAAGGGTGCTTGGTGGCATCGATGGTGGTGAAATGATAGAGGGTGCTTAGTGGTAGAAAAGACAATGAAGGCAATGGTGAAGGGGTCTTAGTGGCGACAACGGTAAAGGGAGTCGGGTGGTGTTATTCAAAGTTGCTATGCTGTGGTGGTGGTGGAAGGTGCCGGGCTATAACGTTTAAAAAAACTTTAAAAAATTGGAAATCCGAAAAAAACTGACTCTAAAATTATAAAACTTGTGGCCAAACAAGTGCTTATAAAGGGTAGAGCAACCCTCAACTCTTGAGCTAGCTTTTGGGTTGAGTTAGGCCTCCCTAATTCTAATATGGTATCAGAGCCTATCCTAGATCCATTTATTGTGGAGACTTCCCATATTTGGGCCACCAGTTGATGTTAATTCCACGCTCCAAATGTCCAGCCCTGGGCGTGAGAGGGTGTGTTAGAAGTCCCACATTGGCTAGAGATGTGGCCAAATAAGTGCTTATAAAGGATAAAGCAACCCTCAACTCTTGAGCTAGCTTTTGGGGTTGAGTTAGGCCTCCCTAATTCTAACTGAATTGATTTTAGCTTTTAAAAATTTTAAAACTTGAAATTAAAAACCAAACCGAACAAGGCCTAAGGTTTTCGGTGCTTTTCACCATCTAGATGGCTTAAGTTTCTAATCGCATCATGTGCACTAACTTTGCCTCATTGGCAGTTGGCAGAAATTCAAGATAAAGATTGAAGTAAATTTTCATCTTGATCACCAAATTTAAAAAAGAAAAAAAAAACTGCTTGTGCAAATATAACTATTTATCAAACAAGTTTCATTAGGCTTTAAAATATGGTACAAAGACAACCTTTGAGAGGTACCGAAGTCTTTTAATGCATGCAAATGACTCCCCTTCCCCGCCGTCCTACATAGGTAAACAAACCTGATGAACAACAAGGAAATTCAAAACTACAAATCCCACTGCTAGGGGAATTTTAGTAAGAAAAAGGCGCACCACACACCTCTAGCATCCTTATAGAGTCTTGAATCAGTAACTCAGAATCTCTTTCTTTTCCTTCAAGATTCAGCACCTGAACACAAATAAGATCTAGCTGATCAGCAATTCCGACAAGCATCAAAGACAGGATGTGGGGGGAAATCACCAACAAAGCAATTATGTCCAAAAATAAGCAAGAAACCTATTACATACGTAATCCCCTTAAATCTCAGATTTCCTGATCACTATCAAGTTATTATGAACCATTTGTTCATTACACCAAAAAACAAATCTAAATTAAGGAAAAGTTTTATTTCAGTGTTTCTTGAGGTTTTACTTTAATATCCACTTTGTTTTTGTAAAAGAAGTTTATTAAAGATACAATGTTACTTCAAAATAATGAAAAGATAACCAACAATAAATAGCAAGAGTCTAACCAACAAAGAAGTAATGAACTACATATATATCAAGATTAATGCACGAAAATTCCCCCTTTAGATTTATGACAAAGCTGTATCTCACTTCTCCCCTAGATTCTAAAACAAATAGAAACTGTCTAGCATCCACATTTTCATTCAGATTTTAGGAAATGATGGTAGCAACTAGCAACTAGCATGCCTAAATTATGTGAAAATAGAAGTTGTTATGAAATCACAAGCAAGAGAGCTGAGAAATAGTCTACCAAGACTTATTGAATCTAAAAAGAAAAAGGAGAGAATGCTCCTATCAGGGGTTCCCCATTTACAAATGAGTTTATGCAAGGTTCAATATAGTAATTAAGAATGCAATCTCTTCTGCCTTTCCCCATTTAGGCTAAGCC
Organism: Lotus japonicus; assembly: GCF_012489685.1. Classification (NCBI taxonomy): domain Eukaryota; kingdom Viridiplantae; phylum Streptophyta; class Magnoliopsida; order Fabales; family Fabaceae; genus Lotus; species Lotus japonicus. Next base: position 9,954,766 of record NC_080046.1, read on the forward strand.
CCTGCTATTTCCTTTCAATTGTCTAAACACCTAACATTAACTAATCCAACTGCTCTAACTGTATTGTATCACTTCTGTTGCCTTTCTTGTACTCTTCTGTTCTGTGTCCTATCAAAAGCAGTGAGTGACTCTTATGCGGCATGCTACATCTATCAAAATCTGTTTCTAACTTCAAATCATTTTAATTTTCAATCACCAGGCAAGGAACAAAATTTGATGATTTCACTTTAAGGTTTAAGTTACTACTTTGTCATATTCATTTATATTGTGGAAATTTTGAATTACAAGTTTTTGACTTTTGTTTTACCTAGTTATAATCTTGTTAACTAAGACAAAATGGGTGACAATTTGGAACACAATAATATTAATTATTTTAGTGAGTTTTTTAGAACTTCCTAATCCAAATGCAGTCAGTGTAGTGATATTCACAATGAGTTTTTTGGGTGGCTTCTTTTTCCATTTCCATTTATATGTTTTAATTTATTATTTCCAAAATAGCACCATATTGTCATATTATTTACATCCAAGATATGGTAAAGGAAATCGTGAAAACAAGATTTTGTTGTTTTCATTATTTCCTTTGTAAAACAAGGTGATCTTTTTTTGTACTTACTAATGAATATATATCATTCAGTAAATAAAGCAAACAACAATTTGTTTCAACCAACAAGGTGTTAGTCTAGTGGTAGGCAAGCTAGATCCCCATAAGAGTGAGGTCACAAGATCGAACACCGGGAAAATCATTTGTTGAGAGGGACCCCGCCACCGTATCCCGAACAGAATAACAAACAAACAAATCAAGAATAAAGAAGAGTGCAGTGAAAAATAAACAAACAAACAAACGAGAATATAGATCAGTGCAATGAAAGGACAAATAATTACCACCCCAAGATGATACATTGTATCTGAACATTCTGAATGGCCATATCCTAGAACACGCCTTTTTATCTGAATAAATAATCATGTCATATTCTAAAATTAAGACAACATACAGCCTCAATTACTAAACATAAAAATGACATCAAGGTATAGTAATGAATAAATGGTTACAAATTTACATTATGTTGAGGAAAATAACTGTCTCTGCTTAAGCATGATAGGTACATACCTTCAAAGCGCGCTGTTAAAAAAAATGAAAAAGGGAAAAAGTGATCAGTAGAACTGAAAGATCACAAAGGAATGGAATCATGAAAATACAAAACCAAGTTAGTGCCACAAAGAGTATATGTGAAAAACAGAAGGAGGAATTGTCAAGTAACCACTTATCCCAAAAGCTTAAGCTGTTGGGTAAGGGCCAAATGAATGGTTTTATATTATATTCTAACACCCCCCCCCCACACGCAAGAGCCCTTTGGGCTTGAAGCGTGGATAAATGCACAGGCCCACCTACCATGTGCTTAATTAAAATCCACTTTTTAATTAGAAAGTGAGGGGAGCAAGGATCGAACTTTAGACCTCTCGACCATAGAGGCTCTGATACCATGTCAAGTAACCACTTATCCCAAAAGCTTAAGCTGTTGGGTAAGGGCCAAATAAATGGTTTAATTATATTCTAACAGGTATAACCATAAAAAACCGATACAAACATCAACTTTCAAGATCCCAAAATGATGAAATTTGGTTCCACACTTCCACTAACATAATAATGCAAAAATATATTGAGTAAACGATCAAAAGACATCTATAAACGTGGAAAAGTGGCTATATATGAAATATTTTGTTAATGCACAAATTCATCACAATCAATAGCATTAGACTTGATGTTGGAACCATATGGCTCAAACTTCAAAAGATTTCTAAGATTACATTCTGACATTCGTTGGCACCCATGCAAACAGACCTAAGCATGCACCTCAAGACAAAATGAACGGAAATCTTTTTATGGATTGGGATGAAAACCTGTTCCCGTTGTACTTAAGTAGTATCCAAAGACAGTCTAGACAATTGAAAGAATGCTTTCGTTTCTTTTTAAGTGGTCATTTAATCCTTATTCAGGCGCTTTTCTTACAGAGCTTGTTAAGGCCTTATGGGTTTTAATCCAACTTTTTGTTTTACAGGTTGCTCAAAGGATTAAAAAGATTTCATGGGACTTTCTTTGTTGGTTGTAGAGTTTGCTAACCGACGTGATTGGTTCTTGGAGATGAATCAACAAGTTTGCAGATATACAACCCCATCTCACGGGACAAGTACAAGAAGAAAAAAAACTGCCAATTTCTTAAATCAATTTTTCTTCAATCCATTTTTTTACTTTAATTAACTGATTTTTTCTGTTAACATTTTTCATTAGTCCATAAATCATTAGATGATGATATGTTCATGTTCATATATATAGTTAATATATATATATATATTATATAAATATATGATCTTAATCACCATATGTGCAGATAATCTGAATACATATTATTACAGAAGTAATCTCATGTGAAATCTCCTCTTCTCTAATGCTTATTGCCAATTGGTTTTAATTAAAAACTAAGTTCACTTATTGAATAAAAGTATAAGGCACCAAAAAAGTTGGTCTTAATCATCGTATAAAGTAATGGCCTGTTGCACAAGATTATAGTGTCCCCAAAATGCTGGGACTTGAAGGTTTGATTTTCTATAATTGAAAGTACAGGGGAACTTAAACGAAAATGGGCTAAATGGCTAAACCAGACAGATAATAATTAAAACTGATGAATAAAGTTATTCCCTGTTCAGCAGATGGATTAAAAAATTAGCAGCTATTTTGCCAAGGCAAAGATAGTTAAATTCAACAAATTACCTCATAGCTAAGACGGGCTTTTTCCAACTTTCGCAGTCCAAGGTAGAACTGCCCAAGGTTATGAGCAGCAGCCCCAACCCTGCATGATCACAGTTTCAAGCTGAAACCACCATGCCCACAAAATTCCGGCACTATATATAATATATCGAACATACACACACCTATATAGGCTTTAGATTTTAATTAGTGTTAGAAATTTAAAATAAAGTTATCCATGTGTCTTCACCTAACAACTTAAGTTATTAGGATAGTTGGTTAAGAACATGGTATTAAAGTATTTATGACCAAGGGGTATGGAGTTCGTCCTTGCTAACCCCCATCATTCTAATAAAAATTAGTGAATTTGTGCATTGTCCACGCTTCAAGCCCAATCGGATCTTGCGTGAGAGGGCGCGTTAGAAATATAATATAAAATCATCCATGTCTTCACCCAACAGTTTGGGTGAAGACTGAAGACACATGAATCTTTTATCATATTTCTAAGATCTATTGTCAATGAATAACTATTTCCTAGAAAAAAATAAATTTTATAACAGAGAAAAGAGGAAAAATCAATTTCATTTGTGAAGATTTTTATTTGATCCACTGCCAGTGTAAGACTCTGTCTCTTTGCACAATCAATCATTAAAAAGTTGGTTATGCCAGATGCCAAACAAGCTCATACGAACCTGAAATCAAAAGTAACACATCTGAGGACCTACTCTAGGCTTCTAACCTTCCAAGAAGTTTGATGTGTTTTTGTTGAGATCCTACATTAACTACATATATGATATGGCTAAAGTAAAACTTAAAAAGGTTTGGGAAATCCTCACCTTACGAGCTAGCTTTTAGGGTTGAGTTATGCCCAGCTCAAATTCAAAATGGTACCAAAGTGTATACGAGATCCAGTGATCCAGAAATTTTGCCTTGTGGGGGCAATTATACATGTGATCTTTTTTTGTCAAACACATTTTTCTTTTTGTCAAAAAGAAAATCATTGAAAGGGAGGTCAAAGGCCCAAAAACAAAAGTCCTAAACTAGCACAGACCTCATGAATGAAACTCGTCCCTAAAATTCCAAGGAGGATCATCAAATACATGCAAACCAAAATCCAACTCAATGATTTTCCATCTAACCAGTTAACTACTCTTTAGGTTCTCATGAAACAAGATAACACCGGATAATGATCCTCTCAAGTGAAAATTTTCCCATGTTCTTTCATGTTGATATTTGTTGAATATCTATTAAGATTTAGTTTATTATTAGTCTTATCTCATAGAGATATAATTAAGATTTGTTTATCTATTTTAGATTAGTATCTATTTAAATAGAGATGATATCTATTTAATTAGAGATAGGTTTAGATAGATTTAGTTTGTTTTTATCTCTTTGTTAGTCTATATATATTGTAGTCTATAGTGAAGTATTAATCAATGAAATACAAGTAATATTTTCATCAAATTCAAGTATATTTAGTGTCTATATCTTCATAAACATTTAAAATATCTCACATATACCTATTTAATACATACATGAGAAGACAAACATACAATTTCAACATGAAAAGAAATGAGAAGATTTCAACCCATGAGAAGGCCGAAAGTCAGAACTGCACTAATACCAATAAAAATTTATTAATGTGATGATGTATAAGTGTGTGGGGGCACATAGTGTTTGGTGGGGGCGGCATAATAGTGTGAGGGCATCTATAATATTATTACAATAAATTAGTGCCTAATATACTATTACTATAATATATCATTCGTACAATATATGAAAATGTTGTGGGGGTGTGCCCCCCCCCCCCTCTTCTATCAAGTAGATCTGTCCCTGCCTAGATCTGATATTGGACCTAAATCTCCGCCTTCATTGCGGATCCCTGGCCACCTTCATTGTGGTCTAACTCCGAATTTTCACCTTCTTTGTGGGCCCTTAGCCGCCTTTATTCCGGCCCACCTAGGCTGCCTTCATTGCAGCCTTTACTTGTACAAACTCCAAGCTCCAAATGTTTAATATTGAGCATGAGGGGGCCCAGCCCAAATTCAAGAGTTTGCATTTACTTCATAGCTCATACAATGAGACTAAGATGAAACTTTATAATACATATCTGTCCATTCCTCCTATTCGGGATTTTATTTTCCCAAAATCTTGGTCCATGCAAACGCTAGATCATCATATATCTTAGAATTCGGGTTAAGCCTAACTCTACCCCAAAAGCTAGCTTATGATGAGGATTGTTTTACCTTTATAAGGGACTATTTCAGACATATCTCTAGTCAATTTGAGACCTTAACAACTCCTCACATGCTAGACATCTAGAGCATGAAGTTTGCAAGACTAGACATCTATGTCTGGCCCAATAAATGGAAATAGGATAGGCACTGATACCATCTTAGAATTCCAGTTAGGTCTAATTCTACGCTAAAAGCTAACTCAAGGGTGAGGTTTGCTTCATCATTTATAAGGACTATTTTGGTCATATATCTAGTCAATGTTGGACCTTAGCAATGTGTTTTCCTTAATCCATGCAAGCTCGATATCATGTCATGAATATTTTTGGTTCCTAGTAATGATGTTGTACTGATACAATTTCAAGTAGATGAAACATTACATATGATGTAAATGCAACCTACCGTATATCATCAGGACCAAAAGACTCCTCTAATATGTTGATAGCTTCCAAATACAACGGTTCTGCTTTGTCAAATTCCTTTCTGATCCTGTAAAACTCTGCCTGAAATGACAATAATAAGTCTGAGTTGTGTATTAACAGGGTCACTTACTTTTTCAATTAACCTAAACAATAGTTACAAATTCTACAATGTCTATCCTCAGCCAGTTTCAGCAGTTTCTTGTAAGGAACAACACAACTCAATGGCGGTAAAGAATCATGCTCATGAATAATTTAGCAATCAGAATACTTCAACAACAAAAGTCTTTTCCTACCAGATAGAACCAATCAAAATAATTTAAAAAACCAACACAGGACGATTAACATTGCAAGAAGCTGAGAGTGTTCATCATGCATCTACGGTCACTATCACCAAATTATCGAAGATTTGTCACTTGACCATAGTAAATTATGCATCAAATGCAAATATCATGAACCTACTTGGCATGTTATTCATTGTTCCTATAAGAATTATGATAGATGTACCAGTATTGCTTCCCAGAAAAAATCAATTAATTCAGAAATAATTCAACAAATTTCATGAAAACAAAAGAAATACACTAGGTATGAAAGTACATGACAGAATTTCGTAAACAATAAACGATAAGAATCCTCCAAAGGCATCAACTTAATAAGTGTCTCAGAATTAGAATATTGCATTTATGGCCTCTTGGAGGTGGCCTGGTATGATTGCTTTAAAGGAGATATCCTGCCTGATATGCAGAGAGCTTAGAAAGTTTTGTTGCATTCAGAAGATTCTTTTGCTCTCTTTTTTCCTAGTATTTATCAAGTAGGAGGTAACCTTTCCCTCCATGGTTGTATTTTTCTCTTTTTCTCTCCAATCACATTTCTAGATCAAAAATATAACAGAAAAACAATGGTCTCAAGGAAAAGTCTCCAGCATCTAATATACTACAGTTCTTATAACAATTAAGAAAGAAACAAATATCAAATGCAAGTAAAATGACCAGATTGTTGCATGCAGATGCAACATGTGGATCTTGCTTGCCAAAACCTTCTTTAGCTTCTTGCACAGCAGAAAGGAAGAGTTTTTCAGCTTCATCTAGTTTTCCCTGGCAGAAATGGACAAATAGTACATAGTCAATAACAAAAGTTTTCTCTAACTAGGTGGTGTTTATAATAAAACTAAATAGAACTGAAAAACAAAGCGACAGGAAGAAACCACATGCCTGTAGGAAAAAATCTCTGGCTTTATCAGTAAAGATTCTCCATTTTGCTGTGTGTGTATTTGATACTACAGAACCATCCTCAATTTTTCTGAATCCATTTAACTCATCCCCAGAGTCATTATCAATGGAAGTTTCAGTTGATACATCTTCAGCAAAAACAGTGGAGGCACTAATCCCCAGAGTCACCGCTGCACAATAATCAGAGTAGTCAGTTAAACTTCATGACAATTTGTTAATCAACTTCCTATCCTGACAATGACCAGTACACTGAATAGTTTTCCATGGGATTAAGTTTTCAAAAAATAACCATTTCAATTTCTTTCATCATATAGATCATGTAGATCATGGCGTGCCCATAAATTTTACATTAATTTTACTCTGATATGCCTTTCAAAAAAAAAATTACTGAGATATTATATCATAAGCTTAATGAACAGCATGATTTCAAAAACAAAAGGAAACAAACAATTTGAACTTTTTACCTTTTTTCTTCTGAATAACTATGAAACACTAAAAAAATATGAAAATGTTTGTCCTGTACTTCTGGATTTCAGATTATGAAACACAAAGAGATCAGGAAAAAAAAAATTCAATGTGGTAATTATACTAAGCGTTGCATTGAGACAGAGTAGACCAAAAGAAGTGGTGATTAACCCCGTAAAAAAAATTAATCATTTTGTTTGCTTTTCTCAATCCAAACATAGATAACTACTAATTATATCCCATAGTACAATCAGGAGCAGCAAGTAGCTTTACTACCCCCATTGAATCACCAATGCCCCTAAGTGTAAACAGCATGGAAAGAATTGTAGAAGCAGACAATAACAAGACATGTTATAGATTAAAAAGACCGATCAACATGTGTGCACCTAACATCTTAAATTTTTCAGGTGAATTGGTTCCTCTACACAGTATCAAAGCCTCTTTTGTCAAGTTTTCAATATTTCAATACCCAAAGTTCTTATTATCTTAGAAAAACAACAACCCAGCCTTTTCCCACAAGACAAGCCTTACTATCTTAATTAAATGAAATTTTCTATGGAAGTTGAAGATGGGCCTCTGCTTTATCCATGCTTCAAGCTTGGAGTCTTTCACATGAGAAGAGTGTCAGAGCTGAAAAGTGTCTCTAGGACTGCATCTAAAGACTTGCTTTTGGGTGACCAATGAACCAGTTTGCTTTGACTATATACAAAAGTAAGACATGTCAAGTAACCAATTATCCCAAAAGCTTAAGTTGTTCGGTAAGCTTAAGCTTTTGGGATAATATAAAACAATTCAAGTGACCCTTACCCAACAGCTTAAGCTTTTGGGACAATTGTTTATTTGACATGGTATCAGAGCCTATCCTAGATCCGCTAAGTGGAGACCACCTGATGTCCAGCCCTTAGCGTGAGGGGCTGTGTTAAGAAGTCTCACATTCTCTAGAGATATGGCCAAGATAGCCCTTATATATGGGACGACAATCCTCAACTCTTGAGCTAACTTTTGGGTTGAGTAAGGTCTCCCTATTTCTAATAAGATGATTCATACTTCTCCGGAATTATTCTATAATCCTATGAACTAGAAGCTAGTAGAAGCATGAAACATGTAGGTTAAAAGGAAAACAAGAGAGAGGGAATCAGAAATTACAAGCTCGGCAACAATTTTCACCTTGATCGGCGGTCAAAAATGAAAGACGAATTCAACTTTACTACGTAGAGATCTCGAATCGAGAGAGAAAATGAAAGCCAAAGAAGCTATGATTGTATTCTGATCTCATACACGTTACAAGCCACACTTATATAATACCAATCATGAGTAACAGAATGATAACCACGAGTAACAAAAATACAACTGAATCATAACTACCAAAACTAACTAACTGTTAATTGAAATTCTAACTAACTTTCCCTTACATTTACAAAAGCATACCTGCATATCCAGATACAACAATCCAAAGACAAGGATCTCTGCAACTGTATGCTCTAGTTTGATACCAGTGGGAAAGTCTAACTTTACCTGAAATAACATAAAATGAATAACAAAGTTTAGAATATGCAAATATCATCTTAGTTGTGCCGTGCAGCACGTATCATCGTTCATGCAATTAACTAACAATAGATCTGCCTATTCAAAAAAAAAAAAAATCAACCATTCAGGCATAAAACCTGTTGATGTGCAAAAAATTCAACTTCTAAAGAAAGTTCCTTTCCTTAAAATCTAGAAAGGAACTTTGTGGCTAATTTGAAGTGACAAATATATATTCTGTTTTGAATTCCAATAAACACCAAATTTAAATAGAATAAGAGAACCCCTTCTTAGAATAGTACAAACTAGCATGGATGCATCATGCAATGCAACACCCCAAATAATGCACCACAGTTCCCATTTGGATTTGCCTTATTAGCAAAAATAAAAAACTTACTATCTGAATCATCAGAAAAAGTTGAATACCCAGAAATATTACAATATAAGGGGGTGTGATCAAATTACAACAAGAGTGGCATTGAGAGTTTTATGCGTACCAGAAAATGAGATGGGCAATGAATTTGTGGGTACGGTAGAGGCAGGGAAGGCTCGAGAAGAAGGAAAGCGAAATTTTTTGAGCAAATTTGCTGCTGCTACCCGCAGAGACATAGCTTCTGGCGAGGAACAACAGAGGCAGCTACTGTAGAGTTCAAAGAGGATTTAGCGTGGGTTTTAGTTGAGTTCTTCACTTTTCTTAACATCCATTTTTTTTTTAATAAAACTTCTTTTTGTTGCATAGGAAAAAATTATAGGCCAGGACTATTTGTACCATCCCTCTTTACTATCCACAACATCCTCTTAAGTGCAAAAATACACTTATACCCCCAAATATTTTAAAAAATAACTGCTCCAATGAAGAAAAAAAAAACCTAATCTACACGGCTGCACCATCTCCCATCTCCCTCCTCTCATTCACGGCCCTCATCTCCTCCTCTTCATCTCCTCTCATTCTGACGGTCATTTCCTCATCTCCTTCACGGTTTCCCCACCAAAGTCCCAGCCTCCATCACGGTCCTCCTTCACATTTCCCCACCAAAACCCTAGCCTCCATCACGGTTTCTCCGTTGTCCATCACCATCACGATTTCAGAAGGAGAAGAAAGAAAGAGGAAGAAGGACTCAATTTCAGAAGGAACCTTGACTCTGGTAAGTCCCTCTGAGTTGTTCCCTTTGGTTTGCTTAAAAACCCACACACGGTTTTTCCCTCTGAGTTGTTCCCTTTTCATTCCATTTGCCCAATGTTGTTCCCTCCGAGTTGTTAGCCTGTTTAAAAACCCACACAGTTTCACCTTTCCGCAATCAAGGATTGCGGTAGTGTGGCATCGCGGGTTAGTTTCCGCAGCTATGATAGCGGTAGTTTCCACAGCTATGATAGCGGTAGTTTCCGCAACTATGATAGCGGTAGTTTTCGCAGCTATGATAGCGGTAGGGTAATTCGATCAAGAAGCACAGGAGTTATAATTTGCAGTATTAATATGTGATTTTCAAAATTAGTAATATTCTAGCACAGGTCTGTTTCCTTTGTAATATTCTCAGGTCTGTTCCCTTTATTCTAGCTTGTTATAATTTGTAATATTCTAGCTTGAAAGGGCAATCAGACTTTTTTGTTCCAGTTTGACTGCGTTTTAACACTTTAGCCGCTGGTTTGTACTTCCCACCACGTTCACATCCCAATGTTATCAAAGGCTTCCTTTTTGCAGATCCGTAGTCAGACCTAATCACAATAACAACATAACCATTCTCTTTACCTACACAGCGAGCCCAATCAATAAGATCAGTGTGGGATGCAAAAGCCTGCACATACAAAAATTATAAATCATTATCTCATCACATAAACGTATCTGCAAGTCCTTACTAAACAATTTTAATACTTACTTTATCAGTAGTAAAGGCCTTTGTGAGATCCACCCTAACAACAATTGTGCATCATGTTCATTATCAACCTCAGAAGTTCCAGCTTCCATAATGCTCCTAATAGACAACAAACTTCACCAAGTCAAACCCCAAAACCAGAACCTGCAACAATATCCGTAATTTAAGTTTTTGTAACTTCCGCTATCTTAGTAGCGGTAGTTTCCGCTATCTTGATAGCGGAAGTTACCGCTACTAAGATAGCGGAAACAAGACAACGTCCGCTATCTTGACAGCGGAACGAACCAGAACCCATATATTCTACCCAGATTTACGCGAAAAAACAGTACAAATCTCAAAAACAAACCTATTTTGCGCTTTGATTCTTCCTTGATCTCACCCACTTATTTTCTACACTGATTTGGAGCTTCAAATACCTCAAAGGTGTGTGATGTCTTGATTTAGAAGATGAAATAGGGATGGGGAATGTGAGAGTGGAAGAGGAAGAAGGAAGAAGAAGGTGAGTTGTGAGAGTATTTTTTTTTTTTGCTACTTTGTATGTTTTTTATGTTGGGGGTATTTTTGGGATTATAAAAAAAGGGGATGGTGTGGATAGTAAAGAGGGATGGTACAAATAGTCATGGCCAAAATTATATTTATAAAACTGACAATTTTTTTTTGTTACAAGAGGAAAATTAACAAGACAAAACTAGCTAAAGCGCATCTAAAAATAAAGAGTCATAAACAAAGGAAGGTGGGTGCTTCCAAACTTGGGCGGGAGAACCTAGACGACCAGCTTCCCGAACTAACTTGTCTGCAGTGTTATTCTTGACTCGATCAATATGCTGCAAATTGACATCCTGTAAAGTAGCTATGATGTCATGAACACGACATATTTTCTCCCTGGTCCAATAGCTGGTTATGTTGGTGTCAGCGTGCAAAGCTTGCAGTGCTTGTGAACAATCAGATAAACAAAAGACATATATGTGCCCAATGTCGAGTGCATGACGGATTCCCAATTTCACCGCTAGAATTTCAGTAAGAAACGCTGAGCCATAGTTGTAGCATACTAAGGTTGCAGACAACCAAGCACCACGAGAATCCCTTACTACTGCTGCACATCTCATTCTGCCCACTATAGAGACATTTAATTCTACTTTGACGATAAAAAATAAAAATAAAAATTGTCAAAATTTTCATTTAATTATTAGCTTCAACAATTACTTACCCTTCCTCTTGTGAAAAAAAGATTAAAAAAAATATTTAAAAAAAATTCAATAATTACTCAATTAAAATTGCACAATATATTAGAACAGGACACTATTTTGTTCGCAAATGCAATCAATACAGAATACAAAATAGGTGATTGAAAATTCCAATTATTATGGTTTGAGATCCAATTACATGGCCGAAAGCCATTCGGCCGGGTTCTGACGACCAAGGTCCAGCTCTGTGATTAGTTGCAGCTTGGCCAAAGACAAAGCTTCTATTGTTTTTAAGTTGTTAGAACAATCATCAAGATGTTTCAACTCGAGTTAAACTATTATGTCAACTATGTTTTGGATTAGGGTTCAGCCCCTCTTTTAGTTTATTTTTTATATATAAGGAAATAATAAGTAAACTTATTTTAGAAAAATGGGGTTGCTTTTTTTAGTCTGATGGGCCTATTGGCCCAGACCGTTTTTTTACTTAATTGGTCATTTATTCTTTTAATCACTTGGGCCACTATATCCACTTTTGACTTTTTTAGTAGTGTTATGTTGAGCAAAAAAAAAAGTAGCGTTATGTTGTTTTTTTTTTTTTGAAACTAGTGTTATGTTTTTTTTTTGAAAGGAAACTAGTGTTATGTTGTTATATATGCAATGTTGGTGGTGGCGATGAAAATAGAAAACAAAAATAAACCACTATTTTAAATTTGTAGAGAATTGAAAATAAAAACAATTTTTTAAAAATGAAAAGAGTTTTTCAAACCAAACAGTCCCTTGATATTGGTATATTTTAATTTGAAATATTGCTGTTATAATTATTTTACTCCAAAGTCATTTGAAACCCGTTGAGTGCGACCAATAGTCAGTCGAACACTAGTTTTAGTATATACCGGCTAAGTCTGACCGTTCTCACCAGTTCGTTTGCATGACCAATCTGACTAAAAGGAGATCAACTGATAAAAATGTAACAAACAACTTCTGCCAGGAATTGAAGCAATTGCACCAGAGCTAGTAACAACATAGATTACCACTGGGCTGGCTTCTCTTCTGGTCTAATGTTGCTCGTTACTATGATTGATTAATTAATATTCTTACCATTTGCTACTTTTATATTACATTTTTAGAGGATATTTTCCGGTTTCGATCAAATATAAGCATTAACGTGTAATGTGTGTCACATCTTTTGGATTTTTCCCATCAAATAAAAACATGTTTTCAAAGTTCAAACATCTCAAAAGATTTGCACATGTTGTGTTTCTGAAATTATTTTTCTTTTAAGTCACTGCATAATTGAACACACAATAAAAAATTATGATAAGCCAAAATTATGGTGGAAAGTTGCAATTTCCTTTAATTTTCACTTCTATTCACTATAATTTTAACTTTTTCGTGATTTTCTATTGCGTATTCGAACATACTCATAATCGTTTGATCTGACCCCACGTTCCAAAAAATCCAAGCTTCGTTACTGTTCCTAAGAAGTAAGAACAGAGACAGCAAAACTTAAGCTAAATGCGACACTCAATACCTTCTTGATCACAAGAGGCTAAGTCTGAGCATTCCTTTTAGCAATCTCCTCTCCTTCCCTTCTTTGTCGTCACAAATGCAATCCAACAACCCCAGTAGTCTCACATGTCCCTCTGCCGGCAGCAACCCCAATTGTTTCTAGCTAACAAAACCCAATCCCACAATGCAAAAATGTATTATTTTCTTGTTTTCATACTTTCTAACAATCATCCGAACTGACTCTATTCAATGAATCCTCGATCAACAAAAATATCAACACCAAACCATGAACATGTCAATTTCATATATTATTCATATACTCGACAATCATCTTTTTCATTGATAACCATAACATTATTATTTTGATGCTTAAATCAGAAAATGAGGGAGAGAAATAGCAAGCAATGAACTAGCCTTGGTAGTTGGTACCAACAAACAAGGCCTCACACCATGTGCCAGCCATAACAAGAACACAAAAGTAAAATTATGGAAAAGACAATAAAAACCAATGACCAAATCCTAATCAGGAAATAGAAACAACCATGACTTTCATAGGCATGCAGCAAATGGTCCTGTAACATTGGCTCATGGTTTCCAGAGAATGGTTGTGTCTGCAATCATGGAAGTGACAACATATGGGTCCATGTTAGATGCAGGCCTTCTGTCCTCAAAGTAACCCTTCCCTTCTTTCTCTGTGTCCCTCCCAACTCTAATAGAAGCACCACGGTTTGCAACTCCCTACACAAGTCAAATAACACAAACCGTGAAAACTCGGCATTAAGTCAACAATGAGAAAATCAATGTTTACCCGCAAGGAATCGAAAATTCCATTTTCTTGCTTACCCATAAGAAAGTGTTGATGTCAGCTGTCTCGTGTCTTCCTGTCAAACGACGCTCGTTGCCTTCTCCATAAGCAGCAATGTGCTCCTTGTGTCTCAACCCCAACTTATCAATTGCTTTCTTGATCACTTCATAGCCACCATCCTCTCTCATGGTCTTAGTGCTGGAACATTATTAAGCACTTGTCAAGCATGAAAGCAAAAAAGGGTTAAATTTGGTCTTTTTGTTAAAAAGTAACAAAGATTACCTGTAATTTGTGTGAGCACCAGCACCATTCCAATCACCCTGGTTTTGTAATAATAACCCAAGTCAACACCAATTCAACAGCAAAAACAAAGTGTGTTTGAATAATCGATTTTAATAAGGTTATGTATTTGTGGAGGGGAACACATCAATTTAATTTTTCAAAATTTTAAATTCCTTAAGACTTTCTGATAGATTCAGCCAATGAGAGAGTAAAGGGGTTGGAAAAAATGTAACTTGATGTTAAAAGGTGGAAGAAATGTCAACCTTAATTGGCTTGGGGTCAAAGGAAAGGACCACCCCAGCAATCTCAGTGATTCTCTGTTTAAACAGAAACAAAAGAAAGTTAGGTGGAGAATCATACAATTAGTTTAAATAGGTGATGCTGACAATAGCAGTAGTCATGTGCCACCTACCTCCAAAATGTAACGAGCAACCCACACCTCATCACCAGCTGAGATACCTACTGAAGGGCCAACTTGGAATTCCCACTGCAACAAGTATGTGTTGATTAAAAAATATTTGTAACAAAAGTAAAAATTAGAATACTAGGGTAGGGTAAGACGAGTGCTAGTAACACTCACTGTAATATCATCTTTTCCAACACTTAGATTAATTGAAATTTAAGTGAGCCCCATAAATTTGGACGCCAGACCCATATGTTTAGTGGGCCCTATATAAATTTCAACGAACCAATAAGTAAGTGTTGGAAAGTGAGTGTTGCTAGCGGGTAAATAATTATGAGCACAAAACTAAGTGCTAAGCTGTTCCAACTTACCTGGCCAGGCATCACTTCTCCATTGATTCCACTGATGTTCACACCGGCATAAAGGCAGGCTTTGTAATGTGCGTCCACAATATCACGGCCAAAAGCCTTATCAGCTCCAATACCACAGTAGTATGGTCCCTGCTCATCAAGTAAGAAAAAGAAAGATGTTATTTCCAAATAAAATTGAATGCATGTAAGCTATAACAAAAGAAAACAATGACTCTTGAAGAAAATCACTCAAAAGAAAAGCTTAAATTGGGTTAGTCATCTCATCTATCATAAAAAATAAAAAAATCTACCCCTGTGCTGATGGTTAGCCGGTCTCAAGCCCGGGAAAAGATGGAGGATTTTGTTAGACTTGCGGCAACCAAGGTAAAACCAAGGTGTATCTTAGGTCAAGCGATTCATATAGCCAATCTCACTTTGTAGAAAAAGAGGATTTTATCGTCATCATCAATCATAAAAAATGTTATGGGGCAAACAAAATTGAAACAACTCAGGTTAAGTGATATGTACTGATATTTTTAAGTGGCTACTAACCAGAGTCTCAATATGAGTAAAATTTGATGCTAGTAACATGTTTGGATCGACTTCTCTTTTTACATAATCAATTCTAAAAACCATAAAATACAAAAATTGATTATAGAATGATTTATAAATATGCACTAACACCCCAAATGTGGCAAAAGACAACTCATCCACATATGATGATACAATAAAAAAAACCAGACTGTTTGCTTTGGTAGATGTGTGAAATGGACCACATGAGTTTGTATGGGTAAAGTAACAAAACTGTTAAAAAAATAAGAACAAAGGTGAAACTGTGAATATGAGTTTTCACCTGTGGTCCAGGGAAACCACCAATAGGCCACCCAACAGGCCAGTTGACCTCTTTCTGCAACAAGGTATATTCCTGCTCAATACCATACCTAATAACACAATCACAAAGCAGTTCTTAGTCATGAAAGCAGAAACTAGTGGCAAAAAGGTTATTACAATCAGCAATGAAGCAACAAAAGATAAATACCAGGGTACTTCAGCTACAACATCAGGATGGCTGAAAACCTTGGCAGCAGCATGTCTCTTGTTAGTGGGAATGGGTTCTCCAGCAGGAGTGTATGCATCACAGATAACCTAAAAGAAATTGGGTTTCAAAAACAAAATAGGATTACACAATGTAAAAAGGTTCACATGCATAAACATGAGGAAAACCAAAGTACATGTTTGGTTTCGCGATTTGCTCATAATCCAAGACACTTAGAAGCCAATACTCAATAGCTTCTAATCAGAAATGATTTTAAGGATTTCAGCTTCTTGCAGTTTGGGCAATCCTACATTTTAGTAAAGTAAATTTTAACTGTTTGATCAAGAACAGTCGGCTCATATATTTGAACTCTGATCTTGATCTAACATGTCAGATTCTATGACGGTGTAAATTTAGGAATTCTCTGACGGAAGAAATTCCAAAACTAAACATGCTACAGGTTGTATTAAACAGAGATGGCACATTAGACCAAAAATCTCACCAGGATATTGCTGCCCCTTCTGAATGGATCTCTGAAAATGGCCTGTGGGCTGTATTGAAACAAGCCCAAATAAGCACAGAATTCAATATCCAAGAAAATGGAAAACAAAGATTCACATACATACTTGTACAGGTTAAGAGGAAAACTAAAAAAAGATTAAAATTTAAGAGTCATACTATAAGATCACTTCACTATCTTCTCCAGGAGCTTGACCTGTGCTGGAACCATCATAATTCCACTTGGGCAGTTGTGAAGGGTCGCTCACTGGTCCTGGGAGGGTCTATACACCAAAAACATTATAGGGTCCCATTAGTCAAAATGAAAAAAAAAAACACTTATTTTCTAGTTTGCTACAAGTAGTGAATCAAATAACTACCCTTGCTTTGCTCCTCATGTCCAAACCTGATCCACCAATCCTACCATAGTGAAAGTAAAGCAAGTTAGAATTAATCAAGAGAGAAAAATCTGATATAAAAAAGTTAGGTACAAGAAGCTAAAAAAATCATTTGGGATTGAGTAGTATTGGATATAAAGCAAACAGCTAACAGGCAAAAAACAAAAAAGGGAAAAAGGGTCTTCCTTTTTTCAATTTATTGCATACAAACAAGCAAAGTAGCCTTTTGATTGAAAAAATACTGAAATCAAACCATAAACACCACCAAAAGCCAGAGTCAAAACAGAGGAAATCAGTGATTTCTCATGTGATTATACTCATAATAGTGAGATAGTATGAATTTCAAGACTCTCATATCAACAAAACAGAGTGATGAATCAAAAGAACAAAATCAATCACAAAAAGACATCATCATCATGATAATCATTCAACAAAAACGTTCCAACACACGTAAAATCCATGCTATGTTTGCTTGTACGTACAGAACAAAAACAACAACAACAACAACGAGTCTTTGAGAGAGAGACTAACCATATGTACTCAGCGATAATCTTGTCTGTGGTTTCAGAGAGGTTGAGGTTGATGAGATCTGAAAGCAGCGACATCTTCAAAAACGAAGACTCTTCTTCTTCTTCTTCTTCTTTCTCTCTCTTTCTCTTCGAATCCTCGTCAGATTCAATATATTGAGGAAAACGTGAACTCCGGTAAAGCTTTTATAGTGGCTTCGCCTAGCTGGATTGAGTGGATTCTAATTGGAAAATGGTTGGTGGGGTCTTTTTACAGATGACAACAAGAGAGAGAGAGAGAGAAATCCTGATGAGAATGATTAAAATGATTTGTGATATTTTTTTTAATTTCCTAAAGGAATCTCTAATTTTGATACCGTGAGATTAATCCGCTCGAGATTCTGAAAATGGGTAAAAAAAAAATTGTAATGATAACATGAGGTGTAATTAGTTTTGGGGTTTTTAGGAGTTGTAATCTGACAGTTATAAGAGTAATCAGTTGGAGATTCTGGAATCACGTTAAATTAGTTTAAAAAATATGTATAATATGAGGTGTAATTAATTTTGTATAAAAATATGTATAATATGAGGAGTAATTGATTGTCATTATTATAATTCCATATTGGAAATAAGGTTTTTGTTAATTATATTCTGAAATTAAAAGAATCTTTTGACCAAATTTTTTGATTTAGAAAGAGGAATATTTGATTAATTTTCATTAAAATTTTACAATATTAATATTGGTAGAAATACTATCAGGTGGTATTATTGTATCATATAATAATAAACAATAATTTTAGTATTTTGTTAATAAGGAACAATGATAACTTTAAAGAAAAAAAATGATATTATTGGAATAATTGTGCTTATAAAAAAAATTATTGGAATAATTGTCAGTTCCGTTTCAAAAATGTGTTTGGTCTTTTTTGGAGAAAGAATCTGAATGGAGGGGTCCATGTCTGTGAGTCACCGTTCACCGGGTAACTCCTGAGCCGGTTTTGGTTATTTGTTTTAACTTATATATGAGATTTTATTACTCACTTAAATAATTAATTAATTAATTATACAGTACAAATTGTGTTTAATTCTTTAAAGGTTACGTTTTTTATTTTTGGTTACGATTATTATCAGACTAGGTTTCTGTGCTAAATAAAATATATATTTTATTTTATTTTTCAATTTAAAACTATTAAAAACGCCACAAAAAGTGTCAAATGGCGTCCTTCTACTACTTCATGTATTGTTTACACAAGAATGAATGAAGAATAAAAGTGATCAATGTGATGAGTCGTACCATAAAACGGAAAAAAAAAAATTAAAACTCATAGAAAGTGTGAATAATGAGACTCATTTATTGTATATTAATTAATTAGTAATGAGAAATAGTCAGAAACTATTTATGGTATGTTTACCCGTGATGAAGTATGCACAATTATTATAATTACTAATATGAGAATAAAATAATGATTCGTCTGACATTTTGATTCTTTTAATTTCCTATTTAATAATGAGAATAAAATACCGATTCTTCTAACCTTTTGATTCTTTGAATTTGTTTGGTAAAGATACTGCTCAGGATTCTCTCAATTCTATGTCCGTTTGGTGGTTAGAACATGATATGATATGTGAACATGATAGCAACAGGATAACATAAGGGCAGAATAGACTTTTATCTTATCTTATGTTTGAGGTGCACATGATAAGGACATGATATGATAAGGAAAAATGTATCAAATTTATATTTGAATAAAAATAAAATTTAAAAATGGATTATTCTATTAAATTTAATTTTTTATACATTTTCATGAATGAGTCTATATTTTAAAATAACTAAAATAAATTTAAAATTTATTAATTAGTCTATTTTATTGTTTTGAAAATACCTATATTTTAAATAAAATTATGCAGTTAACCAATTGTTTTTCACTTAGTTGTGACATGTGATAATTAACAATAAAAGTTAACAAAATTAAGGATATTATTATTTCAAAAGTAATTTATATTTAAATTATAAATATTATATAAGTAGATAAGAAAATATAAATTAGTCTATTACTGTTAAAAAATCAAAATTTGTATCCAATTGGTTTTCACTTAATTGTGACACGTGATAAATAATAAAAATTAACTAAATTAAAAATATTATTATTTCAAAAGTACTTTCTATTTAAATTATTATATAAGTAGATAAATAATTTTTAAATAATAGGAGATAAAAATATTAAATTAGTATATTACTATTAATAAATCAATATTTGAAAGTGAGTAGTCTATTTTACTATTTATGAATAATAATTTTTTTATTTTCTTTAAATTAATATTTTTATATTTATTAATTAATATTATTATAAATTATATAATATTAAAATAAATTAATTTGGAGTTAGGATACGGAAAGAAAATATATAACTAGTATCTTATCCTGTTAGGATAAGTTTTATCATAGCTCCCCCTCAGATAACTTTTACACGTGATGGACATGATAGGATATGAGACATGATAGTGTTATCTTATCATGTTGGTGCAGCAAACAACATGATATGATTAATATCATGTCATATCTTATCTTATCTTGACCACCAAACGAACACGTAGAGTCAGATCCAATTTTCTAAATTGGAATTTTATATTTATTTCATTTATATATATAATAATATTTTTTTTCTTAAACAAAAGAAATTTATTAACTGGAAACAATGTATGAGGACACCCCCTCAATTAAGGCCCTACAATATATCGTCTCTTAAGGCCAGAAAAAAAATTTATAGGCAAATGTTAGTAAATTAGTCATCCTTAAGGTGTCAATGTTAGAGAAACTCGAAACTATAAAAAGTGTTTCTCATTGATTATTGAAAAGCTAAGAGATACAAGTGTTTGATTACAACTTATATAGAACTATAAGGCTTGCTCAACAAGCTTAACAAACTCTATATGATTCAGTTTGACAGCTAAGCATAACCGCCTAGCCTAACTGAATTGCCAGCTCATCATAACAACCCTAGTGTTGACTGTTAGTACAGTCAGCAACTACTAAAGTGTACATTCATACAGTGTACCCTAATATCCTCCCGCAAACTCAAGGTGTGTGAGAAATTAATTTCTCAGTCACATTGAGTTTGGTTTTAAGAGTCTCAAAACGTGTAGGTGAGAGGCCCTTTGTAAATATATCAGCAAGTTGATCAATAGAAGGCACATGTTGCACATGAAGAGAGTTGTTGAGGACCTTCTCCCTGACAAAGAAAATATCAAGCTCCATATGTTTGGTTTTTGTGTGCAACACAGGATTGTGAGTTAAAGCTACTGCCCCCATATTATCACAGTAAATTCTGGGAGTAGAGAATGGAACTTGAAGCTCATGAAGGAGAGATTGAATCCAAAGCAATTGTGCAGAAGTATTTACCAGATTCCTATACTCTACTTCAGTACTAGAACGAGCAACCAAAGTTTGCTTCTTTGAAGCCCATGAGACCAGATTAGGACCAAAGAAAATACAAGACCCTGAAGTGGACCTCCTATCATCAGGATCTGATCCCCAATCAGCATCACAAAATGCCTCCAAAGGGTCTAGGTTGGACAAGGAACAAGGCCTGATGCGTAAACCATGATGAATAGTGCCTTTGAGATACCTAAGAATCCTCTTGACTGCCTTCCAATGCTCTTCCAGAGGCTGACTAAGAAACTAGCAAACCTTGTTGACTGAGTAGCTTATTTCTGGTCTAGTTAAGGTGGCATACTGCAATGCCCCTACTATAGATCTATAGAGAGTAGGATTGTCAAAGTAATCAGCTCCAAATTTGCTCAGCTTAGCACCACTGACCATAGGTGTAGAAATGCCCTTAGCATCAACCATTTCTGCTCTTTCTAGCAAGTCACCAACGTACTTGGACTGAGTTAAAAGAAGAGACCTGTCCTAGAGATGGTGAACCTGAACACCAAGAAAATAATCCAACTTACCCAATTGCTTTAAAGCAAATTCTGAGATAATAAAGTGGTGACTCAAAGAAGTCCCACATTGCTTATATTAGCAAGTGCACAAGTGCATATATAATAAAGAACACACACACGTTGTTTTAAGCCTAAGGTTTTGTGGTGTTGTGTGGTTCTAACTTAGGATTTCTAACATGGTATCAGAGCTGGTCTGATCCAAGCCATGACTTCCGCTTTCAAAAAGAAACGGGAAAAAAAATTAAAAAAAAAATCCGAGAAAAAAAAATTGAAAAAAAAGAAGCAAAAATGGTAGTCCCATTTGCGCAAGCCAAGGCCTCAGACTCAGACGAAGGAGCACAAGTCCAAGGAACTCCGATGTTCCCATTAGAGTACTAGCCCAGACAAAGAAATTCGAAAGGCAGACTCAAACGAAGGAGCACAAGTCCGACGACCATTGATGTTCCGCTGGAGTGCAAGGCACAGGCCAAAAAAAAAATGGAGTCCCAATTGAGGGCGAGTAATAGAGATAATAAAGTGGTGACTCAAAGAAGTCTCACATTGCCTAGATTAGCAAGTGCACAAGTGCATATATAATAAAGAACACACACACACTCATTGCCTTAAGCCTAAGGTTTTGTGGTGTTGTGTGGTTCTAACTTAGGATTTCTAACAGTTAATAACGACGGTGGCACAAGTCATCCCATCCTATGTTATGTCATGTTTTATTTTGTCGGATAGCTTGTTGATAAGTGCTCATTTTACGTATATTTAAATATCATTTTAAGCACTTATTTGACTTGTATGCTTGCATTTTTTATCATTTTATCCCCAAAGTAATTGATTTAGTAAGTACTTAGTTTTAACTTAGAAATAGTATAAATATTATATATTTCATGAGCCTAACTTGGACTTTTGATGCAAGGAAGAAATTCATGAAGAATCCAAGTTTAAAGTGAAAAATTGAATTTTTAGAGAAGTAGAGCGCTGAGCACCCAAAAAGGGGCGCTGAGCGCGCCCAAGTAGCTGAAGAAACCCAATGCTGAAGGAAGCAGGGCGCCCGACGGCCTCTGATGAGCGCCCAGCACCCTGTGACCGCCCTAAACACTTATTAAAGGGCAGAAACTCGATTTTTGTCCCATCTATCCCATTCTCTTCGATTTTCTCCCAATTTTGGCACCATAACAAAGCAAGGGAGCTGGGCTTCATGGAGGAGGGGTCCTTGGGCTAGGATTGGAGCTTCAAGATGGTGATGGCAACCATGGGAGAACGGTGACAACCTCCCGGAAGCCATGGAAATCTTGGGAAAGCTTCCATGGTCGTGGTTACGTCGTCTTCTCTTGGGTTTCGGTTCTTTTTTTTCCTTTCCCTTGTAGGTTTTGTTTCTATTTTTGTATTTAGGATGTTATAACTTGGTGCTTTGATTGTTGTAAGCTCTTTCATCAATGTAAATGATAATCTTTCATGTATTGTGTTTCTCTTTGCACTTCATGCTTCTAACCAATCAATTGATAATCAAAAGAGCTTCACTAATTCATAGATAGATCGGGAGATTATTGTGAGTTTTTGTATGCTTAGTTCAATGAGAGTAGACACCTATGTCTTAGGATTTCGCTTTCTGTGCTTCAAGAATCGATTGATCCATGTAAGATTTCAGGGGACTAGCATTAGATCGAGAGATTGGTGTGGGTCCGGTCCAAGAGAGAAACTTCTTAGTGTATCAATTGTCTTAGGGTGAGAATATCTTGGGTAGGAAGAATAGTGAATTTCTACGTGACAGGTGGAGTTCTGAGTTCTAACAGGAGTTTATGGAGTGACAACGGAGACTTGCAAGCCTAGGGTACCTTGTCTTAGGATGAATTGACCATTGAGAATGTCTTTGAGAGAGAATTTGGGCTATATTATTCCTTTTGGGTTTTCTAGATGATAAGGGATTACGTCTAGGAATTGATAGATTCACTTAGGCTAGGGATAGTTAGGTGGATAGCTCTCGGCATCATAAATAAAATGAACCATTATAAAAGTGTTTGAGTTGAAAGCAATTAGAAGATTAGGTGAAAATGCATTCTAAATATGTTTTCTTCTTTGTTACATCAGTAAATCTTCTTTTACCGTTTTCTTTTATATTCAAAAACCACAAAACAATTTATCAAACATCTTTTTATCCGCTCAGATCAATATTTAACTGGTGGAACTGATGTTCACACAATCCTTGAGGACGGTAAACCCGTATCTGCTTTACTATGATTAAATCTTAAAGGTTTAAGCCAAAAGCAGTACAAACAACGAGAAATAAACCTTTATCACTTGTTTGAGGAGATTGAGAGTATGATCTCTTGTTTTTATTGTGGTGGGGATGTTACTCGTCGTGGTATCCATTGGACCAATTTGAAAAGTTTGTACCAGCCCAAACGCATGGGGGGTCTTGGCTTTAGGGATTTTAAATCCTTTAATATGGCCCTGGTGGCCAAGAATTGGTGGCGCATTCAGAATTGTTCGGACTCACTTTTGGGGAGGGTGTTTAAAGTTGTATATTTCCCTTCTGGTAACTTAATTGATGCTAAAAAGGGGTTATCCCCCGAGTTATGCTTGGAGTAGCATTCTTAAAACTTCATCTATGATTCAGGAGGGTAGTTGTTGGAGGATTGGTGATGGTACAAAGGTTAGAATATGGGAGGATAATTGGCTACCTAATGGTCCTCCTATTAGTTTTCGCCAAGAGGTTGGTGATGAACAGCGGTTAGTTAGGGTGGCAGATCTTTTTCTCCCAAATCATGGTGGGTGGAATACTCCTCTTGTTGAATGGACATTTTGTCCTATCACGGCTGCTCGAATTTTGGTTATCCTTATTCGACATCAGGATGTTGTTGATTGTCTTTTCTAGATGGGCACTGCAAATGATGTTTACACGGTTAAAACAGGATATGAATGACTTCAACAGTTGGCAAATCAAAATTGTCCATCTTCATCAAATGAGGTGGGACTTGAACCAGCTCAGTGAGAAAAGTTTTGGAAAACACCCAGTTTGCCAAGAGTGAGAGAAGTAGCGTGGCGAGTGTGCATAGGGGCGGTTCCAGTGCGAGTCAAGCTTCGTCGGCGTGGCGTGGACGTGGACCCAAGCTGCCCTCTATGCGGTTTAGAGGACGAGACTGTGGAGCATTTATTCCTGAGTTGCAACGTGAGCCGTGGCTGCTGGTTCGCTAGCAATTTGGGCTTGCGGTTCCTATCAGGTATGAAGATGGCTGAGTTCATAGGCTGGGTTGTGTCGGAGATGGAGCTCGAGGTGGTGGATGATGTGCAGCGGCTCTTGTTTTCCATGTGGGAGGCTCAAAATAAACTGATTTTTTAGGAGAAAACTTGGACTGTGGATGCGGTTTTGGCACGGGCAGCAACGCTTGTTTGCCCCCCGTCTTCATCGTTCTCCTTGGTGAGCGGTGGGCGGGGACAAGGACCAGGGAAGTGGCTTCGACCAACGGTATACATAGTTAAGGTAAACGTGGATGCTGAAGTGGGGAGGGACAAGTTGGCGGGGTTTGGCATGGTGGTGAGGGATAACGCCGGTGAGGAGCTCGCATCAGCTGCAAAATTCCCAACGCTTGCTCTTTCTCCAACGGTGGCTGAAGCTTTGAGCCTTAGGTGGGCTATGGAATTGTCTGTGCATCTTGGCTTCAGGCGGGTTCAGTTTGAGACGAATTGCTTACCTCTCTTTCGGGCTTGGAAGAAGGCGAATGAAACTTCTTATTTATTTTCTATTATTTATGATTGTCGTAGTTTAATTTCAGTTTTTGATCATGTTAATTTTTCTTTTGTACGTCGTCAAAGGAACTCTTGTGCTGACTATCTTGCCCGGAACGCCTCTACCTTTTCCTGATGTTGTCTGGATAGACGAGGGTCCGTCGTGGCTTTCTAGTTTTTTGCGTTCTGATGTATTGGCTTCTATGCCGGATTCGATTTAATTTAATATAAGTATTTTGTTAGGTTAAGAAAAACAATAATTTTTTGTATTACATTATTTGTTGAAGAATGGCATGTGTATGAAGACACAAAATTTGAAGAAAAAATTATCATAAACTACGCAAAAGTTTGTAAATATTTAAATGAACTTATTTTAATAAAACATAATTCATTTAATTTTATTAAAAGAATTTAATAATCTACCGCTTAGTGCGTTGACTGTTAGATAAGGGATTAGTCTTACGGCTGTCGGTTGTGGGGATACCTCGGTCAAGACAACAATAAAAAATTTAATAACATCTTCATAAACTCTTGTAACAAACATTTTGTAATGTATGAGCATGAAATCGCTGTATGTAAGTGTTGTCGCAAAGTTCCGATCCAAAGGTGAGATAACGATAAAGTTAACTACTTGAAATAAAAAATAATTGAAATAAATTAAGGAAGTTACCATATATTATATAAAATAAATCATATTATGAGATATTGCATGGGAGAGTAAGTAACACTTACATACTCTCAAAAAAAAAAGTAACACTTACATATTTTTTTTTAGTGGCAACATCATATCCATATTATGGTGGGGATAACTTTTCTAATGAAGTTTTTCATTTATCTTGGAAAACTAGTCAAACAACCACCCACACTACACAGTTAAAATAGAGTCCCTCAACACAAGGTCATCAACCTCAAATGGGGCTTATCCAGACCCGCCGGAAAAGATGAACGAGCTCTCCACCTAGCCAACCATTCCGCCGAAGCATTAGAATCCAGGTGAACCTTTGCAAGAGTCACCGTCTAATCCCTACGCAACCAGTCTAGAATCTCAACGGTCACCGTACAAAACCACAACCCGATACTCTCTTCCACTGCTTCTACAAGCTCCGCACAGTCTTTTCATAGTACAGGTGTCAATACCCTCCAGACCAAGCCAGTCTAAGTCCATCTCTAAGTGCGGTAGCCTCCACCATGAAAGCAGTACCACCATGACTGTGCCCCACGAAACCCATAAGCCATTCCCCATTGTCATTCTGCAAACCACCAAACCTTATGCAAGTTTTTTACATCCACACACTACAACATTTTTTATTTTTGGTAAGATTGGTTTTGTAACACACCAAAATGTGTTCCATAAAAATGCATCAGGAATAAGTTCGTGACAGTTGTCATTAGAGTCATTTTAAGCAACATGTTTTACAACACTAAATAAGTGTTATGTATCTAATAATTGAAAACAAGTATTACATGATAATTATTGCGGTTTCTAAAGTATAAGTTTTATGTTCTCACAGTGTTACCATAAAGTACGATAAGTGATTTGCAAGGGAAAAGTAACGTCGAAGCATGAAACGAAAAAAATTGTTGCGTAAAGTGTAGAAAAGATTTTTTATATATCTATAGCTACACTTTTTTTAGGGAATAGCTACACTTTTAAACTATTGTGAAAAGCAAAAAAATGTTGTAGTGTAAAACTCAAACTTACTACTTATCTTAACAGAAATCAAGCATGTATCACTTATATTTTTTTTTTTGAACTTTGTACTCCCTCTGTTTCTGATCTTTTGTTTTTTTTGGTACATCGGAAAGTTAAATTGCACCCGCCAGAAATCGATCCCTGGACCTCCCCCTACCCAACCCATATGTCCCTGACTCCTACTACTTGAGCTATTATACGGGAACCCTGATCTTTTGTTGTTTAAGATTATGCACATTGTTTAAGAGTGCAATCATTGATATATTTGTTGACATAAACACTCTTATTTAATGTTGAGTTAAAGTGAAGAAAGAGAATGATAATTATTGGTTAAGAAACGTTTTATGATTTTGATTGGTGAAAATAAGAGGTGGTAGGTGAGAGATATAATATTAAATGAGAGTATACATGGAATAAATTGAGAAAAAAATGCATTAAGTTTGTAAAACAACAAAAGTTTTGGAATTTAGACCAAAAGTTAAAATAATAAAAGATCAGAAATAGAGGGAGTATCACTTATATGAAGTATTGATTAGCTATAACATTTGCTGTTTTTTGTAGTATTAGATTTAAATTTAAAATAAAAATATAAAATTACAGAAAATTAAGTTTAGTCTTTAACTTATTTCAAATTCAAATTATCGATCAGTTGATATTTTTGATATTGAGTTAGTATTTAAAAATTGGGTTAAACATCATATTAGTCCCTGTTTTTGTATCGCCGTCTGATCTAGGTTCCTCGCCGGAAAAATTATTATAAATGGTCCTCATGTTTGAAATCTTTTTGGAGCGGATCCTCGCCGGAGGTCGGAGTTCCGATGAATGCTTAAATGGCATGCTGACCGGGATCAAAATGCTTATGTGGATTTAAAAAAATAATAATAATAAATTACACATCATAAAATTTAAAAAATTAAAAAAACCCAAACTACCCCAAATTAATTAATTAAAATTAAACTTATTAAGTAAAAAATTAAAAACCCCAATTCTCCTAATACTTATTTTAATTATGTCAAAACATCATCTTTCATTCTTCTTCATACTTGCTATTGTGAAACATGGAACAAAAGGACAAAAGAATTCTTTCTAATTGTCGATAGGCTAAACTCCATTCAATTTGTGCTGGTGAATGAAATCCCAAATTAAAACTTGCTATCGATTCATCTATTTCATGGTCCTTGGTGAATCTAATTCAGTTATAGCAATTCCCTGCACTGACACAATCAAAGCCATCAAATTTGTCTTCTGCACTTTCCCAGCATCCAAACAAGATATGCAGAACCTGTGCAGATGGGGAAAATCGCAAACCATGGGTGCGAACGGGTACCTTGGTGAGTCCAAACGAATCAAAATGAGAGAGCCCTCAACCTCTCCTCTTCCTCTTCGCACGACAGAGCCCTCAACCTCTTTCTCGGCCTTCGATTCACATTTCACAGCAACACCAAGCGGTTGTTTGGTCTGGGTTCTTCTGGGTTTTTCTTCCATGCTTTTCATCTTCTCCTTCTCTCATAAACTCAGATCCAAACTTAGATTGGGGGGATTTCCGTTGGGGGTTGGGGTTTTGGTTTGGTTCCGATTACAGGTGGGGTTGGGGTGGTTCCGATTGCAGGTGGGTGGGGGTTGGGGTTGAGGGGGTGTGGGTGCGGGTGAGGGTGAGGGTGAGGTTGCAGGTAGGTGAGGGTGAGGGTGAGGGTGGGTGAGGCCGTGAGTGAGGTTGCAGGTGGATGGTAGAAGATGATGATGATGATATTCTGGAAAATGATTCTGAGTTAGGGGATGGAGAAGAACTTAGATATGAACCCTAAATTGGTAGGGATAATTGAGAATTTGGGGTTAATTTGTGGAATTGAAATTAATCTGGGAAGGAAATGAATTTGTTAATTAATTATGTTTAATTTTAGTTAATTAGATTAATAAAGCTTGACATGTAATTTTTTTTTTTTATAATCCACGTCACCTCATTAAACCCAGTCAGCATGCCATTTAAGCAATCGCCGGAGCTCTGACATCCGGCGAGGATCCGCTCCAAAAATATTTCAAACATGAGGACCACTCACAATAATTTTTCCGGCGAGGGACCTAGATCAGACGGCGACACAAAGACAGGGACTAATATGATGTTTAACCCTTAAAAATTTGTGGGCTTTCAAATCAATAATACCATATGTCAAACAAAAAAAATCAACAATACCACCTGTGAAAAAATACCGTTATGGAATACTGTTGGCATATGATCGATAGAGATTAGGGATGACAATGGGTAGGGTTTGGGTAGAGTACTATAGTACCCATCTCTATACCCGCGTTTTCAAAAAGTACCCGTACCCGTCCCCATACCCGCGTGGGTAGCAACCCGAATGCCCGTCCCCGTACCCTGTGGGTACCTATATGCCCGTACCCGTACCCGTTACCCACAATTTAGCTAGCGAAAATTTAACTTTCTTCATTAAAAAATCAAAATATAAATTTTATTATAAAATAAAAAGCATAAATTAAAAATACAAACGATCATCCGAATGTTTAAGAAGTAAAATCATTGGAATAGGTATAAATTTTATATAAAAAAAATAAGCGAGAGTTGAAGCTTTAAATTTATAAATTTAGATTATTAATAAACTCCTAAAGTTGTCGGTTAATAATTTATTTTAAAAATAAGTGAGAATAATTATGAACTGTATATATAATATTAAGACTTCAGTTACGTATTTTTTAAAAGAAGTTATGAAGTTATACTTTAAGTTTGTTAAAATATACTACTAATTATGTGTATGTATATGTATAATATGTGTGTGGGTATGAGGCGGGTTAGGTACTATAGTGCCCATACCCGTACCCGTATCCGTATCCATTAATTTTTGCGGGTATTTACCCATACCCAACCTCATACCCTTCTAGCGGGATTTTACCCTACCCGTTGTGGGTATTTTTTGCGGGTACTCAATGAGTATTGGACCCATTGCCATCCTTTATAGAGATAAGTAAGAATCTGGTTTGTTATTTTATGAATTATGAAAAAATTTAAATGCTTTCTTTTTTTTAAGTTGCAAACTTAAAGACATAAATAGTATCTGATAATAATTCAAGTGGTAAGAAAATAGGACATGTGGATTAAGAAGGAGATTTGTATTTCACAACTGACAGTAATAAGACTAGTTTTGAAACTGACATTTCCTTAAAAATTATAATAAATTTTTTCAATAGTTGGTTGCAGGACTCATTAAATTATACTTTTAAGATTTTATTTTAAACTGAACTATTTTTGATAAGGGGATAAAAGTTTGATAAATCATTATTAAATTTATGACCAAATATATTTTGAACACCCTCTTGCCCTTGGGAGATTTTAAGTCTTCACCATATTCAAGTCATAATTACGAGAATGTATTAATTTTTTCACACTTTAATATTAACTTTGTTAAGTACACAACCAATATTTAAAAACTAATAATAATTCCCACAATACTCCTAAATTAAAAAAAATTCACTTTCAGAAGTAAATTTACACTTTTGAAAGTAAAAAAATTTAAATTAAATCTCTAGAAACAAAATTTTAACTTCCGGAAAAAGTAACTTTTTTTCATGTTCATTATACTTTCGGAAACTTGAATTTTTAAAAGTAAAGAATGTTACACATCCCGAAATTGAAATTTAATAGAATTAAAAAGAATATACATTCGTACTTCACTTTTTCTCTCATCTCATTTTTCAATATTTTTTCTCGACTTTTTATCACATCACATATCATATCATTTATTTATTTCATTTCTCTTCACATTTCATGGAGATGGATTAACTCAACATCATTCGATAAAAATTTCCTATGTAAAAATAATGGCCATTGAAAAAGCTTATCCAAGGGATTAAAATTTTATTTTTATGCACTACTACTACTACATTTCTTTCTTAACCTTGGGAGTTCATCAACATATATAAAACCTTATCTTGATTGGTAAAGTCAGAGAGAAGACTAAAATTGATGCAGTGAGAGGGAAGTAACCAATAGGATGAGTTCAGATGAAAGTGGACAGTGAACCAATGGTAGATTGCGGTGGTGGTAGCTGTGTAAATAATGCTTTATACGAGTCATGAGCTGTTTCTGATTTTTGGGGATACTGCCCCACGTGAGTGTACGGTGAAGGACGATACTGACTTTACTGTACTGTACCTGAGGGGTTTGTTTTTACCGACACGTGCCGGTTGCAGAATAGGCCCAATCTTCTATATACTTGGGACCCACTCCTTCTAGAGATTCTCACCCACTCCCTAGTTTGTAACGCGGAATCTTCGCTCCGGGTCTAGGATGCCCCACTGCCACATATTCTACGAGGACTGACTTAAAAAAACGAATTGAAAGGGTTAAATAACCTTTTTTTTGTTAAATAATAATAATAATAATTTTTTCCGATGTATCGAAAAAAATAATAATAAAAATAATAGGGATTAAATAACATTTTTTCCCTTTATTTTTCCTCTAAAAAAAATTGTTTGTCATCTTTCTAATAGATAAAAGTTAGCTTTCTTCCTTTGTAAAAATAAAAGTTAGCTTTAATCCTCACTTAAAAACGAAGTTTAGGAAAATTTGTAAAATGTCTCTACTCTCTAAAGTCTAAACATGTGTGATATGTAACTTTCACGTATATAAATGGAGTTGGTGTGGCATAAAACATCATTTTTAATTAGTAAATAATTAATTAAAAATAAAAAAAATTCTCATTTCTAATCTATCACTATTGATGAAAATAGGTCAGACCGTTTGTAGGGGCTTATGACCTAGCCTATCATAGACTCATGGCAGACTAGGCAAAATTGGTAAGTAGGTAAGACTTAGACTTTTTGAAAAACCTATTTAGTTAAAAAGGTCAGGCTCAAACTATTTAACAAGCCTTATAGGCTAGCCTATTTAAGTAAATATGATTAATATTTTCTTGATACATTAATTGTAAATATAATTAGTATGAATATATTTTACCATTGATGATGATGTCTATATATTAGAACTTTGTCATAATATTTTGATATTATATACTTATTGACATTTTTATATATTTAAGCAAATTGACTTATATAATGATTCAAAGTTATAAGTTTATTTATAAATAAATATATGACATATTTAAATACCATAATATGAAGTGTGATTTTAAATTGACTCTCCGACTCGAAAAAACCAACATAATCTCGTTTAGTTCATCTCTACCTAGTAGATTTTAATATTGTGTGATTGTTAAAGAAATTATTTTTTAATACGCTTTAACCTGTTAGCTTATAAGTTTGATTGCTTCTTTACATATAAGTTTTTTAGCAAACGTAAAACTCTTGTTGTGAAACAGACTTTTAAATAGGCTATCAGGCCAAGTCAGACTTTCGGGCAGACCAAGCCAGGCTAGAAAAAAAAAAACTATTGATAGGCCAGACTCAGGCCTATAGATTTTTAAACAGGCTAGGCCTATTTAAGCAAAGTCTACCTGGGCTCAGCCTATTCACACCCTTACTTATCACTAATTTCAAAATAAATGCCCATGAAATCATTTTATAACCAAGAAATCCATCCAAAAGTCTTCCCTCCCACGCTCCACCCCACTCCATCCAACCATAATCAGAGACCCGACATACAACCTCAACCTGAAACCCAGAGCATAGCAAACTCGAGCTCCCAACCTAAAACCAAGCTTATTTTCCTCTTACCCAGGCTTCACAACCACCAACAAGCCACCACAACGACCAATTAAAATGCCTTTGACCACTCTTGTTCATCCTTCTAACCATCATCGTCCTCTATATCACCACCTAAGACCTTCACCATCACAAGCACAACGACGCTGCGTCAAACCACTTCTCCTTTGACAAGATCAAACTTATCTACTTTTTAAGTGAACATGTCAAATTAAAGATCGAACTTGATCTGGATATCATGTAAAGAAAAACAATGTAAATGAATAAGTACTCTTAATCTTAATTAAAATAAAAATTGCACCCGCCAAGAATCGATTTCTGGACCTCCCCCATACTTACTCATTTTTATAATAATAAATAAGTACTCTTAATCTTAATTAAAATAAAAATTAGAATGCTAGTCGTTTTTTTTCCTAGAATGTAAAATAAAAATAAAAATTAACTATGTTACATATGTCACTTTTCTATCTTTCACTTTTTTTTATACATCGGTAAACTCTATATTTCACTTTTCCCTCTTTCTAATATAAATTTCAACACTCTGGCTATATATAAAAAATAACTACAGTACGTTGCATGTTCTTTGAATCATTTATCAAATAGTTTTATTGTATTTGTTTGACTAAATTTTATACTATCATATATTGCTCGATTTCACATCGAATATCACCTTCCACCTACCACTCCACTAACACCACATGAAGTCATGAACCATGAGGAGTAATGATATATACACACCTCATTTTTAAAACACTTCATTTCCACCTTTTTTTGTTTCTATTTCTCTCCTCTTACCATCTATCACATCTCATACTTTTTTTCTCTTACTTTTTCTTTTCTTCCTATCTCTCTCATCATTCCACCTCTTCCACCTTAAAAGAGAGGTGTGTAAGTAACATTCCTCGCATGAACCATCGCACAGAGACGAAGACGAAGTTCCCCAAAAAATAAATACAAAAAGTCAGAAGAAGCTAGCACTTGCTATGAAAGTTGCTCAATATAAAAAGAGACATGCCATTTTCCCCTTTGAATTATGAATTATCCAAGTTGCAAAAGGGTGATAAAGTGTGGGCGTATACGCATGACAAAGCATGTCATGCTCATGCTTACTTTTAATAAAATTTTAGTTTCAGTCGTGCATTATTAGCTTTCACTTACGAATACAGTGACGCTTTCTCTTATACTTGCGGGAAAAATTAATGCTTTTCTTTTCTAGAAGAACTATCACTTTAATATTCGTATCGTATCACATTCTAGATACAGTTGAAATATTCAATTTTTTTATTGAACAAATGAAAGTTGAAAAAAACAAACAAATTAAAACAGACTACACCAGAAACTAAACTAAGAATAACTTCAAGCCCGTTGAGGTAAGAATAAAACCATTTGGAAGCGCAAACTCAAAACGGCTCACTTATCAACACACATATTAACTTCGCGCCGAAATGATGGAATGAAATACGCCACAAATGAGTTGAGATATCAATATGTCCACCAACACGATTTCTATATGAAAAACAAAATTGGGGACTCCAACACCTTAATATATAGCATTTAAAGAATGAGGCAAACTATCTGCCAATAGCTCCCAAGCTAATTAAAGAAGATTTCCAAAAGCTTGACAGAGAGAGTACATAAGATAACCCACTCAACCAAGCAACAGGTAAATAGGTAAATACAGAGCAAACCACTATAACCAATATGTTGGCTATGAAAGTGGAAGCGGCCATCAATATTCAATTTCACTAGCCCAACACTCGGGCAAGGCCGCAGATGACTTGTTCGACCTAGGGACAAGATAACATAGGAGATCAAGAACTTCGTCATGAAAGAGGCAATTCATTGACAAACTCCATTGTACACGGTGTGTCATCAAAGAAGGTGTTGTTATGTACTAACGCCATAAAAGGCCGCGTACCATAAGATAAGCCCAATCGGTGGGAATTCTAGCCTCGTTCAAACCTCCAATCCCTTACATGGATACAATCATGAAGGTAGTGAACAACGTAACAGATTCAACAGATTTAATATGAATAACTATACCGAAAACTAACATCAGAATGAGTCAATTCCCTAGCATGCCTTAAGGAGCTCGCTGAAAGAGAATCATGGAGCAAATGATGCATTTGATGGGTCAGGTCACATATTTAATATTTTCTAACGGACCGTCTCACCTACTTCCACCATCACCGACTATTTTTTAAAATGCTTTTATCCGTACGGATAGATGAAGTAGTAAATACTAACTTATATTCTTCCGATAGTAAAATATATAAAACCCATGTTAAAATTACATTGACATTGGCTCTTGCGAAATGGTTTTTGGTTGTCTTCAATGGACAGAATTGTTCATCGATTGTAATATATTCCAATGAGCTCACATTATTGCTGTTTGACAATAACAATATTTGACATTTATAAATTGTTTAATAATTTGCGGTGTCTAGTCCTAGCGTTACATGCCATACATATTAATTCACCATATGTATAACATTTAGAAGTATATACTTTATAATATATTTACTGTATCTATAACATGGACCTATGTAATAATATTATTTAACACTAACAACTTCCAGTGCAATTGTAACTTAACTCTTTAAATATTTAATTAATAATTAATTCGTTCTCAATTTGATGGTGTGTGAATAAAAATTTATTAAGAAAAATATATTCATTTAATATGATTTCAGTGACTCAAAATAATCAAATTTATGATTGTGGATTATCAGAACACTTTAGTAATTTTGTAGAAGTATAGTAATCAACTATCCCATAAGTTTAAGTTGTTGGGTAAGAGTTACATGAATGATTTTATATTACTTATCTAACACGCTCCATACGTAAGAGTCATTTAGCTTGAATAATGCACATGCTCATCTACCATGTGCTTTAACCTTTTTTTATTAGAAAAATTGGGAGAAGTGAGGATCGAACTCTAGACCGCTTGATAAAAAAGACTCTAGTTACGTTGATACCATATAGAAATTATCAATTATCCCAAAAAAATTAAGCTGGGTAAGAGTTTACATTACTTCCCTAACAAATTTCAAAAGAATAATGATGTATAATTATAAGTGGTTGGTCACATTGGCAGTGAACTATATAACCCTATTAAACTTTATTTGCCCTGTTAGGGGTTAATATATAAATGCTTTTATCTACCACCACCTTGAAGGTTCAATCAAAAACTGAAAATAATATATATATATATATATATATATATATATATATATAAAATATTTTGTAATGTTATTATTGTTGATCATGTCATGTCTGATGTCTCAAACATGAGGCAAAAGGGATTTTTAAAAGCTCCAGCTAATAAAAGTTATGTTGAGAGTTCATCAGGTGAAGCATATAGAATCTCAATTTTACAATTTGGACAAATCATAACATGTTGCCGCGTCTAATAATCCATTCGATGATCTTTCATTTAATATGAATTCGAAGTACTTTGGAATGGCAGTTAACGAAATATTGTTGTAACAATGAGTATATAGCAATATGTAATGTCAACTTATGATTGAATATGGAGCTTAGTTCTGACTTTCGGATATATGGCACCAAGTACCAACTGTACGTATATCAAATATTTTTTACTATATAAAAGAAAAAAAAAACACAAGTTGTTATTGTTATACTTATTTCTATGGATTGGAGGTGTTATTGGTGACGAAAGTGATGGTGAAAGGATGAGAAAGACAAAAACGTTAATTTAACATTAGAAAAAACGATTGGCTGGCTAAGAGTCCAATGTCTTCGATTATTTGGCACGAAATGCACCTTTCATGAATCATGATCAGTACTGAATATATATATTGAAAAATGTTTTTCCGATTTTTGGCTTTACCTTTTCAAAATTGACCCTTTGTGATATTTCCACATTACTTTCTAGATCAGAAAGAAAAATTCAGCCAACAAGTTAATTCTCTGCCTCTCATTTTTATCCTATTTGGTCTACATTGAGAATGACGCAATGAACCTGTAGCTAGCAGCAGCATAGTTCATTCATTAGCTGTTATTTCATATTTGTCTAAGTCCTAACTGACAAGTAATTTATAACTAATTATAATCTTTTTTCTATGTGGAAAAAGAACCCCGTTTGTTTGTTTTTATTCTGGATTCTGGATGGGAAAATTTAGGGTGACACGATGGCAATATAATCTATCTACTATATATGCTTGTACTTCGATGACAACTGTTTCACCTTTCAAAGAATCTTCTCTTCGAGTGCTGTGGGTTTTCCGCAAAGATAGTGGTATCACACTTAGAATTTTCTTTTTTTTTGAAATTCCACACTTAGAAATTTCAAAGGAGCCTATTCCACTGAAAAAAGTAAAATGTGGAATATTTGAATCATATGTGAGTTGAAGATGTTATAAGACCACATTCTATTTAATTTGTAGATAATCTATAACTCTCAAATAAACTTTTTTCTATTAATTCAACTATTTGTTTCAATTTCTACTACGGATTTTCACGGTTTGAGGTACAATAAAATTTAAATCGATATATTTTTTGGTACATCGGAAAGATAAAGTGCATCCTCCAGAAATTTATCATTGGACCTCCCACACCCAACCCACATGTTCTCTAGCTCTTACCACTCTAAGTGACTTGATTTGATTTCTTTAAATATTTTTAGCAAACCAGAACCAAACTGATCCGATTAAAATTGGGTTGGTTTGATGTCGGTTCATCAGGGACATGAAATACATAGTTTTTAAATAAATTTTATCCACATATATTAAAATTTTTATGGATGAAGTATTGAATTTTTATCAGTAAAAGATAAAAAAGTTTATTATTCTTTAATGATGGTATAAAATAGTCAAATTAATTCTAACTATTGATTTAACTTTTTAATGCATATTTTTTTTGTACTTGTATGTTAATTAATTTTAATTATAGAAAAGACGTAAAAATCAAATAAGTTTCGGGTATGAAACATAAGTTTTAAACTTCTTCTATTATCCACATGACCAATAGTTTTATGGTCACAAAGATTTTTTTTTACAAGTATGGGCTGGGCCCTGAAACAAAAAAAAACTAAAGAGGACTGGGAAGACCCTGGTTGACTAATCTATGACACTCGCTAAATAAAGAGTCCATGAAATGGACACACGTAAAGGAAAACTAAGCCCAACATGAATTAAATAGTCCGCAAGAGTATTTGTCTCTCTAGGAACGCGATGGAAACTCATGGCCCTCATGAGCCTCTTTCATCGGGAGAACATTATAATCAGCTTCACGTTGGGAATTAGGATAGACGCTGGCATTAGACAATGTGATCAACTGAATGATTGCAAGAGAGTCACTTTCAATGATAATTTGGGGGACATCCAAACTAACTAGTAGCTCCACTGTTGTAGAGACCACAAACTGTTGTTATGCAAGAAAAACATTGACAAACTCCAAGGTTCCAAAACTCCTGCAAAACCCCTTTGATCCAACCTCCAGTAGAGTCACACATCACTCCCCCTTGGTCACAAAGTTAAATAGACCAATAGTTGGTAAATTAAGAGAATATGAAATAATTTATCACTATGAATTTCACAAGTATTCTTCGAATACACCAATAGTTGGTAAATCAAGACCAATTCTTTCACACTATAAAACAGTTATAAGAAAAAAGTTTTAATATCTGAAAGTGCTTAAAGAAATGACATAAAAGTTTACTATATTTTTAATTTTCAAAAGCTAATTTTCAGAAGTGTTTTTGAATGCTTTAGATAAATAAAAAAATTAGTACTTTGGCCCAAAATCAATTCTAGGCCCAAAACCAGTGAAACTCAATCTCCCGCTCAAATTCGAAAACCAAAACAAACGATCAAATGGTCTCCTCAAATTCACTTTTCTAAACTCAAACCTTCACAACCCACCACCGTGCTCATCCATGGAGGACGACCAAGAGACGCGTCTGTCGCAGAAAATCGCAGCGATTCTCGACGACGCTCGAACCTCACTCGCCACGCACAACCGAAAGCTCAAGGAACTAACCCTCCTCCGATCCAAGTCCCCTTCCCCTTCCCATTTCTTCTCCGCTTTCTCCAAATCCCTCACCCCGCTCTTCAACTTCCAACGCCGCCTCGCCTCCGCTGACCGTGCCGTTGCGTTCGTCTCCTCCTTCGCCGCTGCCCGCCCTCCCGCTGACGCCTCCGCTTCCGACGATTTCCTCGACCACTTCCTCAACTTCCTCCTCGTCGCCGCTGCCGCCGCCAACAAAACCGCCAGGTTCCGAGCCTGCCAGATCGTCTCCGAGGTAAGAAATTCAGCAACAGAAGATCTGAGAATACTGCGAAAATTGGAACTACAATGAATTTCCCTAATTTTTGTGCCGATTCATTATTCGGATAGAAGCATAACGTATGATTATTGAACATTTCTGCTACTTTTAACTTTCGGCTTTAATTTAACTGAAATTCATCAATTTTTGGATAAAATTGCGGCTTCTAGATGTAAGTTCATGGTTTACAATTACTGCAAATGTTGGAACTAGGGTTAATTTCTCCAGTGACGTGTTGATTCCGTTTTTGGATTCGAAAATTGCGAATGAACAACAAACCTTTTTGATTTTCCTTTTTTGGTTTTGTTTTGATTGGAATTTGTTGAATTGTAGATAATATTGTGGCTGCCAGATGATGCAGAAGTGAGCAATGACCTATGGGATGAGGTGATAGATTGCATGATGGTGAGGATGCGGGACAAGATCCCTGTGGTGCGTACTTTTGCGATTAGGGCGCTTTCGCGCTTTGTGAATGACACCAGCAACAGTGACATTCTTGATTTGTTCCTTGAGCTGCTTCCCTTGGAACAGAATGCGGTTAGTGCATCTTAATGCTTCGTCTTTATGCAGTCAGAGACCTATTCCTGTTATTGAATTTGAAAAAGTTTGCAGGATGTTCGTAAGATGATTGTGTTATCTTTGCCCCCTTCTAGTGCAACCTCTCAAGTTATCATTGATTGCACCTTGGATGTGAGTGAATCCGTACGCAAAGCGGCATACTGTGTTCTAGCTAATAAGTTCCCTCTTCATAGCTTAAGGTAAAGTGCTGAATAGTTAAAGAACAATAATTCTATTCGGTTCCTCCTACATTTTACTCTGAGTTTCCACTTGCCCTAGAACTTAGATCTTTTAATATGCAGGGTCTCACCTTATAGTTTTAACTTCTAAGTGCCAATGCCAGTTTTCTACTGTTAAAAAAGAAAATCAAGGGTCTAGATTTTTATAAGTACAACAATGGACAGAAAGTAAATCATAGACTTTTGATGATTACTGCTTTGATTTTCTCATTAGCAATTATGGTTTGTACTTTACACCCTGAAGTCCACACTGCAGTTTACAGGATCTCAATCTTTTCTTCCATTATGAAAGGAATAATACTTTCCATGTCTGTCCATACTTCTTGGGGAACCTTTAATCTGTTGTCATTATAGTAATAAATGACAATCTGTATAATAATCTGTCTTCTTTGTCTGTCTTTTTTAATTATTAGGCAGTGTTACAGTCGCATAGGGAGGATATCGGATATCCTACTATTGTGATAGTAATTGACCCCAACATCTTTTCACTTAAGTACCGTTTTCTAACCTTCTCTTTGATTTCCCTTCTTTCTTGTAGCATTAAGCTCAGGACAGTTATTCTTCGAAGCGGACTTGCTGACCGATCTGTTGCTGTCTCAAAGGAATGTTTTAAACTGTTGAAAGATGAATGGCTTATAAAGTGCTGTAATGGTGATCCTTTACAGCTTTTGAAGTATCTTGATGTTGAAACCTATGAATCAGTGAGTGAGTCTGTCATGGAAGCACTTCTAAAAGCTGGTTTAGTTAAACTACAGAATGGTGCAAGTATCCAACAGTATATTTCATCAAATGGTGACACGGCAGAAGGTTAGCTAAGCTTTATGAAATTTAAATTGTTTTATTTGTTTGACCTTCCGCATTCTTGCACGGTGACTGATTAAATATTTCATCAACATAGTTAAAATTTAGGTTTGTATACTGTGTTTATGATGCTAAGGACATGACTGAACTTTTATATGTTTAAACAAACATATTGCTATTTTTGTATGTGTAAACAAATATATTGCTGTTTTTCAGAGAGATTGGTTGAAATGGTTAAGTCAAATGAATTGTAATTGAGGCTGTGCCTCTGTACTATCTTGTTCTTGCGCATCTTCAGCTATTTCCTCGCGCCCTTGGATTTCGTTTCTTGAATACCGTTATGACTTATGAGAACTTAGCTGTTATTTTTTAACTGGTAGGCTGAGATTAGGATTCAACCTGGATGGCTGTTGTACTGCATAATTTATTGTTTCTCATATTTACTGTAGGGGACTCAGTTGATTGTCAACCAAGCATTGAGCTGATGGAAGCTGAGGCTGCTCTGTATTGGAGAACTGTGTGCAAGCATTTGCAATCAATAGCACAAGTGAGTCAAAAGGAATATCCATTTTTCATATTTATTTATTTATTTATCTGTCTAAGTGCAATCCAAGAAAGAATTGGAGGCAGGATTTATCTCACTTAGGCACTTGGTTAATCATAGATTAGTTGCTAAGAAAACATTTATGAAAGCTGACATCAGGTGTCTACATACCATTGCTAACTTGTGTCCGTCTTCTGAAATACTAATAGTAAGATCTTCCTGTCTGAGAGTTAGTTTCTTTAGGCCATATTGCCGTTTGGATCATCTTGCTGAGTTATTATGGTTGAGACCTGATCAGTTCCAAATCTTATAAAGATTTTATTGAAGTGTAAATTGAAAAGCTTGAATAAACTGAAAAGCTTGCATTGTCGTTGGCTTAACCTCATGGGTATGTCCATTAAAATTGATTACCAATCCCTTCAGAAGTTATGGTATTAATTAACACAGGCAAGCAAAATTTCTGGTGATGGTTTTTTTCCCTAAAAGATACAGGAACATGTTGTCACTCTTCTGTTATCACTCTCTTGTCTATCTTCTCATTATTGGAAATTATTTAGGTACAGTCATTACCGCTTACTCAATTTTTTTTCCCTTCAAATTACTAAGGATTATTATTTGTGCCCCAATAGGCCATGGGCTCTGATGCTGCAGCCACAACGGGCACTGAAGCAGAAGTGTATGCAGCAGAAGCAACAGATACAAATGACCTTCTAGAAAAAATTCTTCCTGCAACAGTTGATGAATATATAGAGTTGATTAGAGCTCATATCAATGCTGGTAAGTTTACGTTTATATGGATGAAGCTGATACACTCAACTCTGTAAAACACACTTTGCTCTAATTAATATTTGCAGGATCAAACCATCGTTTTGCATCCCGGCAGCTGCTTTTGCTTGGGGCTATGTTTGATTTTTCTGACGCAACAAATAGGAAGACTGCTAGTGCATTTCTGCAGGAGCTGATGAGGAAGCCTCCAGAGCATGAGATTGATAATGAAGGAAATGTTGTTGTTATTGGAGATGGGTTAAGTTTTGGTGGAGACAATGATTGGGCTGAAGCTGTAGCGAGATTGGCAAGGAAAGTTCATGGTGCTTCTGGTGAATTTGAAGAAGCTGTTCTTGCAATCGTAGAAGAGCTGGCTCAACCTTGCAGGGAGAGAACAGCTGATTATGTGCAATGGATGCACAGCCTTTCACTTTCTGGCCTTTTACTTAAAAATGCAGTGTCATTGCGGTTTCTTCAGGGCAAGGCTATTGGAGCAGATGATCTACTCCAATCTTTACTACTTCCAGGGGTAACAAATTGTTCTAAATCTCCTTACTGTTTTTAGGAAACTATTAACTTATCTATCATGATACTATTATTTTAATTTTAAAAATATCCCATGGACCTTTGAGCCAGTTTTACAACAAAAAATGATTCTTGCTTGCGTCAAAACTTCGTTCAGGATTGGGACTGAACTTTTGCAAAAAATATTCATATCTTTACATATACTACAAAGTAAACCTATACATATATCCATTCCTGAAAAGTTGTTGTATAATGGCTCAATCATTGATAAAATTACTTTGCTGCAGTTTTTTATTGCTTAATGAACTATGATGATGATATTAAAATGTTGCTATGAACTCTACTTATCTAGAAAAACTAAGAAATGATGTATGAGCTAGACATACATAAACCATAATAATATATTCATTTGGTGTCTTTGTTGTCGACTTGTTCTAATTTCTATGATATTGAGCTTGTAATGAACAATGTCTTTCTATTTAAAAAGTGGTTTGAATGCAGAATCAGTCTATAGTTGTAGATCTTGTTTGCGGGTGTTGACTTCTAACTTATTACTTGCATGGACAATGGAATGCGCAGGCAAAACAATCTCACTTGGACGTGCAAAGGATTGCTGTCAGATGTCTTGGCCTTTTTGGGCTTTTGGAAAGGAAACCTAGTGCAGAACTATTGAAACAGCTGAGGACTTCATATATCCAAGGGCCACATTCAATCAGTATAGAGGCCTCTAAAGCATTGATTGATCTTGTAATGTGGCATGGTCCTCAAGAGGTTGATAGGGTTTTAAAGCACACTATTCCGGGCCAAATAAATTGTGACAAGAAAAGTTTTTGTCCTGTGAACTTCTCTGATTTAGAAGGGGATTTGAATGTTGAAACGCTTGATATCTTATATGGTGGCTTTGAAAATGATGACTGGGTTAGTCCTTCAACGAGTAATGATGATGAATGCATTAATGCGGTACTTGGAGAAGGGTTTGCCAAAATTCTTCTTCTAAGCGACAACTATCCAAGCATACATGCCTCTTTGCATCCTGTGCTTTTATCCAAGATCATTTACTTGTACTTCAGTGATGTGTCGGAACACCTGTACAGGTGATTTCTGTTCATCTAGTTTTTCTCCATGTTTGTACTATTCTTTCCCTGTGCATGTAGCTAATTGAGATTGAATATGTTTCTCCTTGACCAGGTTGAAGCAATGCTTATCTGTTTTCTTTGAGCACTACCCATGTCTTTCAGTCAATCATAAGGCAGGCAACACTGATATCATATTTTCTGTTCTTACATTATGCATCATTGTTTACTTTTATTTATTTTAATACTGTATCTAATGCCTTAATTGTTTTATTTCTGTTAACACAGAGGTGCATATCAAAGGCCTTCATTCCAGTAATGCGTTCAATGTGGCCAGGAATTTTCGGCAACTCCAGTGGTTCTTCTTTTGTGGTGTCTCAGATGCGTAAGCGTGCTGTTCAAGCTTCACGTTTTATGTTGCAGATGCTGCAGATTCCTTTATACATTAAAGAGACTCAACCAGAGAGTGAAAATACTAATACGGAGCAGCCACAAGTTATAGATAGTTGTGCTGAAGTTCCATTTGAGTGTGGTGAAGAGGGGCTTGCGCTTCGCATAGCCATAGAGGTAACCATCCTCAAATTTGATGTTTGTTAGGGATATGCTAAAACTTGCTCTTCTGTTCACCAGGCTTAATATACTAAGTTTATTAATATAAAGGCTGCACCTTATTGAATTGGTACGGGTTGTCCATACAGTTCTGGTTTATTTGCTATGTTCTAAAGCTTTTGTTATTTACTTCATTATTCTTTTTTTCCGTCGATGTTTATATGGACAGTAAGAGGATCTCTGAGTATTATGGTAGCAGAAAGTTCCTTTTTTCTTTCTTATTTATTCATAGAGAATAATTTATTTTAAGCATCTTAGATTTTGAAGTCCCCATATCCTTCTAATTGCTTGAACAGGAAAAGCCTGTTTTTTGATGCCTGAAGACATTTAGCAGAGATAAAAGGGAAAACTTATGTGAATCATGTTTGTAATCCTTCTGCTTGATCTTGGTATAGTCTTGTACTTATCATTTAGATTATGTTTGTTGATACGTCCCTGCAATGCATAAAAAGTTGTATTTGATCTGGAACGTGGGATTTTGACATCTAATCATTCAATTATCATAGTCTTAAATAGCTATTCGATGCTGGGAGAAATTAACATGTGTGATATATTAGGAAAATTGGGGACAATGCCAAATGAGTATTGGTTTTATCTGTGAACTCATTGATGCTTGACATCAACTGCTGTATTAACTGGCACCGTTGTTGCTCAAAGCTGTCTAACTCTAATGTCACTTTTGGACATAAATTATAGATATAGAAATGGCATATGTGAATTTTATATCAGATGGCTAAGTAAAAACATTGTATGATTCAAGTTCAATTAATGATTGTGTGTTCTTTTTTGCTTCTTACGCTCTATTTTGTTAAGGTGGCAAGCTTTCACTCGAAGAAGACAGCTGCTGAGAAGTCATATGTGTCA
Source organism: Lotus japonicus (assembly GCF_012489685.1). Lineage (NCBI taxonomy): Eukaryota > Viridiplantae > Streptophyta > Magnoliopsida > Fabales > Fabaceae > Lotus > Lotus japonicus. Next base: position 9,999,514 of record NC_080046.1, read on the forward strand.
GCATTATGCAGAATACTTGTCTTGCTTCATTTTCGGTTGTCTGAACAAGGGCCAATAAAAATTATGAGGAAACTCCTATGTCGCATGGTTCAATGTGTATCTTCAGAGAAGGATCTTGTTAAAGAATTGACCCGCATGGCTGACCATCTCATCACAGTCGATAGACAACCAGATCAGGATTTGTTGCAAGATGAAGTTAATCTCATTTTGGGTAATGCTTTATTTTTCTCTTCCATGATGTCTTTAATGGTAAAATACCTAGGCTGTATTTTGTTTAAGCAAGCAAAATGAACCAGCAGAAAAAATACGCTGTATTAGCAAGTCAATTTCAATCTTATTCTTTGATATCATTTACATTCCTCGTTTTCGTGCATGTTTGAATACACGGTGGATCACTGTGAAACTAAAATTACATAGAAGTTGCTTCTGTCAATTGTGATTGTAGCTTACTGTGATTTTCTGCCGTGTATACAAACATGCACTTCCTAATGAATATCTTATGAAACCAAAAACATTGTATTGCAATATGCAGTTTTTCCGGATCCCCCCTGGAAAACCTTTTGCACTGCTAACATTTTCTTTCTCTACTTTTTGAAGGGAAATTGGAAATTGACTTCAACCTGGATTTGGATAGTTCTGCTACAATTCCACAAACACCAGCTGTACCCCCAACCAGACCTGCGCGTTCTAGGAGAAGGGTTAGGATTGAGGAAGATAGTTCTTCTGATGAAGAAGTTTCACCTGTTTCTGTGGTTCCTACAACCAATCAGACTGTTAAAAGTCGTTCACAGAGAGCAAGCAAAACTGCAGCAATGAGCAAGATGATGTCTTCTGCCAGGAAATCACTCAAAATCGATGAAGTTGACGAGGAAGAGGAAGAGGAAGAGGAAGAGGAAGAGGAAGAGGAAGAGGAAGAAGACTCTGGTGTGACATCTGAAGATTCTGATGAATCGGATCAATAAAATTAGATATGTGCTTGACATGTTAGATCTAATGGCCCTTGCTTTGTAATTTTCTTAATCTATATTGTATTGTTCTGATTATATGTATTGCAGATTTTGTACAGAAGAGCAGGTCAGTATAGTTCAGCTTGCATTCTTGCAAGCCATAGGGTATTATTATTAGTATTGTAATGAGTTGGAGTGAATGAAATTCTTGTCCAGCAATTGCTGGCGACTCTACTGTCTATCTTTTTATTCTTCTATGGCCTAGTAACACTTTCTTCTGACAAAATATATTTAAATTACTGTTTTCTACTTAATTTTAGAAATTATACTTTCTCTGATGACTTTTGGTTTAGTCCAATCTTTTTCTATTTTTTGTTCAAGCGTGGAATCTGATTTAATGTCTAAAACATGTTAGCAGTAATGAGCAAGTTTTCAGGATTCTTAAAAGATATAAGATTTATCAGCAATTAACTTCAAATGTCTACAAATTGATTTTAGTACTTTAAATGATGAAAAGTTTTAAGCATCCTTATAATTAACTTTGGAATTTCAATCAAAATCAATTTTTAAAAAATTCATAATTCACTGTAGGTGTTCAAAATTAATTGATGAATGAACCGTACTAATGGTCATTGTTGTTTTCTTCAACATATGCATATGCGGTGCTTTGAGGGTAATGGAGTACCTGCAATTGCAAAGACACTTTGATGTTTTAAGTTAGATGAGTCTTTCTTGGTGGGGGATGAACTCTGTCCCTTGCATTTACAATTTGAGACTCTTGGCTAATCAATGGGGCCTAGGATCATTGGATTTGAAGGGAAGTAGTTCATCGGATTCGATTTAAAAATTTGGGCTAGTGGCCTTGGACCTTTAGCCCATGGAGAGATTTTAATCTGTTCTCATATTAGATCTCGGATTTTAAGCCTGTTGACTTGGGCTTTAGGCCTTGACAATTTTTTTTTAAGGAATAATCTAATTATTAGAGGAAATTTATTATAATTATACTCCACCAGCACCCGATTTCTAATTTCTAATTTCTAATTTAATGCTCTCTCTCAAGGTTCTATGGACCAAATTGAAGCTCCCATGCCGAATGATGCATCATGCCTCCAACGGTGGTCCCATATCATAAGGTCATTATGTCGTTGTTGTGTATATATAACAAGTACTAAACTAATCAAACTAGATAATTGATTAATTGGTCAACCCCTCCCTCAAATCATAGACACTTATTAGAAAAGAAAAATGATCACATTATTATAGATTTCTTTAAAAGGTTTTAGAAGTAGGCCAAATAAAATCCTCAAATGAGAATGTCCCCTAGGCTTACTAAGTGGTGGATGTCATGGAGAGCACATCTAAGACACATAATTAGGAAAGGGAAGCTTTTGCCCTCCCAACCCAGTCATTTCTTTGTGGACACTGTGCATATGTTAAGAGGCAATTTCTACTTTTTAAGATATAGTTTATGCACCAGAAAAGTGCAAGATTAGTGAAATAAATGAAAGATTTTGTGGTTGACGGATGTCATCATTCGTTTGAAAATCAGTTGTTAGGTTTAATATTATCTTTTTTCTATTTATATTTGTTCTGGTTGACTCAAAAGGCTACTAGACCCAATATCGTATAAGGTGACCTAGAGGTTCCACAACTAAGTGAACACCATGTTGGTCAACAAAGACGACAAAAAACAAATTTCATCTCGTCTAACTGAGAGTCGATCAGACTTGAGCTAACACGTTCATAATACACTTGCAAGGTTGCGTACAAGAAATCATCATCTCTGAAGTCTTGCATAAAGACTTCATCAAGGCCCATCCTCGAGTACGACTCTAACTACAACTATAAATACAAGTTTAATCGTTCTTTTACATAAACATTACTCACTTTGCTAACTCATTATTCTTCTATAACTTTGAGCTTCTCACTATGTTCTCATATTGACTTAAGCGTCATGGCACCTTTACAAATACCTCACTCTGCTATGTCTACAACACACCACCGTGACATAGAATTCATCCAGAATCATGCACCACCACTAATGATCTAGAGAGTCCACTAGCTCAGATCTTTGAAGAACAACTGAATCTAAAACCTTACTTAATAGAATCAAACAGGTGTTTCCTGAATTACCAATCCAATTTAATAATGTGCATTAGAATAGTATTGACATACTTTCTGTCTTGCAATTCTTGAATCAGTATCTTTAATTAGGACACTAATTAGCAGAACTGAGTAAGTTAGCTCTGAACGATCACAACAGAAAACCAACCAGAGTAATGAACGGGGATTGGGGAGGGCATCAACTTACCAAGTGTTATTTGTGTGAAGGAATTCTATATTACTATGATTGAACTAAATTTCCAATCTTTGTGATATATAGCACTTTGAAATATCATTTATTATATATTTAATCTATAACTATTTCTCAACTATAACATTTTTTTTCTCTATTTCTCACATTTTACCACCTCAAATCAAATCATATATATCACATTCGTTATTTCTCTTTGTTTCTCATTCTAGATGTTTACATCCGTTAGTAGTCTATCAATCATTTTCATTGTTTTTAAAAGGGGTTCCCTATTATCGTTCTGTGATAGTATTTAATTTTGTGAACAATGTGGTCAAAAGGTCTAAATTTTTATTGTGTGGAGGTGGTGAGAGGTCTATTTTAAAGAAAACACATGGATAATATACACATCTTCATTAATTATGTGTCTTTGATACACCAATAGAATACATAACTTCATCTGTGATCTGCATATAGTATAATACTATAGCATATGGGGCAACCTTCAAGCAAGGCATGAAATTTAGGCATTCACATGGGGTGCTATAATAACAATTAAGAGTTTGGCATGTTATTCACTATTTATTGGTAGCTCAAAGCATTGATATTATGGTCAATTTGTTGCGGTTGTCGGGGGAACTCATTAACTGTATCGAACTTTTATAATGGCGCTGTCTGAATAGAAATTCAATGGGTTGAATCCATGGAATTTAGAAGGAAATATGCTCCCAATTGAAAAGGATCTGGCCTGAGATTTGGAGAAATTATACCTTTCTCATTATTTCTAGTACTAGTATCGAATTATCACGGAGATAATTCTGTTCGAGTTAGAAAAATTCTTGTATAATAGAACTGCTGTCTTAATGATTTTTTTTCCACACCTAAGACTTGAATTTCGAAATAAGAAAAATTAGACATGTATCCCTCAAACTAGTTCGTTAACCAGAGACATTATACAATTGCATAGCAGAATCCTCCAATTTGAAATAAAAGCTCATATTGAACAAGGTTGATTCGTTCCTTTTAAGCCTCAAGTGTCAAGTGATAAGCCCGTGAAAATAGCATCGACGCATATCCACTAACGATAGTTTCTACTGGACACACTCACGCTTTGCTTTAATTATGATGATATATAGAAAGCTAAAAAATAAAATAGCAAATTTGAAGGTAACTTGTGTGACGTTACCCAACTTTGAAAAGAAAACAAGCAATATCTGCTGGAATCCACATAGACTATGATGTAGTAATCTTCTACAGATTTATTTATCAATTTAAGAGTTACAACCATTATGTGTGTTTTAACATAATTTATAAGAAGCCATTCAGTGTTTCAGTTCAAGAACATGTGAATGTATTCGTTTGCCAATGCAAACTCTACAATGTTTATATTAGGCCGTGAGAGATGTGTGTTTTGGAAATTCTCAAATTTGAATAAACTAACAATTAATAAGCGGTTTGGATTTCAATTCCTTATGGTGGAAAGTTCCTAGCATGTATTTGGATGGGGTATTTTTTGGGGTAATGTATTTTGAGAGAATTTAAAATGTTTTTTTGTCAATAAAATGCTTTACTATTTTGAAATAACCTGTCAAGCCAACCTTAACGGGCCAGGTCAACACTGTAGTAGTCGGCTTGACCGGAACGGATGAGAGCGACTCAGAAAGGCCTAAACTCTAAAGTCATCCCTAAACCTGACATGATTGGGTCGGATCAACCCCGAACTAGTCGAGTAAACATGAATGGGTAAAAAATCGCAAAACCTTAAACCCCAAAATCAGCCATAAACCCAAATTGAATCCTAAAGTCGATCATAAACCCTAAGTTCAAATAGCCCGAATTGATGTTGACATGTTCGACCCGACGCCGACTCGTCAATGATTCGCTCAACCCATTACTGATTAGAAGCCAAACAACGACTGACACGCCCGACTAGCCCTGAACCCCTAAGATCGACCATAAACCCGACTTGAACACTGAAATGAGCCCTAATCCCTAATTCCAACCCGCCCATTTAATTTTGCTCGCCCGACTCGGACATGCCCGACCTAGTTCGGACCTACCGACCCGCACTAAACCCTAAAATTAGCCCTAAACTCTAAATCTTACTCACCATTTTTTCAAGTGCTACTCATCATCGACCCTCCCGACATCAAATTGGTGTCGACTCGTCATCGACTCTCTATTTCCTTGGAAGCTTTTTTTCAGATTGGGTCAATGTCGGTTTCGAGCGGGTCAGCGTCGGGTTTGGAGAGTCAACGTGAGGTCAGGCTGGTTGACACGAATTTGGGCGTGTCGGCTCTGAGTTAGGCTGGAAAAATGGATGGTCAAGTTTATGGTTGTTTTTAGATTTCAAGTCAAGTTTAGAGTTTAAGGCTGATACGCAGTATGTCTCTTCAAATATAAGTAGGGGTGTTCTGTTTGCGGTCTTGATTGGTTCAGTTTTGAGGGGAAAACTTTCATCCGATCCAATTACTTCGGTTTTGTACTTCATTATCCATTCAACATTTTTATTTGAACCCGAGCCAATCCAATTTAATTTTTATCGGTTTGAATCAGATTTTGGTTTTTAAAGATTGTTGTAATGATCAAAATCAATGAAGAAATAGAAATTAATTTGAATCATATAACATCACATTACAAGCTTAAATGACGAGAGTTTGGAATAAAAATGTAAAGATAATCAACAAAAGTCTCCAACAAATTACCACATTCATCATTCTTGACTCAGTACCTCTCTAAAATAAGAAGAAAAAATTTAATCTGCATAGTAGGTGACATAACTTTTAATATTATGAAAATTAGTAATATATTTTTCAAATTATTACTTGAAACCCTTTTACCCGATATTTGCAAACATTTAATTTAGTTTTGAATTTCAAATCCGAAATTCGATCTAATTTCATAAAAAATTTCGGTTTTCTCAAATTTGAAATCCGTTTGATTTTCAATTTAACTGAGTTCTAGTTTTTTTTTTACCGGTTTTAAATTTTTTTAGTTAATTGAATTGGTAATGACCACCCGTAGATATAAGTTATCCAATCAAACAGCTGTAGAATCTGATTGCGGAGATTTTGGAAATTCCAATTGCAACAAAGTCGAATCCTAAAAGGTTTGAGTAATCCAAATGAGTGATGACACTGAATTTTATTGGTTTCTTTTCGAGTATGTAAAGTGAAAGAAGTGACTCTTTTATGATGAACACAAATTAAAAGAGGGGAATGTGTGTTTGTGCGCGACACTGTTACTTTCACTATATTTTTTAAAGTGTTTGTGTTTCCTTATTGTTATCTAATGTGATATATATTAGGTAAAAAGGCGTTGGGGAGAGTCACGAAGAGAACCCATGGGGCAAGGTCGAGAGGAAACACTAAGGAAATCTTGGACACCATATCTTAACCAAAAACCTTAAGACATTAGGTTTATGAGTCCATCTCCTTATAAACTCTCCCTTTTACCTTGACTTATCTAATGTGAGACTTGACTCTAACACTTGATTCCAACAATCTCCCCCTCAAGTGTGAGTCCCTCAACCACATCACCCATGGTCCTCCCGTCTGCGGAAGCTATCCACCTTGCACCGGCGTTCGCTGCCAACAGAACCCGCCGCCTAGCCACACTTCTAGGAAGACTTTCGACACAAGGAGCTGTTATGGTCTCACGAACCATCGGCTTTGATACCCACTTGTTGGTGAGAGTCACGGTGAGGACCCATGGGGCAAGGTCGAGGGAAAACACCAAGGAGATCTTGGACACCACATCTTAATCAAAAACCTTAAGGCATTAGGTTTATGGGCCAATCTCCTTATAAACTCTCCCTCTTACCTTGACATCTCCAATGTGAGACTTGACTCTAACACTTAATTCCAACAAAAGGTACAATAAATTAGACCTGAAATAAATATAATGTTTGAGAATGAACATGAATCATATAAAAGGTCCTTTCTCCATGTCCACCACACACTTCCACCAACTAACTACGTGGTGTGTATTTGTGAGCCTGAGGAAACAACAGTAAATAAGACAGAAACTTCACTAGAACTTCACTAGTTATTAGTTGCAAAACATGCACATTTGCGGAAGATTTTGTACTTTTCTTATTTGTATTTATGCACAATATGGAATCTTATTCATGCATGAAAACTAGCACTATTTTCGCATTGTCCATTGAATCTTTTGTGACTTAGAGCTCAAAACAATATATTCCTAATATACTAACTTCATTATGAGTTTCTGACATGAACTATTGAATTTGTTTTGTCCAACCGCGGTATCATTTATGGAGGCAATTTTTCCTAAATTGAAAGCATCCACCTCATGACCGGTTATCATTGTAGGGCTTTTCATACAAAATAAAAAAAATCAAAAACCTTAACTAAAAGGTTAAAAATATGTTAAGAAGTCCCAGTTGAGCAGATGTTTTTGGGTAGAGTTAGGTGTAACCTAAATTCTAAAATGGTATTAGAGTCTATTCTAGATTCGTTTACTGATGACCACTCATAAGTGAGACACTGCAGATGTTCATTAGTGCAAGTTCCACGCTCCAGTTATTCATCCATGAACGTGAGGGAGTATGTTAAGAAGTTTGATATTGATCAAGCTTTTTAGGTTGTTCACGTATAGTGAGACGATGAAGCATGCTAAGACGAAACCCTAGCATAATTAGGGGTTCCTAATTACCAAGATGCTTTTGGAATAAAAATGAGCCAACCCGGAATACAAAATAAACTTTTTTCCTTTTATAGTTGAAATGTGTGAAACCATAAACCTAATCCATATCTGGATTCTTGGTAACCCCAGCATGCAATATCGGAATCCATAACAAAGTTCCATTCACTCTTAGACTCTAAGAAATTTGTCCACATATAACAACCTCAAGTATTAATCTTAATACTAACTCTTTATTTCCGTAACTAGATCGTCCTCCCATCAATCCGATACTTAGTCTCTCGATCAAAACCTGACAAACCTTGAGTCCTACGCACTTAAGACAAGAATTCATAGACTTAAAACCTAAACTTTCACCACGTTTGGACCTCAAATGTCCTTTAATTCTTCAATACTTCTTAAATGAATATCCATTTCTTAAACTATAACTCCTCCCCAAAGGAAATCAATTACTTAACAAAAACTTTACTTCCCGACTCCACTAATCCTCGATCCAATCAAATTAATCTTACCAATCCATCTATCAAAGTCCATTGCCAGTTCTGATTCCGAATATCACCCCCTCAATATTAAGTTGATCAGGCCTAATACATCGAAGGTGAAGATTTAGAAAAACCCACTGGAACAGTCGATGAGTTCCTAACATCCAGTAGTCACAGAGATCTTGATATTAAATCCTCAATGATGCCGCTACGGAACTACACACTCTCGACACCATACATATACTATCCATACGGAATCTCCCTGAGATTCATCCTTCAGCTTCTAGCTTCTTTGTTAAACACATCGGTGCAAGACTACTTTTCTAGGCTTAACGCGTTATTCTAAACCTCGTGTAACTTCTATAGTTTAAACACGAGCAACGGTCAAATAAAGTATTATTAGGCGTAATAACTATAAAGTCAAAGCTCGACAGTAAAGGCAAGTTAGGTGTGTTGCACACGTTACGAGAGTATTGAAGCGTATTATACCGGAATGAGAAAGAATAGTTAGAAGGTTACCATCGTTATTGCGCTCTCCTCTGGTTAATCCCTCGGCTCCTTCACCGTCCATGATATAAACCCTTCCTTCAGCAGCAGGGCGCTTTCCCCTTACGGTGTTAACAAACGGCTCAACCTTGGGTGTCTTGCAGTTGTTGGCCAGATGTCCTGGTAGATCACACTTGAAACACCTCGGCTTCCCCTTCGGGCATTTCGTGGAGTAGTGCCCAATCTCCCCGCATCTGTAACATGACACTTGTTTCTTTTCCCCTCTGACCATGGCAGGAAGCTTGCCCTTCATCTTGTTGTCAGACGGTCCTGCCTGGAACGTCCTACAGTTTACAGCCAAATGTCCACGTTGTTTGCACTTGCAGCATTTTGGTCCAGTCATTGGGCACTGAAAGGCGTAGTGTCCAAGTCTCCCACAACGGTAGCATGTCACAGCCTCCTGGAAATTAGTTGCGGTCGTTAACTTGCGTGATCCTGGGGTAGGGTCTCTTCCCTCGGGATGCTGGTATGGCTTCCACTGCCGGTACTCCTGTGGATCTGACCTCACTGGTCCTCCAGCTCCAGCTCGATCCAATCCACTATGCTGGTACTTGGACGCCTCGATTAGCGGTTGAGGTCGTTCACGTGCAGCCTCCTCAGCGCGTCTGTAAGCGTCCTCAGCAGCCTGATTCATCATTGCCTCAATCATGGTAGCTATTGCCTTTGCCATCCTGTCAGGGCTTACCATCCTATGCTTAGTCAAACAAACAGTTAGTACTCATCATCGGATAGCATCTAACATACTATACAATATGATCAAGCAATAACTTCAATCAATTCTAAGCGAGAAATCGCTTGGCAGACAATCAATTTTTACTCTTTGCAGAGTCACACAACCTAGCACAGAAGACCTATTCCCCAAAGACTCCCGAAAGACTCGACAAGCTCTGATACCACAATGTAACACCCCGATTTCGGTGGCGTCACTTTAGTAACCAAAGAAATAACTTAAGCGGAAAAACGTGAATTATTTTTTTTCGATAATGTAAGTAAAGACAGAAAGAGATGAAACTCTAAAACGAAGATAACAGAACTAATACACAATATGATTACAGCCCCCACTGTAAGTTGTAAACCACGTCACGAGTAAACCTCCAGTGACGGAAAGTAAAAGAAAGTAACGCCCGTAGGCAAAAGTACAAACCAAGGTAAAAATACTGTGTCCGCAACACTAAACCTCAAAATCTGAGAACAAGTTGGCCCAGCGGCCTAAGAAAAGACCCCCTAAATCCAACCAGCTCTCTGTGATCTCCATAGGAAACCACACAAAAGCTACCGGTAGGAAACTACCCTGTCCCCAAAACTGAAGCATGACGGTCAGAGCATCGACACTACTCCTACACTAATCCCATCTCGAGTAAGTCGCTCGGTGGCCAGCGGGGTCGACCACCCCTGAACCGTAGTCCACCTGATCAAGCTTCTTCAACCTAGTTTCCCCTGAAGGGTGAACCATCGTGAACCGGTCCGCCATACTCAACTGACAATGGCGTAGTCCGCCCAAACACACACAGAAGACGCGAGGGTCAACTCCAAAGAATTATATAAATAATAAAACCAGATATATAGGGTAATAATTATTTAGCATCTCAGGCTTATACGTTTAGGGATAACATCCTAGGGTTGCATATATCACAATGGATATAAAGATCATAATAACAATTAGCATGCCTCAAGTAGGATAAACAGGTACCAATCACACTCAGCAACTAAGTCAGCATGTATGTTGCATGAAATGCAATGCTGGGTAACAAAATGCATTCCGGAAGAAGGATGGACACCATCGAGTCAGCCCTAACACCGGCCAAAGTGGGACCATTCCGCTCGGGCGCCTCTTACACCACACAAAAGTAGTCAGATCAGCAGTGAACCCGTAGGTCTGCCATTCCGCCTGCTACTAAGGACCACCGTAGTGTCCTAAATATGGAAATCCGGGTCTTATGACCATTTTGGAATCCACCGAGGTCCGGTAATCCGCCGTGTATTAACCTCAAAATGAGTGCATGAATGCAAGTGATTAGCCAAACAACGTCTCCGACCTCACTCGACACGTCGTCACGTGTTCTAGCTAACTTATTGTCTCTAAAAAGCCTACCCTAAGGCAAATGTCGATTCTGCGACAAAATGAATTAATCAAAAAGAAGAAGAATGTACTTGGGAACTCATGGTTCCCGGCTAAACTTTAGATAGCCAATCAATAAACTGCTCATCGAGCGAAAGGGTACCGAAGTACTTGGAAACTTATAGTCTCCGGCTAAACTTTAGATAGCCAAACGTTAAACTGCTCATCGAGCGAAGAGAGTATCAACATACTCGAAAACTTGTAAGTTCCTCAAAACTTGGACTCGACGACACTTATCATATCTTCAGGACTAATATTCAGGCTCTAAGCTCTTATCTAAAGTTGTTATCATTGTTCAAGGGGTTTAGAGATTGATTAATGTCTTATGAATTTTCTTTGAGAAAATAGATTTCGTTTAGTCTTATGATACTTCCTACGAGTTTCAGGGATCCCATAATCCCAAATAATTTAGGAGAAGGTCTCGATTCATTAAAACATAACAAGGTCCGAACTTCGTTCGTCCTTTCAAACTCTCTCAAAATCTCATAAAAATTCGGCATGACTTGCCCGTAATCCTCACTTTCCAGAAACATAGGCACGAGTGGAATAGCATCATGAAACAGCTCAACCAATAGGCATAAACAGCATATTCCAACACATCCTAAGTTAACCATGTAGCACATAGCATGTGAATCATTTAGCACACAATATCATGGCATCAAGTACTCAACAAGTTCGGCCGAAGCCTCAGACATCATTTCAGACATTTAGCAATTAGGTGCATAACACATAAATCAAGTCGAATTTCATCGACACCTAAAGCATTATCTAGTAATTCAGAGAGTAGCCCTCACCTGCAACTCCTCCAGCGTTTTCCTCACAACCTCCTTCACGTTCCTCGCCTTGATCTCCAGGAAACTCCTCAAAAGAACCTTAAGCCAAAATCACAGAAATCAACACATTGAGTCAGAAACTCAGCAAGCAATAAGTCCTAGGGTTACACGGTACATTACAAACTCTGTGGTACGACAATCTAACGCGTTAAGACAAGTTTTCGAAAAAGTCGGATTTCCTCCCCCCTTGGTATAGCTCTCGGCCACTTTCCTTAATTGGGAGGGTCGATTTTTCTTCGATCAAACTTGGTTCCTAGGTTAACATACGCCGTAACTAAGACGGTTCTAAGCTCGGAAAAATTTTCGGATCGAAAACTGATATAGGGGTAGTTTGGTCATTATTTTTAGCTCAAAATTTCAAAATTGGATTTTTGAAAAACAGATTGGATGGAGACGTCCACAACGACGTTTATGACGACAAATCCTACTAGCACTAAGCCAAGTCGATAGATTAGAGCTTAAAGGTTGCGACTTTACCGAAAAATGGGTATTTAAGGTAGAAATTGATCCCGGCGGCATTTCGTCGACATTTGACAAAATCTAATCTGCAGAACACGCTCAGGAGCATGCAGGGAAGAAGTTTAGACACTGAAATCAAGCTATTTGGACAATTTTACAAAATGCTCCAAACTTTGAGCTCAGAAAAACATAGAAAAAGTCGACAGATCTGACGATTAGAAGTGAGATATAGTTTACCTACCTCAAGGTCTTCGATTAGCAACGATCGGTGAAGAAAACGGGCAAAGATTCGCGAAAATCCGGATCCTCTCTTTCTCTCTAGCTGCTCACGGTTTTGGGGGAGGGAATGGGTGATTTTTTTGGCAAAAATCTAATTTTTGAGCTATTTATAGATTTTGGAAAATGCGGAAAAATGATTTTTTTGCGATTCCGATTTTTCCTGCGCGTTCCTCTGCGCATTCTAAGATAGGTTCTGGCGACAGAATTCCAGAACTCAAAACAGGATTCTTGGAGTTAAACCAAAAGATCCAAAATCGGCATAAGTCGGTGTAAGTCGGTTTATCCCGAAAAACTACTTTTTGCAGTGATCGTCGGATGAGAAAACTTCCTTCTGAAGAAAGATTGGGAATGACGAGAGAAATAGGAGAACGCGAGTGGAATCTTCATTTGCAGCTCCGAATAAAAAAAGTCTTCATCGTCTGTCGATCTTAGGTTTCTCGAACTATCAGGGATTCCGTTTCGGCAAACTTCCGAGAATTGAAATTTGACGTTCGTACTTTCCAGGATTTCGCATCAAAATAATTGTTTAAGGACGGAAAAGAGAAGTTCTAACATTTCTCTGAGGATTTTTGGAATTAGTTTCCATCGTGTCCTAAAGCGTAAATTAACTATTCACTAATACCTTTGACCTAGGATTAAGCGTATGTTAGTCGTGCTATAACTCTTATCGGTTTTTCGATAAATTCTTGGACTTTTCCTGAACCTTTTTCCTTCACAAATTTATCTTAATCAAATAAACTCTTTTATTTTATTCACTTATCCAAAGCGTTAAAACTTGGGCCTTACACTCATCCCCACTGGGCTCGTGCCCTAGGATAGAATTGGCTCGCCCAATCAAGGTGGGACTCTCTCGTTAGAAGATTTTACTCGGGCTTTAATTTGCTGGTCTTCAAAACCTCACTAGCTCCTCCACATATCCTAACGTGTCACATGGCTTGTCGGCTGGGCTTGATCATTGGGGGCTCGCCTGTAGGTCATCTCTAAGGGGTTCACGACTCGCCATAGCCATAAGCCATTTTGATGAGATCACCTTGCTGAACAGCTTCCTAGGCGAGCCTTAAATCTAGGAGGTGTCTGACCCGTCCAAAGGTAGAGTTAAGTATGACCCAAATTCTAAAACTTTCAATAGTTATAATGATCATAATTCTCATCTTTCATGGACTAATATGGTAATTTCTAACCTTTAAGGAATTAAGGAACTATCAATCTAACTTGGGTTGAACTGACCTTTCACTAGGTCAAATAAGTTTGAACTTCAAATTCTTTTTATTCACGAATTAGGCAGAAATGGGTGGGAAATGAAATTTTAATGTGGTCAAACTTGGTCAAAGAGCTAACTTGAGTCGAAAACCAATCAGAACACCAATTGAATCTAAACTGACTTCAGAATAGATACAAGAGCTTCGATCGAAAGCTTTTCCTATCTAATTTCAGCTGATCCTTCAATGTTTGCAGTAACTAAATCAGAAGCTTCATTTAAAAGTTAAGAGTAGGCTCAAAGAGAGGATCAAAAGTCTGAACAACTACCCATTAATCCAATATACCGATCGAATCGATAAACCATCCGAGTTTCCAACAACATTGGTGACTACACTTGTTACTATAGTCATGCATGAATTATTGTTTCTTACGTCGTAGTATGATATTAACAAACACTAGCTGAACTTCTAAGCATCTAGTCCATAGTTTGATCTTTAGACACTGCGTATAGAGACAAATTTGTTGAGCGATGCCAACCCACTTAACATGACCTCTGAACTTCGAGGAGATTCGTCTTATGACTACTAGATGTGAAATTAGCTTAAAAAAACAAGCAAATTATTAACAAATTTGTGAGATAATTAAGTTGAATGATGTTAACCTAACATCATGTTAACGCCAAAGTAGTTAATTTCAGCGGGACTCTTTAATGTCAATGATCAACACATCAAGTGTGAAATTCAATGACTTATTTATTCCCTTATCCTTTTCGTGAAAGCACCTTCGAGAACATTAAACAAGTACTATAAACAGGACATAAAAAAAAGACTGTAAAATTCAAATATAACGGCCATGACGCCCTCATGTTCGTCAATTAACACTATTATTTTATTGCTAAGAAACTTTGGAGTGAAAGATACATGGAATTGCATTTGCACATTTTAAAACAAAAATGGTCAGAGAAGTGCCATGTTAATTACTATGACTATTTTTTATAACCTGTAAACCAAACCATGCGTACGTGCTTCATAAATTACCCTAAAAACTTGTTACATATAAATTACGATAACAATGGCGTTGAAAGTAGGAAATCAGGAATCTTATGTTTGGATTTGCATAATTTTCTTAGACGGTGGTTGTATGAAGATGCATGCATGCTTCTGGCCATTTTTTTAGAGTCGTAAGTCAGACTATTTCCATCTATCTATATTTATTTTAGACTTAATTGTATTTTTTATTCATTTAGTTTATTTAGATCATGGGTGATTTTTGTAAGAAAAAAAGATTATGTGTGATTTTGGTTTTCATAATTTTTTTTCAAGCTAATCAAAGTTTCTACTACTAAAAGTAAGTAAATTCAGTTATTCTGTCAATTTTTATATGAAGAAACTTACAAAATCTTGATTTTCTTGTCAAATATTTTGAAGTTTAGGATAGATTTGATACAATTTAAAAAATAAATAAATTAGTGAAGTTTATTTTGTTAAGTTTTAAAGGTATCCGTAGGATGTAAAGATTAATGCAAAGACTCGAGTAGACATTTTTTTTGGAGTTCACCGGTGTACTTGGGGTTAAATATAGCGTCGGATGTAAGATTTTTAGAATATTCTTAAATGAATGTTGTGATTGAATCATCGGTGAAAAGTTATTTTTGTCAATACACACCTTCCCCACTCACCCCCAATTCACCATAGTACCCCAACTCTGAGTCCGTCGTGACTCCACCCACAACCACCGCCAGTTAATTAAGGGAACTCGTCGTCGTCGACGACACCGGTAAGAAGCAGTGCCAATTAGATGTTGAATGTGCCAAAGAGCCTCTCAGAGGCTAATCCAAGCCGATGGACGACCCTCGAATGTCAAGTTGATGAAGTTTAGCACCAAAGTGGTAGATGTAACTTCTTATATAATATTTGGAGTGATCTTTGGTTCCCGAGTTAGAAATTAAAAACAAATGACAAAGATAAGGGAAAGAAAAAGATCACTCAAGTAATTTAATTATCTTGGTTCACCTTAACCGTAGGCTACTTCTAATCTCCTTACTCCTTAAGTGATTTTCCATTAACTTCACCAAGTTACAAGTATGTGACTCTGCCTCTTCAAGTTATTACTGAGTAGTCCTTGACCATGCCGGAACTAAAAAATTGGTCATTTCATAGCGGCTATAATTTTATATGCCAAAAAATATGTTAGTCGATCAATTAAAGAATGGGTAGTTGTTTGCAGAATTAAGATAAATAGCTGAATGAACAAAAGCTTTGCACCTATATAGATGAGATTTATGGGCAAATACAAGAGCCTAGGTATGAGGATGAATATATTTTCAAGTATAGATTTAGAATCTCGGTTTAAACACCTGGAAATTGGATATTGTGCCATTCCTTTAATTGGAAGTGAAAGGCATGAACACATCATGATCGGTAGTGGATTGAGCACCAATAAGATGTAGGTTAGTGGTTATAGGTCTGAATAACGGTTAGTCAGCCGAAACTTTCCCAATAAATAGGGAAAAATATAGTTATTTGTACAAACGCACATAAAAATCATCAATCAAAATATAAATTTCCCCTTAACTCTGTTTATTTTCCAGCTACTTTATTTCATTTCAGCATTTATTTATTCCTTTCAGTCATTTACTTTAAGTTTAGGCTTACAACCACTTACTTTAGCTGTTTGATCAGTTTTTTTTACTAGCCACTTTTCTCCTTAACTTAGTTAGCATACAACTACCTTCAACATTACCTTTTAGTATCTTATAAATTTACAATGAAGAACAAAAGTCTCTTCTTCGAATAATGATTTGTTTTGAAGATTATTATGTTAATTTTTCAGTTGACTCACTCGACAGTCCCATATCTATTTGAAGATTTTTTTTTTTTAAATTTTCAAATTAGTTCTTTCAGTTTTCTGATTTATATAAGTTGTATAATATACCGTCATAAAAAAGTTGTATAGTTACACTAATTATAGACCTTTAATTTTATAAAATAATCTACTTTTATATAAAAAAAAATTCATTGATGAATCATTTCCCTAGAACAGTTTGACCGGAGGAAGATGCATCAAGAGCATGAAGTAAACAAGCTTAACCACTTCAAGGTAGTTGAACGACAATGTTGAGTTATCGTTTTACACTTAGATTATATTGGGTCAATTTTTCACCTTTATTAGACGACTTCGTTTGGATGGCGGAACAAAAGCTTCACCGTCCAACCATGGAGTCGTCGTAGCCTAGCATATACGTTGCCAGGGGAAGCCACAACCAAGTGTCTTGAAATTAATTGGCTGACTTCAATTGCTTTACTGTTCATTGCTTCTACTTTTCAACTTCTACCATCTAGAAACAAAAGTACAGGTTATACATGCATGCATGAGCATGATCATCGCAAAGAGATTTTTCTTCCATATATTTCTTTTTCAGCAGTCATTTTGTTCCCATGCAAGATGATGACTGACACACAATTACATTCAGATTATAAGAGGGTGCACCATCAGCATTAATTTTGAGGCTATATTTTTTTTTAGTTCAACGCAAAACCCAACTTCACGTCTAACAAAAATATATGGAAGTTTATAACTAAATTTTATAGGGTTGTCTCTTTTTTTTTTAACGAATTTTATAGGGTAGTTTAAATAAACATGAGAATTACTTAACCTCACTCAAATGGATCACTAATAGGATTATTTATAAATAAATTAATAAATAAAATATAAAATTTATAATCCATTTATCTTAAATGTGATTGGTTCACATAGGACCATGTGTTATTTAAATCCATACTTTTCCATGGGTCATTTAAATAATTATATAAATTATTTAACTTTTAACTCATTTTTATGATAGATAACTACATTGATCGAACACACTCAAATCAATTACTCACTCGAGTTTTAATCTCTTAATTAGCCAAGTGGTTAAGGTGGTGGTGACACAGACAATGACAATATTAGTGGTGCTCCTCCTTCGTCGCTCCTTCACCGTACGCATGTGTGTTGAACCCTCTACGAGTGGTAGTTACACTTCAATACCCAAATTACTCAAGAGGTTTAATAAATGTGCTATGTAAGGATTGCATGTGTGCATTATGGTTATTTAGTGGTCCTTCATATAGACAATGGTTGGAGAGCCTAATGTTGCGTCAACATTGTTTGAGTTTCAAGGCGTAACATGTTTCGTGATTAGCCTTGGATCCTCTGGGTCAAATGCACTCATAGCACGTTGATGGATGATGGATCTTCCTTCTGCACAATGTTATCCTTATCATCGCGCGATGAGTTTTTCTTACGCCAGTGTGTTTTGACATTGGGAGATTTGAGCGGGAAAAATGTCGAGAATGGGTTAAACTAACTTAGTGGTCATCCTCGCGATTAGGGATTGAGTTCGTATGCCGATATCTCGGGCAACCAACGTGTTATCCTCTTAGTCGACCACTAACCTAGCTAGCAAGAGATGATGCTGGTTTGTCTATTATAGTGTCCCTTGATCTTGCTAGGAGTGTGTCAGTAGTGGTACGTCGTAAGTTGAGACCATCACTTGCTTGTAGGTCGGACTAGGTGGAACTAGGTCAGACGAGCAATGTGAAAGTTTTTATGTCACTTAGGTTATTTTGACATTGAATGTGTGTGTGCGCGCACGCGTGCATGTTTTCTATTTGTCAGTAAGTACCATGTATTGTCATTGAATGCTTTGAATTCATTCATGAAGCTTGGCCCTTCAATCACTGTAATCTCCTTATTCTCTGCCCCCATTTTTTTATTTCTCATGTAATGGATAAGAAAACTGTAGTGATCACAGAGCCAAGCTTTATGACTGAATTCAAAGCTTTCAATGACGATACATGGTACTCAATGACAAATAGAGAACATGCATACATATCTAAATGTCGAAATAATTCACCTCGTAAAACAACTAATAAGCAAATCAAAGTTGGAATTTGAGTATTATCATCTTGAACATGATTTTGGTGCAATTTAGGTGATCGGCAGTAACATCGGCGATGTCAATTGGTGTGTTGTGCCGGCTAAGAGTCAGTTGAAATGTGGCGTCGACTATCATGACCAGCCTTAAGTGTTAGCTTCAAGTTGTTTAGTTTTAGCTTCACATCAATGCTAGGCTGACACTAAATGGAATATATCCATCGACTATAATCCACATTTTTCTTGTAATGATATGTACTAGGAGACTTACTCCTCATTCTTTGATTGTTAGATTGATTGATCCCAATGGTCATCAATCCATTCACGGTAGAGTGTGAGCGACCAAGATGATATGGCGAGAGTGGTGGAAGAAAAGGACAAGGCCGAGAAAAGAGCATCACAATCAGGGAGGTAGAGGGTAAGGCAAGTTGGAAGAACATCATGGTGGGGGTGGGTGGGTGATAGAGTGTGAGTGGCTAGGGGGTTTGGGGAGGTTGTGGAGGAAGAGTGTCGGGGGGGGGGGGGGAGTATGAGTGGCCAAGGGGATAGGGTGAGGGTGGTGGAAGAAATGAGACAAGGCCAAGGGAGAAACGTCATGGTGGGGGTGGTAGAAGGTGATAGCCCAAGGAAGAGCATCACTGGGGCAACAGAGTGTGAGTGGCCAAGGAGATAGGGCAAGGGCGGCGAAGGAAAGGAGACAAGGAAGAGGCAGGAGCTTCACGATTTGGGCGGTAGAGGGTGAGGATCGAGGGAAGAGTTTCAGTACTATTGGGTTGGCGGGGTGTGAGGGCGAAGGGTTTGAGGTATAAGGTAGAGAATAAAGGATGAGGCTTAAAATGGAAGCTGGATGGAGAAACCAATAATAGTTATGGATAATGTCACGTCATACACGGTACTGTATCAAATTAATGCCAGTCAGGCTTGGGCCCGTGCAAAGGACTGATGTGTCGTTACCAATGCTAAATTTAGTCGTTGAATCAGCGCATCCTTATACTGAGCTAGTTAACAAGTTAAAATAGAAAGAATTATGCTCGACCTAAATATTTATAGTGAATTAACTTTAGTAAATAGTAAATATTTGGTCCATTAATGGTTGAAAAACATGTGCAAAGGGTTGCTAATTGATTTCTTATTATATCATGTGACTTATGTGAGTTAAAAAAAAAAAAATCAAGATTCAAAATTGTTGAAGGGAGAAAAAATAATGAATTGGCTATGTTGAACCGAACAACTTAAAAAACTAGTTGGATTGAATTTTTTTACTTGAATCATTTAAATGGAACAAAATAAATAATCAAAACATTCCAAGTTTTCCTACTGTAACAAAAAAAAAAATTCAATACATTCCAATGTTCTGGTTCTGTCGTCTTCCATTAGAGAGCCATACAGGGAACTTGGCCTTCCAAAAGAGATTACCATTTCATTACAGAGAAAGTTATTAGCATTTGGGTGGATGGAAAACATAATTGGTATCACAAGTAAACCTTTCATAAAAATCCGTGACAACTGTCCCTGGTGACTACTACTACTACTGATCACAGTTTTTGGTTCCATTCTCAGCCATTGTTTTTAAGTAAATCAACTCATTTTGCAAAACTTTCTGTGGGCTTGTAATCACGAAGCAGAAAAGGTTCTCCTTAATTATATTATATGAAACATTGCCGTTTTTTGAAGTTCTTTTAAAATGTCATATGAAAGCTAGAGTTTGTTTCAAATGTCATCGTCAACTTTTTTTTTCCCACATGTCTTATCACGAAAACAATTATGTTTGAGTGGAGAATCTCTTCTAGCTAGAGTTTTTTGAGATTAGCTCTCCTAACTAGAGTTTTTTATTTATTTATTATAATACATAATTACATAATAATTGAATCAAAAACTTTACTTAAGAGAAATTAATCATGTAATACTTAAACCAACCATTAATTGATAGCATCATAATCAATTGAATCAAAAAGTACATGTTTGGGGCATTGGGCCACACATGATTTGGGTGCATTGCTTGAAAAAACAACTCTTGAATCATTTGTGATTGTTAATATAATAATGATTTTAGTCTTCTACTTAACTATTAGCTTATCTATATTTTAGTATTTCTATTTGTGAGGCAAAAAATGACAATTTTAAGTTTAATTACACTCAACAAAAGTATCTAATATAAATAAGATTTAAAATAGATTATATTCTCCTAATTTAAGTTTGAAGTAGTTTTTTTTTATTGAAAGGAAGAATCCAAGACCTAAACGTTTTGCATGCGTTTTTGTTTAACCATGCAATTGTGTTAATTAACCTACACATGTATGGTAGAAATAGGCTGGATTAAACTGGATTTTGGATAAAGGTCGGATCTGCTTACAAAGTTCACGGTTTTTTTAGGCTTTAATTTGGCATGGTCTTTTTAAAAGCTTGGTCTAAGCTAGTAACGTATTTAAAGAGATTTTTTTGTTATAGTCAGCTCTAAAAACTATACGATCCGATGGTGTCGCGGCTGGCTCACTAAGTAACACTCTTAAGCAGACACCGTGCGGTTAGCTAGCATGACTTGATCCAAGAACGGACCACCCCAACATGATTTGCAAAGTGTCTGACCAGCCTGGTAAAGGACAGAGACATATACTGAAGCATTGACCGTACGTTCGAAAGCTCCACTTTCTCGCTCACTTGCAAAGACCCCGAACATACACTTCTGGCATATAAATACATGTTATATCATTCATTTTCATAAGATATTAATTCTTAGCATTTATGAGTTCTCAGTTTATTCCATGTATACCCTTTTTTTTGTAAGCCAAGTAAGTATAATAAATAGGAACACTAGGGGTATTCCAACCCTGTACAAAAGCTGCTCAAGGAAGAGCAAAACAACAAGCTCCTCAAGGCTAAGCTCAGCACATCCATCTACTAGCCAGACTTAAAGATAACCCAAACAAATCATAGGATTAGACATCCAATCATAAGTTGAGCAACTGAACCCTTTGTTTTTGGCCTTTAACCAACTCCAAGCTTTCAATTTAGCCGTATCCAGTACCTTCTCAGTATCCCCATGGCCCTCTTTAAATACAATCTCATTGCGGCAAGTCCAGAGTGATCAGGCCAGAGCCAACCAAATTGCAAGGGCTCCACTTCTTTGGTTTTTGCTTCTCAGCTCAGCACCATGTTGTTGAACGTGCATCCAGGAATTTGCAGGCAAGACAATACTGATTCCTAACCACTTATAACAGGAATACCAGACTTGTTGGGCAAAATCACAAGTAAACAGAAGATGTTCCATGCTTTCTAACTCTGTCTGGCAGAAAGGGCACGATAAAGAGTCTCCATCGGTTAAGATTCTGCGTTTATTTAAGTTCTCTCTTGTTTGGTTTCTGCCCCATAAAACCTTCTAGCCAAATGCCAGAACGTTTGGAGGTGCAGTCCCCTGCCATAGAATTTGGAAGACTGGGAATGGCACATCAGAAGCTTCTTCCTGGATGGAGCTATACGCTGATTTAACAGTGTAGTTCTCTTCCGGATTTGGCTTCCAAATCCATTTATTCGAGCGTCCTTCGACAAGGGGAACCACATCAATGAAAACCAACATCTTCTCCACCACTTCTTGCTCATGGTCCAGCAAGGGCCTCGCCACGAGAAGTTCCAGGTCCAGGTCCCCAAGTCAAAGATAATTGCGTCCTTCTGCAAGGATAGATTGTACAACCTTAAGTACCTGTCTTTGAGTGTAAAGTGTCTGCACCAGGTATCGCTCCAGAAGCGAACACTATTTCCCTTGCCTATCTTCCTTTCCACTCCCCAGTCAAACCAACAACTCTCTGTACCTCCAAAGCAGGAACGCATCAAGTCCTTCCACCAACTAGATGAGGTCCCTCTCGGTTCTGCCCTTTCACCATATAAAGGCACATCATATTTTGCTATCATAACCTTGCCCCACAAGCTCTCTTCCTCAAGCAAAAGCCTCCATCTCCATTTCCCCAATAATGCCAAGTTGAAAGACCTCCAATCTTTTAAGCCAAGCCCCCTAGATGTTTTGGTTTGCAAATCGATTCCCACTTTATCCAAGCCACCTTTTTCAGCCCTTCCAAACCTCCCCATAAGAACTCCCTCATTATCTTAGTGCACTCCTTTAAACACCACTTGGCATTCTAAAAAAAGACAGGAAAAAAGGGGCAGCGAGGACAACACACTAGAAATTAGAGTTATTCGATCGCCAAAGGATATAAATTTCTGGCGCCACTGAGTCAACCTTCTCCTCAATTGTTCAAGCACCGGATCCCATAAAGACAATATTCTCGAGTTCCCCCCAAGGGGAGTCCAAGGTAAGTGAATGGGACCCTCATAGTTTTACAATTAAGAAGCTGAGCTAGTTGGAGACATGTCCTCGTCTCTATGAATATCCCGACTACCTTGCTCTTGTGGAAGTTGATTTTGGAGATACCCTTCTCCAATGAACAAGGTGTCATCCGCAAATTGTAGGAGCGAAACCGTCACCTCCTCATGCCTCCCTAGTTTATAACCTGCAAACTTACCCCAATGTAGTGCTTGTTGTACAAGCCCGTTAAGACCCTCAACCACAACTAGGAAGAGAAGCGGCGCTAGTGGATTGTAACACCCCGATTTCGGTGGCGTCACTTTAGTTACCAAAAAGAAAACTTAAAACGGAAAAACGTAAATATTTTTTTCGATAATATAAGCAAGACTGAAAGAAATAAAACTCTAAAATGAAAGATAATAGAACTAATTTACAATATAAATACATATCCCGCTGTAGTACCAAACCTCGTCACGAGTAACCTCCAGTGACGGAAAGTAGTAGAAAGGTAACGCCCGTAGGCAATATGTACAGACCAAAAGTAAAGGTGAAGTGTCCGCAACACAAACCTCAAAAACGAGAATGAGTTAGCCCAAATGGTCTAAAAGAAGACCTCCTAGCCCAACCAACTCTCTGTGATTCCAGTAGAAAACCACACAAAAAGCTATAGGCGGGAAACTACCCTGTCTCCAAAGAAACAAATGACGGTCAGAGCTAAGACTCTACTCCTACACTAATCCTATCTCGAGGAGCTCACACTAGCACTAAAACCTACATGCTAGCATGATCGTCGTCCGAATCAGAATCCAGAACGACCAAGTCAACAAACACTATCCGCCCCCCCCCCCTCGAACTACCGCAATGCGCTCCGGTGCTGGCCTCACGGGCTTAGGGCCCGAACCATGATCAGCAATGATAGCAACCGTGGGTGAGCTGGACTCTGAAGAAGTCACTCCCACAGGCTCCTCCTTTGAGGGGTCCTCATCATCAGAAGATGACGGTGGTGGTGGTGCTCCTACTCCTGGTCCGCAAAGCACGCCGGGCGGCAGGTTGAAACTGAAAGTGCACCTCCTCAGCACTCCTTCCATCAAATGTCCTCCACTGTCCACGCGATCCTCCATGATCCTCCCCGAGTACATCGCGCGATGGCTAGCGGGGTCAACCACCCACGCGCCGGGGTCATCCTGGTCTAACATCTCATATCTAGTCCCCCCCGAAGGGTGGACCATCGTGAACCAATCCGCTAAAGACATCTGACAATGGGCGTAGTCCGCCAAAGTACACATAGAAGATGCGAGAGTCAAGTCAAAAGAATTATGTAAATAATAAATCCAATAGGTAAAGATAGTGATAGCTACTTAGGCTTATAAGTCAGAGATAACATCCTAGAGTTGTATATGTCGCAATGAATATAAAAGGCAATAATAGCACTTAGCATGCATCAAATAGGTTTAACAAGTATCAATCACACTCCGTAACTAAGTCAGTATGCGTGTTGCATGAAATGCAATGCTGGTTGTCAAGATGCAGTTCCGGAACGGATGGGCATCAACGAGTCAGCCCTAGCACCAGCAACGGTGGGACCATTTCCGCTCGCGTGTCTCTTACACCACACAAAGTGTAGTCAGATCAGCAGTAAACCCGAAGGCCTGCCATTTCCGTCTGCTACTAAGAATCACCGCAGTGTTCTTATATGGAAATCCGGGTCTTATGACCATTTTGGAATCCACCGAGGTCCGGTATCACGCCGTGTATTAACCTCAAAATGTGTGCATGAATGCAAAGTGGTTAGCCAAACAACGTCTCCGACCTCACTCGACACGTCGCCATGTGTTCTAGCTAACTTATAGTCTCTAAAAAGAATACCCTAAGGCAAATGTCGATTCGGCGACAAAATACAGTTAATCATAAACAGAGTACAATCACTCACGATAACTCTTCGAGTCATCAATGCTCTCACAAAGTCTCACGCTTCAGTGGAGTCTTATACAATCACGAAGTCTCACGCTTCAGTGAAGTTTTATGCTTTCACAAGGTCTCACGCCTCAGTTAATTTACACACTTGCACGAAGTCTCACGCTTCAATGAAGTTTCATGATGTTCACGAGGTCTCACGCCTCAGTGAAGATCCATGCTTTTCACGAGGTCTCACGCCTCAGTGAAGATTCTCGGCTCACCCCTCGGATGGCTAAACAAACTGCTCAAGGAGCGAAGGAGTATCAACATACTCAGAACTTACAGTTTTCCTAAAACTTGGTCTCGACGACAATTCTCATTTCCAAATCTGATATTCAATTCCAAAGCTTGTATCTGAGAGTGTTATCATTAATTAAAGGTTTAGAGGTTGTTTAATATCTTATGAGTTTTCCTTGTAAAAATAGCTTCCTTTTAGTCTTATCGTATTTCCTATAAGTTTCAAAGATCCCAAAATCCCAATGTAATTCCCAGAGAATGTCTCGATCCACTAAAACAAAAACAAGGCCCGAACTCCGTTCGTCCCGTCAAACTTTCTCGAACTCTTATAAAAAATCGACATGACTTGCCCGTTATTCTCACTCCTCAGTACCACAGATATATGTGTTATGGCATAGTTAAATCAGCACAGTCAACAAACATGTCACATATATCACATATCCAAGAATAACCACATAGCACTTAGCATGTAAAGCAGATATCACACATCCTAGATTAACCATTTAGCACGTACCATGTAATTCAATCTCAAAAACAGTTAGTAGATGAATCATCTACATTGTCAGCCGAAGCCTCGGAAAACTTTTCCCATCCTAACACAAACAAGTGCATAAACAGTAAATCAAGTCGAATATGTCGACACCTAAAGAATTAGCTAATAGTTCAGTGAGAAGCCCTCACCTGTAGATCCTCCAGGGTTCTCTTCGAATGCTCCTTCACACTCAGCTCCTTGTTCTTCGGGAAAATCCTCAAAAGAACCTTTAGAGTAAAAACCACAGAATTCTATCAGAATCTATCAGAAACTCAGCAATCAATGCTCACTAAGGTTACACGAAGTAGCATATACTCCGAGGTACGATAATCTAGCGCGAAAGGACAAGTTTTCGAAAAAAGAATTTTCTTCCTCCCCCTAGGGTGCTCTCGGCCACACATGGTAATTGTGTGTGTCGATTTTTCTTCGATCAAACTTGGTTCCTAGGTTATCATTAGTCGTAAATAAGAGGAATCTAAACTCGGAAAAATTATCGGATCGAAAACTGTCGCAGGGGTATTTTGGTCAATATTTTTAGCTCAGAATTTCAAAACTGAAATTTCGAAAAGCAAATTGGATGGGGACGTCACCAACGACGTCTATGACGACTAATCCTACTAGCACTAAGCTAAGGCGATAGTTTTCAGCCCAAAGGATGAAACTTTGTCCCAAAATGGGTATTTGAAGCAGAATTGAAACTCGACGGTGGTTTTTTGAGAATCGGCGTAGTATTATTAGCTAAACATGCTCTTGGGCACGTAGGGAAGATGTTTAGATAGAAAAATAAAGTTATCTGGATGGTTTTGAAAAAAACTCAAAACTAGGAGCACAGAAAGACCTAGAGAAAAGCTATGGAAACGACGATCAGAGGTAAGGATTAACGACTATACCTCGATACCTTCAAGTAGCAACTGTTGGATCAACGATCAAGCAAGAAATGATGAAAATCTCCTCTTCCTCCTCTTAGTGAAGCTCGCGGGTTTGGAGTGAAAATGGTGAAGTTTTTGCCATTTTTTCTCATTTTCTTGCTATATATAGAGGATTGAAAAACGCGGGAAAATGAAATTTTCGCGATTCTGATTTTTCCGGCTTCATTCTCCGTGAATTCTAAGATAGGTTTTGGCGACATAATTCCAAAACTCAAAAGAGGTTTCCTTGTATTTTAGGTGACTAATGCAAAGTCGTGTAAAACTATTTTACCCGATAAGTTACTTTTTGCATTGAATGTCGGAAGAGAAAACTTCCTTCTGAAGAAAGATTGAAATCATCAAGAGAAATAGGTGTACGCGTGTGGAATCTTCATTTGAAGCTCCGAATATAAAAAGTCTTCATCGTCGGTTGATTTTAGGTTTCTTGAACTATCAGGGTTTTAGTTTCGGCAAGTTTCCGAGGATTGGAATCAGACGTTCATAGATTCTAGGGTTTCGCCTCGAAACGATTGTCGTATAAGGATTAAGAGAAGTTCTAACATTTCTCTGAAGATTTTTGGAATTAGTTTCCATCGTGACTTTAAGTGTAAATTAGCTATTTGCTAGGGTTTCTGCCCTAGGTTTAAGCGTATGTCGATCGTGCTATACCTTTTATCGATTTTGATACAATCCTTAGACTTTTCCTGAACTTTCTCCTTCACAAATTTATTTCATTTAGTAAACTCTTGTTCAGGTTTCCCTTCACGATACATCAACCCTAATTGTGAATAGGATTTTATTCACTTGGTATAAACTTAAAAACTTGGGTCTTACATGGATCCCCTTGCTTCCACCCTCTCTCCATGCCAAACTCCATAAAAGGGCTTTTGTTCACAAGAACTGAAACTCTGGCAGAAGTAATATAGCTCTTAATCCATTTATTCCAACGATCATGGAAATTCATCCGCCGGAGCATATAGAACAAGAGGTCCCACCGAACCGAATCATAAGCCTTTTCAAAATCAGCTTTGAAGATCAAAGTCCCTTTTTTTCTACTCTGAGCATCATGAATGAGTTCATTCACAACCACAATGCTATCCAACATACTGTGCCCCTCAAGGAAAGCTGATTGTTCCATGCTTATTATACTTGGTAGCACCTGCTAAAGATGATTGGCTAGGATCTTTGCCACCACTTTATAGATGCACCCCACCAGCGTGATCGGTCTAAATTCATTTAGGCATTGAAGGGATTCGACTTTCGGCACTAAGGCTATGATTGAAGAGTTGCTTCCCTTTGGACACACACCATGAACCCAAAACTCATCAAGAATATTTTTAAAATCGTCTACCATAAGGAGCCAAAAGGGGACTTGATAAAAAAGAAGCTGTATCCATCCGGGCCGGGGCACTTGTCCCCTGCACAAGCCCAAACTGCATCCTTAATTTCCTGAGGATCAAAACCTTCACAAAGCATTACATTGTCGGCATCCAACAAAGACTTGAAAGGCACACCATACCCTCATTTAATATTATATCTATCACCTGACACCTCTTATTTTCACCCATCAAAATTATAACAAGTTTTTTAATCAATATTTATCATTCTCTCTCTTCACTCTAACTCAACATTAAATATGGGTGTTTATGTCAACAAATATATATATATATATATATATATATATATATATTAATGATTGCGCTTTAAAAACAATGTGCATAACCCTAAACAACAAAAAATCAAAAACGAAGGGAGTAGTACAAATGGTAAAACAACTTAAATTTTAGAACGAAGAGAGTATATGTTAACAACAGAATCGTCATTAATGTTTGGATAGTTAAAAATCATTATAATATTGGGTAAATAGCCAACTTGGTCCCTGAATGTGTCAGCCGCCTTCAACTTGATCCTTAAACTTCTAAAATGTCTCTCGTGGTCCTTGAAAGTGGCAAAACTCATTCATGCTAGTCCCTGGGTTAAAAAAGGCAGACAGACGTTAACAGAATTCTGACCTGGAATTTTTTTTTGTCATTATTGAAGCTTACGTGACAGTTGACTGTTAGAAAAGTTTTTAAGACTTCAATCTAGTCCTTGAATTTGATTTTTTTTTCACTCCCCCATCTTCCTCTACCTCTCCCCACCACCATCACCCTCTCTCCATCTCCATCTTCTTCTTCCCACTCTCATCCCCTCCCTCTCACGTTCTCCCTCACCCCAACTCTTTTTCCCTTCCAAAAACTAAAATCCTTCAACCCAAAATCACAAAACCAAGAAATAAACTTAAGCCCAGAAATTTAACCCTCTTCCAAAATCATTTCCATAGCCACCATACTACTGCACCTTCAATCTCAGAAAAACAAACCCAGACAATTTTTTTTTAAAAGTAAAAACTCATTTTAGATGAGCTGTTTCCAAATCTGTTACTGTGTCTATTACAAGGTGATTGCTAATTAAGCTATTAAACTCTCAACGAACACGAAGCATGAGAAAGCATATATTTTTACATACTCAACTAGCACAGTTTTCTAAATACAAAAGTGGAACTAGAGAAATTGTAGTGGTATATTGGTGAAGAAGTATTAGCAGCCACACCTAATTCTGATGATGGTGTGCAGCAGATCTAAACCCAGTTAGGTACCGTCTTGCTGGAGGCAATCTTTGAAGGATCATCCAAAACCTTAGCAAGGGAGCGATACTGCAACTTTACACTCTCTGCATTGTCCAATGTCTTCACCATACCATCCAACAACCCATAAATCGCAGATATGCTGGCTATTAATCGGCCTCCACTCCTTGGTCTGAATCTTCTACTCAATTTTGTGAGTCAAGCACACAATACAAACACGAAGATATAAGATCAAGCTTGTTAACCACAGTAGCAGCAATCATCATCGATACAAGAAGCTATTTCAAACAGTTTGTGATTTTGGTGAGGGGGAGCGTGAGAGGGAGGGGATGAGGGTGGGAAGAAGAAGATGGAGATGGAGAGAGGGTGATGGTGGTGGGTAGAGGTAGAGGTAGAGGAAGAGGGGGAGAGAATTTTGTTTTTTTCAAATTCAGGGACTAGATTGAAGTCTTAAAAACTTTTCTAACAGCCAATTGCCACGTAAGCTTCAATTATGACAAAAAAAAATCCAGGTCAGACTTTCGTTAACGTCCGTCTGCCTTTTTTAACCTAGGGACTAGCAGGAATGAATTTTGCCACTTTCAAGGACCACGGGAGACATTTTAGAAGTTTAAGGACCAATTTAAAGGCGACTAACACATTCAGGGACCAAGTTGGCTATTTACCCTTATAATATTATATAGAACGGTGTCTAAATAAAAATATGTGTTCAGTCCACATATCATTTCGTTGCATAGTTTTTTTTTTCTTTTCTTTTACAATGACTTTTTTCATGGGACCTTCAATAAGTCTACGAAACCTGTTAGAAAAGTGATATATATATATATATATATATATATATATATATATATATATATATATATATATATAAAAAAGAAATATTATATTTAGGAAAAAAAATTCCATTCATAAAACTCGATAATTATTCCACCTCGATCTCATAGAAAGAAATAGTAAATAACAATAAAAAAGAGAAAATAAAAAAAAATTTATGAAAAGTGATATAATAAAAAATAAGTAAGATATTATAAATAGTTTAAGTGGTAAGAGTTGATGGACATATAGTTTGAGAGGAGAAGATCAAAAGATAAATCACTAAATGTTGTAATTTAATGTTTCCGATGTAAAAGAAAATTATAAATGAGATAGATAATATGAGTGAATATAAAAAATTTGATTGATTTATATGTTTTATCTGTTAGACCTGATTTTAATAAATCAATGGAAAATGATCGATATTTGTTACCACTTCTTATTTTTAGACAAAAAATTAGAACCAAACACACTATGCAACCGCGGAGATTAGTCTTATTTTCTCTCAAAATTTTATTTTGGTTGTTTCGATTTCATGGTTGTAAGTGTAATTCGAAAAGTTTTCTTCATAATCGTTTCGTAATAAATAGTTTTCCAATTATTTAGCTACTGAAAAGGATACAAAAATGATCTAAAAAAAAAAAAAGAGAGGAAGAAGAGTTGTTAACTGGAAAAGGAATAATAGTAATATGTTGTTTCTTGTTACTTAAATTTTAGCAACGTTGCTTATTTTCTCTTTGTGGTTGTTTTTTAACTAAAAAATAATATTTTTTCTTTCACTTTGGACCCAATCAAAAGTATGTAAAATAAAAAATCATATTTAGAGCGAAATCTGCATCGGTTGCTTATGAGTTACTTAAATCATATGTGGGATTTTGCGTCCACTAGAATTTAAGCAACTCATCTAACAACCCATGGTTGGAAATGCTCTAAGTGTCATTAGAAATCAACCAATCATTGATTTTGAACACTCAGTTCCTCACATCAAAATTTCGTTGGTTGACACACAAAATTAGATACTCCATTTGTTCTACAAAGATTGTTGTTTGAGATTGTGGCACAAAGACTATGATGACAATTATAATGTTAATGAAGTGCCGTTATTTAATTAAATTTTACTAGTACCATGCTATTAATTATACTTAGATAGAGAAAATGTACTTAATAGAGAATAATTGTGGTTGGTTAATATGAAATGAGATAAGTGAGATAAAATGTATTAAATAAGGATATATGTGGAAAATAAAAAATACATTGACTTTCTAAAACATTAAACATTTTGAAATATTAAAAGAATGTCCAAAACAACAATTTTTCTAAAACGGAGGGAGTACCATTTAGGTACACACTCCCTATGTCCCTATTTATAAGTCACTATTTGAGATTTTTTCCCCTCAAAATATAAGTCATTTTATAATAGTTTTTTTTTGGTAGATTGCTGAAAGAAAAACAACAAGAAAGAAAAGGAAAACTATCCAAACTCTTGCAGATGCAAGACGTCAGCAGGAGGAGAGTTCCAAGTTGTGAGTCCCCAACGCTTCAGCAACCCGAGCTTGGCTAGAGTATCAGCTGCACTATTGTTCTCCCTAGGCACATACTGAAAAATCACTTGCCAGTCATACATAAGATAGCATCTAATCTCTGAAAGAATTGCAGCACATGAATGAATGTTCAGCACTTTGTTAGCTTTTAGACTCTCCACTACCTTGAAGCAGTCCGATTCACACACTATCTTCCTAAACCCACACCGCCAAGCCACCTGAAGCCCTCGAATCACACCCAGAAGCTCTGCCATATAAGCATCCCCTTGGCCCTCAAAACTTGAGAAGCCACACAGCCATTTCCCATGATGATCGCAGAGCACTCCCTCAGCTGCAATACCTGCCAACCGCCGGTCACAACTCCCATCAACATTAACCTTAATCCACCCTTCCTTCGGAGCCACCCAACCAGAAGCACGGGGAGAAAAAAATGAACACAGGTAGAGATCGTTGCTGACTCACTCAGCTCGGTCATGATGTTCCTAACAACAGTTTCAATAGTTCACTTCTCAGGATCAAGAGCCATATTACAACGCCACCGCCAGACCCACCACATAATAGACAACAATCTTCTGGCTTCTGCGTGATTCAGCATGCTAGCCAACCAAGTCCATGCATCCGGGGAGAAAAAACCCGCCACAGTACCACACCCGAATCTGTTCCAAAGTTCTCTTGAATGGGGACAATCCCGGAGACAATGAAGGACATCTTCTAAAGGGGAGGAACAACGACCACACGCTGCACTTGGTGCCAAGGAGCAGTGGTGCCTGTGGGAATTGACTGAAAGAGCTTTGTGTAACGCCAACCAAACCATAAACTTAATTTTCTCCGGTACCTGAATACGCCACAACTGTTGCCAAATTGGGTGATCATTATCCCCTCTATCACACGAATTTAAATAGGCATACGCAGAGCGGGTCGTGAAGTGGCCATCAGGTTCTTGGTTCCAATGCCAAGCATCCACAAAATCCGCTAGTGTTTGACCTTTTGCTGCCAAGATCAGGTCTCGCACCTGCGGGGGAAGAATGGTGAACAAAGAATCCAAATTCCAGCCACTATCCCAAACGTCTCTCACCTTCAAGGTCGTGTCGGTAATATGAACAAAAGAGACATAGTGACATAGGGCACCAATACGCAGCCAGTCCTCATACCAAAAGGATGAGTTCCCCCTCTGCAACAAGAAAGAAAAGCACTGGTCCAAGCTATCCCGGGTGCGAACTATGCTTCGCTACGTATAAGAGACATTCCCACTCAACTTATAGTCCATAAACTGGGTATCCCTCAAGTAGATACTAGAGAACAAACAGACCCAAAGGCATTGAGGATCGCTTACCATCTTCCAAGTCAACTTACCCAGCAACGCCGTGTTGGTCTTACGAGCATCGCGGATACGCAGGCCCCCAGCACTATGAATGTCAGTGACTTTGTTCCAATTAACCAGATTCCAGCCTCGTCCATCTACCTTCGAACCCCATATGAATCTCCTACAGGCTTGGTCTATGCGAGTATAGATACTCGTAGGGATCCACGCCACCTGCATTTCATAAACCGAAAGGGAATTCACCACAGACTTGATCAAGCACAACTTGCCAGCACGGTTCAGAAGCCTCATTTTCCAAGAGGACATGTGTTGCTCTATCTTCTCCATCACAGACAGAAATTGGCTCCGCTTAGACCTCTCGTGGCCCAACTTCACACCTAAGTACTTGCCCAGATTTGAAGCACAACGGATCGAAGAGATGGCAGTGAACATGTTGCGGCGAACTCTTGTCACCGTGCTAGAGCACATCATACGAGACTTATCCACATTTACCTTGAGTCCTGAAGCTAACAAAAATGTCTGCAGTGCCTCAGCAATCAAGGTCACCTGAGAGGATTGAGCATGAGCAAACAAAAGAATATCATCCGCGAAAAGTAAATGGGATAGGCCCGGGCTATTTCTAGCCAAGTGAATCGGCATTCATTTTCCTGCATCAACCAAATCCTGAATATGTAGGGATAATTTTTCCATACACAGGAGGAAGAGATAAGGCGACATCGGATCTCCTTGTCGCAACCCTCGAGAGGGGCAGAAGTTAGGAAGTCTACTCCCGTTCCACAAAATACTAAGGCTCGAATTTGTCACACACCACATGATGAGGAGTGATGGAGGAGGGAAATCCAAATTGCAGCAAAGTGAGGCGAAGAAAATCTCAGCTGACATTATCATAGGCTTTCTCCAAGTCTATTTTGATAGCCAACACCCCTTTCCTGACCTTTGTTTTCTTCATGTAATGAAGCGCTTCCTGGGCCACCAAAATATTGTCTGCATAACACCGTCCAGGAATGAAACTACCTTGTAAGGGGTCAATCAAAGTACCAAGGAAAGGTCGAAGTCTTCCCACCAAGACCTTTGTCAGGATCTTATAAATCACTGAGCAAAGACTAATGGGGCGAAATTCCTTAAACCGAGAGGGGACATCCACCTTCGGTATTAGTACTATTAGTGTTTCCACATTGCCCGGATCGGAGTACCCATTCCTGAAAGCATCAGCCACAAACTTCCACACCTCATCCCCAACCAGGGTCCAATATTTCTTAAAGAAGAATGGTTGGAACCCATCAGGTCCAGAAGCCTTGAAAGATTGTATGCTAAACACCGCGCTTCTAACCCCTTCTTTCGTGACAGGGGCAAGGAGAGCAGCAACACCTTCCTCACAAAGTCGAGGCATATTATTAGTAACCATAGCCTCCGGGTTAGCATTACTAGGGGATGCAAACAGGTTTTGATAAAACCTTTTGGCCTCTTCACTTAGCTGTTTCTGATCAGTGCTCCAGGTACCATCCTCAAGGAACAAGCCATGAACTTTGTTCCTCTTCCTACGGACAATCGTTTGAGAATGGAAATACTTAGTATTCCGATCCCCAAAGCGCACCCTTTGCTCCCTTGATTTCTGAAACCACATTAACTCTTCCTGATAGAGAATCTGACCATATTCATCTTGTAGCTTTCTTTCCAGCTGAAGGAGGCTGCTAGTTTCCCTCTCTTCCAACGCGCGCTGCACACCTCTCAATCGCCCTTCACAGACATTCTTCCGGTGGAAGATATTGCCAAATACCTTCTTATTAAATTCCACCGCTCCTTGACGAACCTGGTCCAACCGCCCCAGCACCACATCATTCCTCTTATTCCATCCTGAACACACCACCTACTCAAATTTTGGATGGGTGGCCCAAGAAGCCATAAACCTGAAGGGCCTTCCTTTCCGATTCATCACAAAGCCACCACAATGAAGGAGAATGGGGGAATGATCAGAATGGACCCTAGGTAGGACCTCCACCACTGCCTCTTGGTACAAATGACGCCATTCCATAGAGCATAGTGCTCTGCCCAGTCGTTTTGCAATAGATTGACCAGTCTGTGTTCTTCGAAACCATGTGAACTTGCGGCCAAAACATCCAAGGTCCACTAGGCCACATGCCTCCAACATGTCACGAAAACAAAGTGCCCTTTGGTAGCAGAACGTACCTCCCTTGACCTCTGATGGAAAAGCTACCACATTGAAATCCCCGAGCAACAGCCACAGAAACATAAAGGAGGACCGGAGCTGAATCAAATGCTGCCAAATGATGTCCCTCCCCGCGGGGCCGGGACTGGTATATACAACACTACATACCCAGGAAGAGCCCTGCCCATCAATTTGAAGAGTCACCACTTGACTGTGGACATCAAGCACTGACACAGAGAAGTTGCGCCCACAGGAACCCAGCACCCAAATCCCACCAACAAAAACACTGGCCTCAGACACACTACACGCTTCATAGCCCAGGCTTGACCAAAAGGTCTCAGCCCTTTGGAAGGGGCAGTGCGTCTCCACCACCACAAACAAATCTGGTTGATGTTTAGCAATCAGATCCTTAACCACCCTTCTCCCACGGACATTGACTGCCCCACGCACATTCCAGCATATTATCTTGGCAGTCGACAAATCCATAAACACCAAGCGAAGTGGGAGAGGAGGCCTCGACCTCGACTACACAGGGGGCGCTGGTTGGGTGGATAGATCCTCCACCATGGCGACGTTCTCCGCTGCTATTCGAGATTTCTCTCGTTCCTCTGCATCTTGATTTGTTGTGCCTCCTTCCACAAACTGGAAGTGATTTCTCTCCACATGCCTCACCTCCCATTCTGGAACACCTTCTAACTGAAGGACAGTGGGGCCCGCAGAAGTAGCCAAGAGAGGTGTTTCCCACTGGGCTCCGGTCATGGCATTATCCCAGGCCTGGGGTGGATGGCCCAACATGGCCAAGTTGGGTTCTTTTAACACTAAAGGAACCTCTCTTCTGGGCCGCTTCTTTCGAGTCACTGGTGGACTAGGAAATTGGCCCACACTGCTCTTACCAACTACAAACTCCTTTGCCAAGCTGACATGTTTCCCACGTGCCTGTTCCTCCCCCACGCCAGGGGCATTAAATATACTCCTTGGGATCCCCTTCTTGGTATTTAATGTTGATTGGGTCGTTGATCTCGGAGCAGATTTCTTCCTCGTAACCGTCAGCCACTTGCCATGTATCTCGGGATTCTCTCTCGGTTTCTCCTGAGATTCCGCGGTCCCCATTACTGTAAGATCAAGTTTTGATCTAGTAGTACAACTCTATGTTTTGATGATTACAAGTTAACCTTTTGATATGAACAATTGTGGTACTCTAACGTGTTTTTCTGAGTGTGCTATTTACAGGCTCTGACCTCAACTCAATCTCACACAAATCAGAAGCACTGTGTATAAAGGGTAACCCAAGCAACGCTTTCGCATTCACCATGTTCAGTATGAACAGTGGAAAAGCTTCAGAAGTTCTGAAGCTATACAAACTCTGATGTGGACTCAGTCGCTAGAAGCTCTGAAGATCCAGAAGTTCTGATAACCAAGAAACACTGAAGGTTCAGATGTTCTGATGGTGTAGAAGACTTTGAAGATCCAGAAGCTGAATAGTAGAAACTCTGAAGTCCAGAAGCAAGAAACTCTGAAGGCATGTTCTTCCCTCTGAGTTCAGAATCAGAAGATACAATGGTCAGAGGATCTGTGCTTTCCCTCTGACTCTGATCAACCGGCTTCACAAGTTCCAATATAAAGTATTCCCCTGATCAGAAGTCTCCTAGGTTAAAAGGTCAAGTCGCTATCCAAGTACAAAAGCAAGTGTACCTTCCTGACGACCTACCTAACGTTCTCAGCCACAGCAGAAACTGGATTTTCCAGAACTGCCCTCCAACGGTAGCATTTCCCATGCAACACTCAACCCTAATCCTTGGAGTATATATAGAGGCTGAAGATTGAAAGAAGCGGCTAAGAAACTACAATAGAAGAACAAGAAAGAAATATACACGCGCAAGACATATTCAAAATATTCTAAGCTTTCTTTCATCTGAAATTCATTGTGTTTACAATTAGCTTTTTAGAAGCAAATCTCTTGTAAACGATTCTTTGATAAACAGTTTGTTTAGTTCCTTTAGGAGATCAAGGTTGATCGGATCCTAGAGAAGACTAAGAGAGTGAATCTTAGTGTGAGCTAAGTCAGTGTAATTGTTAGTCACTTGTAGGTTTCAAGTGCAGTTGTAACTCTTACCTGATTAGTGGATTGCCTTCATTCTAAGAAGGAAGAAATCACCTTAACGGGTGGACTGGAGTAGCTTGAGTGATTTATCAAGTGAACCAGGATAAAATCCTTGTGTGCTTTTCTATCTCTTATCTTTAGCACTTAAGTTCTCGAAAGATTTGTCAAAATCTTTAAGGTGGAAGTTTTTGTTCTGAAAACGTTATTCAAACCCCCCCTTTCTACCGTTTTTCATACCTTCAATTGGTATCAGAGCGCAAGTTCTGATTACCACACCTAACAGTGTTCAGTGATCCGGGCCGGTGTGAAAAACAATGGCTGCCACCACCAGTGAAACTCAAAGAGATGGTTACAACGCAAAGCCTCCTATGTTCGATGGTCAAAGGTTCGAATATTGGAAAGATAGACTGGAAAGTTTCTTTCTGGGTTTCGATGCAGATCTCTGGGATATTATTGTGGATGGCTATGAGCGTCCAGTTGATGCAGATGGCAAGAAGATCCCAAGGTCAGAGATGACTGCAGATCAAAAGAAGCTGTACTCACAACATCACAAAGCAAGAGCAATTCTTCTAAGTGCTATTTCCTATGAGGAGTACCAGAAGATTACAGATCGTGAGTTTGCTAAAGGCATTTTTGATTCTCTGAAGATGTCTCATGAAGGAAACAAGAAAGTCAAAGAATCAAAGGCATTGTCTTTGATCCAAAAGTACGAATCCTTCATCATGGAGCCAAATGAGTCCATTGAAGAAATGTTCTCCAGATTTCAATTGCTTGTAGCTGGCATACGACCTCTCAACAAGAGCTACACAACAAAAGATCATGTCATAAGGGTCATCAGGTGTCTTCCTGAAAGTTGGATGCCTTTGGTGACTTCAATAGAGCTCACGAGAGACGTTGAGAACATGAGTTTAGAAGAACTCATCAGCATCTTGAAATGCCATGAGCTGAAACGCTCAGAGATGCAAGATCTGAGGAAAAAATCCATAGCCTTGAAATCCAAATCTGAAAAGGCTAAGGTTGAGAAGTCAAAGGCTCTTCAAGCTGAAGAAGAAGAATCTGAAGAAGCATCAGAAGATTCTGATGAAGATGAGCTGACTCTGATCTCCAAGAGACTCAACCGCATCTGGAAGCACAGGCAGAGCAAGTTCAAAGGCTCTGGAAAGGCAAAAGGAAAGTATGAGTCCTCAGGCCAGAAGAAGTCTTCAATCAAGGAAGTCACATGTTTTGAGTGTAAAGAATCTGGGCACTACAAAAGTGATTGTCCAAAGTTGAAGAAAGACAAGAAGCCAAAGAAGCACTTCAAGACCAAGAAGAGTCTGATGGTGACATTTGATGAATCAGAGTCAGAGGATGTTGACTCTGATGGTGAAGTCCAAGGACTCATGGCAATTGTCAAAGACAAGGAAGCAGAGTCAAAGGAAGCTGCTGACTCTGACTCAGAATCAGAAGGAGATCCTAACTCAGACGATGAAAATGAGGTATTTGCTTCTTTCTCTACCTCTGAACTGAAACATGCTTTGTCTGATATCATGGATAAGTATAACTCTTTATTGTCTAAGCATAAAAAGTTGAAAAAGAACTTATCTGCTGTCTCCAAGACTCCTTCTGAACATGAGAAAATTATTTCTGATTTGAAAAATGAAAATCATGCTTTGGTAAATTCTAACTCTGTGCTTAAGAACCAGATTGCTAAGTTAGAAGAAATTGTTGCCTGTGATGCCTCTGATTGTAAAAATGAATCTAAGTATGAAAAGTCTTTTCAAAGATTTCTAGCTAAAAGCGTGGATAGAAGCTTAATGGCTTCAATGATCTATGGCGTAAGCAGAAATGGAATGCATGGCATTGGCTATTCTAAACCAATTAGAAATGAGCCTTCTGTGTCTAAAGCTAAATCCTTGTATGAATGCTTTGTTCCCTCTGGTACCATATTGCCTGATCCTGTACCTGCTAAAGTTACTAAACATCCTCTTAAAAAGGGATCTTTCTCTATGACTAAATATCATGCAAATATTCCTTTAAAATATTATGTTGAGACACCCAAGGTGATCAGAACCTCTGGGGTAACTAACAAAAGAGGACCCAGAAAGTGGGTACCTAAGGACAAGATTATCTATGTTGCAGATATCCTTGATAGCTCCACTGAAACACCAATCATGGTATCTGGACAGTGGATGCTCGCGTCACATGACGGGAGAAAAGCGTATGTTCCGAGAGCTGAAACTTAAGCCTGGAGGTGAAGTTGGCTTCGGTGGAAATGAAAAGGGTAAAATCGTTGGTACTGGTACTATTTGTGTAGATAGTAGTCCATGCATTGATAATGTTTTATTGGTAGACGGCTTAACACATAACTTATTGTCTATAAGTCAATTAGCTGACAAGGGTTATGATGTTATATTCAATCAAAAGTCCTGCCGGGCTGTAAGTCAGATCGATGGCTCTGTTCTGTTTAACAGCAAGAGGAAGAACAACATTTATAAGATCAGATTATCTGAGTTGGAGGCTCAGAATGTGAATTGCCTTCTGTCTGTTAATGAAGAGCAGTGGGTATGGCATAGACGGTTAGGGCATGCCAGTATGAGAAAGATTTCTCAGCTGAGCAAGCTAAACCTTGTCAGGGGCTTACCTAATCTGAAGTTCGCTTCAGACGCTCTTTGTGAAGCATGTCAGAAAGGCAAATTCACTAAAGTCCCTTTCAAGGCAAAGAATGTTGTCTCAACCTCAAGGCCGTTGGAACTTCTGCATATCGACCTTTTTGGACCAGTGAAAACTGAGTCTATAGGTGGCAAGAGATATGGGATGGTCATCGTTGACGACTATAGCCGCTGGACATGGGTAAAGTTTCTAACCCGCAAGGATGAGTCTCATGCTGTGTTCTCTACCTTCATAGCCCAAGTGCAAAACGAGAAGGCTTGTAGGATTGTGCGTGTCAGAAGTGACCATGGTGGAGAGTTTGAGAATGACAAGTTTGAGAGTCTGTTTGATTCCTATGGAATTGCACATGATTTCTCTTGTCCCAGAACTCCTCAACAAAATGGTGTTGTTGAGAGGAAGAACAGAACTCTTCAGGAGATGGCTAGAACCATGCTCCAAGAAACTGGCATGGCTAAGCATTTTTGGGCAGAGGCAGTAAATACAGCATGTTACATTCAGAACAGAATCTCTGTGAGACCAATTCTGAATAAGACTCCTTATGAATTGTGGAAGAACATAAAACCCAACATTTCTTATTTTCATCCTTTTGGCTGTGTTTGTTATGTTCTCAATACTAAGGATAGATTGCATAAATTTGATGCTAAGTCTTCTAAGTGTCTATTACTTGGTTATTCTGATAGATCTAAAGGTTTTAGATTTTATAATACTGATGCTAAGACTATTGAAGAATCTATTCATGTTAGATTTGATGATAAGCTTGACTCTGACCAGTCAAAGCTAGTTGAAAAGTTTGCAGATTTAAGCATTAATGTTTCTGACAAAGGCAAAGCTCCAGAGGAAGTTGAGCCAGAGGAAGATGAACCAGAGGAAGAAGCTGGTCCCTCTAACTCACAAACTCTGAAGAAGAGCAGAATCACTGCAGCTCACCCTAAGGAATTGATTCTGGGCAACAAAGATGAACCAGTCAGAACCAGATCTGCCTTCAGAC
Organism: Lotus japonicus; assembly: GCF_012489685.1. Lineage (NCBI taxonomy): Eukaryota > Viridiplantae > Streptophyta > Magnoliopsida > Fabales > Fabaceae > Lotus > Lotus japonicus. The sequence continues at coordinate 10,040,393 of NC_080046.1, forward strand.
CCTCTGAAGAGACCTTGCTGAGTCTGAAAGGATTGGTGTCCTTAATTGAACCCAAGTCCATAGATGAAGCTCTTCAGGACAAGGATTGGATTCTGGCCATGGAAGAAGAATTAAATCAATTCTCCAAGAACGATGTTTGGAGCTTAGTGAAGAAGCCTGAGAGTGTCCATGTTATTGGAACGAAATGGGTATTCAGAAACAAGCTGAATGAGAAAGGAGATGTAGTCAGAAACAAGGCAAGGCTAGTTGCTCAAGGCTACAGCCAGCAGGAAGGAATAGACTACACTGAAACATTTGCTCCGGTAGCAAGACTGGAGGCAATCAGACTGTTGATCTCTTTCTCAGTAAATCACAACATAGTTCTACATCAGATGGACGTAAAGAGTGCCTTCCTAAATGGTTATATCTCAGAGGAAGTCTATGTTCATCAACCCCCAGGTTTTGAAGATGAAAAGAAACCAGACCATGTGTTCAAATTGAAGAAATCACTCTACGGTCTGAAGCAAGCTCCCAGAGCATGGTATGAGAGACTTAGCTCATTCCTTCTGGAGAATGAGTTTGTAAGGGGTAAAGTAGATACAACTCTTTTTTGCAAGACTTATAAAGATGATATCTTAATTGTGCAAATTTATGTTGATGATATTATATTTGGTTCTGCTAATCAATCTCTATGCAAAGAATTTTCTGAGATGATGCAGGCTGAATTTGAGATGAGTATGATGGGAGAATTAAAGTACTTTCTGGGAATACAAGTTGATCAAACACCAGAAGGAACATATATCCATCAGAGCAAGTACACTAAAGAACTTCTGAAGAAGTTCAATATGCTGGAATCTACAGTGGCCAAGACTCCAATGCATCCTACATGCATTTTGGAGAAAGAAGATAAAAGCGGTAAAGTATGTCAGAAGCTCTATCGTGGAATGATAGGTTCACTTCTATACTTAACTGCATCTAGGCCAGACATATTATTTAGTGTTCACTTATGTGCTCGTTTCCAATCAGATCCAAGGGAAACCCACTTAACTGCTGTTAAGAGGATCCTAAGGTATCTGAAAGGCACCACTAACCTTGGCTTGATGTATAAGAAAACATCAGAGTATAAGCTTTCAGGTTATTGTGATGCTGATTATGCTGGAGATAGAACAGAGAGAAAAAGTACTTCTGGAAATTGTCAATTTCTGGGAAGCAATCTAGTCTCATGGGCAAGCAAGAGGCAATCAACCATTGCACTATCAACTGCAGAGGCAGAATATATCTCAGCAGCAATATGCAGCACTCAGATGCTCTGGATGAAACATCAGCTGGAGGATTATCAGATCCTTGAGAGCAATATCCCAATCTATTGTGATAACACTGCTGCAATCTCATTGAGTAAGAATCCTATCTTGCATTCAAGGGCAAAGCACATTGAGGTAAAGTATCACTTCATTAGAGATTATGTACAGAAGGGCGTACTTCTTCTGAAGTTTGTTGATACTGACCATCAATGGGCAGATATCTTTACAAAGCCCTTAGCAGAGGATAGATTTAATTTTATTCTGAAAAATCTGAACATGGACTTTTGTCCAGAGTGAAGATGGATCAGAACCTCTGACTATGATACTTCTTGATCAGAAGATGTCTAGTTCAGAAGGTAACTCAATCAGAGTGTGTGTACCCACTGGTACTGACTCTGAAGCTGAGACAACAACACGTGTGTCAGAATTTCTGATGCATAATTCCTTGTGCCCGTGTGACAGTCTGTTATGATTGCGTGTAGATATGCTTATCTCCTGTGTGTGATTGTGTATTTTACTGTTACTATCTATCTTTAATTTTCAACCGTTGATCTTAAAGTGCTTTTTGAATCAACAACGGTTATTTGATAAAACCCACTATACACACACGTTCTCTTCACTTCCGGTTTTCACTCTCGCACTCTCTGTTTTTCAAAACCGCCTTTTCTCGATTTCTCTCTCGATCTCTCTTCATCTTTCAAACTTCATCTTCTACCTCAAACCTTCAACCTCTTCAAGATGGTGAGACAAACCAGAAGATCTACTGCAGATGCACCTCAGTTCCCTCACATGGAAGTTGGTTTGGCAACGGGTCAAAGGGGCTCTGAGAACCCGGCACAAGAACAAGTTCAAACTCAAGAGCAGTTTGTTCCAATTGCAGAACGGGGCTGTGCCGTTCACTGTGTTTATCCTCCTGAGGAACTCCAAGTCCTGGCAGAATGGAGATTCAACCTCGACAACTTGGCTGCAAATGGGTTTGATCTTCGTCCTGAAGTCCAAGCTCAAGGTTGAGGAAATTATTTCAACCGACTTCGAGGACCGGTGTATGAGAAATTGGTAAAGGAATTCTGGAAGCACGCCGACTGCGATGATACTCAGGTGGTCTCTCACATTCTTGGCAGGAAGATCATCATCACTGAGAAGTCATTCGTGAATCTGCTAGGTGCAGAAACTGCTTATGGGTATCGGTTCCAACTGACGGAATCGAAGCTGAAACCCAGCACCAAGGACATAGTCAACCAGGCTCTGTACACCACCTTCAAACCGGGCAAGACAAGCTACAAGGTGATGGATCTTCACCCCAAACTCAGAATCTGGCACAAGATCCTGCTCAACTGCATCAATCAGAGACCGAAGGGCAGTTCCCCAGATTACATCAACTTCAACCAGAAGGCGATGCTGTTCTTCATTCAAGACAAGGAGAAGATCTGCCTACCCTACTTCCTGTTCTCCTACTTAAAGGAATGCATCCGGAAGTCTCGCACCACCGCCTCCATCAAGTCTGCAATCAAATATATCCCGTTTGGGAGGCTGCTCTCAGACTTTCTCATTGAAAGCAACTTGGTGCAAGATTTGATCAATGCTGGTTGCACAGAGGACTTGAGCACAATTGTCAGCGATGTCTTCACTGCCAACTCTCTGAAGAAGATGGGTTTGGTTCAGAAGAAGATTGCTCCTGCTCATGAAGACACATCTTCAGAGATCAGAGGAAGAAGGATGCCTCTGAATGACTACCCTCTGTGGACTCAGGCAGACCATCCTGACGCCATCAGATGCTATGTTGAAGACCTCAGGGCTCAAGGATTCGAGATTGACCTTGATGATTTCGTCAGCAAACTTCCACCAGCTCCAGAGTTTCCTTCTCCTCCCAAGAAGAAAACCAAGAGGAAGATGGTTCTGGAAGAATCCTCAGAGGAATCTGATGTCCCTCTGGTCAAGAAGACGAAGAGCAAGCCTGATGATGGTGATGATGATGATAGTGAGGATGGTCCTCCAAAGAAGAAGCAGAAGAAGGTCAGAATCGTGGTGAAGCCTACTCGGGTGGAACCAGCTGCTGCAGTGGTCAGAAGGACTGAAGCTCCTGCCAGAGTGACTCGATCATCAGCACATTCAAGTAAGCCTGCACTTGCTTCTGATGATGATTTGAATTTATTTGATGCACTCCCTATTTCTGCCTTGCTTCAACACTCCTCAAATCCCCTCACTCCTATTCCTGAATCCCAACCAGCCGCACAAACCACCTCTCCACCACATTCCCCAAGATCCCCCTTCTTTCAACCTTCTCCTACTGAAGCACCTCTCTGGAATTTGCTTAAGAACCCAACCTCTAGGTCAGAAGATCCAACCTCTCTCCTTACCATTCCATACGACCCAGTATCTTCTGAACCAATCATCCATGAACAACCCGAGCCCAACCAAACAGAACCACAACCCAGAACGTCTGATCACTCTGTTCCCAGAGCATCAGCACGTCCTGCTGCCAGAACCACGGATACAGACTCTTCAACAGCCTTCACACCTGTATCATTCCCAATCAATGTTATTGACTCTCCTCCCTCCAATACCTCTGAATCAATTAGAAAATTCATGGAGGTTAGAAAAGAGAAGGTGTCTGCCTTGGAAGAGTATTACCTTACCTGCCCAAGCCCTAGGAGATATCCTGGCCCTAGACCTGAACGTCTAGTTGACCCAGATGAACCTATCTTGGCCAATCCTATCCAAGAGGCAGACCCCTTAGTTCAACAAGCTCACCCTGTCCCTGACCAACAAGAGCCTATTCAACCAGACCCTGAACCCGAACAATCAGTGTCTAACCAATCCTCGGTTAGATCACCTCACCCTCTGGTTGAAACTTCAGACCCTCACCGTGGAACCTCTGAACCCAATGCTCCCATGATTAACATTGGTTCTCCACAAGGTGCTTCTGAAGCTCATAGCAGCAATCACCCAGCCTCTCCTGAACCCAACCTCTCCATAATTCCCTATACTCACCTTCAACCCACATCTCTCTCTGAGTGCATCAATATCTTCTATCATGAAGCCTCTTTGAGGCTCCGCAATGTGCACGGTCAGACTGATCTCAGTGAGAATGCTGAAAATGTGGCTGATGAGTGGAACAATCTGAGCACTTGGCTAGTGGCTCAAGTTCCAATTATGCTGCAGCTCCTGCATGCAGAGGGCAGTCAGAGCATTGAGGCTGCAAAGCAAAGGCTTGCTAGGAGGGTGGCTCTTCATGAACTAGAACAGAGAAACAAGCTTCTTGAAGCTATTGAAGAAGCCAAGAGAAAGAAAGATCAAGCAGAAGAAGCTGCACGTCAAGCAGCAGCTCAGGCTGAACAAGCCAGACTTGAGGCAGAGCGTCTTGAAGCTGAGGCTGAGGCAGAGCGACTTGCACCAGTTGTGTTTACTCCTGCTGCTTCTGCTTCCATTCCAGATCCTCAAGCTGCTCAGAATGTTCCTTCCAGCTCTACTCAGACAAGCTCATCCAGACTCGACATCATGGAACAACGTCTTGACACTCATGAATCCATGCTGATTGAGATGAAGCAAATGATGATGGAACTTCTGCGACGCACTGACAAACCTTAGTTTTAGGATCTCTTCTTTTTCTTCTTTCGTTAACCTTGTTTTCCTTTTGTTAAACTCTGTTTCTTTTTTTTTACTTATTTTAATTTGTTCGTTTGTGATTCTATATGCACATATATATATATATATATATATATATATATATATATATATATATATCTTTGTGTCACATATGTTTGCTAAACTCGTTTTATTCATAATTGTTTTGTGTTTACATCATATTTCTTTACATCATATAATCTAGAATGGAGGATCTCTCCTCATTCTTCTGCACTCCTGGCGCTGCTCTGACCTATCCTTCTCCAGACGCTCCAGTACATGCTGGATGTTGCTGAGCCTGATCTTTAGCTCATCCCTCTCCAGAATCTCTTCTGAAGTCTTGAGCTTCTCTTCCAAACACTCCTTCTCTTCCAGCAGCTTGAGTTCAAGCCGGCTAAGTTCTTGCACCTCCTTTCATACCTTCAATTACTCCATTAATATCATCCCCTAATTTCTCGCTTGCCTTCTCCGCCGCCATCATTGCGGCTTTCTGCCCTGCTCCATCACCCACGGTTGTCGAGACTGATTGGGCTTCCACCTGAGACTCCACCACCACTGTGCTTCCGACCTTCCCCTGGTCCTGCTTAGCTGGTTCAAGATCACAAGTCCGGCGAAGGTGGCCATAGCAGCCACATGTCGAGCAAAGTAAGTGCAACCCTTCATACTCCACCTTATACCAATGATTCCGGATCCAAACCCTACCAACCACCGGAACATTAACATCCACCTCCACACAGACCCGTGCAAAACGTCCTCTATTGATACTCGGTGTATTCTTGTCCACTTTGATAGGCTGTCCAACAGCGGTAGCTATTGCCATCAACACATTTTCCTCATAATAAGCCAAGCCCAAGCAAGGAAAGCGGATCCACACCAAGGTCTTCTCCACTCGTGCCTCAGAAGATACAAAATCTGGATCCCATTCACGAACAGATAAATAGTGGTCAAATATCATCCATGGGCCCTCTCCTATAGCTATCTCCTTGTCCTGTGAATCATCAAAAGTAACCGTGAAGTAGCCATGGCCAATATCCAAAACCTCCATTCCACCCTTTGGTTTCCATAACTGTCTCAATTTTTCCTTCATCACTGTAAAACCTAAGGTCTTCCCAAGAAGCTTGGCTATCAGTGTGCCCTTCCATGGCTTGCATAGCTCTTTGAAGACCCCATCATCAATGATGCATCGTGGAAGCAAACGATTATCATTCTCATGTTCAACCCTGACCAACTTCTCTTTGATCATGTCCGCTTTCTTCCATGCCGCAACGGCCCCTTGAGTGCCGAGCAGTTTCTCCTTGAAGGTCATTCGCGCCGGCGGTGGTGGCCCATCACCGGTGTCCTTTCCTGTCACTCCGCCGTTTTTGCCCTGCGCGCCGTCATCGTCCATTGCTGTCGCCATTTCGTTGCAACTTTGTAAATAATTATTTTATAATAGTAATGAAACATTCAATACTTTCTTCCACAATTACCTTCATATTTAATACGAAAGAGATAATGTTGGTTTGAAGAAAAATGGAGTACTTTTTTTAAGCTAGAAAATTATGTAAAAGTAACTAATAAATAAACCACAAGAGGTGAATGTGCATTTCCTTAAGGGATTTCGCCTAAGCTTCTGGCCCGGGTTCGATCATCTCTGAGGTAAAAAATAGTAATACCTTTGTGGACAGGAACATCACAACCGTAACCTGAGTCGGATAAGTCACGTGAGGCCAGAGGCGGACCTACATGGTGATGAGGGGGTTCATTTGAACCCCCTGGAAAAAAAAAGATTATACTTGCCCCTTCCCCCCCTATATAAATTTTAACACTCTATATCAATTTTTTTTAAGCCCCTGAAATTTTTAAATTGTACTAGTAGTTTAAATTTTGCACCTAATTTCACCTATATGCACAAAAGACTCAAACTCACTTACCTCACTCTCTCACACACGCGTGTGTCTCAGTGTCTTTATTGCAGGAAGTGTGTTTGTTAGTACTGGGTAGTCACGACGTAAAACCCATATCATTACAACAAAGCATCATTATCATGTTGAGTTATTTTATACTGTGATAGACATGCAACTTTGTTTGGCTTCTTTGGATCCATGTAATTTGTTCTCTGCTTTTGATAAGACAAAGGTATTGGAATTTGCAAGTTTTTATCCAAATGAGTTCACTCCATTTAATTTAGTGGTTCTTGGTGTTTGGTGATGCACTAGATTCTTACATCATCGATATGCATAGGAATGATGAATTCACCTCTTTGAAAGGACTCCAACAACTTTCGGAGAAGTTGGTTGAAAAAGGAAAACATGTTGTTTATCCACAAGTTTATCTTCTTTTGAAATTTGCACTGATTTTGCTTGTTGCTATGAATATTGTAAAGAATAGGCTGCGTAACCGAATGAGAGATACATGGATGAACGACTATTTAATTACTTACATTAAGAGTGATATTCAATATCATTGACTTCAAACTTATTATTCAACGATTTTAGAATATGAAATCACGTAAAAGAGAATTATGATTTGTATAATTTATTAGTATAAACATATTAAAGCTGTTTTAATTATATTTTTATTGATATGTTTGTTTGAAAAATTTGAACCTCCTAACCCCGGATCCTGGATCCGCCTTTGCGTGAGACCCCTTTTGTAACACCCCGATTTCGGTGGCGTCACTTTAGTAACCAAAAGTAAACTTAATGCGGAAAAACGTGAAATATTTTTTTTTTTATAATAACTAAGACAAGACTGAATTAAATAAAACCCAAAAGCGAAAAGCAATAGAACTAATGTACAATATATAAACAGCCCCCGCTGTAAGTAGCAACCTCGTCACGAGTAACCTCCAGTGACGGAAAGAAAACTGTAACGCCCGTAGGCAATATGTACAAACCAAATAAAAAGGTGAAGTGTCCGCAACACCATCCCTCAAAACTGAGAATAAGTCAGCCCAGATGGCCTAAAACAAGACCTCCTAAGTCCAACCAACTCCCTGTGATTCCCGTAAAGAAACCACACAAAAAGCTATAGGTGGGAAACTACCCTGTTCCCAAAGGAACAAATGATGTTCAGAGCTAGGACTCTACTCCTACACTAATCCCATCTCGAGGAGCTCACACTAACACTCAATCCTACATGCTAGCATGATCGTCGTCCGAATTCGAAATCCAGAACGACCTAGTCTACATACACCATCCGTCCTCCTCTCGCAACCGCGATACGCTCCAGTTCCTGCATCTCAACCCTAGTTCCTCCCGAAGGATGAACCATCATGAATCAGCCCGCCAAAGACATCTGACAAAGGGCGTTTGTCCGCCAAAGCACACACAGAAGACGCGAGGGTCAACTCCAAAGAATTATGTAAATAACACCACCAATAGATACAGATAAGGAAATAGCCACTAAGGCTTATAGCTAAGGATAACATCCTAGGGTTGCATATTTCTCAATGAACATAAACGACAGTAAATCACAGTTAACATGCCTCAAATAGAATTAACAAGTACCAAACACACTCATCAACTATGTCAGTATGCATGTTGCATGAAATGATATGCAGGTTAACCCAGTCAACCAATATGCAATCCGGAACGGATGGACATCAAACGGATCAGCCCTAACACCAGCCACGGTGGGACCATTTCGGCCCGCGTGCCTCTTACACCACACAAAGGTAGTCAGATCAGCAGTAAACCTGTAGGTCTGCCATTTCGGTCTGCTACAAGAGACGTCTATAAACGCTCTTTCACGGCATTCCGGGTCTTATGACCATTTTGGAAACCGACGAGGTCCAGAGTACGTCCTGTGTTAATACCCCATTAATGTTGCATGTATGCAAAATGATTAGTCAAACAACGTCTCCGTCCTCACTCGACACGTCGCCACGTGTTCTAGGGAAGTTAAAGTCTCTAAAAGCTTACCCTAAGGTAAAGTCGATTCTGCGACCAAAAGACACACTTCATAACGACACATAGCTGCTCCAACAGCACCACAACAAACGCTGCTCCAACAGCACAACAACAAACGCTGCTCCAACAGCACAACAATAAACGCTGCTCCAACAGCACAACAACAAACGCTGCTCCAACAGCACAACAACAAACTCAACACTTGGATCCGACGACACTCCTCGTTTTTCCAAAACTATGATTTGACTTCCAATGCCTTCCTTCGAGGTTGTTATCATTACTTAAAGATTTTGAGGTTATTTAAGGCCTTATGAATTTTCTTTATAAAATAGATTCCATTTTGTCTTATCGCAAGTCTTATACATTTTCAGGATCCCCCAATCCCAAGTCGCTTCCAGAGGATGTCTCGATCCACTAAACAAAATTAAGGCCCGAACCTCGTTCGTCCTATCAAACTTTCTCAAAACTCTCAAAATAAAATCGGCATGACCTGCCCGCTATTCTCACCATTCAGAATCTCAGATTCCAGTACAGAGCATATTTAAATCATCACAATCAACAACATGTCATATATCAATAAATCGCATCATAAACACTTAGCACTTAGCATATAAAGCATGCACCACACATCCTAGATTACCCACATAGCACATAGCATGTAAGACAATCTCAAAAACATTCAGTAGATGAATCATCTACATTGTCAGCCGAAGCCTCAGAAAACATTTTCCAATCACACACAATTCCAGTGCATAAACAGTAAACAATGTCGAAACATCGACCCTAAGCATTAACTAGAGATTCAGTGAGAAGCCCTCACCTATAGGTTCTCCAGAGTTATCTCCTAAAGCTCCTTCACAATCAAAGCCTTGCTCCGCTGGAAATTCCTCAAAATCACCTTTAGAGCAAAACCACAGAAATACTATCAGAATCTATCGAAAACTAAGCTATCGATACTTACTAAGGTTACTCGAAGTAATCTATACTCTAAGGTACGATAATCTAGCTCGAAAGACAAGTTTTCGGAAAAGGAAATTTTCCTCCTCCCCCCTAATAGGGCTCGGCCACTTTGGTTAATTGTGGGGCTCGATTTTTCTTCGATCAAACTTGGTTCCTATGCTTTCATAAGCCGTAACTAAGGGTATTCTGAACTCGGAAAAATTATCGGATCAAAAACTGTCGCAGGGGTATTTTGGTCATGATTTTTAACTTAGAAATTTCAAAACTGAAATCCCAAAAACCAAATTTTGCAGGGACGTTACTAACGACGTTTATGACAACTAATCCTACTAACACTAAGCTAAGGCGATAGTTTTTAGCCTAAAGGTTGAAGCTTTACCTCAAAAACTCCAAAAATGGGTATTTAAGGCTAAAATTGATTCCGGCGGAATTCCGGCGACATAACGGAAAATCTAACCCGGCAGAAGTGATCTTGGGCGCATAAGGAAGAGGTTTAGAATCAGAAATGAAAGATTCAGGATAGTTTTGCAAAAACCCATAAACTATCCGCTCAGAAAACTCTACAGAAAAGCTATGGAAAAAGCGATCAGAGGTAAGGATTAGCGACTATACCTCGAAGCCTTGAAGTAGCAACTGATTGATCGACGATCAAGCAAGAAATGAACAAAAGTTCTTCTTCCTTCTTCCTCTTAGCAAATTCGCAGGTTTTGGTGAGAAATGGTGGAAATTTGTGATATTTTCTCATTTCTTGGCTATATATAGAGGTTGGCAAAACGCGGTAAAATGAAAGTTTCGCGAATCTGATTTTTTCCGGCTTCATTCTCCATGAATTCTAAGATAGGTTTTGGCGAAAGAATTCCAAAACTAAAATGAGGTCTCCTTATATTTTAGGTGACTAATGCAAAGTCGGTGTAAAACTATTTTACCCGATAAGTTACTTTTTGCATCGAATGTCGGAATGGAAAACTTCCTTCTGAAGAAAGATTGAAATCATCAAGAGAAATGGGTGGACGCGTGTAGAATCTTCATTTGAAGCTCTGAATAGAAAAAGTCTTCATTGACGGTTGATTCTAGGGTTTTGAAAAACCAGGGATTCGGTTTCGGCAAACTTCCGATGATTGGAATCGGACGTTCGTAGATCCTAGAGTTTCGCCTCGAAATGATTGTGATATATGGAAGAAGAGAAGTTCTAATATTTCTCTAAAGATTTTTGGACTAAATTCCTACAGTGTTCCAAAGCTGGAAGTTTGTTGGAAATTATATTCCTATAGTGTTCCAAAGCTGGAACATAGTTTTGTTTCCTAAGGTTCTTGTCCTAGGTTTTAAATGCGAATATTAGTCGTGCTATAACTTAAATCGACTTCGATACAATCCTTTGACTTTTCCTGAACTTTCTCCTTCATAAATATATTTCATTTAATAAACTTTCGTTCAGGTTTCCCTTCACATTACATCAACCCTAATCGTGAATAAGAAGTTTATTCACTTATCATAAACTTAAAAACTCGGGCCTTACACCTTTCCCGTGGAGACTGATATAAATAAAACAGAGAGTATAATCTTATACCAAAACTTTCATATTGAATCATATCATCAGAAAAAGGCTGCGCCTACCGTGTGTCAGTTTCAAACTGACACACGGTGCTTCAGTTTTACTATATTAGTGATAAGACAAAAATAACCTTCTTTGCTCAAATTTTTCCATCTTTTTCCTTCCATCATCACCAACTCACACTGGGTTTTCTGCTTTGGATGGTGGTTACTGTGGTGGCGGCGCTGCCATGGGAGGGAGAGGGAGGTGGTGGCGGCGCTGCCATGGGGGCACCGCTTCCTTTCAACTCCGGGCATCCTCCTGTCTCCACACCGGGCAAACAGTTCAAAAGAAAAGAAAGGGAAGAAGAGAGGGTGAAAAAAGGGAGAGGGAGAAGGGGAGATGGTGAGGACAGTGCATCCTGCGGAGGCCGGAATTGGCCGTTGACACTCAAACGACGAACGATAAAGCTCGGTGCCGAGGGAGGAGCAATGTAGTGGGAAAAAAGAGTCACGATGTTCAGATCTGAGTAGTTAGAAGTCTTCATCCGAGCTGTAGGAGACCAAAGATAAAGGAGAAGTTGGAAAAATTGAGTTTTTCTTTGCAGATATGAACAAATCTGAAGGTTCAGATCATCAAGCTTCTTACCACGCCATGGATCTGGTTGGGTTTATCAAGCTCTTTCAGATCAAGCTTCATTCCTCTCCTCCTTTACGGTGGTGTTTATCATTATCAAGCTCCTATTTTTCATTCTCACACCCCTTTGTGAGTTACAGATTCATTAATTCTCTACGTTATTTGTTGATTTGTAAGACATGGAGCAAATCTTGGTGTTGATTTCTTGAAAATTTTGTTAAAGAAGGAAGAAGGGTTAGGGGAGCAGTGGCTGATTTCACGAAGAGATTTTTGTGGTGGTTGCAATTTTCCATAAAGGTGGTGGTGGTGGTGGAGATAGGAAAATGGGTTCTCAGATCTGGTTGTGTTGAGTGGTGGTGGGGGCTTTGGGTGGAGATGCGAACCGGATCTGGTTGTGTTGAGTGGTGGTGGCGGCGCTGCCATGGAGGGAGAGGGAGGTGGTGGCGGCTAAGCATTAGAAGAGACAAGGGTATTTTAGTAAAGTTATATATATTTAATTAATGAATTATTATTATTATAAACTGAACTGGACCGTTCAAATAAAAAACATTAAATCCAATGGTGAAAAGACAAAGTGAAGCACCGTGGGTCAGTTTCACGGTAGACGAAACCTCAGAAAAAGAACAAATATTTATTTTGAAGGGTGGAAAAATAAGAGTTGAGATTTTAATTTAGTTTTATTGGTAGCACGCTATCCAAGAGTTCAAATGATAGGGGAAATTTGACAAGAAAGGATTAAATTGAGTGTTGGGAAAGACAACGACATATAGATTCTAGATTTGGATACAATTTTCAACAGTGGACTTGTTCACACAAATGAAATAATGTACCATCCCATAATTATTTATTTACACCTTAAAATAAGGTGGAATGGGGTGGAGGAAGAGAGAGATAGGAAGAAAAGAAAAAGTAAGAGTGATAAAATATAAGATGTGATAAATGATAAGAGGAGAGAGATAAAAATAAAAATAAGTGAAAATAAAGTGTATAAAAAAAGAGGTGTGTATATATCATTACCCAAAACCACCTTGAGTTTCTTCTACAATTTTCTATGAAAACTCAATGCATTAATTGCATGATCTGCAGCATCTTCAACGGCACCTGCATGTGATTGGGTGGTCCATCTGCTTCTCAGTGTCCTCTGGTCTTGCCATATACGGGACCCTCCCATTAGCTCTCCATTGGGCTGGTCCCACTTTACCTATTTTCTCTCTCCAATGCATAGGGTCACTTTTCCTATTTTATTTAAAAAAAAATATTGTCATACCCTAGCTCAATGATAAAAAAATAATGATTTAGCTAACAAGTACTCAATCCATTTTATAATAACAGTCTATTTAGAGAGAAAGAGTTTGTTTCACAATATATAATTGTCCACGTAGAATTTTAATGAAGCAGTAATTGATGTTTTTACATATAATGTCCATATGAGAATAATAAATGTAAGAAGAGATAAAAATACATTGTAAAAAGTAAAATAGAGAAATAGATAATATGTTTTAAAAAGTTAACAAAATTAATTGTATTTCTTATAAATTGACACTATATTGAAACGAGAGGAGTTTTACTCCTTCGTTTTAAACTCCTCTCGTTTCTAATTATAAAACCTAATAAAAAAAATTGCGCTTATTAAAGAAACACTAAATATATTCAATTAGTGTATTGACTTTAAAAAAAATGGATACCAATCCATAAAAAATGCATACTAGTAACCATTACATTAAGGGTAGGTAGTAATTAAAATTCTGGAAATGAAAACACACAATTAATGTAACAGGTATATATGAAAGAGTATAAATTTTTTTACTAGATTATTACAAAAGATCTTATATTTAGGAATATGAAAAATATAAAACAAGGTCTTATAATTTCGAACCGAGGGAGTATTTTATATCATGTAATGATGGATTCTAATGGTTAGTGTGGTGTGGTAGTTAGCTCACATCGTCTTTAATCATGAGGTCGAGAGTTCAATCATCACCCACGAGAATATAACTCATTTAGCTTAGTACGAGCACGACAAAGTAATCACTACTATTAGCATTGAATTCCTTGAACTTGCAAAAAAATGATAGATTTGAAAGTTTGTTTTCGGTTAGCCAAAATGTCTACACGATCAACAATTGTTCTGAACAATCTGAAAATCCCACAAACAAGTAAATGTCGAGTTGGTCGATCAGAACGACCAAATCAATATAATTGTCGAGATAACCAACAGACTAAAGCGACACTCAGACTAAAATGACGCTTTTCCAATATTAAACTGACCAACTATATGGCTAAGTCAAAGTTCATGACATTACCACTCGACATAGGCTAAACTCTATGAACACATGTTTGATCGTTTGATCACTTACCTATTATTCATTATTTCTTAGATTTAGTTCTTCTACTATTTATAGAGAATTCTCTTTAAGTACATTCACTAACTTGAATGTTGATATGCTATTTAGTACTCCCTCCGGTCCTATTTATAAGCAACAAAAAAAAAATTCACATAGTTTAAGAAATGTAGTTAAACTAGATAAAATGCATTAAATTTATCTTAAATCAAAATAAACTTCCAAAATTACCCTTTGTTATTAGTGTTAGAAAGTGGGAAAGAGAGAGAATAATTAATGAGACACATTTTACAAGTTAGAATTAATAAGGGCATCATTGGAAAAAATTAATTAATATAGCTCAAACTTTCATTTGGTTCTTATAAAAAGGACCAAGGTTTTTCTTCTCTTTCATGCTTATAAATAGGACCGGAGGGAGTACCTCCACCACTATGGATACTCCATGTATCTTTGAGCTCTCTATCTATCACATCATCGGGCATTGCAGCATACACATTGGCATGAGATAGACATATTGTACTTTCTAGAACAAAATTCATATTTTAGTGACTAATATTAAAAGGATAACACATCTCCATCACGATCTGGTTTGATTGATTATGGGGAAGACGAGGAAGAGGGTGTGTTGGCTGCCACTTATTAAATCTGGCATTTAGGAGGAGTAAAAACAAAATTGTGGTACATTACGAGGACCAAAAAAATGCCACTGATATTGTTGACTTGGACTGTTTATGTTGGATGGAAAATTTGATAGTAAGTAAGGGTGACAATATGGGTTGCGGGCCGGGCCGGGCCTGACTCGCCATCAACATGCTGAAATGCAGGTCAGGTTGGGCCAAGCCACTTTTCACATTTAGGTTGAAAGCCTCAACCCAACCCACATTTTGGCAGGCAAGCAGGTAGGCAGGATAGCCCACTTTAAGCATACAAAGAAAAAAAGATGTTGTGCAATTAATCAAAAGTAGTTAAAAATTGTTGCTCCATTTTTCTTTTGCAATAGATAAAAAGCTAAAATTTACAATTAACGACACTACAACACTAAGACCAAATTAAATAAGAAGACGTTGTTTCCCCATATTTCTTTGTTCCATGTCCATATTTCTATTGGATTTTGATTCATCTCAAGTAGAATCAATTCCACAATTACACTATTTTTTTGGAACTATTTTTTTAAAGAAACATAAAATGCATTAATAGGAAAACATAGAGGCGAAAGCTTTATTCACTACAAGAGGTAGAATTTCTGGAGAACGCTCTTTTATTCACACCACACCCAGATAGGTAGAGGCGGTTCAGGCCAAAAGATCTGCAACAGAGTTACTAGTCCTACGAACTGAAACTAAATCAAAAGCATTACATAATCCAAAGCTGAAACTAATAAATGACAACTCCTAATAATCATAGTCAAATAAGACCCCTCGGGTCCACTTTCTGCCATAACTAAAAGAGAAGAAAAAAATCTGTCTCATAGATCAACCTCCAACCCTAATTCGATAGCCAATTGTATCGCTCAACGAAGCCCCAAAGCCTCGACCACCACCGGAGAGCTAGCCTGATGTTGCACAGATGTTGCAGCAGCGAGAATCTCAGCCTCATAATTGCAAGCTACCATCCCAAACCTGGCCTGTTGTCGTTGTGAAAGAAGCATCAACATTAAGCTTAAACCTACCTCGTGGACAGAAAATCGCCTCCACCAGACTCGTGTTCCATCTCATGCCCTCCATTAACTGTGCAACCTTCACTCACCCCAGCTCCTCAACCAGATCTTGTCTGAAAATCAAAGGAGCAACCCAGGTAGCCATTTATCATGTCAAATATTAACATGCAAATACTAATGAGCAATATAAACATGAGCAATTTTGATCAGATATCAATACTGATGATGGAAATATAGATATCGAAATTATCTGTGTGAATCATTTTTTGAATTTCCCTTAATATTCTATTTTTGTTTCAATTATTTGATTTTTTTACTTACTTCGTAGGTTTAGTGTCTCTCTCTTAGAGAAAAATAAATACCTGGAAATAAATTTCGCAATAATTTTTACGTATTTGGGTTTATGTATTCTGATAATACTAAGAGCTCGTTTGATACGTCGTATTAGACATGATAGTATAAGCTTATACAATACATTATGGACTTAAATATTGTTTGATGCTCACATTGTATTGTATAAGCTTATACATCAATCTCCTCTTATACATCAAAATGATGGATTTTTTAATTCACCCTATAGATGATGGATAAGACATAATAAGAGTGCAATGTATATACTACTTGAATATAATCAACCGCCGCCACAATCACCCTCCACCACCACCGCCGCCACAACCACCGCTGTCGCCATCGTCGCTGCCACCACAACCACCATCCACCACCACCATCTCCACCACTACCACCACAACTGTCGCCGCCACCACTACCACCACCACACTCTAGTCATCGTTATCGCCACTACTACTACTACTACCACCACCGCCGCCACCACCCTCCACCATCACTGTCACCACCACCATGCTCCACCACTGCCACCATCGTTGATATCTTCATACCACCACTGTCGACGCCCTCACCTTCTACCACCATCGCCACTGCCGCTACCAACACCACCCTCCACCACCATTGTCACCACCACTGCCACCATTGTCACCACCACTACCACCATCGCCACTACCACCACCACCATTGTCACCATCATCACCTTCCAATACCATTACTACCACATGATCAGTGTCGCCGCCAAATTATACAGTTTATGGTCAAACGCTGTATAATATTAAAATTTTATTAGGCTAATACAATCAGGCCTTATACCATACAGCGTACCAAACATGCCCTTAAGAAAAATTTTAGGCTTAATCGCACTTTTGGTCCCCCACGAATGTTGTATGTGCCATCGGTGTCCCTAAACTTCAAAAATCACATTATGCATCACCAACGTTTATCTCCGTTAACAACTATGGTCCTTCCTCTCATTTCCGTCCAAAAACTAACGGTTCTGAGGTTAAAAATGTAATTGAACCCAAAAAAATAATTAAAAATGCTCACATTATGTTATCTTTTCTTTGAAAGAATATTTTATCTTTTTAATATGAAATTGTCTAAAATGACTCATTTGAGTTACTAACTCACAATCTCAATGATTAATAGAATATTTTATAAATAAATTAGTAACTAAAGTATAGAAATTTTATCTCACTTATCTTTAATGTGATTGGACAATGAATTATTTAACGCAAACTTTGTATCGGTTATTTTGACAACTTTTTAAGACGACTAAGAATTGACAGACATTTCATATTCTGTGTGTTTGGAAGTGGTTTTTACTTTCTTACTGATGACTATCTGTCATGTTTCCTAAGTGCACGTCATTTTTCATGTTTTCAATTATTTTTATTTCATCAATGGGTTAATTCACGTATGATATGCCTGATTGCCTGTTTTTTTTTTTTTCTTCAAATTTCTGTAAGATTTATCTAAAAGGTTGATAAAATTAAAGCATAATGTCCCGCCCTAAGGCATTTACAAAAAGGCAAAACGACTCAAACTGGGAAATAACACGAGATAGATAAAGAAAGAAGTTTTAAGAGAGTGAGGGAAAAAAAGGTTTACTACATTTGGTAAAATCAACTTAAAACTAATATGTTAAGTAAAAATTGCAAAACGAATTTCAAGCTGAAAGCAAAATATTGTTAAGGTTAGTCATTGGGTTAAAAATATTTAGTAAATTAGATCAAAAATTAATTAAAAATATAAATAATAAATATTATTATTATATTTAATATTAGTTTATTTATAATTAATATCTATATATTTTTATAAATAATTATCACCTTGAATATTTTATCTTATTTTATTTCAAAGCATTTATCAGTATGAAAATTGTGATAATAATTTTTTAAATTTTTTGAATATAATAAGATGATATACATAAATTTACTTTTGTCTGATGGCGGTGGGGACCTGGGATGTGTTGAACCATGAAAGACAAGGGTCATTCTTCTTTACTTAACCTTGGGAAGAATGGCTTCGATCGAACCTTGGTGTTACAGGGCCTCGGTATGGGTTTTCTGATTGGAGTCTCGTGGTAGGCATAACGCTGATACTGTTTGGCAAGCTCGTAACAAGAGAACTTTCGATGCATGATGTGATTTCTAGAAGGTCGAGGTATGCTAATGTGGTCTCTGCTAGGGTGAGCTATTATAAGGAGGCCTTGCGGGTGGCCCAAGTTACTCGTGTTGTTAGCCCGGTGAGAGATGCTCCAGCAATTCGATGGTGGCCTCTAGATGCAGTATGGGTGAAGCTCAACTCCGATGGTGCCTATATATCATCTGCAGATATGGCTGCGTGTAGGGGGATCATCCGAGACCGGTTCAGTGCTTTCGTGATTGCTTACGCAAGACGACTTGGATCCTACTCTACCTTGCAAGCCGAGTTATGGGGAATTTTGTGTGGTGCTCGCCTACTTCAGGAGCGTGATTATTAGAGAGTGTTAATTGAAACAAATTTGTCTATTCTCGGGGTTGTGCTAGTTCTCATTCCTGTGCTCCTCTTGTTAACCAAATGATCAAGGCTATTCTCCAGGGTTTCACCCAGGTTGGGTGCAGTCACGTGTTCAGGGAAGCCAATGCAGTTGTTGATTCCTTAGCAAAGAACGAACATGTCCTTGGATCTTACTGTTTTTGAGTCCCCACATGGTTTTTGTTCTATTCCCTTTGCAGCAAATTCGGCCTCTATAGTGTATGTTATTAGTTTGTTTTTTCTTGTTATTGGGATGTGAAGGCCGCCCAATTCATCGAAAAAACATTAATTAATTAATTTTTTCAAAATTCACACTTTTTGAATATTTAAAATTTCAAATAATAATTATTTTGGAAAATAATTACTTTTCAAATATAAAAGTGATAAAGAAATTTAATTAAAATAATAACGATCAAGTAACATAAAAGCAATAAGCTATAAAACCAAACTTTAGAAAAATGTTACTTTCAAAAATAAATACTTTAGAAAAATGTTTACAAGCTAACTCGTTTACCAAAGAATAGTTTAATTTATAATTTTTTATATGAATAAAACAAAATTAGTTTCTCTCTCCTGAAAAGGAGCTCACTTTCTCTCTCTAATCGGATTCTTATTAAAAGGGGTCCCTCTTCCTGTTATGCTATCCACTAAACACAATTTACATTCGTTCGTTCGTTTGTTGTTGTTCTTTCACTTCCTGTTTCTTGTTCCTAACACACTCTGTCTCAAAATTTCATTGAAAATGGTTGCTTTGATTTCTCAAGAGAATGCTATTGCATTGGTTTCTCGTACCGGTAGGGAGTTGCAGCGTTATAGAGAAGGTCGTCGCCAAGTTGTGGGGTTCGTCTCTTCATACTACTCTATCTTTTCTTAGTTTTTCAATTTTCATGAAAAAAATGGTACCCATCTATGTTTTGAAGTTTGTAAACCCAAAGATTTGTGCTTTTTCTTGTGGGGTGGTTTTGATTTTGCTGAGTTCTGAAACCATTTTGACTTCTTAGAAAGAGTGTGAGATATTGGATTTTCAGAATTTGAACACTTGTTGACTATTGGTTACTGAGTTTATGAGTTTCTAATTGGTTAATTGATAGTGAATTTAGTTTTGGAGGCTTGGAGCTTTATTTAATGTTTACAATTTCTATTTTTTTTACCTACTAATTTGTTCCTTCTATCTTTCATGTTCATGCAGATGCATACCCTACAGATTTAAGGTTGGGGAGAAAGCTTCTCTTAATGATTCTGGTGAATTGGAAGTCCTGGTTATTAGTTCTCAGAAAGGCAAAGGGTTGCTATTTCCAAAGGTATTGACTATAGAGAATATGGTCAACAATCAATTATAAATTACACATCATTTCCATTAATTTTCCTTCATTTTCTCATTTATAATTTTCTGGTTGACCAAACAACAGGGAGGCTGGGAATTAGACGAATCACAAAAAGAGGCAGCTTTAAGAGAGACCCTGGAGGAAGCAGGGGTTCGAGGCATTGTTGGGGTGAGCCTCTTATTCAAGACTTTGGGCTTAAAAATCAAGAGATTTCAAAAAAAAATTAAAATTACAAACTAAGTGCGTGTTTGGATCTGCGTTTTCAAAATTGATTTTAATAAAATTGATTATAGTAAAAGTAAGTTGAAACTTGAAAGTCAATGTTTATGGGAAAAATTATTTTATAGGGTCGTTGACAAATTGAGTCATTAAATTCCACAATTGATTATGTCTAACGCGAAAACTAGTCTCTCAAGCCTCTAAACATATTATAACCACTAACCACCTAGAAGTGATTCTGGTCAATGATAACTGATTTTATGGTTCTCAAACGTGGAACCAAACAGACACTAACTGCTCCTGTTCTTTATGTTGGTGCAGGGTAGATTGGGTAAATGGAGCTTCAAGAGCAAGACCCATGATGCTTTATATGAAGGATACATGTTCCCACTACTTGTTCAAGAGCAATTGGAGTTCTGGCCAGAGCAGAACCTTCGTCAAAGAATATGGGTGAGTAAAAAGCTTTTTCAAAAAAAGATGAGCCAGATTGAATAATGTTGAAGCATTTTTAATTGATGGTTGTTGTTTTCTGAACAAGTCACTGATTTTTTGTTTGAAATTTTCTGTTTTGGTGTGTAGATGAGCGTCACTGAGGCAAGGGAAGTTTGTCAACACTGGTGGATGAAAGAAGCACTAGACAGGCTTGTAAATCGCCTCACTGGTCAGAAACTCGGTCTCGAGAAGCAAATTCATCTGTGTCCCAAGAACTGCATGGGAGACGCCAAATCTGACTTTAAGTGCATGTTTGGAAATCCCTCTACAGTTGAGTTTGAATCATAAATCAATTTTGGTGTGAGGTAATTGATTCTGGGAAACAGAAGCTGATCCAAACATGTGATAAATAGGGTAACTTCATGAAGGGTAGAGCTCAATTTTTCTGAGTTTCTCGGGCGGCATGAATTTGAAGAGAAGAGTAGGATCTAAGGAATTGAGCCAGATGTTAGTATAATATAAATAATAGATGGTAGATCACATAGAAGTTTGCAATTCCCCAGATTTTTTTTTCCTGAGAGAAGGAATTTTATCTGCTTGTGCGAGTCTAGATGAAATGTATTTGTGGGAATTCACTTTTATCGGTATTGCTGGGATATCTGGAAATCCATTAGATAACAAACATATTGCCTTGTTTTTTAAGCAACACAATTGTGCTAATGAAAGCCAGGGGCCATATGAATATTTGTATGGAAAATGATCGTTTAACAGCTCTGGGTGTATTTACCTCAAAAGATAGGAGAGAAATGAGAAGAAAGAAGTGAAAGGGAGAGATGCGATGAAGAACAGAAGAAGTAAAAGAGATAAAGAAAAATTGAAGCGTGATCTAAAAAAATAGGTAAAATAGACTGGATTGATATTTGAGGACAGCATTCGGTGTGTATCCATAAGTTAATTAATAGTATAAGACATATCCAAAACATTACTCTTGATTCACCATAAAAAGTAAGAACACAATTTTTTTTTGAAAGTCCCAACTAATACATAGTCATTACTTAAAAGCAAAACCCAAAAACAGAAAACAAAAGCCCCAATCCCTTTACACAAGAGATCATAAACCCACCGCAGGCACAAAACTATAGCCCCAAAAGCAATTAGTAGTACTTATGCATGCGGCAAGGAACATAAAACAAACCAACCAAAATACATGTTAACCTCATTAAATGGGACATAACGAACAGATGAAGGCCTTATGCAGCAAGGAAATCATGCCCTTGAATCACATAACAAACCACAACGTAGCACTGGAGGAGGCACATGACAAAATTAAAACATGTCAGCTCCAAGCAAAGGCACAATTTACACCACTAAACAAGAATGGGAACATAAACAACACCGTTTCAGTTTCACCGTTTCACTGTTACTAATTCAAAATAGAACTAGGGTTTGAAATGGGTGGGTAAATGGGTATTGACTATTGGGTAAATTAGTGGGCCAAACCAGAAAAAAGTTAAAAAAAATTCAATTAAAATCTGATCCATTAAAAGTACGATCGGATCGAGATCCGAAGATCCTACCTCAAAGATCCCGATCCTAATACGATTCACTAGATTTACGATCCTGGTCACGATCTAGATCGAAATTGCCCTTGCAGATCGTATGATCGTAAGATTGTTTGATTTACGATACAGAATTGTCAAGAATCATTTGATTATTTCGGCTAATGATTCCAACAAAAATCGATTTTTGAGGTATAATAAGAATTTTTATTCTCAAATAATATCAGAGGGTTTTGCCATCATCGTGGAAATTCTGTTTTCTTTACAATTAAGCTCGTCCTTAGAGGAGGCAGAAATCATAAAATCTTATAAAAATCTGCGATCAATTCATTCTATTTTTCCCTTTTTTAAGGATAAAGTTACATATTTAAATTATTTATCAGATATTGATGATTGAATGTTTGTTGAAAAGAGGATGTCCGAAACTTTATGTTGATCAAGAACATATAAGCAGGAGACATACAACAGGAGCCTTGTTTCTAATGGGGCAGTCCACAGAAATGAAGCATAATATGCACGGCGCGAGAGGGAAACGATGCGTGACAAAAGCCATAACTGCTTAACCTTTGTGCTTAACGATTTTAGGCATCCACAGTTAGCAACTACTCCCTCCGTTCCTAATTATAAGACCTAATATAAAAAATTGCGCTTATTAAGAAAACATTAAATGTGTCTAATTAGTGTGTTGATTTTTTAAAAATGCATACATTCTTCCATATTTACCCTTTGTTATTTTCTCTCACTAATAAATGGTAGGTGGTAATTAAAACTTTGGAATTGAAAACACACAATTAATGTAAGGGTTATATATGGAAGAGTATAATACTTTTTGTTAGATTATTGTTAAAGGTCTTATATTTAGGAACTAGAAAATTTTAAAACTAGGTCTTATAATTAGGAACGGAGGGAGTAACTTATTAAGAGCCTAGTAATAAATGGAGAAAAATCCCTCAACATCAACACAGAGAGACCTCACATACTGGACCCCTACCCACTTTGCCAATGTGCGGAGGAATATCAAATGAAACTCTTCATGTATCCAAAAGCCAACTAGAGAGGACAGAGTTTGCTAGATTTGTCTATTGTAAAGTGAAAACTGAAAAGTGCACCATCAAAGTTTTAATAACTTCTATATACTTTCTTATTTAAAAACCAACTTTTATATACTTTATATTTTAGAAAAGTGGTAGCCAGACACTCTTTTATACAAATACTTTATATAGAGTTTATTTTAGAATATTATATAAAAATATGCTGCTAATATTTTTCAATATAGTACCCTTAGGACAAATACATTTTTTTTTGTGAAAGGTAAACATTTCATTGATAACATGGGTCAGACCCATAACCCAAGAGGAGTACAACTAGTTGAGCAAGTCCACAAAGAATTACAAGTCAGTTTCTTACACTTGAGCCCATGACTCCTTTCTACACCTAACCCAAATTTAGAAATTAGGAGTTTTTTTTTTGTCAAAGATCATTCATTGACAAGGGCCCAAGCCCAGAAAACATACAACAAGCTGATCCTACATGGCCAAAAAAAAAGACAATAAGAGGTTATTAACAACTATTTGCAAAAACCCAAACCCATCACACTAAACCCAGCCCATGAACCATAGGACAGACAAACACTCGAACAAATACATCTATGGGGCTCAAATATACCTTCATGGGCCATAGAAATCAAATCATAACGAAACCTAAAAAAGAGGGCCCAAATGTTTTGCTTGCTCAATCTACTTTTTGGACCAAAAGAACCAGCCTACCTTTGCCAAGGCCACCGCTGCATTCAAGCCAGCCTACCGTTGGCTAACATAGAATTACACCTACGCGGGTCATATGATCCAAACTCTAACACTAATGCTTTGTTTGGTAGAGAAGAGAGAGATAGGGAAGAGAGAGTAGAGAAGAGAGAAGTTGAGTAGAGAGAAATGGGTGAGAAATAGAGTGGATTTATAGGTTGGCTGGTATGATAGAGATAGAAGGGGGAGAGAGAAGAGAAAAAGTTACTTTTTATATTAAAAAATGATTTTATTCAACATTAAATGATTTCTGGCGGTTCAAGATACTTTTCTGGCACCTCAAAACCGCCAGTAAAGTGCAAAAGCCGACAAAAAAAATAAAAGCACGCTAGCTGGCACCATGAAGCCGCCAGTAAAGTGAAAAAGCTGGCAAAAAAAATTAAAAGCACGTTAGCTCCCCATCTCTTCTCAATTTGAGGAGATTGAAAAAAGGCATGGGGCCCACTTCTGCAACTCCCCCTATCTCTCTCTTCCCTTCCACCAAACAAGGGTGGTTTTCTAATCTCTTCTCTATCTCTCTCTCCCCTACTTCTCTCTTCCCTAACTCTCTCCTACCAAACAAGGCCTAAGTTTGGTAGGGTAGAGAGAGATAGAGAAGAGAGAGTAGAGAAGAGAGAAGTTGAGTAGAGATAAATATATGAGAAATAGAGTGGATTTAAGAGGTTGTTTGGTATGATAGAAATAAAAGAGAGAGATGAAAAATAATGAGGTGAAAGAGAGAGAAAATATTAACTTTTGATTAAAATAATATTATTTTTGAAAAAAAGTAATATAGTTGCGGTTTTAAACCGCCACTAACACTGTGTTTGTTTGTAGAGAGATAGAGAAGAGATGGAGGGGGAGAGAGAGAGATAGAGGGAGGAAGGAGGTGCCATGTGTGTTTGGTTGTTGGAGAGAGGAGGGAAGAGAGAGTTTAATTGGTGGGTCTCACGCCTTTATTTGGTCTCTCCAATTTGAAGAGAGGAAATGAACAGTAAAGGGGGGAGAACATGTGCCAGTTTTTATATTTTTTTTTTCAATTCCGTCATGTTTAGTGGCGGTTATAAACTGCCACTTTATTTTTTTGCATTTTCTTTACATTTTTGTGGCGGTTTCGAACCGCCACTATATGCTTTTTGACTTTTTTGTTTTTAAAAATGTTTTTTATTCAAAAGTTAATTTTTCTCTCTCTTCCACCTCATTATTCTTCATCTCTCTCTTCTTTATCTCTACCATACCAAACAACCTCTAAATCCACTATATTTCTCATCTATTTCTCTCTACTCAACTTCTCTCTTCTCTACTCTCTCTTCCCTATCTCCATCTTCGCTACCAAACAAAGCATAAGTAGGCCAAAAGTAGAAAAAAAAACGCAGCCCCCGGTTACTGTTCATTTTCTCCAAATTGGAGAGACCCCAAAAAGGGGTGGCCCCACCTGCAACCCCCTCCTCCCTCCCTCATCTCTCCCACCAAACAAGGTAACTTCCCCTATCTCTCCTATCTTTCTCTCTTGCATCTCTCTCTTCTATCTCTCTTCAACAAACAAAGTGTAAAGAATGGTACAAGGCAAACGTGTTGGTTAAAGCTTGTTACATGGAAAATAACCTAGTGTCGGTCTAAACGGCCAAAAAATGGGCCTAGCCGATGCTAATTAGTATCAGGCTCGACACTAATATTTTAGAATGCAAATTCTTATTATAACGTATAGTATTGACTCTCCCGATGCTAATCGACACAAGTAGCGTTAGAGACACGACTGATGCTAAATTTTAACTCTAAAATGATTGTTTTTTTTTGGTGTTTCAGAAAACTAAAAAAATGATTGTTTCTTGTTGTGAGCTTTCATTTAGCATATGAAACTTACAAATATTAAATACCATTATTGACATCATCACAAAAGATACACTCAATTAATAAGCGAGGAAACATGATTTTATTCCACTATTTTAAGCTTTGTGGAGTGTTTTTTTTAGACCATGAAGCTATATTTTAGATAATTGTTATGTTGTTAGAACAATTGAATGATTTGTATTTCTTGAAAAAAAAAACAACTTGAGTCGTTCTACACATTAGTCATCCCAGTGGGTAAAGGAAATGACATATATAATTGACTCTGCCAGTAATGCCCCTTAAGGAAAGCTTACATAATTGTAGACTTATGCTTCCAAAATGTGATGGTTGAAATTGATAGGCCTTTTACTAGTCCAAGAATGGAGTAAATAGAAAAATGATTATCATACTTGAATGAGATAGTCACTAAATGCTAGCAATACTATAAATTTTCTAATTTTGTCATGTGAAAAGAATAAGAAATAGTCCTGAAGAACATATTGCTAGTTTAACACTTCCTTTGCATGATTTTTTCTCATTTGGAAAAATCCAATTGGAGCCTTGGCTTTTATTTCCTTCATTCTTATTTTTTATTTTATTAAGCCTGTCTTAATATTAAAAATGAAAAAGGATTGAGGAATGCTTTATTCCACCGAATCTATTTTCAATTTTTTTTTGCTGATTTTATTGTTAGTTCAAAATTTATTTTCCACAAAACTTCCTAGTTAGGTGAAGATTTACTAGGGCCTTGGTTCTTATTTACTGGACTCTTCTTTTCCCTTTCCTCGCCCTGGACTCTTCTTTTCCTTTTCCTTTTCCTCGCCCTTTTCAATACGGTTTCCTCGAGTATTCATTCAACCTTCGTGACATGTAACATGCATGAAATGCGAGAGTATCACAGACCAAGACTCACGTTTCCAAAAAAGATATAAGCGGAAAAAGGTGGCATCGAAGAGCAAGCAAAAGCACGAGGAAAAACACGACAAGCAAATTAAGTAATAGTTTAACTCACATTTCTTTACATGTCACCATCTCTCTATATATGTATTGTTGAATGAAACATGACTTCCAATTCCAACCTTCACTGTTATTTAGAGGTTTGTTACACTATATTCACAATTCACCAAATGGTAGGCAGAGGTAGATTTGAGTATGTAAGCACCGCAACAATGTTTCTTGTAATTCTACTATCCTTGGATGGAATATTAATGACACAAGTGAACTCACAGTCACCAAGCATTTCGGCTCTTTTTATTTTTGGAGATTCACTAGTCGATGTTGGAAACAATAACTTCCTAAACACCATGGCAAAGGCAAATTTCTTTCCTTATGGAATCGACTTTAGTAACGGTGCTACTGGACGATTTTCTAATGGAAAATCCCCCATCGATTTCATTGGTAAATTATCTATTTGTGATTATTACCATGTATATGCATTAACATGAACATATCCCTATTTTTCTTTGGGTACTTAAAGTGATTATTCATGTTGGATTGGATACAATATTGAGCTTATCTTTCTCTAAATTCATTATTTTCATCTATACAGGAGAGTTTTTAGGTGTTCCTTCTCCTCCTCCATTTGCAGACCCCTCGTCGGTTGGATCCAGAATACTCAATGGAGTCAACTTTGCATCAGCATCTGGTGGCATTCTTGATGAGTCTGGGCAACATTATGTACCCTACAAACTTTTCTATATTATTCTTAATGCCTTTCATTCTTACTTTCATGTAGAATCAATATAATTATGATAATATATGGACATGACAAAACCATTAGACCAATGCACCCATTTTTGAATTCAAATTTTTTATATTTTGTTTACTAGAAGATTGAATTATTATTATTCGTGATAAATTTGCAATATTTAATTTATTTATAGTATCTAAAAGAAGAATTACTATGATACAGGGTGATCGGTATAGCTTGAGTCAGCAAGTCATGAACTTCAATAACACATTGAATAAGTACAAGACAATGATGAATGCAACTGCATTAAGTCAATACTTAGCCAAATCTATAACTATTATGGTGAGTGGAAACAATGACTACATCAACAACTACCTCCTTCCTGAATTATACCGCACAAGTTCCAATTATACGGCGCAAGAATTTGGCAATCTTCTTGTTAGCAAATATAAACAACAAATTATGGTAATTTAACTTTGTTATATCTTATGCGGTGTTTATCTAATATGTTATTTGTCATTTAAATTTCCCAACGTGTTGATATTTTTAAGAGCTTGAAGTTGCAATAGGATTTATTATACATCTAATTGATTTAAACTATGCTCTACTGCAGGCGCTATATAACTTAGGATTGAGAAAGTTCTTCTTAGCAGGAATTGCACCACTCGGCTGCACCCCTAATCAGAAAGCTAGGGGGTTAGCACCACCAAGAAGGTGTGTGGAGTTAGTAAATCAGATGGTTAGATTCTTCAATGAAGGGCTCAGATCAATGGTGGACCAACTGAGCAAAAATCATGCCGATGCAATATTTTCATATGGTAACTCTTATCGTGTCTTTGAGGATATTCTAAACAACCCTGCTGCCTATTGTAAGATATGAAATCTCTTCTCAAATAGTTTATACAATGTATAAAAATGGAGAATATGAATTTAACTAAGTGGTAATGATTACACTTTGCAGCGCTAAGTTTTGTTGATAGAGCATGCTGCGGCGTTGGAATATACCGTGGCCAACTATCATGCCTCCCTTATCAATTGCCATGTGCATTCAGAAGCCAATATATCTTTTGGGATGCTTTCCACCCAACACAATCTGTAATAAATGTATTTTCTTGGAGAGCTGTTAATGGCCCGCCTGATGATTGCTATCCAATAAATATCAAGCAAATGGCTCTCCGTTAATGTACTCTTCAATGTATTATTGTCTTATTTAAGAAAACAATTCACCAAAATCAGTTATGTTTTTTTTTTGGTAAGCCAGTTTAGTATATAATAAATAAGTGAGTAAGAGGAGCAAGGAGCTCCTCAAACCAGAGATACAAAGAGAGTGCACAACTCAGCTTTGGAATAGCACCGCAGCTGTCATGACTCGAGGACAAAAAGCAAAAAATACACAACCAACACGAGACAAACAACACCTTCACTCGATCCCAGCGAAAAATGAGGGGCCACCAGAATCACAGAGTGTTTAGACAGTAGGTAGGATGCACAAGCCATTCGTAAAATGAACAATGGAAGCTTGGAGCTTTTGCTCTCAACCAGGTCCAGGCCCTTTGCTGCGCTAATTCAACAATTTTTCCAGTATCCAGCTGCAAATTGTCAAAGATAATCCTGTTTCTAGCCAGCCAAATCGACCATGTGATCGCGAGCCAAATCAAAATCATACCTTTCTGTAAGATCAAGTTTTGATCGAGTAGTACAACTCTATGTTTTGATGATTACAAGTTAACATTTTAGTATGAACAATTATGATACTCTAACGTGTTTTTCTGAGTGTGCTATTTACAGGCTCTGACCTCAATTCAATCTCACACAAATCAGAAGCACTGTGCATAAAGAGTGACCCAAGCAACGCTTTCGCAACATCTATGTTCACTCTGAACAGTAGAAATGCTTCAGAAGATCTGAAGTCATACAAGCTCTGATATGGACTCAGTCACTTGAAGTTCTGAAGATCCAGAAGTTCTGACAACCAAGAAACTCTGAAGGTTCAGATGTTCTAATGGTGTAGAAGACTCTGAAGATCTAGAAGCTGAATAGTGGAAACTCTGATGTCCAGAAGCAAGATGACTCTGAAGACCATGTACTTCCCTCTGAGTTCAGAATCAGAAGATACAACGGTCAGAGGATCTGTGCTTCCCTCTGACTCTGATCAACTGGCTTCACAAGTTCCAACATGAAGCATTCCCCTGATCAGAAGTCTCCTAGGTTTAAAGGTCAAGTCACTATCCAAGTACAAAAGCAAATGTACTATCCTGACGGCCTACCTAACATCCTCAGCCACAGCAGAAGCTAGAATTTCCAGAACTGCCCTCCAACGGTAGCATTTCCATGCAGCGTTCAAACCCTAATCCTTGGAGTATAAATAAAGGCTGAAGATTGAAAGATGCGGTTGGAAGAATTACACACGCGCAAGCTATATTCAAAACCTTCTAAGCATTCTTTCATCTGAATTCATTGTGTTTACTATTAGCTTTTCAGAAGCAAATCCTTTGTAAACATTCCTTCTTAAACAGTTGTTTAGTTACCTTTAGGAGATCAAGTTTGATCGGATCCTAGAGAAGACTAAGAGAGTGAATCTTAGTGTGAGCTAAGTCAGTGTAATTGTTAGTCACATGTAGGTTTCAAGTGTAGTTGTAACATTTACCTGATTAGTGGATTGCCTTCATTCTAAGAAGGAAGAAATCACCTTAACGGGTGGACTGGATTAGCTTGAGGGATTTATCAAGTGAACCAGGATAAAAATCCTTGTGTGCTTTTCTATCTCTTATCTTAAGCACTTAGTTCTCGAAAGATTTGTCAAAATCTTTAAGGTGGAAGTTTTATTTTGAAAACGTTATTCAAACCCCCCCTTTCTACCGTTTTTCATACCTTCAATTGGTATCAGAGCGCAAGTTCTGATTACCACACCTAACAGTGTTCAGTGATCCGGGCTGGTGTGAAAAACAATGGCTACCACCAGTGAAACTAAAAAAGATGGTTACAATGCAAAGCCTCCCATGTTCGACGGTCAAAGGTTCGAATATTGGAAAGATAGACTTGAAAGTTTCTTTCTGGGTTTTGATGCAGATCTCTGGGATATTATTGTGGATGGCTATGAGCGTCCAGTTGATGAAGAAGGCAAGAAGATTCCAAGGTCAGAGATGACTGCAGATCAAAAGAAGCTTTACTCACAACATCACAAAGCTAGAGCAATTCTTCTAAGTGCTATCTCTTATGAAGAGTACCAGAAGATTACAGATCGTGAGTATGCAAAAGGCATCTTTGAATCCCTGAAGATGTCTCATGAAGGAAACAAGAAAGTCAAAGAATCAAAGGCATTGTCTTTGATCCAAAAGTATGAATCCTTCATCATGGAGCCAAACGAGTCCATTGAAGAAATGTTTTCCAGATTTCAGTTGCTTGTAGCTGGAATACGACCTCTCAACAAGAGCTACACAACAAAAGATCATGTCATAAGGGTCATCAGAAGCCTTCCTGAAAGCTGGATGCCCTTGGTGACTTCAATAGAGCTTACGAGAGATGTTGAGCGTATGAGTTTAGAAGAACTCATCAGCATACTGAAGTGTCATGAGCTGAAGCGCTCAGAGATGCAAGATCTGAGGAAGAAGTCAATAGCCTTAAAATCCAAATCTGAGAAGGCTAAACCAGAGAAGTCAAAAGCTCTTCAAGCTGAAGCAGAAGAATCTGAAGAAGCATCAGAAGATTCTGATGAAGATGAGCTGACTCTGATCTCTAAAAGACTCAACCGTATCTGGAAGCACAGGCAGAGCAAGTACAAAGGCTCTGGAAAGGCCAAAGGAAAGTCTGAATCCTCAGGTCAGAAGAAGTCCTCAATTAAGGAAGTCACATGCTTTGAGTGCAAAGAATCAGGGCACTACAAAAGTGACTGTCCAAAATTGAAGAAGGACAAGAGGCCAAAGAAGCACTTCAAGACCAAGAAAAGTCTGATGGTGACTTTTGATGAATCAGAGTCAGAGGATGTTGACTCTGATGGTGAAGTCCAAGGACTCATGGCCATTGTCAAAGACAAAGGAGCAGAGTCAAAGGATGTTGTTGACTCTGACTCAGAATCAGAAGGAGATCCAAACTCAGACGATGAAAATGAGGTATTCGCTTCTTTCTCAACCTCTAAACTGAAACATGCTTTGTCTGATATCATGGATAAGTATAGCTCTTTATTATCTAAGCATAAGAGGCTGAAAAAGAACTTATCTGCTGTTTCTAAGACTCCTTCTGAACATGAGAAAATCATTTCTGATTTGAAAAATGATAATCATGCTTTAGTAAATTCTAACTCTGTGCTTAAAAATCAAATTGCTAAGTTAGAAGAAGTTATTGCCTGTGATGCCTCTGATAGTAAGCATGAATCTAAGTATTAAAAATCTTTTCAAAGATTCCTGGCTAAAAGCGTAGATAGAAGCTTAATGGCTTCAATGATCTATGGCGTAAGCAGAAATGGAATGCATGGCATTGGCTATTCTAAACCAATTAGAAATGAGCCTTCTATGCCTAAAGCTAAATCTTTGTATGAATGCTTTGTTCCCTCTGGTACCATTTTACCTGATTCTTTACCTGCTGAAGCTGCCAAACCCCCTCTTAAAAAGAGATCTTTCTCCATGTCTAAATATCATGCAAAAATTCCTTTACATTACCATGTTTTGAGAAACCCAAGGTGATCAGAACCTCTGGGGTAACTAACAAGAGAGGACCTAGAAAGTGGGTACCTAAGGATAAGATTATCTATGTTGCAGATATCCTTGATAGCTCCACTGAAACACCAGTCATGGTATCTGGACAGTGGATGCTCGCGTCACATGACGGGAGAAAGGCGTATGTTCCAAGAGCTAAAACTTAAGCCTGGAGGTGAAGTTGGCTTTGGTGGCAACGAAAAGGGTAAAATTGTTGGTACTGGTACTATTTGTGTAGATAGCAGTCCATGCATTGACAATGTTTTATTGGTAGACGGCTTAACTCATAACTTATTGTCTATAAGTCAATTAGCTGACAAGGGTTATGATGTTATCTTTAATCAAAAGTCCTGCCGGGCTGTAAGTCAGATCGATGGCTCTGTTCTATTTAACAGCAAGAGGAAGAACAACATTTATAAGATCAGATTATCTGAGTTGGAGGCTCAAAATGTGAAGTGTCTTCTGTCTGTTAATGAAGAGCAATGGGTATGGCATAGACGGTTAGGGCATGCCAGTATGAGAAAGATTTCTCAACTGAGCAAGCTAAACCTTGTCAGGGGCTTACCCACTCTGAAGTTCTCTTCAGACGCTCTTTGTGAAGCATGTCAGAAAGGCAAATTCACAAAAGTCCCTTTCAAGGCAAAAAATGTTGTCTCAACCTCAAGGCCGTTGGAACTTCTGCATATCGACCTATTTGGACCAGTGAAAACTGAGTCTATAGGTGGCAAGAGATATGGGATGGTCATTGTTGACGACTATAGCCGCTGGACATGGGTAAAGTTTCTAACCCGCAAGGATGAGTCTCATGCTGTGTTCTCTACCTTTATAGCCCAAGTGCAAAACGAGAAGGCTTGTAGGATTGTGCGTGTCAGAAGTGACCATGGTGAAGAGTTTGAGAATGACAAGTTTGAGAGTCTGTTTGATTCCTATGGAATTGCACATGATTTCTCTTGTCCCAGAACTCCTCAACAAAATGGTGTTGTTGAGAGGAAGAACAGAACTCTTCAGGAGATGGCAAGAACCATGCTCCAAGAAACTGGCATGGCTAAGCACTTTTGGGCAGAGGCAGTAAACACAGCGTGTTACATTCAGAACAGAATCTCTGTGAGACCTATTCTGAATAAGACTCCCTATGAATTGTGGAAGAACATAAAACCCAACATTTCTTACTTTCATCCTTTTGGTTGTGTTTGTTATGTTCTTAATACTAAGGATAGATTGCATAAATTTGATGCTAAGTCTTCTAAATGTCTATTACTTGGTTACTCTGAGAGATCAAAAGGTTTTAGATTCTATAATACTGATGCTAAAACAATTGAAGAATCTATTCACGTTAGATTTGATGATAAGCTTGACTCTGACCAGTCAAAGCTAGTTGAGAAATTTGCAGATTTAAGTATAAGTGTTTCTGACAAAGGCAAAGCTCCAGAGGAAGCTGAGCCAGAGGAAGATGAACCAGAAGAAGCTGGTCCCTCTGATTCACAAACTCAGAAGAAGAGCAGAATCACTGCAGCTCATCCTAAGGAATTGATTCTGGGCAACAAAGACGAATCAGTCAGAACCAGATCAGCCTTCAGACCCTCTGAAGAGACCCTGCTCAGTCTGAAAGGATTGGTGTCCTTAATTGAACCCAAGTCAATTGATGAAGCTCTTCAGGACAAGGACTGGATTCTGGCCATGGAAGAAGAATTGAATCAATTTTCCAAGAATGATGTTTGGAGCCTAGTGAAGGAGCCTCAAAGTGTCCATGTAATTGGAACAAAATGGGTGTTCAGAAACAAGTTGAATGAGAAAGGAGATGTAGTCAGAAACAAGGCAAGGCTAGTTGCTCAAGGCTACAGCCAGCAGGAAGGAATAGACTACACATAAACATTTGCTCCAGTAGCAAGACTAGAAGCAATCAGACTGTTGATCTCATTCTCAGTAAATCACAACATAATTCTACATCAGATGGATGTTAAGAGTGCCTTCCTAAATGGATACATATCAGAGGAAGTCTACGTTCATCAACCTCCAGGTTTTGAGGATGAGAAGAATCCAGACCATGTGTTCAAGTTGAAGAAATCACTCTATGGTCTGAAGGAAGCTCCCAGAGCATGGTATGAGAGACTCAGCTCATTCCTTCTGGAGAATAAATTTGTAAGAGGTAAAGTAGATACAACTCTCTTTTGCAAAACTTACAAAGATGATAACTTAATTGTGCAAATTTATGTTGATGATATTATATTTGGTTCTGCTAATCAATCTCTATGCAAAGAATTTTCTGAGATGATGCAGGCTGAATTTGAGATGAGTATGATGGGAGAGTTCAAGTACTTTCTGGGAATACAAGTTGATCAAACACCAGAAGGAACATATATCCATCAGAGCAAGTACACTAAAGAACTTCTGAAGAAGTTCAATATGCTGGAATCTACAGTTGCCAAGACTCCAATGCATCCTACATGCATTATGGAGAAAGAAGATGCAAGTGGTAAAGTTTGTCAGAAGCTCTATCGTGGTATGATAGGATCACTTCTATACTTAACTGCATCTAGGCCAGATATACTGTTTAGTGTTCATTTATGTGCTCGTTTCCAATCAGATCCAAGGGAAACCCACTTAACTGCTGTTAAGAGGATCCTAAGGTATTTGAAAGGTACCACTAACCTTGGCTTGATGTATAAGAAAACATCAGAGTATAAGCTTTCAGGTTATTGTGATGCTGATTATGCTGGAGATAGAATAGAGAGAAAAAGCACTTCTGGAAATTGTCAATTTCTGGGAAGCAACTTAGTCTCATGGGCAAGCAAGAGGCAATCAACCATTGCACTATCTACTGCAGAGGCAGAATATATCTCAGCAGCAATATGCAGCACTCAGATGCTCTGGATGAAACATCAGCTGGAGGATTATCAAATCCTTGAGAGCAATATCCCAATCTATTGTGATAACACTGCTGCAATTTCATTGAGTAAGAATCCTATCTTATATTCAAGGGAAAAGCACATTGAGGTAAAGTATCACTTTATTAGAGATTATGTACAGAAGGGTGTACTTCTTCTGAAGTTTGTTGATACTGACCATCAATGGGCAGATATCTTTACAAAGCCCTTAGCAGAGGATAGATTTAATTTCATTCTGAAAAATATGAATATGGACTTTTGTCCAGCATGAAGATGGATCAGAACCTCTGACTATGATGCTTCTTCATCAGAAGATGTCTAGTCCAGAAGGTAACTCTATCAGAGTTTATGTACCCATTGGTGCTGACTCTGAAGCTGAGACAGTAAGCGTGTGTCAGTATCTATGATACATAGTTCCTTGTGCCCGTGCTGACAGTCTGTTGTAATGAGTGTTGATGTGCTTCTCTCCTGCGTGTGATAGGTGTATTAACTGTTACTATCATGTCTTTAATTTTTAACCGTTGATTTTAAACTTGCTTTTTGATCAACAACGGTTATTTGTCAAAACCCACTATACACACACGTTCCCCTACACTTACGGTTTTACCTTCTCTCTCTTCAGTTTTTTTTCAAAACCTCTTACCCACGATCTCTCTCTCTCTCTCTCATCCTTCTCTTTCAACCCAAAACCTCAACCGACTTCAAGATGGTGAGACAAACCAGAGGCGAAGCTGCAGGTACAACCAGATTTCCCCATATGGTAGTAGGCCAAGCTACAGGCCAATTGGATCCTGAAGCTCCAAATCAAGGTCAAGCTTCAGAGAAGATGATTCCAATTGCAGAACGGGGCTGTGCCGTTCACTGCGTTTATGCTCCGGAAGAACTCCAAGTGCTTGCTGAATGGAGATTCAACCTGGATAATATAGCTGCAAATGGGTATGACCTGCGTCCTGAAGTTCAAGTTCAGGGATGGGAAGAGTATTTTAACAGGCTTAGAGGACCAATTTATGACAAATTGGTCAAGGAATTCTGGAAACACGCGGACTGTGATGATACACAAGTTGTCTCCTACATTGCTGGAAGGAGGATAATCATCATTGAGAAGTCCATTGTGAATCTGCTGGGGGCACACACTGGAACTGGGTACAGATTCCAACTGACGGAGTCAAAGGTGAAACCCAGAACCAAGGATGAAACCAACAAGGCTCTTTACACCACCTACAAACCTGGCAAGAGCGACTACAAGGTGGTGGATCTTCATCCCAAGCTCAGAATCTGGCACAAGATTCTGCTTCACTGCATCAATCAGAGGCCAAAGGGTAGCTCTCCTGATTACATCAACTTCTGCCAGAAGGCAATGCTATTCTTCATTCAGGATAAGAGGAAGATCTGCCTTCCTTTCTTCTTGTTCTCTTACCTGAAAGAATGCATCAGGAAGTCCAGAACCACTGCCTCCATCAAGTCTGCCATCAAGTACATCCCCTTTGGGAGACTGCTTTCAGATCTCTTCATTGAGAGTAAATTCGTAGAAGATCTGATCAAGGCAGGATGCACAGAGGATCTGTCTACAATTGTTAGTGATGTCTTCACAGCCACATCCTTGAAGAAGATGGGATTGGTCAAGAAGAAGATAGCCCCTGCTCATGAAGATACTTCTGATGAAGTAAGACAAAGAAGGGTGCCTCTAAATGATTTCCCTCTGTGGACCCAAGCAGACAACCCAGAAGCTATTTTGTGCTACATTGATGATCTGAAGCAACAAGGGTTTGAGATTGATGTAGACGAGTTCTTCAGACGATTGCCACCAGCTCCAGAGTTTGACTCTCCTCCCAAGAGGAAAGTTCAGAGGAAAATGGTCTTGGAGGAATCTTCTGAGGAGTCTGATGTTCCTCTGAAGACGAAGAAGAAGGCTGACAAGCCTAAGAGGAAGCATGATGAAACCACCAAGCCTGATGATGGTGATGATGGTGATAATGAAGATGGTCCTTCTCCTCCCAAGAAGAAGAAGAAACAAGTCAGAATTGTGGAGAAGCCTACCCGTGTGGAACCTGCTGCTGCAGTCATCAGAATGGAGACTTCTGCCAGAGTGACAAGGTCTGCCGTGCGTTTATCAAGTAAGTCTGCTGTTATTGAATCTGATGATGATTTAAATTCAATTGATGCACTCCCCATCTCTACTCTTCTTAACCGCACAACCACCCAACTCACCCCTATCCCAGAGTCTCAACCAGCTGCCCAAACCACATCTCCACCTAATTCCCCAAGGTCTTCATTTTTCCAACCTTCCCAAGAAGAAGCACCTCTTTGGAATATGCTTCAGACTCCACGTCCCTCTGAACCAACCTCTCCCATTACCATCCAATACAACCCATTAACCTCTGAACCCATCATTCCTGAACAACTAGCACTTGAACAATCTGAACCTGAACCCAGAATGTCTGATCACTCTGTCCCTAGAGCATCAGAACGTCCTGTTGTTAGAACCACTGATACAGATTCCTCAACTGCTTATACTCCTGTATCATTCCCTATCAATGTTGCTGATTCCTCACCTTCCAACAACTCTGAGTCACTTCGTAAATTTATGGAAGTTAGGAAAGAAAAAGTGTCTGCCATTCCAGAGTACTACCTCACAGTACCAAGCCCTAGGAGATACCCTGGACCTAGACCAGAACGTCTAGTTGACCCAGATGATCCTATCCAGGCTGACCCTTTGCATGAAGCAGACCCTTTAGCCCAACAAGTCAAACCTGACCCAGTTCATCAAGAGCCCATTCAACCAGAACCAGAAAACTCTGTGTCTAACCACTCTTCGGTTAGATCACCACATCCTCTGGTTGAAACCTCTGAACCAAACCTTGGAGCCTCTGAACCAAATGTCCAAACTTTTGATATTGGCTCTTGATGACCCGGGTTTATATGATGTTTTTAGGGTTTTTCTTTGTTAGTTTTGAGTCTTTTTCTTATGTCTCATGTAGTGTTTCATGCATTCTCATGCATTTTAACTTTTATTTGTGCATTTGCATTAGTTTAGTAATTTTGTAGTTTTATAAGGACTTTAGTTGCATTTTAGTATAGTTTTGAGTCTTTTGTTAATTGTCATTAGTCTGAGTCCCTTGTGCAGTTAAATGTTTGGTATTCTTGATATTTTTCCTTGAGCTTTGATGAGAGTAATCAGGTCTGAAACTGAAGAAGAAGGAAGGTCAAGAAGCTTGGTGAATTGAAGGGAGGCTTAAAGAGGCATAAAGAAGAGTTAAAATGAAGATCAAGGGACTTTCCAGCGAGTCTGAGCGCCTAGGCATGCTCCATTGGCGCCTAGGCGCCAATTGCCCTGTTCCAGAAATTGGAATTGGCGCCTAGGCGCTCTAAATTGGCGCTCAGGCGCTCTGGAATTGGCGCTCAGGCGCTCTGAATTGGCGCCTGAGCGCCCGGAACAGCCCAAACTCGTGATTTTTGCTTATAAATAGGATTTTAGTCATTTTCTTTGGTAATCTTTGACATCTTTGGATACTTTGTAAAATTCAGAGGTAGAGGAACATCTAGGAGAATGAGAGAAGGCTTCCAAGCTTGTAATTCAGGTTCTTAGCCAAGCATGGCTCTTGCCATGCTTGGCTAATCTCTCTTCTTTACTTTGGTTTTCTTGTAAGACTTTTCCTTTTAAGTTATAATCTTAAGTTCTTTCCCACATGTTCTTCTTCTTTCCTTGAATCCCATATCCATGCTTTATGTTTCGAGTTAGAACATGTGCTAGCTTTATGTTTTTCTATAATAGAACGGAAGTTTGTTATAGATTAGGGACTTGTTATGGGATTACCTCTTCTATACTTGCTACTAGGAATAGAGGAAGGGTTGGGGTTTGTTGGCCTGAACTTTATAATCTTTATGCTTCAAACAAATGTTTAAGTACACAAGGAATTGGGCTTATCTTTTGGTTTGAAAGAATTATCTATGCGAGGCATCGATAGGTAGTTGCTTAGGCTATAACATCAAGGAGAGATTCATGAGAACATGTGCTTAGAATGATGTGCTTGAATTGATTAGTTGAGCAAGAACCCAAAGTAAATCACTCTTTCTTTTCATTTTCTGTTTCATTTCTGAATTTATATTTTCTTTTTCCTTATTACTACTTCGACATATGTTTGCCTCAATAAAAAAAACCTTCAAACTCAATGCGTGAACCGAATTTTGTCACTCACAATCCCTGTGGTTCGATATTTAAAACCGGGTGGATTCGTACACTTGCGGATTTACCAACAGCTCTCCTCAAGGTGCCTCTGAGGCAAACAGCAGCAACCTCCCAACCTCTCCTGAAACCAACCTCTCCATTGTTCCCTACACATACCCCAGGCCAACCCCTCTCTCTGAGTGCATCAGTGTTTTTAATCATGAAGCTTCATTGATGCTACGCAATGTGCAAGGTCACACTTACCTGAGTGAGAATGCTGACTCTGTTGCTGAAGAATGGAATCGTCTGAGTACTTGGTTAGTAGCTCAGGTTCCTGTTATGATGAGTCATCTCACTGCAGAAAGGGATCAGAGGATTGAGGCTGCTAGGCAGCGGTTTACAAGAAGAGTGGCTCTGCATGAACAACAGCAAAGAAATAAGCTACTTGAAGCTGTTGAAGAGGCCAGAAGAAAGAAAGAGCAAGCAGAGGAAGCTGCACGTCAAGCAGCTGCACAAGCTAAACATGCAAGATTAGAAGCTGAGAGACTTGAAGCTGAAGCTGAAGCTCTTAGATGCCAAGCTCTTGCACCAGTGGTCTTTACTCCTGCTGCTTCTGATTCCACTCCAGCTCATCAATCTGCTCAGAATGTTCCTTCTAGTTCTACACAGTCAAGTTCTTCCAGACTTGATATCATGGAACAACGTCTCAATTCTCATGAGACTCTGCTGATGGACATGAAGCAAATTCTTTAAGAACTTTTGCGTCGCTCTGACAAGACTTAGTCTTAGGATTTCTTTCGTTTTCCTTCTTAACTTAATTTAATTTTATTTCTACTTTATTTTGTTTAAGTTACATTATTTGCTATGCTTTGTTAGTTGTCGTTTATCATTGCACATACATATATATATATATCTATAACTTTGTGATTGCAAACTTTCTTTTCTTTATTCATATCAATTATGATTTTACATCATACATTTCTTTTTCCCTAAAATCTAGAATGGAGGATCCTTCCTTATTCTTCTGCATTCTTGGCGCTGCTCTACCCTCTCTTTCTCCAGACGATCCAATGCATACTGGATGTTGTTGAGTTTGATGTTCAGCTCATCCCTCTCCAGACTATCTTCTATCGTCTTGAGTCTCTTTTCCATAGCTTCCTTCTCTTCCAGCAAATTCAGCTCAAGCTGGCTGAGTTCCTGAATTTCCTCCACGAAGGCAAGGAATTCTTTCAAATCCTTCTCCAGCTCTGGACAAAGGTCCTCTTCAAGCAGTGTCTTCGTCAGCTCTTGTATGGTCTTTGTACCATCAGGATGTCTTATATTGAGGAACATATCTTCCTCAAAAGCCTTCCTTCTGAGCTCTTCCAGTGCAACCATGTATGAAGCCATTTTTTTCTGGTATTGAGCGAGTTGTGAAGATTCTCCTCTTCTAAATTGCTTTATATAAGCTTCATTCTCTCCTTGGAAGTTATTGCTCCTACAGTTTCTCGAGGTTAAGTCCTTGGTAACTGAAGCTTCTCTTTACTCCAGTGGCCGGCGGTAAACGTTCTTCTTTTGCATTAACCCCCTTCCTTAATTCGCGTAACTCTCATTCCTACAGCGTTTATTTCTCCATCTTTTCACTCAGACCTTCACTGAGGGGGAGTACCTTGTACTTCAAGCTGAGTTTTTCACACCCCATACTTTTTGCTTATGACAAAAAGGGGGAGTACATCTAGTTTTTGATGTGTTAGTGTGATTTATTTTTCTTTTGGAGAATTTAAGAGTTCCACTTTTATGACCATAGATGTGTCACTAGGCAAATACAAGGAATACATTTCACTTCTTCTGAAGTGATTCTATTTGACTCTGATACCACTTATCGTTGACTCTGAATACTTATGCGCTCTGATTATTTCATTTCATCTATGTCATGCGCCTTAACTCTGAACTCTTATATTATTTAGCTCAGAATCTAGACATTTTTTTTTAACGTTTTCATTAAGTCTTAGATTCAGGGGGAGCTATACTCAGAATCAAGCTGTGACTTGGATTCAGAATGAGCAAAATAAACTATTCACATCAGGATAAGTCTTATTCTATATCTCTAAACTCTGAGTGAATTCAGTTTATTGTTTAAGAATTGTTCATCAAAATACTTAGTTTTGTCATCATCAAAAAGGGGGAGATTGTAAGATCAAGTTTTGATCGAGTAGTACAACTCTATGTTTTGATGATTACAAGTTAACATTTTAGTATGAACAATTATGGTACTCTAACGTGTTTTTCTGAGTGTGCTATTTACAGGCTCTGACCTCAATTCAATCTCACACAAATCAGAAGCACTGTGCATAAAGAGTGACCCAAGCAACGCTTTCGCAACATCTATGTTCACTCTGAACAGTAGAAATGCTTCAGAAGATCTGAAGTCATACAAGCTCTGATATGGACTCAGTCACTTGAAGTTCTGAAGATCCAGAAGTTCTGACAACCAAGAAACTCTGAAGGTTCAGATGTTCTAATGGTGTAGAAGACTCTGAAGATCTAGAAGCTGAATAGTGGAAACTCTGATGTCCAGAAGCAAGATGACTCTGAAGACCATGTACTTCTGTAAGGCCCAAGTTTTAAAGCTTTGGATAAGTGAATAAAATAAAAGAGTTTATTTGATTAAGATAAATTTGTGAAGGAAAAGAGTTCAGGAAAAGTCCAAGAATTTATCGAAACACCGATAAGAGTTATCGCACGACTAACATACGCCTAATCCTAGGTCAAAGGTATTAGTGAATAGTTAATTTACACTTTAGGACACGATGGAAACTAATTCCAAAAATCTTCAGAGAAATGTTAGAATTTCTCTTTTTCGTCCTTAAACAAGTGGTTCGACGCGGAAACCTGGAAAGTACGAACGTCAAATTCCAATTCTCGGAAGTTTGCCGTAACGGAATCCCTGATAGTTCGAGAAACCTAAGATCGACAGACGATGAAGACTTTTTCTATTCGGAGCTTCAAATGAAGATTCCACCCGCGTTCTCCTATTTCTATTGTTATTTCTAATCTTTCTTCAGAAGGAAGTTTTCTCGTCCGACGATCACTGCAAAAAGTAGTTTTTCGGGATAAACCGACTTACACCGACTCATGCCGACTTTGGATCATTTGGTTTAATTCCAAGAATCCTACTTTGAGTTCTGGAATTCTGTCGCCAGAACCTATCTTAGAATTCGCAGAGGAACGCGCAGGAAAAATCGGAATCGCGAAAAAATCATTTTTCCGCATTTTCCAAAACCTATAAATAGCTCAAAAATTAGTTTTTTTGCAAAAAAAAAATCACCCATTCCCTCCCCCAAAACCGTGAGCAGCTAGAGAGAAAGAGAGGATCCGGATTTTCGCGAATCTTTGCCCGTTTTCTTCACCGATCGTTGCTAATCGAAGACCTTGAGGTAGGTAAACTATATCTCACTTCTGATCGTCAGATCTGTCGACTTTTTCTATGTTTTTCTGAGCTCAAAGTTTGGAGCTTTTTGTAAAATTGTCCAAATAGCTTGATTTCTCTGTCTAAACATCTTCCCTACGTGCCCAAGAGCACTTCTGTCGGATTAGTTTTTCCGTAATGTCGCCGGAATTCCGTCGGGATCAATTTTTGTATCAAATACCCATTTTTGAGTAAAGTCGCAACCTTTAAGCTGAAATCTATCGACTTGGCTTAGTGCTAGTAGGATTAATCGTCATAAACGTCGTTGTTGACGTCCCCATCCAATTTGTTTTTCAAAAATCCAGTTTTGAAATTCTGAGTTTAAAATAATGACCAAACTACCCCTATATCAGTTTTCGATCCGAAAATTTTTCCGAGCTTAGAACCGTCTTAGTTACGGCGTATGTTAACCTAGGAACCAAGTTTGATCGAAGAAAAATCGACCCTCCCAATTAAGGAAAGTGGCCGAGAGCTATACCAAGGGGGGAGGAAATCCGACTTTTTCGAAAACTTGTCTTAACGCGTTAGATTGTCGTACCACAGAGTTTGTAATGTACCGTGTAACCCTAGGACTTATTGCTTGTTGAGTTTCTGACTCAATGTGTTGATTTCTGTGATTTTGGCTTAAGGTTCTTTTGAGGAGTTTCCTGGAGATCAAGGCGAGGAACGTGAAGGAGGTTGTGAGGAAAACGCTTGAGGAGTTACAGGTGAGGGCTACTCTCTGAATTACTAGATAATGCTTTAGGTGTCGATGAAATTCGACTTGA
This sequence comes from Lotus japonicus, assembly GCF_012489685.1. Classification (NCBI taxonomy): domain Eukaryota; kingdom Viridiplantae; phylum Streptophyta; class Magnoliopsida; order Fabales; family Fabaceae; genus Lotus; species Lotus japonicus. The sequence continues at coordinate 10,083,973 of NC_080046.1, forward strand.
TTATGTGTTATGCACCTAATTGCTAAATGTCTGAAATGATTTCTGAGGCTTCGGCCGAACTTGTTGAGTACTTGATGCCATGATATTGTGTGCTAAATGTTCACATGCTATGTGCTACATGGTTAACTTAGGATGTGTTGGAATATGCTGTTTATGCCTATTGGTTGAGCTGTTTCATTGATGCTATTCCACTCGTGCCTATGTTTCTGGAAAGTGAGGATTACGGGCAAGTCATGCCGAATTTTTATGAGATTTTGAGAGAGTTTGAAAGGACGAACGAAGTTCGGACCTTGTTATATTTTAATGGATCGAGACCTTCTCAGAAATTAATTGGGATTATGGGATCCCTGAAACTCATAGGAAGTATCATAAGACTAAACGAAATCTATTTTCTCAAAGAAAATTCATAAGACATTAATCAATCTCTAAACCCCTTGAACAATGATAACAACTTTAGATAAGAGCTTAGAGCCTGAATATTAGTCTTGAAGATATGAGAAGTGTCGTCGAGTCCAAGTTTTGAGGAACTTACAAGTTTTCGAGTATGTTGATACTCTTTTGCTCGATGAGCAGGTTAATGTTTGGCTATCTAAAGTTTAGCCGGAAACTATGAGTTTCCAAGTACAATCGTACTCTTTCGCTCGATGAGCAGTTTATTGTTTGGCTATCTAAAGTTTAGCCGGGAACTTTAAGTTCCAAGTACTTCGGTACCTTTTCGCTCGATGAGCAGTTTATTGATTGGCTATCTAAAGTTTAGCCGGGAACCATGAGTTCCAAAGTACATTCTTCTTCTTTTGATTAATTCATTTTGTCGCAGAATCGACATTTGCCTTAGGGTATTCTTTTTAGAGACTTTAAGTTATTTAGAACACGTGGCGACGTGTCGGGTGAGGTCGGAGACGTTGTTTGGCTAATCACTTGCATTCATGCACTCATTTTGAGGTTAATACACGGCGTGATACCGGACCTCAGTGGATTCCAAAATGGTCATAAGACCCGGATTTCCATATTTAGGACACTACGGTGGTCCTCAGTAGCAGACGGAATGGCAGACCTACGGGTTCACTGCTGATCTGACTACTTTTGTGTGGTGTAAGAGACGCCCGAGCGGAATGGTCCCACTATGGCCGGTGTTAGGGCTGACTCGTTGGTGTCCATCCTTCTTCCGGAATGCATTTTGTTAACCAGCATTGCATTTCATGCAACATACATTCTGACTTGTTTGCTGAGTGTGATTGGTACTTGTTTACCCTAATTGAGGCATGCTAATTGTTATTATGATCTTTTATATTTTTTGCGATACATGCAACCCTAGGATGTTATCCCTAAATTCTAAGCCTGAGAGGCTAATAATTATTATCCCATATATATATCTGGCTTTAATATTTATATAATTCTTTGGAGTTGACCCTCGCGTCTTCTGTGTGTGTTTGGGCGGACTACGCCTTTGTCAGATGTCCATGGCGGACCGGTTCACGATGGTTCACCCTTCGGGGGAAACTAGGTTGAAGAAGCTTGATCAGGAGGACTACGGTTCAGGGGTGGTCGACCCCGCTGGCCACCGAGCGACTTACTCGAGATGGGATTAGTGTAGGAGTAGAGTCTTAGCTCTGACCGTCATTGTTTCTTTGGGGACAGGGTAGTTTCCCGCCTATAGCTTTTTGTGTGGTTCCTCTACGGGGATCACAGAGAGTTGGTTGGGCTAAGAGGTCTTGTTTTAGGCCATCTGGGCTAACTCATTCTCATTTTGAGGGATAGTGTTGCGGACACTTGACTTTTCTTTTGGTTTGCACTTTTGCCTACGGGCGTTACTCTCTTTTACTTTCCGTCACTGGAGGTTTACTCGTGACGTGGTTTACAACTTACAGTGGGGGCTGTAATCATATTGTATATTAGTTCTGTTATCTTCGTTTTAGAGTTTCATCTCTTTCTGTCTTTACTTACATTATCGAAAAAAATAATTCACGTTTTTCCGCTTAAGTATTTCTTTTTGGTTACTAAAGTGACACCACCGAAATCGGGGTGTTACAACTTCCCTCTGAGTTCAGAATCAGAAGATACAACGGTCAGAGGATCTGTGCTTCCCTCTGACTCTGATCAACTGGCTTCACAAGTTCCAACATGAAGCATTCCCCTGATCAGAAGTCTCCTAGGTTTAAAGGTCAAGTCACTATCCAAGTACAAAAGCAAATGTACTATCCTGACGGCCTACCTAACATCCTCAGCCATAGCAGAAGCTGGAATTTCCAGAACTGCCCTCCAACGGTAGCATTTCCATGCAGCGTTCAAACCCTAATCCTTGGAGTATAAATAGAGGCTGAAGATTGAAAGATACGGTTAGAAGAATTACACACGCGCAAGCTATATTCAAAACCTTCTAAGCATTCTTTCATCTGAATTCATTGTGTTTACTATTAGCTTTTCAGAAGCAAATCCTTTGTAAACATTCCTTCTTAAACAATTGTTTAGTTACCTTTAAGAGATCAAGTTTGATCGGATCCTAGAGAAGACTAAGAGAGTGAATCTTAGTGTGAGCTAAGTCAGTGTAATTGTTAGTCACTTGTAGGTTTCAAGTGCAGTTGTAACATTTACCTGATTAGTGGATTACCTTCATTCTAAGAAGGAAGAAATCACCTTAACGGGTGGACTGGATTAGCTTGAGGGATTTATCAAGTGAACCAGGATAAAAATCCTTGTGTGCTTTTCTATCTCTTATCTTAAGAACTTAGTTCTCGAAAGATTTGTCAAAATCTTTAAGGTGGAAGTTTTATTTTGAAAACGTTATTCAAACCCCCCCTTTCTACCATTTTTCATACCTTCACTTTCCTCTGTTTTGATGTTTTCAATTCTGCCCCATGTTGGAGAAAATGCTGCCAGCAATCATGAGGGAGTGCGGTCGATATTCCCAGCCACTTATAGAAGGTCTTCCACACGCTGCAAGATACCTGGCAAGAAAACAGAAGGTGTTCCAAGGTTTCGTCTTCGTTTGAGCAAAGCGCACACATCATTGAGGCATTGATTGAGAGGGCTCTTCTTCTTCTCAAGCTCACCTTTGTTTGCAGCCTTCCCCATAGAACCCGCCAACCAAACGCAACAACATTTTGGGGTGCAGCACCCTGCCACAAGGTTCCAAATATCGTGATAGGTTCCTCAAGCTCCAATCCTTGAATTAACGAGAACGCTGAGCTAACTGTGTATTTCCCATCAGTGCTGCTTGGTTCCCAATTCCAGGCATCATTTATGTCCTCAATTAGAGTCACCGGTTGCAGCACAGTGGTGAGCTCCGATACTTTCTCCTCCTCTCGTGGTAGCAGCGTTCGTCGCCAATCATACTTCGAGTTCCAATTACCCCCGCCCGAATCCCCCACGTCCCTTATACTCAAATTCGCTTGGTTTGACAGTAAATAAAGTCTTGGAAATCTGTTCCTTAATATGAATTGTCCAGCCCATCTCTCTTCCCAGAATCTGGTATTATTCCCATTTCCTAGCCTTTTCCTCAGCCCTTTATCTAACCAGCAGCTCTCCGGTTCTGCATAGCACGTGATTAGTAGATCTTTCCACCAGCAAGAGAGTTTTCCACTCGTTTCAACATTGTTGCCATGGCTCGGGACGAGGTACTTACACCGGATAATTTTCTCCCAAAGACTATCTTTCCTTTCCAACAAGCGCCATCTCCACTTTCCTAGAAGTGCTTTGTTGAAAGCTTCCCAATCCCTTAACCCCAAGCCTCCCAACTCTTTTGGTTTGCAAATAGATTCCCAACTAATCCAAGATATGCCTCTATCACCTTCCTCAAAACCCCAAAGGAAAGACCTCATAATCTTGTTACAAAGATTAATCACCCTTTTGGGCATTCTATAGAAAGACATGTAGTAGAGAGGAAGAGACGAAAGCACACTCTTGATAAGTGTTATCCGCCCCCCCCCAAAGGACACACATTTTTGCCTCCAACGAGTGAGTCTTCCTTTCAACTTGTTAATCACCGGATCCCAAAAAGTTAGTCTTCTAGGGTTCCCCCCAACGGGTAGCCCTAAGTAGGTAAAAGGAGCCTTCATAGTTTTACAATGTAGGAGATTAGCTAAGCTTTGGGTAGTTCTCTCCCCCACTTCTATTTCGGCAAGCTTACTTTTGTGAAAGTTTACCTTTAATCCCGAGGCCATCTCAAAGCACTGCATAGTACATTTAATCACTAGGGCATTTTGCACCGAAGCCCCACCAAAAAAAAAGTATCATCCGCAAATTGAAGTATTGATGCTCGCACCTCATTCTCCCTACCAAGGCCATAACCAACAAACTTCTCTAGCCGGACCGCTTGGTGGAAGAGGCAATTTATACCTTCGGCAACTATCAAGAAGAGAAAAGGTGCTAGTGGGTCTCCTTGCCTTAACCCTCTCCCCATACCGAACTCTTCACTCGGGCTCCTATTGACAAGAACCGACACTCTCGCCGACTTCAAACATCCCTCGATCCATTTTATCCATCTTTCATTGAAGTGAATTCTTCTCATCACATACACTAGGAAATCCCACCGAACCGAATAATAGGACTTTTCAAAATCTACTTTGAAAATCAAGAGTTGTTTCTTCCTTATTCGTGCATCATGAATAAGCTCGTTCGCCGCTACTATACTATCCATCATGCTTCTACCCGAGAGAAAAGCGGATTGTTCTTCTCCAATGACCTTGGGGAGAACTTCTTTGAGTCTATTTGCTAGGAGCTTAGAGACAATTTTATAGATGCATCCAACCAAGGATATTGGCCTAAAATCGTTGAGCCCTTGAGGAGAGTCTTTCTTGGGTATCAAAGCAATAAAGGAGGAGTTGCATCCTTTCGTCCACACTCCATGGACATAGAACTCATTCACAACACGGAGCACATCCTTTTCCAAGAGATTCCAAAATGTTTTGATAAAATGGAAGTTTATGCTATCCGGGCCCGGACTTTTGTCTCCTTCACAATCCCACACCGCTTCTTTCACTTCTTGGGGGTCAAAGTTCGCGGTCAAGCTCTCATGATCAAGCTCTGAAATTGTATTAAACACTACGCCATCGAAACTTACCCAAGAGTATGGTACTTCCTTAAAACGGTTCTCAAAGTAGGTTTTGATTTCCATTTTCACCTCATATGGTTTCTCCTCCCATCTACCTTCAACCTCCAAGCCTACAAGATTGTTGACTCTTCGTTGTCGATTGACACCAGAGTGAAAAAATTTGGAGTTGCAATCCCTTTCCTTTATCCACTTAGAGCGCGTCTTTTGGTGGAGAACCAAATGGGAGAGCGATGAGTAGAATAGACCGATTTCTGATTTCTCATGATTGGTTGACATGTTGGCCGGATAGCACCCAATTAGTACTTGATCGGGAGTTTTCTGACCACTGCCCTTTGCTCTTGAGGAACTCGGGTCATGATTGGGCCCCAAAACCGTTTAGAGTACTTAATTGCTGGCTAAAGGATCATCGCTTCAAACCGTTTGTGGAGAAGACTTGGGAAGAAAATGTGGTGCATGGGAGGGGATATTATATGATGAAGGAAAAACTTAAAGCTTTGAAAGCGAAGATCCGCATATGGAATAAAGAGGTGTTTGGGGATGTGAATAAGCAAGGTCAAGTTATAGTTGAAGAAATGGCTAGGCTTGATAAAAAGAATGAAGAGCATGGGCTAACCGAGGAGGAACATGCTAGAAGCAAGGAGCTATATGGGGAGTATTGGAGTGTGGCCCGTAACCAAAATCAGTTATGTAAGTCAATACAACTATTAAATGTACTCTGTTAACGTACTCTTCAATGTATTATTGTCTTGAAACAAATGCACCAAAACCAGTTATGTAAGCCGACACAACTATTAAATAAATATATTTTTATTTAATATATTATTTTAGTTATGAATATAAAAGTATATTTTATAAAAATATTATTTAAGCAACATATGCATATTAAATTTTTATAAAATACAAATATTATTTAATTTTAATCATGTCTTGATAAAAATTATTTTTTTATATTTTTTTAATATTTTTTAAAATCTCTAATTTATTATATAGAACATGTTTGAGAACAACCTTCTTAAAGTAGGTACATAAATTGCAACCAAACTAAATCACAGTTGACTAGTGATGGACCTTAACATTGACAACTTAGACAGTATCGAGGATTTCAGAACCAATCGTAGAAAGAGTAGTGAAATTACTTCTTCTTGTTCCTCATCCACTTCCAAGACCGAAATTTAATTCAGTCCTCTACCTTGTCTAAGTTTGCAGTCCCTATATTGAAGCAGATGTAATTTCTATGGAGCCATATTGTCCATAAACCTTCAATCCAAACTGACGACCATCCACAATTGCTATTTGTTACCAAATTTTGGTCGTGTTGTAAGAACATGGTTCTGGCGTCCTCATGGAGAACAATGTGAACAACAAACCAACGATAACATCTCATCCAAATTTCCCAAATAAACCTGCAAGAACTCATTAAATGGTTCAGACTTTCCTCTTCCTCTATACAGAACACACATAAGCTATTAGTCCCTTGCTGGATGCAGTTTCTCTTCCTGAGATTATCCTTTGTCTTAACTCTATTCAACATAGCCCTCCAAGTAAAGGAAAGGATATTGGAAGGAGCGGCTAATGTCCACACCTTTTTAAAGATCATGCCTTCCCCTGACTCTCCTTGCATAAATTGAGACTCATTCGCCGATTTGATAGAGAATTGTTCATCATTGGTTGCCTTCCAAACCCACTTATCTCCTTTGCCTTGAAGTATCTGGATTCTCTCTATCTCATGCATCATCTCTCTGAAAATTTGTGTCTCCCATTCAAACATGTTTCTCCTCCATTTCAACCCCCATTGCCATTTTCCCTCCACCCATTCTCCCATTTGGCTAACATGATCTGATTGTTGCAGTGACATGTCAAAAAGTCTAGTAAATGCTGTTTTGAGATTTTTCCCTTCACCCACCCATCTATCATGCCAAAACCAAAGTATTACTACCATATCCCAACCTCATTTTCACGTTTTCTACAAATCACCCACTTTCACCTCTGCAAATGCTCTCTAGGTCCCTCCACCGCCAAGAGCTGCCTCTACCTTGGCTCAATTCTCCTCCCCGGTTAAAAGCTCCATATTTAGTAGGAAGAACTCTTCCCCACAAGCTATCATGCTTCGATAACAACATCCACTTCCACTTAGCTAATAGAGCTTTATAACGATCTCGACATCTTTGACCCCTAGACCCCCTTCTTCCTTAGGCCTACAAACACTCTCCCAATTCACCCTTCACTCATGCTATCTTCTTTTCCCCTTCCGCACCTCCCCACAAGAAATGAAATTGGATCCTCTTACAAAGCAAAGATATACTTTTGAGCATTTTGAAGAAAGACATATATAATAAAGGGATGGATGATGGAACACTTTTTAGAAGGAAAACTCTTCCCCCAAAGGACAAAGAATTGCTCTTCCAAGAGGAAAGCCGGATGCAGAGCTTTAAACATTGAAATCGGTCCAAAACTCAAAAATTGACTCTAACCCTGAAATCGGCTCAAAACCCTAAAATTGACCCTAAACTTTAAAATCGTCCAGAACCCTAAAAATCTACCCTAAACCCTAAAATTTGCTTGAAACTCAAAAATTGGTCCTAAACCGAAAAAATGGTCCTAATCTTTAAATTCGACCCTAAATCCTAAATTTGACCCGAGACCCTAAAATTGGCTCAAAACTTTTAAATTGGCCCGAAACTCCAAACGTCTGATTAAACCCTAAAATTTTATTAAACCCAAACAGTCGGTCATAAACCTTAAACTTGACCCGAAAACTAGGGGTATTCAAAATATCCGGTTTCATTTGCTCTTTTCTTTTTCTGCTGGCAGTGCTCTGCCGTGAGCAATTATTCTAGCTAGTTTTTTCCTTTTGGCATTTTTTTACCTCTTTGTAATGACTCTATTATCCATTTATATATTATTCTCTTCTTTCGAAAAAATAACCAAAAATATCCAATTCATATATAACCGGTTTTAACTTATCCACTTTTAAAGTGGATGCCAATTTGGATATCCAATTTTTAAATTTCGTTAAAAAACCGGTTTACCCAAAACCAAAACCAAATTCAAAATTTTTATTTTTTATTTCATAAACCCTTATCTATCCTATTCATAAGTCATAACCGGTTTTTTATTTCCAAAATTCAATTTTAGTCATGACCAATTTCAACCAGATGAACCCTAACCCTAATTCCCAAAATTCCCCATCAATCTCACCGCCGCCGCAATCGTACCCGCCGCCGCTCTAAGTGCGACCACCACTGTGTCCTTCCTCTTCTTCGCCCCAAATGCTGCTGTGCGACCATCCTGATGCAACATAGGAGGTGCATGTTGCTTGCTCTTTCCTCTTTTTTTATGAGAACAAAATGATTATGTTGATAATAAATATAAATCATGAGAACAATCCTCTAACGTTTTCGGCTCACTCACTCTCTCACTCTTTTCTTCATTATCCTACTTATTAGGCTTCATCTGCGAATCACGTTTGAAACAGAGCTTCATTTTACGGCTAGGAACAATTTTTCTTTCTGAAATTTCCTATGCTTTCAACCATGGATATTCTACTCCTACCTACATGGTTTTCAAAACTTGTAATTTAATTGGTGAGTTTCGATTTCACCAATTTTTGTTTGATTCCCACTTGTTCAATTTCATCTTTGGTTTCCCCTCCTCTTGATTATAGTTTATTAGTGAATTTCCTCTATGACCTATTAATATAATTGCTTATGTTCGTATGTATTTGTATTGTGATTTTCACAACATTAAATATTTTAGATGCTACTTTATCTTTGCTTCACATCTTGTAATGTGAATATGCAATGAATAAACCTTTTGATCTTTTTTTACCAAAATTTGAGCAGGAGGCTGAACAACAATAGCTTATCTGGACCCTTTCCTGTGTCACTAGCCAAAATCCCAGAACTTGCTTTCTTGTGAGTATGGTTATCTTTCATTGTTTTGTATTCAATTTGCTTTTCTGGGTATGCTGGGAAATTGAGGCATTGAGCTGATTGATTCAGTTAGGATTATGTCTGAACTGGGAAGATGGGTTTTTGGTACCATAGTGGTGGCCATTGGCCTTTGCCCTTAATCTGAAAAATACCATTTGGTAAACTCATGATGCTATCTGCTTCATTTTGCTATTTGTGAATTGAGAAGATGCAGATTTATGTCAATTTTTTAAACGGAGACCACCTTCACATGCGTTGTTTTGCGCATATATTGAATCTAGTTGTGAAGGATGATCTTAAGGTGATTGATGAGTATGTTTTGAGGATCCGTGTGGCTATAAAATATGTTAGAGTTTCATATGGTAGGATGAGAAAGTTTAAAACATGTGTTGATAAGGCAAATATCGAATACAAGAGCCTTGTTTTTATAGATTGTGAAATGAGGTGGAACTTGACTTACCTCGTGTTAGAGGCTGCACTAAAACACCAAAACGCTTTTGAAGAGCTTCAATTGCATGATCCCAAGTTTGTTGATGAATTAGTAAGGGGGAAGGATGACAAGTTGGAGGCGTAGAGGAGGCCGCCGACAAACTCAGATTGGGACCATGCGCATTTAGTTATGTCATTTTTTAGGACTTTCTATGAAGTTACTATGTGCATTTTTGGTTCATCTTATGTGACCAGTAATATATACATCTTAGAGGTTCTTGGAGTTGGGAAAAATATCAGGGAAATGTGTTGGTCAAATGAAACAAGTTTAAAGCGGATGACTGAAAAAATGAAGACAAAATATGATAAGTATTGGGGAAAAGCTAATAATTTTAACATGTTAATGTTTATTGCTTTGGTGTTAGACCCTAGATACAAATTATAATTTCAGAAGCGGTTGATTAGTGACTCTTTTGACTATAGTGAGTCAACTTATCTTATAAGTAAGCTGGAGGTGTGTTTAAAAGCAATTTTTGAGGAGTGTAAAGGTGTGGTAGATGAGTCTCAAGGTGACAACTCGCAAGGAAGAGTCCAATTTTATGCTGATAGTAGTGATGACCGTTATGGATATAATCAATACTTTAAATCAAGTGGAAGCAAAAATGAATAAGCTAAGTACTTGGAGGATGGTTTAGAGGAACATGGATCACTGGACATCTTAAATTGGTGGAAGCTGAATTCAAGTCGGTATCCGATCCTTGCAAGCATTGCAAGAGAGTTGTTTGCTATACCTATCTCCACGGTGGCTTCTGAATCCACCTTTAGTGCAGGAGGAAGGGTGGTTGATCCGTATCGGAGCTCCTTAACTCCAAAAACATTGTAAGCACTTATATGTACTCAAGATTGGATTAAGGGGAAATCTCCAACATCATTACTTTCAATTGAGGAATTTATGGAGCTTGAGAAACATGAGCAAGGTAGAATAACAATTTCTATTTGATGATATGTTTATTGTTAGTTATAATATTATGACTTTTTAGATAATTAAAAGTATTTGTTTATTTTTTTGAAGTGGCTTCCACTAATGATATTGCTACCACCTCTATTGCGCTTGATGAAGATTAAATGACTTCCTTTTTCCTATTTATAATCTATTGTGAGTTCAATCTCTTTTTCTTGAATTTAATTTATGGACAGAAAATCCGGTGCTATTAAGTTGTCTTCTATATTTGCTGCTCTGTGTTGACTGTAAAAGACATTGAGTCTGACAGTAGTATATTTGTTGCTATGTGTTGCTCCTCTGTGTTGACGGTATAAGAATATGGAGCTTGAGAAATAGGATCAAGATGAACTGTTTATCAAATGTTAATGCTAATCACGAGTTTCCTTTTCTATCATACAATTCAATGTCTTTGATTTGTTTGTTCAGGGTATAGAGTAAAGATTGGGTAAAATATGCCTCATGCTTATAGATTATTGCAGTTCAAACGTAAATTAGTTTGTGGCTTCATGCTTTAAAGAAAAGAATACTCATGCTTTGTAGACTCATGCTCATAATTTTACTATTCTTTAGATCTGTTTTAAATCAATTTCTAGAGTAATTCTAAGTATTATACTGCCTTCTTGCAATTAACTTATGGGTTACCTTTTTTCTCTTGATCAACAAATATGCCAATCACTTCACACTTTATGGTCCCTCCCTTTTTGGTGCTTTGAAGACTGAAGGACAACATGCTTTAAATTGAAGACAACCTTCTCTTTTTCTTTTATTTTATGATTCTTGGACCATTTGTATTAAGTATTATATTAGCTTTTGTATGCTTATATTTGGAGGCACAAATATGTTAGCCTTTTAATTTTCATTTTTTGCTTCAAGGCAGCACTTAGTTACTATTTTGTGACATTATGGATTTGCAATTTGTACCTATGGGCCTTAGTTGGACTGGAAAAAAAAAACTATATACATGTTTAGAAACTTAGATAGATCTATTGACAAAAAATTTAGTTACTATTTTGTGACATTATGGATTTGCAATTTGTACTTATGGGCCTTAGCTGGACTGGAAAAAAACTTAGATTAATTAGGAACCAAAGTTCAGTTTTGAACCAAATCCAGTTTAAAAATCCGGTTTTGAACCAAATCCAGTTTTAAAATCCGGTTTTGAACCAAATTCAGATTTAAATATGGTTTTGAATCAAATCCAGTTTTAAAAAATGGTTCTGAACTAAATCCAGATTTTAAAACCGGTTTTAATCAGTTTTAGTTTAAAACTGGTTAAAACCGGTTATAACTGTATCCAGATTAAAAACCGGTTTCGTAACTGGTTTGAGATATTAAAATTGGTTCGGTTAAAAAATCCACATTGTAAAACTAGTTTTAAAGTGGATAAGGTTTGGTTTTAACCCTATCCATATCTTGAACACCCCTACCGAAAACCTATAATTGAGGTTGATGGTCGATTATGATTTTATGGTTTAGGACCAATGTTTAGGTTTTAGGGCTGATTTTAGAATTTGACCGATTTTAGGGTTTTCAGGTTGATTTGAAGGCCAATTTTAGGGTGTCAAGTTGAATTAAAGATTTCAGAGCAATTTTAGGGTTTAAGGACTATTTTAGGGTTTATGATCGATTTTAGGGTTTTCTGACCAATTTTAAGGTTCATGGATGATTTTTGGGTTTTGGGCTTATTTTAAGGCTTCTTATTGATTTTTGGGTTTAGGGACAATTTCTAGGGTTTCAGACCGATTTAAAGTTTTAAGGTTTATTTTATGCTTTGGGTTGATTTTATTGTTCTAATAGGTTTTCATACTGATTGTACGGTTTATGTTGATTGTAGAGTTTTATGTTAATTTTTACAATCACATTTTAAAAGTTAATAAAAAATTATGTATGTAATTTTTATAGTTATAAAGATTTGGTTTGGATAAGACTTGGTTTAATATCCAAATTGATTGCCATTTTGTAAAATGGATAATTTAAAACCGGTTATCCCTAAATTAGACATGTTCTGTTATGGTTATGGTCTGGTTCATAGGGAAAACCCCTATGTACATCATTGGTCGGTGCAACTGGTTGTGAACGACAAAGTTGTTCTAGATATTTTTTTTCTTTTTTCTTGTTTACAAATAGAATTGAATAGGTTAACTTGGGATTGTGGCAAGAAGGATAAGGGTGATTTTGGAAAAGAATGTCAAGAGTTAACAAATATATTAGTACAATGACTAGTTTACACACTTTACCAACTTTAAGGAGTTAAATACACATTTTTAAACGTTAGGGACTAAGTCGCACGTAACGCAAACTTAAAGGTGCTAAATCGCCTTTTCCCTTAAATTTAATTTTCAACTGATATTTAATTGAGCTTGACTTAACTAGGTATGTTCAAGGGAATTAACATTTATAAATAAGATGAATGCAATAAAAGTTATTCACCCAACTAGTTGTACGAGATACAATTAGAATGTGCTTCCTATAATTAAGTGATCACCTGAAGATGACTTAAGAGTAGAGGCAATAAGTTGGGCTTAAATTCATTTTTTAAAAGAAAAAAGAATATATATATTAAAATGCAATAAGAGTAGCACCCGCTCCAAAAGGAAGCGGAACAAACAGCTAGACCCTAAACTAGCCTAACACAAAAAGAAAACAACCTCTTATATGCACAAAACACACACCCAATGAAGATCAAGACCAAACTAAACTACCCAAAAAACCCTAAAAAGAAAACCAAAAGCCATATAACCAGTCAGTCTTCTCCATATGCTTTGCGATCTCTAATATTCTTAGCAATAGCTTGAACGACTTCTTCGTTCAAGCAATCAAAAATGACACCAAGTGGTTTCGCTAACAAAATTGCTCACCTCGCCCTAGTTAGCGCGCTATCAGAATCTTGAGCTTCCGGGAGAATCAAAATATAATTATGTAATATTTAATTAATAATTTATTTTTAAAATTTCATTTAAGAATATAAGTTATTAGAAATACTTTTTTTTCCTAATTTTAATACTTAATTTATCTTATCCAAATAGGTAAAAGCAATTATGCTTATCCATTAAGACTTAATAGCTTATAGTCTCATGAATCATTTTGAATGACTTTTTATCAAGTTATTATCGATAATTAATATTGTCCTGCTGAAGTAATTTTTTAATGTTTATAATATTTTAATCATAGACACATAATTAATTTGATATTAAAGATGGATATAACTTGAATACACATGATTTTTTGTATATCCCCGTATGATAAATTAAGTGATAGGAGCTGGGGGGACATATGTGTTGGGTAGAGGGAGGTCCAGAGATCAATCCCTGACGGGTACAATTTATCTTTCCGATGTACCAAAACAAAAACAACATTTCTTGTATACACAGGTCATGTTTAATAATTAAAAGAATAATATCATCAAATGCATAAATGCATTAATTTTAATATCAAGAAATACTTAATTACCATTATTAGTATTTATTAAATATTTTATAAATTAATTTTATTTAAATTATTTAATAAAAAATACCTCCCTTAAGTCAACATAATTCATATATATTATTTTCATACATTCTTTTATGAATTATTGTGCTTGGTTACTGCTTTGAGTGTTTTTGCTCAGGCTATTTATAATAATATTTATTCCACTTTTAAAAAAAATCTTAATGTTATCTTATTATTTAACATTTTAATAATTAAGTTTTAATTATATACATTAATGAATGAATTTAATTTTTTGAAAGTTATAATTAATTGTCATTAATAGCTCATAAAGGAAATTTTATATAGTAATAAATCTTTGTTCATCGTATTCTAAGGGAGGGTAATTCTAAGACAGGTGTTTTGGCCAAGGAAAGGGTTGCAAGAAAGGAGCATGTGTGTGGGTTTTCATGGGTATATTGCTTTGTAAATGTTATACTTTTGAGACTTTGTTCTCTTTTATCTTCATGAATAAAGTTGCGTTTTCAAAAAAAATTGTGTTCAAAAGATGTAACAGTTAAAACTTGTAGCCATATTCTAATCTAGAAATTGAGAAATCACAACACATGACTATCATACTTGGATTGGGTAGAACGAAAATGTATAGAAATAGCATACATTTTCAAATCCGGTTATGTTAGTCGTGTTAAAAGAAAACAAATAGTTGTTGATATTTTAGCGATGGTTTAGTGTTTACTTCCCCTTATTTTTGCTATTTACAGGATCACCCATTAAGGAGCCTCGGATCTAATTTTATCGACTCGATCTTCTTTTCCCATTTTCTATTGATTTTATTGCTAGTGTGACATTTATTTTCCATGATTTTTGTTGGTTAAGGGGATGGCCTTGGCTCATATTTTCTTGACTAATATTTTACTTTTTTCTGATTTTACTGTTGGTTTAGAGTTTACTTTCCAGGTTATAAGAAAATTCATCAAGAGCCTTGATTCTTCTTTTCCTTTTCTTCTTGTTCAATGTAGCTTTCTGGTGGATTCATTGAACCTTTATGACGTGTAACACACATGAGAAGTGAGGATATTACACACGAAAACTCATATAGCCAGAAAAGATGAAGGCAGGAAATAGGGATAAGGAAGAGCAGGATTTCTAGTGGATACATGGAACCTTTATGATGTGTAACACACATGAGAAGTGAGGATATCCCACTCAAAAACTCATGTAGCAAGCAAAGGAGAAGGCAGAAAAGAGTGATAAGGAAGAGTAAGCAAAATCACGAGAAAAGTGAATTCGAATTTCAACTTCAACACCTCTCTCTATATATATATGTACTCCAAATTTTACAATAACATATAGCTTTGCTTCAACATTTTCATAATTCACCAAATAATGGACATGGGTAGACTAGAGTATGTGAGAACTGCAACAATGATTCTTGTATTACTACTTTGCTTGAATGGGATGGAAAAAGTGAACTCAGAGTCATCTAGCGTTCCAGCTTTGTTTGTTTTTGGAGATTCTTCAGTTGATGTAGGAAACAATAACTTCCTAAACTCCATGGCAAAGGCAAATTTCTTTCCTTACGGTATCGACTTCAGCAATGGTTCTACTGGAAGATTTTCTAATGGAAAATCTCTCATTGACTTCATTGGTAAATGATCCTTTTTTTACTGTTACCATGACTATACATCAATAAGGACTTCTTTTTCTCTTTGTTTAATTGTAATGATTTACTATGTTGGATTGGACACAACATAGATCTTCCTTCTCTCTAAATTCATAACTTTCATCTCTGCAGGAGAGTTTTTGGATGTCCCTTCTCCTCCACCTTTTGCAGATCTCTCCTCTGTTGGATCTGGAATACTCAATGGAGTTAATTTTGCATCAGCTTCTGGTGGCATTCTTGATGAGTCTGGAAGACACTATGTACTCTATACACTTGCCTCAATTATTCTTAAAAAAATAGTTTACGTCTAACAAACATTAGAACTTCTATGAAATATAGACATACATTTACTATTGAAGGAGAGCCTATTCTGAATGCTTCTCCAATACGCAACTTCTCACGAAGAGAATAAGATGTTGCTCCCCCAACAAGTGCTACCAATAGCTAATTAGATATCTTATTTTATATTTTGTTTACGTTAATAGAAGAGTTCATTATTATTTTTCCAAATAAATTTGAAATGTTTTATTTATTTATGATATCTAAAAGAATATTTATTATCATGCAGGGTGAACGATATAGCTTGAGCCAGCAAGTCTTGAACTTTAATGACGTATTGAGTAAGTACAAAACAATGATGAATGCAAGTACATTGAGTCAGTACTTAGCCAAGTCTATAACAATTATGGTCGCTGGAAACAATGACTACATCAACAACTATCTCATGCCAGAATTGTACACCACAAGTGTCAATTATACGACCCAAGAATTTGGCAAACTTCTTGTAAACAACTATATGCAAAAGATTATGGTAAATTTTTTCTTTCTTATCTTGTTATATATGTGCATATAAAATCTCCGGTCTATCACGTATTTCCTTCATCTTCTCCTTATTTTAAGAGTTTGAAGTTGCATTTGAATTTATTATATATCAAATTGATTTCAAGTATACTCTATTGCAGACATTATATAACTTCGGATTAAGGAAGTTCTTCTTAGCCGGAATTGGACCACTTGGTTGCACCCCTAATCAAAGAGCTAGGGGATTAGCCCCACCAGGAAATTGTGTCGACTCGGTAAATCAGATGGTGGGACCATTCAATGAAGGGCTTAGATCAACAGTGGACCAATTGAACAAAAACCATCCGGATGCCATATTTGTATATGGTAACTCTTTTCATGTACTGGGGGATATCATAAACAACCCGAATGCGTACTGTAAGATTTACTAATTCATTCTCAATAATTTTATGAAATGTATAAAAATGGAGTTGATGAGTTTAAACAAATGGTAGTTTTTTTCCTTTTGCAGCGCTCACAATTGTTGATAGAGCATGTTGTGGAATTGGAATATATCGTGGGCAAATATCATGCCTCCCTCTTCAATTTCCATGTTTACTCAGAAACCAATATGTCTTTTGGGATGCCTTTCACCCAACAGAATCAGTAGCATATGTTCTTGCTTGGAGAGCTCATAATGGTCCACCCGAAGATTCATATCCAATCAATATCAAACAAATGGCTCTCCATTAATGTATTATTTAATGTATTATTGTTACATTTATGAAATGAATACACCAAATTAAAAGTAAACAAGTCGTGATTGAGTATTAAATCATTTATATATAATTATATATATATTATATAGTAATGAATATAAGTGTATGCTTTATTAAATAATTATTTTAGAAATATATGTATATTTAAGTTTAGGAGAATAAAACTGTTAAAATAAATCATGTCTAACAATAGTGATATTTACCTATTTTTAGTATCACTTCAACTAAAACATAATTATAATTTAAAAAGTTTAATTATAACCATTGATGATAATAAGGTTTTCTGAATGCTTTGTCATTTTTAAACCTTTTTATTTTCTTTTCCCTTCAAAGATTATATTGCTACAAGAGGTATGTGAATTTATAAGTTGATAACGAAATATTAATTTTAGATACTTCACCTAAGGAGATGAAATGAATTGGCTCTGATGGGGGATAACCATAAGACAAAAAAAGATGGAAAAAGACTTTGAAATATTATCAAAGTATAAATAATAAATGTCACTTCCTACGAGCATGTTAAGTTAGGTAACTTATTTGTTGACTCAAAGATGTTATTGATCGAACCAAACATAGCATACATTAAATCTAATATAACTCTAAAACATTAGTAGCACCATGGTTCTAGGGGAATTAGATTTAACACCTCAAGGACTGGATTTGGCACCCCACGTTAAAGCGGGGAAAAAACCAATTTAACCCTGGTTTGTGAAGTTCAGAATTTTAATTCCCGAATAGACGTTATTTTTACAGTTTTAAAATTCCGAAATGGGACTTGCAAAGGAAAGAGAAGCATTTACAGAAGATTTCCATGGAAAAACTCAGCTGAAGCAACACCACAGTCAGGGGTGGACAATTAATTTCATGTTTGGTCCACAGTCATTGTTGTGGTTTTCATTGTCGGCCAATTCATCTTTTCAGAAAACTAATGGGGAGAATAGAACTAAGGCAAATGAGGTACCAGAGAGAGAGAGTCCCATTTCTAAACAAATTATACTCTAGATTTTAATTCCATGGAAATCTTCTGCCTCTCTTTTTCCTTTGCAAGTTCCATTTCGGAATCTCCAGCTGAGTTTCCATTGACACATAAGAGGAAGAAAGATGTTATTTTAACAAATAGAGGTTATTCAGGAAATAAAATTCTGAATTATTTCGGGAATTAAAATTCCAAAGCTTCACACCCCAAGATGATAACATGCGAGAACTCAATTTTCGAAATATTTCGGGAATTGATTTCCCGAAAATATTACGGTTAGGGTGAAATTGGTATTTTCCCCACTTTAAAGTGGGGTGTCAAATCTAGTCCTTGGGGTTTTAAATCTAACCCTCCTCTTCCAGGGTCTCTAAGGGATATATGAGCGGGGGCAATGACAATTTGTTACTGAAAGAGCTTGATCTTCTCAACCGGAGCACGTTCAAAGAAAAACATCTAGCCCAAGGATGAGAAATAAAACATGACACTAAGGGTTGGTATTTCTACCTTTGAACATCAACTAGTAAGGAAGCATTTATCCATCTAGAATTTGATCTGGCATAAATGGAAGAGACGTTGACTTAGAAGATGAGAAACCACTGAAAAAATCAAGATCATACACGGAGGACGAGCCCGGAGGAAAGGAAAACTATAATTGTGAAGCTTATAGGAAAAAGACTAGGGTGTAGTTTTCTAAAGGGTAGACCGGTAAGACTTTTGCAGCCTACCAGGGAGATTGAAGTTATTGACATGAACCGTGAGTTCTTCATTGTTCGGTTCAAAAATTCATTTGATTACAAGAATGTATTTGATGGAGGTCCTAGTTTGTTCTAGGGCATTGCCTAGTTATTCGACTATGGAAGGGAGAGTTCATCCTTGCAAAAGGAGAGCTAAGGAAAGTAGCTGCCTGGGTTCATATCATGAGTCTTCGAATTGAATTCCATGGCAAACATTATCTATGGACGATTGGGAATGATGGTCAAAGTTGACGAGCATACTTAGAGAACGAAGCAGGATAATGAGTTATCAATGACAGGTACTAAGAAGAGGGTTACCAAAATATGGGAGGAAGTAGACCTGCGCAAAACTCTAGTTGCCAAATTTTCATTGTATGATCTTACGTACAAAGTCGAATACGAGGGGCTGAGCTAAATTTTCTTCCACCATGGTAGGTTGGGACATAGAGTTGAGGGTTGTCATTTGATAATCAAACCTATAGGAAGTGAGACAATTCTAGTATGGTAGAGCAACCGCAACAACCACATCCCATGGAGAACGCTCAACCGTTCGAAAAGTGGATGATCACCAATTGGAAGAAAAGGAAGAAGAAATGAATGACGTCAATTATGGGAGCCCATAATAGGAAAGTTTTGAATTTGAAATCAAGATTGCGTTTTAATGCGCTCATAAATGACGGGAACGTTATGACCAAATCAAGCAAGAATAATTCATGGAATTAGGAAGGGAACAAAGAGTTTGATGTCTTTAAAGATTTCCCCTAAATCAAGGGGTGGCGAAATATTGGACAGGGCTGAAACATAAGGACCTAAATTTTTTGGCAAGGCATAAATATTCCCGAATTCAATTATGATGGGAATAATAAGATACTAAGGGAAGAGGATTCAAAAATTATTGTTGAGGAACCAACAATGATTGTCAAGGGATACCAATAATTGTACAAACCTTTTGAACTGGAAACCAAGGCCAGGACCAGCTTGTATGTGATCTAAATCATGCTAACCCTAGCTCGGGAGGAAAGATACTCTATAAGAAGAATCATGATGAGTTAGTACGTAGTCCCTCATGCACGCACATTAGGCTTGGTTAGTATATCCCGTGAAGCCAAGCAACCTGTCACATTGGTGCCATCTTGAGCACTAAAAAGGGCTGCAAGGTGGAAAAAATGATTAATAGTCTTTCACCACCAAGTAGTCTTAGGTCTATTTCCCTGAACGTTGTCTAAAGGGGGGAGAGAAAAGAGTCTTTCACCTGTCTCTTTTAATATAACAAAATAATGTTATCTTTTGCCCTTCTCCTCTTCTATATATTTTATGATGATTATTTTATCAATTGGAATAGCATGGGAGTTGCTACAAAGGGCGTTTCTTCATTAATTAAGGACCATGTTACAAGACATAATGTATCTTTCCTTTCTCTCCTAAAACCTCGTGTAAGTGGTGCTAGGGAGTTGTCTATTATCAGGAAGCTTGATTTCCAAGGTTTTCATGTGGAGATTTTTGTGGGTTTCTTTAGTGGTATTTGGATCATTTGGCATACAAATGTGTTAGATATTCAGATTCTTGTTTCTCATTAGCATTTTTTTCATACCAAGGTCAAGTTCATTGCCGGCTCTCAAGAAGTCATTGTCACTTTTGTTTGTGGGATAACCTCATATGAGGACACCCTTTTTTATGATGATTATTTTATCAATTGGAATAGCATGAGAGTTGCTACAAAGGGTGTCCTCAAATTTCCTCAAGCTCCCCTATGCTCTATTCTCTGGGATAACCTCCCCGATCTTATTCCTAGTATAAGGTACACTAGGCTTGTTTTGGGGGACTTCTTCAATGCTTATCTGAAAGCTTCTGAAAAAGCTTGCGATTCTAACTTGAAAGTTGGTGTTATGTAACGTTTTTTAGTCTTGTCTTCTCTCTTTTGGCTTGTCTAACATGTGATTCAAAGGGCATCTATTTACTTAGGCGAGGAGAGGGGTGAAAGAGATGATAGATATGGGTGTTTGTAACCCTTAGTGGTTGCATTATCTTCTGGAATCAGTTATTCTTCATCTTCCTCAATTGAAGTCATATCAGAAGCCTCTTCTTGATCTCTCTCGCCTAGCGGAGCACAATAAGTATTCTCTTATTTTCATTTATTAGCCAGCATGCTAAACCATGAGGATTTCCTTCGTGTTGGAAAATTATTGGAGGCTTAATTTGTCTTTGCTTATTCTTTATTTAATATCCCGATGCCTATTTCCTATATGCGTTCATGTGGTCTAGATATCGCTAACCCAGGGTTCAATCAAAGGGTGATCATATACATATATCCAAGGGTGATCATATGCATTTATCCACCTTTTGGTTGACTCATGATTCTTGCTCGTGATTGTTTAGATATCAGGCTTAGTTGCACATTTGCTCCCTAATCTTTTATCTATGTGCAATTTGCCTCCCCCATGCGAATTTACTCCCCCATGTTCCAAGATGTGAAAATTGGACTTTCCATTAGTGTGCCGTTAAACAACTAACGAAACTGGCTTATCTGACATTCAATAAACATGTGTCTAACATTTTTGCCACTTTGTTGCCACATTGTCTTAATAATATTATTAATAAAATTTAAATTATTAAGGTTTAGTAATCAAATGAGATTAATTAGTGAAATAATTATCATTTTAATTTTAAATTCTATTTTCTCCTCCTTATCACAAGATATTCTTCGTCCTGTGTTCTTCCTTCTTCTTCCATCATTCCTCAAAATCCCTCGAGCACCATCTTCACCCAGACCATCAGATTCACCACTCACAAAAACAATCGGCCCAACCCTCTACGCTAAAAGACCCAGAACAAGAGAGGAAATTGAGAGCGGGAAAGAGTGAGTGATGAGAATATTGAAGCAATTACCCAAAAATCCTTCATCTTCGAATATGCCTCCTTCGTACCCATCAACGTAGCCTTTACTCTTCTCCTCCATAGATCTGCATCGCTTCATCTCTCTCACTGGAGCTTCCTCGATCCAAATACATCAACAGAACCTTGAGAGTCCAAGGTTCAAGGGAACCTCGACCAAGAAAGGTTAGATCTGCATTGTTTCATCTCTCGTTGTGCCTCCTCGGCCCAGAAACATCAATGGTGAAGACGGTTGGTATTGGAGGTGTTGATGGTGAAATCCTGGTGAAGATGGAGAGATAAACATGATACAACTTCTAATTTAGTTTATTTTGTTTTTTTGGATTCCATTGTTTTTTAATTTCATTATTTTAAGTTTTTTTGTATATAAAAAAGGTGCAAATAGCAAAAGTGTGTAAATAGCAGGCCATGTAAGCAACCTCCGTTAAATGTTTAACGACACACTAACGGATGGACTTAATTTTCACATATTAGGACATGAGGGAGTAAATTCGCTCGTTTAAAACACGGGGGAGACAAATTGCACATAGGTGAAAGATCAAGGAGCAAATGTGCAATTTGAAATGGAAAAAACTGATAATTTATTATGAAACCTCAAATGCTATTAAATAGCTTACAAACTAAAACGGAATATAACGGAATATAACTTCAGAAGCTAAAAACTAGGACACATAACTGACCCCACTACTTGTTAATATCTCACTAATTGCTAACAGAAACTAACAGCCTGCATAATGATAATATGCTACTAACTGACTCATTTATTCTAGGATTTTACAATCACACATGAAATATAAGACTAATACTCCTAAACTTCAGCTTTCATACTCTCTCTTAAGCTGAGCATGCCTCATTGGTCAGCTTATTAAAACCGTGCACTCCCAACATACTCCGCAGCTTGACAAATGCATCTGTCTTTAAAGGTTTGGTCATTATGTCCGCTATTTGTTCTGAACTTTCACAGTGCATTAAGGCAATTGTACCTTCCTTTGTCAAATCTCTGAGAAAATGAAAAAAAAAAGAACTCTTATATGTTTGCTTCGGCCATGAAGAACTGGGTTTTTTTTTTGACAGCTTGATGGTGGATGTGTTGTCACACATGGTTGTTGTGCAATCTTCTTCAACTCCATGTCCAATCTGTGCCAATACTCGTTTTAGCCACACAGCTTGGCAGGCACTGACAGCAGCTGCTACAAACTCAGCCTCTGTTGTTGATAAGGTTACAATTGGTTGCTTCTTTGAACTCCAAGATATGGTTGCTGAGCTTAGCATAAATACATAATCACTTGTGCTTTTGCTGTCCTCCACATCTCCCGCATAATTACTATCTGTGAATCCAAGTAGCTTTGTGTTTGTACTGTGCTTGTAGAAGAGACCATAATCAACTGTCCCTTTTAAATACCTCAAAGCACGCTTTGCTGCCTGCATGTGTAATTATGTAGGATTGGACATGTACCTGCTCATCCAACTTGTGATATACATCATATCTGGCCTTGTTGATGTTAGATAAAACAAACTCCCAACCAGTTGTTTGAAGAGAGTGGCATCTACTTTTGTTCCTTTGGAATCTTTATCCAGTTTTGAACCTCGCACAATTGGTGTTGCAACCATATTTTCTTGCATACCATACTTCTTAAGAACCTCGAGAGCATACCTTCGTTGGCAAATGAAAATCCCATTCTCCTTTTGAATAACTTCAATTCCAAGAAAATAGTTCATGCTCCCCATATTAGTCATGTCAAACTCCTTCATCATGGACCTTTTGAATGCAAACAACAAATCCAAACAATTTTCAGTGTAGATTAAATCATCAACATAAATACTTGCTATAATAATCCGACCTTCACTGCTTCTTTTGGTGAAGAGGGTTTGCTCGCTTGCACATCTTTGAAAACCTGCCTTTAGAAAATATGTTTCAATACGACTAAACCAGGCTCGTGGAGCCTGTTTCAGACCATACAATGCTTTGTGCAGCATATACACCTTCTCCTCTTCTCCTTTCTTTTCATATCCTCTTGGCTGTTCAACATATACCTTCTCAATCAAGTTCCCGTGAAGGAATGCAGACTTGACATCAAGTTGGAATATTTTCCACTTCTGGTGCGCAGCAAAAGCAATAATGGTTCTCACTGTATCAAGTCGAGCTACTGGTGCAAAGACTTCTGAATAGTCTATGCCTTCCTTTTGCGAATACCCTTTTGCCACAAGTCGAGCTTTATGCTTAATGACCTCTCCATGCTCATCCTTCTTTGTTTTGTATATCCATTTCACCCCAATTTTCCTTGCACCATTCGGCAGTGTGCACAATTCCCAAGTTTTATTGTGCTCAATTGCTTGAATTTCTGCATCCATGGCTTGTTTCCATTTCTCTTCTCTGACTGCTTCTTCAAACAAGACTGGATCTTCACAAATTCCTTCCACCATGTAAGCTTCTTCAAACTCTTCTCCACTAATGTAATCTTCAAACCAAGTCGGCCTCCTTCTTTCTCTTCTTGGCAGAGTCCGACTTGCACCTACTATTGCGTTGGGCTCGACATCTTCTTCTTTATTCTGGTGGTTTGCTGTTGTCGTGCTTGCTGCATCTGCTTCGGCAGTTTCTTCGTCGCTGTCAGTGTCAGCAACACCAACAACTTCATGGTGTTGCTCACCCTCACTATCATTACTGCTGAAGTCGTCATCTTCCCAGGTAAGAGCCGTTTCTATTTGTTCCTTGCAGTTTGAGCTCCAATCCCACATTTTGTCTTCTTCGAAAACCACATCCTTGCTGGTCACAATCTTGTTCCCTTTTGGACCAAACAATCTATATCCCTTTGATTCTTCACTTATACCCAGAAAAATGCGAGGGAAACTCTTGTCATCGACTTTACCTCTTTGGGATTCAGGGACATGAACGTGTGCTAGGCAACCCCAGATGCGAAGATGATGCACTGATGGCTTGACACCGCTCCAAGCTTCCTGAGGCGTCTTATCACGCACTACCAAAGTTGGGCACCTATTGAGAATGTAGAATGTGTGCATCACAGCTTCAGTCCAGAAATGTTTTGGCATTTTTTTTGCTGACAGCATGCAACAAACCATGTTCATCACAGTTCTATTCTTGTGTTCGGCCACGCCGTTTTGCTGAGGAGTATAGGAAGTGGTTAGGTGGCGCTTGATTCCTTCTTCTTCACAGAAGAGTTTGAAATGGGTTGAGTTGAACTCTCCTCCTCGATCTGTACGAAGGCATTTGATAACTTGTCCAGAATCTTTTTCTACCATTTTCTTAAAGCTTTTGAAACTTTCAAAAGCCTCAGACTTCTTAGTGAGTAAATGGGCCCAACTTTTTCAACTAAAGTCATCAATAAAGGAGAGAAGATACCTTTTTCCACTGTTTGAGATGGGCTCTATGGCTCCTCATATATCAGAGTGTATTAGCTCCAATACCTTGCTTGCTCTCCATTCACTTTTCTTGGGAATGGCAGTTCGAATTTGTTTTCCCTTCAAGCAAGTAGCACATGTGACACTTGTGTTTGCTAGCTGGGGTAATCCTCTAACCATCTTCTTGGTTTGCATTGTCTTCAAACCCTTATAGTTCAAGTGCCCAAGTCGTTGATGCCATAGATGTGTCCGATCTGCTGAGGTATGAAGACATTCTTCCTTTGTTTCCAAAGTCATGTTGCTACTCTTATTTATCAGAATGAACATCTGGTTGGCACTCATTTTTGTATGCGCAATCAAGCCTCTTCTAGGATGATAGATGTTGCAAGTCCCTTCGTTTATCAGAATAGCCGTTCCTTTCTCCTGCAACTGACCGATACTGAGCAGATTATTTCGAAGTTCAGGAACATGATACACATTTTGAATGTTGAAGCTTGTTCCATTGAAAGTCACCTTGATGTTGCCTTTTTCCAGCAACGTTCATCAAAGAATTATTGCCACACTTCACTGTTTGGCTTTGGACTTCCACAAGTGTTGAGAACATATGATTATGACCACACATGTGGTTAGAGCAACCTGAGTCGAGGAACCAAGCATCACTCCTTGATGCAGAATTTTTTTCCATGTAGGCCATCAACAACAACTCTCCTTCTTCCTCAGAATTTTCTTCCATGTAGGCCATCAACAACAACTCTCCTTCTTCATCTATTTGTGCATAATTTGATTCTTTGTTCCACTTGGGGCATTCATATTGAAAGTGGCCCAAGTTGTGGCACTTGAAGCATTCCACCATGGGTTTGCTCCTTCCACGACCTCTTCCTCGATAGGATGACCGTCCTCTTCCTATAGAGCTTTCAGTCTTCAGTGCTTGTTCTCCCTCATTGTTGTTGCGCTTGAACTTTTGCTCATGTACCATGAGTGAGCTCTGAAGTTCATCAACTGTCATGGTGTCGGTGTCTTTCGATTCCTCTATCGAAATGACAACGTAGGTGAACCTCTCTGTCAAGGTTCGGAGCACTTTCTCCACTATCTTAGAATCGGGCATGCTTTCTCCATTGCTGCGCATTTTGTTAGCTATTGTCATAACTCTAGCAAAATACTCAGTGATGCTTTCAGATTCCTTCATCTCCAACACTTCAAACTCTCTCCTTAGCGAGTTGAGCAATGATTTTTTCACTCTGTCATTACCTCCGAACTTGCTCTTTAGGGAATCCCAAACAACTTTGGACGTGCTTCTGTCCAAAATCTGCTCAAAAACTGTACGATCAATGGCTCTGAATAGGTAGTGCTTGACTCTGTGATCGTTGGTTCTAGCGTTGTCTAGTTGTTCTTGTTGTTGCGGAGTAAGCATGGTGCCCATCAATGGTTCTTGAATACCATTTTCAATCAGGCTCCATATTCCCTTGGCTCGGAGAAGATTCTCCATTAATTCACTCCAATGATCATAGTGGTGACCATCAAGTAGGGGATCTTAGCAGACACCTTGTCGTTGCTCATGCTTCCTTGATCAATTGATTCAATTCTCTTCTAAGCTGCAGCTTAGTGATAGAAAAACAGGGCCAGAGTAGCTCTGGTACCAATTTGAAATGGAAAAAACTGATAATTTATTATGAAACCTCAAATGCTATTAAATAGCTTACAAACTAAAACGGAATATAACTTCACAAGCTAAAAACTAGGACACATAACTGACCCCACTACTTGTTAATATCTCACTAATTGCTAACAGAAACTAACAGCCTGCATAATGCTATTGTGCTGCTAACTAACTCCTTTATTCTAGGATTTTACAATCACACGTGAAATATAAGACTAATACTCCTAAACTTCAGCTTTCAAATTAAGCCTAGATATATATTACATGAGTTTGATGGTGATTGGATTTCAAAACAATTCCAATTTCAACCAATTCCATGCAAAAAAAACAAAGCAAAGGGCTAGCGGCGATTGAAGCAGCCTAGAATACAATTGGCTTACTTTGTAGCTATTAAAACCGCCTTCCAAATTTACAAGAAGAAAATAGCCTACATTATAGTGGCGGTCTAGATCGACGCTAAACAATTACAAAATCAAACACTATCTTTTTTTGTAGGTGGACTGGGCGAGCCCTTAGAGGGGCAACGCCCAGGGTTCAGCCCGCCCAAAAGCGCGTGCCTGGCCTTAAATCGGGCCTCAACCTCAGAGGCCCAATTGGGCCCAATGGGTAGTACCCAAACCCTATAAATAGGAAGTAGATACCAATTGTAGAGGACTTTTACTCATTTTATGAAATAACACATGAAATTCAGCATTCTCTCTCATTAGCACATTCTTCCACTCCCTAGGTACTATCTCTTCCTCAATGTTCATTCCCAGAACATTTGGCGCCGTCTGTGGGGACGATAAACTTTCTATTCCCATTCACGTGGACTGACTGTGCAAGAGACGATCTCTAGTTACGATTTGGCGATTCTAAAGTTTTTCTTGATTTGATTCTGTGATCGGTACTGGTTTTCCGATCGAGTTCGTGTCATTCCTGGTTTAGATGGAGACTCGACGCAGGAAGCAGCATTATTCGCCGGTGCGGCGGCGAACCTCGCCGCCTCGGCGGCCTCCGCGAGTTGCTTTGGATTCTCCGATGCGAACAGCGGGAGTACAGGCTACACGCACTTCTGTGCCGCCTTCTCCTCCTCCATCACCACCTCCTCCTCCATCGCCTTCTCTTCCTTCGCAGGTCGGATCTCCGGAGCGCTCACCGGAGAATTCACCTACTCCAGAGCGACAACCAGCAGTGACGCAGGAGGAATGGCGCCATATGATGCGCAGTATTAGTGACATCCAGTAGCGGAATGAGCATTTACAAGCTCAGTTGGATTTTTACCGCCGCGAGCAACGAGATGATGGCGGCAGAGAGGCGGATTCCGTAGCTGAGATCCGTCCGTTCTCGGAGGACGTTGAGAATGTGGCGATTCCAGATAATATGAAAACGCTGGTTCTGGATTCTTACAGCGGGGATTCTGATCCGAAGGATCATCTTCTGTATTTCAACACGAAGATGGTGATAATTGCGGCGTCAGATGCGGTGAAATGCAGGATGTTTCCATCGACTTTCAAATCGACGGCGATGGCGTGGTTTACAACTTTGCCGCGCGGATCGATTTCGAATTTCAGAGACTTCTCATCCAAGTTTCTAGTGCAGTTCTCGGCGAATAAGAATCAGCCGGTGACGATCAATGATCTATACAACATTCGCCAACAAGAAGGAGAGTCACTGAAGGAGTACATGGCAAGGTACAACACTGCATCGGTCAAGGTAGAGGATGAGGAGCCTCGAGCTTGTGCTCTAGCATTCAAGAATGGTTTGTTACCGGGAAGGTTGAACAACAAGTTGACACGCAAGCCTGCGCGTTCGATGGAAGAGATGCGTGCTCGCGCTAGCACTTATATTCTTGACGAGGAGGACGATGCTTTCAAAAGAAAGCGCGCGAAACTGGAAAAAGGCGAGACGTCACCCAAGCGCGTGAACAAAGATAAGAATGGCGAAGTTAAGGGAGATGGCAAACAGCAAAGAGAAGATAAAGGAAAGGCGGTATTGAAACCGACCAAGGCACAGTTGTATCCACGGCTAGATGATTATGACCAACGCCGGCCTTGGCAATCTAAGTCTCATCGCCAGCGGGAGGAGGCTGACATGGTGATGAACACAGATTTAACGGATATGCTCCGCGAGGCGAGGGACGCACATCTAGTGGATGAGCCAGAGGCCCCAAGGTATCAACCACGGGACGCCAATCCCAAGAAGTGGAGCGAATACCATCGGTCCATCGGGCATGACACGGACGACTGCTGGACTTTGCAGCGGGAGATTGATAAGTTGATTCGGGCGTGACACTTCAGGCGAGGGGACGAGCGTCAAGGCGATGGACGTCAGGACAATCGTTCCGGTGCTGGACAATATCGAGGAAATCGCCAAAACCAGTGGCGCAACAATGGCGATCGCAACAAAGCGGATAAGCGAGAGGAGGAGCGAACGGACAACAAGGACGAGAAGAAGCAAGAATCAGCGGCTATCGCCACAAAAGGGGCTGAGGACACGTTCGCTCAACACTCAGGACCGCCCGTAGGGACCATAAACACCATCGCCGGAGGATTTGGCGGTGGAGGCGACACTCATGCGGCGCGGAAACGTCATATTCGTGCAGTTAATTCAGTTCATGAAGTTGCTTTCGGATTCGTGCACCCTGACATAACGATCTCGATGGCAGACTTTGAGGGGATAAAACCTCACAAGGATGACCCAATAGTAGTGCAATTAAGGTTGAATAGTTTCAACGTTAGAAGGGTACTCCTGGACTAGGGAAGTTCAGCTGATATCATCTATGGCGATGCATTTGACAAGTTGGGACTGACTGACAGTGATCTGACTCCATATACAGGAACCTTGGTGGGTTTTGCAGGTGAGCAAGTAATGGTGCGAGGATTCATTGATCTGGACACCATATTCGGGGAAGATGAATGTGCCCGGGTTTTGAAGGTAAGGTATCTGGTCCTCCAGGTGGTGGCATCTTACAACATCATCATTGGGCGAAATACATTGAATCGCCTCTGTGCTGTAATTTCAACAGCCCACTTGGCGGTCAAGTATCCACTAAACAATGGAAAGGTTGGTAAACTGAAGGTTGACCAGAAGATGGCGAGAGAATGTTATAATAATTGCCTCAACTTGTATGGCAAGAAGAGTGCGTTGGTTGGACACAGGTGTTATGAAATTAAAACTTCGGATGAGAATCTTGACCCACGCGGCGAGGGGCGAGTGAACAGGCCCACACCAATCGAGGAAACAAAAGCGCTAAAGTTTGGCGATCGCACTTTGAAGATTGGGACCAGATTGACGGATGAGCAGGAAACGCGCCTGACAAGGTTGCTAGGCGAGAACTTAGATTTGTTTGCTTGGAGCTGCAAGGATATGCCCGGAATTGATCCAAACTTCATCTGCCATCGATTAGCATTGAATCCAAGTGTCAAACCAGTTTCACAACTAAGGAGGCGCTTGGGCGGAGACAAGGGAAAGGAGGTTCAACAGGAAGTAGACAAGTTGCTGGCGGCAGAGTTCATCAGGGAGGTGAAATATCCGACGTGGTTGGCGAACGTCGTGATGGTGAAGAAGGCGAACGGAAAATGGCGAATGTGCGTGGATTACACAGACTTAAACAAAGCATGCCCAAAGGATTCTTATCCCCTTCCCAGCATTGACGGCCTCGTCGATGGTGCCTCGGGCAACGAACTGCTTAGCTTGATGGATGCTTACTCTGGTTATCATCAAATCCGCATGCACCCGGCAGACGAGGACAAAACGGCTTTCATGACCGCCAGGGTCAATTATTGCTATCGCACCATGCCGTTTGGATTAAAGAATGCTGGGGCGACCTATCAAAGGTTGATGGATAGGGTTTTTGCTGGGCAGGTTGGGAGAAACATGGAAGTTTATGTTGATGACATGATCGTTAAATCAGCGCGTGGCTCGGACCATCATCAAGATCTGGAAGAAGCATTTGGCGAGATAAGGAAGCACAATATGCGCCTCAACCCGGAGAAATGCTCTTTTGGTGTTCAGGGCGGCAAGTTTTTAGGCTTCATGATCACGTCCCGAGGAATAGAGATAAACCCAGACAAATGCAAGACAATTCAGCAAATGAAAAGTCCCTCTAATGTGAAAGAAGTCCAACGTTTAACAGGGCGAATAGCAGCTTTATCTCGGTTTCTTCCTAAATCTGGTGATAGATCTTTCCCTTTTTCCAAGTGTCTTCGAAAAAATGTTGCATTTGAGTGGACGGCGGAGTGTGAAGAAGCTTTTGTTCGCCTCAAGGAACTCCTGTCATCACCGCCAATCTTGTCAAAACCGATGCAGGGACACCCGCTACACTTGTATTTTGCTGTGAGTGATAGTGCTCTGAGTTCTGTGATACTGCAGGAAATAAATGGCGAGCAGCGAATTGTTTATTTTGTAAGCCACACACTCCAAGGCGCAGAGATCAGATACCAGAAAATTGAGAAGGCGGCACTGGCGGTCCTTGTCACCGCCCGGCGGTTGAGACCTTATTTTCAGAGCTTTCCAGTGAAGGTGCGGACCGATTTGCCCCTGAGACAAGTGTTACAAAAGCCGGATTTGTCAGGGAGATTGGTCGCCTGGTCGGTTGAACTATCTGAATATGGGTTGCAATATGTTAAGCGAGGCACAGTTGGCGCACAGTCACTGGCTGATTTTGTGGTGGATTTGACCCCAGACCTGGTTGAAAGAGTGGACACCCAGTGGACTCTCTTTGTAGACGGATCCTCCAATAGTAGTGGCAGTGGCGCGGGAGTAACATTGGAAGGACCAGGAGATCTGGTACTGGAGCAATCGCTGAAATTTGAGTTCAAGGCAACAAACAACCAGGCAGAATATGAAGCTCTCAACGTCGGATTGAAGTTGGCGCGTGAAGTAAAGATCGGAAGGTTGTTGATAAGAACAGACTCGCAGTTGGTAGAGAGTCAGGTAAAGGGAACTTTCCAGGTCAAGGACCCCAATCTGATCAAATACCTTGAGCGAGTGCGATATCTGATGACACTTTTCCAAGAAGTTGTGGTAGAGTATGTTCCTCGAGCACAAAATCAGCGGGCGGACGCGTTGGCCATATTGGCGAGCACACGGAAGCCCGGCAACAACAAAAGTGTGATTCAGGAAACGTTAGCGTGCCCCAGCATCGAAGGCGAGCTCATGGCATGTGTGAACAGAGGGGCGACGTGGATGGGACCCATATTATCTATCTTAGCGGGGGACCCAGCGGAAGTGGAGCAATGCACGAAGGAGCAACGGCGCGAGGCGAGCCACTATACTCTCATTGACGGACATTTGTATCGCCGTGGTTTTTCGACGCCACTGTTAAAATGTGTGCCGCCGGAGAAATATGAGGCGATAATGTCTGAGGTACATGAAGGAGTATGCGCAAGCCACATCGGGGGAAGGTCTTTGGCCTGCAAGGTGTTAAGGGCGGGTTTCTATTGGCCCACCCTTAGGAAGGATTGTATGGACTTTGTGAAGCGGTGTAAAAAATGTCAAGTGTTTGCGGATTTGTCCAAGGCACCGCCAAAGGAGCTGGTAACGATGAGCGCCCCATGGCCTTTCGCCATGTGGGGTGTGGATTTGGTAGGACCATTTCCGACCGCCAGGTCGCAGATGAAGTTTATATTAGTGGCGGTGGACTACTTTACTAAATGGATTGAAGCTGAGCCCCTGGCCAAAATAACCTCTGCAAAAATAGTCAACTTTTACTGGAAGCGTATTGTTTGCAGGTTCGGGATTCCAAGGGCGATCGTGTCCGACAACGGGACCCAGTTTTCAAGCAGCCAAACAAGGGAATTTTGCAAGGAAATGGGCATACAGATGAGGTTCGCCTCTGTGGAGCATCCGCAAACGAACAGTCAAGTGGAATCTGCAAACAGGGTGATTCTGCGCGGATTGAGGCGACGACTTGAGGAAGCTAAGGGAGCCTGGCTGGATGAACTCCCTGTAGTACTCTGGTCGTACAACACCACTGAGCAATCTACTACAAGAGAAACTCCCTTTAGAATGACCTATGGGGTAGATGCTATGTTGCCCGTGGAAATTGACAACTTCACATGGCGGACTCAACCGGATTTTGAAGGGGAGAATCAAGCCAATATGGCGATGGAGCTGGATCTTTTGTCTGAAACACGTGACGAGGCGCACATTCGAGAGACGGCGATGAAGCAGCGCGTGGCCGCCAAGTACAATAGCAGGGTTCGTGTCCGGGATATGCAGGTTGGCGATCTGGTCCTCAAGTGGCGATCAGGAACCTCAGGAAACAAGCTGACTCCGAACTGGGAGGGGCCCTACCGCATTGTCAAAGTTCTTGGTACAGGGGCCTATCACTTAGAAGAGCTTGATGGAAGGCGATTACCCAGTTCATTTAACGGTTTGAGCCTGCGCTGTTATTACAGTTGATCGTGGGCGAGAAAGTGAACAAAGTGAATTCGCCAAAGTTAGAAATCTTCAATTTTTCTAAAAATATCTCCAAACTCTCCATTGTAACAAAAGCGTGCTCTTTTTCTCCGAAAGGAGTTTTTTAAAGAGGCGCTCCATCAATAAAACGAAAATTCATGAAATTTGTGTCCAAAGATTCCAGGGATTCCCTGACGATCGGAATTGCCGATCGATATAAAGAATTACGACGATCACTAGGTGGGACAAGCTTGATCCCCGAAGGGGCTTGCTGGAACCCTGAAGGTGGCGGCGATTCTACAAATGGCCTTTGACGCCTGGGAATCACCCCCCGGAAAGTCTGACGTGATCGCCGGTCCCGTAAACGATGTGCTGGGTAAGTCTCGCCAGAATACGACGAGCGCCATTAACTAGGCAAAAGTCTTGGGACCCCCAAATGGCCATTGGGACCCAAGCATTGTAAGCCCCGAGCGGGCAAAGCCCCGGGCGAAGCCCTTAAGAATGGAGGTCGTTTATCCCTTTGTGGAAAACGTTTAAAGTCTTGGCGGAGAAATACCAAGCAACAAGCCCTAGTTAAAATTAATGCACGAAATCGTTAGGCGTAATTCAATCACATGACGCGTGAAAAATAGCGCAAGATATAAGGTCGGCGAATGAATAAGGTGGAAGGCGAGTGCTTGGTCACTCAGGACGTTGAGTATTTTATTACTCCGGGGCGTCGGGGCGTTTAACTATGAAATTCATTCTTAAATTTTTAACAATAAGAATGCGGCGATTTGCGAACTGACGACAAAAGGATTTACGGCGAGAGCAATCATTCGATAATCGCCTAAACTTAACAATCATTCAGTGAGATTTACAAAGCATACAAAGGCGATGCGAACGCAATGGCGGTAAAAGCTAAGTAAAAATTAAAATTACATTATTCATTATTTCCTTCTTCTTCTCCTGCTTCTTCTTCTTTTTCTTCAGTTGCGGTCCAGAGGTGTTGGTCAATCAAAGGTGGATCATCAGGACCAACCAGTCCTTCAGCGGTGATTTCTTTCATTATTCCCATGGCGCTAAAGTCAAAGTTAGGGAACAAGTGTTGTGCCTTGTCCTTGGCGAGGTAAAAGCCGCGCTCCCGGTTCTCATAGGCGATGTCAGCGGCTTGCTCCCTCGCCTCAACGGCTTTGGCTCTCTGCACCGCCATCTCGCCCTCTAGCTCTTTGATCTTCGCAAGATGGGAAGTAATCTCGGCATCTTTCGCGGCGAGGGCTGCCCCATGCGCCTCGTCCGCCTTCTTGATCTCCTCAGAAGTAGCTCGCATCACCGCCTCCAGATCCGCCTTCTCCGAAGCCAAAGACTCAGCAGACTTTTCCTCCTGCTCCGCCAACGCGTTTTTCGCTGTCTCCAGTTCAGCGCGCAACACTTCGAGCTCTGACTCTTTAGCAGCCAGTGCCTCGCCTCTGGCGGCCAAGTCCTTCTCAGCTTGGTCTTTTACCTTTTTGCAAGCTTGGAGACTTGCATCAAGGCCATCCGCTTCTTCCTTCATCAACGCCAGATGATCCTCCAGTTCGCCGATTTTAATTCCTGCTGTACCAATCAACTTGTCGGCCTGGACTTTTTCTTTGCCCGCTTGGTCCAACAGTTTATCGAAGCGCTTCTTCCAGGCGGCAGCGTCCTCCTGGTGCTTCGCATTCTCAGCCCTCAACCGTTCAGTTTCAGCGGCAGCGGCGTTGAAGTTCTCAAACGCGTGGGCGAAGATGCACCCAGCGCGCAGAAGGCAAGCAAGGGTCTCCTCCTTGGTCTCATTAATACCCCGGCTCAAAACTTCTTTTTCTACGACGTCACGGTTGAGGCCGGTAAGCAAGAACTCCGAAGGTTCAATGGCATTGGGAAGCATATTGTAGTAGCTAGAAGAGCCGCCCTCGTTGCCAGGAGCTCGCTCGATCCGGGCTGCTTCAAAGGTAGTGGCGGCACCAGGAGAGGATCTCTCCTCTTGATGAGGCGGGGAAGACATGGAGCGCCCATCATTCGTTGGAGGCGGGCTAGGAGGTGTGACTTGGCGAGGGGGAGACTTGGAGGTTTCTTTTTCTGTTTCTTTCTCCCCGGCGGGAGCATCAGAGGACGCGGCAGCAGTTGTTGCGTTGATGGCGGCTGAAGGTTGAGAAGTGTTGGTGGTGGTGCCAGCAGTTGATGACTGGCCAACAGTTGTGGGTGTGGCACCCACAGTGGTGGACTTGGCGGCAGCAACGGTGGCTGTACCACCGGCAGCAGAATTGGGAGCAGGTTGGGCAGGCTCGGCGGCCGTGGCGGCGGAAACATTGGCGGAGGCTTTGGCAACATTCTTGCCTTTGGATACAGCGGCAGTGATGGGTTGAGCACCGGGGTTAGAGGAGCCGGCGACTGCAGATCCGGGGGCGACAGATGAAACTTTAACTAACCTCCTCCTTTTGGGGACTTGGGCGCCCTCGGCCTGGTTCTCAGCACCGCCCCGCTTTTTCCCGTCGCCCTCAGTGTTGAACTTTGGAGAAAAACGGGCCATTCTCCTCTCGCGGGCCTTCAGGAGCTCGGCGTTGGTGAAATTCATATCTTCTGCAAAAAAAAGAGGGGGGGTCAGTAACAACATAGGGGGTAAGAAAGAAAATGTCGATGATAAAAATAAACTATAAGTGACCTAAGTATTTGGGTGTCCTTGAGAGGCGAGCGCCCTCAAGGACTGTTGAGCAGTCAAGGATGGGAAGCGGGGCAAGGAGATTCAAAAAAGCTTTGTCGTTGGCAGACAAAGATTCTTCTGAAGGATCGGTAATCCCATTGGGCTTCTCCGTCCAGTAAAGGGGAAAAAGGGCAGTCCGTCCCTGAGGGTGAAGGCCTCTGGATAGGCGGGGTGAACCGCCACACGGAAGTATCTTCGGGCAAAGGAGGACTTCGCGTTGCTTTTATGGGATTCAAACACTTACGGCCGGCTCGGGCCTTTAAAGAGATCCATCCTCTATTTTTGATGGACTTGGGGTCAGCATCGTAGAGGTAGAAGAAGCTGGTGGGAGATGGGGCGGTGCCAACAGCGGCGCACAGGATTTCAAAGCACCGGATGAAGGCCCAGGCGTTGGGGTGGAGTTGACAAGGAGCCGCGTTGATATCGCGGAGGACGGTTTGAACAAAGGGCGAGAAGGGAAGCCTGACTCCAAGCTCGCCAAACATATATTCATACGCAAAGAAAAAGTGGGATCTCTTTACGTCGCCGTTGATCTTATGAAGCCAGGGGCGGTCCTCAGCACTGCAGGTCCAAATCCTGAGTTTGGCGTTCATTTCGTCATCGTCAGACAAACCGCCAAGGTTTCTCACGAATTCCACGATAGGATCACTATCCTGGAAAACGGAGGGTTGGTCTATAGCCTCGTGGGTGGGTGCCCTCTGAACTGGAAGGGGCAGAGTCGCGAAAGTTTTCAGTCTAAAAGGAGGGATCTCCGGGACCTCTAAACGGAGGCCGCCGGCTGCGGTAGAGTCAGGGTCGCTCCCAGAAGAAGATGAGGTGTGATTGGGGGAGTTAGGGTTTGAAGCCATCCTTCGCAATGAAATGAGGAAAAGGAAAAGACGAGCAGAGATAAGATGCAGAGATAAGGAAACAGGGACATACCGGGCAAGGATGTGAAGAGTGGGTAGCGGAAAGGGTGAAAAGCGACGGCACCAGTGCGGAAGTTGGAAGAAGGAGCTTGGTAAGCGATTAGAGAAGTAAAGAGAGGTCTCGGAAAGGGGTGATAGTAGGGAAGAAGGGTTTTTATAGGCAAAGGGGGGAAGCTGGAAGGGTGACGCGTGTTGGACGCGTGTGGAAGGTTGGAAGTCATTATGGCTTTTGGGAAATGGGACGCGTGTGATGGGAAGTTACGGCGCAGGATTGGACAAGTTATGAGGAGTGAGGTGACGGTTGCGGAGAAAGAGGAAAACTGATGTAACTGACATATCACATGGGGCAGTTAGAGATTTGAAAGGTTTTTTGAAAAAAGGGAAAGCGCGAAAGGCCCCGCCACCATGAAGTCTAAATGCCATCGCCTAACAAATGGTGTCGCCAATGGAATCTAGTCGCCCGCCAAGGGCACCGCCAGCTAACACTTGGACGTTCAATACATGATTAACACCTGTCACCTAGCTCGCCGACTAATCGTCAGTACAAAACGATTGTCCTCGCCGCCTGTGGACTAGTGGACTTGCCAGGCTGGGTTGCTCGCCAAGACCAGTGGACTGGGCGGCTAAAGATGCTTGTTTCCTTTTGCTTACGCCATGTTGGCGACGTAGTTTTCTTCTTTTTTCTCAAGCCATGTTGGCAGCTTAGATTCCAGTACACCATATGGTGCATTTAAAAGCATTTAAAAGACACACTTAGCTCTCATACTTCGAGCTCGGTGTCTTGTGGACTAGTGGACTGGGCGAGCCCCTAGAGGGGCAACGCCCAGGGTTCAGCCCGCCCAAAAGCGCGTGCCTGGCCTTAAATCGGGTCTCAACCTCAGAGGCCCAATTGGCCCAATGGGTAGTACCCAAACCCTATAAATAGGAAGTAGATACCAATTGTAGAGGAGTTTTACTCATTTTATGAAATAACACATGAAATTCAGCACTCTCTCTCTCATTCTCATTCTCTCTCATTAGCACATTCTTCCACTCCCAGGTACTATCTCTTCCTCAATGTTCATTCCCAGAACAGTAGGCTCTTATAGGCTTATAGCCACCGCTTAACATTGAAATTTTTTCACAGAAATAGCCAAAAACAGACGCAATTGTGCGTACGTAGCAGTTGTATTTTCGGCACAATTGCTTAACCGTCGCTAGACACCCATGGCGACTACCCTCCATTTTGTTGACGTGTTATCCTCATATGTCAGTCGTAAACTTCTCCCTAAATAATAAGTGTGTTCAAGTAACATTTTGTAAAAATATATATAGAGATATGTTATTTTTCTATATTGATAGTTAATTTGAATGGTAGTCAAACTGAGCCTAATACTCCACTAAACATTACACAATATGATGAAGGTGATACTTTTCTTTCCATTTATTTTTTTTTCTTTAATTGTCACTCCTAATCTTTTTTCAAAAATACTTAATAGTAAAGTCTTTGGCCCCTTTAGGCCTTCAATATTGGCACAACAGAGATATATGTACTAACGAGAAAGAAAGAGAGAAACCGGTGAGCGGGAAATAACCAATCTCATTTGCATGCAACCGAAAGAAGAAAAACACGAAAATTCTCTTATATATCAGATATACCTAAAAATTCATGGTAGCATATACCGATCGAGGATACACAAAAAGGGAGATGGAATCTTTTACTACTTTAAAAAACAAAAGAATGATACAATTAATTCTTGGCAAGAAAGGATGATGAGACATCACACACAGAATCTTTTTTAGTTCTCTTTTGTTCCTCGTTCCTTTTGCCTTTTGTATTTAAACCAGTGTCCCCATCCTGCATTCTTTTCTAACATGATATCCTCATCAAACTCCTCTTTAATTTGAATGTAATTTTATAATATAAAGATGAAGATAATTAAAGAGATTGAGGGGAAAAAGATAAGCCGTTGTCAAGATACAGAAAGCAAAAGAGGTTCCAAAAGCAAAGCAATTAATGGAGAAGGCTGAGAGTTGTTCAGTGGCTCATGACCAATGCGATGCTACTGAGGTTGACAAACTTTTAATTTATTTATTTACCTGCGTGAGAAAAAAAAATCAAAAAAAGGAACCATGTTAATGCCAAGCCATTCCTGCGTGGTATTTTCTAATGTATGCAAGTAATTAATAATCAATTATATAAAAATAAAAGTAAAAGGATAAGAGAAAATAAATACATGGTATTAATTTACCTTGTCCCCCACAAATCCTCCTCACGAAAGCAAGGAAAATAACAAGTATAGCTACACCTGCTAGTAATCCAATAATTATGGCAAATGTCTTCTCACCATCGCTGTTGTTCGATTTACCTGCTAAAATAAGTTAGGTAAATCAATTTTCAGGAAAAAGTAATTGTTTCCTTTTCTTGTCTTTTAAGATACAATCTGATATACTATGAAATTTAGGACCTGACACCCACTAATTATCTTGTTAAAGTGACCCAAAAAGCAAAAGAGACATTAAAAAGAATGTTCACATGATGTTCATAGGTCATACACGAATCTCGCTATTTAAATAAAAGAAAGTAACCAAAGTAAACCTGATTTTTTTTATAAGCAAAGTAAACCTGATTTATTATGTTTACATTTTTTTAAATGATTCATACTTCATAGAATATCCAGATAATTGGATAAAAAAATTCAACAAAATTTTCCCCAAACATAGAGAATAAAAAGACAACGCATAAAAGGGCAATTAAATAACCTAAGTTTCAAAAATTAGCATTATGAGAAGAAGTAGCAACTCAACACTCTATTTTTAACATTTTTTTCATTGATTCGTTGTGATTTATGCTTACCGAATTGAAAGAGAAAGTTCACATATCTAGTGAAATCCGCACAAAATATCAACCAATCAACAAGTGGATGTTAAAAAGGAAATGTTAAAAGTGTCGCCGTGTTGGTAGCATTTTTCTTTTAACATTTTTTTCATCTTGACAGTTTTTGCACTTCAGAAATTCAAATCATATGTGAGAATGACACCCAAAAAAAAAAGTTTCTTTTTTATTTTTTGTTCATAAGTTTTAGGGTCTTACCATGGGCCTTGGTGTAAGCATGGGCCCCAGCATTGGAGTACCTGGCGTAACACTTGACCAAGAACATATCTCCGTAATCCGCAGCAGCGCACTCGCTCCTCAGCCGGCGGATAGCCTCCGAAACGCAATCCTGGCACTCCGCATAGCTCAAATCCCCGGTGCACTGCGCCACGCCCGTCAACCCGCCTGCCCCACCAACCCGAAAGTACCCGCCCGAGCCCGCGAGCCCGGACAGAACCGCATCCCTCTCGCCGAGGCTGTACCCGGCGGAGGGCCCGCACTTCCTCAGCACCACTGTCTTGTCTTCGGCCCCCAAGAACTTGGCATTGTCGTACTTCACGTAGCATCCCTCGAGCTGGACTGCGCCACCGCGCGCCTCCTGACACAAGACTCCAGCACGAGAGACCGCGCGGGAGATGCAGGTGGCGCAGTCCGGCATGGAGATGTCACCGCGGCACTGGTAGAGGCCGTAGGCGACATCGTCAGCACCTACAACGGTGTAGTTGTTGTAGGAGGAGTAGGTGGCTGAGTTGACGAGGGAGGTGAGGAGCGAGTTGAGGTTGAGCTCGTATGGGGAGTTTGGGGTGTACCTTTGCTGTGTGCACCCGCCGTAGAGGAACAAGTCTAGCTGGGAAGACGAGAGTGAAAGAACAATGAGATTGGCGAAGATTAAGAGAGAGAGGCTCGTTTTGGTTTTGGCCATGTGTGAGTGTGAGTGTGATGAGAGAAGGAACGAGCTAGCCAGAAGTTGAATATGTGTTGACGTACGTAGTAAGAGAGAGGTTGATATATATTCTTATATAATAAGAGTTAGAAGTTGAACCTCGCATGGCATGAGTACAGAAATATATGCATGTTGTGTTTCTAGCTAATGGACAATGATAATCATGGTGGGTTTGATTTGATAATTGATAGTATATTAGCTAGTGTTTGGTAAATGGAGAAGAGAAGACTCGTAGATCCCCTATTGGCTCATCTACGGCAAAAATTTTGATGTGTCATTTTTTGTAATTTGTTCGTGGAAAATGTTGGGTTTACATTATACTCACCCGATGAGTATATACACACAAAAGTAATAAATCAATAGAAGAGAAAGAAGTACTGAATTTTAATATATAATGTGTTTTTAAATCTTGTGCTATGAAGCCCTTATTATGCGCAAGGTTTAAAGAGAGGTCAGATGAATTTTATAAAGTTAATATATATATATATATATATATATATATATATATTAAAGTAAATGTTAGTTGTTACTCCCTCCGTTCCTAATTATAAGACTTAATACAAAACATTGCGCTTATTAAGACAGCATTAAATGCGTCTAATTAGTGTATTGATTTTTTAAAAATGCATACATTCTACCATATTTAGCCTTTGTCATTTTCTCTCACTAATTAATGGTATGTGGTAATTAAAACTTTGGAATTGAAAACACACAATTAATGTGAGGATATATATGGAAGAGTAGAATACTTTTTGCTAGATTATTGTTAAAGGTCTTATATTTAGGAACATGAAAAATTTAAAACTAGGTCTTATAATTAGGAACGGAGGGAGTAATTAGTAAATTAGTTTATTCACCAGAGTTTGAACTCTGATCATTCACCCTACATATTAAATGATACTAGAAAATGCATAATTCATAAAAATCATGATGTGTCAAATGATACTAGAAAATGCATAATTCATAAAAATCATGATGTGTCATAGAATAGCTTGTTTAGTAAGAAAAAAATGTTTTAATTAAATTAGACACATTATGTATTAATTCCTAGTTCTTGAATTGTATTTTGAACTTATGATTTTTTTATATATATATTTTTGTATTGAACTTAATAAAGTAGGTTAATTTTTTAAATTTGACATAAAGAATATGATTTTGTGTACAGTGGATAAAAAGAATTTAGTTCACAAAATTAAAATATTTTCTACACAAATAATTTTAGCATATAATAATGTAAATAACATATATAAAATATTAATTATAAAAACATGTTGTATATGTATCCA
Organism: Lotus japonicus; assembly: GCF_012489685.1. Classification (NCBI taxonomy): domain Eukaryota; kingdom Viridiplantae; phylum Streptophyta; class Magnoliopsida; order Fabales; family Fabaceae; genus Lotus; species Lotus japonicus. The sequence goes on from NC_080046.1 coordinate 10,125,724, forward strand.
TGGAGAGATTCTTAGGTGGATATATTTATCCATGAATCATATAAAAACATGAATTATATGTATCTATTGAAGTATTCTGATATTTCATTTTAATATATTGTATATGGCTTATAAAAGAAATATATACTTCATGTGTTTGTATATATATATCAAGCATTTACGGTTAATGATTCACTGCTTGAAAATGTCTCAGTGATTTTGTAGTACCCAATGCAATCTAGTCATTTTATTGCATAGGACCCATGGGGTCATACTTCTCAGTTCTCAATGGTTCCTTAATTCAAAGTTTTTATTTCATTTAGCTTTTTCTTTTGACTACTAATGAAAAGAAATATTCCATAACCTTTTCTAACTTTAAGTGTAACCTTAATCATTGTAGGTATTGCTGTACAATTGATCAATCACTATAACCATGCATCATGCATGGATCCTAATTCTCTTTTATTAATTGACCTATTCATCAGTTTCAGCAGTTGAATCGCCAGCGCACTCTCGCCACTCTTTTACCTGCCTTGAAGTAGATTGAGGAATAGGATATATGGTCAAAAGGTTATTATCATCAGTTTCAAGTGCAAGTTTGAACTTTGAAGTACATCATACGTTACTCGTATAAAAAGTTGAGGAAACAATGAGGAGCAGGTTCACAGTTACCAAAGGAGCTAGCGTACGCATCAAAATCCGTTTCTAAAATCTAACGACAAATCAAAATTAATCACAATCTCCCCGCAATGCCATACACACAAGCATGGATGGGCATGTATGGAATTCAGGGCCTCTGAAAAAGTACCACACATTCAGACACAGTAGTGACGCACACCAACACATGTAATGTAAGGACTTATTATATACTTTCCTTATTAGTAACTTTAGCATACAGTAATGTACGTGATTAATTGTAAAGCTAGCAAACATTGTACACGCAACACTTTTCCCTCTTATGCACACAACTACCTTTTTCGAGTGAAGACACCAAAGGACAACTGTGAAATCGCACTACACCTACCATCTTCAATCTCATACTCCATTTACAGCACCCTTCACAAGATTTATTCTAAAACGTCATCAGCTAATTACACCTTTCCATACACGCTAAAAAATTATGATAAAGTTAAAACTACTAATGATAAAAGTAACTTCTATTAGCTTTCACGATTATCTATCTATAATAATTTTGGTCTCAGTGCTGTCGTCTAATCATGTACTCAAAGTCTCAAACATCCAATAGCAAAAAATAAGTGAATTGAACATTGGTTTGGTATTGTAGCATGAAAGTTATGCGAGCTTTACTTGAAAGAGAAATAATGGGCCAAAATTAATGGACATGAGGGAAAGTCACGGGAAAGTTTATGATTTCGGCAAAATCACATAGGATTTTATTGCTTCCATCTTCATCATATCCATTGCAGTTTGTAAATTGCAGTTTACAAAAATGGTCCCCAAATATTGATATCATCTTCATTCTTCAACTGTTCTAACATATTTAAAAGCACCAAATATGTTCCCTAACATCACGAGTATAAGACCTAGATGGATTGTACCTTATGTTGAATATAATGATGCGTGATTAATGGCTAATCTTCAATTTTTTCCTTCTAATTAATACATTTAGGAAATAATTCTGATTTTAAAATATATACTCCAACAATGATTTTTCAACTTTTGTACATGCCATGATTTTTCAATTCCTTCTTTTTTGTGTCTCACTTTTCTTATTTGATGTGTTTATAAACCATTTTTCTTTTGGAAATCAATCAATTTGATTGGAACAAAAAGTTCGGAATCCAGACGGGCTCTCTACATTGTCCAGTACTCTTGGCCTTACCAGAAAGTCTAGCTATGACAATGATTAAAGAATTTAAAGGTAATACACCGTCATTGTAAACATTTTTTACATAGACATCCAATAATAGGTTTTCAAATCAGAAAATAAGTTTTTAATTTAATTAGAATAAAACAGATCATAAATGTATTTGAATACGTGACATTCAGCTATTAGACGTCTGTGTAAAAATATTTTACACTGACAGTGCATAACCATTAAAATCATAATTAAAAATAGAGTAGCATCTCATCACTAAATTAATTTAAGGCTTAAATACTCTGGAAGTCCCTGAAATTGTCTCCCATACGAAAATAAGTCCCTGGTAAAAAAATTTCTAATTCCGAATCCCTGGAATTTTGCTTTTAATCAGAATAGGTCCCTACTCGTGTTTCCCGTTTATGTGGCTTAATTTTTGCTGAGTGATTGATTCTACGTGGCTTTTATATTTTTTAAATACACATAGATTAAAAAAATAAAATTAAACATTTAAATTTATAATTAAAATCTTATTAACCTAATTTAAATAAGGTTATTGTTTGGTTGGAGGACAACGGAGGGGATGGGAGGGGAGGGGAGGGAAATGGAGGAGCAAAATTCCTCCAACCTCAATTTTTTGTTCCCCCCAAAAGTGGGGAATTAAGAGGGGAAATAAATTTCGGACAAAAATAACCCTGCACAAATCTAAGAATTCCAATTTTTATCCTAGGGTTTCCCTTCTTTATTATTTCCTTCCTTCTTCATACCCACTGCCGCTGCCCCCTCTCCGGTCTCTCTCCGCCGCCGCCTCCTTCTCAGCGGCGCCGGCCGCCAGCATCCGCAACCCAGCTGCAAATAAACAGATTTGATTTTTATCTTAGTTTGAAGTGTTTCTAATGTATAGTCATCTTAATAATACCGGTACTTGCTTGGTCATTTATGTGAACCCTCCTGGACATGGTGAATAGACACATTATAAGCAGTAAGCTAATAGAACATAATGATGAATATCAACCTATATCATAAAACAGAGAAGTGTTTGCTACCGACAGAGGAAAAAACCAATAGAATTGGTTACTACATGTTAAACAAATGTCCCTAACCCTAACACACTGTTTGATTTTTATCTTATTGGTTTATTGGTTGCAAAATTTATTTTGATCACTTTGTAGCAATGAATTTATGAACTTAATGGTGCATTTGCCTTCTCTTTTTTTTTGTCACCGCAAGGTCTCGAAAATTCTGGTTTATAATGTTGTGGTGAAGGCTTAAAATTATGCAAAATAATTTTTGATGAAGAAGGATGTTATATTGGATTGTTAAATTCAAGTAAATATATAAAAGAGTATAAAAGTAATTTTAACTATAAAATCTTTTCCCTCCCATCATAAACCAAAAAAAAAGTTATTTTCCCTCCCCTCCCCTCCCCTCCTATGAACCAAACGTAATAAGTATTAAAATCCCTCCCTCCTTCTCCTCCCCTCACCTCCCCTCCATTAAAATCCCTCCCCTCCTTTGAACCAAACAGTTTAATAACTGATTGAACCAATTATAATTGACACTTGCAATTTATGATGATTTCTTACTGGTGATCGAATTAGTTCATATTAAAAAAATAAATTTAATAACTGAACCGATTATAATCGATTTGATTCAATTTAAAATATAATGAAGCAATTAACCAAATAAATTTGGACTAACTACATTGGTTCGATTTGGATTATCTGATTCATAACTAACCAACATCTCGAGTGGCCGTCCCTATCAAGACATAGAAGAAAAATAAAGAATTGTTTTCACTCAACTGAACTGAGTACATCAACTATATACATGCATACTTTATGCAAAGGCTACGGTACAATAGCGATAATGTCATGTATTGGTGCATGATAGCTTTCCCACCATTGATATAATAATAAAATATTGGACGGTTGAGATTGGAAGAATGAATTGACTACACTACCCTCTTTGCACTCTCTCCTATTTGGTGGTTCCACGAACTTAGTGGCTTGAAACGGATACAGTACTACCTAGAGGGTGCAAGGACCTTCTGCAACAGCATGTACTTCAGATTTTCAAATTATGAGTGGCAGGTGCAACCAGTGTTGTGTATCAAAGCAGCGTGTTAGCAGTATTTGGGTTGGGACTTGGAATTCTGCGAGATGACCATGACCATTATCAATCGTTTTTTAGGGTGAGATGGGGTGTTTGGCTGGTTACGTGAAACCTGGGTGGGTGAAGATTGAGAGTACTGAATTCCTCTCCTCTGATCTCCTCGTGACATTACTGCTGGATGATCTTTATTTTTGAATCTTCCCTGTTTGTGGCCCCTGATCTGTTTTAATTATGTTTCTTTTTACTTCGTGAATCTTCCCCTCGTGACACTAAGTGAAATTGCATAGATTATAAATTTAAGGTTACTTCAGGGGTAAAGTTGTCAAATGAGGGTGATGCAATCATACACCATTTGAAAGGGTGATGCACCCTATCCTTTGCCCATACTTTAATATCTAACCGAGTCAACCTAATCTCAAACTATATCAGTAATGCTTTGTTTGGTAGGATAGAGAGAGATATAGAAGAGAGAAATAGGTGAGAAATAGAGTAGATTTATTGGGTTGTTTGGTAGGATAGAGATAAAGAAGAGAGAGATGATAAATAATGATGTGAAAGAGAGAAAAAAAGTTGACTTTTGATTAAAATAAGAATTTTAAATAAAAAAGTGGCTCAGATGCAAATAGTTTTGGTTTAAAACCGCCACTAATTACCAAACACGAAAAACAAAACAAAAAAGCAACTCAGCCCCAATCTCTTCGCAAATTGCGAAGAGATGAAAAAGTGGGTATTGCCCACCATTTTGCCCCATCTCTCCCCCTCTCTTGTCAAACCAAACAAGGTTACTTTAATAATCTCTACTCAAACTCTCTCCTTCCCATCTCTCTCTACCCTAACTCACTCCTACCTAACACAGTGTAAGTTAGTTTTAACTTACATAACAACCTATCAACCAGTAAATCTAATATAACAGTCTGCAAATCAAATATTATAATCTGGAAATCTAATACACCCGTCAAGGTGGGAGATAAATGTTATGCACTCCAAACTTGACATGATTTGATAAAATTGAACCTTTGGCAAAGCTTTAGTTAGGAAATCTGCTGCTAACTGTTAATAAGTTGAGACATGAATGATTTATCAACTCTGTTGAAACATGCTCCCGGCCTAATGAAGTGACAGTCGACATCTACATGTTTCTTTCTATACATGTGTTATTTGTTAGAAATTTGGGTATGATAATCCTGGATAACTTCGAAGAATCGTGTTCGTACACTTTCCGAACAAAGTATTTCGACCCTATTCTTGCCTGGGTTCACGAAATCCTTGTTGGGATAATTCTTGAAGAACAATCTGCTTCTGGCAATAGAGAACAGATCAGGAATGTAGAGAGAAATATAGGTTTTATTTTTCTGTGTAAACCTCTGAGGCCAAATGACTCCTTAAATAGGAGTTTGTTCCAGAAACCGAAAAACGGTTAACAAAACAGCCAGGGGCTCCGCCCCTTGGAACCCCGCAATCTAATCGCGGTCAATTATGCGTTGGCTCAACAAGCTAGGGTAATCGCGGTCAATTCATCTAATCGCGTAATTAGGGTAATAGATGAGTAGAGTTTGCAAAAACTGGACTGGAAAAATAGATGAATAGAGTTTGCAAATCTAATCGCATCTAATTGCATCTATTACTCGTAATCGCATCTAATCGCATCTAATCGCAGTCAAGATGAATTCAGTTTTTGCAAACTCTATTCATCTATTACCCTAATTACGCGTAATCGCATCGGCCTACAATAAATCACATTACTACTAAAATCCATTGATGATACTAAAATCACCAACATTATTCAATTTTAATGTAACTAATTCCTCAGCCATGACTTTTCTCCATTCTTGGAATTTGACAGCTTGATGGTAGAATTGTGGCTCAAAAGGCTGACTTATATGTTCATTACAAACTTCTTATATGCAGGTTATAAGATTAGTGTAAAGATGAGCTGAAAGAGGGTATGCAGAGCAACATATAGTATTGGAGATGCATAGGAGCTCTAGTTTGTCTAAGCTGGAACATCATGAGCAATCTGTTCAAACTGCTTAGTTGTTGTTGTACTTTCTAAACTTTAAGTTATTTTTATTGTCACTATATGACCAACGCCTTTTTTGTTATTGGCCAATATACTTTCTAGTTCTATGTTTGGATTCTAAGGTACCATTTGTTTTTATCAAAGATTCTAAGGTATCATTTAGGCTCACCAAACTATGGGTTTGGATCCTCTCCATCCATGTTCCCTCCATCCTCTCTCCATCCAAATCTGAGCCATTGATTTTGAAATTTAAAGGTTTTGATCAATTTAAGAAGAGAAAAAAAAATGAATTGTATTTAAAGACTTGGATCAATTTAAGAAGAGAGAGAAAACATGAATTAATCCTCACCTTTAAAATTTAAAATCGATGGCTCAGATTTTGGATGGAGAGGGGATGGAGAGAAGTTGGATGGAGAGGATCCAAATCCCCAAACTATATATAGCCGGTACATTGGGTCCATCTTTTTGGGCTGTATTGCTGTTTGTGAACTATTGGGCTTTGAAGTATGGAACTATGAAACTTTCGAAATAAAAGAAGGCAGAAGAGGATAATTTTTTGAACATTCTTTTTCACTATTTAAATGCTCCAATCACTTTGAAATCAAAAATAAAACTGGACTAATTTCAAAAGAAAAAAAAAACTGGACTGGAAAAATAGATGAATAGAGTTTGCAAAAACTGAATGCAACTGGCCCAAAATTAGAGAGCCGGCGCCCATTCAATTCGGACATGAAACTGTACAACGGATCAGACAATGAGTATTTTTCTTTATCAAAGAAAAGAGCATTTTGGATCCGAAAAAAAAGACAAGAGCATTTTTTCTTGGTGGAACAGAGGGCGTTTAAGACAATGAGGTTATTAACGAAAAAAGACAATCGAGCATTTTTTCTTGGTTAAACACGCTAGTTCTTAAAGAAAAAAAAAAGATAAAGATAAAACAATCTAGACCTAGATGACAGATTAAAAAGATCATTTTCTAAAGGCCATGTCATGTATTCTTCTCCATATTTTTTTCAAACAGTTACGAGACTAATCATTTCGACACTCTAAAATTATATTTCAGTATGCAGGTCCGTTCTAACAATTTTTGCTCCAGAAACATGTGGCCTAAGATTAAAATCCTCGATTTAGTGCTTAATGAGTCATGGTTTTTAATTTTGATGAAAATTTCCGAAGAAACGAATATTTTAACCTGTCTAAACCCAATTTGAGTTCTTACAAAAACAATATTATATTCTTTGGATATTTTAACCTAGGCACCTAGCTATAGCTTGTTTCGTGTGGAACACAATTAAAGCAAGACCAAAATGATATGTACTGTAACGTTTCTTTACCAACTTCTACTGTGGCAAGGTGCAACAAATCAAGAATTGTTTCTTTTACTCTGACGAAGCTTTTTCAAATAAAATGTCAAAATATACCAACTAGTAGCTTTTTTTTCGTGGGGTTGTCTAAATGACTCTAGGTAAAAAAATGGGTTAAATAATTCAAATTTATGTGTTCCAATGGTATTATTACATATGTCTTTGAAAAATTCTAATTCATGTCACATGTGTCATCATAGTAGGTCCAACTCATTTCATTAATTTTTTTATTTATATTTTTGTCAAATTCATTTTATTAAATTATTTATTTCTACTTTGAACCATCAATTAAGATGAATTACACAACAAGCCTCTTTTGCCCAAAAAGGCAAAAACTAAGAACCCTAATCCCCAATTTTAAATGTTCTTTTTCAATTTAGAACAAGAAGTCCCACCATTTGTTAATAATTTAAGTGCTTTTGGTGACTATCCCACCTGTTGTTTCCTTAACTTTCTTTGTTTTTCTTTTTGGTTCTTGTTGCGTGTATATAGTAAGTTGCGAACGCTGCTTCCTATAGGCTTGAATGTTGTTGATTTTTCTTGGCGGAATGAATGGGTTCTGGCAGCAGTAGCACTTCCTTTTACGACTATGGCTGCTGATTAGCCAATCCAAAAAATCTATGGAATGCTAAATAATAATTTAAGTGGTTATCAGCGGTGGGACTTCTGGTCCTAAATTGAAATAGAATTACATAACATTCAAAATTGAGGATTAGAGTTTTTGGTTTTATTTTATTTTTCTGAAAAAGAGATTCATTGGTGTAGTTTATTCTAATTGATGGGTTCAATTAAAGTATAAATAAATTATATAAAAATGAATTTGTTAAAAATATTAAAAAATGAATAATGAAATGAGTTGGATCCTACTATGATGACACTGACACATGTGACATGAGTTGGAATTTTTTACAGACATGTGTAATAATACCATTGGGTCACATAGATTTGGGTTATTTAACCCAATTTTTACCTAGGGTTATTTAGACAATCTTTTTTTCGTTTTATTCAAGTATTATATCTTTAATTTCCTTAAACCTTCTACGTAATATTACACATCATCAATCTTCACTCACTCAAGTTGCTCTGTTCCAGCTGAGAGATATGAGAAAACAATGGCACAGTTGTTGTTGCACACACAAGCCAAGCGTCAGAATGACCTCAAAATTTAGAAGAGGCTGAAATTAATAATTACAAATAAAAATGGAAGGAAGAAAGTGTCGCTTTTGTTAGAATATGTTAATACACTGAACAAGGAGTTACATTACACGTACTATCAGCAGGTCCATTCCTAGGTATGAATTTTCAACGTAATCAGATGTTGATGTGGCTGCATATACCGCTAACCACCGCATGGGAGCAGCCTCTGTAAAACGACAATAAAATTTCACCAATTAAAGTTATTTAATTTATTTATATATAAGTCGAAAAATAAAAATAAGTTCCCACAAAGCTGCAGACACAATAATTAAATCCTCTTACCAAGGTTGATTCTAAGATATGATAGAATTTGAACATCGGTTATCATATATTTTAGGGGAATAAGTGGATATGGTTCGATACATGAATTTAATGAATTTGAATAGAACCAAACACATTTTAATGGGTTAGGGTGAGTTTTAGATCGACTCGAATTTTTTTATTACATTCGTGTATCATTAGTTTGGGTATCAGGTTTGGAGGATTGAAATCTGATGAATCTGCACCAATTTCATTATATTGAGAACTTCTTTTACTATTCAGTCAGAGATTTTGAGCCTAATACGTTTAGTCATTTAGGTTTTGCAACTACACTATAATACATTTACTTTAACTCTGAGTAGCCATTACTATTATGGGTTGAACATATTGTTGTCTGTTTATGTTTGTTTTGCAGATATTAGATTATGTGGAGTTTCTATGGCCGGTTTGATTACAGTTTTTGAAAACTTTATTTTGTTTTGAAAATTATGTTTGTTACAATCTATTTTCAAAAATTATTTTTGAAAATAGTTCTCATTTTCAGTTTTAAAAACTAAAATAAATAAAAAACTATAATTTGTTTTCTGTTTGTAATTTTAGTTTTCAAATCAAGTTTTTTAATGTTGGAAAACATCTCATTTAAATAGTTTTGAAAAAAGTTTGAATATAGAAAAGTAAAACTGCAATTAGAAACGGCTTATATTTTGTTATAATTTTCAAGCTTCTTAAAATAAAATCCATGCTAAGTGCGTGGGGACCTTGCTATAAGGTTTGTATGGGATATGGCGGGCGTGCAATGGTGTTGTTTTTAACAAGTTTGTCATGAATCCAACGGTGGCTATGTCTTCTGCAATGAATTCTCTTGCGAATTAGAGGGAGGCACAGGAATGCCGGGATGAGTTTGTGCACTCAATGCCTTCAACGAGGGGGAACATGGAAGCCACCACTGCAAGGTTTATTGAAGATGAATGTTGACGCCGGTTGGACGGAGGAGGATTCAACTGGTTTCAGAATGGTTGTCCGTTCTTCCACATCTGGTTTTATGGTGGCAGCAACATGGATGGAGAAGGTTCGGCAAGATCCACTTGTAGCTGAAGCGCTCGCCCTTCGATGGAGATTGGAGACTGCTCAGGAGATGGGACTCAAGCATATTCTAGTGGAATCCAACTCAGCGGTTGTAATTGCTACTATGACAAGTTCCAATCTATGCTCTCCTCACATTGAAGGGATTATTAGTGATGCTAGCTTCTTCTTTCCCTATAATAGCTTTTGCTCATGTAGGTAGGAAAGCCAATATGGTGGCACATACACTTGCTTTTGTTGGTTCCTTCCCTTCTCCAACTTGGTGGGATGAGCCCCCAACATGTATTCTTGAGTCTTTGATTGCTGACTCAGATTTAGCCTCATAGTAATACAATGAACTTTGATTCAAAAGTAAATAAATAAATTTCATGCAAATTCTATAATAATATTATTTTATTTTGAACCCGACCCCTCAAACCAAACCAACCCTATTCAAATTGGTTGGTTTGGCTCATGTCTATAAGCAAAAATCAGGAAATTCAAACCAACCCAAACTTAACTTGTTTGATTGATTCGCTCATTTAAACAACCTATACCCGAACCAACCCGATTCGATTACACTCCTAATACATGTTAGTTTCAATTCAGTTTTTCTAATTGCATTTCTCTTTCGTACGGTTAAGTCTATATGGCATAATTAATCATATCATTAGTTTTTAATCAACTCCAAGCAGGGGGCATTAATCTAGGGAATCAATTAAAGAAATGGAATATAGAACTAGTTTTGGTGCACTCCTGATGGAGGTATTAAGATTAGTTCTTGATTGCTTTCAACTTTCTTTGTTAGATAAAGAATATCTCTCAAGGGACCTCTATGTTCGTCATGACTATTTTGATTGATCACCTTACAATGACAACTTGCTTATAAGTAGTGCATTTGAGGTAGGATAATTGACAATAGTTTAATGATGAGTTAATACTTAAAAGAGGGTATGGTTGTCATAACAGTTCGTTAGGATAACATATATAATAGGAGGGGAGATGATCCAACATCGTTGCAATCTCAAGACTTATTTTGGTTTTCTTTATTTATTATTTGTTCATTTTTATGCTCACACCACCACAACTTTTTCAAGGTTTTCTTAGACTATGAATTCACCCCTTAGAGTAAGTTTGGCCACCTGGTCTCTTGGGTTTGATAACCGGGGATTTAAAATCCTATATTACTTGAGCGATAGAGTGGACATGCTCTAGATTGCGCAATATTTGACATCCATCCATTGATCCAATGCATTTCCCACAAAAGTCAACTCTCTTCATCGTGTAATATAGAAATTCGCAAATCGCCAAATCATATGATTTTTCATTGCCAACCTTGAATATTATGCATCATTTTTCTTCCTGTTAGCTTCATCCATCACTTCATTGTCTACCAACACACTATCCAACATAAATCTACCATTGATGAATATAGATTGCCTCTCATCAATTAATGCACCAACATTGATCTCAACCTTTTTGAGAGAACTTACGATAAAATCTTATACATACATCCTATTAAAGATATCGGCCTGAAATCATTCACATTTGCAAGGTTATCAATTATAGGAATTACGATGATAAACGGGGAATTTCCTCCTCTTGGCCATATCCTATTTTTTTGGAAGTCCTCCAATACATCCATAATACCTGATTTTAGAGTTTGCCAAAAAGCTTTAATAATGAAAAAATTATAGCCATATGGACCCGGACTCCTATGCCCTTCACAATTAACGTTGCACTCTTAATTTTCTCTTCATCACATTTTCATAAGAATCTTGTTATCTCGACTTGGAGATAGATTTAAAGCAACTCCTTCAAGTCTAATATCCTTCCACAAGGAGTGTTTGAATCTATCCTCAAAGAATTGTTTGGCATTCTGTTATACCACTATTGCATCCTTCACCCACCTCCCCTGAATTGGAAGCCCTTTGACATTATTCACTTTCCTTCTCCATTTCACGTTGTGGAAATAGTCGTGGAAGTATTTTGTGTTGTCATCCGCCTCCACAGTCTATTTATCTTTGGATTTTTTAGGTTCCAAAGATTCATTAAATCTTACTAGGCTCCAAAAATTAGCAAGTAGACTTCTTCTTTCGTGCTCCTCATTTGCACTTATGATGCTCATTTCCTCTATGATATCAATTCCATTTATTCTTTACAACTATGCCCTGATACATTATCTCTAAATTCCCCCAATATTTAAGCTCCCCCTTAAGAATCTTCAATTTTTATTCTGACACAAACACCTCCACCATGTAACTAAAAGTTCTGCATGTTTTAATTACAAAAATTAGAGAAGCTTGGATCCAACAACAAGCAATTTCTTTACATTTGAACGAATTTGGCTCCTAATCAACATGTTCACATTATCATATACGTCCATATTGAAGACATTTTGTGCACTATTTTTCCACTAACTCCGCCATTTATGTGATGCCATAAATATGCCCAACCTACTCCTTGAATGACCATTTGATATGTACCATGTGAACTTCCTTACCAACAACGGGATATAATCCAACTCTATAGCATCAATAAAGTCATTAGACTTTTTCATTTCCCAGCTCCCAGCCAGTTTCCAACAGTAACTCCCTTCATTTCCTACTCACTTTTCACCACATTAAAGTCGCCTACAACACACCATCTACCCTCTATAGTTTGTTTAATTTGGATAAGGTCCCTCCACAACCATCATTTCTCCATATAGAATAAGATGACTAAACATTCACCGCAAGACATGCAATATCTTTCCACATATTCTTCTGAGGCCTGTAAGATCAAGTTTTGATCTAGTAGTACAACTCTATGTTTTGATGATTACATGTTAATTATTAAGTATGAACAATTATGGTACTCTAACGTTGTTTTCTGAGGGTTCAAATGAAGGGCCAAGACTCTGGTTCTATTTCACATGATTCAGAAGCACAATGTTCAAAGAGTAACCTCTGCAACGCTTTCGCACGTACTATGTTCAATCTGAACAGTAGATCAAGCTTCAGAAGATCTGAAGATTATAAAGCTCTGATATGGATTCAGCTCACTAGAAGCTCTGAAGGATCAGAAGCTCTGAAGGATCAGACGCTCTGAAGAATCAGACGCTCTGAAGGATCAGACGCTCTGAAGGATCAGAAGCTGAGTAGTGAAGATTCTGAAGTCCAAGAGTAAGCTGGCTCTGAAGACCAAGTACATCTCCTCTGAGTCTAGAAGCAGAAGGTACAAAGGTCAGAGGATCCAAGCTTCCCTCTGACTCTGATCATCAAGCTTCACAAGTTCCAAGATGAAGCATCACTCTGATCAGAAGTCAACAAGGATAAAGGTCATGTCGCTATCCAAAGTACAAAAGCAATTGTACCATTCCTGACGACCTTACCTAACTGATTCAGCCACAGGAGAACCTGGAAATCCCAGATCTGCCCTCCAACGGTAGCATCTCCATGCAACGTTCAAACCCTAATCCTTGGAGTATATAAAGAGGCTGAAGATTGAAAGATGCCGCCTAAGAAACTTGTTCACGCGCAAGCAAAATTCAAATATCTTCTTAGCAATCTTTCTTCAAATAGAACTAAGTGTGTTTATTATCAGCTTTCGAAGAAGCACTTATTTGTAAACCCAAACCTTCAAACAGTTGTTTGATTTACCTTTAGGAGATCAAGGTTGATTGGATCCTAGAGAAGACTAAGAGAGTGAATCTTAGTGTTAGCTAAGTCAGTGTATTGTTAGTCACTTTGCAGGTAGCAAGTGCAGTTGTAACAAAACTCTGATTAGTGGATTACCTTCATTCTAAGAAGGAAGAAATCACCTTAACGGGTGGACTGGATTAGCTTGAGGGATTTATCAAGTGAACCAGGATAAAATCATTTGTGTGCTTTTCTTATCTCTTATCTCTGCACTTTTATCATTGGTGATTGAAGAGATTTATTTAAATCTCAAGTGGGTTGAGCTTATAGTTTTTAAAACGCTATTCAAACCCCCCTTTTCTATCGTTTTTCATACTTTCAAGGCCCACATATCCAGGTCGAGGAAACATTCCTTCACTTTGGATATACTTCTATTTCATTTACGCAAAATATCCCCAGTTCTGTATACTGCTGGTAATCCCTCCACTTTAGTTATCCATCACCCCACAAAGAGGTACACATAAAGAGAAGCATGATAACTTGTTAACAATATCTAGTTTGGTTTCGTAAATGCATAATAACTCAACATCCTCTGAAAGAACCATACCTCGTATTTCTTTCCTTTTCACTATTCCCCTCAAACCACTAACATTTGAACTCAGGATCTTCATGGGGCACTAGCTAAACACCTACCAGTACTTGCGATGACTTTCTCCCCCACTTCATTCTCATCCCTTTTTCCCATTTCCATCACTCTCGCCCCCACCTCCTCCTCCTAACAGGTAAAATTTATCCCTATTTGCTTCCCAATATCCCACAAATTCCTTGGTTACCCTTGCTCTCTTTCTCCAGCCAAAATAATTTATTGCAAAGCATGGAACCAGAACCAAACACCAATTTCCAGAGAGAATGGATGAGATGACGTAAGATTTTCCTTCTTCTTGCACTTCCCCCTCCATCCAAACTGGCACTATCTGAGGCATCTAAGAATTGAGATACACTAGTCACCGACCTCAGGTTACTACACATGCCAAACACAAATTTTCCACTCCAAAAGAGATTTCAGTAGAGTCCAGCCTAGCCACCGTCTCCTTAAGTGTCTACGAACCCAACTCAGCATCCTTCGACCCCAATGTTGCATTGGTCGGAACTGGATTGATCTTTTTGAGCTACGATTCAAATCATTGTGCTCCATATAAGGAATAAGGGAGGCACCAATAGAAAAATATTATTTTATCTGATGCAGATCAGCCTTCTCCTCCCCCTAATGCTACTCATGTTCCTTTGCCTCAAGAGTCTTCTGCTTTATCTTCTTTTGGTTCCTCTTTACCTCCTGCACCCTCACCTCCTCACAACACCCATTCTATGACAACCAGGTCTAAAGCTGGAATTGTCAAACCTAGGCTAATTCCCACTTTATTGCTCAGTCAAGCAGAACCTACTTCTGCTAAGCAAGCTCTTAAGGATCCTAAATGGGGTGTAGCAATGAAGGATGAATATAATGCTTTGATAGCTTACAAAACTTGGCCTTTGGTGCCTTTACCTTCTCACAGGAAGGCAGTTGGTTGCAAGTGAGTCTTTCGTGTGAAAGAAAATGCAGATGGCTCAGTAAATAGATACAAAGCTAGGTTGGAAGCTAAGGGGTATCATCAAGTTCAGGGGTTTGACTCTAAGGAGAATTTTTCTCCTGTGGTAAAACCTATCGAAGTTAGAATAATTCTGTCCTTGGCTATTTCTAAGGTCTGGCATATACAACAGCTTGATGTCAATAATGCCTTCCTCAATGGGCAATTGCAAGAAGAGGTATTTATGGTTCAACCCGCAGGTTTTGAGACTCGGGATAAATCCCTGGTTTGTAGGCTGAATAAGGCCTTGGATGGTCTCAAACAGGCCCCTAGGGCCTGGTTTGACAGATTGAAGGCAACTCTTCTAAAGTTTGGAATTACAGCCAGTTGTTGTGATCCCTCTTTATTCATTCTTCACTCACCAACCTACAACATCTATATTCTGGTTTATGTTGATGATATAATCATCACAGGAAATTCTCTTCCTATTCTGCAGCAATTAACAGTCAAGCTCAATTCAGAATTTGCACTTAAGCAACTTGGCACTCTTGATTATGTCCAGGGAGTTCAGATTCAACACTTACCTGATAAATCTCTTATATTAACACAGCCCAAGAACATTAGAGATCTCTTGGAAATGGCTGCAATGTCTGAAACAAAGGGCATTTCCACACCTATGATCATCAATCAGAAACTTACTAAACATGGTTCTAATTACATGGAGGATCCAAGCTTATATAGGTCTATTGTAGGAGCACCTACAATATGCAACAATCACTCAACATGAGATCTCTTATGCAGTCAATAAAGTCTGTCAGTTTTTGTCTCAACCATGGGAAGAGCATCGGAAAGCGGTAAAACGAATCCTTTGGTATCTAAAGGGCACCATTGACTTTAGCCTTCATACACCTAAAGCCTTGTTCTTAGGCTTCTCCTGTTTCTTTAGCAGCTTTCTATGATGCCGATTGGGTTGCTGACCCTGATGATCGCAGATCTACTTCAGGTTCATGTGTGTTCTTGGGTCTAAATCTGGTTTTTTGGTGTTCTAAAAAGCAGAGTTTGGTAGCTCGATCTAGCACTGAGGCTGAATACAGAAGTCTTGCCAATACAGCTGCAAAATTGTTATGGGTTCAGTCTTTATTACAAGAATTGAAGATTCCTCACAAGACTCCCCTCATTTTTTGTGATAACATGAGTACAATTGCTCTCACACATAACCCTGTTCTGCACACAAGGACCAAGCACATGGAACTTGATATTTTCTTTGTGAGAGAAAATGTTCTGAATAAGAGTCTCATTGTTCACCATGTTCCTTCACTGGATCAGAGGGCAGACATTCTCACTAAAGCTTTGTCTCCACTTCCCTTTGAGGAATTGATAGCCAAACTCAATGTGTTTGACAAGTTTTCACTTGTTCAACCACCTTGAGTTTGCCGGGTATATTAGAGATAATAGCATAGTTAATAAAATGTAGTTACTGTAATTAGTAAACTAGAGTTAGTTAGTTAGTACATCTATCATAGTTAGCTTCATTAAGAAGCTTCCTCAAGCTCTATATACAAGAGCTCATTGTATTCAACAAATTTAGTTTTACAATAACAGAATCAGTTACTAGTTCTCTCTCTCTGGTTATCATGTCGTCCATCTCTCACTGTCTGTTATGTATCAAAGCAACAAAGGTCCACTTCCCTCCATCTCTAACAGCTTTTTCACGACCTTGCTCTGCACCCCCAAATCTTGCATGTGAGCTTTACATTTTCCCCCACCGTTTGACAGTGACAGGTTCACCTATCATTGAGGCTCCAAAGCCATGCTTTGAGTGCATATCATTGGCCATGCTTCAAGCACGTGTAGTAATATGTGTATATAGCGGGAAAAGGGCACTTGCCGGTAAATTAAATATTTTTTATATAATATTGTTCTGGGAATGAACATTAAAGGAAGGGATAGTACTTAGAGAGTGGAAGAATGTGCTAGAGAGAGAATGAGAGAGAGAGTGCTGAATTTCATGTGTTATTTTATCAAATGAGCAAAAGTCTCTTACAATTGGTATCTACCTCCTATTTATAGGGCTTGGGTACTACCTATTGGGCCAATTGGGCCTCTGAAGTTGAGGCCCAATTTAAGGCCAGGCTCTCGCCCTCGGGCGGGCCGAACCCTGGGCGTCGCCCCTCTAGGGGCTCGCCCAGTCCACTAGTCCACAAGACACCGAGCTCGAAGTATGAGAGCTAAGTGTGTCTTTTAAATGCTTTTACATGCATCCTATGGTGCACTGGAATCTAAGCTGCCAACATGGCTTGAGGGAAAAAGAAGAAAACTACGTCGCCAACATGGCGTAAGCAAAAGAAAACAAGCATCTTTAGTCGCCCAGTCCACTGGTCTTGGCGAGCATCCCAGCCCGTCAAGTCCACAAGTCCACAGGCGGCGGGAACAATCGCTTTGTACTGACGATTAGTTGGAGTAGGCGAGCGCCCCTCGTCGGTGAGCTAGGTGACAGGTGTTAGTCATGTACTGATCGTCCAAGTGTTGGCTGGCGATGCCCTTGGCGGGCGGCTAAACTCCATTGGCGACACCATTTGTTAGGCGATGGCATTTAGTCTTCATGGTGGCGAGGCCTTTCGCGCTTTCCCTTGTTTCAAAAACCTTTCAAATCTCTAACTGCTCCATGTGATACGTCAGTTACATCAGTTTCCCCCTTTCTCCGCAACCGTCACCTCACTCCTCATAACTGTCCAATCATGCGCAGTAACTCCCCATCACACGCGTCCCATTTCCCAAAAGCCATAATGACTTCCAACCTTCCACACGCGTCCGACACGCGTCACCCTTCCAGCTTCCCCCCTTTGCCTATAAAAACCCTTCTTCCCTACAATCATCCCTTTCCGAGACCTCTCTTTACTTCTCTAATCGCTTACCAAGCTCCCTCTTCCAACTTCCGCTCTGGTGCCGTCGCCTTTCACCCTTTCCGCTACCCACTCTTCACATCCTTGCCCGGTGAGTCCTCGTTCCCTTATCTCTGCATCTTATCTCTACTCGTCTTTTCCTTTTCCTCATTTCATTGTCAAAGATGGCTTCAAACCCTAACTCCCCTAATCACACCTCTTCTTCTTCTGGGAGCGACCCTGACTCTACCGCAGCCGGCGGCCTCCGTTTAGAGGTCCCGGAGATCCCTCCTTACCGACTGAAAACTTTCGCGACTCTGCCCCTTCCAGTCCAGAGAGCACCCACCCACGAAGCTATAGACCAACCCTCCATTTTCCAGGATAGTGATCTTATCGTGGAATTCGTGAGCAACCTTGGTGGTTTGTCTGACGATGACGAAATGAACGCCAAACTTAGGATCTGGCCCTGTAGTGCTGAGGACCGCCCCTGGCTTCATAAGATCAACGGCGACGTAAAGAGATCTCATTTCTTCTTTGCGTATGAATATATGTTTGGCGAGCTTGGATTCTGGCTTCCCTTTTCGCCCTTCGTTCAAGCCGTCCTCCGCGATATCAACGCGGCTCCTTGTCAACTCCACCCCAACGCCTGGGCCTTCATCCGGTGCTTTGAAATCTTGTGCGCCGCTGTTGGCACCGCCCCATCTCCCACCAGCTTCTTCTACCTCTACGATGTTGACTCCAAGTCCATCAAAAATAGAGGATGGATCTCTTTAAAGGCCCGAGCCGGCCGTAAGTGCTTGAACCCTCATAAAAGTAATGCAAAGTCCTCCTTTGCCCGGAGATACTTCCGCGTGGCAGTTCACCCCGCCTATCCAGAGGCCTTCACCCTTAGGGACGGGACTGCCCTTTTTCCCCTTTACTGGACGGAGAAGCCCAATGGGATTACCGATCCCTCAGAAGAATCTTTGTCTGCCAACGACAAAGCCTTTTTGAATCTCCTCGCCCCGCTTCCTATCCTTGACTGCTCAACAGTCCTGGAGGGCGTTCGCCTCTCAAGGACACCCAAATACTTAGGTCACTTATAGTTTATTTTTATCATCGCCATTTCTCTCTCGTTTTTTTTTACCCCTTATGTGGCTACTGACCCCCTTTCTTTTTATTTATTGTTGCAGAAGATATGAATTTCACCACCACCTCCTCCATCGCCTTCTCTTCCTTCGCAGATCGGATCTCCGGAGCGCTCACCGGAGAATTCTCCTACTCCGGAGCGACAACCGGCAGTGACGCAGGAGGAATCGCCACATTCTCGGAGGACGTTGAGAATGTGGCGATTCCAGATAATATGAAAACGCTGGTTCTGGATTCTTACAGCGGGGATTCTGATCCGAAGGATCATCTTCTGTATTTCAACACGAAGATGGTGATAATCGCGGCATCAGATGCGGTGAAATGCAGGATGTTTCCATCGACTTTCAAATCGACGGCGATGGCATGGTTCACAACTTTGCCGCGCGGATCGGTTTCGAATTTCAGAGACTTCTCGTCCAAGTTTCTAGTGCAATTCTCCGCGAATAAGAATCAGCCGGTGACGATCAATGATCTATACAACATTCGCCAACAAGAAGGAGAGTCACTGAAGGAGTACATGGCAAGGTACAGCGCTGCATCGGTCAAGGTAGAGGATGAGGAACCTCGAGCCTGTGCTCTAGCATTCAAGAATGGTTTGTTACCGGGAAGGTTGAACAGCAAGTTGACACGCAAGCCTGCACGTTCGATGGAAGAGATGCGTGCTCGCGCTAGCACTTATATTCTTGACGAGGAAGACGATGCTTTCAAAAGAAAGCGCGCGAAACTGGAAAAAGGCGACACGTCACCCAAGCGTGCGAAAAAAGATAAGGATGGCGAAGATAAAGGGGATGGCAAGCGGCAAAGAGAAGATAAAGGAAAGGCGGTATTGAAACCGACCAAGGCACAGTTGTATCCACGGCGCGATGATTATGAACAACGCCGGCCTTGGCAATCTAAGTCTCAACGCCAGCGGGAGGAGGCTGACATGGTGATGAACACATATTTAACGAATATGCTCCGCGAGGCGAGGGACGCACATCTAGTGGATGAGCCAGAGGCCCCAAAGTATCAACCACGAGACGTCAATCCCAAGAAGTGGTGTGAATACCATCGGTCCATCGGGCATGACACGGACGACTGCTGGACTTTGCAGCGGGAGATTGATAAGTTGATTCGGGCGGGACACTTCAGGCGCGATGGGCGAGGAGACGAGCGTCAAGGCGATGGACGTCAGGACAATCGTTCCGGTGCTGGACAATATCGGGGAAATAGCCAACAATGGAAGAACAAAACGGATAAGCGAGAGGAGGAGCGAACAGACAATAAGGACGAGAAGAAGCAAGAATCAGCGACCATCACCACAAAAGGGGCTGATGACACGTTCGCTCAACACTCAGGACCGCCCGTAGGGACCATAAACACCATCGCTGGAGGATTTGGCGGTGGAGGCGACACCCACGCGGCGCGGAAACGTCATATTTGTGCAGTTAATTCAGTTCATGAAGTTGCTTTCGGATTCGTGCACCCTGACATAACAATCTCGATGGCAGACTTTGAGGCGATAAAACCTCACAAGGATGACCCAATAGTAGTGCAATTAAGGTTGAATAGTTTCAACGTTAGAAGGGTACTCCTGGATCAGGGAAGTTCAGCTGATATCATCTATGGCGATGCATTTGACAAGTTGGGACTGACTGACAATGATCTGACTCCATATGCGGGAACCTTGGTGGGTTTTGCAGGAGAGCAAGTAATGGTGCGAGGATTCATTGATCTGGACACAATATTCGGGGAAGATGAGTGTGCAAGGGTTTTGAAGGTAAGGTATCTGGTCCTCCAGGTGGTGGCATCTTATAATGTCATCATTGGGCGAAATACATTGAATCGCCTCTGTGCTGTAATTTTAACAGCCCACTTGGCGGTCAAGTATCCACTAAGCAATGGCAAGGTTGGTAAGCTGAAGGTTGACCAGAAGATGGCGAGGGAATGTTATAATAATTGCCTTAACTTGTATGGCAAGAAGAGTGCGTTGGTTGGACACAGATGTTATGAAATTGAAACTTCGGATGAAAATCTTGACCCACGTGGCGAGGGGCGAGTGAACAGGCCCACGCCAATTGAGGAAACAAAGGCGCTAAAGTTTGGCGATCGCACTTTGAAGATTGGGACCAGATTGACGGACGAGCAGGAGACGCGCCTGACAAAGTTGCTAGGCGAGAACTTAGATTTGTTTTCTTGGAGCTGCAAGGATATGCCCGGAATTGATCCAAACTTCATCTGCCATCGATTAGCATTAAATCCAAGTGTCAAGCCAGTTTCACAACTCAGGCGGCGCTTGGGCGGAGACAAGGGAAAAGCGGTTCAACAGGAAGTAGACAAGTTGTTGGCGGCAGAATTCATCAGGGAGGTGAAATATCCGACGTGGTTGGCGAACGTCGTGATGGTGAAGAAGGCGAATGGAAAATGGCGAATGTGCGTGGATTACACAGACTTAAACAAGGCATGCCCAAAGGATTCTTATCCCCTTCCCAGCATTGATGGTCTCGTTGATGGTGCCTCGGGCAACGAACTGCTTAGCTTGATGGATGCTTACTCTGGTTATCATCAAATCCGCATGCACCCGGCAGACGAGGACAAAACGGCTTTCATGACCGCCAGAGTCCACTATTGCTATCGCACCATGCCGTTTGGATTAAAGAATGCTGGGGCGACCTACCAAAGATTGATGGATAGGGTTTTTGCTGGGCAGGTTGGGAGAAACATGGAAGTTTATGTTGATGACATGATCGTTAAATCAGCACGTGGCTTGGACCATCATCAAGATCTGGAAGAAGCATTTGGCGAGATAAGGAAGCACAATATGCGCCTCAACCCGGAGAAATGCTCTTTTGGTGTTCAGGGCGGAAAGTTTTTAGGCTTCATGATCACGTCCAGAGGAATAGAGATAAACCCAGACAAATGCAAGGTGATTCAGCAGATGAAAAGCCCCTCTAATGTGAAGGAGGTCCAACGTTTAACAGGGCGAATAGCAGCTTTATCTCGATTTCTTCCTAAGTCTGGTGATAGATCCTTCCATTTTTTCAAGTGTCTTCGAAAAAATGTTGCATTTGAGTGGACAACGGAGTGTGAAGAAGCTTTTGTTCGCCTCAAGGAACTTCTGTCATCACCGTCAATCTTGTCAAAACCAATGCAGGGACACCCGCTGCACTTGTATTTTGCTGTGAGTGATAGTGCTCTGAGTTCTGTGATACTGCAGGAAATAGATGGCGAGGAGCGAATTGTTTATTTTGTTAGCCACACACTCCAGGGTACAGAGATCAGATACCAGAAAATTGAGAAGACGGCACTCGCGGTCCTTGTCACCGCCCGGCGGTTGAGACCTTATTTTCAGAGCTTTCCAGTGAAGGTGCGGACGGATTTGCCCCTGAGACAAGTGTTACAAAAGCCAGATTTGTCAGGTAGATTGGTCGCCTGGTCGGTTGAATTATCTGAATATGGGTTGCAGTATGATAAGCGAGGCACAGTTGGCGCACAGTCACTGGCTGATTTTGTGGTGGAGTTGACCCCAGACCTGGTTGAAAGAGTGGACACCCAGTGGACTCTCTTTGTAGATGGATCCTCCAATAGCAGTGGCAGTGGCGCGGGAGTAACATTGGAAGGACCAGGAGATCTAGTATTGGAGCAATCGTTGAAATTCGAGTTCAAGGCAACAAACAATCAGGCAGAATATGAAGCTATCATCGTCGGATTGAAGTTGGCGCGTGAAGTAAAGATCGGAAGGTTGTTGATAAGAACGGACTCGCAGTTCGTAGAGAGTCAAGTGAAGGGAACTTTCCAGGTCAAGGACCCCAATCTGATTAAATACCTTGAGCGAGTGCGATATTTGATGACATTTTTTCAAGAAGTTGTGGTAGAGTATGTTCCTCGAGCACAAAATCAGCGGGCGGACGCGTTGGCCAAATTGGCGAGCACGCGGAAGCCCGGCAACAACAAAAGTGTGATTCAGGAAACGCTAGCGTGCCCCAGCATCGAAGGCGAGCTCATGGCATGTGTGAACAGAGGGGCGACGTGGATGGGACCCATATTATCTATCTTGGCGGGGGACCCGGCGGAAGTGGAGCAATGCACGAAGGAGCAACGGCGCGAGGCGAGCCACCATACTCTCATTGACGGACATTTGTATCGCCGTGGTTTTTCGACGCCGCTGTTAAAATGTGTACGGCCAGAGAAATATGATGCGATAATGTCTGAGGTGCATGAAGGAGTATGTGCAAGCCACATCGGAGGGAGGTCTTTGGCCTGCAAGGTGTTAAGGGCGGGCTTCTACTGGCCCACCCTCAGGAAGGATTGTATGGACTTTGTGAAGCGGTGTAAAAAATGTCAAGTGTTTGCGGATTTGTCCAAGGCACCGCCAAAGGAGCTGGTAACGATGAGCGCCCCATGGCCTTTCGCCATGTGGGGTGTGGACTTGGTAGGACCATTTCCGACCGCCAGGTCGCAGATGAAGTTTATATTAGTAAAGGTGGACTACTTTACTAAATGGATTGAAGCTGAGCCCCTGGCCAAAATAACCTCTGCAAAAATAGTCAACTTTTACTGGAAGCGTATTGTTTGCAGGTTCGGGATCCCAAGGGCGATCGTATCCGACAACGGGACCCAGTTTTCAAGCAACCAAACTAGGGAATTTTGCAAGGAAATGGGCATACAGATGAGGTTCGCCTCTGTGGAGCATCCGCAAACGAACGGTCAAGTGGAATCTGCAAACAGGGTGATTCTGCGCGGATTAAGGCGACGACTTGAGGAAGCTAAGGGAGCCTGGCTGGATGAACTCCCTGTGGTACTCTGGTCGTACAACACCACTGAGCAATCTACTACAAGAGAAACTCACTTTAGAATGACCTATGGGGTAGATGCTATGTTGCCAGTGGAAATTGACAATTTCACATGGCGGACTCAACCGGATTTTGAAGGGGAGAATCAAGCCAATATGGCGATGGAGCTGGATCTTTTGTCCGAAACGCGTGACGAGGCGCACATTCGAGAGACGGCAATGAAGCAGCGCGTGGCCGCCAAGTACAATAGCAGGGTTCACCCCCGAGATATGCAAGTTGGCGATCTGGTCCTCAAGTGGCGATCAGGAACCTCAGGAAACAAGCTGACTCCGAACTGGGAAGGTCCCTACCGCATCGTCAAAGTTTTTGGTACAGGGGCCTATCACTTGGAAGAGCTTGATGGGAGGCGATTACCCGGGTCATTCAACGGGTTGAGCCTGCGCTATTATTACAGTTGATCGTGGGCGAGAAAGCTGGAAAGGCGAGGAGCTCACAGGAAGAACTTCTGATAAACAAAGTGAATTCGCCAAAGTTAAATATCTTCAATTTTTCTAAAAATATCTCCAAACTCTCCAATGTATTGCCATAACAAAAGCGTGCTCTTTTTCTCCGAAAGGAGTTTTTTAACGAGGCGCTCCATCAATAAAACGAAAATTCATGAAAATCATGTTTAAAGATTCCAGGGATTCCCTGACGATCGGAATTGTCGATCGATATAAAGAATTACGGCGATCACTAGGTGGGACAAGCTTGATCCCCAAAGGGGCTTGCTGGAACCCTGAAGGTGGCGGCGATTCCACAAATGGCCTTTGACGCCTGGGAATCTCCCCCCGGAAAGTCTGATGTGATCGCCGGTCCCGTAAACGATGTGCTGGGTAAGTCTCGCCAGAATACGATGAGCGCCATTAACTAGGCAAAAGTCTTGGGACCCCCAAATGGCCATTGGGACCCAAGCATTGTAAGCCCCGAGCGGGCAAAGCCCCGGGCGAAGCCCTCAAGAATAGAGGTCATTTATCCCTTTGGGGAAAATGTTTAAAGTCTTGACGGGGGAATGTCAAGCAACAAGCCCTAGTTAAAATTAATGCACGAAATCGTTAGGCGTAATTCAATCACATGACGCGTGAAAAATAGCGCAAGATATAAGGTCGGCGAATGAATAAGGTGGAAGGCGAGTGCTTGGTCACTCAGGATGTTGAGTATTTTATTACTCCGGTGCGTCGGGGCAGGATGTTGAGTATTTTATTACTCCGGTGCGTCGGGGCGTTTAATTATGAAATTCATTCTTAAATTTTTTTAAACAATAAGAATGCAGCGATTTGCGAAGTGGCGACAAAAGGATTTACGGCGAGAACAATCATTCGATAATCGCCTAAACCTAACAATCATTCAATGAGATTTAAACGCAATGGCGGTAAAGGCTAAGTAAAAATTAAAATTACATTATTCATTATTTCTTTCTTCTTCTCCTGTTTCTTCTTCTTCTTCTTCAGTTGCGGTCCAGAGGTGTTGGTCAATCAAAGGAGGATCATCAGGACCAACCAGTCCTTCAGCGGTGATTTCTTTCATTATTCCCATGGCGCTAAAGTCAAAGTCAGGGAACAAGTGTTGAGCCTGGTCCTTGGCGAGGTAAAAGCCACGCTCCCGATTGTCATAGGCAATGTCAGCGGCTTGCTCCCTCACCTCAACGGCTTTGGCTCTCTCCACCGCCAGCCCGCCCTCTAGTTCTTTGATCTTCGCAAGATGGGAAGTAATTTCGGCATCTTTCGCGGCGAGGGCTGCCCCATGCGCCTCGTCCGCCTTCTTGATCTCCTCAGAAGTAGCTCGCATCACCGCCTCCAGATCCGCCTTCGCCGAAGCCAAAGACTCAGCAGACTTTTCCTCCTGCTCCGCCAACGCCTTTTTCGCTGACCCCTGTTCAGCGCGCAACACTTCGAGCTCTGACTCTTTAGCAGCCAGTACCTCGCCTCTGGCGGCCAAGTCCTTCTCAGCTTGGTCTTTTTCCTTTTTGCAAGCTTGGAGACTTGCATCGAGGCCATCCGCTTCTTCCTTCATCAGCTTCAGATGATCCTCCAGTTCGCCGATTTTAATCCCCGCTGTACCAATCAACTTGTCGGCCTGGACTTTTTCTTTGCCCGCTTGGTCCAACAGTTTATCGAAGCGCTTCTTCCAAGCGGCGGCGTCCTCCTGGTGCTTGGCATTCTCAGCCCTCAACCGTTCAGTTTCAGCAGCGGCGGCGTTGAAATTGTCAAACGCGTGGGCGAAGATGCACCCAGCGCGTAGAAGACAAGCAAGGGTCTCCTCCTTGGTCTCATTAATACCCCGGCTCAAAACTTCTTTTTCTATGGCGTCACGGTTGAGGCCGGTAAGTAAGGACTCTGAAGGTTCAATGGCGTTGGGAAGCATATTGTAGTAGCTAGAAGAGCCGCCCTCGGTGCCGGGAGCTTGCTCGATCCGGGCTGCTTCAAAGGTAGTGGCGGCATCAGGAGGGAGTCTTTCCTCTTGATGAGGCGGGGGAGACATGGACCGCCCATCATTCGTTGGAGGCGGGCTAGGAGGTGCGACTTGGCGAGGGGGAGACTTGGGGGTTTCTTTTTCTTTTTCTTTTTCTCTTTCTTTCTCCCCGGCGGGTGCATCGGAAGTCGCGGCAGCGGTTGTGGCGTTAATGGCGGCAAGCTTCTCAACAGCTGAGGGTTGAGAAGTGTTGGTGGTTGTGCCGGCAGTTGATGACTGGTTAGCAGTTGCGGTTGTGGCGCCTACAGTCGTGGACTTGGCGGCGGCAACGGTGGCTGTATCACCGGTAGCGGAATGTGGAGCTGTGGCAGTGGCAGACTCGGTGGCCGTGGCGGCGGAAGCTTTGGCGGAGGCTTTGGCAACATTCTTGCCTTTAGACACAGCGGCAGTGGTGGGTTGAGCGCCGGGGTTGGAGGAGCCGGTGACTGCAGATCCCGGGGCGACCGAGGAGACTTTAACTAATTTCCTCCTCTTGGGGGCTTGGGCGCCCTCGGTTTGGTTCTCGGCTCCGCCCCGTTTTTTCCCATCGCCCTCAGTGTTGAACTTTAGAGAGAAACGGACCATTTTCCTCTCGCGGGCTTTCAGGAGCTCGGCGTTGGTGAAATTCATATCTTCTGCAACAATAAATAAAAAGAAAGGGGGTCAGTAGCCACATAAGGGTTCAAGCACTTACGGCCGGCTCGGGCCTTTAAAGAGATCCATCCTCTATTTTTGATGGACTTGGAGTCAACATCGTAGAGGTAGAAGAAGCTGGTGGGAGATGGGGCGGTGCCAACAGCGGCGCACAAGATTTCAAAGCACCGGATGAAGGCCCAGGCGTTGGGGTGGAGTTGACAAGGAGCCGCGTTGATATCGCGGAGGACGGCTTGAACGAAGGGCGAAAAGGGAAGCCTGACTCCAAGCTCTCCAAACATATATTCATACGCAAAGAAGAAATGGGATCTCTTTACGTCGCCGTTGATCTTATGAAGCCAGGGGCGGTCCTCAGCACTACAGGGCCAGATCCTGAGTTTGGCGTTCATTTCGTCATCGTCAGACAAACCACCAAGGTTGCTCACGAATTCCACGATAAGATCACTATCCTGGAAAACGGAGGGTTGGTCTATAGCTTCGTGGGTGGGTGCTCTCTGGACTGGAAGGGGCAGAGTCGCGAAAGTTTTCAGTCGGTAAGGAGGGATCTCCGGGAACTCTAAACGGAGGCCGCCGGCTGCGGTAGAGTCAGGGTCGCTCCCAGAAGAATAAGAGTTGTGATTAGGGGAGTTAGGGTTTGAAGCCATCTTTGACAATGAAATGAGGAAAAGGAAAAGACGAGTAGAGATAAGATGCAGAGATAAGGGAACGAGGACTCACCGGGCAAGGATGTGAAGAGTGGGTAGCGGAAAGGGTGAAAGGCGACGGCACCAGAGCGGAAGTTGGAAGAGGGAGCTTGGTAAGCGATTAGAGAAGTAAAGAGAGGTCTCGGAAAGGGATGATTGTAGGGAAAAATAGTTTTTATAGGCAAAGGGGGGAAGCTGGAAGGGTGACGCGTGTCGAACGCGTGAGGAAGGTTGGAAGTCATTATGGCTTTTGGGAAATGGGACGCGTGTGATGGGGAGTTACTGCGCATGATTGGACAGTTATGAGGAGTGAGGTGACGGTTGCGGAGAAAGGGGGAAACTGACGTAACTGACGTATCACATGGAGCAGTTAGAGATTTGAAAGGTTTTTGAAACAAGGGAAAGCGCGAAAGGCCTCGCCACCATGAAGACTAAATGTCATCGCCTAACAAATGGTGTCGCCAATGGAGTTTAGCCGCCCGCCAAGGGCATCGCCAGCCAACACTTGGACGATCAGTACATGACTAACACCTGTCACCTAGCTCGCCGACGAGGGGCGCTCGCCTACTCCAACTAATCGTCAGTACAAAGCGATTGTTCCCGCCGCCAGTGGACTTGTGGACTTGACGGGCTGGGATGCTCGCCAAGACCAGTGGACTGGGCGACTAAAGATGCTTGTTTCCTTTTGCTTACGCCATGTTGGCGACGTAGTTTTCTTCTTTTTCCCTCAAGCCATGTTGGCAGCTTAGATTCCAATGCACCATAGGATGCATGTAAAAGCATTTAAAAGACACACTTAGCTCTCATACTTCGAGCTCGGTGTCTTGTGGACTAGTGGACTGGGCGAGCCCCTAGAGGGGCGACGCCCAGGGTTCGGCCCGCCCAAGGGCGAGAGCCTGGTCTTAAATTGGGCCTCAACTTCAGAGGCCCAGTTGGCCCAATAGGTAGTACCCAAGCCTTATAAATAGGAGGTAGATACCAATTGTAAGGGACTTTGACTCATTTTATAAAATAGCACATGAAATTCAGCACTCTCTCTCATTCTCTTTCTCTCTCTAGCACATTCTTCCACTCTCTAGGTACTATCCCCTCCTTCAATGTTCATTCCCAGAACAAATATTTTGAAACACAATTTTTTATTAGTCATTTATTGCTTAACACAAACATGCAGACCGAGGATATTATGCACGGTTGTTAGTTGTGGATATCTAAAAACAAAGAATGAGATGTGGACTGGGCGAGACCCCAGGGTCCTTCGCCCAGGGGACTCAGCCTTAGGCGCGGAACATGCCTGGACCTTGGGCCGCTCTTCCCAAGGCCCAACCGGCCCATTTAAATAGATTAAAGGCACGAAGGCCCAACCCCAAATCTATAAATAGGGGACGGTTACCAATTGTAAGGGACTCTTTGCTCATTTGGCAATAACAATATTGAAATTCAGTTATATTTTCTCTCTCTAAGCAGTTAAGAGCTCATCTCTCTAAAATCTCCGATCACATTCCACACACTCTTGGCACTATGCCTTGATTCTATGTTCTTGGCGAGAACAAGATGTTAACTTGGCTGCACTAGGCGCGGGATACGGGCAGCCTCCTAAGGGGGTAAAATGCTAAATTTCAGCAATATATAAACCAGTTTATTATTCATGACAAGCCACTTTAAACTGAGTTCCACATATACCACCGGTATTAATATATTCCCTCCGTTCCTAAGTAACTGACCCTTTAAGGTTTTTGCACAAGTATTAAGAAATAACAATTAATGTTCTTGTTTTATTAAAATTACAATCTAACTTCCTACTATACCCTTTATCTCTCATATTAATTCTAACTTTTTAACTTTTCTACCACCAATAAATGAAGGGTACAATTGGTAAAGTATAATTAATGCTCACATGAACTTTGTAAAGTGACAGATAATTATGAACAAAATTTAGTTAAAAATAGTGTCAGTTATTTAGGAACGGAGGGAGTACGAGGAAGGGCCAACCTAAATGAACAATGATGATGCTTCCACACCTAAACTATATATATATTTATGTATAATGCTCTCATGGATAGTAAAATATGCAATGGAACTAACAACTTACGTTTTTAAACACGCCAATAATATCTTTACATTTTAATATTGTATTGTATAGATGCATTTTATTAAAAAAAATGTGCATTTTAATTTGAAATTAACAGTTTATTCGTTGAATTTAATTTATTGATGTTGGACTGGACAACTACTATATAGGGGCCACTTACAAAAGCAAGACAAATTAAATTATGACAAAAAAAAATTATTGGGTAAATGGTCACTTTGGTACTCAAAAGTGTCAACCGACTTCAAATTCGTCATTGAATGAATTTTATTCACCTCGCGGTCCTCCAAAGTGTTAAACATCCGTCACTTTAGTCCTTAACATTAAAAAACACAAACGGACGTCAACATAAGGTTGAGTTGGAATGTTGGGAAAGTTTGAAATGGTTCAATTTTGTCCTTAATCTGAATTTTCCACCAAATTTAATTAATAAAAAAATGCATCAATACATCACCGATCTCCAAATTTTCAAAAACCATAAACCAAAAAATCCCCAAATTTTCAAAGATGTGAAAGAAAAAGAAGGAAATGTGTATTATCTTCAAATCAATGCATCAAACCACCACCGATCTCCACTTCCCAAACATCTGATGACACATGTTTTATCCCCAACATCACCCACTTACTCTTTATTCTCAAGATTTGATTTTTATGTAACCCTTTATACCTCTTTCCATTATCTGCATTTGGGTTCCTTCATCTCGCTCCAAAAAATTGAATCTTTCAGTCTGGACATTGAGCTTTGTTAGCCATCAATGGAGGCATGGAGCAAAGTTCTCAGGCGGAAACTCTTTTCAATCTCTGCAAGAAAACCCACCCCCATTCCCTCATCCTCTGTCTCTCTTTCCACGGAGACACTTCTATTCAAATTGGGGATTTAGGGTATTTTTGTTCCTTGTCTTTATTGATTTGTATTATGGGTTAATCTGTGATTTCTTCTCCATTTCTATTTTATTTCATGTCTTGTAAATGTACCTACTTTTTTTTCTTTCTCTTTCTAGGTATCTTAGGGTTCATAGTTTTGTGCCAGTTTACTGGATTTTCATTATTTCATGAAAAAGGAGATGAAGATTCATTATTATTGCTGGTTTCTGTTTTTTCTTTTTTATTAATTAAATTTGGGGAAAAATCCAAATTAAGGACTAAAGTGAAGTATTTCAAACTTTTCCAACGTTCCAACTCAACCTTATGTTGACGTCCGTTTGTGTTTTTTAACGTCAAGAACTAAAGTGACGGACGTTTGACACTTTGGGGGACCGTGAGGTGAATAAAATTCATTCAGGGACGAATGTGAAGTCGGTTGACACTTTTGATGACCAAAATGACCATTTACCCAAAAATTATTATGTGCATTGCTTTCTCTGTGTTATGTGATTTATTCATCTAGATTTTCCTTGACATTTCATTGTATAACTACTATTGTTATATTTGGGTTCTAGCATCCCTTGTGCTAGTTATAAATACAAAGTTGCTTATAAAAATAAACAAAAACAAAACAAAGCTTAATATTCATTCTAACTTTTAAGATACGTAAATACTTTATATTAAAAATTAGTAAATTGAATCTAGTAACAATTTTAATATTAAAATAGTAATAATTTGAAAATAAAATAAACACAATAAAATATATAGTCATGTGTTACGTTGTTTATCAGAGTCAATAAGTCTAGGATTGTGATCTGTTAGGTAAGGTATAGCCGGCATTTTGTTTTGGCAATATTGGCCAAGTTGGATATGGAACACTAGCGTTGAGCTAGCTGGTCCTATAATAGAAATTTGATATAATATAATTAATTTGAAGTCTGAATTATAAAAATAGCGTAATTGTTTCTTATTCTAAGTTCTAAAACATGACCTAACTTTTTAAAGAACATGATGATATTATTGACTTATTAAATTTAACATTTAAAAGATCAATTACACTTCCCTCTTGTATGAGGTCCGTACTTAAATTACATCATCTTTTTTCCACCAAAAAAATTACATTATCTTTCTCTCTAATTTTAAGAATTATGCTCTCCTCCTCTAAAAAAAACTAATGGTGTCACACTTTAATTTATTCTTTCTTGTATATTTTTTTTGGTAAATAATAATAAATTGGTTTATATATTGCTGAAAATTAGGATTTCACCCCTTAGGGAGCTGCCCGTATCCCGGGCCTAGTGTAGCCAAGTTTACATCTCATTCTTTGTTTTTAGATATTAGATATTCACAACTAAAAACAGTGAATAATTTCCTCGGTTTGCATGATTCTCTCTTGTATTTGTCAACATCTCGATCCACTTTTGCAAAAAAAAATTCATTTCACTCTACGACTAATTTTGTTTCGGATACACAGATTAAAATCATAATAAAGTTAAAATCAAAACGAATACATCTTAGAGAAATTGCTTCAATCATGAGATTTTCATTCTTCACTGGAAAATTGAGTAGGTTAAAGTCATAAAATACCAAAATGAGAGTGTCACGAGTTACAACATATGTAAAGCGAAAAAAAAAAACATAAACTAGCTTATATCAAATACAAACTTCACTGCTGGGTTGTTGATGTTTCATATTCTCACACGGTCAAACGTAAAAAAGATGAGGCTGGATTCTCCGCAAGAATCTTTAAAATAAGATGTGACATTTATATTTTTTTATAAGCAACGTGACATTTATATACACCCTAATCAGATTTTAAAAATGCATATTGTTCACCTTGATCAGTTTTACTTGTTTTATTACCAGTATCTTCTGTTATATGCAATTATGTTCAAACCGAAAACATCAACATTATGATCAATGGCGGAGCCACGTTGAGACAGGGGAGGGTTGCATCCCCCCAAAAGGTCACGGATTGACTGTTATATATATAAAACAATGTGAAACCTGTCAAATAAAGTGTGTTGTCCCAATGGTTGGTACCTGTGCTCTATCAACACCAGGTAATGTGTTCAAATCCTCTCCAAGACATCTCTGGTTATTTTCCCATTTTGACAAACTTATTTTTTCTATTATTTCACTTATTATTATGTTTTTTTATAGGCAAATGTTAGTGGTTAGTTATTAGTAAGTTAGAAAATCCCTTCAAATTCTCCTTCCAGGATTCGAACCCTGGATCTTCCCCCCCCAACCCTTATGTCCCCTAACTCTTACTACTTGACCTAACCATCGGGGACACTTATTATTATTTTTTTTTGAAAGAGAAATGAATAATTATTATTAGAAACCTGAGTCCAAAACAACTCAAGGCCAAAACCAAAGTACAAAAGATCAGACAGAAGACATCGGATGCGCCCTGAGCTAAGCTAAAAAACTCACCACCATCCCGCATAATGACAAAAACAAAATCTCAAGAAAGAGCCTCATTAAAACCTTACTTGGAAAAACTCAGTGGAATAAAAACCAAGCAAGGAAAAAGAGTACCACAATCTTGGGAATGTCATTCTGCTTCTAATCAAAACGAAGAACTAAAAATATATACAAGCTCAGGCCATGTACCAAAATTCAGAAAAATCAAATTGTGTCATATTCTGTCAAACCAGCAAAAGCACAACAATCAAAACAGCAGTAATCAACAGCAACAGCAGCTTGCAAATTCGAGCATGACCAGCAGCAACAGCAACAGACACCTACAGCAGCAGCAAGTAACAGCAACAGCAAAACAGCAGCCCAATTCATACAGCAACAGCAAGAAACAACAGCAACAGCAAATAGCAGCAACAGCAATGACAGCAACAACAGCAACAGCAAAAACAGCAGCAACAACCAGCAGCAAACAACAACAACAACACCAGCAAAAACAGCAAATTGACACCCCCAAAAACAGCAGGCAAGCAAGCCATCTCCATGGACTAAATATTCCAAGAAACGTCGAACATTTCCATGCCACTCTTTTACCTGCAAACAAAAATATAATTCCGAGGAAAGACACCTTACATCAACACAATTAGAGCCCTGAATAGACCCAAACCGGCTCCTCACGAGAGCAACCTTGCTTTGCCAACTCGTCCGCCTCCGCATTCCCTTCCCTCAAAATATGATTTACCCCAATACACGACACTAGCGGCATCAAAAAATCTATCATGTTCAACTCATTTGTAAGCTTCCAATGTCTCATTTTTCTCCTCTTACCCATCCAACAGCTAAGGTAGAATCACTTTCAACCTCCATTAAAGACACCAAAAATTGTTGACAAAATAAGAGAGCATAAAGAATAGCCAACACCTCCGCCTCATCAGCTCGCTGAACTTCCACTTTTCTGGAAAATTTGCCAAGCACTGCCCCCGCCCTATTCCTCAAAATACCACCAATGACGGGGCCCCTAGATTGAAAAGACTTATCAACATTAAATTTGAGATTCATACCTTGAGGAGGTTTCCAAGGCACAATAGGAAGAACTCCTTCTTTGCTCTGAATATCTATTTTTGTGAAGCCTCTAGCAAATTGATCCGCCCTATATGGACAGTCTTTCCACCAGACCTTTATCCATGTAAAGAGCATAAACATATGAGACTCCCAAACCTCTTCAACACCATAAGATAAGTCATTAAAAATCACATTGTTTCTAGCCAGCCACACAACCCAGCAGAGAGCATATGGGATCAAGTCCCATAAAATATTTGTTGTGGTTCTACGAAGTGACCTCCATTCTGCAAACACCCCGGGATAGATTCAGGCACCACCCACCAAACGCCTTCTCTGTGAAGTACATTTACCCACAGCTGCCAAACCTTAGGACAATGCAAGAAAAGATGGGCCACAGTCAAGCACAATGCACAGGCCGCCCCATCTTCCAATGCCACACCACGACGCTGCAAATTTTCTTTAGTAGCAATCCTGTTCTTTTGAACCTGCCATAAAAATAAAGCAATTTTTTATGGTAATATTGGCCTTAAAAAATTTGGAACCGACCATCCGTCCTCCGTGAGCCACCTCGCCTCAACAACTGCACATAGGGATTTCACACTAAACATCCTCATATTATCATGCTTCCACACCATACAATCAACCTTCACACACACACCTTGTTTAGGGACCATTTGTTGGAGAACAAGGAGTAAATCATCATATTGTTGTCATTCCCAACCCAGAAATTCTCGCACAAAAGATAGGTCCCATACCCACTTATGGCCAGCCACCACTCCACATTCCATGACTGTTGCTCTCTTATGTGATGCTAGGGAAAAAACACGTGGAAACACAAGCTAGAATGGACCCGAACCAGCCCAATGATCTAACCAGAACAGAACACCACTCCCTCTTGCCACTTGAACTGCTATGCCATCCCTGAATACAGTACCAACCAGCCCATTATCACGCAATATTGCACATACATCAGCTAGATGAATAGACAATTTTTTATGGACAAGTGAGTCTAAACTTAAAGATATTAACTCCCGTTGCAAACCATATTTCCCACAAATTACTTCCCTCCATAATGCATTTCTCTCCCGCCCAAAACGCCAAGTCCATTTCAGCAACATTGCTTTATTTTTCCATTCAAGATAGCCCACCCCCAAACCCCCATACCTAGACCCATTACAAACATCCTCCCACGCCACCCACATAATTTTATTTGCTCCATGTGCTCCCCCCACAAGAAACGTCGCATAATCCTCTCCATTCGCGCAATAATCCCCTTCGGAGCTCTGTAAAGTGCAATGTAGTATAGAGGAATAGCATTCAAAACAGATTTAATAAGAACTAACCTTCCGCTTAAGGACAAGAAGCGAGAGCTCCATGTGCCCAGCTTTTCGGTCATTCGTTCCAATACAGGATTCCAAAATGATAGTCGTCTAGGATTGCCACCAAGCAGTGAGCCAAGATAGATGAAAGGTAATGAACCAACCTTGAAGTTCCACCAACTTGTTGCTTCCTGGACCACTGCCAAAGGCGCATTCACCCCAAATAACTCAGATTTGTTGAAATTAATTTTTAAGCCTGAAGCAAACAAAAAGGTTTAAACCACCAAAGCCAAAGCCTCACACTGATTTTGATCACAATCTGTAAAAAGCAGAGAATCATCAGCAAACTGTAAATGATTTAAATAAAGGCCCGGAGCCACTTCCACTCCACATGGAATATCCTGGGCTAGCAACTGATTCAACATACACGACATCTCATTCGCCACTATATTAAAGAGAATAGGAGATAATGGATCACCCTGTCTCAGTCCCTTTTCTATAGAAAAGAAATCGGACGGCGACCCATTAACCAAAACCGCCAAAGAAGCTGATGAAATACAACACTGCATCCACTTGATCCATCTTTCTCCAAAGCCCATTTCCTGCAAAAGCTCCAAAAGAAAACCATTCAACGCTATCATAAGCCTTTGCAAAATCAATTTTAAAAAAGCAAACCTCCCTGTGGCCTTGCGGACATGGAATGGACAATCTCATTTGCAATCAAAGAGCAATCAGCAATCTGTCGCCCAACTGTAAAAGCAAACTGATTCTGAGTTAGCAACCGTGGAAGCACCATACTGAGGCGAACTAATAATACCTTAGACAGCAATTTGTACACACTGTCAATCAAGCTAATGGGTCTGTAATCAGATATCTCTTCCTGGTGACCTCCTTTGGGTATAAGACCAATGAACGTTGAATTTAATCCCTTCACCAATCGACCAGAATGATAAAAATCATCAAAGAAACTGAAGCAGATCATTCTTCACCAGGTTCCAAATTTTTTAAAAAAAATCCATGCTAAAACCATCAGGACCCGGTGCTCTATTTCCATCAAAATTTTTAACAACTTCCCAAATCTCATCATGTGTAAAAGCTGCTTCTAATAATTGATTTTCAGATTCTGATACCTTCTTCAAATTTTCATTATGAAACCGAGGCCTAGTTACAACTGTCATCCGGAAAAAATTCTGGAAGTGATTCCGCAAAGCAGCTTTAATCTCTGCTGGAGCTGTCAACTCTCTTCCCTGATATCTTAGCTGAGTAACGTTCTTTTTTACCGTTCTCGCCTTACATATCTGGTGGAAATACTTTGTATTCCTATCACTCTCCTTCAGCCAACGCACCCTCGATTTTTGTCTCCAAATTCGTTCCTCCTCACGGTATGCTCTCCATAAATCCTCCTGAATGTCCTTCCGCTCCTTAGATAAAGTGTGCGACCCCCCTATCTCTTCCATATCCCCCATCACAACCTGCAATCTACCCTCTAGCTGCATAATTTTTTCTGCCCCCCATGCTCCCTTCGCCTTACGCCACTCTCTTATTTTCCCCTCAACCCCTTACGGGGACACTTATTATTACTTAATAACTTTTATTCAATTAATTAGTACAAGAATTAAAAATATTATTTTATTGCAAGAGGAAGGCTAATAGTCTTGTTTTGATTAAAAAAAAAACTAATAGTCTTACAGCATAACATTACTATATAAATGTCTCTAAAAACAAATAACTAAAATAATTATATTTTTTCAAGAGAAACATTTAAAAAATATAACTTATAATAAGTTTTCAATGAGTATATAATTTAATCATTATTTTTTGTATATATATCATTCTAAATAAAACACTTTAATTTATATTTAATATTTTATTTTGGCCCCCTCAATAAATTTTTCCTAGTTCCACCACTGATTATGATGGAGCTAACTCTCACGGCGTAGATTTTTTGATATGTAAGATTTGAACATGAGATCTTACACAACAGTAATCAAACATTATTGCACGAATAATGCTTTGTATGGTAGTATGTTATTAGACGTAGGCTAAGAAGATGTGGCTTGTTGGCCAGTTTGCAAGTTTGGTTTTTTATGAAAGTGACGATTGTAAGTTCAAACGCTAGATATATCGTTTATCATATTTTGAATGATAACAATTTTTAAGAGTGTAAGTGAAGTGATTAAATATATCTTGTGAATTGTATTTCAAGAAATCATACTTGTGCCCCTTGTACGTTATCGTCTTATATTCAAAGTATAAGACCACGAAAAAAGATGATCAACTAAAGAGAAGAAAGATCAAAAGGAACAAGGACAAACGATACAATCAAAGAAAATCAAACATGTCACATCGTCTGAGCTAGAGAAGAGAAGAATGATCAAGATACAAGAAAGTCTACGCAATCAAGAATCAAAGCTTCAAGTCAAATCATGCAGATCGGTCAAAGTATCAAGACCGTATATACAAGAAGACTCAAAGCTTCACGACAAAACCATGCAAAAATATATCAAAGCTGACAAATCATTTGAGAAGATCACACTCAATGTCTACCCCCATCGTTTATCTCAATGACTGAATGAATGAAGAAATGTTTAGAGAATGAGCGCAACTAATTGATATACATCTTTGACAAGCTAGAGGAGAAAATCAAGTGCAAGAAATCAAGTTGTACACTATGAAGCACGTTGATTAAGGAAACAAGCACAACGACAACAACATCAAGCTTCCTTCTTCTCTCTCAAGCAAGGAATGAAGAAATGGCGAAAAACTTATTGTCTACGCTGACTAACATCTATCTGATTCAGAAAACACAACAAAAGCAATTTCTGAAGAAGAAGAAGGAGAAGAAATTGGTCAAAGGTCACAGTCTCAGTTTTGAATGACCAATAGATGAAATGAAGAAAGAAGAATGAGCTAAAGACATAGATCATCTGAAAGAAAGCAAGAAACATCGTCTGAAAAATTGAAGAACAATGAAGAAAGATCGTCTGAAGAAAGGAAAGGCGGCAGAAGCAGAAAAACTATCAAAGCATATCGTCTGAGTGGAACAAGGTTTATGAAATACTGAAAGCTGTAAAGTCTAAAGAATGACTGTTGAAGACAAGTTAGAAAAGAGCTCAAAATAGCTTCTTGGAGAAGTTTTGCAAAGTCAAGAAAACATGTTCTGAAAAAGGACAAAGTAAAGCAAGAAGTACAAAGGTGTCACTATCAAATTTCCATATATATATATATACTAACGGATAGAAGCTCAAACCTATGCTACCTACAAGCTGACAGAATACATATTTTCAAAAAAATGTCTTAATCAAACAGTATTATGGCAGCAACGCCTCTGAATCAAGTACACAATGTACTGTTTGATTCAACGGCCAGAAGCTATGTGAAGAACAGACTCCAATGACTATCTTTCTCTCATAGTTGTTTAAGGTGTATAAAGTGAAGAACAAAAGACTTGTAGATTAAGCTTTTACGCTCACAATGTAGAAAGCTTCTGGGCACACAATGAAGGGAGCCTTCGTGCTCAATAGAATTAGCCCTTAAGACTCAAGAAGAAAAGAAGCCTTAGAGCTCATCACAAAAAAAATGATCATCAACATCGAGTCTTCTTCAATATGAAGATAAGTGTTTCTTAAGAGTTAAATCTCTAACTTACTATCTCATGTTATAGAACATAAAGTATAGTCTTAGAGTTAAATCTCATCTATAAAATACTTTATGATTCATGAACATAAATGTATCTACCATCACTCTTTCTAGAAGAGACTTTTGTAGATAAAATGATCTTGGAAAAGATTTTTGGAGAAGAAGTCCTATATACTTTTTGTAAAGGAGGAGTCCTGATAATACTTAGTGAGGAAAAGTCCTAAGAATACTTGGTTTTCCTAAAGAGACAGGGTTCAAAGAATACTTGTTTTGCCTAAAGAGGAAGGAGACAAAGAATACTTGTAAGGAGAAGTTGTTGAAACTTGTTTAGTGAAATCTTGGTTTAGACAAGGACAGGATGTAGACCTATCGTTCAGGGGGTGAAAGAATACTTGTTTTGCCTGAAGAGGAAGGAGACAAAGAATACTTGTAAGGAGAAGTCGTTGAAACATGTTTAGTGAAATCTTGGTTTAGACAAGGACAGGATGTA
Source organism: Lotus japonicus (assembly GCF_012489685.1). Lineage (NCBI taxonomy): Eukaryota > Viridiplantae > Streptophyta > Magnoliopsida > Fabales > Fabaceae > Lotus > Lotus japonicus. Next base: position 10,165,219 of record NC_080046.1, read on the forward strand.
GACCTATCGTTCAGGGGGTGAACCCGAATAAAATGATGGCGTTCATTGACACCTTCTCTACTCTCACATTTCCGCTGCACTAGACGATCCCAATGTAGATGATAAACCTTTCAATCGTTTAGAAATCAAAGTTTTTAGATGACACAATTCAACCCCCCCTCCCCCCTTTCTTGTGCTGCTTTATTCAACTTCAATGATCAGGTTATTTGCGGCCTTAAAAGGAAATGAAGTATTTGGGGCCATATTAAGCATCAAGTGTCATCCTTTTTTGCTTTGGTTGTGGATCAAGTCTTTGGTTTAGGTTCTTTTGGGTCTTTCCGGTGGTCGATCTTTGGTTCAAGATTGACTTTTTGTTGTTTTTCTTAGGGGTGGTTTGCGGATTGGTTAATTCTGTGGAGATAGGAGATTTTTCCCCCTCATGGTTAGCTTTTTTTTATTAGACCTTGCTTTCTGGTTTAAGCTACTTCTTAATCAATATATTTGGTTTTCTAAGAAAAAAAATATTGTTAGTCGGCTTATAGAAAGATTTTTTGTAGTATTATTTAATTTATTAGCCAATAAATTTGATAGTCTCTTACATCTAACTTTATTACTAAACGTAAAAGTTGAGAAACAACTTCTATCAACAACATGGGTACAAATTGGTCAACCAAAAGACCAGCAAAAAAACCAAGCCCCAACAAGTTACAATCTACCGTGAAGATTGTATAAACACCCAATTACGAAAGGTAAAACATCAAAGCCCTGAAAAACATATGGATCAAAATCCTGATAACGAATCATCTAAAACCCAACAAACCCTAACCGCGAAACCCAAAACCAAACAAACACCGAGAATGTAACTCCACCGGGGATTGAGATGCAGCGGCAAGATCTAAGGATCAAAACAAGAAGACAACGACAAAAACTAAGAAAACTAGAGAGTTGTAGGCACCATAAGTGAAAAGAGGTAGAGAGGCGCAACTCTGAATCGGAAACAACAAGAGACACGTCGAATAATAGGTAACAGTTGAAAATTGTAGCATCCTGATCTGACGATTGGCCTCTCAGTAACTACACGAGTCTTTTCAGCAAGTTTTATCCTCACTCACGTGCTTCCTGGAAAAACTTCCAAGAAGATCACTCATCCTAATATTGTTGCAAGGCAAGCACACTTAACCTTGGAGTTTTTATGACTTCGGCTTCTGAAAAGTAGATGCAACTTGTTTTCATGAGTAGTAATAATCAAATATTTTATGCCTTCCACAACTGTATAAACTCATACCTATATAGTCTTAGAAAACCTCTTATTCGGGTGCGAGATCGATTCATCATATGACCCTTCGCCTAGAAGCCTACAAGGAGTCGCTCGTTGTCCGTGCCTCACTGCACCGACCATCATTCCCCGCCCTCATCAACCCTGGGTGTCAAAAAAACACCAACACCCAGTCTCAAAAAAGTCTCGGATCTGCTCTGCCTCACCAAAAAAAGAAGCAGAGACAATCGCCGCTAACATTAAACCCAAAACATTCAAGGTTGGGTTGGGAAAAAGCCGCCTCACCACTAAAGAACCCAAAAACCACTGCCGAAAACACCCACTGAAGACCAGAAACTAGAGCGCCTCCATAGCAGTGAAACTCAACGTTCCTGACTCATCCACAACCACAAAACCCTGGTCTCACCCAATGATTATGAACTAGCCACCCCTTGAATGAAACACAGAAAGAAAAACAAGAAACGGTCCAGCCCATGACAATGACCTCCCCTAAAGCATGACCTCCACATTGAAAAGAACCCGCCTCTACTACATCAGGCCACCCAACAAAAAAACTGTGGCCACTTCTTTGAGAGGAAGAAATCGTCAAAGGACCCATTTTTGCTCTTCCTCATGGGACAGGGAGTCAAAAAAATATCAAGACAGGTTGCAAGTCCTGCCATGTGCCCCCACCCAAATGCGATCATGTCTTAGATTTTGAGGAGTACTCCGGGCGGTGGTTATTGGACGCAGTCAAAGAAGACGTGGCTTGTGGGCAAGTTTTTTGATTTGACGTTTGACAATAATGATAAAGCAATTATCTATGGTCTAAAAGAGGAAATGAAGGAGTGATGATTGCCTTGAGTGTTGAGGTCTCCCTTTATTTTCTATATTAGTTCTGGTATATGTATTTGGCTTTGCATCTTTTGCTTCATTTTGGCTTTTCCCTTTGGTTCAGGGTGGATTTTGATGTTCCTATTATAGGGTGGTTAGAAGGTAAAGTTTTCCTACGGATGTTTGGGGATGTTTTTTTGGTTATCCCGTTTGTTAGTTTGTTTTTGTTATGTATTTATTTTGTGTCTAGTCTCTTGCCTCATTATATATATTTTGATCTAAAAAATATTAAATAAGTTTAGTAGCACCAGCACTAAGCAAGAATAAGAACAGGAGATATAGAAAAACTAAAGAAAAATAATGATAGATAAAATAAAAAAATAGTTCTATGAAATAGTGCCTAATTTCAACTGATATAAACAAACACAATTTCGACAACACAGTAAAAAACATGATGAATGTTCAAGTGTACAAATCTGCTTGTAGTAATAAAATTTCGAACCGCGGGGATCATAGATTTAGTACCACTTTCAATTAATTTAACTACTTTTAGAGCGATCAATTGAAAGTTTGTAGTGTAAGTCTTCAATAAAATAGAAATATATAAAAGCAACTAAAAAAATAATTATATGCGAAAAGAGTACACGAGGTATAACTTTATAAATTTATAGTAAGAAATTTAATTATAAATAAACTTAGTCATAGGCAACAACTTAGCTAAAATGTCATTTAAAACAACCTGATGTAGTGCCACATAATCTCCAAGCAAAAGCCCAAAAAACAATAATTCAGGATATTCAAGAATAACATTACTAAAAGTCAAATAGACTCAATGTATTCCTTATATAAATTTGAGTCTTTTAGAATAGAGGAGCTCTGCAGGGTGCTTCCTTTCTTTTGTTACGCTGCTTCGGGCGTTCAACAATTCCCACATTTTTTCCGTGATTTACACTCTGAATGAAAATGAAAGAAGAATGTGAATCATTAGAATTCCTTAAGGCAACTCTAACCTGAGAAAGATCAGATAGAAATGTCAAAGAACACTAACTACAATGTCTAAGTTGATGAAAGTGGGAGTAAGTATATGAGGAAAACAAGACAAACACCACCTTGCATGAAATGGAGCAGTAGCAATATACGTTAGGCTTAATCAATCTCCTGTTACATGTGTGACATGTTGATTCTTCATTCTTTTTTGCTGAACCAAAGTGTGGAAGAGGCTTCAGAGAAATAATCATACGCCTATTGCATTTGTAGGGCTGAAATCAAAGATAAATCAAATGAAAAATGTATAATAATGATTTTGGTTGTAAACAATTCACTTTCTGAATCCAATATTCAATTATTTCAAGAATTTGTAAAATGCAAAGGATTGTTGAGGTGTTTTAAAGGAACATATTTTTCTTTGAGTTAGATTAGGTTAATTGGATAACTAGAAAAAAATGGAATATTGTGACTTTATTGAATCAGAATATCTATAGATGTGATTTGAACATTACTTTAAAGATTGTCGCCGATTGATCTGATTTTATTTGCCAATATATATGGTAAGAGCACCAGACAAAAATAAAATAATATGGTAGTAAACAATCCCAACAAGAGGATATCAAATATTACCATGCAAAAGAAGCTAACAACTAGCAAAAGATTTAGTGATAGCTTATGGTATCTCTATATTCATACAAGTTGCATAATCATTGGCTACACAATTATTCCAAGGTCGGGTAATAGAATTGATCCTAAAGTACTACAAATAACCACATGAGCTAAATCTAGCAAGTTATATCCCATATGAAAAGAGTATCACATAGCCAAAACACTATATGGAAAAGGAATAAATAACTTACTTTAATCAATTCCACAATATAATGCATATATCTAATTCATACTTACCAAAGCGATAATGATTTCTCTCAAATTTACCGCACGAATTTATGCAGTTATATTAGACAAGTGTACACTCAATTCCTTAGCTTTGGGTACTACACATGAAATACTCAGTCAAAATCTTTAAGTCAGGGTAGAATGTAGTACCTGAATTTTTGAGCAGTCTATATGCTTTTTAATAGAATCAAGAGAGACAACATCTTTGTAACAGTGTCTATACATTTTAAGTATCCTGTGTTGTTGATGATTTTCTGATGATGCACAATATTGACAAATGGATAAGTTGCAGTCTACACAATACTTGTTCAACTCATTCTTATGTAAATGATGAGTTGAACATGCATCAAAGAAAGTTTTGCTTAAAAAATCCTCAAGCCAATTTTTTCCTGCAGGGTTTATCCACGTGCTCTCCCTACAAAGTTTGGTATGTCAGTAAAGCATGACTAAAAAATTATTAAAACGAATTATCACTCATCTACTATAAAATTTGGCATTGCTACTTAATATTTGGTGATTTTTGGTTGCTAACGTACTTTGTTACATTTAACGTCAATATATCTAAACTTACTTTCTCGCCTATCGGCGTTATCATTTTCCATTGAGAAAAAAAATAGTAATGCAAAAGAGCAAAAACAATTAAAGGTCCTCTATTATTTCTAATTTTAGATAAATAAAAAAAAACATAACAACAGTGTATTTCATGTCAAAATATCTAGAGATGTATACATAGAAGGTAAAACTAACTAGAAGTTTGAGATAAAGCTGATAGTAATTTATGGTGAAGTAGCATATAACTAGAGATGCTTCATTTCAAGCAATCTTTTAGTATAATTTTTAGGATCTTCATTATTCAAACACAACTAAAGAAAAAACGTAGATATACCAAATGTATGAAAATTCCTATCTACTTGTACAAGAACAGTTATATTTAATCTCTAAAACCATTCAAATTCTAGTGAAATTACTTTTTACTTATTAACCTCATTGATGAGCACATAAACAAAGAAACCAAATCTATAATATTTTGGACATTCTAAGTCACTTCTCTAACTAGCAATTAATTGAGTTGCATTATATTTAAAATATAATAAGTATTTTTCTTCCTTATTATTGGATTTTCAAGCATCAAACACGACATTTTCTTTATGAAATCTCAGTTACAATTTAGAAGAACTAATCGGAAAAATTTGTCAAAAAAGAATAAATAAAATATAAAAGAAAAAGGATCTTCTAGAATTGGATAAAATAAATATACAGAAAAAGAGTTCCGGTTTTATATCTTGTCCACTTTTGTCGATTAAGAAACACTCATCATTTCCTTCTTTCAAATAGAGATGAGAATATTTGGTTTTGTTTCAGAATGAAAAGATGTTTAAAGAAGAATTCTAGATTCAATTGGAAGAACTTTCCTAACGGAAAATAAACAGAGAAAGGTTCTCCTACAAAGAAAACATCCAGATATGGTACTAGAGTACTGTACCTATATATTTAGTAAAGAAACATTCATTTGGTAAAGGTTATAATTTACAAGGATAATTGAGATATTTCAGTTAATCCTCTTTAACTTATTTTTTTACTGCAAATCAATTGTTTACTCAACATTTGAACTTTTCACTTTAGTCTATTGAATTACTCAGCAAATTGAGATTAGCATTATAGAATAAAGAAAATTAGTGTAAAAGTTAATGTTAATCATGTGCATGTAATCAAATTTGACATTTGGAAAAAGCACCCGATGAGATGCTAATTTCCTTAAATCTTTTGATAATTTAGATGAAGCCAACAGAGAGTGTGTGACATTACTGGTGTGCATTAATCAGATTTTACAGTTGGCAAAAGTACTTGATGATGATATTGATTTCCTCGGAAATATTGAAATATTTGGATGAAATAATCAACAACAGAGAGTGTGTGATGTTACTGAATAGGTTTTCAACCTCTTTTGGAAATGAATACACAAAATATAATTGGTTGAAAACGCATAACAAAATTTGTGACCAATATAAACAAATTTGAAATACACATACACAAAATTTTACATTTCCAAAGATGCTGAATTTCAATCAAATATTTGTTGATATATCATCATTCATCACTACTTATAGTTCAGGTTTAGATATTCTTTTCTCACTTAAAACATTGGAACATTGATATGCAACAAAAAAAACCAAATTTTAAAGTCCAAGTGACATACCCATGAGAGAATGAAAGTGCATTTTGATGAGTACCAGTTTGATTTGCATTAAATTCATTAGGATCAATTCCCGCATCTCCCTCCATCGGTATCTGCAATAAGGTCCATGAAAAACATCATAATAAACTCATAAATTGATTATAATATTAATTACTGTAATAAAATTTGGCATTATTATATGAAAAAATAAAATTGAAATGAAACGGAAGAAGATGCGAAGGAATCACGACGGATTAGAGGAGAAAAGTTGACCTGTTGAAGCCTAGAAAATAGAAATTACAAGTAGTTTAGCTGCTGAATTCTAAGGTAAAGGATTTTGAGCGGAACACTAAACCCAATAATGTTTGATAGTGCTTGCATGTCCTCAAGAACTAACACACTACAAAGGGTTCTTAGTTGGTTGGCAAAATAGTTTTTATTTTTGGAAAAATGACTTAAGATTTGTGTTAATGATAATACTAATTATTTATTAATTATTAATAATTATATTAACTATTTAATTTTAAATCTCCTTATATGTATAATTTTATATTTAAAATGAGGTAAATATTTAATTATATATTACAAGTTGATATAAAATATATTACAAGTTGAAAAGGAAAAATATAAATAATAAAATGAAAGTATTATTTTTTATATATAACAAATATATTAAGAATTAAAATTAGTCAGTGACACAATATTATTTTGAAGTAAGTATTTGTCAAAATATATTTCAAAAAATAATTTAAATTAATTATATGGCTATAATGTTGATGTGTAATATTTCATAAATTACTTTCAATATATTTAGTAACTTATTACTTATAAGTCATGGTCATTCGCGACTAATAGTCACAATTTATTACTACCATTCTCATACGAAATATCTCATACATACATACATACATACATACATATATATATATATATATATATATATATAATTTTCTTTTTGAGAGCAAAAAGATTTGATTAAAAATCAAAGTCGAGAAACAAGTCCTCTCGACAATGGGCGATAAAACGAGAACACGGAAAAATATTAAATTATTTAAAATATTAATTTATAATCAGAAAAAGTTTAAGAATAATAATATACAGCTAAGACATATTTTAAATATAAAAAATATTAAGTATTAAAACTATTTAAAGAAACAATGCTATTTGTTAACAACTATATAAAAAACACTTTAGAAAATTTTTAATGATATTTTATGTTAATAATTATGTACTCTTCTTTATAAAAAATAATTTTTTTTACAAAAAAAGATATTTGTTAATAGAGATAAACTTGAGTCCAATCCCCTCAAATAAAGGGAAAGCAAAAAAAAAACACCAAAACTCCACAACAAAAGCCAATAAACAACACCTAAAAAAGAAGACTTAAAACTATCTAAGAGCCACCTAAGATAAAACACATGACCCCCTAAAGAACTTCTAACATCAAACTAGAGATGAGGAGAAAACCCCAAGAGGAAAAAATTTAATTATTAAATCTTATGGGTTTGAATATTATTTGAAAATTTTAATTTATGTACATTTAATAATATATATTAGTTAAACTAACTTAAGAAAACAATTATTATGAGTTAAGACTAAAAAATTTAATCAACCATGTGTGTGTGTGTCTATATATATATATATAATAAATAAGTTGAAATTCTAGCTCTCACAGGACTAATGTCAAATACAATGTTTCAAACAATGTGTTTAACATATAAGATTTATTCCACAACGGTTAACACAGTAAAAATTGTAAAGCAATAAAGAAGAACATAGAGAATTGGTAATCCAGTTCGGTGCAACGTCACCTACATCTGGGGGACTTCCACCTGAGAAAGGAAATACGCTCTCAATAGTATTAGTACACCCGATCTTAGATGAAACACCCTTGTTCAAAGCTTTCCTACCTAGTACTACTCGTGTTTGTCTACTTAGTACTCCCTCTAAGTTATCCCTCTCACTTTCTCTCAATCACTCACCATAGTGATTGAAACAATAAACAGTATGAATAAGAAGAGATTACAACTAAACTAAAACAAACCAACTCTATGTCTTATGATTATCAATGGCAGCTGTAGAGTGGTGTACAAGAAAACACAATAAGGACTCACAAACACAACCCTAAAAATACAATGATATTATGATCAACGCACACTAAGAAGCTAGGGTTGAGCCTCCATAAATAGTCGCTCTTCTGTGTTGTTCCTATGTTCTTAGTTGTCTACATTTTAGCTAAGATGTTTTGTCTGTCAAGATGTGGGATATGATGTTGGAGCATCTAGTGCAACATTCGTCCCTGTGTAGCTGATGATCGGGATTTAGTCTTGTTTTTAGGGTCATTTCTTTGTTAGTTTTGAGTCTTTCTGTTGAGTCTCATGTAGTGTTTCATGCATTCTCATGCATTTTTATCTTTATTTGTGTTTTTGCTTCATTTAGGTAATTTCATAGTTTTTTAGGGACTTTAGTTGCATTTTATTAGAGTTTAGGAGTCTTAGGTAGTTTCCACTTGTTTTGGGGTCTTTGTGCAAAACTAACCTTTGAGTTTCTAGATATTTTTCCTAGCTTGTTCATCAAGGTTTCAGGTTGAATCAACTGAAGTTGGAAGGTCTAGAGGCTTGGAGACTTGAAGGAGGCATTAAAGTGGAGTAAAAATGAAGATCAAAGGACTTTCCGGCGAGCAAGAGCGCTCAGGCTCCCCGTTGGGCGCCTGAGCGCCAATTCAATCAAAGTTTCTATTTTGCTGAAGGGAATTGGCGCCTGAGCGAGCTCAATTGGCGCCTGAGCATGCTCCAAGAGCACCTGAGCACCCGACACAGCAGAAACTCGTCCATTTTGCCTATAAATAGGTGTTTAGTTGTTTTGTTTCATAACTTTGACATTTGGAGAATAAACTCTTGTAATTTAGAAGACTCAGAGGAGAGGAGAGCTTCTTCCAAGTTTGTAATCCAGGTTCTTAGCCAAGCATGGCTCTAATCTCTCTTCTATTGCTTTGGTTTTCTTAGAAGACTTTTCATCTTTAAGTTATAATCTTAAATTCTTTCCCACATGTTCTTCTTTTTTCCTTGAATCTCATTTTCTGAATTTCAATCTAAGCTTGTATGCATGCTTGCTTTATGCTTTTCTATAATCAGAACGAAAGTCTGTTATAGATTAGGGAACCGATTCGAGATTACCCCTTCTATCTTGGCTACTAGGAATAGAGGAAGGGTTGAATTTTTTGGCCTGAACTTTGTAATATTTATGCTTCAAACAAATGTTTAAGTACACAAGGAATTGAGCTTATCTTTTGGTTTGAAATAATTATCTATGCGAGGCATCGATAGGTAGTTGCTTAGGCTATAGCATCAAGGAGAGATTCATGAGAACATGTGCATAGAAAGATGTGCTTGAATTGACTAGTCGAGCAAGAACCCAAAGCATTTTATTTTTTGAATTGTCTTTTTATTTTCCTTTTTCTTTAATACTACTTCGACATATGTTTATCTCAATAAAACAAATCTTCAAACTCAAGGCTTAAGCTGAATTTATTCACTCACAATCCTTGTGTGGTTCAATATTTAAAACCGGGTGGATTCGTACACTTGCGGATTTACCAACAGTAGTTACTGTGTGTTGTGCGTGTTTTCTAGAAGCTTTGGATTGATTGACGTGATCAACAAGTTATGGTTGTTGAATAAGCTTCCGCATGTATATCTGGAAATATTTCAAGTGTAATCAAATCTGATGAACAAGATTTGATTTGGTTTAAATTGTAGAATATTATATCTTTTTGTGTTCAAATCTTATTTGATAAGATTTGTTACTGGTTTAAAAGATTTCTTCCAGATTTAGTTTATGTACTCTATTTTCGTGCAAGCCCATTAAAGATCAAGACCTGCAGAAAAACGACTATTTAAGGAGTTTTAGCCCTAATTGGTGGGTGTGCGTTGGGACCGTAGAATTGTATTTTTAAGGTTGTGTTTTGTCAGTCCTTATTGTTATTTGTAGACCACTCTGCCTTTATTGAAAATCATTAGGCATAGAGTTGGTTTGTTTAGTTGAGTTGTAATGTCTTCATCTTTATCTTTTTATTTATTGTTTCAATATCTGTGGTAGTGATTGTGACAGAAAGTGAGAAGAGTCTCATACTTTAGGGGGAACTAAGTATAAATCACTGTGTATTATTAGGTAGGAAGGCTTTGAACAAGGGTCGGGCTTGTTCATCTAAGATCGGGTGTACCAATATTACTAATAGTGAGTTTGCTTTCTCGGGTGAAAACCCCCCAGATGTAGGTGATGTTGCACCGAACTGGGTTACCAATCATTTGTGTTCTTTGTTATTGTTTTTTCTGTTTTTACTGTGTTGTTGTTGCTGTTGTGATTTATCACGTGCATGTTATACGCGTTGTCCTGGACATTGTGTTCGACATCTGTCCTTAGCGTGTACCAGAATTTCATTATGCAGGTCTTGATCTTCAATGGGCTTGAACGAACACAGGGTCCATAACACAAATATGGAACATATCTTTTTGTCAAAGATTTGATCACACACATATTTTCTCCACAAACTAAAACAGAAACAAATCTCTCTTCACTAGATTTGCTTACATAATAAAACAATCATCACAGGCACGCTAAAGCTACAATAAACAAAACTTGAGCGTAACATACGAAGAAAATCACATCACCTCGTAAAATACCATGTTAGAGCATCGTGTCCGACATCTTGACCACCAACATCATGTTTTGGTTGAATTAAGCCAATCAACCCTCAAAAGAACAACATAAGTTTTTGCAACCTTGAGTATAAAATAATGATTCAAAAATGTATTACACTACATTGAAAATTTGATTATTGTTCAGATCATTTCATCTAAAGTTATTCTTGTCACAAGTTGTCAAATGTCAAACACATTAAATGCACAGTCGAGAAACATTAGCAAGTAAGAGGAAGAATAGATTCATTGAAGAAGCTCTCACTCACTCAAGTAGAATGTTTATGACAGTTTGTATAAGTCAAGATCGTGAAGAACAAATTTAAGGGAGAGAGGCGCAAAAACCATTCATTGTTTAATCAAGAATTAAGTTCTCAGCCTTCAAAAAGTTTTAAGAGTCAAAAGCTTCAGAGTTAAATCCTTCTTCTACAACAGAGAACTACACGTTAATTTTCATCTTTGTAAAAGCCTCTAAGTATATTCAAAAGAGTCAAATATCCTTCATATACTAGAGAGCTATTTGAGCTTAATATGTCTACATCCCTCTTCAAAGGAGAATCTAGGAAGAGAAAATTTTTCCTTCTACGATTGAGATAAGGAGAAGTCGTATAGAGTACTTGTGATGATAATTCTTATATGATACTTGGTACGAAGAGGTCCTTTAGAAAAATTTATCTAGAGAAATCATTGATAATACTTGTGAAGGTTTTGATACTTGGATATTTAGTGAAACACTTAGTGGATACTAAGGATTGGACGTAGCCCACATTAGGTGAACCAGTATAAATCTTCGTGTTCTTACTCTTTTGTTTATCCTTTTTATTTACTCCGTCAAATCTAACTCGCTGCTACCGGCAAAAAAGAGTCTTTGAAAAGAATTTGTTAAGAACTAATTGGCTATAACAGAGCAACCCCACTTTTGGTGTGTGTCGTGGATGCGAGTGAAGGAACAACGCTTGTTGCAACAGACATTGAAGCTATAACTGAAGCTGGTTGATGCGAGAGACTTCATTGGAGCCTTTGTGGATTTCTTGTTACTGTCTGTTTTTAATAGGCTGCTAAGTGTTTTGAAGTCAATTTGTAAGAAGTATATCAACGACCTGGATGTTCTTTGATTTGTGATCATTTCATGTTCCTCACATGGGAGAGGATGTTCTCATTGCTCATTTTTTCATCTCAATGAAAGTTCTATTCAGTTTTCAAAAAAAAAAAAACTAATTTTGTTTTTCAAAAGATTTTAATGTCAAATTCAACTCCATTTTTGTGTCCCTGTGTTTATTTTAACTTGGTATTAGTGCATTTTTACCCGTGCGTTGCACGGGGAATATGTCTATTGTTTTTTATACGTCAATTAATACGTTGATTTTTAAAATATATTAAACAACATATGAAATAGAAGAGTCTGAAATGCGAAGCAAAGTGGACAAAATGACTTCTTTCTAAGCCTGATCCAGATCAACAGGAACTCGTTTGACATTCGTCATGAACATGAAGAAGACAATAGCACAAAGCATAGATATAAGGAATTACCAACATATTAAACAACATATGAAATAGAAGAGTCTGAAATACTAAGCAAAGTGGTCAAAAAGTCTTAAATTGAAATCTTGTTGCATAGATTGAAATTTGTGCAATTGATTAACTAATAAAAACATTGGTTAACGAAATCTCAAATACTGCAAAATATATAAGGGACGGTTTAATGGTGGCTAATAAACAATTGCTGAGTTAATCTACAGTGAACGCGATTATGCGTGTTCGTTTCCACTCATATGTTCTCAAAAACTTCTTGGTAGACAACATTGCGCGTGGAGTTTGAAACTACCCCTTGTTCTAGATTTCACCCTTGAGAGAGCGACATACAACTGTCCATGAGTAAACACATGTCTCGGAAGGTACAAACTCACATGAGAAAGTGTCTGACACTGGCTCTTGTTTATAGTCATTGCGAAGCATAAAGTCACCGGGAATTGCCTTAAAGAGAATTTGAAGGGAAGACCAGAGTCAGAAGGTGTTAAGGTTATCCTTGGAATGTAATCTGTTTTACCCAACCCGATTCTTGATAAAATAGTTGCAACTAGGGATGGCAATGGGTCGGGTAGGGTGCGGGTTTTGCCAAACCCAAACCCAAACCCGAAATCAAAAACCCACACCCGCACCCGCACCCGAACCCGAAATGGGTGGTGAACTTAAACCCACACCCGAACCCATTGGGTTTCGGGTTCACCCGACCCGTACCCACACCCGCACACAACCTCAAACAAACAGTTGAACTCGGAAACCCGACCTGAAAAAGACTGTGAAGAGAGCTATATTATGTAATGTAACATTGTAATTGCCATGTTACTGTTAAATTAATATGCAAGATGCTGCACATATTGTATTGCACAAGCAGAATACTTAGGTTTCACTTATACAGATCCGGGTTCGGGTAGGGTTCGGGTGCGGGTTTGGCCAAACCCAAACCCGAACCCGAAAGTGATCGGGTAAAACCCGAACCCGAACCCGAACCCATTTAACTCGGGTTTTCACCCAAGAAATCGGGTCGGGTCGGGTCGGGTGCCCATGGGTTCGGGCTTCTCTGCCATCCCTAGTTGCAACAATTATATATTGAGTAAAAAGCTCAGAGAAACCCAAATTCAATTCTTTTCCCTAATAGAAAATGCAATATCAATATTTGTGCCTCAGAATTTATGCTTGATTAGTTGTTAGTTTGTAATGAGATTCTTGAATCTGAATTTTTTTTTTGTTTTTTCTAGTATTCTGGGTTTGAAGGTATGAAGAAGATGAAAATGATGAAGTTTTTTATTATTTTATTATTTTTTACCCATAAAACGTTAGTTTTTAGACGGAAGTGTAACGGCAAACCAGTTTTGCAACGTAGTGTAAACGTTGAGGATGATTTTTGCTAATTTCGAAGTTCGGGACGATTTTCGAAGGAAGGCCAAAGTTGGGGACCAAAAGTGCAATTAAGCCGAAACAAAACAAACAATTAGAAAGAAATCGCAATCGTAATAAGGAGGAAAACTTCCTACAATCATAATACTATTTAATCTCATCTTGCACTTGTGACTTGTCAGAACCTCCACCATGTTTTAATATTTGAAACATTGACTCTATCAGGTCCTTTGTTGATATACTTAAACAGATATTTGATAGCATTAGACTTATTGTAGTACTCAACATTGATGCGACCTTGGTATTTCATTAAAATTTGAGGATTGTACGGAATAACAAACCCATTGTGAAGAGAAACACCTTTTCTCGAGACAGTAATTCCTGTTTTCCTTATATATAGGGAATCCATCATCATCAATAGTGGTGCAATTTTGGAATTTTTTTGAAAAATGCTTAGAACACTTGTCATCCACCATGCAAACAGATTTCGAATCAATGGCACCACATGGCCCGTGAATCATGCAAGACGAAACCGCCTTGTATAGCTTTGGATATAGTTTCGGGTTAGGAAGTTCTGATGATATGTGTTTGTGTGATCTCTTGTTTTGATTTTATGTTGTGGTTTCAGCCACAAAAGGATATGTGCGTGTGCAAATCCCTCTTTTGGAACTCAATGGTGTACATTCCTAAAAAAAATATAAAATCTCAAAAACAACTCATTATCTACAAAGCTCGAAGGTTCTAAGTAAAATTTTTTATTGGAAATTCAAGGTCTAAAAATCGTGAATACGACATACCTTGCATCATTCAAATGAGAATTAACCTGTGAGTGACACCTCATCAAATTGGCCTGAGAATTAATCTGGGAGTGACACCTCATCAAATTGGCCTGATGGAAGTTCTTCTTTTCTAATATATATTGATTAGAGTTTAGGCTCTAGGTTGACACATTAGCAAGTACTACATAGAAAGATCTAATGGCATGCATAACAACTTCCAGCTAGGTTTGTCTATAGATATCGCTTGTTTTAAATATCAAGGACTCAAATTTGCAGAATTGTGGCAGGTCATAAACTAAAAGTAAAAGTACAATTAAGTCATTAGTAAAAATATATATTATAACTTTTTATGACAAATGTAATGTGTTTTGAGTTGCTAGCTAGCTACTAGACCATCTAAATGCATGTTTAGATACTGTAAGTCCGGGGCTGACGAGGGTGGAGAGTGAACGTCGATGCAATGAATCATGGATAAGAAGCGACTTCTGGCCAGATATACAGTTGAGTTAAGGAGGCACATGAATGATCTGATTCCGCACCCAAACAAGATATATTTTGCGATTGTATAGGTATGTATATGACTATACAGTTGAATTAAAGAGAACATAAAATATTTGATTAGTACTATATTCATAACAATAAGATTGGAGTAGTACTCTTCTTTTAATTTCAAGAGGCCAACTCATAAAAACTCGAAGGTTAATTAAGTGTGTTTACTTTAAAGTAATTTTGAAATGACCAACCTCCTAAAAAGTTTTCTCATGCCCTTTGCGGGCGTACTGTATCTGTTACACTCGAGTTCTGCAATGCACGTCGGTTTGTTCCTACGCGTTATGCAGATACTAATTATAAGCGTGGAATAAAAGTATTTAGTCAATTGTTTCACGCTCTTATTTTTCTCAACTGGTGTAGCTGTAAACGATTCAAGACAGATTGGAGCAGTAAATCACATAATCTTTTCAAGTCAATCACGAGTTCGTATTTGTTGCTTATACAATTTGGGTTATGGAATGGCCAAAAAGCTCAAAAGATTTGATTTTATATGAACCCACCCACTTCTTGACCCCAAATATTTGAAGAATACATGTGAATGCAAAGATACCTTTGACCGGTAACCACAGCTCTTTTTGTTCTTTTTCATTTTTCATCCAAGTGGTAACTCGTAAAACAAAATTCACTTGTTAAAAGAAAAAGTAAGTGTCATTCCTTTCAATGTTAAAAATTTAAGAATGATAAAATTTTATAAGGATCATCTAAATAATCCAAAATAGATATTGGGTTATTCACCTTAATTTATCGGCCAATTAACATTTATACATTAAAAAATACCAGTTCATGTAATGTTAAAAGATACTACTGAATCACCTAATTAAAGCTAAGGTACCTTCTTTTGTTTTAACCAAATTATCTCACAGCAGATAGTCGGGGACTAATCTCCATCAAGGTGAGCACATTTAATAGTAGCATAAAAATTAAAGTGACTCTACTTAATTCATATTGACTTGATTAATTACACAACTCTAGCTTAAGAATGAGTTGAGTAAAATATAGGTGTTAATTTCATTGGAAGTATCTTTTAAGTTTATCAATAGAGATGGTCTAAATAACTCTTGAAAAAGTTTGGGTTAAAGAATTCATCTTCCAATCACATTAAAGATAATTAAGTTATAATTTTTATATTTTATTTATTAACATGCATCAATTTAGTTTAATTTGCTCTTCCATTCAATACTCTTAGATGACAATTAATTTTATTCTAACATTCGAAATAGTTAATTCACTTTATTATTGTTCAGAGGCATTATACTGTTTCAGAGTGTGAACGCTTATATTTATGAAGGGTAGTCCAAATTACATAGTTGTCCTCATTATAATCATACCAGTATTAAATAAAAATGTCAACCAAAATAAGAAGAGAGAAAAGACCAGGTACTACACTGCTCCCAATCATTTTTGGAATTTTCCAGTTATTTGTAGAAATCATATTTCAGTCTTTTCAGGGGAGGTTTGAGTTAACCACCGAGTCATTCACATCAACCGATAGGATTAATTTAGTTTATTCGACAGACTCAAATTGAACTAATGGCAATGTGTAATCTATATACGGATCGGAGTACGGATAGATTTTGATACATATAAAAAATAAAATTATACAGGCTGAAATAATTAAAAGTTTCAAATTTTCAAAGATTTTTCTAAGATAATCAAGTTAAGGGTAATTAATAACCATAAGTAAAGTTTGTGTTGAATCCATAGTTTTTCAAATTTTAGATAAATGATTTTTTTTCACATCAGAAAGCTAAATTGCATCATTGATCCCTTGACATCTTTCATCAAACTCATATATTCCCTATCTCTTACCATTTAACTATTATTCGAGGACAGATAAATGAGTTTAAAATTTCATATTCTATTTATAAATTTATTTATAACCAATTCTATTAATTTATTTGGGTGGGGTAAAGTAATTTTCATGGGTCACTATTCAACTATTTACCATTAATCATTTGAAGAATTTAAACAATAATTAAAGAACTTAAAAACTAATACAAAAAATTGATAAAAAAAAAAAAAAAACTAAAAGCCAATCACATTTTTTTGGTGCATCGGAAAGAAAAATTTCACCCTTCAAGAATTGAACTAGGGGTGGAAATAGGCCAGGCGGCTCGTCAGGGGCCTATGGCTTGGCTCGTTAGAGGCTCGGCTCAGCTCGGCTCGTTTATTAAAAAGGTCAGGCTTAGGCTTTTTTAAAAGCTTGTTTAACTAAAAAGGGCAGGCCCAAACTATTAAAAAAGCCTATTTAGCCTAACAGGCCGGCCTATTTATATATTATTTTTATTAATAATATAAATAAATATAATATAATAATATATTATTTGATTTTTTAAAACTGATGTATAGTTTAGTATAAAAGAAAACCCAAAGTCCCTACCCTAACCTAGATTAGAAACGTTCCAGACATATTCAATGATACAGATTTAGTTTTTGAAATGCAATGATACAGGTTTTTTTATTTGAAAAGAAAGTGCAATGATATATAAAAGACTTATTAGCCCGCCAGCCTATTCTTTTGATAAAATTGTCTATTAAATAGGCTTTTAAGCAGGCTTGTAGGCCAGGTCAGGCCTTAGAAAAGGCCAGGCCAAGCCACAAAATTTGGCCTATTGATAGGCCACAGGCCAGGCTTGGGCCACGAAAAGATAATGCAGGCCAGGCCTAGGCCACACAAAGCTTGGCTCGGCTCGGCCTATTTCCACCCCTAAATTGAACCCTGAACCTTCCCATACTCAACCCATATGCTCATACCACTTGAGCTATCTATTTATATTCTAAATTGGTTGATTGAAGTTAGAATTTAATTTTGATGCATTGTTTGTATAAAAGTTATTTACACTGATCTCCAACTTTCGAATGTCTCGGATTCAAAAGAAATTATATTCTCTTTTGTATTTTAGTTAAATAAAAAAAATTCTTTTTTAAAGTGGCGACGAATCTCTATTTAATGAACATTTATACTGAGCATGCATACACATTAAATTCTTAAAGTTTTGTATTAGTTAAAATAGATTATAATAATTTTGGTTGAATACTCCCTCTCCTTCATTTTTTGGGAATTTTCTTGTATATTTGTCACTTTTTAATACTTAATATTATATTTTGGAATCATTAATTAATTTTTTTCAAATTTATCCTTAAATTTAATATAAGAGATAGTGAAATTTCAAAAATTATGAAATTCGAGAGATAAATTCATGAGAACAAGCAAATAATTAATTTGAGATAAATATCCGTCGAATTTGTAAGTTTTCTGTTAATTTATAAAGTCAATAAATTTAGTTACAAATATATCAATACTAGTGATTATTTCTCATAAAATCTAGAAAATTAGGTAAAAGTGACTTATATATAAAATTAACAAAGGAAATAATTATGTAGTTTAATGGGGATGTATCACAAGAGAAAATGAGAATAAATTATGACCATTAGATCATATCATGAATGGTCGAGATTAAAATAATTTAATGCTCGCATAACTACTTAAAAATGTCATGTGACTTTTTCAAAATGTCACATGATTTCATATTTTAATCTTGACCATTCAAGATTAGATCTAACGGTCATGATTTATTCTTGTTTTTTCATATAAGAATATCTTTCTCATACAATACAACCTCGTAGTCTAATAATATAAATAAAAAAAACTATATAAAAAATGACCATCACTAAAAATTTAACTAATTCTAATTTAATATGAAATTTCACAATACATGTTACAAATGTAAGAAAAACCCATGATTTCATGAGAACGAAAAATTAGTTATGAATTCATAAAATAATAAATAATAAAATATAATAATTAAAACTGAAATGTAATATATACATGTGGTATTCAGAAAAAAGGGGGAGGGTGAAGTTAGTGGAGTATCTCACGCTTCAAACCCAAGCAAAGGAGTTCGATGAGACGGCGTTTTCTGACAGAGACACAGCACGTGTGGGCCGTGTTGCCTCCCTGAATAACACGTGTCCGTGTTCACCAAAACAAATTAACCACAAGATTACCATCAAAAAAACCAAACTTGAGTGCAATTAATAACCAAAAAACAACAACAAAGAAGTAAAGTAGATAACAAAAGACCAATTGCGTTAGTGGGGTTCAAAGACTTAGGAGAGAGCATAGAGAGCTAAATTCTATATATAAATAAGTAGGTGGTGAAGCTCTATCCTATCTTGTATATTCTTAGGAACTCTTTCTCAACTCTCTTTCTCTCTTTCTTTATTATTCTCTCTCTTTATCTCTCAATATCAGTTTTGGAGGATCATCTTAGACTTTGTTTGTTGTTTGGCATTTCCCATTTTGTTAGAGAGGAAAAAAAAATGGGAAGGCAACCTTGTTGTGACAAAGTTGGGTTGAAGAAAGGGCCATGGACTGCAGAGGAGGATAGGAAGCTCATCAACTTCATCCTCACTAATGGCCAATGTTGCTGGAGAGCTGTCCCTAAGTTGGCAGGTCTTGCTCCTTTTCTTCTTGCATGTCTCTTTTTTATTCTGTTCGAGTCAAGTATGATCACTGTGGGCAGGAAAACACTATAATGGTCATGCTTCTATGGGAATGAAAACATTGATGTGTTTCATAAATTTGCGTTTAGGGGAAATGGACTTTGGTCTTTGTCCCTGCTGTGCTCATTTTCTTTCCATTCTCAAGGATAGAAAGCAATCAAAATTCACATAATACATGTTTGGATACACAGTAAAAAATGACATTAAAGCCAAAATTCATGTCGATAGAAAAAAAAATTCTTAGTTTTTGCAACTTTCAACTATCATTTTTGCCTATTCTGTAATTTTTCACTGTGTATCTAAACATTAAAACATGCATGTTCATTTTTCCTTGTAAACATTATTTTTATCAAGTTTCTGCATTTGAATTACAAGGAAGCAATAATAAATACTAGAGATTGAAATGGTTATTACCTTAATCTCGTTTTTTGAGGACTTGATTAACTGGAATAAAGTTTCAACTAGTTCAATTGGATTTTTCATTTAAGTGATTAACTGAAACTAGAAAGTAATCATTGAAGTTTTTCATGTAGGATTGTTAAGGTGTGGGAAAAGTTGCAGGCTCAGATGGACTAACTACCTGAGGCCTGACCTAAAGAGAGGCCTTCTATCAGAATATGAAGAGAAAATGGTCATTGATCTCCATGCTCAACTTGGAAACAGGTTCATTCCCCTGTTTCTCTCTGTTTCCTCTGTTCTGCATGTTTTGCTATTCTTTATGGAATAATATTTCACTGTTTCACAAACTTGACAGTGCCTTTATTTTTCTATCTCAGACAATGATTTAAATTGACACCTCTTAAATCATACCAGAAAGAATAACTTATTGAAGTCATCATTTCAATACTACACGCTCTTCAAGTGGTCCTTTATTTTATTGATCACATAAAGAGAACATGGTCCCAAAAAATATTTACATGAAATGAAATAGACGTGTAAAAATTGTAGACCAAGTCTTCTCTTTCTCTTTTATACTTTCTTTCTGAGTTTTATTAAGGAAATATAAAAAGTACTATGCATGATTGCTCTTCTTTAAAGTTGGCTGCAAAGGGAAAATTCTTAATATAATATAGAAATAGTAAACGATGACCAAGTTTGTCTTTTTGCCAAATATTTTTCTTATTCCCTAGCTAGCTCCCTTGACATTGATAAAGTCGTAATTCTTTTTCAAATGTTCCCATTACTCACATAAACCTCATCATGGAATCTTTCATTTGTTAAAAAAAATGATTAGGATTACTCCAATGATTACTGATGTTCTTGTTTTCTTTTTTTTAACTTTTTTTCTTCTTTCTATATTTTCTTCTGATGCAGATGGTCTAAGATTGCTTCTCATCTCCCTGGAAGAACTGATAATGAGATCAAGAACCACTGGAATACCCACATAAAGAAAAAGCTCAAAAAATTGGGAATTGATCCTGTTACCCATAAGTCACTCTCTGAGGTTAAAGCACACACACAACAAGAGCAACCATTGCAAGAACAACAAAAACAACCTTCTTCCCCAGATGAATTGGACCCCAAATTTGAACATGAAAATCACCAAAATAAGGACTTAGAGAAACCAGAGAATTCAATTGAGTCATCAACCATCACTGAATCCAAAGAGGAAGACCAAATGATCATGACACCTCTATTTGATTCAATGGAAATAATGAATGGATTCTGCACAGATGAAGTTCCAATTATAAAACCTGATGAGATTCTAGTTCCTTGTGCTCCTTCTTCTTCACAAACCAGCACTTCATCATCTTCTTCTGCTTCAAATTCATCCAATAACTTCCTTGAAGACCTTGTTCTCCCAGAATTTGAGTGGTCTAATATTGAAAATTGCAATGACATCAACAGCATTAACACCAGCATGGCCTTGTGGGATGATGACTTTATTAGAAGTTTGGAGTTTCTTATTAATGAAGATGATGATGGTAACAAGAAACAAGTGTTTGATGCTCCTCTCAATCAGTATCCAAGAATGGTCATGGATTCAGAATCTTGGGCGAATGGATTGTTTTGACTTGAAAATATTACTTGTAATTTGGTTGTAGTTGTTGCAAAGAATAAACAGTAGATGAATCATGATTTGAAAAGAACCCAAACTCTTGTCTAGTAATTAGTTTTTATTTTATCCACTTTTCACCTTATAATAAAGGGAAAAGAAATATGTATATGGTAGTGCAGGCGTGTCCATTTGTTGCTTCTGCTGGTGAAGGCATACTTGGTTATACTGGAAATTTTATGTTCTTTTTGTCAAGTGAATGAAGTTTTATATTTTCCTACATTGTAGATTAGAAATAAAATGTATCGAAATGAGGGGTGTTTTAACTCTTCTGTTAAATTTTGAGTAATCCTTGAAAATCTTTCTACAATTGATTAATTCTAAAGTGAGAATCAATTTAAAAAACAAGTTTTAATGTTGGTTTTGAGTTTCAGTGAAATTTTATCTTTTCTTACATTAGGAGAAAAACAATCTACATGAGGGATGTTTTTCCTCTTCTGTTAAATTTTGTGGTAATCTTTGGAAATCTTTTGTAATTGATTTAAAGTGAGAATTAATTTAAGAAATGAAATGAGTTTTTGTATAGTTTTCAGAGTTTTTGTGTAGTTTTTCAGTTTTAGAATTAATTTTAAGCTTAAAGAGTTAATCTAAACATACTATTAAAACTAGGAGTAATAGTCACATGAGGGGGTCCAACAATACATCATATTAATCATTGAGATAGTATAATATTATTTGCCCCAATAGAATATAATATTAGTAGTTTGGTGAAACATTGCATGTCAAGGACTTGGAATGGTTTAAAATTTGCTTAAATTGGTTGTTTATTTGTTAACTTTAAGTGATTAAATGTCATTATGTGTAATAAAGCATTTTAGTGTTATTTAAAGTGTTTACTTGTAGCTAGAGGGTTTGTTAATTAATTTTCTTGTCATCTAAGCATATCTCTATGAATACATAGAATACAAATGAAAGAATGAAAGTATTGTTGACTTTGTGATTCATGTTGCATTTATTCAATAATTTTAAGTTTTTAAAATAATTGATTATTTGATATGGTATCAAAATCTCTGATCAAATGATTTTCTAAGAAAAAGTTGAATATTAACACATGGTAGGTGAGTATGTGTATTGCCAACGCTTTCAAGCCTAAACGAATTCTTGCGTGAGGGGACATGTTAGAAATAATATTATATAACAATTCAAGCGTCCCTTAACCATCAATATAGGCTTTTTGGATAATTGATTGTTTGACACCGGGTGTAGTTGTGAGTTGAGTTTTGAAGGGAAGAGAATGAAAGAAGGAGACTTATGAGAAACTCTCCCCTTATTTTAAAAGATTTTAAAAATGAGCGGAAGGATTTGAGATATTTATGAAAACTCTCTCAGACATCTCTGAAACGACCACTACAAAAAAACTAATCTGGGACAGAAAAATCTGTCCACAAAAGTTAAAATTTCCATCCCAAATTGTTGGTGTGAGAGCGTTAGCCATATCCCGGTACTATAATTCACAACTAAAGCGAGAAATCGTAGGTTGTTTCTTAGCACTCCAAGACAGGAGATTGTCACCTAAGAAAGGAGAAAATTCATAAGTAGAGCGGCGGTCGTAGCCAAGTATGATGGATGACGCAAAAGATCTGAAAGAGAGGCCAAAATGTTGGGTTCCATAAACATTGCGGAGTATGCATTAACAGTCTGAAAATGGTCAAAAGTAGGAGCTTGGAGGAACTGACTAATTAACTGTATTGACAACATAGAACAGATCTAGACGAGTGATAGTTAGATACTGAAAAGCACCGACCAAAGAGTAGTAGGTAGTAGGAACTGAGTACGGAAAGCCATCACTGATGAGATTAGAATCAGTAGCCAGAGTCGTGGACACAGGAATGGACTCAAGCCTCTGGGCAGGAGAGAGCAAGTCATGAGTGCATTTGGCCTGACCCAAGAACAAGCCATCAGAGGTTTAAGTGATCTCAAGGCCAAGAAAGTAACCAATCTGAGTAATGAGGAGAGAATTACTATCGGTGAGCTTTGAGAATGGTAAAGAATAGTTTTCACAAATAACATAGTACATGATAAATTTGCTTCTTCTGGTGTACATCATCGCTTCTCTTGTTCGTATACGCAAGCATAGAATGGCAGGGTCAAGCGGAAACACCTCCATATTCTTGAAATTGGTATTTTTATGTTTTACCATTCTCATCTTCCCACTAGCTATTAGGTTGATGCATTCAGTACAATGGTGTATATCATTGACCTTTTATTGTTTACCATGTGAGATTGTTGACCCTCACCACAATTGTGAGAGACCGAGAATAGTTTTTTTTATAGGAAAACATATTAATATTATAGAATCGCATAAAACATAATAAAATCAAAGAGAGATATAATGCATAATTATCACTTAACAAGTAATAGCTTACCAAATATTTTATAGTAAAAAAATTGTGAGTAGTTTCTAGCTCAAAATGTTGTTAAAATTGAAGATGATTCAAGTATGCTATAAAGTTTTTTTTTTTTAAAGAGTATGTTATAAAGTTATTTAAGTATTTTATGCATTAATGATTGTGAGTTTTTAAGAGAGAGGGGGAAGCTCTAAGGGGAACAAGTGTAAGGGGAACAAGAGGGGAGGGCAGGAGAAGGGGAAAAGATGTAAACTCTAAACTTGTTAAAACTCTCCTATTTGGGGGAACTAAAAGAGAGTTTTTGAAGAGGTCTACAAGGATTTTTATAAATGTTTTAAACTCCCCCTGCTTCTTAAAATCTCTCAAATAAGAGAAAAACTTCTTATAAATCTCCCTTTCTCTTCCTTCTCCAAAATTCAATTCACAAACACTTCCAGTATCATAGTCTCATTCATTATGTTTTTCTTTTTCTTTTATCTAATCCAAAACTATGATTCTATTGCTTCTAAAGGAGCGTAGTGATAATATATCATCATACGTACATGTACATATGCATTGCATAGCATGCTTTTTCTCTGGAAAAACAACTAGAATAATTGGTCATAATAATTTGGCTTTGCATTTAGGGGTTGTCTAAATGACTCATGTGGGTTACAAACGCATAATTCAATAGACCAGTAAGATTTTTTATAAATAAATAAATAAATAAAATATAGAAATTTCAACTCACTTATCTTCAATGAGATTGGACGATGTATTATTTAACCCAAAACAATCCTTATAATTATAGTTATTAATTATTAGAGCTGCATTCTTATTGATGCTCGGTATTGGCTGAGTTGTCATGGTCATTAATTTGCTTGTAAATGTATAAGACTCACCAAATCTTCAATTACAATTTACATCTTTGACAGTACTTGTCTATTTGTGCAATACCCTTAGATACGAATATATATATACGTTTAATTGTCTACCTTGCATCATGACAGCCGGTAAATCTTGTTTGCAAGCTAAGATTACAATTTGGTTAAAATTTAAGTTGTTCACAGGAAACGACCAAAATCTTATAAATAAGTTTTATAGTATAAAGTCTTATAGTATTAAGTATAATAATATATGTTAGGCCTAATAAGATAGGGTTTGATAAAAATTTAGTACTATTTAGTGTTTCATCATACATTATAAAATTTATCACATCATTTAAATTGATGTAACTATATGTCAGGTAGAAGGTGGTAGTGGAGAGTGGAGGTGATGATAGTGGTGGTGGTAGAGATTGCGACAATGGAGGTTGGTAGTTGTGAATTGTTAGTTAGTGGTCGTGGTAAGGGTGGAAATGGTATTAGAGTGGTGGTGCTGGTAGTGGCGATGGTGAGGGTGGGGGTGGTGGTGGAGTTATTTGTGCAGCGGCCATGGTAGTAGTGATGGTCGTGGCGGTGACGAAGGTCGTGGTAGTGACGATAACGATAATGGCGGCAATGACATGGGTGGCAATAGAGTGATGGTGGTGGTAGCGGAAATGACGATGGTGGAGGCAGTGGTGATGGTAATTGTAGTGATGGTGGCGGTGTCGGTGGCGGTAATGATGGTGGTCGTGACATCCCGATTTGACGATTGGTCTCACGATAACAGCACAAACACGAGTCTCTCCAACACGTTTTGTTCTCACTCGCGTTAGTTATGACAAATCTTATCAGAAGGTCACTCATCTCAATATTGTTCTACGCCAAAAACACTTTTTTGATAAGCCAAGAAATTTATTGAAGTGAATTACAAGGGGTATTTTAACCCAATACAACGAGATAGAGAAACAAGTATCAAGGAAAATCCGACACAAATGTACACTAATGTATCCCCTTGGAGGCTAGACTAATTAAAAATGCCTCATTAAAACCTTATTAGAAAACTCCCCTTGGGAAAAATCTAGTGAAGGGAAACGTATTAGTGATTGTGATGATTATGGTGGAGTTGGTTGTGATGGTGGTGGTAGTGGTAGTGGTGGTGGCGGCAGTGTCGTAGAACGATAGTGATTGTAGGGTTGATGGTGAAGAGTCGTGGTGACAATACGTGGTAGTGATGATGGTGGTGGCGGTGGTAATGACAACAACAGCGGTAATGAAGGGTGGGGCTTGTGGCAGTGGATTAAATTTTTCCAAGTATCTTATACTTCAGAATCTTATTAGGTCTTACCTCACATTTATATGTTAGATTAAATAATTCATCATTTTAATGTATAAAAGTTTATTGATGATAAACTTATACAATACAATGTTAGAGTCAAACATTGGATAAATTCATAACGTATTGTGTAAGTTTATACATCTAACCTTATACGACTTACCAAGCGGACCATATATCATAGAATGAAAAATGTTAATCGGTGGCAATTTTTTCTGGTGCTGACTCAGGAGGCTTCATGAATTCGTGCATCACCTTGTTCGTCGACGGGATCCCGGAGGTGGCTGATTATTTTTTGTTTCGTGGACTCTTTGGCTAGGTGGGTAGATTGGTGAATGTCTTTGTGCAGCGCCATTGTCGGTTGGGGAGGGCTTCACGCTTCGGGTTTGTGAGATACCCGTCGATGGAGCTCGCCGCTCTCGCTATCCACATGTTCAATGGAGCTCTGCTGGGTGGCTCCTCTCTTTCAGTGGCCCTGGCCAGGTTTCCAAAAGATTTGGGGTTAGGGCAGCGTTCTGGTCCTTCACAAACCTCGCCGACCTTGCCTGAAGAGTTTAATTCCGGCGAGAGTGCAACGAAGCTTCGTCGGGTTGAGGCCTTTTCAGAGGGTGAAATCTATTTGCTTTCTGGCTTGGCTCGGACTCCTCCCTGCTTTTGCTGCCCGCCGGAGCTTCTTTTCCCCGAGGCTTTTGGCTCTGGTTGCAGGGGCGGCGAGGCTTCCTCCGTGGTGGAAGAGGGGCGTTGCTCCATCGTGGCCTTTTGTATCGATTTGGGCACCCTTGACTCTGTTGTAGAGGTTGTTTTGGGGGACCTCTGCCCTTCCCCTCCTCTGGCCTGTATTGGAGATGGTGTGGTTTTGGTGGGTGCGGAGGAGCCTGCGTTGACAGTGCGGCGGAAGAGAGGAAGACCAAGGAAGGGTTCTACTGCAGCCAAGCAGGTGGTTCGAGGAGCTGTTCAAGATGTGGTCACCATGACTCCGGCGGTCCCGGTTTCACCTGTCTCGTCTCTGATTCTTCCCCAAGCCCGTTGTGCCGTTGGGGCTATGACGAGAGCTCGTAAGGATTTTTTGCTTGCCAAAATGGTTGGAGTCGTCGCCATTGGTTATGAGGAAGAAGCCATTCAGAGCTATGTTGATCATCTTTTAGCTAACCATCCGCGGCTCTTTGGAGTTCCTTAGTTGCTGAGGAGTTGCGTGGTTTTTCTGGCAGGTTGCTTTTGGGTTGCTTCTGTTAATGACTTTGCTTTCTTTGTAGGCTTTTCCTGGCTTTTCCTATCTTTTTGTCTTGTGTTTTCTTTGCTGGGGTTTTGGTTGTTTTAGGTCTTTGTGGTGTTTTTGCCGGGCGCTTTGGGTCTTCTTGCGGTTTTTTGTAGTCTTGCGGTTACCGCCGGTGCTGGTTGGATTGTACTCCCTGCTTGAGAGTCCTGCTCTCAAACATTTACTTAATATACCTTTTGCTTTCTAAAAGAAAACTTCAATTAAACTTATTATATTTATGGTGTGAAATTCTCTTTTCACAAACCCCCTAGAATATCTAGTTTCACTAAGTCTTAAGTTTTACTAACACTTTTGTTTGCTTTGTGGGAGAAAGAGTGAAGAGAAAAATATAGAAGAGAGAAGATGAATAGAGAGAAAGAGATAAAATTATGCACGTTGTTTAGTGTGATAAAAAAATAGAAGAAAGAGAAATACATTATTATTTTTTTGTTACATCGGAAAATAAAGAAATACATTATACATCAAAAGATATTTTTATCACACAAATTTTAATTTCAAAAAAAATCACACAAATTTTAAATATTTAATTATTTGCAAAATTCATAAGAAGTGTGATTGAGCACAAAACTGAACAATAAATAAAATAAAGCATGTGTTTCACATTCTTCTCAATTTTGTGAACATTGGTAAAAGGTGGAAGGGCCCACCATATATCTTCATTATGTTACTACATTGTGTGAGAAAGTGAAAACCAAACGAGAGAATGGTGAAATCTCTAGCCTATCTCTATCTTTGATATCTCTTCTTTGGTACTTGTTTAACCATATCTTTAGCCAATGTGGAATTTCTAACACACTCCCTTACGCTCAGGACTGGATATCTGGAGCTTGGAATGAACATCAACGAGTGACCAAAATATAGGAGGTATCCACAACAAATGGATCTAAGATATGTGATGACCCGGGTTTATATGATGTTTTTAGGGTTTTTCCTTGTAGGTTTTGAGTCTTTTTCTTGTGTCTCATGTAGTGTTTCATGCATTCTCATGCATTTTTATCTTTTCTTGAGTCTTTGTTTTGTTTTGGTAATTTTGTAGTTTTATAGGGAGTTTTCTTGCATTTTAAGTTAAGTTTAGGACTTGCATGATTTTCTTTTGTTTTATGAAGGACCTCTTGTGCTAATGAGCTCTTGGAGCTTCTAGAATCTTCCTTGACTTGTTGGTTAGGTTTGGAGAGCAGAAACTGAAGGAGAAAGAAGGCCAAGAAGCATGGAATTGATGGAGAACTTAAAGAGGATTGAAAAGAAGAGTTTCAGAAGCCAAAAAGTCCTTTTTCAGGCGAGCTTAAGCGCCTAGGCGCTGGGAATGGGCGCCTAGGCGCCAATTAGGTCCAGAGGCATGTTTTTCAACATGCAATTGGCGCTCAGGCGCTCTGAATTGGCGCCTGAGCGCCCAGAACAGCCCAGCCTCGTTTATTTTGCCTATAAATAGGATTTTAGTCATTTTCTTTGTAATCTTTTCATACTTTGTAACATTCAGAGGTAGAGGATCATCTAGGAGAGTGAGAGAAGGCTTCCAAGCTTGTAATTCAGGTTCTTAGCCAAGCATGGCTCTTGCCATGCTTGGCTAATCTCTCTTGTTATGCTTTGGTTTTCATGTAAGACTTTTCATGTTTAAGTTATAATCTTAAGTTCTTTCCCACATGTTCTTCTTCTTCCCTTGAATCCCATTTTCTGAATTTCAATCTAAGCTTGTATGCATGCTTGCTTTATACTATTCTATAATCAGAACGGAAGTTTGTTATAGATTAGGGAACCGATTTGGGATTACCCCTTCTATACTTGCTACTAGGAATAGAGGAAGGGTTGGGGTTTGATGGCCTGAAATTGCATGATCTAAAACCTCATATAAATGACTAAGTACACAAGGAATTGGGCTTAGCTTTTAGTATGAGAGAATTGCTTATGTGAGGAATCAATAAGTGAATAACTAGGCTATATCATCAATGAGAGATCCATGAGAACATGTGCATAGAATGATGTGCTTAAATTGACTAGTTGAACAAGAACCCAAAGCATGTTATTTTCTGAATTGTCTTTTTATTTTCCTTTTTCCTTATTACTACTTCAACATATCTCTTATTCAATAAAACCAACCTTCAAACTCAAAGCTTAAACTGAATTTAGTCACTCACAATCCCTGTGGTTCGATATTTAAAACCGGGTGGATTCGTACACTTGCGGATTTACCAACAATATGCTCTGACACCAAGCCAAAAAAACAATTATCTCAAAAGCTTAAGTTGTTGGGTAAGGGCGGGTAAGGGCCAAATGAATGGATTTACATTATATTTTAACACGCCCCCTCCTGCAAGAGTTTTTTGGACTTGAAACATGGAAAAATGCACAAGCTCACCTACCATGTGTTTAAATTTCATTTTAGACTGCTACATTATAGATGCTCTGATACTATATTAGAATTTGGAAGACATAAATCAACCTAAAAGCTAGCTCAAGAGTTGAAGGTTGGTCTACATTTTATAAACACTTATTTGATTATATCTCTAGTCAATATAGAACTTATTACAAATCATTGAGGAGTTTGTTAATATATTGTTTTTATCATAAAAATGTAACCTTTAATGATAAAAAGTTAACAACATTTTGTTAATAAATTATATGTTGTGGATAAAACATGTTTTTTTTTTTTCAAATTCAAACTTAATCTTATATTTTCTAATCAACCATATTATATTATATATTTTAATTGAATTCATAAATAGCTAGTTACAAAATGTGTTTTTTCATAGTTAAGGAATGATGTGAGCAACCATTCACTAATATATGCTTCCAAAAGTTGTTGCCACTATAACGAATGGGGACATGAAATCCAACAAGATGTGATTACTAAGTCCTAAATGGTACCCTATCATGCGCATCATTCTCAATACACATCATCTACGGATTCTGAATCCTCACATTGGCATACAATCTACAGTAAGACTTTTAATAAGGACAAATATATTGGAATTTGCAACTAGTGACACAACACAAGCATATTCCTAGTTAGAACTGCTAAGACTAGCCAGATCGAAAATCACTAATCTTTGTCTTTGTAACATAATCAAACACAAGATTAAGGGTCCATTAATTTGTTTTAAGATTTAGTAAAATTAAGTTTATAATAATTAAGGAACCATTAAGTGTATTATTTTCGTGGAGATCACCCATTAACTTGCATTCTTAGTTTTCTAACGTGGAATTCATTCAAGATGTAAGGATCGATTCTAACACTAAAAGATGAAGAAAAAAAAAAAAGAGCTCAACTTTATTGTGTTTGAGTCTCCTAAAATACTAAGGTTATGTTTGACATGCATAGCTGATAAGCTAGATGAAAGCTAATAAGCTAGCTGAAAAATAAAAGCTAATAGCTGAAAAGCTAACTCAGTAAAAAAAAAGTGTTTGGTAAAATTAACTGTTGAACAAGCTAAAACTGTTAAATGACATAAAAAGACATACTTATATAACATTACTTAACTTATTTACACATCAATACATATACAATATTAAAATTATTACCACATTAAAAAATTTAATTTAGTCCAAATTATTTATTATCTAAAAAATATAATATTAAATTTTAATTTATTTCAGTTTTTTATTTTTATTAATTTAAATAGAATAAAACAAATAACTTTATATTTTAATTCATTAAAGTAAGCTTGCCTAAATAAAAAAAAAAAAATTTTAAAATTTTGTATTAACAATTGAATAGTACTTATTTCGAAAAAAAAATAATTAGAGTTTAGTGTTTTTATAAATATAAAAAGGGGAATGATAGAATTT
The DNA here is from genome assembly GCF_012489685.1 of Lotus japonicus. Taxonomy (NCBI): domain Eukaryota; kingdom Viridiplantae; phylum Streptophyta; class Magnoliopsida; order Fabales; family Fabaceae; genus Lotus; species Lotus japonicus. The sequence goes on from NC_080046.1 coordinate 10,196,420, forward strand.
TATTAAAATGATAAAGATAAAAAAAGAATAAATTTAATAAGCTTTAAGCTTTAAGCTATAGCTTAGCTTAAAGCTTTTAAGCCAGTCAAATAAGATTTAAGCTAGTTAAATAAGCTATAAACTAACTAAAATAACATGTGAAACATAGCCTAAATGACAAATTGAGTTTGTAAGTTATTAAACTAAAGAATACTTAGAGGACCTTTATTTAAGTGTCAGGTTAATCTTTTTGATACATTTATTTATTTTACATTCAACCAAATGACAATTATATATATGGGGAATGCTAATATAGGGATATACATATATATAAATATATATATATATGGAGTGTATCAAGTGAGAGTAATGTTTATTGTGAGAGATGAGAGCATTAAATCGCGATCATACAATTATAAATGGATGATTGAGATTTAATGATCATGTGACTTTTTTAAAAAGACATGTGACTTTATGTTTTAATCTTGAATATTCATGTTAGATTTAATGGTCACGATTTGATGTTTTTATCTCACACAATATGCAATTATATATATATATATATATATTAATTAAGCCGAATCACTTTAACTTTTCCTTAGCTTTGTTATCAAATTTAATTAGCATCATAACATTTTCTGAATCAATTGCACTTAATTATTATAGTTTTAGGGTGTTTACATGTTTTCAGAAACAGACAGTTTTCATTCTCAGCTTTTAAAACTAAAAAACCAAAATAGTTAAAAGATATTTTCAGATTTTGTTTTTAGTTTTCAACTATCAGTTTTTTAAATGTTAGAAAATATGTCATTCAAATTGGTTTCTTCCTCTAAAAACTGTTTTTAAAAATTGTTTCTAAAAATTGTTTTAAAAATTAAAAACTAAAATTGCAATCAAACAAATCTTTAGTCTTCATGGTTATATCTCATTTTAAAGTATTGAGATATAAATAAATATATATATATATATATAAATAAATAAATATAAGTATTGGAGATAACGCGGCAATACATTACAAGGGATATGAATTTGATCCACAAATCTTTCAAACATGAACAGAGCCAATGGGTGAGGTCCATGAAATGAACCTTTTGTCCTCGAGGTAAAGACAATATGTTCCAAATAAAAGTGTGTGAATGCAATAGAAGAAAGTCGAAATATTTGCAAGTCATACATATATAACAAAACAAGAATTAGTCCACGAAAACATATGGTAGAACCCCATTTGCATTTTCAAAGAATGTGTAATAAAGGATTATGAGAGATTCTCCCTCTTTTTATTAGCTCCACTTCCACAGGTCGTTTTCTTTGAATGATTTTGTACTATATGAAACAAGTGAGAATCATTCCATTTTAAATAGCTTCCTAAAATTTGGGTAAATATTACAATATAGTGATAGTTCATATAGGCATATGGAATAATGCTCCTTTTACAAGTTGCAATATGCGTGTATGCTAAGCTACCTGTGATGATCACTCTTGCATGGAAATTAAATTGGGTTTGAGCAATCCAGAGCGTATTAACCATTTTAAATCCTCTCAAGTCTCAACCTGCCGTCACTTAAAAAAAAGAGAAATGTAAGAACTCAAATGATATATTTTTAGGGCCCGTTTAACACACCGTATTAGACATGATAGTATAGGTTTATACAATTCATTATAAATTGATCCATTGTTTGGTGCTAACATTGTATTGTATAAGCTTATACATCAATCCACTCTTATACATAAAAATGATGGATTACTTAATTCTTCTATAGATGTTGGATAAAGCATGATAAAAGTGTGATGTATAAGCCACAACCACAATTCTTCACCATCGCCACCACACCACCCTCCACCATTGCTACCACCATTCTCTACCACCGCCCTCCACCACCACCGATGCCGCCACCATCGAAACCGCTGCCACCACCACTGCCACTACCGTCGTTGTCGTCATCGCTATCGGCACTGTCACCGCTGCCACCACCACCCACTAATGCCACCACCATCATCACCATCACCTTCCACCACCACCACCTCAATCGTCATTGTCATCGCTGCTACCACTACATACTGCCATGACCTAGCACAACCACTACCGCCACAACCACCTCCCTCTGCCGCCATCACCATCATTTCCAACACTACCACTGCCGCTGCCACCACCTAACCCACTACCGCCACCACAACCCTCAATCATCGCCCCACATCCCTCCACTACTGCCACCACCATCACTTCCAACACCGCCACTGCCACCACCCTAACCACCACTCAGCAACACCGCTGCCACCTCTACAGCCACCACCTTCCACCACTGCCACTGGCATTATTGCAGCCACCTTGGCCGCCACCACCATCTTTATCACCCACTAACACCATCTTCATTTCTATAATATATATATCATTATTCAATATTTCACATAACATAAGTTTATGTTAATTTAAACGAAATGATAAGTTATACAGTGTGTCACCAAAACAGTGTATAGTAGTATTAAAATTTTATCAGGCCTCATACTATCAGGTCTAATACCATTATCTCTTATACTATCAGGCCTTATACTATACAACATACCAAACGAGCCCTTATAGACACATAAAAAAAATCCTCTAATGTTTTACTGTGTATGTCATAGTATTTTTACCTTTTTTTAGGATCGAATGTTAAAAAAACAACAAAAAGACACAGAGATTAACACTGAAAAACAAAGTGTCTCTAGAAAGCAAAGGAAGAAGTTGATCATGTGGTTGATTAAACACCAACAAATTGTGGGAGGAAGGAATTGGTTCCCTGCTTAGCTCCGAAATCATTCACAACATTGTCTGCACGAAGAGAAAAGTGTGACTTAGCTGCACCAACTAATCTTTAAATGTTTAATTTTATTTTTTTTAATCCATGTGTATTTTAAAAAAAAAAAAAAAACCACGTGGAATAAATGACTCAGCGAAAATTAAGCCACATAGGCTGGAAACACAAGTATGGACTTATTATGATTAAAAAAAATAATTCAGGGATTTGGAATCGAAAAAAAAATTCTAGGGACTTATTTTCGTACGTCAAACAATTTCAGGGACCTCCAGAGTATTTAAACCTATTTTATTTCAGATATTAGTCATGATTAGAATTTTAATTTTATTAATTACATGTTTATTATGATTGGTTAAATATCTCTTCGAGCTTGTTAGTAGGTTAATTTGATCCTGGTGGAAGGATTAATTCAACAGATCTGAAAAGGAATAGAATATAGAGGGTAAGTAATAACTCGCGCTCCAGATGTCCAGTTCTGGACGTGAGGGGGTGTGTTTGTTAGGGAGAGTCACGGCGAGGACCCATAGGTCCATGCCAAGGAGAGACACCAAGGAGATCTTGGACACCACATCTTAACCCAAAACCTTAAGGCATTAGGTTTATGGGTTCATCTCCTTATAAACTCTCCCTCTTACATTGACTTCTCCGATGTGGGACTTGACTCTAACACTTGATTCCAACAATCTCCCCCTCAAGTGTGAGTCCCTCAACCACATCCATGGTCCTCCCGTCTACGGAAGCTATTCACCTTGCACCGCCGTTCGCTGCCAACGGAACCCGCCGCCTAGCCACACTGCTAGGAAGACTTTCGACACAAGGAGCCGTTATGGTCCCACGAACCATCGGCTCTGATACCATTTGTTGGGGGAGACAGGGGAGCCCATGGGTCGAGGAGCAAGACACCAAGAGATATCGACGCCACATCTTAACCCAAAACCTTAAGGCATTAGGTTTATGGGTCACATCTCTTATAAACTCTCTCTCTCACCTTGACTTCTCCAATGTAGGACTTGACTCCAACACTTGATTCCAACAATCTCCCCTTCAAGTGTGAGTCCCTCAACCACATCACGCATGGTCCTCCCGTCTGCGGAAGCTATCCACCTTGCACCGTCGTTCGCTGCCAACGGAACCCGCCGCCTAGCCACACTGCTAGGAAGACTTTCGACACAAGGAGCCGTCATGGTCCCACGAATCATCGGCTCTGATACCACTTGTTGGGAGAGACAGGGGAGCCCATGGGCCGAGGAGTAAGACACCAAGAGATATCGACGCCACATCTTAACCCAAAACCTTAAGGCATTAGGATTAATTCAACAGATCTGAAAAGGAATAGAATATAGAGGGTAAGTAATAACTCGCGCTCCAGATGTCCAGCTCTGAACGTGAGGGGGTGTGTTAGAAGTGTCACATTTCCTAGAGATGTGGCCAACCAAATGCTTATAAAGGGTAGAGCAACCTTCAACTCTTGAACTAGCTTTTGGGTTGAGTTAGGCCTATCTAATTCTAATAAAATACATGAACGCTTGCAATCAATGAAAGAATGAAAGGGGAAATGCTAAGAACTCTTGAGCAAAATGTATACTCATATAAATGCTTGAGCTTTTGTACAATGTCGTGATTCTTGTTTCTTGATTTGATTCATCAATAAAATAGCCATGGAAGAAACAAATATTGTAACTGTTGACCTCTTCCTCGCTCAAAATATGGATATATGGATCTTATACGGAAGAATTTAATGTTGATCTTGAAGCATTTAACTATGCATCGCTCTACTTGTACACTAGAAGTACAGAAGCAGGGGCAACAGGGTATATCTGAAAAGCTCTCTTTTACAACCCTCAACGTTTCCTTTCATTTCTTAAAATACTCCTTAGTATTTTGACTATATATCTTGGTCAATAGAAGCTTTTGTCTAACTCAAATCCTTTATCCATAATTCAATAACTAACTCGCAGTAATTCTTCTATGAAAAGCCTTAAGAATTAAGATATTTCATCAGAACATCATGTAGTTTCAAGTGATCTTCATTCTTTAGAATGTACTAGGCATAAAACGTCTTATGGTTGCTTTAACACGTATTATCTTCTTATTAGTGGAGATATCACTTGATTGGCGTTATCTTCTTAGCCACTCATAGAACAAGATGTCTTGGTTCCCGGTGCTTTCCATCTTCTAATAAGTGTATGATGGAACTTGTTATTGACTTTAATTTGGCCTTGGAATTTTGAATTTTCAGTAGCATATTGAGTAGTTAATAGAAAATGATTCCTTACATTAGAACTTTGCTTCCACTTAGAAGTTATATAATCTAATCCTGAAAACTCTCTACTCATAAAATGTACTACAAATTAAAAAAAAAAACATATGTAGAAGATCGATCGTATTGTATTTTCTAAACATAATTTGGGGCTTTTTTAGATTTTACAATATTATAACACATGAGTTAATTTTATTAAACTTATCAAATTGACTAATGAATAAGTGCTTATATCATTAATACTTATCTAAGCTATTTACCTAAATGCACTCCAAAAAAATATCAATACATGTACACTCAACTTTGCCTAGTGTTAAATAGTGTACATGTGCACATAAGGATGATGCACAAGCAAGTTTGGTCAAATTTAAAGTTAAGTGAAAAGTAATATTTCATACATTAGAAGTTTTGTATCCCAATCACACCAATAGTTAAATATGTCATATAAAATTCATACATAGATATGAGATGGAAGAAAATTAAAGTTAATGTGAATGAATCACTACTCAAATAAAGGGTGAGAAAAAATGTTTTGTTTTAATTTCTTTTATAATAACTAATTTTCTTGAGATTAAAAAACCACATTATATCATTTATATGGGTAAAAGTAAAAAGATATTGAGTCCACTAGGCCTAGCATGATTTATTCCGTACAATGATGCAGATGTACTCCTTTAAAAATAAAAATGAAGTGGATAGAAGGATGAGCGAAGATAACGTGTTTGTTTGAGATAGAAAGAAGCATGAGGGCTAGAAGATCACCTTATGCGTGCTTCTTTTTATTTCATGGGGCAAGGTGGCACAAAAGTGCATGTTCAAGCTCAACCAAAATACATGTGAAATTCTAAATAAATTTGTTGATATGTATAAATTTATATTTTAAGAATGTATATTTATCTGTTCAAAAAAAAGAATGTATATTTATAATATGGCTTGGCATAATTTCACCTATTAATTTATGTTGGGTAAGTCCCACATTGCTAATGAAGGAGAAAAAAAATTAAGTTATGCATCTTGGAGAGGTCCCACATCGCTTAGATTAGTGAGGGGTGGGAGGGTTCAAGACTATATATAGGGATCTTAGGCTCCTTGTTTCAACACACCAAAAACACCAAAGATGTAGCACCTGAAAACACTTTAAGTTTATATTTGTGTTTTCTTTTTCTCTTATGCTCTTGTTTTAGAGTATTGTGAGATGTAGTTCAAATATTTACTTTGGAGAGTGTGGGTGTACTGGGGTTATGGGGTGGTTGAGAGTGAAGTCTATGTGTTGTAATAATTTTCACATAGTGTTTATTCTCTGGTTGTCGGTTTTGACAACGGCCGTGGTTTTTTCTCCGGTTTTGGAGTTTCCACGTTATATTCTTGTGTTGTTGATTGCGCTCCTGGTTTATTTTACTTCTTCAGCTGTGTTATTTTCTAACAGTGGTATCAGAGCTTCCGGTTCGATGAATATCACTTTGTGTGGTATTGCGAAGGTGTTGAAGAAGTGTGACATTGTGAAGTGCTGTTTTGGGAGGTTCTGGAAAGACACCTCTCTTTTCTGGGAACCAACCTGGTGCACGGTTTACAGTCGGTCTACAGCTGTGATGATGCTGTGATGGAGGAGCTGATGCAATCATGATTACACAAGGCGTTCTGGGCATGAAATTGTTCAGGTGGCACACGGGCATTGGTGGATATAGATGCAAGGTGTGTGGTGATAGCGTGCGGGCATTGGTTGGCGTTGATGCAAGGTACGTGGTTATGTCGATGGCTGATGAACTTCCGGAGTAAGCCAACATGGAAGTTGCACCATAAATTTTCAGCAAGGTTTCGGCATGTGGAATTCTTGGAATGGTTTAGTTCCAAGTGAAGAAAATTCTTGGAATGGTTTAGTTTCAAGTGTAGTGTACTCTTTTATGGTGGAGTATGATAATTTAATTTTTCGGTATATAGACAATGAGAATTATGTTTGTCGGTGAAGACAATGATTGTCGGTATAGACAATGAAGACTAAAGACCATTACAATCAAGGTGGAGATTGTTGGGGTTGATTGCAATGTAAGTCCCACATTGCTAATGAAGGAGAAAAAAGATCAAGTTATGCATCTTGGAGAAGTCTCACATCGCTTAGATTAGTGAGGGGTGGGAGGGTTCAAGACTATATATAGGGATCTCAGGCTCCTTGTTTCAACACACCAAAAACACCAAAGATGTAGCACCTGAAAACACTTTAAGTTTATATTTGTGTTTTCTTTTTCTCTTATGCTCTTGTTATAGAGTACTGTGAGATGTAGTTCAAATATTTACTTTGGAGAGTGTGGGTGTACTGGGGTTATGGGGTGGTTGAGAGTGAAGTCTATGTGTTGTAATAATTTTCACATAGTGTTTATTCTCTTGTTGTCGATTTTGACAACGGTCATGGTTTTTTCTCCGGTTTTGGAGTTTCCACGTTATATTTTTGTGTTGTTGATTGCGCTCCTGGTTTATTTTACTTCTTCAGCTGTGTTATTTCCTAACAGTGGTATCAGAGCTTCCGGATCGATGGATATCATTTTGTGTGGTATTGCGAAGGTGCTGAAGAAGTGTGACATTGTGAAGTGCTGTTTTGGGAGGTTCTGGAAAGACACCTCTCTTTTCTTGGAACCAACCTGGTGCACGGTTTACAGTCGGTCTGCAGCTGTGATGATGATGTGATGGAGGTGTTGATGCAATCATGATTACACAAGGCGTTCTGGGCATGAAATTGTTCAGGTGGCACACGGGCATTGGTGGATATAGATGCAAGGTGTGTGGTGATAGCGTGCGGGCATTGGTTGGCGTTGATGCAAGGTACGTGGTTATGTCGATGGCTGATGAACTTCCGGAGTAAGCCAACATGGAAGTTGCACCATAAATTTTCAGCAAGGTTTCGGCATGTGGAATTCTTGGAATGGTTTAGTTCCAAGTGAAGAAAATTCTTGCAATGGTTTAGTTCCAAGTGTAGTATACTCTTTTATGGTGGAGTATGATAATTTAATTTGTCGGTATATAGACAATGAGAATTATGTTTGTCGGTGAAGACAATGATTGTCGGTATAGACAATGAAGACTGAAGACCATTACAATCATGGTGGAGATTGTTGGGGTTGATTGCAATGTAAGTCCCACATTGCTAATGAAGGAGAAAAAAGATCAAGTTATACATCTTGGAAAAGTCCCACATCGCTTAGATTACTGAGGGGTGGGAGGGTTCAAGAATATATATAGGGATCTCAGGCTCCTTGTTTCAACACACCAAAAACATCAAAGATGTGGCACCTGAAAACACTTTAAGTTTATATTTGTGTTTTCTTTTTCTCTTATGCTCTTGTTTTAGAGTATTGTGAGATGTAGTTCAAATATTTACTTTGGAGAGTGTGTGTGTACTGGGGTTATGGGGTGGTTGAGAGTGAAATCTATGTGTTGTAATAATTTTCACATAGTGTTTATTCTCTGGTTGTCGGTTTTGACAACGGCCGTGGTTTTTTCTCCGGTTTTGGAGTTTCCACGTTATATTCTTGTGTTGTTGATTGCGCTCCTGGTTTATTTTACTTCTTCAGCTGTGTTATTTCCTAACAGTGGTATCAGAGCTTCCGGATCGATGGATATCATTTTGTGTGGTATTGCGAAGGTGCTGAAGAAGTGTGACATTGTGAAGTGCTGTTTTGGGAGGTTCTGGAAAGACACCTCTCTTTTCTTGGAACCAACCTGGTGCACGGTTTACAGTCGGTCTGCAGCTGTGATGATGATGTGATGGAGGTGTTGATGCAATCATGATTACACAAGGCGTTCTGGGCATGAAATTGTTCAGGTGGCACACGGGCATTGGTGGATATAGATGCAAGGTGTGTGGTGATAGCGTGCGGGCATTGGTTGGCGTTGATGCAAGGTACGTGGTTATGTCGATGGCTGATGAACTTCCGGAGTAAGCCAACATGGAAGTTGCACCATAAATTTTCAGCAAGGTTTCGGCATGTGGAATTCTTGGAATGGTTTAGTTCCAAGTGAAGAAAATTCTTGCAATGGTTTAGTTCCAAGTGTAGTATACTCTTTTATGGTGGAGTATGATAATTTAATTTGTCGGTATATAGACAATGAGAATTATGTTTGTCGGTGAAGACAATGATTGTCGGTATAGACAAGACTGAAGACCATTACAATCAAGGTGAAGATTGTTGGGGTTGACTGCAATGTAAGTCCCACATTGCTAATGAAGGAGAAAAAAGATCAAGTTATGCATCTTGGAGAAGTCTCACATCGCTTAGATTACTGAGGGGTGGGAGGGTTCAAGACTATATATAGGGATCTCAGGCTCCTTGGTTTAACACACCAAAAACACCAAAGATGTTGCACCTTTAAACACTTTAAGTTTATATTTGTGTTTTCTCTTTCTCTTATGCTCTTGTTTTAGAGTATTATGAGATGTAGTTCAAATATTTACTTTGGAGAGTGTGGGTGTACTGGGGTTATGGGGTGGTTGAGAGTGAAGTCTATGTGTTGTAACAATTTTCACATAGTATTTATTCTCTGGTTGTCGGTTTTGACAACGGCCGTGGTTTTTTCTCCGATTTTGGAGTTTCCACGTTATATTCTTGTGTTGTTGATTGCGCTCCTGGTTTATTTTACTTCTTCAGCTGTGTTATTTCCTAACAATTTAATCGAACAATGCAAGCTAAGTGACTCACTCTCTAATACTCTTTTTTCAACATTTTTATTATGAATTTAATGTTTGTGTTGTGTGCACAGTTAGTGTCAACTTTGTTTACACAGTCACTCAATTAAATTCTACCACATCAGTAAATATATGCTTGTTTTAGTTAAACTTTAAGATGAATATCCATTAAACTATTTTATCATTGGTTATCAGTGTAAAACAGTTTTATACTGATGCATATCCATTAAACTATTTTATCATATTTTTAAAATTCATGTGAATCTTATAAACTTAAAGAAGGCACGCACATTTCTAATGTATCACATGAATTTCGACTGATAATAAAAAGGTATTGAAAAAGAATGTTAAAATTAAAAAGGGTTAGTCGCATATATTTTTAAAACAAGCTGTCACACATTTTTTATAATTGGTTTGTTAACAAACTAGTCAACATATCTCATTCATTTGTAAAAAAAAATTGTTGGGATTCTTAAACTTAGACTAATCATGTTAACGTCTGTTAAAAATGTATTTTAAAAAGTGTGTTGTGGTAGTTTTCTGGTTAAAATTTTATTGATAGCATTTTTCATGAAGGTAAAGGTAATAATAATATGCATAAATAGTCCCTTTGGATGGGGCGGTGCGGGAGATGGTCGACCAACGCGCATGAATTCCATTGGATGATTTAGTGGAAGTTGGGACCCTCATGAATATTGTGTCTAGCTATATATGTGTCTCTCCTATATGCCTCTAAAGTGTTCTATGAAAAAGAGTCTATGAGAGTATTACTTCCTGGCATCCATTTCATCATTGTTTGAATGAATCAAACGCCCCATTGAGTACATCTTTGCTAGTCAGCTTTGATGATTCTAAGACCATAACCTTAAAATTATATTTAGTGCTGATTCATACATAGACATTGAAATATATATGACACTAGCAAGGCTGCAACACCTTAGTGTTTGTAAAACCGTCACAGACGGCAGGTATTGTCAGAAATGTTTGTATGATTAATTCAAAATTAGTACCAGTATAAATTATTCATTTCTTTCCCCACTTTCATGCATGGGGTGTTTTAAGTTTTATGATCCCTCAATTTAATTTTGACCGTTGTTAATTTGATGGATGACACACGAATTCGTAATGCTTTGGTCATTCATAATGTCACAAGTCTCCCTTTCAGAACTCTAAAAGCTTGCAATTTCAACATATATTAGATAGTGATGTACTATCTTAATTTCCCCCACATGAATGACTTAAGCTACAAACTTGCCTGACGCAATAATATTTGTCTTGTCATAGCTTGTTTGGGAGCTTTTGCATTCAATCACAATCGATTCTGAAACTTAATAATAGGTTTGGATTAATTTTTCACTTTTTAAAATCAATTCAGGTACAGAAAGGTATTTACGAAAATTTCTTCTTATAACTTATTTTGACATTCAAAAAAGATTTGTGAACCACCAAACAGTGGTATTGTTGGGATTGGCTAATTATCATATCAGTTATTTGAATTTGATTTAAGGAGATTGTGATATGGGTGTAGAGGGATTGTATCTTATCTAATGGGTTTAGATAAGACTCAATCTTATCTTATCTTGGGTTTAGATAAGATTATATCTTATCGGTTAAGATTATCTTATCTTGTAATACTAGAGTTAGTAGTGTCCTATAAATAGATAAGACCCCTAACCCTAAAAGGTGTGCTAGTGTGCACCAGGTGTGTGCGGAGTGCGCCGCAATTGGGCGGTGTTCTAGGAACGAACATTGAAGAGAGGCATAGTACCTAGAGGTGGAGGGATTGTGTCAAGAGAGAGTGAGAATAAGAGAGAGTGCTGAATTTCAAGTGTTATTTCATCAAATGAGCCAAAAGTCCCTTACAATTGATAACTACCTCCTATTTATAGAGCTTGGGTACTACCTATTGGGCCAATTGGGCCTCCGAGATCAAGGCCCATCTGAAGGCCAGGGCCCCGCCTCAGGGCGGGATACATGCTGGGCGTTGCCCCTCTAGGGGCTCGCCCAGTCCACTAGTCCACAAGACACCGAGCTCGAGGTACGAGAGCTAAGGGTGTCTTTTAAATGCTGTTACATGTCTTATTGTACACCGGAATCTACACTGCCAACATGGCTTGAGAAAAGAGAAGTTAACTATATCGCCAACATGGCGTGAGCAAAAGGAAACTAGCATTTTCAGTTACCCAGTCCACCGACTCGACGAGCAAACCAAGCTGGCAAGTCCACAAGTCCGCAAGCGGCGAGAACGACTACTTTGTATTGGTGATAAGTTGGAGCAGGTGTATGATCGCTCGCCGGCGGGAAAGGTGGCAGGCATGGGTCATGTGCCGATCATTCAATCATTGACTGGCGGTGACCCCGGCGAGCGACTGAACTTCGTTGTTGGTGTCAATCGTCAGGCGATGGCGTTTGATCCTTATAGTGGCGAGGCTTTTCGCGCTTTCCCTTATTTTAAAACCCTTTCAAATTTCTATCTGCCTCACGTGGCTGCCCCACGTGATGTGTTGGTTACATCAATTTCCCTCTTTCTCCGGAACCGTCACTTCACCTTTCATAACCGTCCCACCGTGCGCAGTAACTCCCCTTTGCACGCGACCCACCTCCCCAAAACCATCATGACTTCCAACCTTCCACACGCGTCCAACACGCGTCACCCTTCCAGCTTCTCCCCTTCTCCTATAAAAACCCTTCTTCCCCACTGTCATCCCTTTCCGAGACCCCTCTTCACTTCCCTAATCGCTTACCAAACTCCTTCTGCCCACTTCCGCTCCGGAGCCGTCGCTTATCACCCTTTCCGCTACCCACTCTTCACATCCTACTCCGGTGAGTCCCACTGTCCTTATCTTTACATCGCACACATACTGATCTTTTCCTTTCTTTCACTTCACTGTCTTCTAAAAATGGCTTCAAACCCTACCTCCCCTAATCACTCTTCTTCCTCCTCCGAAAGCGACCCTGACTCCACCGCTGCCGGCGGCCTCCGTTTAGAGGTTCCGGAGATCCCAGCTCACCGACTAAAAACCTACGCCACTCTGCCCCTTCCAGTCCAAGTAGCCCCCAAACACGAGGCTATAGATCAACCTTCCATCTTCCAAGATAGCGATCCCATTGTGCAATTCGTGAACTCCCTGGGTGGCTTGTCCAATGACGATGAGTTTAACGCCAAACTCAGGATCTGGGTTTGCAGTCCCGGGGATCGCCCCTGGCTTCACAAGCCAGACGGCGACGTAAAGAGATCCCATTTTTTCTTTGCGTACGAGTACATGTTTAGCGAGCTTGGAATCAGGCTTCCTTTCTCGCCCTTTGTCCAAACCGTCCTCCGCGACATCAACGCGGCTCCCTGTCAACTCCACCCTAACGCCTGGGCCTTCATTCGATGTTTTGAAATCCTAAGCGCCGCTGTCGGCATCGCCCCATCCCCCACCAGTTTCTTCTACCTTTACGACGTCGACCCCAAGTCCATCAAAAACAAAGGATGGATTTCCTTGAAGGCCCGAGCCGGCCGGAAGTGTTTGCATCCCCACAAAAGTAACGCGAAGTCCTCCTTCGCACGAAAGTACTTCCGTGTGGCGGTTCATCCCGCCTACCCAGAGGCATTCACCCTCAGAGACGGGACCGCCCTCTTTCCTCTTTACTGGACAGAGAAGCCCAACGGGATCACCGATCCTTCAGAGGATTCCTTGTCCGCCAACGATAAAGCCTTTCTTAATCTCCTTGCCCCACTTCCCATCCTTGACTGCACAACAGTCCTTGAGGGCGCTGACCTCTCAAGAACTCCCAAATACTTAGGTTGCCCATAGCTCACTTTTATTATTGACATTTCCTTTCTCGACTCCTATGTTATCACTGATCGTTTTTTTTTATTGTTACAGAAGATATGAATTTCACGAACGCCGAGCTCCTGAAGGCCCGCGAGAGGAGAATGGCTCGCTTTTCCCCAAAATTCAACACTGAGGGCGACGCGAAAAAACGGGGCGGTGCTGAGAACCAAGCCGAGAGCACCAAAGCTCCCAAGAGGAGAAGATTGACCAAAGCCTCCTCCGACGCCGGCACATCCAACCCTGGCGCTCAGCCCACCACTGCTGCTGCGCCTAAAGGCAAAAATGTCGCTGAAGCCTCTGTCGCCGCAGCTACCGAGCCAACCGCCGTACCAGCTTCTTCTCCTGCCTCCTCCGGTGCGACCGCTGCTGTTGCCGCTGAGTCCTCTATTGGCGCAACAGCCGCCTCCGCCGGCGTTAACGCCACAATTGGAGATAAGGAAAAAGAAAATGAAACCCCAAAGTCTCCCCCTCGCCAAGATGCGCCTCCTAGCCCGCCCTCAACACATGATGCAGGCTCCATGCCTTCCCCACCTCATCAAGGGGAAAAATCCTGTCCTGGCGCTGCCACTACCTCTGAAGCGGCTCGAATTGAACAAGCCCCTGCTCCCGAGGTCGGTTCTTCAAGCTATTATAATATGCTCCCCAACGCCATTGAACCCTCAGAATTCTTACTTGCTGGTCTTAACCGTGACGCCATAGAAAAAGAAGTTTTGAGTCGGGGCCTGAATGACACCAAGGAGGAGACTCTTGCTTGCCTCCTACGCGCTGGGTGCATCTTTGCTCACACGTTTGAGAAGTTCAATGCCGCCAACGTTGAAGCTGAGCGGTTGAAGGCCGAAAGTGCTAAGCATCAAGAAGCCGCCGCTGCTTGGGAAAAGCGTTTCGACAAACTGGCGACGCAGGCAGGAAAAGACAAAGTCTATGCCGACAAGATGATTGGCACGGCGGGGATTAAAATCGGCGAGCTGGAGGATCAGCTGGCGCTGATGAAGGAAGAAGCAGATGAGCTTGATGCAAGCCTTCAAGCTTGCAAGAAGGAAAAAGAGCAAGCCGAGAAGGACTTGATCGCCCGAGGCGAGGCACTGATTGCTAAGGAGTCAGAGCTTGCCATACTGTGCGCTGAGCTGGAGATAGTGAAAAAGGCGTTGGCGGAGCAAGAGAAAAAGTCTGCGGAGTCCTTGGCCTTGGCGAAATCTGACATGGAGGCGGTGATGCAGGCTACGTCCGAGGAAATCAAGAAAGCGACCGAAACTCATGCCGAGGCCCTCGCCACGAAAGATGCTGAGATTGCTTCCCAACTAGCAAAAATCAAAAGTCTAGAGGACGAGCTGGCGACGGAGAAGGCCAAAGCCATTGAGGCGAGGGAACAAGCCGCTGACATCGCCCTTGACAACCGCGAGCGCGGTTTCTACCTCGCCAAAGACCAGGCCCAACATTTGTACCCGAACTTTGACTTTAGCGCCATGGGAGTAATGAAAGAGATAACCGCCGCAGGACTGGTTGGTCCTGACGATCCTCCCCTGATTGACCAAAACCTCTGGACAGCGACTGAAGAAGAAGAGGAAGAAGAAGAACAGGAGAAAGAAAACAATGAATAATGTAATTTTTAACATTACTTTTATCTTTTACTGTCACCTTGTAGTGTACTTTTCCGCCATTCGTCTATGTTTAAGCAACCCTTCGTCATAGCTTTTTATATCGCCGTTGGATATGTTGTAAGTCATATTGGAATGCTTTCGCCGTACACTACTCGCCTCGCCTTCCCTCCTATTCATTCGCCGACCTTATATCTTGCGCTATTTTTCACGCGTCATATGATTGAATTACGCCTAACGATTTCGTGCGTTAATTTTAACTAGGACTTGTTGCTTGGTATTCCACCACCAAGACTTTAGACGTTTTTTCCCTAATAGGAAGAAACGGCCTCCATTCTCGAGGACTTCGCCCGGGGCTTTGCCCGCTCGGGGCTTACAATGCTTGGATCCCAATGGCCATTTGGGGGTCCCAAGACTTTTGCCTAGTTAACGGCGCTCGTCGTATTCTGGCGAGACTTACCCAGCACATCGTTTACGGGACCGGCGATCACGTCAGACTTTCCGGAGGGTGATTCCCAGGCGTCAAAGGCCATTTGTGGAATCGCCACAACCTTCAGGGTTCCAGCAAGCCCCTTTGGGGATCAAGCTTGTCCCACTTAGTGATCGCCGTAATTCTCTATGTCGACCGGCAATTCCGATCGTCAGGGAATCCCTGGAATTTTTTGGACACGAATTTCGTGAATTTTCGTCTTATTTTATTGATTTGTCGTTGCAGTACATTGGACAATTTGAAAACACTTCGGAAAATCTTAAAGATATCTGGCTCCGGCGATTCCGACTTGTTCACTTTCTCGCCTGCAATCAACTATAAAAGTAGCGCAAGCTCAAACCATTGAACGATCGAGGTAACCGCCTCCCATCAAGCTCTTCTAAGTGATAGGCCCCATTACCAAGAACTTTAATAATGCGGTAGGGCCCTTCCCAGTTGGGGGTAAGCTTGTTCCCCGGGGCTCCCGATCGCCACTTGAGGACCAGGTCGCCAACCTGCATATTTCGGACGCGAACCCTGCTGTTGAACTTTGCCGCCACGCGCTGCTTCATCGCTGTTTCCCGAATGTGCGCCTCGTCGCGCGTTTCCGACAAAAGGTCCAGCTCCACCGCCATGTTGGCCTCATTTTCCTCTTCAAAACCTGGTCGAGTCCGCCATGTAAAGTTGTCAATCTCCACCGGCAACATGGCATCTACTCCATAGGTCATTCTAAAGGGGGTTTCCCTTGTAGTAGATTGCTCGGTGGTGTTGTACGACCACAGCACCGCCGGAAGTTCATCCAACCAAGCTCCCTTAGCCTCCGCGAGCCGTCGTCTTAGTCCTCGTAGGATTACCCTGTTTGCAGATTCCACCTGCCCGTTCGTCTGCGGATGCTCAACAGAGGCGAACCTCATCTGTATGCCCATTTCCTTGCAGAACTCCCTTGTTTGACTGCTTGAAAACTGGGTCCCATTGTCAGATACGATCGCCCTTGGGATCCCGAACCTGCAAACAATACGCTTCCAGTAGAAATTGACTATCTTTGCAGAAGTAATCTTGGCCAAGGGTTCAGCCTCAATCCACTTAGTGAAGTAGTCCACCGCCACCAATATAAACTTCATTTGTGCCCTGGCGGTCGGGAAAGGTCCAACTAAGTCCACACCCCACATGGCGAAAGGCCACGGGGCGCTCATCGTTACCAACTCCTTTGGCGGTGCCTTAGACAAATCCGCGAACACTTGACACTCCTTGCACTGCTTCACGAAGTCCATACAATCTTTCCTGAGGGTGGGCCAGTAAAAACCCGCCCTCAACACTTTGCAAGCCAAAGACCTTCCCCCGATGTGGCTCGCGCACACTCCTTCATGTACTTCAGACATTATCGCTTCGTACTTCTCTGGCGATACACATTTCAACAATGGCGTCGAGAAACCACGGCGATACAAGTGTCCGTCAATGAGAGTATAGTGACTCGCCTCCCGCTGCTGCTCCTTCGTGCATTGCTCCACTTCTGCCGGGTCCCCCGCCAAGATAGATATTATGGGATCCATCCATGTTCTCCCTCTGTTTACGCAGGACATGAGCTCGCCTTCGATGCTTGGGTACGCCAGCGTTTCCTGAATCACACTTTTGTTATTGCCGGGCTTCCGCGTGCTCGCCAGTTTGGCTAGCGCGTCCGCCCGCTGATTTTCTGCCCGAGGAACGTACTCCACCACGACCTCTTGAAAGAGTGTCATCAAATACCGTACCCGCTCAAGGTACTTGATCAGATTAGGATCTTTGACCTGGAAAGTTCCCTTCACTTGATTCTCCACCAATTGTGAGTCCGTTCTTATCAACAAACTCCTGATCTTCACTTCCCGCGCCAACTTCAATCCGGCGATGAGAGCTTCATATTCTGCTTGGTTGTTCGTTGCTTTGAACTCGAATTTCAGGGATTGCTCCAACACTAGTTCCCCCGGCCCTTCTAACGTTACTCCCGCGCCGCTGCCACTACTATTGGAGGATCCATCCACGAAGAGAGTCCACTGAGTGTCCACTCTTTCAAACCGATCTGGAGTCAACTCGACCACAAAGTCAGCTAGTGACTGCGCACCAACCGTGCCCCGCTTATCGTATTGCAAACCATACTCTGACAATTCAACCGACCAGGCGACCAATCTACCTGATAAATCCGGTTTTTGTAATACTTGCCTCAAGGGCAAATCCGTCCGCACCTTCACGGGAAAACTCTGAAAATAAGGTCTCAACCGCCGGGCGGTGACGAGGACCGCCAGCGCCGCCTTCTCAATTTTCTGATATCTGACCTCCGCGCCCTGGAGTGTGTGACTAACGAAATAAACAATTCGATGCTCGCCATCTATCTCCTGCAACATCACCGAACTCAGAGCACTATCGCTCACAGCAAAATACAAGTGCAGCGGGTGTCCCTGTATTGGTTTCGACAAGATCGGCGGTGACGATAGGAGTTCCTTGAGGCGAACGAAAGCTTCCTCACACTCCGCCGTCCACTCGAATACGACATTCTCGCGAAGACACTTGAAAAAAGGAAAAGATCTGTCACCAGACTTGGGAAGAAACCGAGATAAAGCTGCTATTCGCCCCGTCAAACGTTGGACCTCTTTCACATTGGAAGGGCTTTTCATCTGCTGAATCGCCTTGCATTTTTCTGGGTTTATCTCGATTCCTCTGGATGTGATCATGAATCCCAAAAACTTGCCCCCCTGAACACCAAAAGAGCATTTCTCCGGATTGAGGCGCATACTGTGCTTCCTTATTTCGCCAAATGCTTCCTCCAGATCTTGATGATGGTCTAAACCTCGTACTGATTTAACAATCATGTCATCAACGTAAACCTCCATGTTTCTTCCCACCTGCCTAGCAAAAACCCTATCCATCAATCTTTGGTAGGTAGCCCCAGCGTTCTTTAGTCCAAACGGCATGGTGCGATAGCAATAATTGACTCTGGCAGTCATAAAAGCCGTTTTGTCCTCGTCTGCCGGGTGCATGCGGATTTGATGATAGCCAGAATAAGCATCCATCAAGCTAAGCAGTTCGTTGCCCGAAGTGGACTGGGCGAGCCCCTAGAGGGGCAACGCCCAGCATGTATCCCGCCCTGAGGCGGGGCCCTGGCCTTCAGATGGGCCTTGATCTCGGAGGCCCAATTGGCCCAATAGGTAGTACCCAAGCTCTATAAATAGGAGGTAGTTATCAATTGTAAGGGACTTTTGGCTCATTTGATGAAATAACACTTGAAATTCAGCACTCTCTCTTATTCTCACTCTCTCTTGACACAATCCCTCCACCTCTAGGTACTATGCCTCTCTTCAATGTTCGTTCCTAGAACATTTGGCGCCGTCTGTGGGGACCGAAAACTTTCTACTCCCATTCACGTGGATTGATTGTGCATGAGGTTACCTCTGATTGTGATTAGGCAGTTCTCTGGTTTTCCGATTTTGATTCTGTGACTAGTGTTGGTTCTCCGATCGAGTTTGCATCATTTCTGGTTTGGATGGAGACTCGACGCAGGAGGCAGCATCATTCACCGATGCGACAGCGGATTTCGCCGCCTCGGCGGCCTCATCGTGTGGACCTGGATTCTCCGGTACGAACGACAGGAGTACAGTCGCCTTCTCCTCTTCCATCACCACCACCTCCTCCATCGCCTTCACAGGTAGGATCTCTGGAGCGCTCACCAGAGAATTCACCTGCTCCGGAACAACAGCCGGCGGTGACACAGGAGCAATGGCGCCATTTGATGCGCAGTATTGGCAACATCCAGCAGCGGAATGAGCATCTACAGGCTCAGTTAGATTTCTACCGTCGTGAGCAGCGAGATGATGGAAGCAGAGAAGCAGACTCCGTGGCTGAGTTCCGTCCGTTCTCGGAAGATGTTGAGAATGTGGCGATTCCGGATAACATGAAAACGTTAGTTCTGGATTCTTACAGCGGAGATTCCGATCCGAAAGATCATCTTCTGTATTTTAATACGAAGATGGTGATAATTGCGGCGTCAGATGCGGTGAAGTGCAGGATGTTTCCATCGACGTTCAAATCGACGGCGATGGCGTGGTTCACAACTTTGCCGCGTGGATCGATTTCAAATTTCAGAGACTTCTCATCCAAGTTTCTAGTGCAATTCTCGGCAAATAAGAATCAGCCGGTGACAATCAATGACCTATACAATATTCGCCAGCAGGAGGGGGAGTCACTGAAAGAGTACATGGCAAGGTATAGCGCGGCGTCGGTAAAGGTAGAGGACGAGGAGCCTCGAGCTTGTGCTTTAGCATTTAAAAACGGTTTGCTGCCGGGAGGGTTGAACAGCAAATTGACACGTAAGCCGGCGCGCTCGATGGGAGAGATGCGTGCTCGTGCCAGCACTTATATTCTCGACGAGGAGGACGACGCTTTCAAAAGAAAGCGCGCGAAGTTGGAAAAGGGCGACACGTCGCCCAAGCGCGTGAAAAAAGATAGGAGCGGCGAAGATAAAGGGGATGGCAAACAGCAGAGGCCGGGTAAGGGGAAGTCGGTATTCAAACCGACCAAGGAACAGTTGTATCCACGGCGTGATGATTATGAACAACGTCGGCCTTGGCAATCTAAGTCTCATCGCCAGCGGGAGGAAACTGATATGGTGATGAACACAGATGTATCGGATACGCTCCGAGGGGCAAGCGACGCAAATCTAGTGGATGAGCCGGAGGCCCCAAAGTATCAGCCACGGGACGCCAATCCCAAGAAGTGGTGCGAGTTCCACCGGTCCGCCGGGCATGATACGGATGACTGTTGGACTTTGCAGCGGGAGATTGACAAGTTGATTCGGGCGGGATATCAAGGAAATCGTCAAGGCCAGTGGCGCAATGGAGGCGATCAAAACAAAGCGCACAAGCGGGAGGGGGAGCGAGCGGACACTAAGGGCAAGAAAAAGCAAGAATCAGCGGCTATCGCCACAAAAGGGGCTGATGACACGTTCGCTCGACACTCAGGACCGCCCGTCGGGACCATCAACACCATCGCCGGGGGATTTGGCGGCGGTGGCGACACTCACGCGGCGCGTAAACGCCATGTTCGTGCCGTAAATTCCGTTCATGAGGTCGCTTTTGGATTCGTACACCCTGACATAACAATCTCGATGGCGGACTTTGAGGGGATAAAGCCTCATAAGGACGACCCGATTGTGGTGCAGTTAAGGATGAACAGTTTCAACATTAGAAGGGTACTCCTGGATCAGGGTAGTTCGGCTGATATTATCTATGGTGATGCATTTGACAAGTTGGGACTAACTGACAATGATCTAACTCCATACGCGGGAACCTTGGTAGGTTTCGCGGGGGAGCAAGTAATGGTGCGGGGATACATTGATCTAGACACAATATTTGGGGAAGACGAGTGTGCTAGGGTTTTGAAGGTAAGGTATCTGGTTCTCCAGGTGGTAGCATCCTACAATGTCATCATTGGGCGAAATACGTTGAATCGCCTTTGTGCTGTAATTTCGACAGCCCACTTGGCGGTCAAGTATCCGCTAAGCAGTGGAAAGGTGGGAAAGCTGAAAGTGGATCAGAAGATGGCGAGGGAGTGTTACAATAATTGCCTTAACTTGTACGGCAAGAAGAGTGCGTTGGTTGGTCATAGATGTTATGAAATCGAAGCTTCGGATGAAAATCTTGATCCCCGGGGCGAGGGGCGAGTAAATAGGCCCACGCCAATTGAGGAAACGAAGGCGCTAAAGTTTGGCGATCGCACTTTGAAGATTGGGACCAGACTGACGGAAGAGCAGGAGACGCGCCTGACAAAACTGCTTGGGGGGAACTTAGACTTGTTTGCTTGGAGCTGCAAAGACATGCCTGGAATTGATCCAAACTTCATATGCCACCGGTTAGCATTGAATCCAAGTGTCAAGCCAGTTTCACAACTTAGGAGGCGCTTGGGTGGCGACAAGGGGAAGGCGGTGCAACAGGAGGTCGACAAGTTGTTGGCGGCAGAGTTCATCAGGGAAGTGAAGTATCCGACGTGGTTGGCAAACGTCGTAATGGTGAAGAAGGCGAACGGGAAATGGCGAATGTGTGTAGATTACACAGACTTAAACAAAGCATGTCCAAAAGATTCGTATCCCCTTCCCAGCATCGATAGCCTTGTTGATGGTGCCTCGGGCAACGAACTGCTTAGCTTGATGGATGCTTATTCTGGCTATCATCAAATCCGCATGCACCCGGCAGACGAGGACAAAACGGCTTTTATGACTGCCAGAGTCAATTATTGCTATCGCACCATGCCGTTTGGACTAAAGAACGCTGGGGCTACCTACCAAAGATTGATGGATAGGGTTTTTGCTAGGCAGGTGGACTTCGTGAAGCAGTGCAGGCGGTGTGCGAGGGTACACAACAATTGGGCAGTTGAGAGAAACTGCTATTGCAGATGTGTGAGACAATTGGACAGTTGAGAGAAATTGTTATTGTAAACACAATTGATTATTGAGAATCAATAAAGGGAGCTATAGCTACTCTATAGCCGCAGAGGTAGGCACAATTGGCCGAACTGCGTGAACAAAGTTTCGTGTGTGATTTATTCGTGTTTTCTCGCTCTATCATACTGTCTGAATCCAAGTTGTGCCTTTCTCTTTCCTCAATAATTGGTATCAGAGCGCCTGGTTCGCGGGACCGAGGCTGGTGTGCCGAAAGTATCCATTGACGGTGTAGTCAGGTGGAGTGTTCCGTTTCTCACGGTGGAGCGAACAGCGGTGCAAGGTTGGATATCTTCCGCTACAGATAAAGGCCATGAGGATTGCAGAAGTCAGCGAGAGGAGAAACTGACGGATCTAACAGACACAGGACGGGGTGTTAAGTAAGGTGGAGTTCGAGTGCCAGAGTGCAGCGGACATGTTGACCAAGCCAGTCACCACCAATCCCGAAAATCAAAGTCAAGAAACTGAAGCGACATATCATCACAAGGGAGTTTGGAATTCGCCAAGGTGGAGATTGTTGGGAATTTGCTCATTAGGAAAATCTTGGGCCCACAGATTTTATTTTGAGGTCAAATATTCAGTTTATTAGGATTTGATTTAATGGATAACACAGTCCCAGAAATCAGGATTCAGAAGCTGAGCAGTTGATCTTCACAAAGGTTCGAGAATTCGCCAAGGTGGAGATTGTTGGAATTGGCTCATTATCTTATCAGTTATTTGAATTTGATTTAAGGGGATTGTGATATGGGTGTAGAGGGATTGTATCTTATCTAATGGGTTTAGATAAGACTCAATCTTATCTTATCTTGGGTTTAGATAAGATTATATCTTATCGGTTAAGATTATCTTATCTTGTAATACTAGAGTTAGTAGTGTCCTATAAATAGATAAGACCCCTAACCCTAAAAGGTGTGCTAGTGTGCACCAGGTGTGTGCGGAGTGCGCCGCAATTGGGCGGTGTGCAAGTGTGCCGCAATTCAGCGGTGTGCGAGGGTACACAGCAATTGGGCAGTTGAGAGAAACTGCTATTGCAGATGTGTGAGACAATTGGGCAGTTGAGAGAAATTGTTATTGTAAACACAATTGATTATTGAGAATCAATAAAGGGAGCTATAGCTACTCTATAGCCGTAAAGGTAGGCACAATTGGCCGAACAGCGTGAACAAAGTTTCGTGTGTGGTTTATTCGTGTTTTCTCGCTCTATCATACTGTCTGAATCCAGTTGTGCCTCCCTTTCCTCAACAGGTATACTCCCTTTTATGACCACAAAAGTGGATAAATGATAAAAAAAAAAAACATAAAATACGATTGTGACGGTCTGAAACACTCAAAATCACAATTTAAATATTTTTAATTTTTTCAGTTTGTGAGTGTCATAGACCGTTATCAAAGTGTGTTTGTAACTTGTAAGTATCCATTTTTGTGCTGTTTAAGTATCTTGACTCTTAAAATATTGTTAAACATATGCATAGAATGACTAAAATATAAGGAAGATGGTTTCTAAATCTCCAAGCACTTTAACATGGACATATGCATTTTGCAATGGTTTCAAAAGTTGTTAAGTGCAGAGCGGGAAAAAAAAACATAATACATATGTTTTTGGCAGTGTCAAACGGCTAAAAAGACTTGCATTTGGAAATGCACGTGAATTTTATGGCGATTTCATACTACGAGAAATCTGTCTTATGTCTTTTTAACACTTTGTACTTAGTGGCGATTGAACGCCAGACTTATATGTTGCTTGGATGTGGCGGATGTTGAAATTTTACCTTTTTTTTGTAATAATTGAAAATATAAAGCCATTTCAGTCTCTTTCATTTCTGTAACTATTAACAAATCTAAAAGACGAATAATTTGAACAATTTATATGGTTATATGCTCACAAAGAATAGAAAGTGGATTAAACTTCTTTCTTGATTTATATATTTGGATAAAACTGCCGTTGCTAGGGAACCATTAGAATTTAGGTCCACACCCACTACCATTAGACGCGTATATGTGAATACAATTTATTGAATATGGGGACTATTTGAATTTGGCGGTTTGGGAGCTGTTGATGGGTCCTAAAGGTGTAGTGATGGTAGAGAGTACAAAAAGAAGAAAAAAGTGCTCAAGATTTTAACCCTATTTATAAGTTATTCGTGATTGACACCCGACACCTATAATTTGAGGCGGTTAACAACTCTAATTTATCTTAGTTTCTAACCGTAAAAATTATGTGTCAGATACTGCCGGTTATAAAATTGTGATACATGAATCAACACTTATAATTTAAAAAGCATTCATTTTTTAAAACCCAATTAAAAGTAAAAAGGACAAAAAAGAAAGAGGAAATATAATTATCTTCCTTATCTTGAACAACTTTCTTCAATTTATATTATTTACTTATAATGCCACCCCCACAACACTATTCCATTTCACAGAAAACGTTATCTTCTGCAGCCACATTATGGCTTCTACATTGTTCTGAGATGTTTTGAGTCACTGAGAGCACATTAGATTGAGGACCAGAGAGACATTATCATTTGGAGGGTACCCATCAATGGTCTGTTTCAGTATAACAAAGACATGTGTAGTTGCATAAAGATACATATATAACCACTAAGAAGACCCAGACATTTTCATTTGGATCTTGATTTGAAATTTAATTAGTGGCTGATTGATATGATCAAATTATATCTGCGGTTTAAGTTTGTTTCAATTAATTTCCGACACGTTAACGATGTGAATGAGTTGGTAAATCATCGCCATAATGTACTTTCCAGCAAGACTATTGGCTGGTTTCATTGCTAAACAAGTTCTGAATGCACCCCTTTTTTCTTAGCATAATCAAATCACTTTTTCACTGTCAAATACTCTGATTTATGAGTAATTATATGTTAAACTAACTTAGGTTTCATGTCGACATACAACCAACCTACATTGTAGCAGCAAGTTTTAACTATGGTAAAAGTTTGTTGCAGTTAAAAAATATTGTTAACGTGTCTGTCGATGCCATGAAATGAAGGAGAGACCCGAACAGAGACTGGGACGAACAAACAGAGACGCGAAGCGCATCGTTAAGCCCGTTAATTCTGTACGTAAGAGAATATCCCACTGGTCGATCAATCAATGAAATTATTCCTACAATTGTGGTGGAAATGTCAAAATATGAATTATTAACTATTATTTTCGCTGATTTACATATATGTGTTCAATTTTTCAAAACACATTTCATTAGCTTTATATGGAACAAATTTTTGTTATAAATTGCTTTAGTTGGGAGCATTCACAAAAATTATACACAAAACTCAACTTCATAAAAATCAAACATATATACAAACACTAATTTGTTCAGTATACAACCAAAGCATTAATTAGAATAAGCAAAGACCCTTAATGTTCTCCACTTCACATGACATAAGAACTTGATCTGAATTACCATGGGTGATGTCACTTATAACTTCATCTAACTAATTATTTTTCTATTAATTAAAGCATAATGTAGAAGACGCACTTGGAGAGAAAGTGCTGGTGAACACATGAATATTGAACATCATTTTGTGAACATGAAAATCTTGCTATGTTAGTGGAACTTAATGGTGGGTGAAAAGGGAAACAAATAAAAAATTGAAATGATCATCTTTACTCACTAATCAAATGTTAGTAAAAAATGTGAATCGAAAAAGTATTATTTTCTTTTTCATGATCTTTATTTTTCTTACAGACAAATTAAGCAAATGGATCCTTACAGAAAACCAGAAATTGACAATAAATTGCAGCAGTGATACTGGTAGGGCTTGAAGGCTTGAACATTCTTCTGTGAAGGGTTTAAGTTTTGGAACATAGGTAGAACAAAGCAATTCGACCACATACGTTTTAAACTCTGTCTCAACAATCCCCCTCAATCATCCAAATTAAATATTGATCGATTTTACTTTTTTACTTTTAGATCTATGCAATAGGCATGGACGGACCTACATTAAGGCTGGGTGACCAGTTTTTTTTTTTAAAAAAAAAAATTATATGCTTGACAAACCATTAGTAAAAAAATATATGACAAAAGAAAAACCATCTCACGCACACTTTATTTGTGGTTGTCTAAGATTTTAGGTGAGACGTGTTGGTTTATGAGTTGAAACTTGTGTTATCCAATTCACAATCCTAGACGTGTAATATTTTACCCTGGTTTGTGAGGCAATTGTATCTGTAGTGAAACTTGTGTTCGTTGGATTTTCTTCTTTTTTTTCTTGTATAGGCCGTTTTGCTTGAGTTTGGTTTTTGTGGGTAACAGGTCTGTGTAAGCAAAACAGAATTGTTGGTATGTTCTTTAGCTTTTTACACTTATGTGCTTTCTTGCTATAAGTGATTTTGGAGCACACCTACTACTCCCATTTTAATATATCTTACTTAATTTGATCAAAAAAAAATCAAGTCTCTCACAATTGTGTGTTGCTTTTATTTTATTCTTTTCCTGAATGGATTTGATATTGTGTCTGTTGTTAATATTCATCATGAAATTAATGTTTACTCAAACTATTGTGCTCATCATGTCATCCAATACAATACATTTTTCTTATTTTATTGTTCTTGTTTTTTTACTGTACTGTTGTTTTCACTTTGTTTCTTTTGTTATATTTCGTTGTAAGCCTAGTCCTTCTTGGACGGTAAACTCTTATATTTTCATGAGAAACTTTCTCTCATGGTTTTATCTATAATATTTATCATTTTTGAAAAAAAAAATTTAATATATTTTAGTTTATAATTTCTTTTATTTTTAGTCACACTGATATATAAGGTCTAGATCAGCCCCTGACAATAGGTTGCCTAAAAATGCATAAGGAATCAATTCGGGCATGTTGTTAAAAAGGGTGCGTTTTAGACTACACAATTACAACGCTAAATAAGTGTTCCGTGTTTTATAATAGGAATTGGTTATTATGCGATAATTGTTGCCTTCTTCATACAATAGGTTACACGTTCTCACAATGTTCTTGTAGAGTATAAGAAATTATTTCTAAAAGAAACAGGCAACTGAAACATGAGACCATTGAAAACTATTGCGTAAAGTTTTGAAAACACTTTTCGTGTTTAAGATTACATTTTTAACTATTGTGAAAAGCAAAAAAAGTCGTATTAAAAAAAATACCATGGAAAACCAAATATGTCAGTTGAACGTGCTTTCAATAGAAAACCAATGACTCATGGTATATAAAAAAAATGTGAATGTCCTACAATCATTCATATTACTAATGATTTTTTAGGAGACATGGAGTCTGGGCCTAGGAAATAAGAGACCAAAATAATTAAATCATGCATTATTATCCAAAAAAAAATTTAAGGCATTTAGTATGTGGAACATCAAACTCACTCTCACATTCACGACAATAACATTATATGAGAAAATGAGAAAATAAATAAATTAATGATAGAATGTTACATACTCTAATTATGACTTTTTTATGATAATAATATTTTTTGTTACTCAGTCCACTAAAATGAGAGAGTCAAGAAGAGTGAAATAAGCTATAACAAACATTACTTAAGAAATCAGTGATAACAATCTTTTTTTGTTAATCTTATTTTGTTACTCAGTTCATTTTGGGCCTTCTAGGGAGTCCATTTGTTGGCACTTTGGGCCTTTGGATGAAGAGTGTGCATAAGTTATAACATTTTTATATTTTGGTCAAGTAAGGAGTGAGTTTTCCAACTCACAAAATAAAAATTATCGGTTTTAGTTGGGCCTGGGCTATGCTTCTGAAAATATGAATGTCCAATCTTATGGGTCGAATAAAAGAATAATGATCACGAGCTATTAAATTTTGGAAAAAGGATGATGGTTTCGTTTTGGGCAACCTTGCACCACCAAACAAATTGTCCCTTTTACCCTTACTCCAAAAATTAATTCCATCTTCATCCTTCCCATCATCTTCAACCTAAACCCAGATCTGTCTTCATCACAAGAACACATCTTCATCCTTCCATCTTCTGTTTTTTTTCTGCTCATCGTCCTCTAACAACCAAAACTCAGAAGAAATTTTTTTATTCTTCCACCTCCTCCCTTCCTCCACCACTAGAATCCCTCCCTTCCTCCACCTCCTCTCCCCCACAACCACCTCAAAATCTGCTCGCTGTTTTCAGATTTGCCTTCACCACATGCACACATCTCTTCCTCTACCTACTCTCCACCACAAGATCTGTTTCCCCCACCACCCCAGTCACCAGCAACTGAGATCTGTAGAGCATGGTAGCCATTTTTGGAGCTCACTTCTTCAAGTAACTAGCGGCGGCAGAGATAGGGGAAGAGACGACGAGGGAGACAGAGAGCGAGAAAGGGACGATGGAGATGACAATGAATCATGAAAGATCCAGACACAATTTGTTTATGCTGTTTCTTCTGGTGCGTGGTTATAATTGTTTTTCAGATCAGATCTGGTTAACCAGTAAATAGAGTGAAGAACTTTGTGATAGAAGATGAAGAAGAAGATAGGGTTGGAAGAGAAGGGTTGAAGTGTGAGAGTATTGGATTTGCTATACCCATTATTCAGTTCCAATTCTTCTGCAGATCTAAAAAAATTTTGTTTTTTCCATTTTCCCTTTCTTCTGGGTTTTTGGTTAAGAATATGGCTTTTGTGTTTATGGGTTTTTCAGTGTTGAAGTAGCTAGGCGGGATTTTATGCTTTGGTTGGCTTCTGGCTTCAATTGATGTTTTGAGCTTTGGTTGTTTATATGTTTGTTGATATCAATGGTTTACTTTTAGCTCAATTTGCGCATGCTTAGAGGTAATTCAAATTTAGATCGAAAGGGAATGTTGTAAATGGAATCATGTTTAGTAAGATGTTAACTTCCAGTTTTTTGTTTTGCATAAACTGGATTTGGGTGGGATGAATTTGGGTTGTTTTGGGTTGAAGATGATGGAAAGGAGGAAGATAGGATTAAATTTTAAAGTAAGGGTAAAAATGACAATTTGTTTGGTTGTGCAAGGTTACACAAAGCTATTTTTGTGCATATTAGATTTTCCCATGGTTTCGACCTAAAAAAACGATGATGGTTCAAACATTTTTCCTCTAAGTTGGAATGCTAGACATTTTGACTTATCGATTGAGGATGTGTCCTGTGTCTATAGGGAATTGATGGTTCTCTCATGTAAGGAAGAGAAAGATAGAATAGCTCACGTTGCGTGCAAACCTTATATACATCTATTCAACTGCTTGGTAATTGTTTACTCTCATTTTTTTAAAACAAATATTTTCTAATTCTCATACTAGAAACAAGTTGGTTGAGGGTTTTTTCAATGAAAACGCTTTTTAGAAGTAGTAAAACCTGGGATTAGACTAGGGAAAAATATGAGACACTTGTGATCAAACGAAGCAAACTTAAAACAAAAGTGCCCTCAAAAGAAAATTCACTAACTGAAAAACAAGATTAACCAAATACCGAAGAACATACATCAAATTTATTACAAAACGCAGACATTGTATCGAAATTACAAAGGGTTTAAACAAACACATACTCAGTGAAATCCCGGTATTGCTTTTTTTGGTCTCGTTCGTTTGGACATTCAAAGCACATATGAACTTTCTTGAGTGTTAATTTGTGAACCCCTAACCAAATTCAAAAAACGCTTATTTATAGGCCCATTATTGTAACTGCCAAACAACGGCTAAATTCAAAAAATTGGTTTGTGGCTGCCAACAATCAAGCTCTCATGATCTTCTAAACTTCCCACATTCCTCCAGTTTCATTCAATGGGTGTCAACCGCCGAACCATCTATCATCAATATTCGACTAACACACTTGAACCTGCACAAAGAAGCATGTCGAAAATATAACAATTTGACACTTAGTCAATTTTCCACTTCATGGCATAATCGACATCACTTTGTCGAGAAAGCACCACTAATAACGATACTTAGTATTTTAGCTTCAAATTTGCCAAATGTGAAATTTAAGGTCAACAGTGGTTAACGCTTGTCAGCATGACATAACCGAATGGTCAGGTGTCATAATGATTTAGCCGTGGTTGAAACAATTCGACCGTGGTTCTAATAATTTAAATTTTATGGTTAAGTCAGTTGGTTAGAACGGTGGAAGCTTCATTTTTCTTTATCCACCATGTGACTTGATCATGAAATTTAGCCCTCTCAGGACCTACCTCAATGGATTTGGGTCATGTGTGGTTAGACCTCGGCTAGAACAACACTTAACAAAATAACTGATATATAATTTTTTTTATTTTAGAAAAAAATTGGTAATTATTTTATGTGAGAAGTGTCAAGAGATAACTCTATTTAGAGTACTATGATCTGAAAATTTAATGCAGTCCACTATGCAGAGCTCACTAGTGCCTTATCCCATTGGGATAGGGCGGGTTTTTTTTTTTTTTTGATAGGCAATCGAAGAATTATATTAAATCGAAGTACAAGGGGTACTTCAACCCAATACAAATTGAGAAAGAAAAGGAGAAAATAACATAAGCCTACAAAGGATGGTAAAGTACCATATCTAACCCCCCTCCAACCCCTCCCAGGAAGAGAGATCTTAGGGAAATGCCTCATTAAAACCTTACAAGGATAAAACCCCCTTGGAAAAACCTTGTAAGAAAAAAGAGTACCTCTCACTAAAATTAAAACGACACTTCCAAGGAGTAAAAGAGCCAGCACAGATCAGTGCAGCTACAATACAGGAAGTACAATCCCAAAAGGTATCTTGAATTATAAACCAGAATCAATTCCACGAGTCACTCAACTATTGACCGTTGCATGCTATTGCTAAGCTTCTTGGAATGCTGTTTTCTGTGTCTTCAAGAATGGCGGGTCCCACCCTCCCTTTCCCTTGTTTGTATGTTTTCAAAACATTTGAAACATAAAAAGGTGAACTATTGTGACAAATAAACATGCAAAATTAAATTTCAATGCTTAACAATTGCAGTGCTAGAGACAGCGCCTCCTACTTTAACGGCTAGGACACAGTAGGCAAACAAAATATTTGTATGATTTCATGGTAATTTTCTTCTATAGGCTTTGTATGATTGTACTACTATTTTCCAATGAAAGTTACATTGTTACATTATTTTTTCAATTATAATGTATATTTGTAATACAATTTCTTCTTTATACTCAGGCAAAAAATTTGTATTCACTTGCATTTTCAAACAGATTTTAGACACAACAAATGGGAATAATTGATTAATACTGTTAATATTAAAAGCATGTTTTTCAGGGGTCGTGTATATGCATTTTAGGACATAAAATGAAAGGGGTCGTGTATATGCATTTTAGGACATAAAATGAAAATGCTAAAGTGGCTTTTTTTTACCAAGAATCTTATCATATAAACTCTCAATTTTTATATTAATCTTTTAGTTTTATACATTTTATTTGTCATTTTCTCTTCAAATAATAAGAATAAAAAAATATAAATAAAATAGTACTGCAAAATAAATAAAAAATGAATAATAGAATCTCAAATACAAGGAATGAAACAATGAGAGATTTTGCAACACTATGATATCAAGGTAAGGTAAAAAGTAAAAACAATGAAAACTTTCTTTTTGTAGAGAAGAAACAATTACTGAAGTGCAAACTTGTACAACTATAGAAATATACGTCATAAAAAAAAACTAACAATTATAAGTAAACACAAGTTAATTTTTTAATTTTGGGAGTGTAAAAATAATAGATATTTTATTTATTAATGTTTTAGAAAATGTGAATTTGTTAATACAAGAGACTACTACTAATAACTGTCAAGTTACACTTCCCACTTCTCATGTTGCATTGCTCATATATTGTAATTAATATGACATGGTTTTTCAGGGGTCGTGTATATGCATTTTAGGACATAAAATGAAAATGCTAAAGTGGCTTTTTTTTTACCAAGAATCTTATCATATAAATTCTCAATTTTTATATTAATCTTTTAGTTTTATACATTTTATTTGTCATTTTCTCTTCAAATAATAAGAATAAAAAAATATAAATAAAATAGTATTGCAAAATAAATAAAAAATGATTAATAGAATCTCGAATACAAGGAATGAAACAATGAGAGATTTTGCAACACTATGATATCAAGGTAAGGTAAAAAGTAAAAACAATGAAAACTTTCTTTTTGTAGAGAAGAAACAATTACCGAAGTGCAAACTTGTACAACTATAGAAATATACGTCATAAAAAAAACTAACAATTATAAGTAAACACAAGTTAATTTTTTAATTTTGGGAGTGTAAAAATAATAGATATTTTATTTATTAATGTTTTAGAAAATGTGAATTTGTTAATACAAAAGACTACTACTAATAACTGTCAAGTTACACTTCCCACTTCTCATGTTGCATTGCTCATATATTGTAATTAATATGACATGGTTTTTCATTGTTTGTCAAAACTTAATAGTATACACAATATAGGTACTAATTTTTTTGGGCCTAAGGCAAAGGCCATACATGACCCTGATGCCTTTTCAAGTGTCACTTGCATTATCCCATGACATCCTCTACTCTCACTCGCACAGTCGCTACCACTAGCACCACCACAACGTCGTCACCCGCTAACCTCCCCCACCAAGTGTGACCAATTAACATCCACCTACACTATCTCCACCCATTATCCTCCACCACTATGATGTCGCCACCACCCTACAAGCACTCTTTACCACTGTCGCCACCACTTCGTACTTGTTCTGGTCGACTCTAAAAGCTATATGACTTGAAGGCAATGCGGTGGCATAAGGTTAATGCTCTTAAGCAGACACTATAATGGTGGTTAGCGCAAATTGGTTCAAGAACTGACCATTCTGACTCACTAGACAAAGTGTTCAAGCAGTCTGTCAAAGTGGCCTACCTAAACTACTTAAGCATAATGACACCAAGCCAACTCTACATTTGGAAGCTTCACTTAAAGAATTTTCCTCATACTTGTAAAGACTTAAAACATAGGCACTAAACCTATAAATGCATGTTCATTCATTCATTTACTTAATATGATATTCATTCATAGCATTTTCTGAGTTCTTCTTACTTCTTAGACTCATGGTTTATGCTCTTAAGCATACACCATAAGGGTGGACAACGCAAACTGATTCAGGAACGAACCATCCCCATTCAATTGACAAAGTGTTCGAGCGGTCTGGCAAAGAGCCTACATAAACTACTTAAGCATGACAGCACCAAGCAAACCCTACGTTTGGAAGCTTCACTTAAAGAACCTCCCTCATACTTGCAGAGACTCTGAGCATAGGCACTGAACCTATAAATGCAGGTTCATCTGTTCATTTGCGTAACATGCAATTCATTCTTAGCATTTACCGAGAACAATCCAGAATCCTGGAAGAATAGTACCCTCCACCACCTCCTCTGTCATCGCCATCTAATTCCCTCCACCACACTCACCAATTGACATCATCAACTACAATCATTGCCATCCCTACTCAACCTGCATGATTGTCACCTCCCACGTGATTACCTAACTTCTTCCTCTATCGTCGTCCCGATACTTATATTGTGGCCACCATTGGGCACCCTCCACCATCACCTAATAATCTTCATTATCACTTTTACCACCATTTAGTACCTTCCACCATTATTGTCCTCAGTCTTACCCTAAACCCTAAAAAAAATGTAAAATAAATCTATAAAACTGAATATTAATTTTGAATTTTAAAATTTTCAAAATTAAAAACTAAGTGTATGTTTAGATTTCGGTCCAAATATGTACCTAAAAAAAGATATCGGTTGAAATTCAGCTTTTTTTAATCCACATTAACTCAATGTGATATATTTTAATTTTTTCTTTACTATTGTAACATATATAAAATAACCTTTGTATTGGCTCAAACACCAAAACAAATTATTAAAAAAAAAACACCAAAACAAAGGGTTGTCTAAATGACCCATGATAAAGTTTGGGTTAAATAACCCATCATCCAATCATATTGAAGATAGGTGAGGTGGAATTTCTATATTTTATTTATTAATTTATTTCCAACTCACTTATCTCAAATGTGATTGGATGATGAGTTATTTAACCCAAACTTTATCATGAGTCATTTTTAGACAAACCAAAAACAAACATGAATTATAATAAATTAATAATCCACTCTAAAACCGGGCCTTGGAAATTCACCCTAAAACCGGACCTTTTAGTAGTTTGTCTTTACCTTATTCATTTGTCCTTGTCTTGGTTTAACCCTTGCCTCTGCTTTTTGTCCAGTTGCAGTGAAAATCCTAGTCATGGATGATTCCTCAGCTCTTTGATCTTTCTCAAAGCCTTACAACGTATAACGCTTGAATCTTTCACCCTCTATTTCCCTAAAACTCATAGTCTTCCTCTCCTGCATATTTTCCTCTTACAGTGTTACCCCACTTTGCTCTTTCCATTTTCTTGAACTTGGTTTCTCTCACAAACACATTCATTCTTTGACACAAGATTTCACAGGGGTTTCTAAACTATGACTATGGTTGTGCATTTTCTTCTGTTGCTTTTTGCAGTTTCTGCTGTTGCTGCTGATGAAGGTGAGTAGCAGTTAATTTTAGTTACCTAAATAATCTTCTTTGCTGTTATACTTGCTCTGTTCATGAGTTCTCTGTCAAAGGAAAACAGGGTTTTTCACTTTTTAAGTTGCATGCATTTTGAATCTTCATTTCCCTTTAGTATAAACATGAGTTGGCATTTTCATTTGCAGTTTGAATTGAAAAACTACATTTACTTCAACAGAGTGTGTGCATTACTCTTTAGTCTTTACTTTCTTCCTCACCCTTAAGAAAAGGGTTTAGGATGACCCCTTTCTTTAAATGATCTATGAGATTTAGGGCCAGGTTTACTTTGGTGAAAGTGAAATTTTACAATGTACTAAGGCATTATCCCCAGAACACACTTTCTTAGTGCTATGAGATTTATCTAGTGCTGGTATTCAAAGAATTAAGGTTTGAAAGGCATGACATGGTGTGGAGTGATGAATCAATCTATTATTCGAGTTTTCCCATTTTCACCCTTTCTTTAAAAAAAATGCATTTATTTTCTTGCATACTGCTTATTTTGACTGAAAGATGTTGATGAACAACTAATGTAGTATGGAAAATAATATGTAAGAAAAGAAGAATGGGTTAGGTAGATTTTTATTGAATGGTCTTCTTGAATGACAATGTTTTAAACCTGTAGTATTCAGAAATATTAAATGTGGTAGTACCCCTCTGTCTGTCCTTCTATTAAACCATTTAATGTCATTTTCCCCCACAATTGACTATGTGTGTAGCACTTTTTCATGTTCAAGTTGTTTTCAAAAAAGCTTACCTTTTCAGGAAATTATCTATCTACTTCCTAATATTTGGTTGGTCTCACTATTTAAATCTTCAAAAGAAAGCAAATCAACCTTCCAACAATTTTTCAAATACTCACATTTCACACAAGTAACTCAACACAAAAAATCTGGATTTAATTGAAAGTGGCAAAATGTGCAAAAGGCAAACCTTGTGTTATTTGACTAGTGAATTGTATGTTTGGAAATTCTTCTATGATTGATTCTAAAGCAAAAATCAATTTTTGAGACAAGCTTTTGTGAGCAGCGTCTGGTTGCTAGAGTTGATTATGAGAAAAAAAAAAGTTGATTCAAACATGCTATAATTGGTAATGGTTTTAACCTGAGCTAATGCTTAATGGGTTTTAATGTTTGTTCCTTACAGAACCATTTATTGGAGTGAATATTGGAACAGATCTCTCAGACATGCCTCACCCCACTCAAGTAGTAGCACTGCTTAAATCCCAAAAACTTCAACATGTCAGATTGTATAATGCTGACCAAGCTATGCTCGTTGCACTTGCAAACACTGGAATTCAAGTTGTTGTGTCTGTCCCCAATCAAGAGCTCCTATCAATTGGTCAATCAAATTCCACAGCAGCAAAATGGGTTTCTACCAATGTGGTAGCACATTATCCAGCTACTAATATCACAGCAATTTGTGTTGGTTCTGAGGTTTTAACCACCCTCCCTAATGCAGCAAAACTACTAGTCAACGCTCTTAAGTACATTCATTCAGCCCTTGTTGCGTCGAATCTCGATCGCCAGATTAAAGTTTCAACACCCCTTTCCTCTACCCTCATCCTTGATTCATTTCCACCTTCCCAAGCCTTCTTTAACCGCTCGCTGAATCCAGTCTTGGTCCCAATGCTCGATTTCTTGCAATCCACCGGCTCTTATCTCATGCTTAACATCTACCCTTATGACGACTACATGCTGTCGAATGGTGTGATTTCATTGGACTATGCACTCTTCAAGCCTCTTCCTCCCAACAAGGAAGCTATTGATTCTAACACCCTTCTCCACTACTCCAATGTGTTTGATGCTCTGGTTGATGCAGCATACTTTGCCATGTCTTATCTCAACTACACTAACATTCCTGTGGTGGTGACTGAGACAGGTTGGCCCTCAAAGGGTGACTCTAATGAGCCGGATGCAACGCTCGACAATGCCAATGCTTACAACAGCAACTTGATCAAGCATGTGCTGAATGTAACCGGAACTCCAAAGCGCCCTGGAATTGCTGTTAGTACTTACATCTATGAGCTCTACAATGAGGATACAAAGGACGGGCCATTGTCAGAGAAAAACTGGGGATTGTTTGATGCTGATGGGAAACCTATTTACATTTTACACTTGACAGGATCAGGAGCAGTGTTGGCGAATGACACTACCAACCAAACTTACTGCGTTGCGAAGGACGGTGCTGATCCGAAGATGCTGCAGGCTGGGATAGACTGGGCATGTGGACCTGGCAAGGTGGATTGCTCTCCATTGTTGCAAGGAGAGGCATGCTATGAACCAGACAATGTGAATGCACATGCAAATTATGCTTTTGACACTTACTATCATCAGATGGGAAAGTCTCCTGAGTCATGTAATTTCAATCAAATGGCTACAATCACCACCTCAAATCCAAGTAATTTACCATTTTCCTTTGAGATTGTAAATATTTGGCTGCATTGTTGTGATTTTTGTGGTTCTATTGGCGATTTCTAGTATGACTTATGATATTCTAAATGATTGTTGCAGGTCATGGTTCCTGTATATTTCCAGGAAGGTAATGTATTTGTCCTGAGATATTTGTGACATACTACTAAGATAATGGTGTGATATTGGTGCAGCTATGATCTTATTGAGATATTATATATCAGATATGCTGTAATCTCATAATACCAGGATCAACCGATCAACATCTTAGTAATATGTCACAAATATCTCATCAATATCTCATTAATTTGCCTATTTGTTTCATTTTGTTAACGATGTTTGTTTGTGCCAATATTTTTGCTTACAAGTGATTGGTTTGTGAATATGTGCAGTCTTGGGCAAAATGGCACCTTTGCCAATGTCACTGCACCATCACTGAATTCCACAAGTTCATCTTCTTCGGCATGCAATCTCCACAAATGTGATTTGAGAATTAAAAGCCTTCTGATGGTGATAGGATTTCAAATATTGGGAGTGGTTGTGCTATAAACTGTGTATCTCAGAACTTGCGTTGACTCATTCAAAACACTTGAGGTAGATGATGATTGATGATGTTACATAGTAGGCTTTGTTGCATGTTCAAAGTGGCCTACTCAATTTTGTAAAAAGGCCAGTTAATGGTCTGGACTGAATTAGGCTTCAAATGAAACACTATTATCATTATTATTCTTTTCAATTAGAATTCATTCGCTCCTTATCAAGAAGTGACAAATAGCATGTTTGGATTAACTTCTGTTTTCTTGGAATCAATTCTAAAACCTAAAAGGTACTCGGGAAAAACTTCTAAACATGCAATAGTCATCGTGGAGAAATTTATTTTTTGTTAAGTACTAGTTTGGGGAAGAACCGGCGTTAACATATTTATAAGGACAAATTAGGATAGAATACATTATTGATTATGTGTAAACTAGTGTAAGATTGGGTTGATCACATAGGGCGTGGCATCCTATCCAAACCACATGCTTACAAGTCGTCAAATCTAAGGCACAAGGATGAAGTGCATCTTTACTTGCACTCGCCGCTCTTCACACATCGACAGTATAGGACATGACACCCTATCAAACCAAATATATTAATTTTTTAGAAGAAAAAACATTTTTACCCTAAGTAAAAAAAGTTTGCAATTGTCGCCAATTTTGGAGGGGTTTGAAAAATAGAGCATATTATTACCTTTCCCTAATCTCTCTTGACATTCACATGTATCCACCAAACAAGGTTTGATTCCTTTTCTCTTTAGAAACACTCTCTCTCGAGTCTCTTCCCTCATCTTTATTTCTTTCATCCCAAACTCCCCCTATAACAAACAAAACATAGAAGGTCTCCAATGAAAATCTTAATATGAAATCTTAAAATAAGACATTGATCTAAGAGAATCTCACCGCTAGAGTTGTCATGCATGACATGAGCAAAAGCTAATATCTATATCTTAACTCGTTTCTTTCAAAATTGAAATATAAGAAATATAAAATAAATAATTTAAATATTTGGGTATTGTGAATCCAATCAAATGTAAAATAAGATCTCAACCTCTTGAGCGAAATGTGCACTAAAACTTTATGAATGCTTTAAATTTTATGTGACAGAACGGACGCACGAAAAATAAGTTAAATCTCAAATTAAGATATATCCGAAAGAATTAGAAGGTGTATGTTAGAATATAATATAAAATCATTAAAGTGACTCTTACCCAACAGCTTAAGCTTTTGGGATAAAGTGGTTATCTGCCATGGTATCAGAGTCTCTATGACCGAGAGGTCTAGAGTTCGATCCTTG
Source organism: Lotus japonicus (assembly GCF_012489685.1). NCBI lineage: Eukaryota > Viridiplantae > Streptophyta > Magnoliopsida > Fabales > Fabaceae > Lotus > Lotus japonicus. The sequence continues at coordinate 10,235,232 of NC_080046.1, forward strand.
CTCCCCTCACTTTCTAATTAAAAAGTGGAATTTAATTACCCACATGGTAGGTGGGCCTGTGCATTTATCCACGCTTCAAGCCCAAAGAGCTCTTGCGTGAGGGGCGTGTTAGAATATAATATAAAACCATTAAAGTGACCCTTACCCAACAAGTTAAGCTTTTGAGATAAAGTGGTTATGTGACAGTGTACACCTAAACCACCCATGAGGACCGTTCATGTTAGAAGCAACCAAGTTAAAGCAACAATAACAATAACAATGATATATAAACACCTCATTTTTTAAGCACTTCATTTCCACATATTTTTGTTTATATCTCTCTCCTCTTATCATCTATCACATCTCATATTTTCTCCCTCTTACTTTTTTTTTTCTTATATCTCTACTCATTCCACCTCAAAATGAGATGTGTAAGTTTTTTTTCGATAAACAAAATAAGATGTGTAAGTAACATTATTGAAGATAAAGTTAAATAAAAAGTTAACTAAAAAAATCAATAAAAAAAGATAAAACAAAAAAGCTAAAGTTCACCCTGGAAGTCGAAGACAAGCATCCAAATATTTTCCTTTTTTCTGACAAAAAATTGTCACAGACCAAACATCAGAACTTGTAAAAAATTGTCAAAATCTCAGTCTCTCTCCTCCTCCTCCAGCTAGCTCCTCCTGTTAGAGAATCTTCCATTCTGCATTCCATCCATTTCCATGTGAACTTCCCATGTGTCAAACTTGACAACTTTTCACTAACCCCCCTCATTAAGCTTCCTTCTACACACTTTTAATTTCTTCTCACTCTGATACAAACCCACCATCTTCCATTGCAGTTGCAGCAGCTACCAACTCACTTCCAAATTCCAATCCAATCAACCCCACAACAAGCTCCAATCTTTCACCGATTTCTAGATACCCATTAGCCCAAAACCTCCAAAAACCATGTCAGTCTCATGTGGGGTAGAGTGCGTTTTCGTGCTCGGTTGCGCGCGGTGGCTATGGAAGCGCTGCACCTACATCGGCTCCTACGACAGCGCCACCTGGCCGTCCGCCACTGCGGTCGAGTTCGACCCAGTGCCGCGCGTCTGCCGCCTCATCCTCGCCATCTACGAGCCGGACCTCCAAAACCCGCAGCACTACCAGCTCGCCGGAGGCTACCGCCTGAACCCGGACTGGGTGGTCAAGCGCGTCGCCTACGAGGAGAATGAGGGTAACGCGCCGCCGTACATCATCTACGTCGACCATGAACACCGCGAGATTGTGATGGCGGTGAGGGGGCTGAATTTGGCGAAGGAGAGTGACTACAAGCTGTTGTTGGATAACAAGCTGGGGAAGCAGATGTTTGATGGGGGCTATGTTCATCATGGTTTGTTGAAATCGGCGGTTTGGTTGTTGAACCGGGAATCGGAGACGCTGAAGCAGTTGTGGGTGGAGAATGGTTCGGAGTATGGGATGGTGTTTGCTGGTCACTCTTTGGGGTCTGGGGTGGTGTCGCTGTTGACCATTCTTGTGGTCAATCATAGGGAGCGTTTGGGAGGGATTCCCAAAGAGAAGATTCGGTGTTATGCTGTTGCTCCTGCTAGGTGTATGTCCCTCAATTTGGCCGTCAAATATGCCAATGTCATTCATTCTATTGTGTTGCAGGTCAGGCTCATCTCATCAGTCATTACATTGTTATTTTCACTCTAGTCCTTGTTACCAAAGTACTTGATTGTGTGTTTTGTTGTGTACATATTGGCCCCTATTTGAAAGGGACTTAAACCAAAGTACTTGGTCAGTTGGTTGTGTTTAGTTGTGTATATATTGACTCTATTCAGTATTTATAAGGACTTATTTGACCTTAACATATAGGATAATTGCTTATGCAGGTGTATGGAGAATTTAGATTTACTACAGTTGAATTTTCCTAAATTCATTGTGGTAATTGCTATATAACTGTTTGATCAAGATGGATGGCTTAGATTTAAACAGACCTATTATATATCTGAAATCTGGTTTTAAATATGAAGAGTTCGAATTTGATCACACAGCTACAAAATTGTGACTGCAATGAATTTAGGAAAATATGACTGCATGGAAGCTAGATCCGTGTTTTGGAGAGTTTATGTTATAGCTTATTACTGACCTTTAATATGTTTTGAGCTTATTTGTGTTCAAATTAGCTTATGAATAAATGCTTATACATACCTATAACTTATTTTAAGTTTATTTCAATGAGTTTAGAAATTAGCTTATGAATAAGTGCTTATAAATACCTGTAACTTATTTTAAGCTTATTTCAATGGGTTTACGAATTTACCTTATGATTTATGAATAAGCACTTGTGCGATAAACACTTACTGTTATAAGTGCTTAATTAAGTGGTTTACTCAAACACATCCATGGTTTTGCTCAAAGTTGAGTATTCAGTTGTAATTGTCCTTTGAGTATGAGACTACGAGATAATCTCATCTTTAATATCAGTTATTAGAGACATATTTATTTTCAACCACTTTTCCCACTGTTTTTTCTATCATTTAATTCTTCTGAAAATGTTTGGTGCACGTCACCTTATAAGTTATGACCAGACTCTAAGGAAATGTGGCAGAAGTTACATAGGAACATGTAAATAAATGGTAAAAATATAAAAATTATACATGTATGGGGTAATAATATGTTTATAGAATTACGTGGTAAGAATTGTGCAAAAAGTAAGGTAATATATGTATAATCGTACGTCTCTATGAATGTAATTGACATAAATATATTTCTATCTCTTCTTTTTATCAAAGAATGCCGATGAACTTTTTCTTTTTCTTCATCAACATGCTTGATGTTACAAATTTTATGAGAAGTTGTTTCAAATGCCTCCTATTTATTAGTTTTGTTCAATGCTCGTTCAAATTTTTATTCTTTTATTAATATTCTGCAGGATGATTTCTTGCCAAGAACTCCCACTCCACTGGAAGATATATTCAAATCAGTATTCTGGTTATTACTACTGCCCTTTATGTGATATGGATTTGAGTGTCTTGGGTTTCAACTTTCAACTGCATGTGATGTGTTCTTGTTTTTTTTATGTTTATTGTTGAGCGGAGTTAAATACCATGATGATCTCTTAAACCAGGCGTTGATGATTTAAACAGCTTGCCCTGCTTATTATTCCTGGTTTGCCTGAGAGATACCTTCATACCTGAGGGTCGAAAGCTAAGAGATCCAAGGAGACTTTATGCACCTGGGCGAATGTATCATATTGTGGAAAGAAAATTTTGCAGGTAATTGACTGGCAAACAATTTTGCTCTTACTTCATAGTAAACTACTATGTAGGTTTAAATATTTTGGGAATATACTGAAGATTATTTTTCTTTGTTTACTTGGTCTGGTGCTATTCTAAGAAAAATTTATGGAACCTAGAGAAAGGAATTCGACTTGGGTAACAAAAAATTGTAACTGTTTTATACAATGTTATGTATGACATAACTCTATAATGCTGTAATAGCTTGTAGCTTGTATAATATAGTTGTCTGAGAGCATGATTCATGAAAATATATCTTTCTTCATATACCTAAGGAATAAAGTCATTATGATTCATGCATTTCTGCTTTTATTTTGTTTGGTAAAGAGAAAGGGTTGTCTTTTGTTCATTGTTCTTCTTCACCTTTTCTCCTTTTATTTTTTGTTTTGATTCATAGGTGACATCAAACCTTACTCTAAGTATCATCTGCCCACATCTTCATTAGCTAAGCACAAATTGCTATATATCCTGTGGAATTTGTGTCTTGGGATTTTAACCTTTTGCAATTACATAAGTGTGAACAATTAAAAATTGCTCATCCATCTTGAGTCTGCCAGTTCAGAGGTTCCCTCCCACTTTCTGATTTTCCCTCTTTTTTCCTGGCAATGTATTGAAAGAAATTCCAAATTCTATAATTTTAGCATCTTCTATGACCCGCACAAAGCAACAATTTCAAAAACACTCATTTAGCACAAGTAATAGTTCATATGTATTGATAAATAAATCTTTGTCCTGAACTACTGCAAGTAACATGTTATTATTCCCAATAATGAAGTACTTTGTTGCTTGGTGAACACAGATGTGGGAGATTTCCTCCTGAAGTAAGGACTGCTATTCCTGTCGATGGAAGATTTGAGCATATTGTCTTGTCCTGTAATGCAACATCTGATCATGCTATTATTTGGATTGAGAGGGAAGCAGAGAAAGCCTTACAAGTAAGAAAAATCTAGCATTTGCTGTCTTGCTCCTTTACTTGCAGCATTGTTCTTTGAAGCTTGAGACCTTTTGTTATGGAGATTAGTGTAATCTATGGATCAAAATACTGTTGTTTAACAAATTTCTGACTGATCTTGGTGTCTACTTTCAGTTAATGAAGGATCATGGTGGCTCCGAAACTGTGACAGTGCCGCCAACAGTACAGAAGTTTGAGAGGTTGAAGACCATAGAAAAAGAACACAAAGATGCTTTAGAAAGAGCTGTTAGCTTAAATGTGCCTCATGCGGTGGACGCTGAAGAGAAAGAACTGTCTGAGAACAATGAAGATGAGGCATCCGGTAGTGGGGGACAAGACAACACCACCACTTCCGCCGCCTCAAGTACCCAATCAAAATCAAGTGTTGCAAGGTCAAACTGGAATGAGGTTGTTGAGAAACTCCTAAAGAAGAATGAAACAGATAAACACATGGAAAATGATACAAATGTCTCACAATAACAGCTTGTTCTACATGTTCTTTGATTTAGATAGTCACACCCATTTATACATTTGAATCTTTTGTTTCTTCTACATATTCTTGTGTTTGTAAACATGATGATGTAAAAAGATATTCAATTCTTGGGGGAAATCAAAATTAATTCCGAGTGGTGCTATTCTGAATATGTCGGTTCTGAAATTGTTCATCTGTTATGACAAGGACAATTTTCTTAGTTGCGAATGTTACTAAAGCAAGGTATATATTTCAACTTTTCCAATCAATTCTTTTCTAGTCTATACTGCTAGGCAAGCTTGATGCGAATGAAAATAGTGTTTCCTTGTAGATGCTCAAATTATGTTTTTCTAAAGCATTATATTAATGTATAGATTCAAGTTTTAAATGCTCTCATCATTCGTTTCAAAAGAGAAGTTGCCAGACCTGATTGTTAATCTCATGAACGTTAATAGGGTTCTTTTTTTAATCAAAGACCAAAAAAACATTCCTATCATTAGCTTAGACGCAATTAAAAGATGGTAATAATTGTAGACAAGATTATCAAATGAGATTCAAAGCGGTAAAGAGACAATATAACATCGAAAGATCTTATCATTGAAATGGACAAAGTGTTGCCCATCTTAAACAAATTCAAGTATAATCAGACTAATACAAATTACAGGGTTGCTTGATTACAATAGTATAAAACAGATTTTTTATAAAAATAGTATAAAAATCTGTTGTTTAAAATAAGCGGTATTTACTATCACTTCAAATTTTCAAATCACCTATATTCCAATTTCAAGCTCGCAAAACATTTGGTTCGTTGTTTTAAAAATAAAAACATGTTCTTCACATTTGTAATACATACATTTTTAATCCAAAACAATAACATGCAAGTCAAACAAACCATCAGCACAGAAAATACTAAACTGTTTTAAAAAGATTGACATATAACTGCTTAACAGAACACTGAAGAAGCATGTTAAAAACTAGAGTTCAACTGAACCAAAAAACTAATTTCTTGTAAGATGAGAAAATCTTCAAGACAGAAGACTGGGAGACCAGCTAATGGAGCCCGACAATTGCAAATTTGACCAATAACAATAGGCAAAAATGCAACAATAATCTATATAATCTGAACTTAAAATCACCAAAGCAATCATTCAGACCCTCACAAGAATGGCACATTTAACAGCCCAGTATAATAAAAAACAAGTAACGCCATGGAAAAACTTAAAGCTCCTCTGTACAAAGCAAATAAGACTACTTCTAAGATCAAGAGATTTGCATGGACTCAGCATGATAGGTCTCCAGTTCCTTGTCAAGTTCCTCAGCCGACTTCTCAACCCAACCCTTTCTTCCACGACCCCGGCCTCCACCCCTGCCACGACGGCCTCGGCCGCCCCCACGTCCTCCACCACGTCCACGTACACTCCCACTACCAATAGCACTCCTTGAGCCACCACGGCGTCCCCAACTGTATATAAATAAACAAATGAAGAGAAGTCTTTGGTAAACAACTTAACTGAAGTGAATGAAAACAAAGAAACTATAAGATCATTTGAATATTTCAACACAGCACAGGTCTACTGAAAATGCTTCGGGGACAATTAAGAAGATTCATGCAACCCCACAAATACCTTCATTAGCAAGCAAGGCAAGTTAACAGAAAAAAATCATACAAAGAAGCACATTACCCAAGTCCCACTAGGACTCCTAAAGAAATTGGACCAGAACTACAAAAACTCAAGCACGGCCAATCAAAATAAAACACCATAAACATCTTGCCTGTTCATTATGTGCAGGGTAATTCACCAATTTCAGAAAGAAAGAAAAACTAATCCTTGCTTTGATGATGGTAAGAGTGGCAAGACACAATCAGTGAAGAAACCAATATCCAAGAGTACCACTCATAAGTTTCTACATTCTAAAGTGCTTTAAAGGATTTATGTATGCAAATATTTCAATATCTGTCTACCAGAATCTGAAAATTCTAAACATGGTCAATACTGTAGACAAATTTGACTATTCTTGCAAAGACATGTGACATGCACATTACAGAGATTCTAAATAAATGATCTATAAATATGGGGCTCGTTTGTGAAAGCTTTTAAAACTGGTTTTAGCTCTGTAAAAAAATTAACTATTTTAGAGATTAAGTAGAAGTCAATTTCATTTGGTTACAATTATTAAAAAAAACCTTAAAGAGGGATGATATAAAATCATCATAATAAAACACGGCTAAAAAACTAGGTAAAAGTAGGATGAAACAGCAACTAAAGAGGGCTTGGCAAATGCCAAATCCTTTGCAAGTCACAATTGCAAGTACTCTAATGAAATCCCATCTAAACATGAAGACAAAAAATTAAAAACCACTTGACCTTACAGTAAATAGAGAACTATAAACATAAGGAAGACAATGACCTAAATCTTATTAATATGATAGACTGACAAAAAAAAATATATGTATGTATATGCATATTATTAACTTAATTGTAGAAAGCTCAATGAATATATTTCAGCAAGTTTAATCAATAAAAGATAACAAATGTAAGACTTACCCAGCACCACGGTTAGCCAAAGCTGGACCTCCACCTCGACCACCTCCAGGCCTGCAAATCCTTTAAACATCAGCACACACAATCTGAAGTACTTACTTTTTTTTTTACCAAAAGTAGATGAATGATTACAAAAGAACTTCGAACATTATAGAGTAAAGATATATGCCAGCTGCTGCATATATTGGTCGTGTAAACATCATTTTTGGAATTAAAAAATAAACATGAACTTATTTCACAACAGATACACAGACGAACACATTTTTATCACACAAAAGCCTTCATGATAACTTACGTCATCACAACTGTCCTCTTTCTCTGTCCATTCACCCCAGTGACATTCACACGAGCAGATATGGGCAATTCTGAATCAGCACCTACAATTTCAATCTTCATGGGCTTCCCATCCAAAAGTACATTATTATATCGTTTGAGAGCAGCAAATGCATCACTCCTTCTAGTATAGACAACTTCAGCTGAACCCTGTTACACATTGAAATGTATTAAATATTTAGCTTAAGAAAATGATAATCACAATTGAAAAGATGATATGCATTAGACAAAACTATTGAGTATGGAAAAAATGCCATGGCTAAGGAGATCACAACGTTCTGAAACATTTCACGTTTTTGAAAACTTTGCCCTCACCGCCCCCCCAAAAATAACAAATGCTGCTCTCATAAAAGACCCCAAACTGAGGTATAAGTGAATTAATAATCAAGAACAAGATGCAGAAAATAAAATAGCAATTGAGTTTAGAATACAAATTCCAATACATACACTTGGATGTCCATTTTTGTCATAATGAACAGCATAGCGCTTCAGGTCTCCAAGCTCAGAGAAAAGTTCCTGAGTTGCAAATCAAGTTTCAGGAGAACTTCTAGAGCGGTTGGGTGGAAAAAGTGACTAAGAACGAAGCATATATTAATATGACAGCATATACCCTTATGTCTTCATTGGTTACTCCATGGTCCAAGTTGGAAACATACAACTTGGTGCCAACTTCTATTCCTTGAATCCCTGCAGCTCTTAAGCTATCTTCAAACAAATCATTCTGCCATGGAAAAGGCCTGGTTCTGCGAATAGACTGTCCAAACCAAACAGTTTCCAGAGGCAAAAGAAGACGTCAGATTATGACCAGAAAACATTATTAATCATTCTTCAAGATTAGTCAGTGTAGGAAAATCCCCGAGAAAACAGAACAAAAATGTTATTAAGGAAGTAGATCTGGCCACGGCAATAAATTCAAAGGATAATCCATACTCAACCATCAAAGCTCTAGGTAAAAGGTTGTAAACGGGAGTAAGAATTCAGCCACTGCATATGAACCAGTGCAATGCCACAAGTGAGAGCTCCAGTTCTGATGTTATGTGAAAACCTCCTTTGCAAAATACCATGAAATGGGGAAGTAAACTGAATTCTTGCACCATTGAACCCAACTTAGTAAGAGGATCCCAATAAAACGCCATCCCAGACAAACCAGCCAAACATTTATGTAAATGAAACGGATTATCGTGGTTTAGAGAATTTAACCCCCCTTATATAGTTATATGATTTTTGTGCTACTGGAAAGAGCTCCATTTTGAAATTCACCTAATGAAGCTCCTTCACAAAATATGCCAGGAATCATCAAAGAACTCCTGCACACATCAGAGATCTGTAGCAAAGCCCCCAAAAACAAAAGCAAACAACTCTTAGGTGTATACTAATTGCAAAACGATCAAGCATGAGCTTCTCCAAGGAACAAATACTAAAGGAGTTCCTCTTGCTTTTGAGTTTCTATAATGCTGATTTGTCTCATTATTGGGTATATTATAGAATATCAGAATCTCAAGCACATGTATAAGCATCCACGTTTTTTGAGCTTGCCTTGGCAATAGCATAGGATGATGGCCGCGTGGTAACCATAAGAGGACCTCTACGAACAGCACCAGTTGTTCTTCCACCATTAACAGCACCAGTCATTCTTCTACCACCAAAGGCACCAGTCATTCTTCCACCATTAAGAGTCCTGCTAGGTCCACGGCCAGAACGGGCTCCACCACGTCCTCTACCTCTCCCTCTGCTACTCCTGTTCTTGATTCTGTCATCAAGTGACATATCCAATGAAGAAGCCATAGCACTTGCACTTTAACAAAGTCTGACCCTTCAAGAAATTTAGATATTGTTAACCTGCAAAAACAATGAATGAAATCAGTTACATGTACATGTCCTAACGTAAACAACAAAGAATGACACGCCTACTATGATGACAATATTGTTGATACAAACTAAAGTAAGCTCCAGAAATTATTGGCCAAATATATATTATGAAACTGTAACACCCCAAAAGAATCTACAATTTGGAGACCAGCCCACCAGAAAATGCCAAAATACCAACTAGCAGATCCCACCTTTAACATTCCCTTCTGAATTTTTAGACACCCAACACAATTAACAGAGAATTCTAACGAATGCCTTCGACTATATGATCTCTCTTCAGTCTTAACACTACCCAAATTAAAAAAAAAAAACCCACTTAATTTCCAGCTTCCAATTTTGTAAGAAAATAGAAACAACAGAATGATCTCCTTAACAGACAGCACTATAGCAGTAATGGATCAGAGCTTCTGATCCCCCACACACCCACCCAACACAAAAGCATGAAAAAGGCATTGAAAAACAAATAAAATCATATCTCAATTTGGCGAATTACAGAGTTCAACAACACTATACACAAATCACAAACTAGAAACTGAAGAACCCTAATCTAGTCGAAACGCATCGGAATCGCAATTAGAGGGGAACAAATAGAGGAAAAGAAGAAAATTACCTTGAGATGATAACAAATCTACGAAAGGAGAAGGGAATGAAGTGTGCAAAGAAGAATCGGAAGGAGAAGATTGGGAGAGAGAGCGTGTTTTTGGGGGCAAAAGCTTGATGAAGCTTCAGAGAAAAGGGGGGGTTTTAGGGTTTCTGCGAAAGAGAAAGAGAGAGAGAGAGTTGGATTTAGCTTCGCAACTGAGAAAGGCACTGTTTATATATTTTGCGTATCTTCAAACCGCGTCTAATAAAATAAAAGAAACGAGGGCTTGGGCTCTGGACTCTGGTTTATGGGTTTTGAACAAAAACAAAAGGACAGAATGGGTTGTTGTTACATGTATTTTTTATCTCAAAATAAATTTTCTTCAATTTGATAAAAAAAAAAAAGCATATTGTGGGCTACGACGGAGGTTTTCTATTATAATTGTGACTCGTCACTTTTTCGTCATTAGAATTGTAATGAGTACCTATCACTAACATGCTTTTGAATTAAATTATTTATTTTATATACAATTTGGTTCATATTTGTTTTTTTTTTTAATGGAAACTGCAATTTTATTAAGCAAAAGTAGGCATAGAAGTCATTACATCAGCATGAACCAAATCAATAACCTCAACTGGAACCTCTTCCAACCAAACCATGTCAGAGTAATTGGAAGCATTACCAGCTAGGAAATCAGCAACAAAATTGCCCCCCCGGCGAACAAAAGACAAGTCAACATAATCAAAAAAATGAGATAACATGAAACAATCAGCAATAATACTAGCTAAATAAGATCTACCATCTGGCGGCTTCTTCCAACGCTGGAAGAGCTGTAAACACTCTGTCTCAAACAGCACACGCCGAAAATCCATCTGAACAGCAAGATGCATGGACCACCTAAGAGTCATTGCCTCCCCCATGATTGGCGAAGAAGCATGAAGGAGGTGTTGTGCTGCAGAAGCAAGAACCTCACCATGCCTATCCCGCACAACCAAACCAAAACCCACCAGCCCCGTGGATGCCACCGCTGCATCGAAATTTAGCTTGTAGATTTTGTGCGTCGGCCTTACCCAAGAAGATGGTAACGTCGGGCTTGGTCTGGGCACCACGGCTGCGTCCACGACGGGAGCAGCAGCTAGCATACAACAGCATTGTACCACAACAACAACCAGGACAGGCACCTCACCACCCTGGAAAACAACACGGTTACGCGCCTCCCAAAGAGCATGCACACCTGCCTGCCAAACCGCGAGAGCATCATCATCTGCCGCAGGGAGAAAATCAGCCAAAAATTCCTCCATGTTTCCAAACCTGTGCAACCGAAGGGATAAAAGAGAACCAAACCAGAAGCTCTGTGCAACAGGACAAGATACAAACAAATGAAATATCGTCTCCTCATCACTGGCGCACAACGGGCACAAAGGGTCAACATCAAGGCCTCTCCGGCGAAGGGAAGCACGGACAGGCAGCAAACCAGAGACCACACGCCACGCCACCTCCTTGCAACGGGGTTGAGCATCGGTACGCCAAAACTTCTTCCACAAGGGTGCAGGAAGCGAAGACTGAGAAGATGTTGAAGAGCAAGCACCAAGAACCTTCCTGCGAACAAAAACATATCTAGATTTGGAACAATAATTGTCATCCACAGTTTCAGGCCACATAAGAGTATCAATACCACCATGCAAAGGCAAAAGAATTTGTAAAATAATCAAAACAGTAGCTGGGTGGAAAATAAAATCCACCAGGTCATGCTTCCAAGAGTTGGATTTACGAACCAAGTATAATATTAAAAAATATCATAATAAAAGAAAAGCTAGAAATCCTAAAAAATTGGGTGACTAGCGCAAACAAAGAAACAAGAAGAAACAAATATTTAACTACAAAACTACAGTCAGAGACTCATAGCTGAAGGAGAGAATAAACGTTATAAAGAGACAACATCAAATAAAGAAAGTGAATTCTACCACACCCTTATTGTATGGTACATGACTCACGCGATTTGACGTGTACCAATAGGAAACCGACATCTGGCAGTGTATTTTAATTTTTTATTCATTTTAAAACATATATGATATAAAGAAGAAAAACACTCACTTAAATGTTATTGGTCAACGTCACGTCTTGTATCATATCTCAACAAAGTGTTGAAGTATCCTAGCAAGCACCAATAAAGATAGAGAAGTACAACAATCCATGATGACACTAAATGAAGGCGGAGCGCAATTCCGAGGACGGCCACACAGTTCGGAGCAAAGCTTGGGGGCAACACCATGGTCACAAAACAACGGTGACAATGGAACACAACATCTTAGAGGGAGCAATGACAATGCACGAAGTGGTGCAAATATGGGAAAGACTAAGGGGGACTAAGAATCGCAAACGGGCGTTGCAAATGAGGGGAAGATTGAGGTAAGCGTTCATTTCTCTACCAACCTGCTGAATGACTTTATCTAAAAAAATGTGTCTTGCGGTGCAGATTGAGATTGGTGAGCTGGTGCAAATGAAGGGAGGTTAGGGTTTCATAAATGTGAGGGAAAATTTTGAGGGTTTCTAGGATGAGAGGTTGAGGGTTTTTCATAAATGGTAAGTGAATTATGAATAAAACCTTGTTAGAGTGCGAAACATGAATTTTTATTTATTAAAATTTAGCGCAGGTTACATCTGCTGTTATAAACAAACAATCACTGCTAAATCACAATCATGAATTTAAGTTAAAAATTTTAGTGGTCGTCGCTAAAACCCACGTTTTTTTAATAGTGCTTCTCCAATCATGGTTTTTAACTCTACGTATTCTCGCTACCCGTCACTTTCAAAACCAACCAATGAAGACCCAATATGCTTAAAATATTCTTCTTGGAGATCCAGCTGAAGCAGATTTGTTGAACTCCATTGGTTAGTTGGACTCGCTTCACGTATATCATGACCAGCATGGTATCATACTCATGAGGTAGAATACCATGAAATCCTTCAAAGTGAAACAAACGTTCGGATTATTACGCTTAGAGTTATGTTTGAACTGACGGAATTCGTTCAAACATATTTTTTGCGTGTCAAGCTTGTGCATCCTCCTCCTGTTGAAAAGAATTATTAATTTATTAAAATTTAAGTGTGCATTTGGATTTCTGCTGAAGTCATCACAGATCCTTATTGAGTTGACATGTCAAAATCTTGTTTTTCTAATTCACGTTAAGCTCGTGATAAATTATAACTTCTTTACTGATGCATTAAGATAAGTTACACCCATATCAAAATCTTTCTTATCTAATTCACGTTAAACTCAAGAAGGTAAATTCTAACTTCTTTATTAATACATTAAAATACGTGAAATCGTATTAGTATTGACTTTAATACTAATAAAGCAAACCCACACTACCTCTCACAAAAACATATAATGCAAAATTAACTACTACCTACAAATAATTTACCCAAATCAAATTTAGCTAAAGTTTGTGTTTTACCATGAGTAATGATTTATTCACACTCTACTTTTATCTCTCATACAAATTTTAATATCTCTTTTTCCTCTTTCATCTTCTATTTCTTTGAGGTTAAATTAGAAAAGAGGGGTAAACAAAACATTATTATTTTATCATAAGTTTGATACCATGAACACTATGCAAGCAGTCAAGCACACTCCCGTGGTCAAACTAATTTATCAATCCACCATAGAAGAAAAGACATGACTTGTTGCCAGCTAAACATAACACCTAGGAAGGCCAAATCCAAGACAACAACAGAGAAAGAACAAGTGACGTACGAGGTTCTTGCAGTAGCATCCGGATAATTATATCTCCACACCTCACCTCAATTTTGAGGTGTAGAGAAGTGGAAGAAGAGAGAGATAGGAAGAAAAGAGAGAGAAAGTAAAAATGTGATATGTAATTTAATTGATAAAGAAGAGAGAAATAAATAGAATGAAAATGAAAAATAAGTGAAGAGGTGTGTATATATCATAACTCGTAGCATCCATCAAAAGTCAAAATTTCATTACATCGTGTCCCAGTTCCTCGGCTTTTTTCCCTCACTCCCTGCCTACGGTTAGCTACAGTGCTCAACAAAGCCCATCATGTTAGATTGCATTTCCAATTAAACCATATGAAAAAAGCAATTTGAGAATCAACGACACCCTTTTCCACATTAAAGATTTTTCAAGTTAGAATAAAATTAAGAGCACCACAAATAGAAACACAATTTATCACCAGATCTAGTCATTGCTGTCTAATTGATAACTAGAAAACAAACATAGCCTCATCCTCCACCATAGAACTAGCTAACCCACTACACAATTTTACAAACCAATTACATTGACACTAACAAAAACTAATACCACAACTACTACTAGGGAGGAAGATCAATCCAACACCACCACTACTACAACATGTCTGGTTTTCTGTTGATGCCCATAGATCACATTTGGCCCCTCATAACACGCAATTTTAATTTTCAATGCACCAAACGTGATTTTCAACACAAATTCAAACATGTACTAACTTCGATCACCCTCTATTGTTCAACACTCACTTCAGTCATCTGAGGCTTCACCTTAGGAGGCCTACCCCTTGGCCTCCCGGTGGATCCTGGCGTTGAAGCCGCCTCGGACCTCGCAATCTTCTTTGGCCTCCCTCTAGGCCTCCCACTTGAAACTTTCTCACTTGGTGGTTTTGGTGGAGCATTAGGGTCCTTTGGAGGGCGACCCCTAGGCCTTGGTGGCCCCAGAGCAGCAGTAGTAACCTCAGGAGCATTTGGGTCTTTAGGCTTAGGTGGCCTTCCACGCCCTCTCTTTGGTGGGGCATTTGGGTCAGGCTTCATGTAGTTGTTCTTGAAGAACACAATCTCACCACTGTCCTTCATCTGGTTGAGGTGGTGGGTCAGAAGGGTTGTGTGCCCTGCTGGAACATCACCATAGGTGGACTCTATGTAGTTTGATATGGCTGATTTGTTCGCACCAGTGTCTCCAACAGCTTCAATTGCTTTCATTATCATCTACAACAACAAAGAAACACAACATAACAACATCAGCAAACAAGAAAAAACTCACATGGGTATCATCAAAATTGAGTCTTTTTGAGAAACACAGCTTAAATCACATGAAAAATCACATCTCAGGTTAATGGGTCTGTGAGTCAAAATTGAGCAAAACACATCAAAATCAGTGCACAAACCAGATCAGCTTATAACAGCAAACTCATCTGGTTTTGTGCATTGAAGATGTGACCAAACAGTTAAAAAAATATTTTTTTTCCTTAAGATTCATTAGTAAAAATGTTTGAATCAATATTTAGCTCTTAGAATTAGGCCATGATTAAGCTAAGAATTTTATTTTGAAGAACCAATTTTGGAAGAAGAAGAAGAGAAAATGGGAGGTGGGTTGAGCTAGATTACCTCAGGATATGGAGGAAGAGAAGAAGGTTTGTTAAGCTCCTCAGTTGCCATTGATGTTGCAGATGGAGAAGCAAGCAGGTTCAGGAGCTTGCACAAGCAAACAAAAATAAAAATACAAACTTTGACAGAGGAAGGTTCAAAAAATTTCACAAAAAGCAACAGTTTCAATGACACTAACAATTATCTGAAGGCTGGATTTAAAGGGAATAAATAAATTAAAAAATTGTGAAATAAAGAGAAAAAAAAAAGGGGAAAATAATAAAGAAAAAGATGGAAACCCTTGCTCTTTTTCACCCACCATGCTTCATCTTTTTTTGGGATTATGGACGGTTTAGATTGAGGAGATTGATGATGATCCAACGGTGGAGGATGCATGATGAGGGGGTCACTTGGATTGATGAAGTGGCAAGTGAGTGCACAGGTTCACAGGTTTTTTAAGGCTAACCCTGTTCTGGTGGCTTTTTCTTGCTTTCTGGATGAGGTGACCTACTTAACTCTTACCCACTTTTCTTTTTAAAATGGCTTAATTACAACTTTGGTCCCCGACGTTTACCAATGCCACGATTTTGGTCCCTCACCTAATTTAATTACATGGATGGTCCCCGACATTGTAGGTTGCGTGCAACGTTAGTCCTACCGTTTATTTCTTAATGGAGGAGGCTTACGTGGACGTCTAGTTGGAGAGAAAAAGGAGATCTGAGGAGAGAGGGGAGCACGTGAGTATCACGTGAACCTTATATGAACCCATTATACCTAAATCTGAAACCCTAGGGATCTAAATCGCGTTACCTTCTTCGTTCCAGGGAGGTCAGGGGTTTGGGTATAATGGGTTCATATAAGGGTCACGTGATACTCACGTGCTTCCCTCTCTCCTCATACCTCATTTCTCTCTCCAACTGGACGTCCACGTAAGCCTCCTCCATTAAGAAATAAACAGTAGGACTAACGTTGCACACGGCCTACAACGTCGGGGACCATCCATGTAATTAAATTAGGTGGGGGACCAAAATCGTGGCATTGGTAAACGTCGGGGACCAAAGTTGCAATTAAGCCTTTTAAAATTTGGGGTATGAAAGTAGGGAATATTACGATGCCACAAAAAAAAATGTTACTTTTCTTTTTCCTTTTTTTTGATGTAAACCTATTTTATTCAAGACTCAAAGATCCAGCATCCAAGTCCAACAAATTAACAAAAAGTCTAATCTTGCTCAAACCACATGTTGTGGCTAGAGGTCATTACTAGTTAGTTTGGTTTGGGTTTAAAATAAATATAAATTGTTTTGATTTTTTTTAGTTAATATGAATTAAATTGATTAAAATTAGATTGGATGTTTTTTGTTATCAGGTTATGAGTATTAAAATTTGAATTTATGATTTATATGAAAATATAATTATTATTTTATTTTTTATCAGCCCTCACCGTTGCTGGTTGTGAGATACATTAGTCAAAACCAAAAAATGTTATTATTTTAATGCATATTTTTTGAGTTTTATGTTATTAAAAATACAAAATTTCCTTATTAATTTAATAATACTTGTATACACTTTGTTTTAGAAAAAAAATAATTGTACACAAAAACTTATATATATATACAAATTCATTTAAGAATGTATAGATGAAAATATTGATTAATAAATATTACATATAAATGCTTTAAATACAAGAATTTGTAATTGGTAAATAAAAACTATGTATGTCCTCAAATGATAGCTCAAGGGGTAAGAGTTAGAGGATATATGGGTTGAGTGAGGGAGGTTTATGGATCACTTCCTGGAGGGAGCAATTTATATTTTCGAGGTAAAAAAATACTTATATTCCATAAAATATCTTTATATATAACTGTGGTGAAATTCAATTGAAAAAATTTAATATGGATTTTAATTTTTATATTGTATATATTTTTATTTATTTATTAAATAGGCAACATTAATCCTGATGTTATCTAATTCACAATGAATTCATCAAACATGCCTAGTTCTCTTCTAATTTTGTAAAACAGTTCTTCGGACAAAAGCTTGATAAAAATATCAACTAATTGTGCATGAATAAACTCTTGAATCACATCACTATCAAGTGCATATCCATGAAAAAATATGTATAATATCATTATGCTTAGCCATTGACATAGTTGTGACCTGGGGCTACCTCACTGGATTCATGACCTGAGAACTTTAAGATTCAAATCATTGTAAGTAAAAACATTTCCAATAGCAGTAAGATGAATTGTTAGTGTATGTTTAAATTTCAATTTGTAAAACAGAGTTTGATTGAACGTGAGTTTGTAAAATAGAATTTGATTCAAAATGAGTTGGTTGTAATATGATTTATGTTTAGATATTTTAATTTCAAAACGGAGTTTAATATCCCCAATTGCTTAAAGCTAAAGTAAAAGTAAGGGTTTTGTTAAGTTGGATGAAAGTGAATTTTGAGCCAAAACCGAGTTAGGGTGAAAGTAGGTTTAAGTTATCCAAACATTATGAGACAATGTTCAGTACAAGTGAAAATAACATTGTGTTAGTGAAACAGAAAAACAACCACAACATTAAATGTACGTGTGAACCTCTTTTGAAGTTTTATGATTGTTGCACCCGGTTTCATTCTAAACATTTTATAATCTTGATATAATGTATTAAGCCCTAGATCTTTTAAATTCTTTGGCTTCATCATGGGTAGTTTCTAGGGTCTTATATTTAGAAATTCTAAAGAACTCACTAAAACCTAAAGCTAAGGTTAGGATGTGTGTTGTTCAACTCTAAGGTTATATATAGTTGATAATTGATAAACAAACTCAATAACTCTTATGCTTATTTTGTCTAAGCAATCAACCTCAGTATAAGGGACATAAGTATCACTCTCTATCATATCCCACCCATCAAGATATTGAAATTCAATAAAGAATTTCAGCCTCTTATAGTAATCATAATATTCACCGTTAAAGCTAGGAGGCTTATATTGCTGGAGGTGCTCTCACTAAGAAAGGACTTAGAGGAAGTCATTCTATGTGTTTAACCCGGACCTAAGGAGTAATTTTCCCAAATAAGGTGTGGATCCCAATTGTAAACATTAATGTAAGTCTACCTAAGAGGGGTAAATTAGATAGAACCTGGACTGGACGAGACCCCAGGGTCCCTCGTCCAGGAGATCTGACCTTGGGCGGGGAACGCGCCATGACCTTGGGCCTCCCTTCCCGAGGCCCAACTGACCCATTTGGATAGGATAGAGGCGTCAAAACCCAACTCCACCTCTATAAATAGGAGATGAATACCAATTGTAAGGGACTCTTAGCTCATTTGAGAAATAATAGCATTGAAATTCAGTTATATTTTCTCTCTCCAAGCGGTTAGAGTTTCTCTCTCTAAGCGTTCACATCACTTTCCTCACACTTTGAGTACTACCTTCCCTCTCTATGTTCTAGCATGGAACAGAACCTGTTTCTATATCTAGGTAAGTTGAAATTGGAGTTTCAATGTAAATGCACAAGATCAATATAATAAACAATATAATCAGTAACAGAAATTTAGAATTGAACTAATATCAATTGAATCTTGAATATGAAAACTTTATTCTTCACTCACTTCAATTTATCAGTTAATAGAAATATGAAAATTGAAATGAAAAGAGAAAAGTATGGAGACTTCACATCAAGATAAACTGGTTCATCTTCTACCACTCAATGCTACATTTAGTTCCCAAAAACCTATTATGTTGATACGTCAGGATGACTATAAAAGATATTTTATCTCATCCAATAAGTGTACCAAACAAAAATAGAGCCAACATAATTGATAACTCAAAGGATGCTCAAGCGCGGCTCCTGTCTCGAAAGTTATTCGTGATGACTTCAATAAGGTTAAGTGTCTCAACTATACTTCATCGCCTCATAGTATATGAATGCATGTTTTATCATTTAATTACATAAACATTATTCATTTGTTCATTATGTTCTTCTTGAACCTTGAGTTCTCTTTCTCTGACTTCAAACCGACTTGAGCATCATAGTGTTTCATGCAGATACCTTCCCGCCATGCTTTTCTTGGACAAGTGTTAGAAAATGAATGAGCTTGATCGTGATGAAATCACTTTCCTTAAAGTATTTCAAGCACTCTCTGATTTCGTCTTAGAGTTTGGATGCAATAATACCCAGGATAATCAGCCTTGCTTCGAGTTTGCACAAGACTAATGAAAACTCGAAATGAAGGGAAGTGGTTTTCTGGAAAAACAGAGGATATGATTGTATGTTCTGAATTCTGAACATGCACTCTATTTATAGGCAAAAACAGAACAATTTATAAGGTTGCGACCCTTCATAAATGATGTCTGTTACCAACAAATATGTGAATAGTTGCAACCCTTCGTGAACAGGTGCAAAATTCGAATTCTAAAACAAGCAAAACAAACGGACGTTACGGCAACCGGTTGCCGTTGATGCGTCGTGCTAAAGTGTCGTGCCGTCTACAAGCCGCCACTAGCGCCTCTACTCCCACGCCGGTGTCGCCACGGCGAGGGGTGGTGTGAATGGAACATGTGACATAAAAGCTTGGGACCACCAAACCATGCACATGTGGCACTATATACTCTCTTTGTCTCTTTGTTGAATGGCGTAAATACGGTTCTCGCACAGGACAGATGTCGAACGCGATGCTGGGACAACCGGTTCGACAACTGACTAACAGTAACAAAACCAGAAAAATAATAAAGTAGAACACAGAAGATTGGTAACCCAGTTCGGTGAAACTTCACCTACGTCTGGAGGGTTTGCACCCAAAGAAAGGAAATCCACTATCTCAAGATTCAGGAATTACAGACACTCATGAACACCACAGTTCATAGTTCACTTCCTAATCTACCCAAGTGTATTTCTACTTAGTATCTCAACCTAAGTATGAGAGCCTCTCTCCCTTTCTCTCAATCACTGCCACAGTGATTGGTAACAAACAATCAACAATCAGAGTTTGAAGAATCAAAAAACACAGAACACAACTTTGCTTTATATAATCAGGGAGCAAAGTTTGTTCACAAGAAATAAGGATAAAGAACAATGAACAACCCTAAAACACTTGATCTCTCTCTCTATTAGCTTCAGTGGTCTTCAAGCTTTAGGTCTTCATCCTTTTTATAGACTTCAGCAGCAGCAGCAGGTAGGCACTAGGGTTTACTTGGGCTGAAGTAACAGATTGCAACAACAAATCTAAACTGAATCTCCAAGATATTGTTGCAAAATTCAAACATAAAGATAGAAACCAATCTTTTAATAAAGATTGTTTCAACAAATAACAACCCACAAATCAAAACCCTTATGGAACAGCTACTTGATCCTCAAGTAACTATAAAAACATATCTTCATAAAATCTTCAGAGGACCCACAAAATTAAACTTCAGCAAAGGACTGATGTCCTAGCTTCACGAAATCAGATGCCGTTCGACAATCAGTTGTTTTTGACAAAATGATGACAAAATGTTCCAACAAATGGTTGACATTTAATGATATATAAATGCTTTGAAAAGTTACTCCACTTTCTATGTGGGACTTCATTCAAATCCATTCAATGCAACACATTTGTCATTTTGGAACACTATGTAATTATTACTCCTTGAGTAATTATTACAACAACAAGCTCACCACCGTGTTCAAGACCTAAAACCACCGCAAGGGAAACAGAGGGGTCGGTAGCACAATCTATGGAAGAACAAAACCAAACCCACAAAAACTCTTGAAGCATCCCTAGTTTTGAATGACTTAGTGAAATTCTATTCTTACACATTTATATTCACGAACCAAATGAAATCATTAAAGTTCCCTTATCGTGCACATGGTTGAAGGACCTTGAAGTGGATAAAGAGATGAACTTTGTTAGGTATCAATAATTGGTGGCATGCTTTACGGACAAAGTATCATAAAACTATAATGTTTTGTTTATTTTTCTTCGACATTGCAAATGATTTATTATTATTGGAATGGAACCTAGATACCCGAAAGTAGGCATGAAGATTCCATTAATATCATTATGTCAATTATTTTTTGTACCTAGCTACTAGAATATTTGAAGCCACTAAGTAAATTAAATGGAGTATAAAAAAAGGAAGAATAGAATAAATTCATTACACCAATAAAGTAGTTTATTGGTAAGTAAGCTAGACTCCAATAGGAATGAGAGCAAAAATTCAAATTTTGGAAAAAAATATTTATTGGGAAGAGTATACAATCATATATTAGAATTAAGGGTCTAATCCAACCCAAAAGTTAGCTCAATAATTGAGGGTTGTCTTACCATTTATAAACACTTGTTTGATCATATCTCTAGTCAATGTGGAAATTCTAACACACCCCTTCACGCATAGGGCTAGAAATCTGGAGCATGGAATGAACATCAACGGATGACCAAAATATGGAAGGTCTCCACGACAAATGAATCTAAGATAGGTGATGACTCGGGATTTAAGGCTATTTTTCTAGTTTATTTTCATGTAGTTTAGTATAATTTTTAGGATATTTCAGTCATTTTAGGACATTTTAGGCTTATTTCATGCATTTTAATGTTTTTATTTGGTTTTAGTATTTTTCTACATTTTATATTATTTTTCTAGATATTATTAGAATTTATTTACTTTAATTTAGGATTAGATAAGTTTATTTTAAGGCGTTATCTTATTTTTTATCTCTTATCTATTTTTATATGCTTTATTTTAGGAGAAGATATGAGAAGAGAGAGAAAATCAGGAAAAAAAAGGAAAAAAAAAAAAAGAAATTCGCAGCTTTAAAGGAGTTCATATCCGGTGTGCCCGCGCTCAGGTCGCGCCATGTATCAGCCTCTGTTATCCAACGTCCAGACTTCTGGGGCTACACCGTGTTATGGTGCACCTGACCGCACATGATCGCCTGCTGCATCAGAAAAGGACAAAAACGCACAGAACATGAAAAAACACTATAAAATCAGTTTTTAACCTATTTTTTGAGGATTTTTTTCATCTTTTCTCTTCTTCTAAACCTAATAAACTCTTGGGAGACTCTTGGAGGCACTTGCTTGGTGGAGAGGAAGGCTAGGCCCTTGAGGGCCGGTGTTAGGGCCATGAAGGAAGGTGACAGCTTCTCCAGACGTCCATGGCTCTGTTCTATCTTGGGTTCCACTTTCTTCTTTACCAGTTTTTGTCATCTTTTGACTCTCTTTTAGTATTCGGTATGATAGAACTTGATTTGTCTTTTATTCAATATACTTTTTATGCAATTATAAGTATGGATTTTCATTATTTGGTGTTTTTCTCTATGTTTAATGCTTCAATTGGTTAATTGGTGATTTAAAGAGTTTATATTAATTCATAAATAGATTGAGAAATTGATGAGTTAATGTAGGCTTAGTTCACAGAAAGGGGAAAAATTCCTATGTCTTAGGTTATTGATTCTCTTTGCGCGTTCATGTATCTTTTGCCACTATGATGCTTTTTAGGATTTGCATGACAATTGAGATGTTGGTGTGAATTTAGTTAATGAGAGAAACCACCCTTGCATCAGTCATCTTAAGAAATGATTGTCTTAAGTTGGGTTGAGGTTTTCTAGGTGACAATAAGAGCCATTAACTCTTAGGTATGAATATCATGAGTTGGAAAAGAGATATATATCGAGTGACAAGTCCACGAGATACTCACCTCTCTAGGATAGAATTATCTAGTAGGAATTATTAGGATTTCTTGAGTGACAGTAAGAGATTCTATCCACTAGGACATGAACTTCTTAGGTTATGAACATAGCTTGGGAATGTCTTATCGAGTAGGTATGTGCTATAATGCTCCTTTTATGATCACTAGGGCTTAAGGGATTAAGGCTAGGTTCTTAATCGGTAGATTCACTTAGCTAAGAAATTAGTAGGTGAATAGCTCTTATCATCATCTTAAATGTTAATTTCATCTTATAAAAGTATATTGGTTGAAAATAAGTTGTAAATCAAGTGAACTCGTTTTCAAATACGTTTTCTTCTTTGTTTGTCTCTGTGAACTTCTTTTATCGCTTTATTTATCGTTTTCCTTTATTTAAATCTAAATAAAACACATCGCTTTTAAACTGTTCAAACAATGTCTAGCTAGTGAGATTAATACGTAGCAACACAATCCTGTGAAGACGACAAAACCCGATACTATACTACGATTGAGTCTTGAAAGAGATTTGATAGTAGTTAGTGGAGGAAAACCTCTTCATTAAATATCCTTTCATCAATAGGCTCTGATACCATGCATATTAGAATTAGGGAAGCCTAACTCAACTTAAAAGCTAGCGCAATAGTTGAGGATTGTTTTACCCTTTATAAACACTTGTTTAACCATATTTTTAGTCAATGCGAGACTTCTAACACCATATACGATGGGTGTGTGACATCCGTCAAGAATTAAAAGAGTAAATTCAATATCAAATGACATCCGGAAGAAGCACATCGGTTGAATTATGGTCATTTGCCCAAAGTCAAGGAGTACTTGAAAAAAAAATAGAAATTGTGTGTATAAGATTACAAGAATGTATGTAGTACAAGTGAACTATCCGTTAATTTAAATAAACCATTTAACCAAGGACAAATTACAAAATTTAAGAAATTAAACATGATATATAATAACCGCCCGTTAAATTAAAAAAACAAAATGAATTATTTGTACAAAAATAATATGGGAATTTATTTATTTTTAACTTTCGTATGTTGTTATTATAATAGAGGAGGTTCAGGGCCTAGGGTTCAGATCCTCCATGGGCGTGATGGGTATTCCTAAGATGACCAACGAGGCTTATGATTGGCGGGTCTCTACTCTATTCGTCAATGGTATAGAAGAAGTGGTTGGTTACCACCAGGTTTGTTGGTTACTTGCTCATTTTGGGAGGCTTCTAAACGTCTTCATCCAATGTAATTGCAAAATTGAGAGACAGTTCCGCTTCGGTTTTGTCTATTTTCTTTCAGGTCATCATACTTCTTCTACAATCAAGGCTCTCGATGGTGTGAGATTGGGAAGTGAAACTTTATCGGTGACGAAAGCTATATTTCTCGGGGATGAGGAAAAGTTGAAGGTTGTTGTAGTGCCTAAGGTCAGGGGTTGCAAGGTGGGTGGTTTCATTCTTAAGTCTTTGCAGGATGTGAAGATGAATGTGTATGACTCGTCCTAAGCTTAGCTTGCGTTGAAGGATAGGTTTATATCCGCCTCTAGATTGTGGAGCAAGATTCCGAGGGGAGAGCACAATCTACAACAACAAAAAATTCTGTTGATGATGGCTTATTTGATGTCTTTCTTGAGTTCTATGATCGAAAGCATAGGTACCAAGATGTTGTTATGTTTCCGGAGTTTGATGTCTTAGGATTCAATGATCATGTTGTAAAGGGGAATGATGATTGAGAGAGGGATTGTCTTCTTTTTCTAGTGTTGTACTCTTTGTGGACCCTAGGGCTAGTTAGAGATCGCTCTGCACGATCTGGGTTATTTTCTTCAGTGTTATTGAACCTTTGCTTTCTCTTGAAGGGGTGCATGGTGTGTTTGCCGCATTTTCTTCTCTGATGGTATCAAACTCTGCGTCCTCGGATATAGGTTTTGCTAATGTCAACATGGAAAAGGAGGGGCTAGATTCAATCGAATGTAGAGCTTTAGTAGTGGTGGAGAGAAGCCCAGAGGTCGTGGGGCTTCATGTACCATCTTTGGTTGTTGGTGATTTCTTGGCTTCGTTTGGGGACCAAGGTCTACAATGCTCTTTGTTATTTGAGATACCATTTTCTTTTCTGCTTGAGCGGTTGCTCGAAGTGAACTATTCTTCTCTTGCTGCGGGGCGTTGCGTCGTGCTAAAGTTGTGGAGGGGCTTAACATCTCGCCTATAGAGGTTGCTTCTCCTATTGGTGGCTGCACCTTTGAGAGGGAGGCATCATCCGAGACCCCTTTTGCTTCTCTTCCTCTTGGGAGACGACATCCAAAAAAGGTAAAGAGAGATCATAAGCCCTTCCAGATGCCCCCGACCGACCACTTGAGTGGATTTGGTTGCGGTTCATGGTGGTGATTATTCTCAAGTGCGATCACGCCCTAGGTTCATCCTGCTCTCTTGTATTCAGGGAATGCTCCAAGTGGTGCTTACTAGACCCGAGCCATGAAGGTGTGGCTTGTTGGCAAGCTTGTGAGTTGTACGTTTGGCAGTGAGGACGAGACGACTATATAAGGCCTGACACATGAAATGAAGGAGTGGTGGCCTCCCTGATTGTCGAGGTCTCTATTGGTTTTTGCTATTGGTTCTATTTTAGGTCTTCAACTTTGATTCCTTTGTCTTTTCTATTTGGTTTATGGTGGTTTCTGTTGTTTTCTCTTTATAGGGTGATTAGGAGGTTGTTTATTCTTGTGGATGGTTGAAATTTTTTATTTTTGTTATCTCCTTTGTCATATTCTCGAGCTTATTCTCCTCCCTCTTTATTAATATATTTAAATTTTCAAAAAAATAAATCAATTCAAAAAATTTAATTAATTTTTATATTATATAGTTTTTACTTGTTAACATTCAACGTTAACTGGTTATAAACTACAAGAGGATAAAATGACTTACATATAAACTACAAGAGGATAAAATGACAATTGCATATCATACTTATTTCCATTTTTGCTACATTTCAGTCCATTTTCCCTTTTTTCAACTAAATCCAAATAACCTAAAAATAATTTCTTTTTCTTCTCCTTCCATCTTTTTTCATGTTTTTTTCTTCTTATTTTCACTTCACATCCAAATAGAGTTACATCCAAATAGAGTTACACTTTGCTTGTTCAAAGAAAAATGATATGAAAGAAAACTGAGATGTTAAAGATAATGAACGAGAAATTATATTTTCCCAGTTTGGTTCATATTTGAAAAGGAAAACAATAGGTTATGGGCGGATCTATGTAGGGGCTAGGTGTGGCTATAGCCACACTAAATTTTGTGAGAAATATTTCCAAAATATATAAACTTAGAAATATGTCTTTCTTTACTGCTTATAATAATAATGTTCAATTTCTATTCATATTGTGAAGTTGGTATGGTGGAAGTGAGATTTGTCTATCACCTCCAGGCACATGGTTCGAACGCCGTCCCTTGGGGCTTTTGCGTGTATTTTTACTTAACAAAGGTTATGTGAGCCAATGAACGACCATTGTGATTATTTTGACATGTTGATAAACTTGAAAGAATATATCTTTTATATTTAGTCACACTAATATATAATGTCTGGATCCGCCCCCACACTCCAATTTCACCCCATGCCTACTAGACAAACATAGAAATGGAAGAGAAAAGTGTAAGATATAATTTGGGTTTAATTGCACTTTCCGTCCCTGATGTATAACGCTTGTGCAATTTTGGTCCCCTATGTTTAAAACGTGCGATTTTGGTCCACTTAAGTTCTGGACGTGACAATTAGATCCATCTGTTAGTTCTCCGTTAAATTAGCACACGTGGATCTCATTAATGAGATGGCACTGACCCTACCGCCAGCTAGAATTCCACGTAATTAAAACGGGTGAATTAAAAAAATACAACTAGCAGTTAGTATTTCATCTTCTTCTGTACCCAAAATAAAACTTCCATCTCCTTCAACCATTCACCTTCTCTCCATTAGCAGTTAGTACAGCACCATAACCGCACCACAACCACTCCATTCTTCTTTTTCTTCTTCTTCTTCTCCTCTCTCAAGGGAACCACCCGGAACCAAAACCCGAGATCAGAGCTTTACTGTCCAAGTATGAAGATCCTAAACAAGGATTGAAGCAAGATTGAAACTTTACTCTCCAGATGATGACCTAATCAGAGAGAGTGGAGGCAATAGCAGAACCCCATCTTTTTCAGCAGATCTGTGGAGGTAACAACAAAACCCCAAATCTCCATTGAGTCATGGGCTTGAGTTTGGATGGTGGTGGTTACGAAGAGGGCAAACACGCGGTGGTAATAGGGGTAGATGAGGAGGACGGCGCAGTGGTTCCTTGGACTTTAGGGGTTTCAAATCATGATTCCTGGGTTTTATGGGTTGTCAGAGGTAAAGAATGAAGGGGGAGGGTTGACTGTTGAGGATGAAGGAAGGGGGAGATTGGAAATTAGTAGTGAATCTAGTGAAGGGGTTAGATGAAGAAAACCAATTGAAAGTCGAAGATGGGTCTTGGGTTTGTGAAACTGAAGGCATAGATGCAGGGGTTGTGAGTACGTATTCACCCTAAGATATCAATTTTATCTTGATTCTTGTTCTGTTGCAAATATCAATCTTTTTGCTTTTGGAACTGTTAGATGAAGGTGGATGGTTGGGGATGAAGTGGAAGATGAAGATGAAGAGCGTTCAAAATTTCTGAGTTTTGTGGGTTGTTAGAAGAAAGGGATGAAGGGGGAGGATTGAGGATGAAGGAAGATGAAAAGCGTTAAAACTTCTGGGTTTTGATATTCTGGATTTTTGGGTGAATATGGTGGAAGATTTTTTTTTAAAGTGAATATGATGGAAGATTGATAATGAAGTTTTTTTTTTAACGTGGTGATAAGGTGAAGAACTGAAGATGGTAGAAGAGTGATTTTAGGGATAACCTTTTCTATTTTAAATTATTTGTTTTATTTTTTATTTTTTTAATTTACTGATGTGTCATTTATGATGGTGTAGTTTGTAAAAAAGAATATTCTGTTTGAAATTTGACAGAGAACTAACGAAAGGACCCAATTGTCACGTTCAGATCTTTGTTGTACCAAAATTGCTCCTTTTAAACAAAGGGAACCAAAATTGCACAAGAGTAATACATTAAGGACGAAAAGTGCAATTATATAATTTGCAATAAATATATGAAGGAATGAGAGAGTTAGAAAAAAAAAAGAGTGAAAATGTAATGCAAAAAGTAGATGTAAATGTGTCAAACATAATTGAAAATGGCACATTGAGAAAAAACAGTACCATGACAAAGAGGGCTGTCAAAACATACATAAGTCATGAAAATTCTGTAACTAGTTTGGTATACTAAACTGTAAAATCAATTGGTATACTAAGCTGTAAAATCATACAGTATCGCAGTCATTTTCAACTAATGTAACCCTGGTCCTAGTCACCTAGGTGTTGAAAATGCTTATATCTTCAGGTTTTCACCACTTGGATAAATTAATCCTTTCAGAATTGTGTCAAGTTGTCAACATTTCCAACATGTTTAATATGCGACTCTATACACATTTCAGGTATGTGCGTGTGATGAAGGTATAAAAGCAACCCAGTGAAGATTGAGACAGAAATCAAATTGAATAGAACACACAGATTCTTCAAATCAAGAATTTATGAGGTTCATATGATCATATCCCCATTGTTTAACAATTAAAATTTACAAACCAAACCCACAGAGCTCAGCTACTAGCCAACTACCACTACACAATTGTACATAACATGTTAACAACTCATCTAAAGTCTAACACACAAACAGAGCAGAACCTAACCCAGCACATCCAATCTATCCTCTTTTCTGAAAACAACACTTCAATTTCCACATCAGGTCTAAACCCCAAAACAAGGGTTCTATTGTTAAGCACTAATTTCAGTCAATGTGCACTGCATCTTTGGAGGTCTACCTCTGGGCCTCCCACTCCCAGCTGGGACCGGAAGTGCTTCACCAGGCTGGGCCGTCTTCCTAGGCCGGCCTCTAGGCCTGCCACTCCCACCTGAGGCCTTAACCTTGGGAGAGCTTGGCGGGGCATTCGGGTCCTTAGCAGGGCGGCCCCTAGGCCTCGGCGACTCCACAACAGCACCCTGTTCCTTAGGCTTTGGGGGCCTGCCGCGGCCCCGGGGCCGCGGCGGCGCGTTAATGTCACGCTTAGTGTAGTTGTTTTTCCAAAACACTAACTCCCCACTGTCCCTCATCTTTGCAAGGTGCACGTTGAGCAGGACCTTGTGACCCGGAGGCAGCAACTCACCATATGTAGATTCTATGTACTTGGCTATTGAAGTTTTGTTGGACCCATTCTCTTCGTTCCGACCATCAATCGCCTTCAAAATCATCTGAAAATAAAATACCAACACTATTAAATTCAGCCCTCATGAAGCTAAAACCAAAATTTGTTTTTTTTTTCAATAAAATTTAATTCTATCTTGCCTCATGAATTTGCAGCAAAAATATAAAATATTTTTTTCCCTAGCAAAATTATTTCTAATAACTTATTTCAGATTTAATTATTAAGTGAACATTTTAGATATCCCTATGTTTCTGAAATTTGCATGCAAGAATATCCAGAAAAAACTAGAAAACTATATATAAACAATTAATTAATTAGACATGAAATTAATCATGGTGAAGAAGCATTTAGATAAAGGGAAATTTGTTTTTATTTTTGTTGATCTACCCTAAAATTCTCTAGAAGGTTGGAAAAAAATATTGATTAATAAAACACTGGATTAGAAAGAGGGGTAGCTACCTCACGGTATGAAGGAAGTGAAGAGGGTTTCACAATAACTTGTCCATCTTCGTTGGCCATTGAAGTTGGTTGCAGAGTGTGAAGCTTTTTCAACCTCGGATTCCCAGAGCAAACACAGTTTTCAGAGTACCACTGTCTTTATTTTAGCAGAATCTGTAAGAAATTGAGGATCTGATTTGAAGGGAGATAATAAATAATCCAATAAAAAATAATATAAAATAAAAAAAAAAGACAGAAAAAGCTTCTTTCTTTTCCTCTGTTGATGTTTTCAATCAGGGAGATATGGACGGCTAGGAATTAAGGAAGAGGGGATGATCTGACGGTGGGGTCTTAGTTTGAGAGCGACGCACGGATCGATGACGTGGCAGAAACGTTTGGAGTATTGATTGAATAACGTTGTGGATAACGTTGATGATGAGTGCTATGAACTGACTTTATTAATTATTTACTTAAAAAGAATAAAATTATTTTCATATATATATCTCAACCTTTCTTTAAACAATATATATCTCAACCTTAAAATTCAAAAGATTCACATTAATGTCTTTAGGGGTGGAAGTATGTTGAGTCTGGTTGTAGTCTATCAAATGTTTTTTTTTAGGCTTGAGCCTGATTTATATGGAAGCTTAGTTTGACTTGATAGCATATTTTTTTTATAGGTCAATGTTAGTTGTTAATTATTACTCCAAGATTCGAACCCTGATCCTTCACCCTGCAAATCCCTTCATTCCCTTAGCATTTTTAAAAGCTTGTTTCATTGTAATACATTTAAGTAGACCATCATTTTAACAAGTATATAGTGCTTTTAGAAGTATTGGTGCGTTTTAAGATACTATAATAAAAATATGATAAAAATGATAAAATATATATATATTTATTTAAATAGGCCGGTCTGTTAGGCTTTTTGTGTGAGCCTGACCTTTTTAATTAAATAGGCTCTTAAAAAAATCATTGGCCTTATCTATTTAGTAATTAGGTTTGGCCTGGCCTGAGCCTGATGTAGGTTATGTCATAGGCTCCTATCGGCAACCTGACCTACTTCCATCCCTAAATGCCTTGTGAAAAAGTGAGAAGAGATAAAATATATTTTAAAATGATAAAATAGAAAAAATAAGTATTCCATCCATTTCAAAATGAATTTAACATATATTAAAAAAATTCAATTAATATCGTTAGTTTTTGTAAATATATCATTTATTTTTCGATTTTACCCTTTAAAATGTGATTTTATCTCTCCTCAATTGTTATTAGCATTGAGGCGTTATATGGAAAAAAAAAAATTAATGCTCTCTTGTGATATATGAAAATTTGAGGTGATAGGTGAAATGTATGATATTAGATGAGAGTAAAAATGAAAGAAAGTGTGATAAATAATTTTAAATTTTTAAAACAATAATCAATTTGAAAAACAAGTGAAAAGTCGTACTCCTTTTAACACGCGGTTTCTCATATTTGATTGAAATTCATTAGGGTCCCCTAAAAACATGAATCTCAATTTCAATTTATAGTGAGACTCACTTCGAAATCAATGAGACCCACATGAATTTTAATTAATAAACAAGATTATTAAAAAGAGAAAGTTAAATAAAATATTGTACTTTCTTCTCTATTAACCGTGAAGAAAAAATAAGAAATGTATATTAGTAAATGCAATTAATTTTGGAGTAAAATACACTTACCCCCCTCAAGGTTTGCTAGAAAAACACCCCACCCCATTTTTATTCAAAATATACACTGCACTCCACTTATTTTATCAAGTTAACCTCATTCAAGAAGATGCTAACGGAATATTCCATTCAAATCAAAATTATTTAATGTAAACTTATTTTTCCTTTTTTTCTGGTTTTTTTTTTCAGAAAAAAACGTCACTTTCTAATATTTGACAAAACAAAAATTCTCAATGCTTACATACTGTTGGAGCTGGTATATAAAGTAACCATTTTATAAAATAACTCAAGAATAAATATGTATGAAATAGTTTTAAATTAAAAATTATGATAAAAGTACGTTAAACTTCCACTCCATAAAAGAATATAAAATTATATTATTATTTTAATTAATTAATTAATTTGAATAATATGATCGCGTTGGTTATAACATGTTAAATGTTAAAGTATATATTACTTTTAGTAATTGAAAATGAGTGATGTTATTGATATATGATAAGAGAATTTTATTAAATAATATCCATACATTACTCAATGAATTCATAAGCAACATTTTTTTTTATAAATCTAGGAAAAAGAAATTTAATTAGTATTTATTTGGTGAAATTTTAATTAGTATGAAATTAATTCGAAATATTTTTATATAATTCACTATTTATAAACTGGGTATTACTAGTAATTGTGATGTTATATTCTTTTTTGTAAAAACTAATGTTTTTTTTAAATGGAACTGACGTTAAACGATTTTTATTTGAAAGTGAGGGTTTTTTTTGAAAAAAATAAAATAAAAAATAACCAGAAAAAAAAGGAAATGGAAAAATAAGTTTACATTAAATAATTTTGATTTGAATGGAATATTCCATTAGCATCTTTTGGATGAAGTTAACATGATAAAATGAGTGGGGTGGAGTGTATATTTTGAATAAGAATGGGGTGGAGTGTTTTTCTAGCAAACCTTGAGGGGGGTAAATGTATTTTACTCTTAATTTTGTTAACTTTAATAAAAGTATCGCTCTCTGTCCCTAAATAATAACTCAAGTGGTAAAAATTGGTAGACATATAGGTTGAGGGAAACTGTAGTTTATCTTTCCGATATTTAAAAAAAGTGTTACTTTCTCCATTTCAATTTAACTAAACTTGTTTCATAATCACATTTTCACATATCACAATTATCGCCAATTTCTTAACTCAAAACTATCATTATCTTTCTTTAATATAGTTTAACTTTAAATAAGTTTGTCAAAATTTAGGGATGCACATGACCGGGTAGATGGCCTGATAGATCTAATGAACTTATTCAATCAAATTTGGTTCAATAGAAAAAAAATACGGGTTGGATTGGGCAACCAAGTTTATCAGATGGATTTTATTACAATTCAATTATCTTCTGATCAAATATCTGTTTTAATAATAATTCATCCAACTCAACCCGAAATCCAAACATATACTAATACTATTAATAATTTTACCTAATCCACACGTAAAATATTCAAAACTCTAATTGCAGTTCACGGTTTCACTTTTCACTTTTTTTAATCTTTTTTCAGTAACAATCTTCCTTCTTCTCAAAGTCAAACAACGTCGCCCCTCACACTCTCATTGGCGTACTTATTTTTCATGGTATTTGACTATTTGTCATTTATGTGGTACCAACATTTTTTTTTGAAGTTTTAATATATTTTTTAATATTGTTAATCTATTATTATTTTAATATAGCGATCCAATCAACCCGTCCAAATCAATCCGAACATTATCGGATTGGATTGGTTCGATCCAAAAGTGAAAATTTACAAAATTCAATCCGACCTAAACAATTTTAATTAATTTTGATTCTATTTAAGCTAAAAATCCACCTAACTAATCCCAACCCCATGTGCAGCCTTAACAAATTATAAATTAAATATTAAGTCTTAATACATAACTTTAAACAACTTTTTTGTAACGTAGGGACTAGCTAGGGAGTAAGGGTGTGTTTGGATGCACGTTGGATCAGGCCTGATTCACGTTTAAAGACCTCAAACGTGATTTTTCCATCTCCATTGATGTTTGGATGTTAAATGTTGATCCAGAATTGGATCCATCCTAACACAACAATTTGTTGCTTCAGCATCAATGTTGATCCAATTGTCCCCTTTCCCTTTTACAGATCCAATTCAAGTCTATCAGATCCAATTCCTGATAAATGTATCCAAACATAAATCACGTCACTCAAACTCACGTTTACCAGATCCAATTCATATCAGATCCAATTCTGGCCAGATCCAATTCTACTAACGCCGAGCCAAACACACACTAACATTTTACTAACGTTGATTGCTAGAGCATGTGACGTGGGGCCTTTTTCCAAGCCAAAAGGAGGAAATTAACTCTTTGTTTTCGTGAACCCCACTAGTGTAGGCTCCAAATTCTTGTAAAAAGTTTGTATCACCATCAATGAAGATGTTCATCCCCAACGAGCTTGTGCGGTCTCTCTCCGTCAGATATGGTTGTTCAGTCATCAGTGGTAGCATAGCTTTGTCCAGATTACTTTGTGCGTCAATACCCAACAACCTTTGTACTTCGTGCTGCACCGCGCTGAGCATGTGATTATTATGTTCCACACAGTAACCGGATCAAGGGTAAAAAATTTAGGTCATGGGATGAGGTGGTTAATTTGATATGGTTCACAGAATGAATAAAGAGGCTAGCCAATCCATCATTTTACTCATTATAATTACACAACAAATGGATTTAAAGGTCAATTTGTGACTTAGATTAGGTTGAAAACATCATGCTAAAGTTTAGGTTCCGACGAACCAAGATTCAAAGTTTAAAAAGAGTTTTAGCATCAAGATAGTACTGAAATAGCAAGAACTAAAATTTACATGAGCTAAATAAAAGAAAATAAGTAAACAAAAGGGAAATTTGTGCAATTTGTTAATGCGTGGAAATTAAATGTGCAAACACTAGCCTAGTTGTACATTTAGTGCGTGTGTTTATGGCCTTATGGGGAATATAATATACAAGTTAATATGACCTAGGGTAGGGTTACAATACTCTATCATCTTCTACATGCTAGTTCTTTGGTCGTTGATAAGAAGGATAGAAGATATCCACACTCATAATTTTATACTGGTTCATCAAAACAAAGGCTACGTTTGGTCCTTGGTCTTCCAACAAGATTTCCATTAAGTATTATCAAGTACTTCTCCTATGAGTTTGGTTGTTACGGACTCCTCCCCTAGTATTCTTATCAAATCCACTTCAGGCTTAACAAACATTCTTGTACAAGCCTCTCCAGGCTTAGTGAGTTTGAATGCCAGGAATTCCTCCCCAAGTATTCTTGTAAAATCCTTTCCAGGCTTAAGTATTTTTGCACCCGCTTCTTCAGGCAATTGAGTGCACACTAGTACAAAAAATAGATAAGGTAGCGGTTAAAATATAGCAAAGGTAGTGGTTCTAACCGCAGAAAAGCAAGGGGTAGCCTTTGAGCAAGTGTAACAGTAGTGGTTCTTAACCGCTACCTTTAAACACTAAATGCAGCGGTTGATTTTTGAGGAACCGCTACCAATACTGCACAAATGACTCTCAGCGAACATCAAACGTAGCAGTTGTAACCGCTGCCTTTGGATAGAAATAGTAGCGGTTGTAACCGCTGCCTTTGCTTAAATATTTAACAACAAAGGCAGCAGTTCCAAACCGCTGCTTTAATTTTTTTTTTAAATGACCAATAGGAAATGTAGGCTTCTGACATTGCTTGCTAAATAAACATGCTAAATATTTGTCAAACGAAAAATTACATAGTTCACAAGTATCTTGATTATCACATAATACTATTTGATAGAAGGAAAAACAATTAAAACATGACAAAGTTCATCTTTTAAGGTTGTCAAACAAAATAGGCTAAAATAAACATACATATTAAGCGTACTCCTACACAAATAATAATGAAAGAGTAAGTACGATACAAAAAGATGACAACTAAATTCTCCAATAGCTTACTCATCAAAATCCAAAAGACTTCAATATCTCCATAAACCTGCATCAATAAAACAAGAATCCAAACAAGTCAACATTTGATAGTACAATTCCAACATTATCAAAGCATGAGCAAAGAGAGTTATGACATAAACACCGCTAAGCCATGAACCTCTAAAATCAACCGATACAATTAAATTCAGGTCCTCACAATGAAATAACAACAGAGGAAACAAAAACAAAGTTGGGCAGCAGGAAAGGCAAACAAAACCAACAACAAATAGGACAGGACAACAACAATTCCAACATCCTAGAGGGAGAGAAACACCAACAAAGGGAAAGGCATTACAGTAGCCAAAACAGCAGCAGGAAAAAACACTAGCAGAGGCAGTAACACAACCAACAGAAAAGGAAAAAAAAAACATCCTACACAGCACCCCCCACACACACAGTAGCAGCAGAAAATTTTCCTGAGAGAATGTAGTGTTTACATACTTGAAAACAATTAAGGCCCAACATTCAGCAATAGAAAGGATTATTTTGGATCTGCAGGTTACAAAGGGGAAATTTGAAAACTATGGATCTTTTGTTTAACCAAGTTTTCTTTTATGGGTTATGCATTGTATCTGCAGTTTTAAAATCTTATACCATGAAACCTAAATAATAAGTTTTTACTTTATGAGGTATGTTTTTAAATAAAGCTATTAATTGGAAATAAGACCCCACTACAGTTAAGAAACAACCTTGGAATGAACTGATGATCATGATCACTTCTTTCATATGAGCTAAAACACTGAATAACTGATTCAAAGAAACTAAGATTATTAACCAAGACTATATGACATAAGGTGGGAAGCAACAAAAACAATCCACTTGAGAAAATTCATAACTCAAGTGTAGTCTTATGTATGTTTGGATACTCGTACGCAAGTGTTAACGCACTTTAGCACTCACATTGAGAAAAAAGTGAACGGAACACTTCTTATAAATACAGGAACTAGAGCTAACTGTCTGTGCTAACAACTTCCATACTAACTAACAATATTAACTCCTTCGAACAAAATTACAAAAGCTAAACCAACAGCTTTATAAACTGAAATATAACTGAGGGTAATTAGTCTAATATTCAGAATCAGATTAACCAATTAGATTCCTTTCTCTCTCAATTCTCTGTTATACTGTTTCTCTGTGTTCCCCTCTCATTTCTCTATATAATGACCAAGTAAAATACTATCCAGCACAAACAAGCATGAAACCAAAAGTTAAGAGCCTTTTGAATCTTTTTTCTTTTGAAAACAGAAAATTTGAAGTTGAGAAAGCTATTTTTGATCTAGAAGAGGTGATTGAGCTGGTGAAAGTTAGATCATGGAAGTGGTTAACCGATAAAGCTCAAGCTTTTAGGTACTCCACTTATGCACTAGAAGATGATGTGAAGGACTTGTTTCTTGAACTTGAATTGGATATGCATCTGTTATATGCAATTGTTCATTTCCCAAGCAAAAAGTTGTTTTGATAAGCAAAAATATATATAATAAGGAAGTACTAGGTGTACTTCAAACCAAATAACTAAGAGTAGAAAAAAAGAAAGAAAGCAAGGATGGTACTAACTTACCCATCTCAGGAAATACTATCTAACATCAAAACCAACACTAAACTACCAAGCTATACACTGGCCTTAGCCCACTAGGGAATTCATTCAATCAAAACTACACTAACAGGGCCTAGATAACGTAATCAGCAGCAGAAAAAGATAGCCACCACATTGCCATAAAGTACTAGTAAGTTTTCCTTGATCTTTTATTGTGCATAGCCTGTGTATTTCAGTGAAGCTGATGAAATGATCAAGTTTTGCTTCTACTTGATTCAAAGTGGCACTCATTTATGTTTATTCACAAATTTAGAAATCCCTAGCATGGATTTATGTTTTTAGTGAGTTAATAAACCTTTCAAGCGTTACTACATGCATCTAACATGTGAATATTCACATACCTTAAATCTATCACTGCTCATTCTTACACAACAATAGTTACCGGTGGTGATCTTCTATGCCTTATCACAGTTGGAAATTACATCTGATCTGAATTACAATCTATTCAGAGTATTGAATTTTTATTTTACATTTTCTTCAGGGATCTATCTAGTAACAACAACATTTCAATTAGATAAGCCAATTTGTATCCCAGCTTGCACAAAACAGACCCCATCACATATTCATAAACTAAACCAGAGAAAACAAATTGCACCCTTCAATTTTCTATCTATTTGATTATCTAACATGCCCACAAATTACATAACGGCACTGAGAAGGTAGAAGCAACTATGTATTAAATCAAACAGTGGAAAAAGTAAGAATTAGGAGAATTACCACAAAAAATTTCTTATAATCAAACTTCAGCAACAAAAAAGTGGAAGCCACACAAATTTTAAGTAGAGATAACAGTGTCTCTACCATTCTCTGAAAAAGCTAATAAAAGCCTAAAACCGTCAATGAGTATAATTGCACTAGCTCTTATAGACATAAATAATGTCAAGATGATGTTACCATCAAATGATTAAACTTTCTGACCTTATTCATAAACCCTGTTGTATTACTAGGCCTGCCACCATTCTAATGTTATCATTTATCTAAAAAATACTTTTTTACCTGATTCATGTTAAAAATGCATTTTTTTTCAAATTTGACCCAGCAAGAACAAAATGGAAATTGGAAAGAACTAGGGCAGATGAAGAAAGAGGAAAAGGAAAATGGGGGTATAGAGTTTGGTACATGTAGCTATCGAGCTCATCCACAAAATCATCAAGCGGCATCAAATTGGCCAATGCAACAATCTATCAATCACAACACCAATTAGCAAAAATTTGAAGTTGAAAACGATAATCAAATTTGATACAGAGAAATGAGAAAAGGGAAAGAACAAACAAACCTGGTGGCCATAGTGGATTGATTTCATCATGGCATAGCTACTGTCTTTGCCGCCGTTAACGAGTGCAACCACCTTCATCGGTGGTGTTTTCTTCCTGGGAGAGAGAGAGAGGTAGAGTGCGTAGAAGATAGCAGCAGTAACAGACCGTACTGCGACGCCGACAACAGCAATATACAAACGACGACACAAAGCGGAGCACGGCAGAGACAAAAATACGCTTGCAACAACGGCAGCAACAAGGTGACGATTGACAGCAGTGAGATGGCGTAGGGCGGAGATGAAGTGTGGGAAGAAGACGCAGCAACGCAGAAGAAGAACGAGAGTGAAAACTGCGCACGATCTATGTGTGGAAAGCTAGGGGCGCGCACGATGTGGATAAACCAGTATTTTTTTTTTTCAAAATTACTTTAAGGTTGCATCTTTTATGGTAGCAAGTTTTTTTTACCCGATGCCAAAGCCCACTTTCCTTAATTTATTACTTAGCCCGCTACCTATTGCCTGCTTAAAGGTTGCGGTTGTCTTTTAACCATTACCTTAGCCCCTTTTTTGCTAATTTAAAAAAAAAAAACGTGTTAACGTAGCAGTTACTTCAAAACTGCTACCTTTAGCCCACTACTTATTCCTTTTTGTGGTGTAGTGGCAGTTTTGGATAGGACTCCTTCCCAAGTATTCTTTGTATAAGTCTCTTCATGCAGTTGAGTTTAATTTTGGACAGCGACTCTTCCCTCATCAATGATGGGGTGCATCATGCATGCTCTATTTATACCCTTGAGTAAAGTGCATTTGATCATTGCTAGTTTGCAACCTTCTAGAGTATGTACAGGTTAGAGCTGAATGTACATTGAGTTGCTCTTAGTCCTAGTTTTTATGATTTGATCAATACAAATATATAATGAAGCACACATGAGTGATCTAAAATCTCTCACATCATTTCTCTCATTTGCTTCATGGATAGACGATTGAGTTGAGCTTTTCTCTTTTGTTTGTTCTTCAAAGGTGTGTCATAAGTTTTCTATGTGGATGTACAACCTTTTGACACATTTCTCTCCTTCGTGCATTTCTTCAAGATAACAAGCTTCGTACCTTAGATATGGATTTATGCTTATGCACATTGGTGGATTCTCACTGTGCACCTTCTTCAACTTTAAATCTAATCTTTATATCTAAAAGAGGTAGAATATGATTGTTGTAATAGTAGCTGAAATGACTCTCCTCATTGTGTTGTTTGTATGTGACACTTCTAATTACCCACAAGACATTCGCATTTAACTGAGAATTTTAATTTAATTTTTCAAATTATAGGGTTATCAGTTGTCCCCAGCTCCGATTGCCCATGATCGAACAAGAGAAATTGAATCTGCTCTCACATTTTCTTAAGCAAAACAGGGCACATTGGAGACTTGGAGAGTATGTAAAGTGTAGTGCATGTGGGGGCTTAGGGAAACCTTAGTCAGGGTTAAAGTGTGTTTTTTTTTTTTTTTTGAAGTTAAGTGTGGTTAACAATTGAGGTGAGGTGTATATTTTAAGAAAGAATAATGTTAAATGATTTTGTGGCAAATCTGGATGTGTATTTTACCATTTTATTCTTACACCCTTTGATCCAGGTTAATTTCATCCTCTCGAGCAATGATTTTTAATTGATTTATTATCTTTATTTATTTAAGCTATTACATACATGATGAATCAAAATTAAATGAGTTAGTGTTGTGATGTAGTTTTTTTTTTATCTAGATACCAGTAGGATTTGAACCCAGGACTTAGGAAATTTTAATCCATCAAGTACTATTTAGGCTATCCATACTAGTGGTGTTGTGATTTAGTACTTCATCCTTTAAGTAACTGATTGACGACATTAAATCTACTTGGAATTCACTAATTAATGTTTCATTTTTGTCTTTAGAACTTAAGTGACAAATATAAATAAGATTAATTTCTATGCACCGGCAGTGTAAATAAGTTTTAGACAATCATTCAGTCACATTCTTCCATTTTACTAGCTCATAATTAATCTTAAATTTAATGAAATTTGAAAAAAGAAATAGAATAATGTCATTAAATGTCTGTGTAAAACTTTTTACACTGTTAGTGCATAAAACTAATCTCAATTTAGATACATTCATGATTGAAAAACTCTAACAAAAACAAATTTGTAATTTTTTTCGTTAGATAGGAAAGTGTCAGCAAAACAAAAATAACTACGCTATAGAATCATGGCACAATGCGGCAACAACCCCTACGGGTGGAATCTTCCGATACGACGAGGCGAGTCTTTATAAGAGGTTTTGCGAGCTAGCAGATCAGGTGCATGATTCTATCTCCATCAATGGTCGTAAAGGACATGTTCCAATCCCAACCAAGAATATATATCATGGATTCTGGACATAGTGTCTCTTCCCAGAACGT
The DNA here is from genome assembly GCF_012489685.1 of Lotus japonicus. Lineage (NCBI taxonomy): Eukaryota > Viridiplantae > Streptophyta > Magnoliopsida > Fabales > Fabaceae > Lotus > Lotus japonicus. The sequence continues at coordinate 10,275,975 of NC_080046.1, forward strand.
TTGCACATATACTTGGGTCTGAAAACTACCATCATGCTAGTGAAACAAGAAGAACAAACACATCGAGAATTTTAATTCTCACCTCATCATGTTGGAACCCCTATATCTGTTAAAATATTAATTGATGGACCATTTATAGTCTAGATGTGCTTTCAGCCTTTTGTCTCTGTGTTTTTATATCGAGAATTCTTTACAGATGAAGAGATATCAAGGGAACGTACCATCACCGCTAATATTAGTATGTTTGGGGCGATGAATGAAAAAATAATGGAGTATTAATTCTTTTTTTGTCAACAATTGAGTATTATTAAGCCATACAAAACAACAAGCAATAAAACCAAAAACAGATAAAGCCCATTTTCTTAAAAACAGATAAAACTTGTCCTTGATGCGCTGCATGAGTTGTATGTTTGGGGAATTTTTTGGGATTTATTTGGGGAAAGGTATTTAATCATTTTTTTTTATAAAAGAAGCAAAAGAGAACAAAACAGAAGAAGAAACTTATGCCTAAAAAAGGCAACACCATGGGCATCAGCGTGTAGCAAGGACGTGACCCCAACCAAAGGAGACTCCCAAAAACAGGCCTGTTCGTCGTAAATGCGCCATGTAAGACCTAGGATTTTATAATTAATTAATTTCCAGCTCACGCATAGGATTCCGTGTAAGCGTGAGTGGAACTTGACTTGTGTTTGACTTTTTGACAAGTAATGCGAAGACGAAAGTTCACTGTATGTTTAAGGATGACACTATAGTCATTTTGATTGATAGCACGAGTCATATTCGCTCCTGACTAAGGTCGAGAGTGTCCGAAAAAGGCTATATCATTTTTTTAATTAAGTGAATAGGGCATATGTCAAACAAGTAAAAAAAGGGCTTGTTTGATAACAGTTTTAGTTTTCAGTTTTTAAAACAGTTTTCAGAAACAACTTTTAAAAACGGTTTTCAGAAGAAGAAAATAGTTTGAATAACATGTTTTCGAACATTTAGAAAACTTATATCTGAAAACTAAAAACTGAAACTGAAAACATCTTTTACCTGTTTTGGTTTTTTAGTTTTAAAAACTAAAAATGAGAACTGTTTTTGAAAACAGGTCGTACCAAACAGGTTTTCAATTTTTAAAAACGGAAAATTGTTTTGAAAACAGTAAACAAACATGCCCAAAATCTTTCTTGAACACAAATTCATTCTCAACAAACTAAACTCTTGATTGCATTTATTTTGTAAATATAATCAAACAAATAAGATTATTTTATTCCAGTTGTAACAAAAAAAAAACAAATAAGATTATACGGATCCTATTAATTAATTGAAATACATTCAATTAAAACCACATCACCGAAAAATATATATTTTTTTGACGGGCGGAAAACATATATTTACTGTATACTCTTCACCAAAAAAATTATATATCAAACTAAATCAATCAATTAATATCAATATCATCAATATATATTAGAAAAGAAGAATTTTCATAGTGACGTGTCAGCACCAGATTAATTCTCATAAAAATTATTCCACGTGTCAATTTGTTAGAGGATATAATTTTCAATTGATATATGTTTTAATTTTATATATTCTAACCTAATTAATTGATATTATTTTAGAAGATATAATTTTCAATTGATATATGTTTTAATTTTATATATTCTAAAATAATTGATTGATATTATTTTAAAAGATAAGATTTGGTCTTTTAATTTATTTTAAATTTATTTTTAGAATATATTGATTAATTTTTATTGAATTTTCGAATTTTTTATTAATTCGGGATTTTATGAGTTTTTATTGTGATTTGCAAGATTTTGTTAGTTTTTATGTATCTTTATTTAATACATTTTTTAATATTAGATTTGATTGGGATTTAGGTTATTTATTTCTTAATTTTATTTTAATTTATCTTATTATTTATTTTATTTTAAATCCAGGAAATACTTTATTTTATTTTAGATTTACTTTTAGAGTATATTAATTAATTTTTATTAAATTTTCAGATTTTTAACTAATTCAGGATTTTATGAGTTTTTATTGTGATTTGCCAGACTTGGTAGTTTTTATCTATCTTTATTTAGTACCTTTTTAAATTTTAGATTTGATTAGGATTTAGGTTGTTTATTTCTTAATTTTATCTTATTATTTATTTAATTTTACTTCCAGGAAATATTTTTTTATTTTACATTTATTTATAGAGTATAATAATTAATTTTTATTGAATTTTCGGATTTTTAATTAATGCAGGATTTTATGAGTTTTTATTGTGATTTGCTAGATTTTGATAGTTTTTATCTATCCTTATTTATTGTTTATTTTTAATTTTAATTTCATGAAATATTTTATTTTATTTTTGAGTTACTTTTATAGTATAAATGAATTTTTATGGTATTTTTAGTGAATTTTCAAATTTTTATTTAATTCAGGATTTTATGAGTTTTTTATTGTGATTTGCTAGATTTTGTTAGTTTTTATCTATCTTTATTTAGTACCTTTTTAAAGTTTAGATTTGATTAGGATTTAGGTTGTTTATTTCTTGATTTTATCTTAATTTATCTTATTATTTATTAATGCTAATTCTAAGAAAAATGAGTTGATTTGGTGCTGAGGGTCCACAAAGCTACCATGGACACGCAGAGATTTGATAGCTGCTATTTCTACCTCTGCCACATGTCGCAATCAGGACAGAGGTATGCCGTAAGATGATGTTACGTGAAGAAGAGTTTGTCATGTTGTGATTGATGGTTTTTGCCATTTCAGTTTATCCTTTGTTCGTAATTCAATCCTGGATTCTTAAATTTCACATATTTTGTGTGTTTTGATCCAAAAGTTTACAAATTTTTGCATAGATCCTTTGACGAATCATCGTTGAAGACGTAATATTTTGATTCTGATGTAATGTTTTTTCTATTGTTCTTCTTTCGCTTTTATATTTTTTTAAATCAGATTTTAGTATAGTTTGTAGAAATCCATGCGTGTGAAACCATTCTAAACCAGATTTTGGTATAATTTATAGAAATTTACGAAACTTAGGATAGTCTGAATTTATATTCATTTCTCAAATTTTGTCCGTTTTTATTCTTCATGTTTGAGCTGTGTGTATAAGCATACTATTTGCACTGTATGTGAATGATGCACAACTTACTATTTTTTTTAATGATGCACATGTCAGTCAAATTGATGAAAGCATATGAAGAGCTCACATTTAATCTTCATGAGTATGTTTAGCCCATTCTTAAGGTTGGTTCATGTTTTCCTCAAACTCATTAGTTTTGCATATACTCATGTTTTAGTATGTCAATTGGGTGACTTATCTTACTTTACTCTATATATTTCCTTAAGTTCAATTTAAATTGATTGTTAGTATAAGTTTATTGGTGAAGTAACCACAATTATTTTGGGTGAGAGAATTATTTAGTTTTTTTCTCACATATATAGATAATTTGTTGGGGTGCGCACATATGGGGCAATACACCATTTTTTGTTTCTCTTGACTGAAATGTGCCTTTGATTTTTTGTTTTACAAGGGTTCCACCCCAAGATTCACAAATACACTAAATACAATTCTTTCACCACAGTCCTTTCAAATTGGTGAATGAGGGTATTTTATTCTTCAAGACTTCATTTTGGGTTTTTGTTTCAATCTTCTTCATGAATTGATTTTGTTCTTCAACTAATTGTAAGATGTCATATGCTTCAAGGATTCCTGCTTTTCTCTTCTTAATCAAAAGCAAAAGGATTGAGGAAAAGAAAATCTTCTAGGGTGCAGAATATTCACTAATTGGAAAAAAAAATAACACGTGCCATTCTCAGATTAATTCTCATAAAAAAATACATTTTAAAATTTTAGATTTGATTAGGATTTATATTGTATATTTCTTGATTTTATCTTAATTTATTTTTTATTTATTTTTAGAGTAAAAAAATTCATTTTTAAATTTTAGATTTGATTAGGATTTAGGTGGTTTATTTCTTGATTTTATCTTAATTTATTTATTATTTATTTTTAGAGTATTAATTAATATATCCCAAATTTTTTTTAAAAAGAGTGAGTTTGAAAGCTATAACTTAAGTTAATTTTTTAATATATTCCCAAATAATAATAATAATAATAATAATAATAATAATAATAATAATAATAATAATAATAATAATATATGTGTGCGGATATGGGCCGGTTGGGTACTATAGTGCCCATACCCGCACCCATACCCACTATTTTTTGCGGGTAATTATCTATACTAAACCTCATACTCATAGTGAATATTTTTTGCGGGTACCCTATGATTTTGAGACTCATTGTCATCCATACATTTAGATTTTGGTAAAGATGGATAGCTTCCTGTAATGACATTGAATAGTCTAAAGGTGGGGAGCTTCGAGTTGCTACTCACGTGAGTATGGAGATGAGTACATGTAATTTTTAAAAACGCGGGTATTGAGATGGTACTATAGTACCTACCCATTGTCATCCCTACTTAGTTGGAATAAACACAATAATGCTATACTTTATGATATATCTTACACAATTCTGATTTGTGCTACTATCACATTAATTTTTTAAAGATTAATATGTTGATAATTCTTTATATCTATGATTTGTGTTATCGTCTTCATATTTACGAAGAATGTGAAACGAGTTCCTCTTGGTCTCAATCGGGCTTAGAAGAGAAGTCTTTATCTCCACTTTACTCATCAATTCTGACTTTTCTATTTCATTCGTTGTTTAATATATTTTTAATAATCAAAGTATTAATTAATGTATCAAATACAATAGACATATTTCCCGTGCAACGCGCGGGTAAAAAACACTAGTATATCCGATAGGGCAAGATATGACCGATCATCAATTTCCTTAATATTTTTCTAATCTTATAAATCAAAACAATAATATTTATCAATGCAATTAAAGCATTCATTACCTCTAGTATTTTCTGATAGGATCCGCTCATCTGGCCAAATAGGTTACAGCACTATCAGGAAACGTGTGACGTAATTTTTACCCTTACCGCCGTGACTTCTAATTTCAATTTCAAAGCGCAGTTACATTACAATTCTTATTGCAGGATGGCTACATCTTCTGAAGCCAAAGGTGAGAGCACAGAGGGGCCAAATTGGCTTGAACTTCCTAGAGAAGTCACCGCAAAGATTCTACACAAGCTGGGTCCCTTTGAAATTTTCACAAGTGCAAGCTTTGTGTGTCTTCTGTGGTGGAACATCTGCATGGACCCTCTCATGTAGCGCAACATTTATTTGACCAAATACCCTACTCTTACATACTACAAATGGGTTAGGTTTTGTCGTCATGTCATTGAAAGAAGTTGCGGTCATTTGGAAGACATTAGTATTGAGAATGTTGACGACAATTGTCAAGTCCTCCAATACATTGCTAATAGGTAATCTCATTACTTTTTTTTTCTTTGTTGGCTTCCATGTTTTATGATTACTGATTCTCCATGTTTTTCTCTTAATTTGTGCTCATTTATGTTTTTTTTAATTATTTAAATTTTAATAAACATTATGTAAAGTTTGAGTAAGGACTCAACATATAGGGACATGTGTTTTCTAGAAGTTTCATAATTTTGTTTAAGTATGTTCCTTTATATCAGTTTTTCTTTTTTTCGTACAGTGGAAGTAACCTTCGACGGATGCGACTTTTAAATTGCGGCGCTATTTCAAGTATGCAATTGAGCGAAGTTGTGAAGAAGCTTCCACTATTGGAGGAGTTTGAAATTTCATTCAGCCGCCTATATATGGATACTTTGGAATTTGTGGGCAAATGTTGCCCACATTTAAAAGTGCTGAAATATAACGTGAGCCGTGAGGGAAGAGAAAGGCGTCACATATGATGGTCAGGCATTTGCTATTGCAAAAATCATGCCTCGGCTACGCCATCTTCAACTTCTGGGAAACTGACTCACTAATAAAGGCTTGCTTGCTATTCTTGATGGATGCCCTCTTCTTGAATCTCTTGATCTGCGTGTTTGATGCCCTCTTCTTGAATCTCTTGATCTGTGTGTTTGTTCCAATGTTGATTTAAGCGGAAGTTTGAGGGAAAGGTGTTGTAAGCAAATCAAAGATATACGTTTTCCGGAAGAGTTGAGTGAAATGTCCATCTACGTTGACGATGAATTGGATGGGTTTAATGATCTAAGGGTGAATTCCGTCTTTAGTATAGTTGGCGCTGATTGCACTTTCTGAATCTTTAGAGTATGGTTCCTCAACTTTTTAGACAATGTGTGGATTGAAATGTAAGAATCATTTAACACTTACTCTTACTCTTAACTTTTTATACAACGTGTCGATGATGGCCTTAACAAGTTTCAACCTCCTTACTCTTACCTTTCCTTTTCCTCCCTAGTATACATGTAACAGGGTACCAACTACCAAGAACAGAGTTACTCCTATCTAGTTTTGTTTTCGTATGATTAGTTGCTTCGCAGATAACTTGCTTATAGCTCCATCCACCCTTTCATTTTGTTTCTGGTATAGAAATAAATTTATTGACTTGAAGGTTTTTTTTTTCTTTTCTTTTGAAATGACTTGAAGGTAAGGATCGTAACATTGATTCTAAATAGACAATACTAAGTGTTAATGCATTGTAGCAATATTTATTTGAAGATTCTGTTGCTTATGTGGTTAGTGTGTGCAAGATACTTTTTTTTAAAGACGTGCAAGATACTTATTCTTGATAGTTCTTTTTTTTACAATTGGTCTGATATGGGCCCTTTAAATTTCCTTTTAAATTGTTTATAATGGCTCTTGAACAGTGTGAATAGACTCATTCCTCTAGCAGTGGCGAGAGAATGGTATTCACCTTTAACGCTTCGCCCGCATGTTTCAAAGAAATAGAAAAACTTGTTACAAGTGGGTTCTATTCCTAGGGCAACACATAGGATTTCAAAGGCCTTTAGGTACGCCCAAGCATTACAGTGAAGTTGGGTGGGAGCAACGTTCAGAATGGTTAGGACAAAGCATGTAAAATCAGAGAGAGGAAGGGTATATTTCAAATCGGCGAATAAGTTTTCAAAAAGATATGTGAAATTCTTGCCTTGGCTGTTCGCTTTTCCAAAGCAGCATGGTTCAGTGGGGGAACAAGGGACTATGTCTAGGTAAGCATCTAGGCCATCAATGCGAAAATTATACTTAGTGATTAGGTTCATGATAGCTTTTGGAGTACAGTTTTTTTAAAACCTATTCTTAATTTTGCTAGAGACCCATAGGGAGTCGGTAGTAGTTTGGGCATTAGGCATGTTAGAGTTTCTATGGGAATGCTTAGCAGCCATTTTTGAGAGTCCTGAAATTAAAAAGTTCAAAGTAGTGAGGAATGTGGACAAATTGTTTGAAGTTTACCGGAAAATTTCAAAGTTTGCATTTTTAGGAGGTAAGGAAGGAAGTAGTCCTTATAAGTTTGATGAAGTTTTATATGGGTTAAAGGAGAGAATTTTGGAATCTGGAAAAAGAAAAGAGATGAAGATGAAGATGCATGAATATTAAAGAGAAAGGTATGGAGCTTACCATTTGAAAGGGGGAGATCCTGAGAATTTTCGGAAGTAATTGCACAAACGGAAAGTGCAAGAGGAAAACCTTGATTTTGCAAAGAAGAATTTCAAAGAGAGTTACAGAGAAAGTTTAGAACTTTGAGTTTTTAAGTAAGCTTGATAGTAATTGTGAGTAAGGAGAAAGTGAAAATGGTTGGATTTAATTGAGAGCGAACGCGTGTTTTCATGCGGCCATTTAGAACCACTCATTCAAACGATTAATGTTCCAGGGACACGTTGGTCAGGAACGTTCATTTCTAAGGGACGCGTTGGTCCAAGACGTTTCAATTCTGAGGGACATGTTGGTCCAAAAGTGAAATGTTTCCAGGAAAGAATGTGATTCTTAATGTTTGAGGGGACATATCGGTCTAGGAAGCAAAACATTCTTAGGAAAGGGTATGACTTTTCATATATGTTTATGATTTCAAATTTGTTTCTCTTTATTTCTTCTTTAATGATTATTATAGTGGAGAGTTAAAGTGTCGGGTGGCTCTGCTGCACCAAGTTCCCATATATTTTGTGTATCTTTGTTGATGTAATTATGGCAGGTAAAGTAATGATGATTTTGAAATTGAAGTTTGTCACGATAAGGGCAAGTGAAGTGACAGATGAGGTGATTCCTCATCTGGGTATACACGCAAAGAGAAAAAGATAAGAAAGAAGATCAGCATTGTTATTACTTACATTTGTTAAAAAATTTAAACATTGGAGCCTGCACGCCCATTTCATTTTCATATTAGGCGAATCAATTTATTGTAGGCTTATTAAAGACACTTTCGTCTTATTCTAAGTCTTAGTGTCTTGTGGGCTTATGGTCTGATATGGGCGCACTAACTTAATTAGTGATTGGGCTGGCCAAGATTATGTAATGAATGGGCCAGGTAACCCATGGTTCATTCAGACCAAATCCCAAGTTATAAATACCAGGCACCACCCAAGCGGTGGGAGACCTATCATTTCACGCATTTTCACTTAACTTGTTCATTTTCGCTTACTCTCAACTGGTTAGTCTGAGTCTGCTAGTTCCATACCGGAACAACAATGGAAGATTGATTTAAGTAATTTTATGATAGTGGAGTAGTTAGAACAGTTTGGATGATGGGGATTGAGTGATGAATGGAAAGTTTACTGATTTATTAGTTGGCTTGGTACATCAAGGTAAACTCTTGTTGAGCACTCTCAAATGGTGGTTCTCATTATCCCATGGTTACAATACTTCTAATCTTTCTTTAGACAACCCTTTTTCTGTAGAACTCTATAAATTTGACTTAATTTTCAGCACTTCTCAATAAATCTTGCTCTCAACAACACCTTTGTGAATATAAACATAAATGTGCATTTTGAATTCCACATTTTAGAATGCGGAACATAAATAAAAAAAATTACATTTAAGTACTATTTAGATTACGATATATATATATATATATATATATATATATATATATATCATGTTTGAGGATATTATCGGAAAAGGTGCGGTGACTTTAGGCTAAGGGTGTGGCTTTAAACTTGTCGTAAAGTATACATTTCAGTACTATTAGATTACATTTCAGTGTGATTTTGAGCCTGTTTGTTTTACTTGAGATTTTGAGTCTATTTGATTAACAAAAGAGTAAAAATTTCAAAATTGTTTCCTTTCGTTCAATCCCTAATTCTGGGCTTCCTCGGCATCGCCTCGATGTAAGGAGGTCTCATAGCGGGATGTAGAACCTTCTTGTGGATGGGTTGATACAGATTTTGTGTCTATTTGCGCGCTCCGGCGACTTTTGGTCAGGGTCAGCGACCTTCGGACGGTCTGGCTTCGTGTGGACGCGTTCGAGCTTGGGAGTGGTAAAAATTAATTTCAACGCATCTTTTAGAGGAGAACACTACCGGTCATGGGATGGTGGTTCGCAATGCAATGGAGGGGAGAGGTGATGACAACTGCTACTTCTTTCCCTATGATATCTACTCTTTCACCTCTTCTTGCAGAGGTTGCTTGTTTTCGTTGGGTACTGTGTTTGGACATCGATATGGACTTTCAGCGTGTGGGTTTTGATACAGACTATTTGCAATTATTCCAGAGATGGAAGAGGAGATCTGAGGGGGTCGTTCTTCCTTGAATTATATTATTAGTGACTGTCGTTTATGTACTTCTGGTTTTGATTTTGTTTGTCTTTCTTTTGCTCATTGTTTTGTTTATTCTATTACAGACTTTTTAGCTAGAAACTCCTCCACCTATATTGATTCAGTTTGGGTGAAGGAAGTTCCCTTGGCTGCGGCTTCGTTGGTAAAAATGTACTTGTTTCTTTGCCTTTTTCTTAATGAATTGATGAATCTTTCAACAAAAAAAGAAAAAAAAAACTCTAGTTCCATAGGTCAAGTTCGGCTTTTACTTTATTGTGTTGTTTGGTGAAATTTTGAATTTTAGAAAACACAAGTTTTGAAAAATTAGGGTTTGGTTTGAGAAAATATTTTTTATTAGGCTAAAAAGCACTTTTGGCCCCTGATGTTTCAAGTTTGTGTAAATTCGGCCCCTTTTCTATTTTTTTTCGATGTTTCTACCCCTCATGTTTTCAAACAGTGCATCGTCTACCCCTCATGTTTTCAAACAGTGCATCATCTACCCCTGACGGAGGGGTAGACGACGCACTGTTTGAAAACATAAGAGGTAGAAACATCGACAAAAATAGATAGGGGCAGAATTTGCACAAACTTGAAACATCAGGGACCAAAAATGCTTTTTAGCCTTTTTATTATTTAGTTTTCAAAAATAAATTTTCATTTTCAAATTTTGCAAAACATATTGGTTTTAAGACTTTCTTACTAACATAGTGTACTTTTAGAACCTATTTTCTATTGCTGAGTTCAAAATTAAAAAAAAAAAACCTATTTTCTATTGTAGTGTAGTGTAGTGTTTTCTTAATTACTACTTAACTAGTCACTATAATTAAGTTGCAATACCTCTTTTTTTATATCTTAATTTTTTTAACTTTCTACTTTAGTGACGAAGACAAATCCGTCACAAAGTTCCGGTATAGGACAGAGAAGTTTTTCGTCGCAAAGTAGTTAGTGACGTAATACAATTGTAACGAAGTGCATTCCGTCATAAAATCCTAGTGAATAATATCAAATGAGTTAGCGACGGACATTGGGGGGTACTTTTTGTCACAAAAGTCAGTGATGGAATATATTTTGTGACAGTTAGCTTATATCTCCATATTCTGTCACTAATTCCTTTGATATATCAGGATTTTGTGATGGATTGATTTCCGTGACTAAACTAGAAAGTAAAAAAAATAAAAATTAAGATGCCACCCTTGATAGAGGCGATTTCTTTAAAAAGAAAAAAAGAAAATCTTAAATATGCTTTTGCTCTCTAAGATTGTTAAGGGAATTAAATTGGGTCATCGGAAAATTTTTCTTTGAAATGTAATCCCTGAAATATTTGTTTAAATCAAATTAAGTCTTTTTGCTCAATTTTGACCAGTCAATGGTCTAGTTGCAAGCCTAATCAGCCGAGGATGGTCACGTGGAATTTTTTACATCAATTTTAGTCCATGTAAATTTTTGGAATTATATTTCAGTCCATTTTCTTCCACCACCATCTTCTTCCTTTTCCACCACCACCATCATCTTTATCTTCTTTCTTCTCCAATTCTCATCCAAATGATGTAATTCTTGTTCCTTTAAACTTTTGGCACTTTCATGCTTGTTCTAGGATGAAAAGTCAAAGAGAAACGTCAAGAATTGGAGGTTTAGAGAGGATCCCTGAATCCGACGAGAACTCCGACGAAGTTTCCAACGTGCAACTCCATCTTCCGCTCAAACCACAAAGCTTTTTGACTCGTAGCCACCACATATGTGTTCCTGCAGGTTATAAGAAGAGGACCTGAGTTATAGATCCGATTGCAATCGTCATCATTGTCAACCCCCGTCTTCTCTCGTGAGCTTTGTCGGAAAAATTCCAGAATTGAAATTTCTTTGCATATTGTTATTCCTTCTACATTGCTCTCCCCACGAATGACTTCCGGTTTGGGCGTGGAATGGCTTCTTCTGGAGAGTGTGTTATCTGCCACGATGGACCCGAAATAGTCTTGCATAGCTTCCGCGACTGTGTTCAGGCCAGGTCCATTTGGTAGCGTCGTGGGTTTGATACCGACTGTCCCTTGTTTTGCATCGATGATGCATAGGTTTGGTTATGTGGTCTCCTTGGGTCAAACACTTCTGCAATTGCCACTTTGTGGTGGTGGGTTTTGCGTGCCCACATTGTAGTGTGTATGGAAGGATCTCTGTTGTCCCTCTTCTAGGCTGCTGCAAATGTGGCTATCATGGAGGCTGATCTGCAGAATGCCTTTGTTGGGCTGTTTGCGGCTCTGGTGCGTACACCGCGTCTGGTGTCTTGGGCTCCTTCTTTGTCGAATTGTGTTGTGCTTAATGTGGATGGAAGTGTTTGTGGTAGCTCGAAGAGATGAGGATTTTGAGGCTATTTTCGCACAGATTTGGGGCAATGGCTTGGTGGTTTCTTTGGTTTTCTTGATGATGCTTGCATCCTGCATCTTGAATTGCTTGCTATTTTTCATGGCCTTAGTGTTGCATGGTCGAGGGAATGGCGTCGAGTGAACTGTCAGTCTGACTCCTTGGATGCTGTGAAGCTTGTGCATTTTGTGCCCCGTTACGAGTCATCTGTATGCTTCTTTGATTTGGGACATAAAGGAGCTTCTGGGTAGAGCTTGGATCGTGGCTCTTCATCATGTTTTACGAGAAGGAACACTTGCGCAAATTTCTTGGCAAAGCATGACGCTCTTCAAGATGAAGCGTTCAAATTAAATGTGTGGAGGCTCCTTTAGATGGCATGAGCTTGCTTTTGCTAGCTAATGCGTCAGGAGTCACGTCCTTGAGACTCTAGTCTTTGGTTCCCTTGACTTCTTTTTCCTTTATAAGCTGTACCAAAAAAGATAATAAATAAAGAAATAAAATTAAATTAAATCAACGATGAGATGATGAAACTTAACACTCTCAAGTTTTTTTTACACTTGAGCAGTGGCGGATCTAGGACCCCGGGTCAGGAGGTTCAAATTTTTCAAATAAACTCCTCGGTAAAAATATAATTAAAAGCAACTTTCATATGTTTATACAAGTCATAGTTGTGCAAATATGTGAGTCTTTGGTGCAAATAGGTGCAAAACATAGTTTACTAGTATAATTAAAAAATTTTAGGGGGTTAAAAAAAATTATATAGAAAATTAAGTGAAATTTTTTTTGTTCAGGGGGTGTTTAGATGAACCCCTCACTTATACATAGGTCCGCCCCTGCACTTGAGAGGAATAGAGATCCTCAGTCCTCGCCCTATGACCCATCATAAATTTTCATACTTGTAGCCTTTGATATAAATCAAAACACTTATCTCTGTGTTTTCTACCTTCCAAAACAGAAAATAAAAAATAAAAAAACAAGCACAACTTTTTCCTGTTTTGGTTTTCTTGTTTTAAAAACAAAAGAATAGGAAACAGTTTTTAAATTAATTTTCAAAAAACAGTTTAGTCAAACAAGTTTTTTTGTTTTTTTATTTTTATAAAACAGAAAACTGTTTTTAAAAACAGAAATCAAACAGGCCGTATAACATTCATTACTGCTAGTATTTTCTTATAGGGTGCAGCACTATTAAATGGCTATAAAAAACATGTGATGGAAGTTTTACCCTCACCGCCGAAACTTTTCATTCCAATTTCAAAGTGGGGTTACAATCAAATGTTACTTACACACTTCTCATTTGAGGTGGAAGAGGTGGAATGAAGAGAGAGATAGGAAGAAAAGAAAAAGTAAGAGAGAGAAAGTATGAGATTTGATAGATGATAAGAGGAGAGGGATAGAAATAAAAAGAGGTGGAAATGAAGTGTTTAAAAAATGAGGTGTGTATATATCATTGTTGCGGTTACAATTCCTCTTGTTTATAAAAACCTATCTACGTTTTACACAAATCAACTTCATTTGCTGGATGATGGCTGCATCATCATCTGAAGAAAGGCCTGTGAAGGAAGCGAGACGAAAGAGCACGGAGGGGCCAAATTGGCTTGAACTTCCTCTAGAAGTCAATACAAAGATACTACACAAGCTTGGTCCCTTTGAAATTTTCAACAGTGCAAGCCTAGTGTGTCCTCTATGGTGGAAAATCTGCATGGATCCTCTCATGTGGCGCACCATTGATATGACCAACCCCCCTCGCTTTCCACGCTCTGAATTGGTTAGGTTTTGCACCAATCAAATCCTCAAAGACATTGCTGATAGTTAATCTCATCGTTTGTCTCTTTATGGGCTTAATTCCATGTTCTATACTTACTAATTTTCCATGTTTTTCTCTTAATTTGGTCTCAGTTACATTTTTTTAATATACATTATATAAAATTTGAGTGAGGACTCAACATTTGGGGACATATATTTTCTGAAAGTTTCATAATTTTGTTCAAGCATTTTCTTTGTATTATCTGTTTTTCTTTTTTAATTTCCATGCTATTATAGCGGAAGCAACCTGCGACGGATGCAGCTTTTGAAATGCAAGAAAATATCTGATAAAGGATTGAGTGAGGTTGTGAAGAAGCTTCCACTGTTGGAGGAGTTTGAAATTTCATTCGGCCACCTATTGAAGGATACTTTGGAAGTAATTATTGGCAAATGTTGCCCACATTTGAGGCATTTGCTATCGCGAAGACCATGCCTCAGCTACGCCATCTCCAGCTTCTTGAATCTCTTGATCTGCGTGTTTGTTCCAATGTTGATTTGAACGGAAGTTTGAGGGAAAGGTGTTGTAAGCAGATTAGAGATTTACATTTTCCGGAAGACTTGAGTGATGAAGTTTCCATCTACGTTGATGATGATTATTGTGATATTTGTGAATGTGAATGTGAGTGTGGATGTGGTCGTGGTGAAGGGACTACTTGTTGTGACCGGCACAATGATTTATTATTGGATACTCTTGTGACTCTGTCTTACAGTAAAGACCCCGATGACAAGGAATATGAAAAATCTCTTCTGGCTCAGTACTGTGCTCATTTTGATTCATTTGATATGTTTTAGTTAAGTAATCTTATGTTCTTTTTGGATATGTTGATCACTTGCTGGTAGTGTTCTATATGGCATTTGTTTTTGGTTTGAAAAGAGACTTGATGGTTCTTTTAAATGGCATGGTTCTTTTACTTTTGTAATATATATTATCTACAATATCTATTTGGAAGTTTTATCTCAGACTCCGTACCAGAGTACTCAATGTATATAGTGAGCTTGTTGAGATTGTTTCTCAATTCATTGCTCTAATGCTCCACCTCCACAAGCATTTGGACAATTCATGACTATGTAGTATGTAGCATGAGAAGTAAATAACAATGAGAATAGTATATTGTATGAGACAGTGAACTTAAACATTATTAGTATTAGTATTGGATACAACTGATGCAAGTTTTAGGGATTTGCAAAATACCAGTGGAGTTGAGGTTCATTTCTTGATTTCTAGTTTTGTTTCTTCCGATCCTCCCCAATGACTCCAAAAGGACAAAAGATATGCTGTCTTACATGAATTCCAGCTTATAGAGCCATCAGTTTGTGGAAGTAGTGAACATGTAAGCAGTGAGTGAGCGAGAGGGAGAGTGGTGTGGATGAGTCATAGGGGGGTAATATGCTTTTTTTTAAGCTAAAATTGTATAGAAAAATAAGTATAAGGGTATTTCAATTCAATACATAAAAACTTTAAAGAAAAGAGAAAAGAAGAGGGGAAAGATAAAAATAAACAGAGATAGATTACAGACTCATCATATGATAAGACTCTCAACATAGGCAACAAACCAAAGACTACAAATGGGATTTGAGGACCATTCAAACGCCAAGTAGATGAATCCCTTTAAAAGGGACTTTATTCCAATGCCAAGATCTCCATTTAATGAGCTCCATTGCGGATGAGATGCGGGCATTTCCATCTCTAAAAATTATTTTGTTCCTTAGAACATCTACATCCATCATACTCACTAAAATATCTACACTTCATTTTTGCAATTCCCCATAATGCCACATCATCTACATCACTTTACTAACTTTTTACTCCAACCCAACAACTCTTAAAAGTTTCTATAGTGGATTCCATCATCAACATCACATTTGTATATTTTATTATTTATCTCCATTTTAATTAATTATATTTGCAACTTATATTAATTGTAAGTGCTTGTAATAAATGCAAGCTCACTTTTCAAGTCTAGTGTAGAGTATCTATTCTCACATACTCATATTTGCCATGTTGGAATTGAATATGTACTCCA
Organism: Lotus japonicus; assembly: GCF_012489685.1. Taxonomy (NCBI): domain Eukaryota; kingdom Viridiplantae; phylum Streptophyta; class Magnoliopsida; order Fabales; family Fabaceae; genus Lotus; species Lotus japonicus. Next base: position 10,291,789 of record NC_080046.1, read on the forward strand.
ATGGTAATAGATATTCATATGAGTATGTATTTAACATTAGATACTACCATTTGAGATGCTCTTATTAGCCAAATCGTCCAAATTATAACATATAGACAACATCCCCTACTCTGCAGATCAGACCAGCCAAACTTGAATTGCAGAAAGGGAGCACAAACAGATAGTGGAAGAGCTGTAGTAACACAAAGCCAACCATAACAACACTGCCACACCTCCGCAGAAAAGGGAGGAGAGTAGAGGATGTGCGAGCCAGATTCAATCTCAGACCTGCAAATTCACAACTGTTGGATTCGAACGCATGACCTCAACACATTGCTGCAAAGACACACCTGTCAAATGAGCCAATGGAATAGTTGTGTCTATTATTGAACGTTAATAGTAAATAGCCATTACTAAGAGATGTTTCTCCACAAAGATATTTTCTCTTCGTGATGTTAATATCTCTATAAATAGAGAAACTTCTTATTGTTCCTTTGTTCATGATTGTCTGCATTTTAGCTATATGTTTTTGCCAACATGTCGGACACGATGTTGTAACATCTTGACTATGACATGTGTCCCTGCGGATCTGATATGAGTTGGCTAAGTTATCTGTGAAGTTGTGCTTTGATGACGTGGTATTCAAGTTAGGGTTGTTGAAGAAGCTTTTGTGTGTTATCTGGAATATAATATAGTGGAATCAAATCTGCTAAAGAGGATTTGATTTGGTTTAAAGTGTGAATGTTGTTATCTTTTGTTCAAATCTTATTTGATAAGATTTGTTACTGGTTTAAAATATTTGTTCCAGATCTATTTTGTGAACGCTATATTCGTGCAAGCCCATTGAAGATCAAGACCTAAAGAACGACTATTTAAAGAGGCTTAACCCTAGTTGCTAAGTGTGCGTTTGGCACTGTTTGGTGGTGTTTTTAAGGTTTGTGGTTGTGAGTCCTTATTGTGTTAATTGTACACCACTCTACTGCCTCCATTGACATCATATGGCATAGATTTGGTTTGTTTAGTTGAGTTGTAATCTCTTCAAAATTGTTGTTTGATCATGAGATCTATCTTTACTCTTGTGTAAGAGATCAATCACCGTGGCAGTGATTATGTGTGAGAAAGTGAGAGGGGTTCTTATACTTAGGGGGAGACCTAAGTAGTAAACCACAGGTAGAAATAGGTAGAAAAGGCAGTGAACTGGGGAAGTTCAGTTAAGACATTTTTTGTACTTGCTTCTCTATAATAGTGGATTATCTTTCTCGGGTTGAAGCCCTCCAGATGTAGGTGACATTGCACCGTATTGGGTTACCAATCCTTTGTGTTATTCTTTACTTATGCTTTTAAAGTTTCCGTTGTTACTGTTAGTCAGTTGTCGAACCGGTTGTCCCAGCATTGCGTAGAACATCTGTCCTGTGCGAGAACCAGAATTTCACTTCTAAAGTAAAAAGTAGATACGAAATTGGACATAATCCAACCAATTTCTCCCCCATTTACATTATTCTAAATTATCATTCGCTTCACTAATGTATGAGTGAATTATTGTGGGAATCATCTTTCTGTAAATTATTATTAAAGATATGGTTGTTGTTTTATTGCAAATCACATCAAGGTATTTAAAGTATTATTGTGGGAATTTGATGTTCATTTCAATTGTATCAAATATCCATTAATTGGTAGGGGTGAATTGAACCTAAAGGTTAATATGTATACACGCTTTGAATCTTCAATTGCAGCATCTCCCAATATATTTTTTCCAACAGAAGCTAGAGAAGATACAAGAATTCCTTGAGGTACTGAAGGAACAGATAGTAAGTTGGTGCAAAAATTTCTCCAACGGATCCTTTTGAAAACTGGCTTCCAGAATCGATGAACAGTGACGAAATGTAATCAGGGGGCTCTAGCTATGAGTATCTGTGGAAGATCTCGGAGTGAAGTTCAGATAATGAAATTTCCTGAACGGAGCAATACTCTGATTCGTCATTGCAACAAGAGAGTTGCAATTTCTCAGAGCAAGCGAGATCTTTAAACTACACACACTCATAAGACAAACAAGAAGTTGGTTGACCCAAGAGCTGAGAGTACATGGGTAAGTTTATAATTCAATGTCTGACATGCAATAAGTTGTATTATATGCCACTTATGTTTTATTTTCTCTTTAAAATTGATTATGAAGACAAAGTTAGTGAGAAGGATGCCCAAAGTTCAGAGGACGGGAGTTCAGAGGTTGATTCAACCACTCGTAATCAACTATGGATCGAAATGGGGAAACCATGGGGTGCATATATATGGTGCTAGTGACAAGGCTTCACGATACAAGCCCGGTAATAGTTCATTACCTCACCTAGGGAGAAGCGCCACCTATGTTATTCATAACCAAAGGGAGAAGCGCTACCTCATACTCAAGAACTTGGATCTTGTTCATCAAAAGAAAATTTGTCTGAATCTTCCATATGATTAACTAAGTATGGTAGTTACCCGCAATTTACTATCAACTTGAATACCCTCTCCCGTACCTTCTGGGTACCAATATGCTCATTACCCGCAATTTAGCTAAGCAAATTTTAATTTTCATGATTTTTTCAATAAAAAACAAAAAAATAACTACTATTATAAAATAAAAAGTTCTAATTTAAAATATAAAAAATATCCAAATATTTAACAAGTGAAATCATTCGAATAAGTATAATTTTTATTGGTTAAGTGATTGTGAGGATTTTAATTGGTGAGAAATAGATGCGTTAAATGAAATATATAATATTACATAAAGACATGAAAGAATATGTGATAAAAAAATTTGAATTCCTAAAACTACAATAATTTTTTAAAATATGTGAAAAATTAAAATAATTCCCATTTTTCTGAAACCGATGGAGTAGTGTATACTCTTCACCAAAATCTATATCTATCTATATCTATCTATCTATATCTATCTATATCTATATCTATATCTATATCTATATCTATCTATATATCTATAATAAAAGAGAAGTTTTTGCAACCTTAAGGGTAAATTAGTAATTCAATTATTTATTGCACTGCATTAAAAATTTGACTATGGTTATTTTGGTAAAAATATAATTTATTCTCTTAGATTCAATCACAACCGTCTGTTTCATAACAACCTCATTGTCTTTCTATCTTCCCAAATACATTAACTAAGCTTAATTGTAAAAATCAATACTCTCATTCATAGGTGATCTTAAGTACTTTTTAAGAGACCTTCAATCTTCTTAAGTTTTTTTAGACTTTTAATCTTCTTCAAATATGAAACTAGAGGTATAAATACCCCTTTGATACTTACTTTCTCACCGGTTTTCTTCCCCATTTGAGAAGTTTTTGCAACCTTAAGGGTAAATTAGTAATTCAATTATTTATTGCACTGCATTAAAAATTTGACTATGGTTATTTTGGTAAAAATACAATTTATTCTCTTAGATTCAATCACAACCGTCTGTTTCATTACAACCTCATTGTCTTTCTATCTTCCCAAATACATTAACTAAGCTTAATTGTAAAAATCAATACTCTCATGCATAGGTGATCTTAAGTACTTTTTAAGAGACCTTTAATCTTCTTAAGTTTTTTTAGACTTTTAATCTTCTTCAAATATGAAACTAGAGGTATAAATACCCCTTTGATACTTACTTTCTCACCGGTTTTCTTCCCCATTTGTTTTTGCTTCTTATTTGGTTTAAAGTAGATTTGATCATTGACTCTTCAAGTATGATCAAACTCTCAAATGGTGAATGCTCTTTCATTGTATCTTTTACTTTTTCCTTCTATTTCATCATTTCTTTATCTTTTGCCAATTTTTAAAAAAGTTTGCGGGTCTATCAACTCTTGAGCTTCTATTTTCAAATATCATGATTTAGTTTTTATTAATTTCATGTTCAAATTATGCGAGTGGAGAAGAGGATAAATGAGATTAGTATAAAAGAACAAATGTGCATAGAATCATGATTTGAAAGGTAACTAATGAATTTGTATTTCCTTCCTTTAAAATGTAGTTCTTTTAAACATTCATACTTGAATTTACAAATTGTTATTTTGTTGGGTAAGGACTCAACTTGCGACATTTTTTGGCATGACTTTGTAACACACACAAAAATAAATTTGTATTTGGAATTTGGTTTAAATAACCAAGATGAAGGAGCTTTTGCTGCCATAGGTGAACAATTTGAGAAACAAATTGAATTAACTACGAAATTGCATCCTATGAAGGAGTAATTGCTGCAACGGTGATGAGGATGATCAAGCTCCCAAGTTATGATTGCTTCATGTACGTGTTATGGTATCTATTCATTTACTCTTCTTATTTTTTTTACCCTTGAAAATTTAATACCATAGCCTCTCATCCATATATCTTTCTAATCTTGACAACACTTTTGGTGATTTGTTCTATTGGTCCACGAAAAGAAGGAGATGTTCAACTATAACAGAGACACACACACCTTTAAAAGTGTGGATTAGAGAAAAATGAAAGAGACATTGGTTGACGAACTCAACCTTACTTCCAAGATTTTGTACACTCCTTGAAGAAGATTGAGAACTCTGGTGGCTTAAAGGTCTCCATAATGCATAGCATATTATAGAAGATATATATAGAAGGGATAGTTATGCTGAGAAATGTTAAAGCAACAAGTGTATCAATTTGAATTACTCTAAATCAATGTTACATCTAGAAAGTTTACTTGAATTTGATTTAATGTTCAAGTTCATTGGTATATTGTATCTTCTTATTTATATTATTAGTAAATTGTAATAGTACATACTGATAAAATATCTATTTTGTAACATAATATAAATTTAAGACTAAAATGAAAAAGCACAACTAAATAATTATTATTTTTTAAAAAATTAATAGTTATAATGACATTATAAATAATATTCTTATTTAGTGAAAAAACTCTTTCCATTATAAGGGTTTCATTTGAATCACTTTCATTTTTGAAATATAAATTATTAAGAAAAGTCCATAATTTTTCAAAACATTCCAAACAATTAATTAGTTTATTCATCATGGAAAAATATAGGACACATACATGGTTATAATAGCAATATTAAACTTTCTTCCTTAATAATGAACCACTTAATTCAATGGCTTCAAAATCATTTCCACTACACGTAAATCATTGGATTTTAAAAATTTATGTAAGTTTTGTTGGTTTTGGTCAAGCTATCCCAACAACAGGCAGCTGTGACACCAATCTTTCGCTCCACGGTCAACGCAAGAGGTTTTTCCATTCACAAAAATCGGTTTCAAACTCTCTACCACTTGCTTAAAGGATGAAGTGTCAAATCACTACGCAAACAAACTTGGTTAGAAAATGTATGTTATAAAACTAAAATGTTATTATTTATTAACATATTTAAAAATAAGAATATAAGCATCAAAATATTGGTTATATACTATGAATTAATATCATTTAGGAACAATATGTAAGTTAAAAGTTAAAAAGTTTAAAGATTAGTTAAATTCAAATCTCACCTCAAAGTGTCTAATGATGACACAAAAATAAAGAACTTCATGAGGCAAAAACTTTTCCATTTCTACAATATGAATAACATGTGGTTACTATTATTTAGAAAATATAAAATAAAATTGGTATGTCAGTTTTTAAAATAAAAAACATAGAATTCAAAACTAATTTAATTTAAATAATAATAATGTAATATTAAAATTAAAAAAGAACGAAAAAATTATTTCTGTTACGTGTGGTTAAATTATATTTATTGAAAAATTTAGTGATTAATATATCAGTTAAAAATTCCAAAAGACATGATTAATTAGTTGGAATATATACAATATATTAATCCTAAAAACTGAAATTTGATAGTTTTAAATTTTAACACAAATTTTAGATAAACTCCAAATAATTTATTAATGTTGATCTTTTAATTTAAAAACCACACAACACATTCATGATCATAATAACAAGATAAAATAATTTCTTCTTTAATGATGAATAGAAAAATAACCTTTGCACTACAAAAGTTTCAGTTACATGTGACTAATATCATATTATGTGTTTATTGAAAAATTTAATGGATAATATGTGGTTAATAACATGTAGGAATTCAAAAGGATATGATTAGTTACTTAGGATTTACAGGAAATATTAATATTTTAGCCTTTAAGAAGTGAATATTTGTAACAAGATTTCATAGGACATGACAACATATTTAGATTTATATAATATATTAATTAATATTAATACTAACCTTTAGCAATTCACAACCCTTTCTCCTACTGAATTTTTTTCTATTTAATTAATATTAGTTGCACACTAAATAAAAAATTTAATATTAGTTATAGAATTTCATGAGACATGGTAAATTGTATTTGATTTAAATAATATTTTAATTAATATTAAAAATAATATTTAACAACTAACGGTGGGAGTTTTAGGAGTTTTAACATTAAATTTGATATGAATGTCAGAATAAATATGGACTAACCCTTTCACTTTCACCATTTTTTTAAGATTATAGTTAATATTAGTTATACACCAAATAACCACACCAAATAATGAGGTTAATATCAGTTATGGAATTACAAAGGACACATATAATGAGTTTTGATTTATTGAATAGTAAATAAAATAATAATTAATATTAGCCATTATTAAAAGTTGAAGGTAGTGATTTTAATACTAAATATTATATCTATGCATAATATAACCTTCTCACTATCCATTTTTCCTTGAAGTTCTATTTGACAGTTTCAGTTCTCATATAAGTGTCATGCTATATTCTTCTTATATTTATCTCGAAACTATTTAAAAAGGTTTAATGGTTTATCATTATTTGACTCATGAGTTAAGAAATTCCAAAGGGCACACATAAAGTTACTATTAATTTCTTTCGATACCAGTTTATTTGAGCTTATTAGAGATTGGAGATTCTCTACTAAAAAAAGCACTAAATAAGCTCTAATAAGTGCTTTTTATTTGCGTCCAAACGACTTCTATGATACCTTCAAGGACATGTGTTATACAATTGAGTACTTTGCAGTTATCATATTAGTTTTCAATGGTAGAATTTGTTTGGAAAAACCCTGATAGTATTTAAGTGATGCTATTTTGAATAGATAAAGACTTCTTATGCAACGTAGTGGTGAGTACATTTTTAATCAAAACTCAAAATAATAATAAAAACTTGAGTTTCTACAAAATAAAATAAAAGCAAACACGTTCATCAAGGAAGAGAAACTTACAAAACTTTATTTGCTTATATCTAAAATTAATTTCATTCTTTTAATTCATAATTTTTTTTTCAATAAACAACAAAATAACACAAACTTAGATAAAAATACACAAAAAATAAATAATCCCCCGAGCATCGCACGGGTCAAAATACTAGTAAATCATATATCAAATCAAATCTATCCTATTAAATAGGAACGATATGATCTAGGTGACCCCTAATGTGGACCACTTTTAAAATGGTCTAATTTTATACCATTTTTTTTAACCTGCTATAACAGGTCAACACGTCTTTTTTTAAAGAAATTTAATATATGATAAATTTTTAATGATATTTTTTTCTTAAAAAATAATAATGTGTTGACCTGCTATACCCAGTCAAAGTAGGTGGTGTAAAATTACACCACCTAAAAATGGTGCATATTAGGTTCACCCTATGATCTATCATCAGGAATGTCAAAAAAAAAGATATGACCTATCATCAGTAATAGTGCCAGAAATTAGAGCATTCATTACCCTAGTATTTTCTGATAGGGTGCGGGTGCGGGTGCGGCTCCTCCTCTGGCCAAATTAGTGTTACAGCTAGCACTATTAAATGTCTATCAGAAAACGTGTGATGGAAGTTTTAATTACCTCACCGTGACTTTTCATTTCAACTTCATTTCCTCTTGTTTATATAAACCTATCTATCGCTGAACAAACTGCACAAATCAACTTCATTTGCACTACGATGGCTGCATCATCTCCTGAAGAAATGCCTGTGAAGGAAGCCAATCAAGAGATCACTGAGGAGGAACCAATCAAACTTGATGAAAGGCTTGAAGTTCCTACAGATATCAGTGCTAAGATTCTGCACAAAGTGACTGAAGATGATGAAGGTGAAGATGAAGAAGAAGATGAATGTGAGCTTTGTGGATGTGACTGTGGATGTGGTGAAGGTGGTGGTTATGTGAACTGTGGCCAGCACTACGATGAATTATTAGATACTCTTGTGATGCTGTCTCATAGCGACGATCCCAAAGACAAGGCATATGAAAAAACTCTTCTGGCTGAGTACTATGCTTCATTTGAATTTGATATGTTTTAATTAGTTATGTAATCTTATGTTCTTTTTGGATATTTTGATCACTTGCTAGTTGTGTTCTGTATGGCACTTGTTTTTGGTTTGAAAAGAGACTTAATGGTTCTTTTAATTGAATGTATGGCCTGGTTCTTTTACTTTTGTAGTGGACTGGGCGAGCCCCTAGAGGGGCAACGCCTAACATGTAGCCCGCCCCGGGGCAGGGCCCTAACCTTAAGATGGGCCTTGGCTTCGGAGGCCCAATTGGCCCAAGAGATAGTGCCCAAACTCTATAAATAGGGGGAGCTACCAATTGTGGAGGACTTCGGCTCATTTGATGAAATCATACATGAAATTCAGCATTCTCTCTCTCATTCTCATTCTCTCTCTAGCACAATTCTCCACTCTCTAGGTACTATACCTTTCTTCAATGTTCGTTGCTAGAACATTTGGCGCCGTCTGTGGGGACTGTAAACTTTCTACTCCCATTCACGTGGATTGATTGTGCAGGAAGTTATCTCTGTTGGTGATTAGGCAATTCTCTGGTCTTTTGATTTTGATTATGTAACCGGTGTTCGTTTTCCGATCGAGTTTGCATCGTTCTTGGTTTGGATGGAGACTCGACGCAGGAGGCAGCATCATTCACCAGTGCGACAGCGAATTTCGCCGCCTCGGCGGCCTCATCGTGTGATCCTGGATTCTCCGGTACGAACGACGGGAGTACAGCCGCCTTCTCCTCCTCCGTCACCACCACCTCCTCCATCGCCTTCACAGGTTGGATCTCTGGAGCGCTCACCAGAGAATTCACCTGCTCCGGAGCAACAACCGGCGGTGACACAGGAGCAATGGAGCCATCTGATGCGCAGCATTGGCAACATCCAACAGAGGAATGAGCATCTACAAGCTCAGTTGGATTTCTACCGTCGCGAGCAGCGGGACGATGGAAGCAGAGAAGCAGATTCCGTGGCTGAGTTCCGTCCGTTCTCGGAGGATGTTGAGAGTGTGGCGATTCCGGATAATATGAAAACGTTAGTTCTGGATTCTTACAGCGGAGATTCCGATCCGAAGGATCATCTTCTGTATTTCAATACGAAGATGGTGATAATTGCGGCGTCAGATGCGGTGAAGTGCAGGATGTTTCCATCGACGTTCAAATCGACGGCGATGGCGTGGTTCACAACTTTGCCGCGCGGATTGATTTCAAATTTAAGAGACTTATCATCCAAGTTTCTAGTGCAATTCTCGGCGAATAAGAATCAGCCGGTGACGATCAATGACCTATATAATATTCGCCAGCAAGAAGGAGAGTCACTGAAAGAGTACATGGCAAGGTACAGCGCAGCGTCGGTCAAGGTTGAGGACGAGGAGCCTCGAGCTTGTGCTCTAGCATTTAAAAACGGTTTGCTACCGGGAGGGTTGAACAGCAAATTGACACGTAAGCCGGCGCGTTCGATGGAGGAGATGCGTGCTCGCGCCAGCACTTATATTCTTGATGAGGAGGACGACGCTTTCAAAAGAAAGCGCGGGAAGTTGGAAAAGGGCGACACGTCGCCCAAGCGCGCGAAAAAAGATAAGAATGGCGAAGATAAGGGGGATAGCAAGCAGCAAAGGCAAGATAAAGGGAAGGCGGCATTGAGGCCGACCAAGGAGCAGTTGTATCCACGACGTGATGATTATGAACAACGCCGGCCATGGCAATCAAAGTCCCATCTCCAGCGGGAGGAAGCTGACATGGTAATGAATACTGAGTTAACGGATATACTCCGCGGGGCGAGGGGCGCAAATCTAGTGGATGAGCCAGAGGCCCCTAAGTATCAATCACGGGACGCCAATCCCAAGAAGTGGTGTGAATTCCATCGGTCCGCCGGGCACGGCACAGACGAATGCTGGACTTTGCAGCGGGAAATTGATAAGTTGATTCGGGCGGGATATCAAGGAAATCGCCAAGGCCAGTGGCGCAACAACGGCGATCACAACAAAACGCATAAGCGAGAAGAGGAGCGAGTGGACACTAAGGGCAAGAAAAAGCAAGAATCAGCGGCTATCGCCACAAGAGGAGCTGATGACACGTTTGCTCAACACTCAGGACCGCCCGTCGGGACCATAAACACCATCGCTGGGGGATTTGGCGGCGGTGGCGACACCCATGCGGCGCGGAAACGCCATGTTCGTGCGGTTAATTCTGTTCATGAGGTCACTTTTGGATTCGTACACCCTGACATAACAATCTCGATGGCAGACTTTGAGGGGATAAAGCCTCATAAGGATGACCCGATCGTAGTGCAGTTAAGGATGAACAGTTTCAACGTTAGAAGGGTACTCCTGGATCAGGGTAGTTCGGCTGATATTATCTATGGTGATGCATTCGACAAGTTGGGACTAACTGACAATGATCTGACTCCATATGCGGGAACCTTGGTAGGTTTCGCGGGGGAGCAAGTAATGGTGCGAGGATACATTGATCTAGACACAATATTCGGGGAAGATGAGTGTGCCAGGGTTTTGAAGGTAAGGTATCTGGTTCTCCAGGTGGTGGCATCTTACAATGTCATTATTGGGCGGAATACGTTGAATCGCCTTTGTGCAGTAATTTCAACAGCCCATTTGGCGGTCAAGTATCCGCTAAGCAGTGGAAAGGTTGGAAAGCTGAAGGTGGACCAGAAGATGGCGAGGGAGTGTTACAATAATTGCCTTAACTTGTACGGCAAGAAGAGTGCGTTGGTCGGTCATAGATGTTACGAAATTGAAGCTTCGGATGAAAATCTTGACCCACGTGGCGAGGGGCGGGTAAACAGGCCCACGCCAATTGAGGACACGAAGGCGCTGAAGTTTGGCGATCGCACTTTGAAGATTGGGACCAGACTGACGGAAGAGCAGGAGACGCGCCTGACAAAGCTGCTTGGGGAGAACTTAGATTTGTTTGCTTGGAGCTGCAAAGACATGCCTGGAATTGATCCAAACTTTATCTGCCATCGATTAGCATTGAATCCAAGTGTCAAGCCAGTTTCACAACTCAGGCGGGGCTTGGGAGGAGACAAGGGAAAGGCGGTTCAACAGGAGGTTGACAAGTTGCTGGCGGCAGAGTTCATCAGGGAAGTGAAGTATCCGATGTGGTTGGCGAACGTCGTAATGGTGAAGAAGGCGAACGGGAAGTGGCGAATGTGTGTAGATTACACCGATTTAAACAAAGTATGTCCAAAAGATTCGTATCCCCTTCCCAGCATTGATAGCCTCGTTGATGGTGCCTCAGGCAATGAACTGCTTAGCTTGATGGATGCTTATTCTGGCTATCATCAAATCCGCATGCACCCGGCAGACGAGGACAAAACGGCTTTCATGACCGCCAGAGTCAATTATTGCTATCGCACCATGCCGTTTGGACTAAAGAACGCTGGGGCGACCTACCAAAGATTGATGGATAGGGTTTTTGCTGGGCAGGTGGGGAAAAACATGGAAGTTTACGTCGATGATATGATCGTTAAGTCAGTACGTGGTTTGGATCATCATCAAGATCTGGAAGAAGCATTCGGCGAGATCAAGAAGCACAATATGCGCCTTAACCCGAAGAAGTGCTCTTTTGGTGTTCAGGGTGGCAAGTTTCTGGGATTCATGATCACATCCAGGGGAATAGAGATAAACCCGGACAAATGCAAGGCGATTCAGCAGATGAAAAGTCCCTCTAATGTGAAAGAAGTCCAACGTTTAACCGGGCGAATAGCAGCTCTATCTCGTTTTCTCCCTAAGTCTGGTGATAGATCTTTCCCATTTTTCAAGTGTCTTCGAAAAAATGCTGCATTCGAGTGGACAGCGGAGTGTGAGGAAGCTTTTGTTCGCCTCAAAGAACTCCTGTCATCACCGCCGATTTTGTCAAAACCAATGCAGGGGCACCCGCTGCACTTGTATTTTGCTGTGAGTGATAGTGCTCTGAGTTCTGTGATATTGCAGGAGGTGGATGGCGAACATCGAGTCATTTATTTCGTTAGCCACACACTCCAGGGCGCAGAGGTCAGATACCAGAAAATCGAGAAGGCAGCATTGGCGGTCCTCGTCACCGCCCGGCGGCTACGACCTTACTTTCAGAGTTTTCCAGTAAGGGTGCGAACGGATTTACCCCTGAGACAAGTGTTGCAAAAACCGGATTTGTCAGGCAGATTGGTCGCCTGGTCGGTTGAATTGTCCGAATATGGTTTGGAATACGATAAACGAGGCAAGGTTGGCGCACAGTCGCTGGCTGATTTTGTGGTGGAATTGACCCCAGATCGGTTTGAAAGAGTAGACACTCAGTGGACTCTCTTTGTAGATGGATCCTCCAATAGCAGTGGCAGTGGCGCGAGAGTAACGTTGGAAGGACCAGGAGATCTAGTACTGGAACAATCGCTGAAATTCGAGTTCAAGGGCACAAACAACCAGGCAGAGTATGAGGCTCTCATCGCCGGGTTGAAGTTGGCGCGTGAAGTAAAGATTGGAAGCTTGTTGATAAGAACGGACTCGCAGTTGGTGGGGAACCAAGTGAAGGGCACTTTCCAGGTCAAAGATCCTAATCTGATCAAGTACCTAGAGCGAGTGCGATATTTGATGACACTTTTTCAAGAGGTTGTGGTGGAATATGTTCCTCGGACTGAAAACCAGCGGGCGGACGCGTTGGCCAAATTGGCGAGCACGCGGAAGCCCGGCAACAATAGAAGTGTGATTCAGGAAACGCTGGCGTTCCCCAGCATTGAAGGCGAGCTCATGGCATGCGTGAACAGGGGAGTGACGTGGATGGGACCTATATTGTCCATCTTGGCGGGGACCCAGCGGAAGTGGAGCAATGCACGAAGGAACAACGGCGGGAGGCGAGCCACTATACTCTCATCGACGGACATTTGTATCGCCGTGGTTTTTCGGCGCCATTGTTAAAATGCGTACCGCCGGAAAAATACGAGGCGATAATGTCTGAGGTGCACGAGGGAGTGTGCGCAAGCCACATTGGGGGGAGATCTTTGGCTTGCAAGGTGTTGAGGGCGGGATTCTACTGGCCCACCCTCAGGAAAGACTGCATGGACTTTGTGAAAAAATGCAAAAAATGTCAAGTGTTTGCTGATTTATCTAAGGCACCGCCAAAGGAGCTGGTAACGATGAGCGCCCCATGGCCCTTCGCCATGTGGGGGGTGGATCTAGTAGGGCCTTTTCCGATCGCCAGGTCGCAAATGAAGTTTATATTGGTAGCGGTGGATTATTTCACTAAATGGATTGAGGCCGAGCCCCTGGCCAAAATAACCTCTGCGAAGATAGTCAACTTCTACTGGAAGCGAATTGTTTGCAGGTTCGGGATCCCAAGGGCGATCGTATCCGACAACGGGACCCAGTTTTCAAGCAACCAAACTAGAGAATTTTGCAGGGAAATGGGCATACAGATGAGGTTTGCCTCTGTGGAGCATCCGCAAGCAAACGGGCAAGTGGAATCTGCGAACAGGGTAATCCTGCGTGGATTAAGGCGACGGCTCAAGGAGGCTAAGGGAGCCTGGCTGGAGGAACTTCCGGTGGTGCTATGGTCATACAACACCACTGTGCAATCCACTACAAGGGAAACCCCTTTAGAATGACCTATGGGGTTGATGCTATGTTGCCAGTGGAGATTGACAACTTCACATGGCGAACCCAGCCAGATTTTGAAGGGGATAATCAAGCCAATATGGCGGCGGAGTTGGACCTTTTGTCGGAAACGCGTGATGAGGCGCACATTCGGGAAACAGCGATGAAGCAGCGCGTGGCGGCAAAGTTCAACAGCAGGGTTCGCGTCCGAGATATGCAGGTCGGCGACCTGGTCCTCAAGTGGCGATCGGGAGCCCCGGGAAACAAGCTCACGCATAACTGGGAAGGGCCCTACCGCATTATTAAAGTTCTTGGTAATGGGGCCTATCACTTAGAAGAGCTTTATGGAAGGCGGCTACCTCGGTCGTTCAATGGTTTGAGCTTGCGTTACTATTATAGTTGATCGCAGGCGAGAAAGCGAACAAGGCGAAGTCGCCGGAGCCAGATATCTTTGAAATTTTCTGAAAAGTGTTTTCAAATTCTCCAATGTATTGCAATAACAAAGCGTGCTCTTTTTCTCCGAAGGAGTTTTTTAATGAGGCGCTCCATCAATAAAATAAAACGAAAATTCACGAAATTCGTGTCCAAAAATTCCAGGGATTCCCTGACGATCGGAATTGCCGATCGACATAAAGAATTTCGGCGATCACTAAGTGGGACAGGCTTGATCCCCAAAGGGGCCTGCTGGAACCCTGAAGGTGGCGGCGATTCCACAAATGACCTTTGACGCCTGGGAATCACCCCCCGGAAAGTCTGACGTGATCGCCGGTCCCGTAAACGATGTGCTGGATAAGTCTCGCCAGAATACGACGAGCACCGTTAACTAGGCAAAAGTCTTGGGACTCCCAAATGGCCATTGGGATCCAAGCATTGTAAGCCCCGAGCGGGCAAAGCCCCGGGCGAAGCCCTCGAGAATGGAGGCCGTTTCTTCCTTTGGGGGAAACGTCTAAAGTCTTGGTGGTGGAATACCAAGCAACAAGTCCTAGTTAAATTTAATGCACAAAGTCGTTAGGCGTAATTCAATCATATGACGCGTGAAAAAATAGCGCAAGATATAAGGTCGGCGAATGAATAAGGTGGAAGGCGAGTGCTTGGACATTCAGGATGTTGAGTATTTTATTACTCCCGGCGTGGTGGGAAGTTAAGCTATGAAATTCATTCATGGAATTCATTCTTAAATTTTTAAGCAATAAGAAGGCGGCGACCAAAAAATGTACGGCGAAAGTATTCCAACATGATTTACAAAATATCCAACGGCGATATGAAGAGCTATGGCGAAGGGTTGCTTAAACATAGATGAATGGCGGAAAAGTATACTACAAAGGGACGGTAAAAGCTAAATGACTTAAAAATTACATTATTCATTGTTTCTTCTTCTTCCTCTTCCTCTTC
The DNA here is from genome assembly GCF_012489685.1 of Lotus japonicus. Taxonomy (NCBI): domain Eukaryota; kingdom Viridiplantae; phylum Streptophyta; class Magnoliopsida; order Fabales; family Fabaceae; genus Lotus; species Lotus japonicus. The sequence continues at coordinate 10,306,999 of NC_080046.1, forward strand.
TTCTTCAGTCGCTGTCCAGAGGTGTTGGTCAATCAGGGGAGGATCGTCAGGACCAACCAGTCCTTCGCGGTTATCTCTTTCATTACTCCCATGGCGCTAAAGTCAAAGTTCGGGTACAATGTTGGGCCTGATCTTTGGCGAGGTAGAAACCGCGCTCGCGGTTGTCAAGGGCAATGTCAGCAGCTTGTTCCTCGCCTCAGTGGCTTTGGCTTTCTCCGTCGCAGCTCGTCCTCGAGCACTTTGATTTTTGCCAGTTGGGAAGCAATCTCGGCATCTTTCGTAGCGAGGGCCTCGGCGTGAGGCCCGGTCCGTTTTTCTTGATTCCTCAGATGTGGCCTGCATCACCGCTCCATGTCAGACCTCGCAGGGCAAGGACTCGGCAGACTTTTTCTCTTGCTCCGCCAGCGCCTTCTTCACTAACTCCAGCTCAGCGCGCAATGTTGCGAGCTCCGACTCCTTGGCAACCAGCGCTTCGCCGCTGGCGATCAGGTCCTTCTCAGTTTGCTCTTTTTTTTTGCAAGCTTGAAGACTTGCATCAAGGTCATCCGCTTCATCCTTCATCAACGCCAGTGATCCTCCAGTTCGCCGATTTTAATTCCCGCCGAGCCGATCAACTTGTCGGTTAGAACTTTGTCTTTTCCTGCCTGCGTCGCCAGTTTGTCGAAGCGTTTTTCCCAAGCAGCGACGGCTTCTTGATGTTGAGCGCTCTCGGCCTTCAACCGCTCGGCTTCGGCGGTGGCGGCGTTGAACTTCTCAAACGCA